>NW_026522049.1:3645000-4860000 GCF_021234435.1 Artibeus jamaicensis | reverse complement strand
CCACCATTCCCCCCCTTTAGTTCATGAACACGTGTCTCAAGTTCTTTAGATTCTGTATTTCCCCTACTATTCTTACCCTCCCCCTATCTATTTTCTATCTACCGTTTATGCTACTTATTCTTTGTACCTTCTCCCCCTTCTCCTTCTGCCACTCCCCTGTTGCTAATCCTCCATGTGATCTTCATTTCTATGGTTCACTCCTGATCTAGCTGTCCTTTCAGTTTGCTTTTGTTTTAGGTGTGCTTGTTGATAACTGTGAGTTTGCTGTCCTTTCACTGTTCATCTTTTTTATCTTCTTTTTTTTAGATAAGTCCCTTTAACATTTCATATAATAAGGGCTTGGTAATGATGAACTCCTTGAATTTGATCTTATCTGAGAAGCACTTTATCTGTCCTTCCATTCTAAATGAAAGTTTTGCTGGATAGAGCAATCTTGGTTGTAGGTCTTTGGTTTTCCTGACTTGGAATACCTCTTTCCAGCCCCTTCTTGCCTGTAAGGTCTCTTTTGAGAAATCAGCTGACAGTCTGATGGGGACTCCTTTGTAGGTGACAGTCCCTTAACTCTTGCTGCTTCTAGAATTCTCTCCTTCATTTTAATCTTGGCTAATGTAATGATGATGCGCCTTGGTGTGTTCCTCCTTGGGTCCAACTTCTTTGGGGCTCTCTGAGCTTCCTGGATTTCCTGGAAGTCTATTTCCTTTGCCAGAATGGGGAAGTTCTCTCTTATTATTTGTTCAAATAGGGTTTCCACTCATGACTGTTCCTCTTCCCCTTCTGGTACCCCTATAATTCGAATGTTGGAATGTTTAAAGATGTCCTGGAGGTTCCTAAGCCTCTCCTCCTTTTTTTGAATTCTTGTCTCTTCATTCTTTTCTGTTTGGTCATTTTTTCCTTCCTTCTGGTCTACTCCCTTGATTTGAGTCCCAGTTTCCTTTCCATTACTGTTGGTTTCCTGGGCATTACCATTCATTTCAATTAGTTTAGCTTTCATATGTTTCTCTAATTTGTGACTAAAATCAACCAGTTCTGTGAGGATCCTGATCACCAGTGTTTTGAACTGTGCATCTGAAAGTTTTGCTATTTCTTCATCACTTAGATTTATCGGCTCTGGGGCTCTGAGTTGTTCTTGAGCCATTTTTGGTCTGTTTGTGCCTGTTAAGTATGAGGAGTGGAGCCTCAGTTGTTTACCAGGGCAGGGCCACCCAGGTCGCTGGTTGTGATGCTGTGTGTGGGGGCGGGGTCAGAGAGAGAGCAATGGCGGTCCTCTCCACTCGCCCAGTCCATCCCACCAGTCACCCGGCCTGTTTATCTGAGTGGAAATGTGCGAGCCCACCACCCTGCGCCATGCGGTCTCAATGCTCACCTCTTCACTGTTTTATCTGCACGCAAATGCTCCACTGACCGCAGGCAGCCAGCTGCGCCTCTTCCCCGTGTCCGCCCGTAGCCAGCCCGCACCGCACCTGGGATCCGGGCCTTCGGCTGCCTGCGCACCACCCGTTTGGGGATCTTTTTTGCCAACCTGCTCCGCTGCTGGCTTTGCTCCTCTTACCGGTTTAGCTGAGCATTTCGTTGTCTTTGGACTCCTTATTGTCGATTTTCTGTGTGGTTTGGTTGTGTTTATCATTGTTAAAACTTTGTTTTTAGATTTGGTTGTGCACGGACGCAAGGTATTTCCACCTATGCCTCCATCTTGGCGGAAGTCCCTGATTTTTACACTTGTTAAGAGTAACGCCTGGGCCCTTACATAAATCATGACTGACCTGTGTCTACCAAATGGTGGATTTCGGTGCCTTCCCCCTGCATGAGAACCCAGGCATCTAAGCAGCATTGTGCTTTGGGAGTGTCCCTCATCAGGAAGCTGAACACATGATTTTCAGTCACCAGTCCCCTCAACTAAAAGTTTTTCACTGTTTTCCGTGTGTACTGAGGACAGTATTTCACGGTGATGACCTGACCCACAGTCCACTGAGGGTCGCAGGCACACGGAGGTGCCACCACACCCCAAGCATCCATGGTTTTCTGTGGAACAGTAAAGGAGCTAACGTGTTCGGCTACTAAGGGAATTCAACACAAACACTTGTGTGCGCGAAGCTTCACAAACACCTGCTAATTGATGGGTCATTAGACCGTCCCAGTAACTCCTGTTCCCACCACTTGAAAGATAAGGAGGCAGAAGCCCAGAGGCTTGGTGACTGGACCAGGTAGACACAGGTACTAACAGGCATGATAGGAACTTGACCTTGGTCTTCTGCTTCAGATCATAAAGGACTTTCCACAACCCCCAGTGGTCTGATGTCCACCTGGCTTCTAGAATCTTCACTACTTTTTGCTACAAAAGCCACAGAGCTCATCTTTCACATGAGAAGCAACCATGACTCACGTCCTTGCTTCGAGCTGCTGCCCTTCAGCAGGAAAGGGAACAGGGCTTGAGAATGGGAGACCGAGACCTGCAGGCAAAGGAGACCGCATACGAGTGAGCGTGCTTCTCCCTCACTGATGCTTTTAAAACTCATCAGCCAAAGGGATTTCGGGGGGGGGGGGAACCATCACTCAGACAAGATAATCTTGATTGAAATCTGAAAACCTTCACACCTCTTTGTGTATAAATGTGGGCACTGTCAGAGCAAACATTTAGAATCCTTTGGGGATTTTTGAAATTCTGGACAGTGTTTTATCCCTTTTTTCCCCCGAACTGCAAGGGGTAGGGAGGAGGAAGTTGTGGGAACCCTCGTCTCTGCCTGCTAGAGGCGGGCCCACAGGGGAATGAGAGGCAGGGAGTTCTAGCTGAGGGTACGAGCTATGGCTGCAGCTGGCCGGGGACTCGCATGAGAGGTGGGGGTAGAGTTAAAAATCTTTCTCCCAACACAATGAAGATAGAGACAAAGGTGGGAGGGGTGCTGACCACTACGACACAGTCCAACATCCTCTGGACAATTACAAATGCAAATCTAATGGTGGCAGCGTTTAAAATATTTTTTTACATTTGTTTTGTTTTTGTTTTTGCTTTTAGAGAAACAGAGGGAAGAAGGAAGGGAGGAGAGACAGAGAGACATCCCTGTGTTGTCCCTCTCATTCATGCGCTCATTGGCTGCCTGCTGTATGTGCCATGACCAGGGGTGGAACCCCCAACCCTGGTGTATCGGGAAGATGCTATAACCAACGGAGTGACCGGCCAGGGATGACAGTGGCATCCTGGAATACAGCCCAGCCATGGAGCCTCCTACTCTCTTTTGTCCTCAAGCATCGGGTTAAAAAGAGGCATCTCCAGGGAAAACCACATCTGAAAAGCTGTCAACGTGATTCTAGAGCCTACGCATGGGAGGCTGGCCCAGCCCGGGAGGAGTGGCTGGTTCTCCAGAGTGAAAACCATCCTTCGCAGCCCCTCCTGCAGAAGACGACAGGGCGCAGGCCCTCAACTCTTCTGAAGAGCACACAGAGGCTTCCGGCAGTAGCTTAACAGGAAGAACTATGAAATCTTTGCTCTCACTCTCACAAGCCCAATCTGGGCAACCACAAACTGATGACTTTCTCAAACTCACGGAAGAAATGAGGTTGCATGGAGAACCACCAGCCTGCCAGAGAGGCGCATTCGAAGAGTCCCAGCCAAGACCCACTCATGTGGAGTGGAACCACTGCAGGCAGAAACTGGTGGACACACTCAGCTAATCATTTGGATGAATTCTTGGAGGGTGAACGTGGCCTGAATGGAGACTGAGAAGCCTGGGTGGCTCCTACACACCTGTGGGACTCACCTCCAAGAACTTCCAAAACCTTCACAAGGTGAAGAAGGGTAGGAAGGACCCTGTGGGCCCCGGCACGGGGACCTCTGTCTCAGAGCCACAGAGGAAAACGCTCCCCTCACACTTCCTTTCCCACCAAAGGGAGAAAAACACTGAAGAAGAAACCCATCTGAAGGTCACTGACCAGAGAAGCAGGGCCACTAAAGGGCTGGGACTAAAGGGGAAGCGTGTGGAATGCACCCTGTCCCTGCCTGCGCCTCTTCTGCACTTCAGCGTGGCCCCACGGCTGCAACGGTTTGCAGGGTGCAGCCCTCCTTGTGAGGCCCAACAGGAGTGTGAGCCCTTGAGAGAGAGCTGCGAGTCTGGAGCTCGACGGACCAGGTGATAACAAGAAAGTCAGAAGTGGCAATAACACAATGAAAACAAACGAGAGTGTCCAAGGTCAGGACACACCATGGGTAAGAGTTGGAACAAGCCAGTAAAGAGCAAGGAAAGCTTGGGCAAAGCTACAGGGCCTCCCCGAGCACCAGCCTCCTCTGTAGCAGGGGGAGTAACCACATCACCCCTAAGGGTGCTGACAGACGGAGGTGGGATGATGCCCACAAAGCGCTCAGTTAGTGGGTACTCAGCGCCTACTACCTCTTGCTAACTTTTGTTGCAGCACTTTTGTAGACCTGCGGCTGCGTGGCCCAGATGACCATACGAGCAGAGAGGACTGAGACCAAGGCAGAATGAGTTTAGGCGGGAACAGTGCACTCACCCCATGGGTGCACATGAGGTACAGAAAGGGGCCCTCTCTGCAGAACGTGACAGGATTTACTCAGGTTTAGAGAACCAGGAACTAGGTGAGGACGTGCCGGAGAGGGGCGCAGAATCGGCTTCCCTTCCTGAAGGAACTGGGTAATGCCCCGGTGCCAAGAGCATGCTCAGGGCCTCCCTCCGAGTGCTGCCTGTTCTGTGTGTGTGTTGTGTGGTAACTGTGACTTGGCTAGTTTCTCTCCAGATACCTGCGCGTTGCTCTTTAGCACGTCCTCTACAGCATAGCTGCCGTTGCTTTCACCAAGTACAAGAAAGGCTGGATTACAGTGTAAGAAAACTATAATTGTAAAATAGAGACACACAGACAGACAGACAGACAGACAACACAGCTCCCTTTGGGACGGCTAGCAAGAGAGATGGAAAGACCAGGGGGAACTCAAGTGCTGGGAAGCAGAAATCCAACAGGACTCACTGGCCAGCTCACTGGTCACTGGTAAACACTCGGCTACCACGTCACTCCAGAGTCAAGTGAACTCAGAAAAACAAAATCTCATCAGAGTGAAAAAGAAAGCCTGTAGAGTAAAATTAACAGCACATGCTTCCTCAAAATTCCTTATTTTTTCCTTGACTTTTATTTCACCATTTCTGTTCTGCTTCAGGACCTGTGAAAGTAAGTGGAGTATTTGGCACAAAAAGAGGCAGTCCTGATTTACGGACAATCTGACAAGCTGTTTGGTTGGGACTGTGTCAAGCTGCCTCAGTTTCCCTGCTGTCAAACTGATACAGGGTGCAGCTGGGGGGGGGGAAGATTTGGAATGGTGTCCAGAATTCAAAGTGTATAGGAATAATGGAGAGACATGTAAGATGTCCTCACCCCTTCCCCCCCCCCACAGGTGTGAGTTGGGGGGAAGGGACAGTTTTGTACAGCCACAGCCTTGCAGGTAATCCATGGCATTGTCTTTTAACATATCTATAGCCTTTGGCGGTCACTTGGATATGTTAAATGGCTGTGGCCAGGCTTGGAGCTAGGGGAATGAAGTCACTTCCCCCAAGATGTTACTGGGGGCAGGTCCCCCAAGTTGCAGCGCCTGCGTAGGGGCTTGGAGAAGACTGGCTCGAGGACATGGGATGATGACTGCCCAGACTAACGATGGCAGCCCAGTGAACTTGTATTAATACAGAAATACTGGCAGGTGTAACTGATCGTGGGAGGAGTCGGAAATAGGGGTACAGAGGAAGATGGGTGCGAGGATTTAAAAGCCAGGCACAGCAGCCATTGAGGGAGAGAGCCACGCGGTTTCAGCAGAGTGAGGACCCCCTCTTGGTGAGGTGAAAGAGGGAGCCACGTGGTTTTGGCAGGGTGCGGACCCCCTCTTTCCCAGGTGAAAGGGAAAAACCACGCAGCTTTGCCAGAATGGAGATCCCTGCAGCCAGGTGAAGAAGAAAGCCACATGCTTTTGGTGGAGTGTGGACTCCTGCAGCTTTGGTAGAAGAGGCCCACGCAGCTTTGGGGTGCCCCCTTTGGCCACGTGGCCTGAAAAGCAAGAGAGACTTTGACTGGAACTCGGTACAAAGAACTCTTGCCAGTGGACCATGAGAGGGTACCACAGTACTTTGGATTAACTCGAGATCCTGCACAGTGACACAGCTGACGGTGCCAGCGGCCTGAAACACAGATGTGTGCTCTTTTCCTATTTACGGTACCCGGAGTTGGGACAGTGGGAGAAGGGAGCGCTGTGTGGGTGTAGGTGTACAACCTAAAGGACTTTGATATTTTAGTGGAGGCATTAGGCCTGAATAGCATTACATAAACATTTTGTTTCCTTTTCACAAATCTCTGGCTTTGAGAGATGTCTTTCCAATTGGCGGCGGACAGAAGAGCCCAGTAGATATTAGTATTTTGTTTTTGGGAGGGGCCCCTGTTGTGTAACAATATTTGGCATCCCTAGGTGGGCCAAATATTGTATTGCCCCTCCCTCGGACCTCTTGTTCGGTAACAAAACCTGTCTGAAAGGGGCACTGCAGAGGGGTGAGCAGCATCTGGACGTCTCTCCTGGACCATGAGCCTATATTTTTAAAAAATCTTCTCAATTCAAGCCTTCCTCCCTCTGCCCAGGCACTGCCCTACTCATGGGCAAAGGCACAATGACCCGCTAAGGCCAGCCAGCCTGACCAGGAACACTTCTCCTCCGTCCAGGAGTGAGTCTCTCTGGATCATTAATACACTCTAGGAAATGCATTCCCTAGTCCCAGCAACTCATTTTTTAATTTTTAACGGGTCACTTCACATCTAGCCACAGCCGTGCCATTGAGACTGCAGTAAGCAAACACGACCTCAGTTTTCATCAGGGTTCTTCATCATTACCTTAACATTTTAGCTTGGGTTGTGTTTCTTAGAAGGATGACAGCAAAATGCCCCCGGAATCTTAAGAAAAAGAGGAGAGAGAAGAGGAGAGGTCAGACACAGAGGGGACCCCCGAGCCTCCTTGGGTGGCCTGGGGGTGGGCCGCCCCAGCCGGCAAGGACCATGCTGCTGCAGCAGCCCCAGCAAACGTGCAAGCAGGGAGCGGCACAGTAGACGAAGCCAATTATCCCCAAACCGCAGGAAATGATTAGTCATGTTAATTTCATCCTCACTCCTAAAAAGGTCAGACTGTCAGCTCTTTGGAAAATTGAGCCTGCATGCCTTTTTGCTTGATTTCCTGTTCAAAGCCTCATTAGTCACCATTCGTTGTTAACAGTGGTAATTTTTGTGAAGGCGTTGCCTTCCTTATCACGGCAGCCTTATCCTTAATACAGTCACGGGGGGGGGGGGTGCTTTCCACCCTTCCCAGCTGAGGAGCTAAGTGGGGGGCGTTTCCTGGGGCACCACCGATCAGATCCAGGGCATCATGGAAGGGCACTGCTTCCAGGTCAGGGCTGCGTGTTTCTCACGTGAAAAAGGAAGAGGCACCAAAATAAAATAAAGACACCTTAGGTGTTGTAGTAAGACAGGCCTGTGTTCCATCCCCACTCTGACACTTAACACTGTGTGATGATGGCTGACCCAGCTCCCCTCTCAGACCACAGCACCCCCCGAGTCTAACCCAAAGCTAAGCATGCCTATACCTCACCAGTCGTCGGAAAAAAAATTAACATTAAGCATCAAATGCCTAGCCCAGGGCCTGCCCTTCAAAAACTTCTCCGCCACTGTTAATGACAGGAAGCCCATTTGGGAGACGGTGACTCTATCTATGCTTTACTCACGCAGGGTCTAAATGAGAACATTAAAAAAACCCTACACTTAGATCTTTAAAATTTATAACATTCTTTTACACAAAATGCATTCCTTGAACTTCCTGCTGGCTGATGACCTACAGCACTTCAGGGACATACAGTGGCTTGCAAAAAGTTACACAAGGAGCAAACGATCAAGCCAGGCCACAAACCCTAACTATTTGAACTGAACCAGTTTTTAAAAAGATGTGCGCACCCCCCGCCACATACAACCCCCGACAGTGCTGGTTACCCATGGTAATGGGCCACAGGCGGAACGCCCACCCAGGACAACACTCAGGTCATCCTGAAGCTGAGTAACACAGCGTGTAGTCCCAGCCCTCCTGGAGGGCTTCCTCTCGCTGCCTTCTAACCCGGAAGTGCTCCCCCCGGGGTCCAACAGGACGTGAGGAAGGAACCAAATCTGCATCTGGTGGTAACATCCTGTGGCCGTGCTTAGTGGGTGTTGATGTGATTACCCTGTGTAAATGCATACCCTGGCCCCTAATGCAAAACTTACAAAAAATAAAGGCAAATAAAAGAACACAGTTTTGATTCAACACAAAAGGCAGCGTGTCTTAATAGCATCCATCAGCAGAGCAGAGAAAGCCCAGTCAATAATGCCCGTCAGAGGAGAAACCACTCAGGTAAACAGCGTGGAGATTTAAAAAGGCTTTTTGTCAAATATAAAGGTCACTGAGGCAGTAAACTCCTTAAAGGGAAAGACATGCATTTCATGCTTGAGATGCTCAGCCTGAAGCAGGACATGCTGACCCTGGCTGGGGGGACGTAGGCTTGGAGACACCACATGCAGACCTCACTGCGTAAAAGCACCAGCAGAGAGAACGGGCACGCTCACGGCTGACCCACCTCCAGACAAGTGTTCCTAAAAATCTCTACAAGTGGAAAAGACTCTTCCGGAAGACCCTGACAGTGGCCATGACCTGAACCTTAGGGCTTCTAGTCGCACATACAGGTGAAAGGCCAGGAGCTTTCCTGAGCCACACGGAAAACTGTCGCCTTCCACAAGAGAAAACAGCAGCGCTGGGACCAGCCCTCCTGCCCAATGGGCTGCCTTCCCCTCTGGGCTTCAATCTCACTCAGGAGACAAAGCAGAGTAGATGGAGGTGTTCATACTAACCACCAGCCATCACGGGGGCTGGCACAAGAACCGTCTAGAGGAACTTCCCAGTTTATTCATTGCTCTCCCCAGGCACCCCTGCCCATGTGCCAAGTCATCAGATCAACCACATACGCTGATCACGCCAGTGGACTTAGGGAACAGGGTTCCCAAAGGAAAACCTGTAACCGTGCAACTGTGGGCAGAGAGTCCCAAGGCCCAATTTCCTCCCCTATGCTATTACAATAAGACCACCATAGTCCTCGAGCTTGCAGCGTTGTGTTCACGCATCCTGTGAACACATTACCTAAACCTACAGACATACAAGCAAAGGGCCACTATGTCCTGTACCGTTGTAGCTGAGTTTACTAAGGGCCATGAGCCTGACGGAATGATATGGAAGGAATAGGAGATCAAGCTATGCACATGCATGCAGAGGGAAGCTGGTTCGTGTTCAGGTCTTTGCATGCCCCCCCCCATGGATATGCAAGGGCAGTCTGGGATGAGGGTGTCCTTTTACCCTAAAAACTACCTTTTCCCCCAAGGGTCAAGGGTATGTACTTCCCTGGCTCAGGGGCTGAGCTCCACAATGTCACAGGTTCCCCCGGCCACCTGTGCACCTGTAAATGCTGAACAACTACCTGGCCTCAAGCTGGCCCGGCTCCATGTTAATAATGTGAAAATTCTTCTCCATCTTCTCCAAACCACAGGTCCCAAAATTAGGTTACGGGTCTCTCCAGAAAGAGATTTCTCTCAATGACATTTATGTGACCACATGGAGAAGCCTGTGTTTCTCTGTGTGATTACGTACATTCTCTAAAAATAGCTCCAGCAAGAACCTTACATTGTCTAGGCCTACTCTGATTAAACTCAGGAGACAGAATGGCCCAGAAAGGAGAAGCAAACTTATGCTTGCCACCAGTGTAATGTTCCAGTCATCTTGTAAGTCACCTTCTAACATAATGACACCGAAAAGGGTTTGGAGAGCTTGTGGAGAGAAAGGAACCCACACTCACTGCCAGTGAAAATGTAACCTGGTACAGCCTCTATGCGAAACAGTATGGACGTTCCTCAAAAAATCGAGAGCAGAGCTACCTAGCAAACCTCTTCTGGGAATCTGCCCCCCAAATCTGAAAAGCCCTACACTCATTGCAGCGTTCTTCACGGTGGCCAAGGCATGGAAGTAACTGAAGTGCCTTCCCCGGGGAACTGGATGAAGAAGATGTGATGCATTTACACAGTGAAGTGCTGCTCGGCCCTGAGAAAAGACGCAGTACTGGACCGCCATTTGCAGCAACATGGATGGATCTTGAGACTAGCGTGCTAAGCGAAATAAGTAGAAACAGTTAAGAACCATATGATTTCAGTCATATGTGGGAGATAAAATTGGAAGCAACAAATGAACAAACAGAAACTCAGACACAGACCACAGTATGGTGGTCACCACTGGAGGGGGGTCGGGGGAGAGAAAGGATAAAGGGGGTCTAACATCTGGTGACGAAAGACGATTCCACCTCGGGTGGTGAGCGCGCAATGCAGGGTGAAGATCATGCATCATGGAAATGTACACTTGAAAATTACGCAGTCTTATTAACCAATGTCACCCCAATAAATGTAATAGAGAGAAAGAATAGAAAGGGGTTCTTTGCAGTTGCCCCAGATTTTTCTCCCTTCCAGCCTCTCCTGTCCTGGTCAGGAAAATGACTTTGGCTCTCCTCTCCATTGTAAAGTATGGAAGACACGGCACCCCCACAGCCGGTCCATTTTCCCCGACTAAAATCACCCACCACACGTCAACGGCCTGCAACTACACTAAGGAATCAAAACAGAACCAGCCTGGGCAGACAACCAGTGAGCCAAAGCAGCTCAGCATCCCACCGTGGTTTCCTGTCTGTCGGAAGAGTTTCATGCGACGCTTGTTTATAATCCCATTGAAAATAAAGTGCTCAAAAATAAAAAGCTGTTTGGTCTTTTGGAGCTAACTGTTCTTTGTTCAAGGCACATTAATGGAGCAATTTTTAAATAATGACTTAATTTTTTCCCATGTGAAAGATGCTTTGTGCAATCAAAAGTGGGTTCTTTATTTTCTGGCCTGGCACTCACATTTATTAGGACTACTTGCATCCAAGGAGTAGAGGTTTATTTGTTCAGCTGGAAATGGGACATTAGCATTTTAAGATGATGCATATGCTTTTAGAGATCACATTCTCCCTGCCCTACTTTGTTGACACTGTCTTACAAAATGCAAAATGTGACATATTTTTCCCCTAAGAAAACAATGAGTTTATAATAAACAGTTTATCACAAAGGGCATACACAATCTTTTTGCAACCTCCCCCTTTTCAAAAATCAAAATTCGGCAAACAATAGAAAGGTTTGCAAATATGACAGAGATGCCTGGAATTAAGGGCACCTCAAGACCAGATCAACGACACAGCTCCCTTTGTAAATCAATTTCCCCAATAGACACACAGACAGCTCCGCGCTGCCCAGTGGCCAGACTCTGGGAAGCCACCCGGACAGCCAAGTCCTCCCAGTCCTCAACTATTTCCTCCCTCAGTCCCCTGCCGGCCACTGTCCTGGGTCAGCCCTCGGCCCACAGACAAGCTCCCACGTCGAGGTACACCTCGAGGTACACCCTGCCTCACCGGGCCCCATCACCGCCCCCAGCCACCTGCTTCCTCTCCCACCCTCATACCAGCCAGATGCCCCCAGTGCTGCTTATGTGTGCTGTCTCCATTTCAGTCCACTCTCCTCCAGCTTCAGTCCCTACCCCTCGTTAAAATTCATCCTTGCCCAAGTCACGAAAAACTGCTGTTTTGGTAAATCTTTTTTTTTTTAAATTAAAAAAAAGCATTTATTTTTACAGAGTGGAAGGGAGGGAAAAAGAGAGGAAGAAAAACATCAGTGTGTGGTTGCCTCTTGAGTGCCCCCTACTGGGGACCTGACCTGCAACCCAGGCATGTGTCCTGACCCCTTTGGTTCTCAAGCCCTACTCAACCCACTGAGCCACACCAGCCAGGACTATTTTGGCAAATATTGCTGATGTCGCTCCTTTTTCATTTTATTCCACTGGTCTGGAACAACCAAAGGAATTGCTGTTCATACTGGTGACAGGCACAGCGCTGGCGAGGGCCTCCCTGAGGCTCCCCGCCCTCCCGGACCTCTCTCTACCCCTTCCTCCCTCCTCCCCACAAGTCCCTGGATCTGAGTCTCTTGACATCAGAGTCCATCAAGAACAACTCCTTCTGGTCGGGTCCCTTCCCGACTCCCACCTCAGTCACTCCCTATAATTATGTGACAAGTGGCATCAGTGGTTAGAGCCCACCAACATTCACAGTGACAGGCCGTGTCATTCTGAACTCCGGCCAAGTCTTCCTCTTTCAATGAAGTGACTTGCTTGTGCAAAATGCCAGTTCGAGGAAGGGGGTGGTTTGCCTTATTAAAACTGAACTAAAATCCAGTTATTAACTGCCTCCTGGAAGACCCGCCCTACGCTGGACGCTTTCAGGCAATAAAACACAAGGCTCAGGGTTGGGAACTGGTCTTCCCAGCCCTGCCAGTGCCCGAGACAGCAGCCCCAGACCGGTCTCTCACCGTCTCCAGCCCTCATGCCCTTGGTGGAGAGATGAGACTAACAGAGCCTATTGCATCAACCGAAAGAGTGTTAACTTAGTAAGATGCAGTACCAGGGGTGCCCAACCTTTTGTTGTCGCTGCACCACACAGAAAGAAGAAGAGTTTTCTTGGGCTGAATGTTAAATACATTGCGACACATAATCACAAAAACATCTCATAATGTTTTGAGTAAATGAATGATCTTGTGTTGCGCCGCTATTCATAGCCATCCTGGGCTGCATGCAGCCTGTGGGCTGCAGGTTGGACACCCCTGTGAAGTTTTCAGCACAGCACCTTGGACGTCCCGTGCATTCAGGAATTACGAGCAGTTATCATTCATCACACGCCAGGCCCAGGGGTGAGGCAGAGCACTAAGGCTCAAAGAAGTCAAAGCTCTTGCCCGGGGTCACTTGGGAGCTGGGAGTCAGGTCTCCACGGACCTGACTCCTGGGTACCACACTAAGCAGTTGCCCACTGTGTTAGTAACAGTGTGTTAGAGACAATGCCAAGGACAATCTCTCTCGTGTTTGCAAACTACTATGTGCCAAGCTTCTTCTGCAGCTTTACATCTACTAACCCATTTAAACTTCACAGCAACTTCAGGAAGTGCACCCCGGCCTTGACCCCATTTTATAGATGGCAGAAAAGACGCATAATGAGAGCAGCGTGTGGCCAAGTTTATGTAGCGAATAAGGGGCAAAGCTTGGAGTTGAACCAGGCAGTTTACCCCGAAAGCCCACACATTACATAGTCTCAATAAATTTAACCCTTTGATACAGAGCAGTGATTCCAACTTTTCCTGCTCATAAACCCTTGCAATAATGAAGCCCGGATTTTCCCATTTTTAGGTTCAATTGTCACATGGTGAACAGCAGCAATAACAGGAATGACGTCTGGTCCTGTCCAAAAAATCTGATGGCAGCTAAAGCAGCCAACCTAAATAATTGATATTATTACATGGGGTTTTTAGGAATAATCTGCTGGAAACCATTCTGAAATGGGAGGACTGAAGGCAGCAGTACGCTCAGCACCTGCTGAAAGGCGTCAGGCAGAGGTTCCCCGTCAGGGCGCACCTCGTCTCCAGGCACCGAGTCTAAGTCTCGCAGCCAGGACCACCAGCCAGACCCTTTCTGGTCACTGAACAGCTCGCCTTCCCCAGGCCTGCTGGTTTCCAGAGTCTAGTGCCCTCGTAATCTCGGCATTTCCACTTTCTTTCCCTGTGGCCAACCTGCACTTGACAGTCACAGAGATACGGACCATGGGTCCCTGGCTGCATTAGTTTGCGAGGGCAGCCTCCACGCAGCCCCATACCTGGGTGGCTTAGCCAACAGAAATGTATTTTCTGCCCACTGGGTTTCTTTGGAGGCCTCCCTCCATGGCTGGTTTGATGATGGGCTTGTCCCCGTGTCACCGTGGGGCGCTCTCTCTGTGCTGTGCTGCTCTGTCCTAATCCTCTCTTCCTGGAAGGACCCCAGTCATGCTGGGATGGAGCCCACCATAACACGTAACTGTCATTTAACTGCTTCTCTCAAGGCCCTGTCCCCCAAATCGGTCACCTTCTGAGGTCTTAGGGCTAGAGCCCTAATGTGAGTCTGGCCCCTAACTCTGGCGGACCTCACTGTCCTGAAGCGAATTCTGTGCCATTCCCCCCACACTCAGCATCTCCTCTGCTGTCCCGGGAAGTCTTTAGGAGGAACAGCAGAGCATCTGCGCAAATGAACACTCACCACGTAGCCGTCCTCATTTCCATTCCCACAAGGGCTGAAACATCGAGGCACAGATGTTCCCGTCCCTCATGAGCCATGCCCCTTTTTAGAAGAGAAGAAAAGGATTTACTTAAACGGAGTACCTGTGAAGAGTGGGAACAATGCAAGACTATGTCTTTGACATTCTGTGCTTCATTTAAAACTCTCAACAGCCTTACGAGATGGGTATTATTATCCCAGTTTCAGAAAACCAAAAAAAAAGAATTTGACGGTTTTACAAGCTTGTCAAAAAAAGGTGCACAATTAATAATGGCAGAACCAATGGGCTTAAAGTGAAGCCCAGTCGGTGGGAGGGAGGGAGGAAGAAGGAGGGGGAGGCAGGAAGGAAAAGAATCAATGTGGGGGTATAAGGATTGGAAGAAGAAGGAGCAAAGGAATTACCTTATTTTAAAAAAACCACTAGGTCAACCGGTTTAAATTCACATTTCCCCCCAAATGAGCCATTTTACAGCACACTAAAACACTGAAGCATGCAATATAATCCAATGCTGCCCACCCATTTGTTTAATCGGTCTATGCTCCCGACCTCCCCAGTCACCCATCCCCTGGGCTCCAGAACAGGGCCCATCGCTGGCCTTTCACACGACACCTCCCCAAAGCCAGCTGGGAGCTGAGATGGACACCCGCTTGCCTGGTCTGGGCTGAGTATTTGGAGGCCTGAATGCGCTGGAGCTATTAGTTCCACATGGAGATAAAGACAATGCCCTAGGAGTCTGCAGGGAGTAGCCAGCAGACAGAATAGCTAACACCAGGGCTTCTTGGGGTGTACAGAGGGACCAAGGAGAGGAGAAGAAAGGCCCATGCCTGAGGTCACAACTCTCGGCCTGTGGCAGACAAGACACCCTCTTGTAGGAAGTAGCTGACCACATTTGCTGACAGGCAGGAGGGTTATGAGGAAGGCAATTCTTGGGAATTTTGCTAACTACCTGTGTCCATAAGCTGTTCTGGGTTTCCCTGGGTATATAGGCATCTCTGACTGATAGACACTGACTGAGCTGGCCCTTCGGTTTCCTGCCAACTTCAGAATGACTATCTGCCCCCTGCCAGAGAGTCCAGAGCCTCTGCATTATGCCTGCTCAGCATACGTGACCATGTGGACAGGAGATGGATACACAAGACTGAAAGACAAGTGGGTAATTCTGGACATTTCCAAGAGCAGACGTTAGTCGGACATTCTTTCCTAATGCTAAGTTGAGCTCCTCCTGAAGGCCAACATTGAAAAGCCTCGGAGGATTTAATACACAAAACGGAAGGGCCAAAGCTTGGACCATGACGGGACAAAGATGTGGGTCCTGGAGGCCACTGGTGAAGATGGGCACCCATGTCAGAGAAGAGCATCCCCTAGAAGGGGGAGGGGAGGGGAAAAGAAAGGAAGGGGGGGGGAGGGGAGGGGAGGGGAGGGAGGAGGGGAGGGGGGGGAGGGGGGGGGGGGAGGGGAGGGAGGGGAGGGGAGGGGGGGGGGGGGGAGGGGAGGGGAGGGGAGGGGAGGGGAGGGGAGGGGAGGGAAGAGAGGAGAAACAAGCTCCATCTTTCTTGAGGACCAAGACCCAACTAAAACCTGGTTTCTTACTCTGGTCTGTTTACTTTTCCTTTTCTGAGTGAAGGAGGGGAGACAAAGGACAGTATTATGTAGCCACAAGCTCTGAGAACTCAGTCTAGGACATGTGGCCTGGCCTAAATGCAGCACAGTTTTTATAGATGGATGAAAAGAATACACATTTTTTGGAATCTTCTCCAGATGATGACTTTATAACCCCCGCGTCTGAGTTCTGGCCAACCTATTACAATGCTGCTGTGAACTTTATTCCGTAAGACACCGGGGAGGGAGGCGGAGAGGGGCTGGGGAGTTGGAGAACTCAGATATTATGTGTAATAACAAGGTCATAAAAATCAGTGTAAAATTTAATGCAAAAGGTCCTGGGAGCTCAACTATTCAAGTCAAGAGGATAACACAGACCACGGAAAGGAGGGTGCAGCTTCCAGAAAGCAGGGTACCCTCTCCAACTTTACTGAAAGGTACACAATAGCTTCCTGGGCGCCAGCACGCTTGGGAGTGAATGATGTTCTTAGGCTTGTGTGAGAACCTTTGGTCACACTGTTGTGGTGAAAGTGAAATCAGCTCTTGTGGAACAACTGAGGTAGGCACGGTGCCAGGCCATTAGAGTATCTGCAAATACTCACGACAATCCTGAATGTTTTATTATTTCCAACCCACAGAGGAGAGTTCACAGAGGTCAAGATTTTATCCCACAGCACACATCCAACTCATGATTGTCCCACTCCAAAAAGCATCCAGACCCGGTCTCTACACACACAGTGCTGTGGTGGGAACTTCTGCTTGTTCCCTGGACAGCAACTGTGAGGAGGGGAGCCTGGAATCTTCTGGGAAGCCCTGCAATAAACTCACAATCCCTGCCATCAGCAAGACGTTGGTTTTTGCTTGGCTTTTCCTTGGCCACGATGAGGCAGTTTCCCTGAACACCTGGCTCCTCCTCACCTGAGCCCCAACGTGGTGAGAAATCATGTGTCTACACAAAGGAGAAACCAACCCAAACCAATTACATGGGGGAAATGGGTGAATTATTTTATTTGAGGGGTGCTGTAACAGTGACAGACGGGCCAGTTCCCAGAACTGCGTTGTCTAGCTTTGAGGCTCATTTTGACATTTCTTGGCTGCGTGACCTTGGGCAAATTCCCTCCTTCCTCTGCAACACATTTTGTTCATTCCCATCTTTGACAGGCCCCATCTGGGTGAGGTGGCTGTGAGGGTTACAGGAGACCATGCTTACGACGGCCCAGGGTGCCTAGGGGGCGCTTCATACTCACAGCTACTATAACTCTTGTTATTATCGTCGATGTTATTACCCCCCTTGACTTTAACTGTTTTGTTCATTACGTGCCTGGAAGATGAAACCAAGCTGGCCAGCGAGAGGCCAGCGGCGGGCTGTGTGGCTCTGAGACGCTGGCAGCCTAGGTAGCCTGGGCTTGACCCTTGGTCTCTTTTGTGACAGAGTTTTGTCACCTGGATTTTCCTAGATCCTAAAACACCATACGTTGCAAATTAAAGACAGACCATGTCACTGTGACAGTCAGTTGATGTTTGGCAAGGGCACCAAGCTGATTCAGCAAGGAAGGGGAGTCTTTTTGATTAAAAAAAAAAAAAAGTCTAGGAAAGCTAGATATTCCCAGTGGACAAACTTGAAATCAAACCTCACACCACATACAAAACTTACACCTCACACCATACAGGTGGCAAACACAGGCCCGCAGACTGCATCCGGCCCTCCACCTTGTTTTTTTTTTTGGCCCTGCACCTTGTTTCTAGCCGGCAGCAGTGCTGAGCTCTCACTTAACTGTTAAGGAGTAAGTTACACTTACACAGTCCTAAAATCACAATTCAGCCCTTTTAGGGCAAGTGCAAGACTGATGTGGCCCCCAGTGAAAATGAGTTTGACACCCCTCCCATATGCAAAACATATTTCAAAATGAATGGCAGATGGAAATCTAAGAACTAAAACTATAAAACTCTTAGAAGAAAAATAAATATGAGTCCATTTTAGGACCAAGTGTAAGTCAGAGCCTTGTTAGATATGACACCAGAAAGGCAAGCGCTGAAATAAAAAAAATAAGGAAATTGTACTTCTCTAGAATTAAAATGTTTTGTGTTTGAAATGATACCATTAAGCAAGTGAAAGGACCATGCATAAAAATGTTTGCAAAGTATATATCCATATCCAGGATATATAATGAACTTTTACAACCCACTATAATAAAACAAACACCACAATCAAAAACGTATTCAGATCTGAGCAGACATTTCCCAAAGAGGATACGCACGGACAACAAGCATGTGAAAACATGCTTGCCACCATCAGCCATCAGGGAAATGCACAGAAAACCACAGAGAGATGCCATCACACCCATGAAGACGGCTACGACCAACAAATAACCAACAAGACAGGTCATGACAGATGCTGGGAGAAGACAGATGCTGGGAGAAGGCTGAGGAGAGGCTGGAGCCCTCCTCAGCACTGATGGGAATGTAAAGCAGTGCACTGTGTTTGGAAAGTGGTCCAGCTGTCCCTCAGAGTCTACACACAGAGTTACCATGAGACCCCACATTTCTAAGTACCTACCCAAGAAAAATAAAAACATATGTGCACATTTTTATTTTTAGTCCAAGAGAGGAAACAATCCAAATGACAATCAGTTGATGACTGAATAAACGTTGTAGAACAATACATATAACGAATACTATTTGGCCAGAAGAAGAAATGAAGTGGCGCTGTTATCTGCTGCCATGTGGTTGAACCTAGAAAACATCATGCTCAGTGAAAGAAGCCAGTCACAAAAGAGCACGTGGTGTGCGATTCTGTATGTGAGTGGGGCATTCAGAGCAGGTGAACCCACAGACAGGATCACTGGGTTAGTGCTGGCCCAGGGCTGGGAGGGTTGGGGCAAGTGACCACTGGCCATTATGAAGTTTTTACACAGGTGATGAAAAGGTTCTAAAATTAATCGTGATACAACGGTTACTTGAGTCTGTGCATATACTAAAAGTCATTGAATTGGAAAAAATGGGAATTGTGGCTTTAAAAGAACGAGTGGGAAAAATGACAGGAACCAAGTCACCTCATCAAAAAGGAGTGTCGTAAGACATTAGTGAGGTGCTGGTCATGATGGAGACAGGAGGGTGTCAAAATTAATAACCTGAGAAATAGATGTGGTTCAGTTCATGTTTAGAATTAGAAATCAATATCAATCTTAAATCTTTACAGAGAAACAAATGCTGCCAGAACCCTTCCTTGTCTTCTGGGTGGTGGCAGGTGATGAGCCCACGCACAGAGGAAGTGTCATGTCACACCACTGTGACACCTGGGATCGGACACGAGCCACCTGCCCACCCCCAAAATAAGGAAACTGCAGGCAGGGCCACTGCATTACTGCCATCACAAACCCTGGGGTAATTCTCTTCTTCGACCTAATTCACGACCTAATAAGACAGCCAAGTCCTATGGCCTCTCCAGTCATGTTTCTTGGGCTCATCGGTTCTCACCCACCAGCGCCTTAGTGCCTCATACCTGTCTGATGGCCGTAGCTGCCCAAACACCCCGATTGATGGGAGTTTCTTTTTTTCAATCTATTCAATATGCTGCTGTCGGATCATCCTATACAAGGTTATTGTCATTTATTTAAACTAGCCAAGAAGAGTCAAACTGTCACTCCATCTCAGCACAAAAATGTTCCAGGTGCTTAGTTGAGGAAAAAGATATTTTTAGGATTCAAGGACATGCCTCCTCACATCCCTGGCTACTTCTCCAAACTCTGCCTCACGTCCTCCTCCCTGAGTTTCTCTTACGGGCCATCTGACAGCATCCCCCTCTGCGCCCCGCCTGGCACCCAGCATGTGCGCAGTCCACCAACCTTTAAAGGGGCAGTGTCTTCTTCCTCGTTCCCTAATGCTGAGACAAAACTCTCTACTGGATGAAGTCTGACCTTTTCTGAGAAGCAGTTCTTGCCCTCTCTAGGCCACTATGATTTCCAGCTCACCCCTTGAGACATGCTGCCTGGCTTGACTGGGCGTCCACCAAGCCTGCCTGTCAACTCAAGCATATTTCAGGTATTTACAGAGCATCAGTAACTTAAACATTTTAGGAAATTTTCCACAGACTGAGGGAGTGCTCCATAAAAATACATTTCTTCATGAATAAAGAGAAGTGGCATTAAGTGAACTCAGTCACACGGCTTACAGAAGACCAAGAACAATGCTGGGGCAGACCTTCATGTCCCACCTAGCCTAACCGTGTGGCCGCACAGCTGGGGACACTGAGGTCCAGAGATGGGGAGAGACGGGCACAGGGCCCAACGTTTGTTTGATGGCGGAGCCAAGACTTGACGCTGGCTTCTTTATTGCTACCCCCTTTTCCCACCAGAACATGGTGCCTGAACCCCAGTGTCTCCATCTGCACAGCACTGTGTGAGTGCGGACAGGATTCCGTTGGCCCCCAGTGGGCATGGCGGCGCAGTGCGGTCGGAGGAGAGGGTCAGGGGAGTGGGCCCAGTGCATGATGGTGGCAGGAACGGCGGCCTGAGAAGGAAGCCTCTCCCACAGTGGTGGGGCCTCGTGTGCTCTGGAAGCCATGGAGGGGCCCACAACTTCCTTTAAACAGTGGGGATGAATTCGGAGCAGGGGACGATCCCAGACACCATTCCATGTGGACACTCTGCTCCGGCTTTCCTTGCATTCAAACTGCTCTGTAACTTGCAGGCAGCCAGGACGCTCCAGGAGCAGCTGGCCAGTCACCTGCTTAGGCAGTCTGCCCTCCCCTGCCCGGTCTGGGACCGAAGCGGGCAGACTGCAGATGAAAGCACTGTCAGGCTCCGACACGCCCCGGGAAACACCCCTCCCACAGGCTCCTGGGTCATGGGGGCTGCTCTGAAGCAGGAGAGGACACAGTGATACTGGTCGCCACGGGGGCAGAGGAAGGGACACGAAGATGCTTGATTTAGGAAGGTAGCTCTGTGAGCCACCTACTTCATGATCGCCCCTGCTCATGACAATAGCATTTCTGTGTGGAATCTACTGTCAACCAACGGTGTGACCTTCAGCATCTCTTAAGCTCTCTCCAATTCTTGGCATTATTATGTCAAAAACAAAGATGGAAGGAAATATGAATAATGAGGCTTCTTCTGACTCTAAATTCACATGGTTTTGACACCGTGTACACAGCGCTATGGAGTTTACGAGTTTGGAAAGACCCTTCCCAGAGGCTCAGGCCGCCCTTACCACCTGCGACCAGTGAGCGCAGTTGACAGAACCAATGAGGTCACGGAGAAGCAAAGGCCACAACCGAGCGAGCGCAGAACTGAAATCCAAGTTGTCTAGCGACGGAGTCAGCACACTGCGGCCCACAGGCCAAGCCTGGCTTGCTGCCTGTTTTTGTAAATCCTGTTTCCCTGGAGCAGAGCCACACACATTGAGGGGTGGGTTGTGCTTCTGCGCAACCTGAGACAGCACCGCTGTGCAGGAGCAACAAAGACTGCCACGCTCAGCCTTTACGGAAACTGCTCGTCAGCCCCCGCTCTAGAGCACCGATGTGTGCTTTTCCACCATAATATCTAGCTCCTTCCTCTGCAAGACCACGCCGACCTTTTCCTGACGTCATTATCATCAGATATCTCACCCTCTTCTGTGCCCCCTACTTCCCGAGTCACAACCAGGCTGGAAAACCACTCCAGAACACAATACGAGAATTAAATCCACGGGATTCAGAGACCGGCACGTACAGTACTCATTCCTACTTTGAATGCATGGATGAAAAAAAAAGAGAAATCTTGAATCACTCACACACCTGCTTGGGAAAAGAGACATGCTACCGTGCCAATATGCTAATTCCTTTATTGTTACTGGGAGGCTGAGTAGGAGTCTCAATAAAAGGCAAACAGCCACAATCGCTAGCCTGAAGCCTTTCCATGACAGCAAAGCACACAGCTTCAATACGGATGTGGGTGCAAGGAACGCGGTGGATGCTCTGAGGTGTGATGGCCTCTCGGATGTAAGCACTGACTAAAGAAGCTCACTCAGTGTCGCAGAACAATCGCAGAAATGCATGGTGACTGGGTATTACAGAGTTTTCTGATTCGGTGCACACATATGTGATGATACTTCAATTGTTACAACTCCATTGCTTTTGTAACTGTTTTTAATTACTCATGAGACTATTTCTCCCAACAAGCTGAGCATATGGGCATTTTGCATTTTTAAAATTCTACTTTTGGAGTTATCCATGGGCTGAAAAACCACAGCACTTTTTTTTTTTCAAGTGTAAGCAAGGTGTTTTGGAAGCCTTCAAACCAGCAACAGGAGGAAGCCAAGCCTGCTGGGTCGCCACTGGGTCCCTGTCACAGGACCCCCACTCTGGAGACCTTCCCCACAATGCCATGCTCCTGGTCAGGGAAGCTGCTCCATCACTTACTTAACAGAGCTGTGTTGGAGGACCACCATGAGTGGGGTACAGGATGAGGACAGGGCAAATGAAAGAGTATCCTTGTCTGAATAGTATCTGTGCATCGTATGCAGTTATTAAATCATTCATTCACTTTGCAACAGTTTATGGAGGACCCACTACAGGGCAAGTTCTATGCCAGACACTGCAGAGAGAATAGTTTTAAATATATGTATATGTGTATATACGTATGTACCAGGTCTGTCTGGGAAAGGCCCAGCCACTGTTAATATAACAAGAATGGTTTGTGCGACATCAGTGTAACCTGGCTGCCAAGGAGAGTGGACCGGAATGCACATGTGTGAACAATGACAACTTCACTGTCATAGTCAGTGGGGGCGGTAGGCGCTGCTGACTGAGCATGTGCACTGTGTGGCCATCTCATTCAAAATGACTAAGCAAGTAGAGCAATGAGTCTGTATCAAATTTTATGTTAAGTCTGAACACTCTCCTAAGAAACCATTCAGACAATGTAGAAGGCCACAGTTAAGGGCAACTGATGATTGGCATCTTCATCACGACAACGTGCCTGCTCATGCATCACGTCGCACACAGAGATTTTTGGCAAAACACCCAATCACCCAGGTGTCCATAGCTAAAATCCAGAAATTCTTAAGTGCCATCAGGCACTGGAGCAACTGCAACCTCAGTTCTCAGCTGGCAGCAGTGCTGACTGGTAAACCACACCTTGGAAAACTCTCTGTAGTATCAGAAGACACCCATGAGCTAGCATTTGCTATGCACAGCTATGTTCAGAGCAGTGCAATTGGTTATAATTCCAAATTGAAAACTGCGCCTAGTTACCCTTCAGCAATACGACAGGATAGACTGTAGGGTGTTCACCCAGTGGACCATCACATAGTAAAGACAGCCAATGCCCTACAGGTTTATGGAACAAGATCAGTGAGTGTCAAGAACAAAATGCTGAATCCTAAGACAACAGGTGGAAAAAGTTAATGACTGACTGTAACTCTGCTTACTTCAGATACAAAAACGAACAAATCAGTGGCATTGGAAGTGAGGAAGGTGGCCACCATCAGGGTGGGAGTGAGGAGGTTGTCACGTAACAGGTGGAGGCAGAAGAGGGCTCCTGGCAGGCTGCTAATGCTCCCTTTACCTGTGTGTTGGTTCTGCGAGTACGTTCACCTTATGAAAACCTATTAATTTCTACACACACGTGTTTCCTTTAAACTGCATGGAAGACATTTCACAACAGAGCATCAAAATAAATTTGGCAGCAAGTTCGTGGGAGCAGGCTAGCTCTTCCCTATAAGAGGCAGAGCCCCCAGGGTGGTGTTTGGGCTGAGCTCTCAGAGGGGAATAGTACCAACCCACGGACAGTGGGGGACCAGCAAAAGGCTCTTTGTGGGAGAGCAGACGCAGGAAAGTGCGGAGCAATGCACAGACCGTGAGATTTCCACGGGAAGGAGAAACGTGCTGGAAGGGCGGCCTGCGCCAGGCTGGGGGAGCTGTGAGGGAGGCACTCAGCTTCTGTGAAGTGGGCAATGGGGAGCCATCGCAGGGTTCGGAGCGGGGCAGAGATGATCACAGCTGTGTTCAGGGGAGATTAACTTGGCAGTTACACTGGGAAACGAATTGGAAAGCACAGAAACTGGGGGAAGGGAGACCAATTTGGATGTAATTGCGATTGTTGGAGTGATGCATAATTAGGCCTAAATTAGAGTGGTAGTGAGAGCTGAAAAGAAGAAATGTGTGTAGGAGGCATTAGAGGAGACAAAGCAACTTATTGGATTTTTCTGTCCAGGGAGAGAGAAGAGTCCAAGGAGGCCAGTCTGGGCGATTGGAAGATAGATCATGCCGTTAACTGAAAGAGATGAATTAGGATCTCTTCCTTCACAGCAACGACTGAGACACCAGTATTTTTGGTTTTGTTTTTTGTTTTTAAATCTCAGATACCAGAGCTATCCCCTGAATACAGGAGCTCCATGTGGCATCTCGAGCCCCTCGGGAAGATGTCATGCCATTTTGCTGGCCATCTATATATGAAATACGGTAAATCTGACTTTCTGATAGGATAGAAGGTGCCTAGCTAAAAAGTACATTTCCCAATTTCTTTGCACGTGAGGCTGGCTGGCAATAGGAGAGGGTTGCAAGAAGTAAACTGTCTAATTTTTAGAGTCTGTACCTTAAAGGGAAATACAATGCTGCTCTCCTCTTCTTTCCCCCATCCAGCTGGCTGAAATGCAGATGTCATGGCAGGAGCTATAGCAGCCCTCAAGGACCATGAGGAGCAGCTATAGGACAAGAGTGTTAGAGCAACAAGATAGAAGCAGCCAGAGTTCTTGACATCTGTAGAAACACTTCAGCAGCCCAGGGATCTCCCTGGACTTTTATGTGGCAGAGAAACAAATTCTTGTTTGTTTATGTAACTGTTAACTGGAATCTCTCTCTGTTACTGTAGCTAAACTGACACTCTAAATCAGATCCCATGTTTGTGGTTTTGATCCCTGAGATATTTTTCCTTATACTAAAATAGCATGTTCTGTGTAATTATTAGGTACTTGGGACTACACTAGGTGTGAGAGAGAAAATAATTCAATGCAGAGCATAGTCTCCAAACACCTAGGAACCTTCCTGAAAATATGCAGCAACGTCCCAAAGAGAGCTTGACCGTAACAAACATTATCATTTCTGGAGCACTTTCAAAATGCAAACACCGAGTTTATACAAGAAAATCCAAAACATTAGGAGCCACTAGGAGCCTCTTTTTTATCCCCGTTTAACAGATGAGGAAACTGACCACCAAGCAGTTTGAAAACAGCACCTGAGCTCATATAGCTAATGAGCATTTTTCAGTCTCCAAAAGCCAATATTAATGACCCAATACTATAAACAGCCTCCCTGAAAGAACACAGATACAAATCAGTCTGTACTTATCCTTCTCACTGACAAACACTGAGATCCTCCCAAGTTTAGTAAATTAATTTAGGAGGACACAGGAAAAGACAGACCCTTAAATATCTATGAGACTATCTGGTGTTGCTGACATACGAGTGCAGCCCACAAAAGACACATCATTTTCATGCAAAACTGCTGAAGAGCTTGTTCAAAAACCCATAATGATAACAGCAAATCTTTCTAATTCTAGTCAAACAATATATTCATTTGCTTTGTGTTTGATAAAGAAAAGCAGCAAGTGTGCCTGCCAGCTGAAATGTTTGTTCACGACCACAGGTCAAGGAGTGTGCTGTGGCTGACAAGAACGCAGACGGTGTGACTGTGGAGGAGGGCTTGGGGGTGGCTTCTTTGGTGTCTGTCCGCCTTTCCAGGCCACATGTTGATGATGCATGTAACATTTTCACCTAACCCACAGTGGAGGACGGAAGGCGGACAGACGTGAAGCAGCTGAGAACTGGTGCTGAACCGAAGAGGGAGAGATGACCACGGTTGCAAAGACAACTGGGAAAGCGGAGGCTGAGGAAGTGTGTGCCAAGGATGCAGAAAGGACCGTTAGGAGGGCATACAGTGGCTGCTGCTCCCCCGATCTGCAGTTTGGCTTTCCATGGTCTCAGTTATCCTTGACCATGGTCCAAATATATTAAATGGGGAATTCTAGAAATAAATGTACAAGTTTTTAACTGCATGCCATTCTAGATAGTGTGATGAACTCATACACTGTCCCAATTCCTCCTGCTTAGGTTATGAATCGTCCCCTCATCCAGCATCTCTGTGCCGCAAGCTGCAGCCCACCTGTGAGTCACTTAGTGGCCCCCTGGGGGACCAGGTTCCTGGTGTGGCACCGCAGGGCTGGTGCTCGCATGGCCCTGATTTTACTTCATGAGGCCGCATTCACTAACTCCTATTACAGCTCACTGCTCTATTGTGTTATTAGTTACTGTTGTTAACCTCTTACTGTGCCTAATTTATAAATTCAACTTGGCCGTAGGTGTGAGTGCATAGGGAAAAACACAATGTGCGAGGTCTGCCCAGAAAAAGTTCAGCCTTTGTTAACGTCACAGGAAGGCCTAGCACAACAGCGACGTGACCTGGCAGCCACCACACGGGACTGGAATGTGCACACGTGAATGACAACGTCACAACAAAACCTCTCTCAGTGTAACTTAAAGCATATTATCCAACTTCATCAAAATTAAAGATAATTTTCAGGTGAGTAAATAAAGTAAATGCTGGTCCTCATTTTCCTTGTAAAAAAAAATAAGTACATTTGGGCATTTTGCCCACTAGGCAGGAATATAATTCCAAGTTTTTATTGTATCCATGGAAAATCCAGTTCAAATTAAAGTACAGTTTCCTTTAACATAATGAGTCACAAATTCTATGTGCCTATACCTAAATAATATCTGTGATCTAACCTAAGAAAAAATATACAAATCAATAGACAGTATATGTAATGGCAAAGGGCTTATGATTTTACGTACTGTCTCGGGACCCTTGGGCAACGAGGAGAGAAAGGGGTGCAGGCCAGACCCTGTGAAGGTGAGCGGAGACTGCGCTCCATTCTTCTGCCCGACTGCTCAGGAATCAACAACTTTGGCAGCTAGAGAACATCATCTGTATGCACACACGATACGACACACATCACCTAAGCAAGTCACCACCCACACAATCTGGAAAACAGGGTGCGACTAAGTGTTATGAGAGCTGAAATATGAGCAGCATTAGATTATTATAAAAACAATGCTGCCTCCTCTCCGTACAGTGCCTTGCTCCAGCCGCGTTCACAATTCAGCCCTATCTTATTGTGAATTCTATTAATACATTATGCTCCGAGTCATCTTTCATGCACAGATCATTACCAGAGCAGCCGCTCATTCGCACACGGCTCCAGAATGGGGCTGCCTAAAACTAATCTTGTTTCAGAAGCCAAGATTCTCAGTATGAAACACTATGGTCATGCAATGCCACTCATCACAACAGAAATAAAAAGTAGGTCCCTTCTTGCATTATATCACAGCCCTGCAGTTCTCTGACTGTGCTTAGGACAAGGAGCCCACAGGTTCCCACTGCTCGGACTCCAGGGTGCTAATGATTCTATCCAACAGAAAACCTGTTCTGCCAGCTCACCAGGTGAGACACCAGAAGGGTGTGCTGGGAAGTCAAGGGGCCTGGCATACCAGCTGAGCATGCTTAAAGTGAGCACGGAGATTCCTACTTCACTAGGTCATGAAAATGATTGGCAACAGGCAACTTCCAGTCACTAGAACCGCTTATTTTTTTTTTTTTAAATGAGACTCTGGACAACAAAGAGGAACACTTGAACTCTTCCTGCAGTTTAGAAAAGGGATCGATTTTGCTGTGGAGATAGAACAGTACATGAAAAGTCTCCCGTCATTATCGCAATTCAAGTGTTCAAGGGCAATTCTTCAAATTTACACTCTCCATTCCTTCCTTATTTTGTCCTCTCCATCAGAAGGTACATTTTCTTACTTGATAAAAGAAATACTCCAGCCCAGAAATGACTTAGGATTTGGTGTCAAGGGTGATCAGCCTCATCTCAGCCCCAGCCCGGAACGCACTGCCCGCTCAGTTTACTTGCCCACTGAAGGCCTGGCAGCCCCTCCTCATGCTTTGGAGGGTTTATGGAAGCTACTCCTTGTTAAAACGCCCTTCACCTCTACGTTTACTAGAATGACTCAAACCAAACGCCCCCCACCCCAGTGCTGTTTGTAATACAAGACTGCAGGGGAAAAAATGTCTGTCTCACCTTTTGTCACCAAAACCAAAGACAAGTCAGCTTCCACTCCAGACACTGGTGTAGATAAATGTGGTCCTCACCCCCTCCCATACCCACATCAAATTACATTTAAACTACAGAGCAGCTGCCATTGAAAACCGATCCTATTAAGGCAAGAAATAAGTAGTCCCACCAAGACCGGGAGGAGGGGAGGAGACTGGGAAGGGAAAGGTCCACACCCACGTGTGGTGGCCGACAACTGGTAGAACACCTCTGCTGCGGATGTTCTCACCTCCCAAGAGCAAGGGGTCCCAGCCCCAGACCAGGCCTCCCTGTCCAGGTTCCAGGGCTGAGAAGTCCCCGCAAGTTCTGCCTGGGAACACCAGTTGGGACAGTGGCACAGAGAGGCAGGGGCTTGTGGAGTCCCAGGCGTTCCTCTTAAAGGGTCTACAGCACACTAAGTACCCTTAGTGTACTCAGACTCACTGCGCTCCAGCACTGGGGCAGCAACCCAAAAGGCACCCAGGACACAGAGGGAGGAACTGCACTGACTGGCTTTGGGGCAGGCGCAGGTGCTGGTGGAGGCCACAGTTCCTCTGCTGAGACCTCCCCTGCAGGCATGGGTGGGCGCCACATCTGAATCTCCATCAACATGGCAAACACTGTCCACCCACCCTGGTGATGCCCCAAGGCCCCGCTCAACCCAGCCTGTGGGCCCAACCCAGCTGCCCCTCCATATAAATGGCCTGTCTTGGCTCACACAGCAGACTTTACTAAAATCTCGTAGAGGTTCAAAAATCCTAAACAAGCAGCATCTGCCCCCCTGTACCTCTAGCTAAGCAGCCCCAACTCCACCACTCAGCTCACTGCTCCCAGGTGCCTCCAGGCCCAGCACAAACCACAGCCATCTGCAGGTCACTCAGTAGCTCAAACCAGGGGGCCCTGCAGAAGGACCCAGGCCAGCACCTCCTAAGAGGCCCCAAGACCAACACACCAGTGGACTTCAGAATAGGCTGGATGAAGTACCACCTGGCCACCTCCACAAACAACACGCTCAGAGGGCAGACTCGACACGCACTAGAGCCCTGCTGAGGGAGAGCAATTTAGAGGAGCACGGACAGCAGGGAGGGAAGAGTACTTGCTGGGGCCTGACCTGAAAGCCTGAGGGGTGAGAGAACAGCATGAGACAAGCCTTCTCCCTAGGGATGTGGCCAGAACAGAGGGGCCCTGATACCTGCCTGCCTGAGGATGCTAGCTGGGTACTCCCACCATGTCCAGAGCCTTGCCTGCTGGCCTGGACCCCAAGTACCTCAGCAGGGACCAGGATGACCTGCAGACTACAAAGCCATTCTAGAAATTTCTGCCATGAGTAAGGAGTGAACAAAGGCAAGTACTGCTGTGAGGAGGAAGAGCCCCTTTGGAATTCCTTACTGAGCCAGAAGGAAGAGGCTTAACACCAGACTCAGTCTGACTTTCAAATACTTTGTACTCAATTTACTTTGGAGGTGACAGCTCATGTCCTTTAAGATTCTGTGTTGGCACCCACTGCACTCAGCCCTCAAAAGGAGCCTGAGGATGGGCACCATCTGGATGCTGGGCACGGGTGTGAACTCGCAGGCAGATGCGCTGCATCCTAACAGTGGGACTACAACAGCGGGAATCAGCCATCTTGCACAGGAAGCTTTGGGGGATGTTGTTTACTGCGGTCTGCCTCAAATGAGGACAAAACTGGACAAACAAGATGAGTCTGGTGCTTTGGAAAGTGTGAAAGCTGGTTGTGCACTCGATTCTCCCCTATCAGGAGAAGTAATGGGAACTCAGGAAGCTCTTGCAGACAATCCAAGACTTGTCAACAAACCTTGTTATGGAGACAGCTGGTGGGGGAGACAGCGTTGAGTCAACCCTCAGAGCCAGAGGGGCTAATGAGTGGAGAAAATGGGAGAAATACAGAAAACCCATGGAGGAGGGCCAAAGGAACCCCCGACTAAAGTAGCATGGAACAACTTAACCTGGCATCGTTGGCCTTAATTAGTGCGGGACAGATTAAGGAATACCAAAGCAAAAATAAATGACAACAATGCAATTGGGAAAATATGCCCCTTAGCTTTCTAATGATTTCAGATAAACACAATGTGCACCTTTTCTGCAACACCCTGTGATCTTTAGGCTCCAGTTATAACAAGCAGAATTCCTGAAATTACCTGTGGAAAAACCTATTTATAAAAATGATGCAATTCAAGGGTGACATTATGTTAAGCTTTATATAATATTGCAACTTGCTTACATCCGCATCTGGATTTGAGTCAAAATATGTAATGATCCTTCCACCGGAAATAACTGGCAATGGAGAGAAGAATGTGTTAGCCGTTACAGAGTCAGACGGCAAGCACTGTATCTGAATACGGCAAGCACTGTATCTGAATACGGCAAGCACTGTATCTGAATACGGCAAGCACTGTATCTGAATATGGCAATCCGGGGCGTTTGCTGGTGCTCCGTTTACACAGAGAAACAGCAGTCTCACAGGAAAACAAGGCAGTTTAAGAACAAAACATTCAACTTCCTCATTAAAAAAAGGAAAAGACTGCATCTCTAGCACATTGTCCATGGTAAATATTAATTCAATAACTAACTGAGGGTTCAGCTAGACTTGGTGCACTTGAACCACCAAGTTCCTCATTTGGATGCATTGGGTAAATGTCCACAGTGAGTGTGACTCCTGTCCTCACTCCGAGGAGGATAGTACCAGCCGCCACAGAGCACATGGGCCCCTGGGTTGGGCTGCACCCCTGTCGTCTCAGATGAAGCCCTCTGCGACCCACCCACTTATCAACCTGCACCCTCTGTCATGCAGCTCCTCCTCCCTCTGCCCCGCAGCCCTGAACACTCTGTCAGGAGCAGGAGGTGAGGCTGCTGGGGCCTGCGGGAGTGGTACTGGGAGCGGTTGCGGCCCTACAGTGCTGGGCTGGCCAGAAAGTCCATTCTGCTTTTTCTGTAAAATAAGAGACTCATTTTCACCAATAACTTCATTGATTTGGGTATTTTGAGCATGTTGGTTGCCTCCTGCTATTGGCTTCTAGTGGGCAGAGGCCAGGGGTGCTGCTAAACATCTTCCAATACACGAGAAAGCCCCACAGCACAGAATGATTTGGTTAAAATGTCAGCAGTGCTAAGAAGCTTCACAAACCACTTTTGACACTCTGATTAGTCACAGCACCTTCTCCATACATTGCACAAACTTTTTTTTGCATTTCAGTTGCATTTTTACCTTTCTCAAAATAATAAAGCATACTATACCCAAAATGTTGTGTATTTTCTTCCATCTTCAATATTTAAAGGGCTGCACAAAAATTCACCAATTCTGATAAATTTTAAAAATGCACACTTATATGACAGCTGTCCAATACAATCTCACAAAATTGTTTTGAATGAAGTTAAAGACAGTCAAGTACTACTAGAGCCATCATACAGAAAAAACATAACAAACTTTTTGGCCAACCCGATGACTTACCGGCTGCAGTCCAACATGGTGATTTTGTCACGAAGTCCTAACTCCACTGCATCTCCCCTTGCCTCCCCCGGGCACTTATGGCATTGCTGGGGAATGAAGGGTAATGCTGGGAAAGGGTCTGAGATCCGTGAGAACCTCAAGTTTAAGCTACAACTGTGTTAAGTACTAGTAGTACACTTGTTCAAGTCACTTCTACTCCTCCCCTCATTTTTTTATTCCTTTTCTTCCTTGCTGTTAGTATGTACGTGGTTCTTTTTTTTTTAAAGACCAGGCATTATATATTATAAAAAATTAGATGCAACAGGAAAGAGTCTTTTATGCAAATGCTAAGGGATACACAAAAGTAAATGAAAACAATCTATAATACAGGAAGCTCTAAATCACCACAGTGTTTAATTAAAAAAAACTTAAACAAACACCCCCATGAACCACAAGGGCCCATCCCGCACTCTCCCCCAAAGCACAGGCAATGCAAGGTGTTAAGCACCTTCTCAGCTAAGCAAGGCAATGACTCAGCAAGGTGTTGGTGGCAACTCCCCCGTGCACTGCCTGCATCTCTCCTCTGATTTTTTCTTTTCCTGGTTTTATGTCATCTCAGCCAATCTGCACAGCCTCTGTGTGTATGTGTGTGTGCAGAAAATGAATTTTTCATGTAAAACAAATCTGTATCCACACCCTCACAGAGTAACTGTAGTGATCAGCTTAGGGACCCAGTGGCAGGGTCAACACCTTGCTCTTCTATTTCTCTCTCATCCTGTGTTTCCCACGGACAAGCACCGTCGGCACTCCCTTCCCACATAACCCGAATGGACTGCTTCTCATCGCCACTGCCCCTCTGCCCCCGTCCACGTCACATCGCTCTGCTGGAAGATGACAAAGTGGTCTCCCTGCATTCATGTCTGCTCCTCTACGGACTAAACTGTATAAGGCAAACTGAGCGATATGTATAAATCTTGGATTGGAAAGGATCTTTTTTTCTGTTATTGCATACATAATTCTTTTTTAAGGCTAGAGATTATATTGTAAAGAATGAATTGCAACAGGAAAGAATCTAAGATGTAGAGAGCTACAAAGAACATCGTTTCCACCTAAAAAAAAACAACAAGGACAAGTCAGCTAAACTATATCTTCGTCTGCACCTCTCCTGTGGAGGTCACAGGAAACCCAGAGAACGAAAAACTGTGGAATCGCTCCTGGGGAGATTGGGGTGCAATACAGGCAGGAAAAAGATAAGAGTTAAAATGCCAGAGAACTGCCAACGGACAAAGTGGGCCAGCATGTGGGTCCCACACTCCCGGGAGCTGCAGACAAACAGAGGTGGCATCTGTCCCCGGCCTCTTTTTGGCGGATCTCCACAGGAAAAAACAACTGGAGTCAGAGCAGGAAACTGGAGGGAACCTAGCAAACCAGCACAAAACTGGAGAGGACAGGCAGCCACTGCAGCCAAGCCACGGAGCCTTGGCTCCGGCTCAGACCCTTCTACCACGTGGGGCAAAGAGCTGTGCACAAGAGACAGAACCGCAGCATGCTGTCTTCCCCAGAGCACAGGAGAGGAGCCACTGCTATTGGGCAGGAAAGAAAAAAACAGCGCCTATCCCTGCGGAGGGGTCCCAGGCTGTTCTGAGCCCCGATGGGTGCTTATAGAGGTCTCCTACACTGGGGGCAGGGCAGGAAACTCTCTCCCACACAAGACCTACCATAGACAGAAGGCAGCTTTGCTACCTGCCAAAGAAAAGATGGGGAAATGCTGAGGATCTCCACCTTTACATTCAGGAACACAGAGCCTACCTAAGAAAGAAACGATCAAATCAAAACAGACCCTTTTTGATTAGTAATATGACCCTAGTCAGCTAAGGTTATAAGCAAACACAGCGTGCGGCTCCGAACGGGGAAAGGAGAGGGCTACCCACTCTGCAGCACAGACGGACAGTGATGGCTGAAAGCTAAGGGTGGGCGCAGGGGTTGAGAAAAACCCCAGGCTCCACTTTAAGAAAACAAATCAGAGGAATATGAAGCCTATGGTGCATCGGCAGTAACCATAACAACAACAAAAACACTCCTATCTCAGCCCCTGAGGAGGCTAGCTGGATCTCCACACAGACTGCCCGAGAAGCAGGACCCACTCCCACTTGGAGGTCCTGTGTGCCTTCGTCCCTTCCTTTCCGCAGGAGCTGCCTACCATGCGGTGCAACGGTGTCCATGTCAGCGAGGGGAAAACACTGCTCTAAAGAAACAAAGCCATCAGCACAATTAGACTTTGAGATTACACAGGTGCTGGAACTGCGTGTAAAATCTCCATGATTAGTGTGTTATATTAAAGGATGTAGGAAAACATAAACAACATGTGGGAACAGATGGGAGATTTAAGCAGGGAAATGATACTATAAAAATGAGTCAAATGGAAATGTCACAATACATATTTAGAAAGTATTATATCAAAGATGAGGAATTACTTGAATGGGCTTATCAGCTGTCTCAAATGAGCCAAGAAAACATGCAATAAATCTGAGCATAAGTCAACAGAAATTTCCCAAACAAAAAACACAAGGAAAAATAAATAAGAGCCTTTAAGGCTGTATGAAAATGCCAGTTCACCTACGATGTGTGTATTATATTCCCACACACAGAAAAGAGAAAAAACTGAAATGAGGAAACATATGAACAAATAAATACCAAAACTTTTCCAAAAAATCATGGAAAGTATCAAACTATAGATCCAAGAAGTATATAGAACCTTCAAGATGGATATTATCTATTTTAAAAAAGACTAATTAAACATGAAAACATATTTTTCAAACTGATCAAAACCAATGGTAAAGAGAAAATCTTGAAACACACCAGTGGAGAAAGGGCACATTATATACAAAGAAAAAAATGTAAGAATCATAACATATTCCTCAACAGAAAAATGAAACCCAGGAGAAGAATGTAGTGACATCTTTAAAATTCTGAAGAGAAAACAGTCAACCTACATTTTTTAAAGATTTTCTTTATTTATTTTTAGAGGAGAAGAGAAGGAAAGAAATATCAATGTGTGGCTGCCTCTCCTGGGCCCCCCACTGGGGGCCTGACCTGCAACCGAGGCATGTGCCCTGACTAGGAATCAAACCAGCGACCTTTTGGTTTACAGGCTACTGCTCAATCCACTAAGCCACACTAGCCAGGGCCCAACCTACATGTTTATACCCAGCAAAGAAATATTTTAAAACTTAACATGAGACAGATACATTTTCAGAAAACAAACACAACAAGCAATCAAAAACTTGGAAGTCTTGCCCTGGCTGGTATAGCTCAGTGGATTGAGTGTGTGCCTGCAAACCAAAAGGCCGCCAGTTTGATTCCCAATCAGGGCACATGCCTGGGTTGTGGGGCCAGGTCCCCAGTAGGGGGCGCGTGAGAGGCAACCACACACTGGTGTTTCTCTTCCTTTCTCTCTCCCTTCCCCTCTAAAAATAAATAAATAAAACCTTAAACAAAAAACTTAGATGTCATTATGGTCAGCAGACTTACAGAAAATACCAAAGGAGGTTTTTCACTCAGAAAAAAATATGATACCAACTCTAAATTACATTGCGCACAAAATATAATGAAGTCTGAAAATGTGTAAAATTACAGTAAATATAAAAAGACAATTTTCTTCATCTTAATTGCTCTAAAAGATAACTGACTAAAGAAGAAAACAGTAACTATTAATTTGGAGTTTATAATAGTATCTGATGGCAATATGAAAAAAAAGTAGAAAAAGAAGAACTGGAAGGATGTTGTTTCAATGTTCTACACCTTCCATGAGCTTAAGTAATATCATTTGAAGGAAGACTGTGATCATTTAATGTAAACTAGTCTAAACATCTCAACTAAAAGATATGTCATATTGGAATACAAAGTAAAGCCCAGTTACAGGCTGCTTTTAAGAAACACACTTTAAGTATGAAGTATATTTACCAAATAACAGGGTGGAAAAACACGTGTAGGAAAACACTAAACCAGAGGAAGCTGGAGTGGCTTTCCTGTCTCTGGCTGCATTAAAACTGTAACAAGAGCTCAGAGTAGACCAGGGACTTGAATAGTCAGAAATATCGACTGTGTGGCCCAGGGGACACAAAGTTTGCCAGGGATTTCACTGCAGATCCTATAGACATTAATGAGATAATAAATGTATTTTTAAAACCTATGCCCATAATCTGAGAAATTAGGTGAAATACACAAATTTCATGGAAGACACAAACTACCAAAATGAAGACATGAATAACCTGAATGGTTGTATAAAAACATTAATGAAATTGACACTGTGGTTAAAAATCTTTCCCCCAAGGAGAACATCAGACCCAAACAGCTTCACTGGGAAATTCTTCAGAGCATTTAAAGAAGAAACAATGCCATTTCTACGCAAGCTTTTCCAGAGAATGAGAGAGACGAAGAAACATTCCCCAAGATGTGTTATAAATCCAGAATTTCCCTGAGATGCAAACGGGAAATGTGGCAAGAAGAGAAATCTGCAGAGCAATGCCCCGTACACACCGAGGGACAAGAATCCTCAGCAGCATGTTAGGAATTTGAGTCTAGCAAGATTTTTTTTTAAATTATGACCAAGGGAGTTTATCCTAGGAATGCAAGTTTGGTTCAATGTTAGAAAATCAATCAGTCTAATTCACCATTTTAATAGACTAAAGAAGAAAAACCATACAATCATCTCAATAGATACAGAAAAAGCCTTTCACAAAATGTGATACCCCTTCGTGATAAATGCACTTAGCAAACTAGGAGTGGAAGGGAACTTCCCCATGTTGGTAAAGGTCATCCACAAAAAATACCTAGAGCAAATATCACACTTATTGCTGAAGGACTGACTTCCGTCCCCAAAGACTACCTCCACACGAAACTGTTTTATTCCCCTATATTGGTTTAGCTCTTCCTACCCATTATTTTCTTTACAAATTTCTAACAGAATAAAAGAAGGAAGCTTAGGAAGTATCCTCATGGTAGCTTTGACCTAATTGAGGAGGTAAGTTAAAAATTCCTAAGTAGGGATACAGTGATAAAACAATAAAACTGATAGAAATCATAGGACATTTCATATGCCATCAAAAGTGCCCTATGGCCACCTGTGCAAACTGTCAAATGGTGGAGGGGGAAGGGACACAGAGCAGACGTAGGGCTGACTTCCCAGGTCAGGCGGTCCCTGTGCTGGAGTCAGCTGGGAAGTGTTTTTGGTGGAAAGAGGATTTGACCATAATGCAAGATAATGGAGAAGCTATTCTATGCAAGGATACATAACACACAGCAAAATGCAACTCTTCCTCTTGTCTTCAAAGGAAAAGCCATCATTTTCTTTGAGCAGTACACCTGGGACTAGGAATAACCATCATAAAGTCTGGGAAATCAGCAGTGTGTCCCCACACCACTGCTTTGTAGCATTTCCCAGCCATGGACTCTGTTATGAAAAGCACAAAACTGAACATGATCCCACTCGGGCTTTCTGGCCTCCTGGACGCCTTTCAAGGCCAGAGGAAAGAATTCGATGCTGCCTTTGATCCTCTGACTTGTAAAGTCCACCCAGAGCATGCAGAATGAATGACTGGCCCCGTACTAGCAGATCATTCCCTCTGTGCCGAGGGCCATGTTTCACTGAATCTCGTCCTGCATATACAACTCTTGGCCCATCTGCCAGGAGAGGCAAAGATCAAAGTTATGCTCATTATGCAACCCTTGGCTTACAAAAATATTTTGGGTTCCACTGAGCTGAACACAACTGATACAGTTTACCTGTGGCATCATTTTTTTTAATTCCCCAAAGCAAATGCAAAAGGCTTATATTAAAGGTCCCTGTTTGCAAACAAAAGCATGCGGTGTTTTTCTAGTCTTAAAGAGACACCCCCATGACCACTCTCCAATAAAAGGTGATCTGCAGACCCTAAGGCACAGGCTATTCTGGGAAAGCCACTGAGAGGAGGGCTGACTGCCCCCTGCCCCCGTCTTCCTCAGCACTGGGATAATGACAGAAAAAGAGATCAAGGGAGGGGGGAGAAAAAGGAGAACGAGTGAGAACAGACCACTTTAGAACCATATAAGACAAAAGACAGGGCACCACTTGGGCAAAGGATGGCAGCTAGCAACCGAGCCTTCTAAGAAACAGGAACGAGAGCAAATCTCCGCACAGACCTTCTGCAAAATGTGTCCTTTTAAAGCCTGTGCTTATCAGAAAATGAAATCCGAGTGTCATAAATCCACAGAGGGTAACATGCATTTTCAGTAAAAAGGTAGCTAAGTAACACGGTGGCAGATGATGCATGCGCACACTGCAGCACGCAGTGGGCCAAGAGGAAGGTCGGCACTCTGCTCCCTGCTTTAGACATGAGCCCTACGAGGACTTGGGAGAATTACGACACCTCCTGGGACTGCTGAGGTCACTCCACCAGGTGCACAGGGCCTTGAACATTCCATTTACCTTTCCAGAGAGAGAGAAAGAATTTATGGAACCACACTTCCACAAAATCTCAGGCCTCAACTCTCTGTTCTGGCTCAGAAAATTATAGAGGCAGTGTTCCCAATTAACTTTCTTTCGCTTGCGGGATGATTCAGCTCTTTCCAAAATCCCATTTCATAGCCCCTCCTGGTTCAGAATGTTCCAGTGACACCCCAACAGGGTGAAAGTGAGCTCCATCCTCCTTTTACAGCTCTCAGCTCATTCTCAGGACTCTGCACCACACTGGCTTCTCTGTATTTACTCTTGTACTTGAAACACTGCTTTTTCCTCGAGATCAAAGGAAGCCTCACCTATTTCTGCAATGTGCAATCCGTCAAGGAGCTTTGTGGCAGCCTTGAGCCAAGCCCATCGCACTGCATACTTCAGCTGTCTGTCCCCAATGTAGAAGAGGAGAGGCCCGCAGCCCGGATCTTGGTTCATGCAGGACGGAGCCTGTCCTCTGCCCCAGGTTCACCTTCCTGGCTCAGCTGTCCTCCACACACAGCATCCTTCCTCACCTCTGCTTTTGCATGGCTGGACTTGGTAACTGAAAATGCCCCTCTTGTCCCTCCCTCTTTGGAGAATACAACCTGAGCAACCCACACTGGACGTCCCTTGGGCTCCTCCATCATCTTGTGCTTCAGTCCCTGTGAGTTCCCACCACACTGTGCTGTCATCACCCACTGATTCTGTCCCCTTCCAGCTGGAAGCCCTTTCACGTGCTCAGGCTGTTTCATCTTTGTAACCACAGCAGTAGTAAGGCTGGCCCGGGTGAGTTACCAGGAATGCCCACCCACAGGAGGGGGTCATGGTGGGTCACTTCCCTCTGAAAGCCTGGCCCTGCCTCCAGCTCTGAGCCCCAGTGAGCTGGGGTGGGGTGCCCTTCCTTCCTCACGAGCCCTCACCCCTCTTGGCAAGACTGCGTTCTCTTAGCAAACCTCCCTGGTCACAGAGGAGCCAGTCTGGGTTGAAATAAATCCTGTCCCTTTTAACATACTTGCTTGACCTCAGGTGGATTCCCTTCCTCTGAGCAACCTTGATTCTCACTGCCCTGAGCTCCAAGTCCTCAATCTTCTCATCTCCTGAGCACCAGTGTGACCCAGAAGCCTCTTCTGAGTCACCTCTACCTCCTCTCCCAAGGGTGCGTGTCTAAGGCTCTCTCACCTGCAGGGCCTGCATTTAGACATCCTACACACTGGGGCTAGCCCCCCACACCACACATGCCAACTTTGAGAAAGGCTTTTATTTTACACTAAAGCATTAGTCACCTAGCCGTTATTAAGAAATTAATTATCCGGTGTCAGGATACTCTCGCCCCCTTAAATGCTTCATCCAAAGGGTAACCATAGAGAAGCAAGGAGGCTCAAATCGCAGAGCAGTAAATTCTGTTCTTTATTAAATGTGTTCTTTATGTCCCTGGGCCTCTACTTCTCTGTTAAATCTCCTTAAGGCCTGGGGATCCCAAGATCCACAATCAAGTCCTCAGCTTTTTTTGCCTCTAAATCAATAGTTTTCAAATGTGTTTTAATCAAGGAAGGGAGGGAGGGAGGGAGGGGAAGGGAGGGAGGGAGGGAGGCAAAAGAAAAGAAAAAAGAAAAGGAAAAGGATCGAATGCAAATTCTCTATATATATTTGAAAATGCTTGGTTGTTCAGCACAGACAGATTTTAAATGCCACATAATAGCCATCAATGCTTAAAAAATAAACCAACAAGAACAAGGTCCATTTCAAGGGAAAAAACAGGTTAAAGGAGAAGTGCCGGGGTTGGGAGGGTTGTTACATAAATTTATCTCTGCTGGGGGTTTTAGCTGCTTGGTATCTAGATAACCCTGAAAAGTTGTTGCAAACAGTAACAGTTTGGGTTTCTGAATTTCTGAACTGTTTTTCCTGAGCATTAAAAGTGTGCTTGGACATTTTGTTTCACAGCTGAATCCTTTGCAATTATCGCCCAACGCTACAAGAGACGTTAGACCTGTTACAACCTAATGCTGTCACTAGGGGACTTGTGACTGAACTCGCTTGTACTGCTCCCATGATTGGACACAGAAACGCGTAAACTGTGAAGAAAACAAAGACAAACCCATGGCTCCGCTACCAAAGACCAAACATATATCCAGAAGCAGAAAAAGCTTAATCTAGCATCTGCACAAAATGAATTCTATTAGCAGCACAGTTCAAGCATAAATGTGCTCTAATATATTGAAGTTTCGTACAGAACATATATGCTGGTTTTTAATTTATTTGACTTTAATATTTTAAAATAGCTAGTAACATACTACAGTATATATTCTTGTTTTTTTTTATTAAGTTTTTGTAAAGCTTCTGCAGTTGTTCACATGCTGGTTGAAGATCATTTTGCAAATGTACTGCTCACGCCCATGGCTGCATGCAGAGAACACGGGGCTCTCCTGTTCTAGTCCCGACCTCACCTGTCATCCACCCTGCTGACTGACACTCACCTCCTGATATCTGGTGGAACCACCTATGACATGGGTAAAACCTCCTTGTTTTCCCCTCAAAACCAACTCTGCAGCTATTTTGATGAGGTTTGGCACCTGTCTGCCTAACCTCTGCAGCACATTACTTGGAGGCAAAATTCTGACAATTAATAAACTGTGTGATGTTAATTCTGTAAGTCACATTTGTAAATTTGTCTCTGACACACTTTAGGGAGTGTGAGGGCAGGGACCCCAGCCGGCATGCCTGCTGTTTCCCCAGTCACCAGAGCAATGCTAAATACAGAGGAGACAGTCAATGCATTCGGTGAATTAAAATTGGATAAAACGAGATTTTACAGTTGATCCCTGATCCTCATTCCCAATAGGCGAGGATTACAGCTTCTAATATAAAAGGCACCACTGTTAACAATAGCAACTTTTCACTTAAATCCTCTTGCTTTTACACAGCTCATAGTATTCTCCTGGTTTCATCACAGCTTTTCCCCAAGGATTCTCCTGAGGTGGGAACAAAGCAGATCTTCCTGACAGAGGGGCTGGGAAAATCTAAGAGCTGCTCGATTTACTCTAATAGGGCTGCTTTCAGCCTTTGTCGTGGAAACAATCTTCACCTCACCATGCTAATGGAAACAAGGTGACCAAGATCCTCCGTAGCTCAAAAAGAGCAATACTCCCCTACATCCAACCTTCTCACAAGGCCCTTGAGGGTGCCTCTGGGGACCTGTGACATCCAAGTCTCCTTCCAACTTAAAGAAAGAAAGAAAGAAAGAATGAAAAGAACATACCTCCAGATTTGCATCCTTCTCAATAAACCGGGATTTATGCCTTGGCTCTGGGTGATTCAATAACTTTATGCCCTTGAGCAAGGCTGATCTGTATTTGGCAATGAAACCTAAGGTCCATGGTGCCAGGTTTAGCCAGAGGAGAGGTAACTGGACCCAGAAAACCCCCAAACAAGCAAACTGCTGAAAGACTCTCTCATGGCTATATAGAAAATTAAAGATGCTGAGAGTTATCCATTACTGTGTCCAGGCAAATGCCCGTACATTTCTATATCCACAAATACCCTGTGATTGAGGTTAATTGATGCCCGTGTTTCCAAGGACAGTCAACTCCTCCTGCAGGGGGTGCTGCTCTAGGACATGGCATCCAGACTGAGCCTTCCCCTGTAACTCTGGGACCCTCCATGCTCCAGGAGACCCCATTCATGGAGCACCAACCTCCATGCATAGCAGTGTGCTTGTTGGCAGAACCAAAGGGTTCAGGAGAGGAAAAGCGTCAATGTTTCTGGGTTAACAGAGCCCTGGGTCTGTTGGACCCAAGAGCATCAAGGTGGTTTGCTGGTGAGGATGGGATTCTCTCAGGAGAGAAACACGAGTGGTCTTACTCAGCCACCTGCCAGATGGGCAGCTGTGAACATACTCTTCTATTCCTAGGAGCCTCAAATAATATTAACACAATTCTGCACACCGGCTTCATTCCCTACATGAAGAGTTGAAGGAGAATAGGCAGGGAGTGGTACAAAGGGGCTCTCGATGGTGACAGAGGGACAAAGAAAGGCCACCTCCTAGCACTTGCTCAGCTTCTGGGTTCGATTAGCCATCTGCCTTTCCTTGCAAAATGGCCACATATTTGTTAGTTTAAAATACAGACTCTTTTAATCTTCTGCGTTTCATTTCATATGCATTTTAATGGGTGTGTTTAACTTTACTTTGGCCTCCTAATGTGAATTAATCCCAGAGGGCACACACTTTATTGAAAAGGGAAAATAATAAAATGAGGTGACTGAGGGAAAAGTTAAGCTACTCCTGTTCCCCACTACTGAGGACACACGGGCTCACTCAGAGGAGCATTTTCACGGGATTAGCAGTGCACCAGGCCGCAGTGGGGTGTGCACACCTCGTACAAGGAGTGGGGCCTGCTGGCTTTTGTTTTTGTTTTTGATGCTGACTTATATGAGTTCTTCATATATTTTGGACATTAACCCCTTACTGGAAACACCATTTACAAATACCTTCTCCCATTCAGCAGGCTGTCTCTTCATTTTGTTGATGGTTTACTTCACTGTGCGGAAGCCTTTTAGTTCGATGTAGTCCCATTTGTTTATTTTTACTATCATTTCCCCCCTAACTTCTGGAGGCATGTACAGACATTTCTCCAAAGAAGACATACAGATGACCAACAGGCGTATGAAAAGATTCTCAACATCACTCATCATCAGGGAAATGCACGTCAAAACCACAAGGAGATACCAAGCCGCGCATGTCAGAATGCTGTTATCAAAGAGCCAACAAATAAGAAGGGTCAGCAGGGATGTAAAGAAAGGTCACTTCGTGCACTGCTGGTGGGATTGTAAACTGGTGCAGCTACTGCGGAGAATGGTGTGGAGGGTCCTCAAAAACTTAAACACTGAACTACCATGTGGCCCAGCAATCCCAGTTCTAGGCCTGAATCCAGAGAAAATGAAAACAACATGTTGACAACATAGTCACCCCTCCTTTATTGCAGCATTGCTGCAATAGACAAGATGTGGAAGTAACCTAGGTATCCATCAACAGACAAACGGAAAAAGACATCGATAGACATACATTTCAAATGTATGGTATGAAATACATTCATAGTGAAATATGACCTGGCCATAAAAATAAAAGAAATCTCGCTATTTGTGACAATATGGATGGAACTAGAGGGTATTATGCTGAATGAAGTCAGACAGAGAAGGACAAACACCATGTGATTTCACTTACATGTAAAATTTAAAACAAATAATAAATGAATAAACAAAAGAAGAACAGACTCATAGAAACAGAACAAACTGTCAGTTGCCAGAGGGGAGGGGGATGAGTAAAAAAATGAAGGAATCTGAGGAACACATTCCCAGTTCTAAAACAAGCCACAGAGGTGTGGCGTGCGGCGTAGGGAATAGAGACAGTAATACTGTCATAACTTGGCATGGGAACGGGTGATTATGAAATTTAGTATGGTGATCACATCATTAGGTATATAAATATTGAATCACTGTGTTCTACACCTGAAACTAATATACTATTGCATGCCAGCTCTACTTTAAGAAAAAGAGGGGTTTTTTTGTTTTGTTTTGTTTTTTAAGAAAAAGAATGAGATAGATATGTGGATTGTATAGACAAGCATTTTGGGCAATTTCATGAGTTTAAAAAACAAAAAAAAAATTCTAGCTGGAAACAGCCTACATGGTTCCAAATGAGGTAAGATTGAAATGAATGGTGTCAGGGGCCAGCTCACATAACAGACCTAACATAGACTTTGGGTCTGGGGTGAAGCCAGGGATCACAGATCATATGAACCCTTCCCTTCAACTGAGGAAAAGTCTCCTCTGTGGTCCTAGGCAGCTGAGTAAACTGAGATAGATAAAATGTTAGAGGCTGGGAAATAAATAGAAGGCAATAAGGAGGTACAGACAGACAGACAGACAGACAAATCCCAGAGTATCTTCTCAGAAAAGGGAGTACTGTAAGGAACCAGTATGGTGGTAACTCTTAGGGCTCAAACATCCAACAGATACCATATTGCCACTGTTTCCCAGAGAGGCACGCTGACCGGCCAATGGGACAGGAGGGACACAAGGATCCCAAGCCCCTCCCAGATGAGCCTTTACCTCCTGCCTTTAGTCCTCACTTTGCTGCTACAACAATCCTGGAGGTCACAAAACAGCATCGCTGCAAGATGGCAGAAGGCTGCTGATGAATAGTAAACTTTGCTTCTGGCAAGAACTTAGCTTTTCCTGCGTTAAGATGAGAGGGTATGTGGCAGAACAAATGCAGTTCATAAAAGCTACAGGAACTGTCAAGAAGATAGTAGGAACTCCCCCGCCCCCACCACTGGATTCATGGTTTATAATTGGCAGAAACCACCTCAATCCAACATGGAGACTAATTGCATCTGATGGTAACCCCTCGCCTTGTTATAGGCAGATTGTAATGCATTAGCAGCTACACAACACACCCTATGGCACCACGACCAAAACAGAAAACCCACATAAGGGCGCACAACAAACGGTGGAGCCCCACTGAGAAATCATCACCTCTTCCCAGAAAGAACCTGAGTATTCCCCACCCTTACTGAATACCCCACCCCTCGATTAAATGGACCTCAATAAAGGATGCAAATTCCTCTAAAGGGGGGCACTGCTTCACTAATAAACTCACTTTTACTTCAAACTCTGTGCTGACCTGCATTTCAAATTTTTCCCACTCAAAACCAAGAACCCACAGTGGGTCACAAATTCTTGGGTCTGTGGACCCCCAGAATGCCTGCCTCAAAGACAGTGAGGTTCTGGGATTTATCTGTGGCCATAAACAGGATTAGCTTACCTTGATTGTTGTAGAATTACTCAAGATTTTGGCTACTCTGAAGTAAGACTGTTAAGAGTTAGCACAACTATTGCTTTTCTGCTATCGTCGAAGAAGAGGATGACACAGAATGAGAGATTAGGAAGAACACACTGACTTTAATAAGTCTCGGACATGGAAATGACCTGCCAGGAGACAACTCTGGAGTTCTCCTTTTAAAGATATTCAGCAAAAGATCAAGACATCTATGATCAATAATGATGTTACACTGTATTATACTATATATACTCAAGGCATATTCTCATGACCGTTTACACAAAGTTCTGAACAGATTATATGTCATGGAATTTGTTTCTGCCTTACAATTCTGGACTGAACACAGTCTCTCCCCACCCCCAGCATTTATAGCAAGAGATTTCTCTCCATTTTATCTTACACACACACACACACACACACACACACACACACACACACACACAGAGCTGAAAACCAGGCAAACACACCAAAGAATGCCTGGATAATGGCCTTGGTTTATCTCATAGCATTTTGTGCCTGCCCCTCAGGCAAGCAATTCATCATCACAATCTCACTGCTGAATCACCAGGCTCACACAGCTAGAAATCCTGCCTTCCAGAATGAACCTTTAGCTTCCACCGGTATGAAACCACCCCAGTGAAGCCAGCCGACCTGTCGGACAGTGCCAACATAACACTGAAACCCACAGCACTTCATGCAGTGGGCACCTGTCAAAAACAATAAAGATCGGTGTAAAAACGGGCTTCGCGTTATTGACTTGCTCTATTACAGCGGCTTTGGAAATAACAGGATTTCACTTTTGCCCTTTAATTTCTCTATCTTAATCACATTCTGTCAAGACCAGGGCACATATATTATGCATAGAAAGGTCGAGAATACCCTTGCGCGTGCTGCCTGACCCAACGCGGAGATGTGTCTTGGATGCCAGCACAAACACATACAAAATTGTCCACACAGGCCTCTGTGAACTGGACCAGCTAAAAAAAAATACATACACACACACACACACACACACACCACCTGGAAAGTCTCTAAGGTGAATTTACAGTCCAAGGCATAAACACAACAGGCGTCAGTAACCATATTCAAGTTATAAGTACTCCCCCCCCCTTTTAAGTTCATTAAGTTTTACTGAACTTAAACTCTAGCTCCAAATGATGGAATGTACTCTTCTATCTATCTCCTGAGACACGGGGGCTGATTTATCACCAGCCTCGTTGGACGAGGACACACACTTTTGCCACTTTGACGGCCAGACTTTGAACTAATCATATATGGGGCTTCCATCTTGATGGGGGCTGGTAATGCTGGGCTGGTAATGCTCAGGTGCGGGTTCTTCTCGGGCCCTGCTGTCTCCAGGACCTGCTGAGCTGTATCTACAGCCAGCGGAGTATTGGAGGGGGAGCAGGGGAGTGATCGCTAATGCTACACCTGGGAAGGTAGCTCCTGCCTTCTACGTGTCAGCTCTGGGCTCACTACTGAGGTTTTTCTTGGGAAAAATCAGTATTACCTTTTCTTCCCCACAACTCCAACATTAAGGTTTTGACGGAACCACAAAGACCTAAGAGTGCTTCTTAATGCTCCTTGGAGACATTTTGCAAGTCTCACTTACACATCCTTATCTTTGCCTCTCTTTGTTCCCTGGCCTTCTACAGACACACTATGGCTGTCATACGGACAATATATTCACCATACTTTCCCCCTCTTGCAGATCCCTAAGCTTCTCTGATGGGTCTTCCCAGCTCCTGTTATACCTGTCCCTTCACTGATGAGGAAATAAAGACCAATCAAGTGGGAAAACCAGAGTCTGTTTATTCTGAACTCGCCTGCCTTCTTGTGGTAGATGTAGTAGGAACCCCTGGACATGAAATTTACAAGATATGGCATGGATTGATAGAAAGCATTAGAACACGTGGTTGAAATTGTCACTAGAAAATCCAGAAAGAAATTAAAACCACATGTTAAGCTTCCATGACTGAGTTTAAAATAATATATTGATAACTTTTGTTTTCCCTACGTGGGAGAAAGTGGTTTCTCTCCCTTTCTGCCTTCCTTCCCCTCTCTGAAGATAGATAAAATCTTTAAAAAAAAAACAGTAAAACTCTCCAACTAAAATCTTCCTGATATAGGCCAATTGTCTGACGTTTTCCCCCCCAACCTTAACCTATCCACTGTTTCCCTCCACATTACCATCCCCCAGACAAGACTCTCTACTGCCCCCCAGAGGGTCATTTCTGAAGGTACATCTGCACATCAATGGCCACTTCTTACAACCAGCACTGCCATAACGCTGGCATCCAGAACCTCAACTGCTGTTTTAGACACCAGGTCCCTGACCAACATGCACTTCTTACAAACCCAGTAATAAGTCTAAGGAAGGGGTAGAGAAAATGATGGTATACTGCTTACTGTTTTCTCCATTCTCTTTCTTAATAAAGAATCAGGAAACTTAGGAATCCCTAGTCCATCCTCTCTCCTGACGGCAGGTCTAGTTCCTGAGGCTACTCCATGTTTTATCTGGGAGTCTTCAGGGATTTGTGTTGCTTGGACCACCTCTCAATAGGAGACATTTACTGAGTGCCTACTATGTGTCAAGCACCTTTCATGCATCCTCTAGTTTAATTCTCAAAATGACATGATGAGGCAAGGGCTAAAGATGAAAACACTAAGTCTCAAAGTCACAGCTCTGAAAGGAGGAAACAAGATTTAAACCCTGAGGGTCAGAAACCACTGGCATCCTGGGCAATGACACTCTGTTGCCTCTTTCTAAATCCCTCCAGCTTTCTCACACTTGGCCAGTCGATTCTCTTTCTTCTTGTTCTGTCACTCCTTGTTCTGTCCTCTTGTATGGAGGTCTTCCTGCCATCTGCATATCCACTTGAATTCCACAGACTCTTGACTCACCAGGGTCTATAACTGTCTATAACTTTAATAACAAAGAGACTATTCATTTTGGCCATTGAATTCCTTAAGACTGGGAGGCTGAAGGGAGCCAGAACTGGACTCATCTGCGATGTAAGTCAACTGCTGGTTTTTAGTAAGAACACGTAACAGATAAGTCAGGGCTAATGCCGTACCAGAGGCAGTGCTGAGTGAGCACTTCTGCACCACATCACTGCACCCTCCCTTCAACCAGAGGAAAGGACACTGTCATTGTCCCCAGTTCACAGATGAGAAAACGGAGGGTTGGAGCCATCCAGTACCTGGTCCACTTTGGGGCATGATTGCCCACAGACCCCCACCTCATCCACAGCACCCCAAAATCAGGGCCTACATTCTTCACCACCTTGGTACAATGCTTCCTCTTCTTAACACTATTGCCAATACTTTATTAAAATAGCAGAAGTCCACAAGGGAAGTAATTACCTAAGAGCAAATCCCAAAATTCAATCAATTTTTTTTCATTCCTATCATCCAACACTTCGAGAAATATAAAAAAACACAACTGAAAAGCATAAAACGGATTTGTGCAGTACATGACCCTGGACATATCTAATTTTACCTATTAAAGAAATTATGGAGAAAATTACACTTTTCTACATTTTCCATTAAAATTTTGTCAAGCATGTAACTCTCTGGCAATAAATTTGAAAATGTGAATGGAATAGTTTACTTTCTAGCAACATATCAATTACCGAAACTGACCCATTACGAAGTGGAAAATTTGAATAGGCTAATTATCATAAAAAGGATAACAAAAGGCACCAAGGATAGGTGAATTTCCAGCTCGGTTTACCTAATCTCTACATGATAGGTAACCAAAAAGATGGACATTTATTCAAATCATTTATGTGTATACTTTAATAACAAAACATACTAAAGATGCCACAAGAAAAATACTGTACAATCCTGATTCAAATGGAATATTAGAAAATAGACCCTACAAAGTTATTTAAAAAATACTACATTATGATCAAGAAAGGTTTATTCCATGAAACCAAGATGGTTAATACCAAGAAATCTATCTGCATAATACTTTATGTTAATAAAATAAAGAACAAAACATTTGCAAATAAATCAATGCTGAAGTGATGTTTGATAAAATTTGGCAGTCTTTTCAATAAAATTTTAAGTAAAACATACAGGAGAAAAATAAACTACCATGCATAGCAGAAAATATTATTCTAAATGGGTAACATTTAATATTTAAATTAAAACAAAAAACCAGAATGGGAAACCCTCTATAACCATTACGATTTAACATTCACTTGACTCAAATACAGACACATTAGGAAGAAAGAAATGATACTCTTTTATACTGATCATATTTCTTGCTCAAAAATCCCAAAAGACTGAAAAAATAGAATATTAATAGAATTTGTAAGCAATAGGCACCTACACATAGAAATAGGGAAAAACTACTTTCGTTATTGAATCAAAAATAAATTATAAAGGACTTAGAAATAAATGCAACAGAAATGATATTAGACATAGATGATAAAGCTATATAATCTCTTAGAAGCTATAAAACAATAAACAAAAGAAAAGCTATGCCATCCCTTTGGATACAAGACTGAAGACCACAAAATAGAAAATCTCTCTAAGTTAATAAATATAATAGCAATTCAGTTAGGACCCAAGAGAATCCTTTTTATGATTATATAAAATATACTTAAAATTTACATGAAACAATCACTTTTACAGAATAGCTCTTTTCAACAGGAAGAAAGAAGCAGCAGAGAACTTGGTCATTCCCAGGCACAGGCTGACTGATGAACACAGAAACCGGGTCACCATGGCCTCCAGCAAGCGACAGGGCACTGAGAGAACAGAAGAGAGAGTCCAGGGACAGGTCCCTGGTCCATATAAAAATTCCGGTGGCATTTCAGTTCAGTTGAAAAACAACAGGCTTTCTAATAAAGGGTGCCAGGGAACTGATAGAAAATAAAATTGGATCTCAACTTTATATAATACATTTAAATGTTTTCCAGATGAATGAAGGACTGAAATCTAAGAAATGAAACAATCAAACTCTTAGAGACTATCTTGAAGACAATATATAAAATCCAGGGAGAGGAAAATGCCTCTAACTCAGACTAGAAACCCAAAGCTATAAAAGAAAAAAAAACTGATATACTTTTCTATATAAAAATTGAATAAATTTTGAGTATCGATCATACTACAAATCAAGTAAATGGGCAAATACTACATTTGGAGGAAAAAGCAAAGAGCCCCCAATACTGACATGAGTTGTGAACAGTTATAGCAGTTTTACTGAAGAATAAATCCAAAGACCTACACACTCATGAAAAGACATGGAGCCTCGCGGGCAGCCAGGAAAACACAAATCTGGGGGACAAGCTATCACTTTACAACAATCACACACACACAGCAAAGGTAACATTGCTAGGGCAAAGTACAGAAAAGAAAAGAAAGAGATTTTCACAATATTTAAGAAAAGACAAGCGAGGACACTTCTGGGAAAACCCTCGGTGAAAAAAATCCAATACAACCAAATGAACGCCCTCTCTGGGGCAACGGCTGTTACTGTGCACCCACACCATCCAATTGTTTGCAGCATTTAAAAAAATAAACTGCCTCCAGTCCTGTTGACTTGGGTTGTTCTTTTTCTGGATGTGTTATTTGAGAAAGTGAAGAAAAAGGAAAGGTCATACAGAATGACCTTTTTTTTTAAAGACGGAGCAAATACACAAAAAACTCTCCCCATATTTACAATTATGACATAATAATTGAGGACCAGAATGTGAGAGGAGACCTGCTCTTTCACAAGCATCGAGGGGTGCACGAAACAGGGGGCTGTGCTGGCTGATGTGCTGAGAGGACGTGAAAAATAGAAATGACTGCACTAGAAATATTATGTATGCTAAGTTAATTTTGTGTGTGTTGGGCAAAAAAAAATACCTGTCCATATATATATATAAAGAAAACATTTAAAGGAAGTATTAAAAATCTAAGAGTACCACCCATGTTTGCCTAAATTAATTTCATTATCCTGTCCATGTTGCACAGGTATGTTCCCCTTCTTTTCTCCTTTTGGATTTCTCCTCCCAAGAAAGGTTAAAAATACTGACAACCCTCCGTGTATTGTCTTCCCTCTTCCGCACCAACAACACTTTATTTATTATGGTAAAACAGAAGGAAACAAAAACTACCTACAATTGGACAGGTTATTGCCGTTTTCATTATGAAAGGCAACTGCCTCACCTGTGTTCACTCTGGACCGTTCCTATTGTGGAGGCCAGAAGGCCCCCAAATCCCACAGAGTTTTCAGGTCCTGCTCTGTTTCTCGAGAATGTGCTGTCTATAAACGAGTAGTTACCAAAGTGCTAAATATCAGCATCACAGCTCAGAGTCTGCCAAGCCTTAGCTTCAGGGGCTGGTGGCCCCCTGCTCCCTGTCCAGCTGGGGGGTTGGGGGACTTTGTGTGATAAGATTTCCCAGCCCTGTCTTGAGTAGAGCTGAGAGCACTCTCTTTGCACACCATCCTTCAAATCGGAGGGCAGGACACCAAACACACCCCCACCCTCAAACAGCCATGAAACCAATGAGGCCAGCTGTCACACCCACATCCTATTTATCTTTGAAACAGAGAGAGAACCACAGCACGTGCCATGGCTGCTATGAGCCAGGGACCTGGGTGACCCCTTACTCATGTCAAGTCACCGAATCCTCATGATGACTCATGGAAGTCCGACTTTAACCTGTGTTACTGCTGAAGCACAGAGAAGTGATGTAAACTTGAAACTCAGTCTTCAAACTCCAGTGACTGGGCCCTTACCCCACCCCTACCCCCACCACCCGCTCCATGAGGCTTCTCCATCCGAGACAAGAATGCAACCAGGAAGACAGCAAGTGTAGACGGTTGGCTAGTTGGCAAAGTCCCGCAATGCTCAGCAGTATTAGGGAGGTGCAAATCAAAACTACCATGAGATACCACCTCACACCTGCTAGCATGGCTATGACCAAAAGGACAAGTAACAGCAAGCATTGGACAGGTAGTGGAGAAAAGGAACCCTCGTTCATTGCTGGTAGGAACGTAAACTGCTATAGACCTGGTGGAAAACAGTATGGAGGTTCCTAAAAAAATTAAGAATAAAGCTACCATATGACCCAGCAACCCCTCTTCTGGGTTATCTACCCAAAATTTGAAAAGGTTTATTTGCTACATGAGCAACCCTGTGTTCACTGCAGCATTATGCAAGACAGCCAAGATGTGGAGACAACTGACACGCCCTTTGATGGAGGACTGATAAAGAAGATGGGGTGCATATGCACAATGGAACGCTACACAGTCGTAAGAAAGGATGTACTGCCATTCACAACAACATGGATGGATCCTGACACTCTCATACCAAGAGAAATAAGCTAGTCAGAGAAAGCAAAGAACCATATGATTTCCTTCCTGTGTGGGACACACAACTGAAAGCAACAAATGAAAAAATAAGACGAACAAGCGAACAAAAACTCATGGACATAGACAACAGTATGGCGGTTACCAGAGGGAAGGGGGTTAAAGGGGCACAGTCAAGGATAAAGGAGGTCAAATATATGGTGAGAAGATGATTTGACTCTGGGTCGTAAGCACATAATGCCATATACAGACGATGTATCAGAATTGTGTACCTGAAACCTAAACCGTTTTATTAAGCAATGTTACACCAATAAATATAATTCCCTCTCCTCCTGCAAAAAAAAACCCACAAAACTGTGTCTTAAAAGAAATGAATCACATTTGACTCCACTCAGCTAAACATCACACAGACCTTTACTTTACTTTTTCCTGGGAAAGCTGACCAGTCCCAAACAGCACTTCCAAATATATTTTAGGGAATCACTACCTTACTGAACTAAGTAGATCCTTGAACACGACTTGACACGCAAACAACACACAACTGGATGGCTAGATTCTTTTTCATTGCTTACTTAGAACAAGCCTTCAAAACTACAATCACACTTCCTATGTTGCAAATCCTGGTGGGCAGCAAGGAATTGAAGAAGAAAGAGGTAAAACACCAAGCCATTTGCTCTAGGAATTTAGAACAGGACAGAATAAAGCACGAGAAAGCTTGAATAATTATTCCCAGTACAGGAAAAATAATTGTAAAATTCGCAGCCAATCAGAGGTCTGCATAACATGCCAGCTGCTCTTTGTGCGAGGGGTCCCATCCAGAAGGGACGGCTCTCTGTGTGGATGCGGAGGGAGCCAGTTGGTTCCCAGGTGGAACAAATTCTTTTCTCACAGATTCTAGTTTTCCAGGTTCATGAATATGACACATTAATATTCATGAAGAGCAACACACTGTCACTTTAGAGGGAGATTACTGGGGAGTCACTGTTCTCATACCATCGTATTTTTCCACTTCGGAGTTTCTCTTTGCAAATGATCAGCTTTCTTTTGCCAACGGCTTTTCTCACCTCTGTCTGGCAAGGGGCTTTGGAGGGAAGTTCTGCATCCATTTAGAAACTGGAGAAAAGGGAGTACAATGCTATTTTTTAATGACAGGTTAATCTGGCTGCAGTGAACCTGATGAACTCCTCGTGGGGAGAGGCGCTCCAACAATAGCATTTGAGAAGCGGCTGCATCCCATTACCCAGAAGTAAGTGCATCCTGTGAAAGATCCTCCAACTCTCATCAAACAGTGAGAAGCAGCTGCTTACAGGGAGACCCCAGGGGCAGGGAAGTGAACACTAGGGCAGGGCTGACAACCATCGAGGAGGTTGAGACCAGCAGGGAAGGAGACCAGGAGCAAACAGGTGCAATTCCCCCAGATGAACATTTCAGTTCCTAAAGTGCAATCTCCTGATTTTTTGAATGACCAGACAAAACACACAGGTCTAAGGTTGGTCTAAGGTTGGTTTGTTTTTGAAAAATATCCATTATATTTGGAATCATCCACTTTGATATATAATATATAATCAATACATTAGTCTCTAATCAAAGCAAAATTTCCAAATTCATTTAATTTCTATTTAAAAGAAGCATCATCAAATTAATGAGGACAGATATAAGCTTCTTTTTCTAATTAAAAAAAAAAAGCACCTCACTTGTTCTACCCTTACGAATTTTTGAAGAATTGCACACATGGCAAAACAAAATATGTGTCAAAAACAGTGAGAAACAGTGAGGTTAGTGAGGTTTTCCTCGTAATAAGTGCTCGCCAGTTCTCCATCTTCCTCACCGGTTTCGTGAGTCTGATTTTAGAAACTGACCACACACACACAAGCACAGCCACGCCAGCTGTTTCCACCTAGGTACCTGGGGGCAGGCTCTCTACACTCTACTTTCACAGTTTCTTGGACATAATTCTATACCAACATGTATAACTTCACTCGCTACAGGGGAAATGGACTTTACTAAAACACTGCAGTTAGTCACTAGAAAAAATAAACAAGTAAATAATAGTAATAAGCCCCAGTGGAGACGGGGAGCGAGCAGTCAAAGTCATGCTGACGCAGCATATAAAATGTCCCACTGATTATAAAGGCACAACACCACCAACCTGGTGGAAGAGGTGCACAGGGCGCACCTCTGCCCAGAGCTTTCCGTGCAGGGCTCCTCCACACCCTCCGCCAGGGCACAGCCTTCCTCGTCCCAGAGCTCCCACATGCTCTGACCACTCGGCCTTCCTGTTGACCGACCTTCTCCTGAGGTCAGGTAGTGGCCCCTCTAAGTCACCTCATTAGCATCAACTCAGATGTGGTCAAAAATGACTTGTTATGAATAACAAAATTTTGACACTCCTACCCCTGAGGAAACTCCAAGGGGTTTCAGAGCTCCTGCCAAGAAGCAGGGACAAAGAAAAAATTGGTATTTTATATCTCACCACAAGTACCACTACCAATGAACAACTCTAAAATGAAAATTAAGGAAATTCCATTTATGATAGCATCAAAAAAGATTTAAAGACTTTCCAATAAATGTAACAAAAGGAGTGTAAAAGTTATACCCTGAACAATACACACCACTGTTAAAAGAAGTGGAAAAAAATCTAAATAAATGGAAAATCATCCATGTTTAATAAGTTTTCAGATTGTTAAAATAGTGTTAAAGAACAAACTTCAACTGAGTCCACTGGAAGGTCTCACTGGCTTTATTAAGCAATTCATGAATGGGGGGGGGGGGGCTTCTGCCCAGCAAGTAGAGGGTGTACCCAGTGACTATGCAAAATAGGAGCTTTTTCTTAATGTAAATAAGAATATAGGAGGAGAGTTATTAGCCAAAAGAGAGAAATTATTATTTCTAGACCAGGAGAGAGGGCCTATGCAGTGGATTTCCTCACTGGTCTTTGACCAGAGAATTCCTGAAGATTAATTTAGGTTATGTTTCTGGCAGAGGTTGAAATGGCAAGGAAATGAGGTATGGAATCTAGGTTTGGTGTCCCAGGCTTTCAGCACCAGGGACTCCATTCTGGGCCCATGACTTCCATTTCAATGGTAGCAATAGCCACACTGTGATTTGCAGTTTTAACCCAATTCCCAGGAGACACCTAGTTATCTTCTTGGTAAAAAATTTATAAGCTGATCCCAAAATTCATATGGAAATTCAAGGGACCCAGGTTAGGCAAAAACAATCTTGAGAAAGCACCAGTTTGGAGGACTCTTATTTTCTGATTTAAAAAATTATGGTAAGTTAATAGTCAAAGACAGACTGGTTCTGACACACATACAGACGTAGGGGTCGACGGAATGGGATTAAGAGTTCGGAAATAAGCTCATGCTATCCATGGTCACTGATGTTCACAATGGTGCAACAAATATTCAATACCCCAAAAAACAGTCTGTTCAACAGATGGCACTGAGACAACTGGATGTGCCCATGGAACAGAAAAACATCCCCCCATTTTACATTGTATACAAAAATTACCTCAAAATAGACCTCAAACCTAAAGGCAAAAGCTAAAGCTATGAAACTCAGAAGAAAACGTAGAGATTAGCCTTTATGACATCTGATTTAGCAATGGGTTCTCAGGACACCAAAAGCACAAGCCAAAAAGAAAGAAAAAATACATTTGATTTGTTCAAACTTCTTTGCTTCCAACATAGACACCATCAAGAAAGTGAAAAAGAACCCACAAAATGGGAGAAAATAGTTATGAATCAAACCATATGTCTGATAAGGAAACAGTAGAGGAATATGTAAAGAACTCTTACAACTCAACTATAAAAAAGGGAAACAATCCAATTTAAAAAGGTACAAAGTATCTCAGTAGACATTTCTCGAAGATGATATTCAAATGACCAAAAAGCACATGAAAAGCTTCTCAGCATCATTAGTCATCGAGGAAATGAAATCAAAATCACAATGAGACACCACTTCATAGCTACTAGAATGACCATAATCAAAAAGACGAGTAGCAAATGTTGGCCTGACTGTGGAGATGCCTCAATGCTTAGCCACGGCTGGTGTTGGTATAAAGAATTAAGAAATGGTGGAGACAGTTTGGAAACTTTTATACAGAAGAGAAATTAAAATATACGTCCACGCATATATTCATCAATGGATGAATCAACATACAAAAGATGCTAAATCCGTACAATGGAATATTCAGCCATGAAAAGGAAGAAAGTATCTTTGAATCTATCAGAGTTTCATTGTATAATTAAGACAAGTGCTACAACACAGATGAATCCTCTATGATTCATCTATGACAATATACTAAATGAAAGAAGTCAGTCACCAAAGACCACTTACTGTTTGATTCCATTTATACAAAATGTTCAGAAGAGGCAAATCTGTCAGGACCACATAAATGAGCAGTTGACTAGGATCAGGGCAACTGAGGGAGTCACAGGGAGTAACTTCTAATGTGTATGGGGTTTCTTTCTGGGGTGGTGAAAATGTTCTAAAATTCATTGTGGTGGTAAGCGCAGAACTCTGTGCCTACAGTGAAAATCACTGAATTGTATGTTTAAATCTGCAGATTGTACAGTATGTGAATTATATCCTAGTAAATCTGTTACTAAATATATATAAAAATGAACTCATCTCCACCACAATGTTTGTTTGCTATATACTTGAATATCTAGGAAAGATGTCAAGCTATCAATTTCTTAAGAGAGAATAGCACTGGTATTTTCAAATAAACATGAAAAGTCATACTTCTCGCCCAAAGATTTAAGACTCTGAAGACATTTTCCCATCAGTTTTCAAGCCCAACCCTGGGAATAAAGTTTGCATTTGTGAAGTAAGCGTTTCATTTTTTGGGACACTCAGAACTACATGTTAACTCTAAGCTGACCAAGATGCAATTCTTTTTTTTTAAGATTTTATTTACTTATTTTTAGAGAAAGAGAAAAGAAGGGAGGAAGAGAGGGAGAGAAACATCAGTGTGTGGTTGCGTCTCACACACCCCCCAACTGAGGACCTGGCCCACAACCCAGGCATGTACCCTGACTGGGAATCAAACCAGCAACCCATCGGTTCACAGGCCAGGGCTCAGTCCGCTGAGTCGCACCAGCCAGGGCCTAAGATGCAATTCTAAATTTGGCAGCCGATTATTTAATTAAGGGGGAGCCTAGGTGAGCAAGATGCACAGAAAGAAATACAACTATTTACACAGAATCTATCAAAGTTTCATTGGATAATTAAGAGTTTGCCTTCTGCACTCTGAGGAAATTTGATTAATGGAATCGTGAGAAATTAGAGCTGAGAGAAACTCTAGAGATCATCTAGTGCAAATGATGAATTTACGAAAATGAGGATACAGGAACTCCGAAAGGGGAAATGCTCTGCTCAAGGTCGAGGGGGCAAAGTTAGGTCACGTGTTCAGACTGGTGGGTTTTTTTTTTTTCCTGAGCTAGTTAGGCTGCTAAAGAGAAGTCCAAAATTATGTTCATTGAAAGCAAGCCTTTTGGGAAAAGATTGTAGACTATTCCAACATGGGGAAAACCAATCTTCAACTAAAAATCACTTATTTGTACGTTTGTTTATTTATTTATTTATTTATTAAGATTTATTTATCTTTAGAGGGGACGGGAAGGAGAGAGGGAGAGAAATATCAATGTATGGTTGCCTCTCGTGCATCCCCTGCTGAGACCTGGCCTGCAACCCTGGCATGTGCCCTGACTGGGAGTCAAACCTTGATCCTCTGGTTCACAGGCCTGCGCTCAATCCACTGAGCTACACCAGCCAGGGCTATTTGTACATTTAAAGTATAGGCCCAATATTCACAGAAGGCTAATATTTAAATTGGGTTCTACATAGAATATTTCAGTTCCTATCCACACAGAGGTGAGGGGATGGAAAAGAAACCTTGTATTAGTGACTATAGTATGGGGGTAGTTGAAAAGGAACCTGGAATATTCAGAAAAACTGTGAATTCAGTAACAAGAAATAGCCCACAGAAGCTGACCAGGACCTGACTATAGACAACTCTGCTTATTAGACTAGGTCAGCCTTATACTGAAAAAAAAGTTGCTTTCCTGAAATTCTCACCATTAATCCTATTTCTCTCTGGATCAATACATAGTAAGTTTGTTTCTTCTTCCACAAAATTGCCTATTATTAATATTTAAAATTTTTTTCCATTTCCTTTCATTATCTTTTTGCTAAGTCATTCATCCCCTGGTCTGGCAATAAATCCTCATTTAACAAGACCTTGCAAACAGGCACAGTTTTTGCCATCCTCCTGGGATGTTCTCCTGTGACATGGTGATATGTAGGGATTCTTACCATTTTTAAAATTTTTTTAACCCCACCTGAGGACATTTTTTCATTGCTTCTTAGAGAGAGAGGAAGGAACAGAGAAAAACATTGATGTGAGAGAGAAGCATCAGTTGGTGGCCTCCACTCATGCACACACCAACAGGAATTGGAACCCACAACCTGGGTATGTGCCCTGACTGGAATTGAACCCACAAACTTTCCATTATGGGATGACACTCCAACCAACTGAGTTGCACTGGCCAGGGGGGATTCTTAGTAATTCTTAGCCCAAATATTCCACCTTCTACTCTAGCTCTCTCTCACACCACCCCATTTTTCTTGCTATACCTCACAGCACTATTATAAGGTTAATGAAAATTCATACCTGTGAAATGGCTCTGAAAATTATGGATGCATGGACATGTACATTTATATAACAACTCTATCAAACTTTCCTTTTCAGTGGATTGGACATTCTTATCTCAAGAACTCCTCCTTTGATACATAAGAAAATAACAGAGGGAATATTTAAAACCGTATTTCCAAGGCTCAGTGAGCTAGACAACCCCTGCACTGTGCCTGCTGCCTCTGCCTAACGGGGAGTGAGGCCAAGCAGCCAAGGCTGACATAGGACAGGTCTGAAGCCCACATCCGTGGCCAGGATCTCCCCTGTCCCGCCTACAAGTTCCACACACTGATGGTGCCACCAAAGCCGAGCACGATTTTTATCCCTGGGTTCATGGTCATACTTTAGTGTGCCTGAATTGGTATTTGCATGGTGGAAAACTGCTGAGGCAGTTCCACACCACATTACCCTCAGGGAAACCCCATGACACAGGAAGACTGAACATCACCGTTCCTGCTTTTAGATGGGAACGGGGCCCCAGGATGACCCACTGCCCCGCCCCCAGCACCACACACACACACACACACACACACACACAGACCAAGAACTCCTCTGACTACAGATTCAGCATTCCAACTGCTACATCATGCAAAGCTTTCTACTTTTAAGAATTATTTTGTAAGACTCATCTGTCGTTGACTTAAACTTGAACAAATATGTACCAAGGGAGTACATAGCAATTTTCCAAGATTACTAAAGCCAAAAGGACAAATTTTCGGTGTGTTACGTTCCAGAGAGAGAAGTCAGGCAGTAACCCAAAGGCCAAATAATGTGTAGTAAGTGAGGAGGTCAAAAGCATTATGGGTTGGGGAAAAGAGTTAGGTAAGGAGGACAGCGAGAGCAAGGTAACATGAGGAAGTCTCTTCTTATATATTTAGAAATAGAGTACGTTTCAGGTATCGATGGAATGTGGTCCATTAAGACAAACTGAAGAAAGGATAGAGAGATGCCATCCTCTGGCAGTACCAGCGGAGTAGCCCCAGCTCACACAGTAGGAGCTGGGTGTTCAGATCCTTGGCTTCTGGTACGATGCAGACAGGGTTGATATTCAGAGTGGACTACACTTCCAATTCTGCATGGATCCTGACTCGCAGCCCTGGAAAGACACACAGCCTATCCGCCTCATTCCTCAGACCTGGAAAGCACGCATTCATGATAAGGAAAGCTCCCCAGGAATGCAGGCTGTGTCTCGACAAAGCTTTCTAGAGGGTAATAAATTGCGCATAAAAGAAGTGCTTGTCATAAGAACAGTAGACAAGGGATTCTGGACACACAGAGGTTTACATTACCACTGTGGCTCAATACATCATGTCACTTTCCCGGGGAAGGCAGGCATCTCCGGTGACAGATGTCGGGGCTTGCGAGAGCCCTCCAGCTGACCAGCATCATTACCCTCAGCCCTCCTTCAGCCATCCATCAGTGTGCCAAAGCAGGCGCCCTGCAGCCAGAGACTCAGCACGTTCACTTCCCCTTCCTGGCTCATCCTGGAGCTAGTCCTGTTGAATTTTCCATATTCTCAACAGAGAACTGGGGTCTAAGTACACACCCTCCTGATCACAGGAATCCAAGAGGTTAAATAATGCAGAGAAAAGGCAAGGTGCCCATCGCCTGAATTTCAAATGCACTCAATCTATATTTATCAAGAGTCTACTGTGCTCAAAAGCACCTAGTATGTACATAATCTTCATCTGGGTATTTTCTGTGGGCTTCCTCTATCTTACTTTCCTTTAGAAGCCTATTTCCCTCCTAAATTTGTATTCACTGAGCACTGTGCCTTTGGAACAGGAGACAGCAAATATGTTCAATTTTCCTGTTGACTTTGATCAATTAATCATGCCTACCTGGGATTCCAGGTGGAAGGGCACAGAAATCATTCAGCTCCTCCAAAGCTAGTGCTGTGATGGATTAGCCATGTCTGCCATGGCCTCAGGAGATAAAAGCTGACCTGGTGCTGTGATTTAGAAAAGTATTTAAAAAAATGGCAATGAAAACAAAAAACAAAAACAAAACAAATTGCAGATACTCGGGCAGTTTTTAAAGCTTTCAGAAACATCAGTGGTCATGGTCACTTTGAATCTCATATCTGGTTACAGGTTCAAAATCAGGCTTAAAGGTCACACACTAAAACATGAAAATGTCACATGTAGCAACATATCTCGTGAGTCTTTTTGATCAGCAGCCTGAGCAAAGAGTCTATTGCTGTGGATTGCCAGCAGCGAGAATTTGGATAACTTATTTATCCTCTGTGCTGCTTAATTCATTCATATACTAAGAAATAATAATGAAAGTGCCCACCTTTCACTGATGTTAAGACCAATTAAGCCCTGGATATAAGGGAAGTATCTGCCACAGAGCCTGGCAGAGGACAGAAGGCTCAGCAAATGGTAGCTATTATTATACTTAAATATAATTTAGGGCACAATAAATTATTCCTTTCTGTGCTTTTAAAACACTGTTTATAACATTATGGTGGAATTATCGCCCTGTAATATAATTTTATTTTTTTACCATTTATCTTTCTTTTATTGTGAGCTGCACCAGCAGAGGGGCCAGGTCTTATTCCTTGATTCCCAGTGTACGCTTTAATGCCTCACAGAGAGTAGGCAGAAGAAGGTGTGCGTTGGGTGAAAGAGAAAAATGACAGTAAAACATGTAAAAGCATCTATAGTCATGTCCATGTACCTCATTTTTCTAAGTTAAAAATCATAGCTCAAACATCTAAAGAATCCTTCATTGGTTTCATGCTTTTCTTTGTACCCATTCCAGCCTTTGGCTAAGAAATGGAAAAGTCGTGCCCCAGAAGAGAACATGTACACAGAGAAATAGATGTTTGGGGGACCTTGTCCTGACACCCCATTAATTGCCATGTTGGACAAGAAACTGTACCCTGATTATGGTTATGGATATTTATATTGTTTCTAATCTTCAAATAATATTTTAAAATGTAAATTCCTAATGCATTTCTCTCCTTTTTAAAAGTCTTCAATGGCTTCTTATCTGACACTTAGAACAAAACCCAAAGTTTTCACCCAAGCTTGTCACATCCGCAGCAATGGGACTGGCAAGTCCATACACTAGACTATTATGTCATTGTTATAATGGGTAAAGAGGTGTATAAGCACTGGTATAGAATTATGACTAAGATATGATGATGTGAAGTCAGAATTCAAGATGCAGAGCAGGTTGAGTCATATGGTACAGCTTGTATAAAATGTGTAAAAATATGTGCACCTGACGGTCACACTAGAAACTGGTAGCAATGGGTACCCCTGGGAGAGACCCATTTTACTTAGTGATAGGGATTAAAGGGGCACTGGTTTTTTATTGCACACCCATGAGTACTTTCTGGATCTTGTAAAGAACATAAGCACCCTATGTTCATTGTAGTGTTATTTATAATCACCAATATTTGGAAGCAGCCCAAGTGCCCATCAGTAGATAAGTGGATAAAACAGCTATGGTTCATTTATATAATGGAATACTACCTGGCCATAAAATGAAGACCACGGGGGGGGGGGGGGGGGGGGGGAGGAGAGAGACAGAGAGAGAGAGTTATGTACACAGAGATATACATATATATGCATGTGTCTGTTTATTATAATTTAAAATAATGTAATCACTGTACACCAACCTATTTAATATCCTTTTTCAATGTAATCATGTCATGTAAATTTCTTCAAGTCAAGAGATATAGTAGTAAGTTGTATAATTTCTGTAACATTCACAATCTGCAACCAGTCTGCTTTTAATAGAAATTCACTGTTTTCCCTTTTCTTGGCACAGCAAACAGTGATACAACAAAATTGCTATGTATGCATTGTGCCCTCACCTACAGATGCATTTGTTTTTCTGGGACAGTGTCCCACAGGGGATGTCAGGGTCAAAGGATACTTTTAATTAAATAGATATTGCCAGACTGCTTTCCAAAAAGGCTATAATGAAGCACATTTCCACTAGCAGTACACTAATGTCCACTTTCCTCTGTATCCTGGCCAGCAACAGGTGTTTTTTGCCTTGTTCGAGGTTTGTCGGGCAAGGGGTGTCTCGTTAATTTGCATAACTGATGACTGGAGAGGTGAGCGCCTAAACATCTGTCTGCGGCCGTCTGGGATCGCCTCTCTGTGAATTGCTTTTCCACAGCCTTCACACTGACGTTTCTAGTGGGATGTTGGAAAGGGCTATTCACGTCAAATAGATGTTTACTCATACCATTTACATTAAAACAGTCTCCCCAAATCCATCCCTGTTTTCTATTCACTTGATCTATGAAAACTTTTCCCATACAAAACTTTAAATTTTGTATGGCCCATAAACATATGATTTGGTTTTATCCTGTCCCTAAATACCATATGAAGCATTCTAAATATTCATTTTCTAATACTTTCTTGTCTGATTCTTTTCACACTAAATCGGTAACCCTCCTGGAATTGTGTTTTGGGTAGGATGGGGATTCATTTTCATTTCTTCCAGAGGGATAGCCAGCTATGCCAATACCATCTGTAAAGAACCCATATTTTTCTCTAGGTCGAAATATTACTGTCATTGTGTATTCCACTTCCATTTATCTTCAGATGGAGTTCTGGGTTCTCCGATTGGTTTTACTAATCTGTATGTCTATTTATACTCCAGGGCTGTGATAAACCAACTTGAGTGGCTATTTTAAATGATATTTCATGTAAGTTAAGTTCTCCCTTTCTATTTTTTTTTGCATGCTTTTCTTGGCAATTCTGACATTTATTCATTCATAGAAGCTCTTAGGATAATTTTATCCAGTTTCAAAAGAAAGACATGTGAAGATTATAACCACAATTATCTTAAACTACATACTGATTTCAGAAAAACTGCCATTTTATTTATCAACCACTGCCTGTCTTTCTGATTTATATATCTTAACACAAGTTTGTAGAAATTTTATTTATAAAAGCTTCTACTATTTTCATATTGTTTATTAGTTACACTTTACTGTTCTTTTTCCTTAGCACTGTGACTTTTGACTCCACTTCAATTTCTAAATGCTTATTGCTATATCAAAGCAGAGCTTTTCTTTTTGTAATTTTATCATATCGAATCTCTTTACTAAATTCTTTTATCACTTGAAGGAGACCTTTGTTTTTCACTTTTCACTATGGGCTTCTGTGTTTTCTAGGTGCAAAGTAATTTCATTGTCTAAAGGATATAGGTTCATCACTTTTCTCCTTATATTTACATGTTTATTTCAATTTATTTTCTTATTCCATTTCTAGAACTTTCAAGAAAATATTCTTTAACAATGGCTATACTTATTTAGTTCTTGAAATGTTTTTAGTGATCTATGATTGAAAATAATAGTACTTGCTGTCAACTGTTGATAAATAAGTGAATTCAACTGTTGTGAATGCCTGCACAGATCTGTAGTTGAAATGAATAAATGGATGGACACACCAGTACATTAATTAATAAGATGATCAACAACCTTTGGGCTTTTCCCATTCAATTCACATTTACTGGGTTTAAACATGTAGAGAAATAATAATTTATACACAATCATGCCAAAAGGTACCTTTAAGACTAATCTCTATCACTATTATCATTGCTGTTAATTAGTTGGTTTAGCTAAGTCCATTGGATTATGGAGGGGTGTGCAAAGACTGAAAGTGTCTTTAATTATCTTTTTAAAAAGATTTGATTTCTTTTTAGATAGAGGGGAAGGGAAGGAGAAAGAGAGGGAAAGAAACCAGTGGGTGGTTGCCTCTCGAACATCCCTAATGGGGGCCTGGCCTGCAACCCAGGCAGGTGCCCTGACTGGGAATCAAACTGGTGACCCTTTGGTCTGCAGCCTGCCCTTAATCCACTGAGCTACACCAGCCAGAGCACTTTAATACCTTTTTATTCCTACTTTTGCTTTATTAGTAATGGCTAATGACTTTGATCATGTGACTTGCCATTATCTGTGAATATGCTCAAACGTTTTTCTATATCTTTTAATTTTTTTCTATATTTTCTACACTTTTTCTGTATCTTCCCTTTTTATTATTGAGTTATGAGGGTTATTATATTCTAGGTACTAGTCTCTTATTAGACATATGGTTTGCCAGTATTTGTGGCTTACCTTTCCACTTTCTTGAGGGTTCTATTTGCAGTACACCCATTTTTAATTCTATGAAGTCCCATTTACCTACTTCTTCTCTCGTCCCTTGGGCTTACCTGACACGTCTAAGAAGGATCTGCCCAACTTGAGGACAAGAAAATTTACTCCTATGCTTTCTTCTTTGAGGCTTATGTTCAGAGTTGTGGCTGTTACTTTAGGTGGCAGGGTTAGGTCGCCCTGGCAGCCTCGTGAAGCCATTTGACTAGAAACAGAAGAGCTTATTTCCAGACTCTCAATTCTATCCTTTTCATCCATACCTACCCCTGAGCCAGTACCCTCTTGCCTCAATGACTGAAAATGACAAGTGCTGAGGTTAAAAAGTGTGAGTGTTCTCACTCTGTTCTTGTTCTGGATTGTTTCTACCCTTCTGGGTCTTCTGCATTTCCAGAGCTGTGGCTTTTGAACATGGAGAGGAAGAAACCCACCAATGTTCTAAATTCTAATAGTGGCTTTATTAAAATTTGTGGTTGCTTCATTGAGTTTTATCAAGAGATCAATTACGGACTTTCTCTCATTTCTACTGTTTCTTTCAACTTTCTAATTCCTCCATCATTTCCATCACCACAATTTTGGAACAATGTGAAATAATAGCAGTGGTTTCGTGAATTCTTCACCACTGCTGACTTCAGTGAGAATTATTTTTAAGGCCCAGTGTTCATTATGATGTTGGCCATTGATCGTATTTAATGTTCTTGATCAAATTCTTTTTGGTTCATTAAGACCTCTTGATCAGAAATGAATCTGGGTTTTCTCAAATTTCTGAGTCTCAAGTTCCCTACCTGTAGAAGTTGAAGCTAGTCTGAATCACAGAGCCCAATCAAATAAAAGCTGACTTTGGGGTTAGACACAATTGGACTCTTTTAACCTTTCCACTCCAGCTCTGGGATATGAATATCTCCAAGCCTAGACTCCTCATGGGTAAAAAAAAAAAAAAACTCTGACTAATTCTACTTACCTTGTAGTGTTTTAAGGATTAGAGATAACATAGGTAAAGTACCTGACATGAAATAAACATGTAGGAGATGGTGACTTTTATTCGCTTTACTTATAAACCTGTCCAGTTCTCACATGCTGTGGCATGTTCTGTATGTAGCTTTTCCTGACCTAGAGTCACCTACCACAGAAACTGGATGGCCAGATATACTTTCAGCCTAACTTGAAGGGAGTGGAAGCTTAAATTTCAGTTTGTTAAAGGGCGGACTGAACTTCCCATCACACCCCTGATGGTTTACTTGTGGAGTATAAATCTGCCACAGAAACAAGAAAAAAGACAGACAGTGGAACTGAAGGAAGTGTGTATATAGGGTTCACACAAGCTCACATCAGAATGAGTTACCTGCTGCGCATGGGTTTAGAGAGCGCTCAGAGCTGTAAGTTAATGGTTCAGTCTCAGACACGGGCCTCACTCTGCAACCCATGACTCCACTATGACACAGTTTATCAGGCCACTGACCACACCTTTCACCAAGACGTCTTTCAAAGTAACTAACAACCTGTGGCGACAAATCGAGTAACCAATGTACATGTCTCATGTTTTCTGGGTCAAGCACCAGGTCACAGTCAACCCAGTATTTGATTCTTAGTAAGTATGAGTGAATGCCTGCACAGATCTGAAATGGATAGATGGATGGACACACCAGTAAATTAATTAACAAGTTAATCAACAACCTTTGGGCTTTTCCCATTCAATTTCCATTTACTAGGTTTAAACATAAAGAAAAAATAGTAATTTATATGCAATCATGTGAAAAGGTACCTTTAAGACTAATCTCCACAGCAACGAGTATGGAGGACACATGGACAAAAACTAGGAGAGGGGTGGAAATGGGAGGGAGGTGGGGAGCACTGGGGGGGGGGGCTGGGATGAGAGTAAAAGACAGAAAACTGTACTTGAACAATAATTAAATTTTTTAATTAAAAAATAAAAATAAAATTGTGAATCAAAGAAAGACTAATCTCTATCACTATAATCATGCTGTTAATTAATTAGTGGTTTAGCTAAGTCCACTGGATTATGGAGGGGTGTGCAAAGACTGAAACAGTGTCTTTGCACACACCTCCAAGCATACACACACCCACACAGGGTCCGGCAGAAGTAATGCCTGCTTGAGTGTGGTTGGTAGGGTAATAATATGGGTGTCATAATTCATAGTTTTAATTTGAACATTTCACCTAAAATGTCCTATGGTTTGCTTGAGTATGATATTGTTATGTTATAGAATTACATGCTTATGATTTTGTAATAAAAAGGGGGCATTATTTGTGCTGGGCCCTGCACATGCACACACACACACACACACACACGCACACACACACACACAGAGTATGTGATATATACCCACATACTATTACAAATACATGTGTATATATTTTATTTACAAATAGTATATGGACATTTACACTAGATTTGTATTTACACTGATTTTCAGTGTAGATGCAGGGTTTTTTGCTGGACTTTCTAGCTCACTAATTCATCGTGAACAGCTGGTTCCTGGAAGGGACAGGGAGGAAGACAAGTTCAGGGTCCCCAGAGGGAGGACTATGGGAGCCCTGCTGCTCTTTAGCCCTTTTCCTCCCTAGGCACCGCACTACGCTCAGATCCCACCGCAGGTTGTCCCGAGGATGTTTGCCAGGGGTTACAGAGGTTCTAATTAATTCTTTTGTAATGGCTCAGTATTTTCCACCTCTGTTCCTCTCCGGTGTCCCAGCCTTGGAAACAAGCTGCCCTACCTCCGGAGACCGCCCTGGGAAGAGCCTATTAATAAATAATTAAGTTTGGAGACTCCTGCAGTGGTTGAGTCATGACTGTAGAGCATGTGACAGCGGTCTCCATGGCAACACACCAACAGGAGCTGAACCGCTCTATTTCTCTTTTCTTAGGTGTGGAGCACGTGGGGGCAAAGGCCCAGATTAAAAAGGGATTTGTTACTGTGCTTTTCGTTTTCATTTATTTTCAGAAAAATCCGTGACTGAATTTAGAATTCAAGAAAGACTACGTTTCTCAAAAATGAAATACCATATACAACCGGGTGTGAAACCTTCCCCTGCCTCCCCTCCCACCCCGCAGGCTCCTCTGTTCTCTGATGCACAGGTCTTAGGCCCATCCCCGCCCCACAATGCTGTGTCCTACATGATCCCTGGCCACTCTGCCCCTCCCCCCTTAACTAGGTCTGTGATTGAAACTAACATCCTGTAGGACACAGAGAACTTGGGTTCTGGACTAAGGCTGGGCTGAACTCCATGCCCAGCCCCTTCCAGTCACTCATTGTGATGTAGGAAAGTTGCCGGACGCTCTGTACCTGTTTCATGGCCCATCAAGAAAACACCAGAATTGCTTTGCAGGGTTACACTGAAGCTCCAAGGAGGTACCACAGATTAGGGGTTTAAGAAAACAGACGTTTTTTCCATCCGTTTGTCTGGATTTTGATCTTCTCTTTGCCTTTTGCTCACTTTCTCTTTTAGAGCACATTAATTTTGCTAACTCTCAAATTCTTACCTGAAACGTTGGGCCAACAATCAATTGTCTAGCTTGTGGATTTATTTGGAATATTAATGTACTGGATGTACAGGGTGGGCAAATGTAGGTTTACAGTTGTGAGTACACAAAACAGTGTATTCTTGTATTCTTATTAATTATTGTATTAATAATTGTATTATGGAAAGCTCTAAGTATTAGGTCTTCTGACTAGTTATATCATGGTATCTGTAGCAATGGTGCTTATTTTATGTTTGATTTTTCAGCCTTTTCCTCCCTCCTTAAACAAAGTACCCCAGAAGCTCCTACCATTGTAAGTTCCAGGGTGATATGCAACTGAGCTAGTAGCATCCTCAGACAATAGGGTGATAACAAAGATTTTTTCTCTGGTTTGGGGAGAAGTGACTCTTTATGGAATGAAAAGCAAGAATGGATGTGTGTGGCAAAGAGGGTAGCCTGTGCTGGTTATTCTTCACCTAGTCTACCTCGCCAACTGCCCACGGCTATTCTCTCTGTCCTGCTCTGTGCCTCCTGGAAGCTGACTCCCACCAAAATCTTGTTGCTGGCTTCAGGCTGAATTTGCCCGAGGGGAAGCCTCAGCAAGGATGGTGGAAGGGGACCGAGAGCCCTGGGGCAAGACAGCTGAGGGGTCCTCTACCCTGCCCTTCCATACCCCAGTACCCTCCTGTGACTGCACTTCCTGCCCGGCCATGCCTCACCCTCACGTCCTGCTTCCCCTGGGGCTCCCGGAGCAGGAGCCCCTCCTTTGCTTCTCTTCAGCCACAAGAGTGCTGCTAAGGTCCCCACGGTGCTATGTCTGGGTGCCTCACCACCCCGTGTGCACTTTTTTTTTTTTTTTTTTTTTATTGATTTGAGAGAGAGAGAGGGAGAGAGAAGAGGAAGGAAAGACAGAGAGAGAGAGATTTGTCATTCCACTTACTCACGAGTTCATTAGCTGCTTCTTGTGTATACCCTGACCAGGGACCAAACCTGCCACCCTGGGGTATCAGGACAACACTCCAACAAGCTAAACTGCCCAGCCAGGACCTCTGTGCACTCTCAACCCTGACAACTCCTCTCTAAGGAATCTCTTCGTTAAAGTCTGTTCACAGGAACCAGATCCTGCTTCCCAGCAGGACTGTAACTCATGTAATGTGCCACACAGAACCTGCCACCCCTGGACAGGGACCATGTGTCAGTGCCCGTCACCTCACTGTGGCCTACAGATAGGGTCTCCACAGAGCTACGTGGGAGTCAAAAGAGAATGGAGTCAGGGTCCCTCAGAATTGCCTGGAAGGAGATCAGCCCCAGCACAGGCATAATGCAGGGGGACCCTGACCCCTGCCCACTATCGGTGTCTGTAGGCAAGTGCTGCAATCTTGGCTTTTCTCACCTTTGCCTGTCAGCAGCTGATGGCCACCATTCTAAGAAAAAACAAGCATCTTAAGACTGGTTCATCTATGGTTGAGAACTACTCACATTTTCTTCCCTGAACTGATTTGCCCTCTGTAGTCACAACCATAGGTAACAGCACTGTCTTAATGAAGCAGATTTCAAAGTAACCGTGATGTGAGAAATAAGTGCCTATACATTTTTAAAATCTGAATGGAAATATTGGCAACCATGTCCAAGAGCCGCTGTAACGACTGGGCCTGGAAGCAGTGGGAACGGTCACCAAACGAGTCCTCAGCAGCAGCCTAGAGTCAGCGCAGCTGGCCCTGCACAGGCAAACTCTCTGCAGGCTGTTCTCCTCCCCCTTCTGTGAGCCATGCTTGCAGCCACTGATAATTTTCTGTCCCACCCTCTAGACATCCCTTCTGTCCTATCTGTGTCACGCTAGTGCCTACAAATCCGACAGGAGAGGACAACAAAAAAACAAACATCCCGCCCTCTAGACATCCCTTCTGTCCTATCTGTGTCATACTAGTGCCTACAAATCCGACAGGAGAGGACAATAAAAAAACAAACAAAAACACCAACAAAAACGCCGTAAGACCCCTGTATCTTCCCTTTCAATCTGCAAGAATATTTCATTTCCTGCTTTGCGAGACGACCTCATATCTCTTCCTGCCATCTGGACTTTCTATGTTTATCACTTTGGTCTTACAAACTCAAATCTCTGTGTTCTCAAACCCCAGCGACCCCTTCTTTAGTCCATGTCTGTGGTCCTGCCTAATGTGTTCCCCTGTCCTGGCATGACCTGTGACCTTTGGCTTCTTTCACTAGCTTCCCATCTCCACTAGGCACGGTATGTCGTACGCACAGTTTAACTGATGGGTTTCACTTAAAGTAATGTGGCTCCACCCCAAGTGAATGCTTGGAAGTGGCAGGTGAAATTTCAGTTCTCTGAGATGCCACGGATGTAAATCTGATTAATTGCTTCATTGACTCCAGGAACATCCCTGGATCGCGTTTCCTGCCCAAGTCCCCGGAGCATTACGCATTAACTTCTGGCAGTGAGGTGGCTGGGCCCGGTCATCCATCTCCAGTAACAACACTGAAAACACCTGAGGTGGAACATGCTGACAGGTAGATTGGGTTCCACTTTCCAGTAAAGCTGATTTTAGTAACTCGGCCCTGTTGGCCCCTTTGGACTCTTTCTTCTCCCCGCCAGGAAGGTTCCCACGTGCAAATATGGGCCAGGAAAGGGCTCTTTTTCTTCTGCCATCACTCAGGGAAAGAAGCAATACCGTGTAGCTATCAAGTTCTTTCTTGGTCAATATGCTATTTCCAGAAAGATATTTTATTCTAGGTCCTCATTTTTTAATTCCCCTAACATATATTGAGCTTATCTCAGTAGCAGAGGTGGGTTTGTAGGGTTTTTGTGATTAAAAGCAGAGAACACAGATGTCCATGTATCTATATGCTAATGTTCATAGCGGCTCTATGTATACCAGCCAAAAATTGGAAATGCCCAAGTGTCCATCAGCAGGGGACTGGATGAAGAAATTGTGACTACGTCCACAGAAAGAGATACCACTCAGGAAGAAAAAAAGAATTAACCCTCCATACATGCAACCACATGGATGAGTATCAATGTAACTATGCTTAGTGAAAGAAACCAGACAAAAAAAGTGATTAGGACTGTTTCACATGGATGGTCCACAGAGCCCCATTTGGACCCCATACACTGCCCTATCCTGGACCTGCCTGAAGGAAGGAGCTAACACTGGACAAAGAAGGAGGGCAGCTGGAGGTAGGCTCACATCCCAGCGCATACTACCTGCTGGCCCTGGATGAGCCGTGACATTTCTCTGAGTCTCAGAATGGTCTGTGAAACAGCAGTCCTAATCCTGCTTTGGAAGGCGCTTTCTAGCATCCTGCCAGCATGCATCGTCATTCACCAGCCTCATCACTTGTTCCATACAACAAGGTAAGCACTGTGCTCCTTAACGAAACTGCAAAATTCAGAGAGGTTAACTGATGCTGTTTATAAAACCAGCTACTGGTAAAACAGCAACTACAACCCTGCACATGAGCCCACCTACCTTAAAGAAGCCACATGAGACTCAGAGTACAGAGCACACTCTAAGTTGCAAATCATTGTTTAATAGGAAGGCGTGGGGAGTCACTGAGAGACGCCCCAAAGACCAGGGACTTGGAAATCAGTTTTCTCTGTCTCTTAAATACTAAATACCTGTGTGTTTTCAACAAGTTATTTCCCTTCTATGTGACTCAGTTTCCTTACCTGTAGAATAAAATACTGCCCACCCCCCATAATTATTACTAGCTAATGATTTTTACAAAGGATCAAACTATTTCCTTATGGTCACTTGACCTGCCCTCCCCCATTAAATTCTTCAGGTCCCTTTCCCGAACAGGGTTACAAAGAAAAAGGAAAAAGAGGGGGTGAGGCGGAACTCAGAGAAAGGATCTCAGCAGACATTAGGCCTGTGTAATAGGCCATCATGTTTTAAGATTTCATTTTCTCTTTTTCATGCTGAATGATCTCAATTACTGTGAGCACTCTTCACCAAGTCCTATTTTCCAGAGATTTAATCATTCCCTTCGCTTTGTTCTGGACGTTTTCAAACGTTCTGAAGTGTGCTCTTCTGGGGAAAGGGGAACACAGAGAGAGCGAGCTGACGACTGTCCATCCAAAGAGAAGACCCGGGGGTTTGTCTGCAGAAGTCTGGGAAGCTGGGCTGACATGACCACCTAGCTGATATAATTATTATAGACAGCAACACCCCAAATTCTAACCAGACATTTTTCTGAGTTCTTCAGTTTGCACATTTGTCTATTATGCACCACCGAAATAATTTACATGATGTGTCAACAAGTTCCCTTCTTAGAGCTCCTTCACCCCTGAGGTCAGGGCTAGGGTAGAGGGTAGAATCCGTAAGTTCCTAGATTGTGTCAAAAGCGTTTTCATACTTGCAGAACATCATCACATCCACACTATCCTAGAACTGGTGTCCTCAGACCATAGCCACTGCCTGGCTTTGTGAATAAAGTCTGACTGGGACACGCACACAGTCTGCACATCGTCTGTAGCAGCTTTGGCATCGCGATGGTGGAGGTGGGCATTTGCAACAGATGCCTTATGGCCTGCAAAGCCTGTCACATGCACCAAGTGGCCCTTTCAGGAGACATGGCCAACCCTGGTCCTACAGGACACAGAGGAAAAACTCTGGTGGTCACTTCAAGGCAAACTCTAAAGATTTAAGGGTTTGTCAAAACACAGGCAGGTCACTTCCTTACTAAATCTAGGACCTGTTTTTAAGTCAAACTGAGAAAGTGAACTCCAGATAGATATGCAAATTAGCCTGACCCAGCAAAAGTTACCAATCCCCTAGGATATCTGCCACGTGACTCTATTTGCAAAGGGCTTTTGCCTCTGTGATCATTAAATTACTACTAAAATGCTATCAGATTGATATCAAATAGACAAGAGGAGTGTTTGTTCTATTTGCCTTTTGGGAAGGAGCTCAGTGGAGCTCAGAGAAGGTCAACAACCGCTGATCGCATTCTAACAGCAACTGTGGCGGGGGGCGGGTCTCTGCGTGCCCCGGGGCTCTGGCAAACTGTCTCAGCAATCCACATAGCAACTTCCTCTGGCAAGAGTTCAATTCTGTGCCCATTAGGCAGATGAAGAAATGGAGACGTTAAATAAATTAAGAGGATTGCTGAAAGCCAAGCATCTTTTAAATACATTTGTGCCAAATCAAAAACCCAAGTACTGATCTTAGGGTTTGTTTTTAAATGAAGAGACCTAAGACTTTTAGTTCTGCTGCCACACACGCAGGATTCAAGGGAGACCTAGGATGCAAATAGCATTTGAAGACACACCTGACAGACTGTTGAGTATCTCTTAGGTGCCTACCCATTGGGCGGAGGATGGGTACAGGGCTAAAATTATAAGAGAAACTGGCATTTGGTAGTATCCAAAGGCACAGTCCCTAGGCATGAGGTCCCCCATACCTGCTCCCAAAGCTCCTCAGTGTGGCAGAGGGAAATGAAGGTATATCTGGAGTTACGGGAAGAGAAGAACCCCAGCCTAACCAGAAGCCCATAACAATGGCTTATAGGCCCTACTAGAAGCAACCTCATCACATGGAGCTGCTGTGATCAGCACCTTCCCAGCCTGGAAGAATAGGCAGGGGAAGCCCCTCTAGACTATGACCTACCTGCTCACACTTATGCTGAGTAGAGAGATTGGTCGATGGGTTAGACAGTCCTTCATGTGACTGGCCAAACACAAAACTAATGTTATAACCAAGCCATGCTGAACATTGTTAGAGACATGAGACAGCCAACAGGCTAAACAAGGACCGATGGCACCTGGGACAAGAATGGGTTCACGGGGTTTCAAAGAGAATGAACACAGAAAGCCATTTCATGTTTGCAAAGGTGTGTGCCAAAAAGAGGAACAAAGCCAAGGTCATTCCCAGTGTGGATGTCTCTCATGGGTCATTTTGAAAAGCCAGGAAACTGAACATCATTAGGCAAAATAAAAGCACAGTTTGGGTGATTTTAGAAATGTTTTCTAGTGTAGTTAATTAAGGTGCAAATCCACCCAAAGGCAGCCCTAAACCTAACGGAAGCCCTTGGCTGAATAGTGATGAAGGGGACAGACAAAGGAAGATTCTGACCCTAAACACGTGTCTTCTGTCCTTAAGGTAAGAGGGAGCAATGAAACAGAAAGCTGACAAATGACTGGGTAAGCACCACCATGGGAGTGAGATGCAGCTCAGACAAAGGAAATATATAGAAACCATTGGCTCCGACACATCATCTCAGTAACACAGTTCTTGTGCTGCAGCCTTACTGACTGGTGCAGTGTTTAGCCTTAGGGGATGCATGAGGACAGATGCATGGTACCCTCCTTGGGGAAAGAAAGCAAGTGTGGCCTTCCTGTCCCTCATTTTCTCAATGTGCCCTACTTCTTATTTTGAGATCCCTGAATATTGTTCTAATGGCTTATTTCTCCAAGAATGCACTATTTGCATTTTTCTAAACTGTACTTTTTTTCTTCCTATTTCTTTGCCATGTTTCTAAACCTGGGTTCACTGTGCTGACAAAATCAGCCGCCCTATCAAGTTTAATTAGTCCACTGTGTGCTTCTTCATCCACATCATTAAGCAAGATGCTGAGTAAGAGGTTGTCTGTGTCACAGTCTTTCCAAAAGGTTGTCGTTGCTACTACCCTCCCACTTCCCAAGCCACCTGCCGGTGGGGCTCTTGCAATGGCTCACCTCCACCCTGATTTCAATTCCCCGATGGACTATCATTTTGTGACGTGTTCTATGCTGTGTATTAATAAGGCAAGACCGGGGACATTCTTCGCATTTTATATGGGTCCTCTCATTCACTAATTAAAGCGAATAACGAAGTTAAGATTTGTCTGGCAAGATTTCCTTTATTACTAGTGCTACAATTAGGTTTATGTTGTTGTTCGTCTCATTTAGATGTTTACACACACACACACAGCCTTCTTATAATCTACACATCCTTATTTTAATTTGCTGTTAAGATAATTAAGTTCAACTCTGAGCCTGCTACTTATAGAGTATATCCTGGAAGAACCAGGTGGAGGTCCAACCACAAACGCCTCAGTTTTCCAACTTCAGGGGAGTCGAAACCAGCCCAGGACAATTTGCCAGGGCTTGGCTTTAGGTTTGCCAGGGCTTGACACTGCGTTGGGTTTCGTGGGCGTGGACCAGGAGTAAAGGGTTCCTACTGAATACAGCTCCAGTTGCCAAGAACAATCTATCCAAAGTCCACTGTGCAAAGCTGAGGTCTAAATAAAGGGGTAACAAAATCCAAGTGCCAAATCCAGGAACTGCAGGCAAGAATCAAAGCTGGCTCTACAGAGGTGAAAGGGTGGATAGAAATGGGATCCAAATCAGAGACTAGGAGGCAGGAACATGAAATGGGCTGGGTAGTTGCTCTCTTATCAGCAGGGAATTAAAGGGTGATAAAGTCCACCAATCATTGGCATCACTGTCGCCAACCCAGGTGAGCACTTTTATCACAGAATGTGAGAATGAAGAATGCAAGGGGGCTCTAAAGATAATCAACATCTCCTTTTGGGTTCCAATGCCCCCGCATCCCATACACTGTCAGTCTGCACCCATAGTGTGGCTGCCTCAGACAAGTAGCACATCACTGGGGACGATGCTCAGAAAACCCTGGCACAAAGGAAGATCTGAAGGAGGTCACATCCACAGGTATCAGTGAGTTAAGACTTGTACAGGTGAACAGGGGCCAAAGAAACAAGATTTTATGCCACGTGTAAAGAGGTTTAGATAGTAGCCTAAGAACTAACGGAAGTCACCAAGAGGTTTTAAGCAGGGTGATAAAATACCCTACTTTTTGGTAGGATGAGTTTGGAGTAAGCTAGACTCTGGGTGGGCTTAAGACTAGAGCAAGGAAGCCTGAGAGGGGATACAGTAGAAGGAAGAGTCACTTGTGGCCTAAGCTGGGTGGTAGTAAAGAAAAAAAGTGGTCACTTCTAAAAGTGTAAGAAGGGACATCAGACATGAGGATGAGATTGGAGGGAGTGGCCAAAGATGCCAGGTGGTTTATTTAGGGGTTCGGTCATTCACTAGAAGGCAGCCACTAGGACAAAAGATTAATACATAGATTAGATAATAGATACGATAACTGCACTTATTAATTTTGATACAGGGGTTAAATGACTGGCTTGATTTAGAGTGGAGTCCACCCTTCAGCCAAGTCACTGTGGCCAAGAGAATGGAGTCCCATCACAAACAAGGGTACTTCGGGCAATGAGGAGACATTTTGGTAAGTCAGGTTGGTAAGGAAGCAACAACCTACATACAAAGCACAGTTATTCATAGACTTCCTCCTCCTTGATTCTTTCTGATTTGGCTGGGTATCTGTGCACAAATACTTTCCAGAAGATGCTAATCTGGCTTTTCCTAGTTTGGTGATTGCATGGGGAACTGTGAGACAAAGTCTTTGGTTTAAAGTGCAAGGTCTGTTCGTGGAGGTGCAATAATGCTGGAGGGGCTCAAGGATTTCATAACTGCATCCCAAATCTTATGACAGTTTTCCCACGGAGAATGAGTGTCCCTGACATCATTGTCAGCATCGCAAGCTTCCTGCCTCTTACATAATACACGCATCCCTAAGAGGTTGTGTGGGAATCAATTTTCTACATTTGGGAGACAGTTCTAATCTCCATTTCTTTTCCTCTACAATGAGGAAAATCAAATTCTATTTCGAACACACCAGGAAGTATTATATTATTAACAGCCATGCTGTGAATTTTCTCTGTGGCTGGAACATGGGTCCACTAATTGATCTGTTTTGCAAATTTGGATTTTTATCTACAGGCTTTCTTGAATCCCTCTTAGAAAACCAGACAGTAGCTGAATGTGAAACCCAGAATGCTTAAGATCCGCTCAGCAATTTAAGCCAATTACATCTATTCAAGGATGATCGTCAGTGATCCAATGTAACTGGGTTCTTTTTTCCCCCACATTCTTTGCATTTTAATAGTCTCTGCCTCTGTAAGTAACAAGCACATTTCTGTAAAGAATCAATTTCAAATCTCTGCTTCAAAGCTCTGCTTTTCACCTTTGAGGAAATAAAGCTCAGGAAAGTTGAGTAAACAAATTGCGGATGGCATGCCACCTTCATTCAGAGAACACACTGATTACTCAACAAAATGGCACTTAGTGCCACCAAGAAGCCAGGAGCTAAGCTGCCACCTCACCGCCTCAGTGGAACCCACTCTTCCCACCTGGGGAACTGCCTAGTGGGAGAGCAGGCAAGTGTGTCCAAAATTGCGATTGCCAGAAGGAAAGAAAAAAGGCTGACTCTTTCTTGTGAGGGATACAATCATGAAAAGGTCTTTCATCATGGACCAAGTATATTCCAAGCATGGTTCATGTATCATTTGCATCTAAAATAATACCTTACTCCCTTCTCCTAGGCAGTCCCCGCCCCCCCACCCCACCCCCGCCTACTGTGCCAGCCCTGAAATAGAGCTGCTACAAATAAGACCGATAGTCATATTTTAGGAACAGCAAGCCTTTCAGAATGCTTTTGTCTTCACGACACATAATTAAGGGAGTCACTACAATCCTAAAAATAACCTGAATGAAAATGAAATAGTACTTAACACCACCAAAATACTCTAAACCTGGGGGAAATCACAGATCAATAAAGGTCCAAGGATTTTGTTAAGTATCTTCAAACATTTACATTTAGGTGAAAATATCGCTCCTAGTTTACTGGTGAGGAAAGGGAGGTGAACTGTGCCCTCTTAGAAAAGTAGATGTATAATGCCTAAATTGTTCCCACAACACAGAAACTGAGCAGGTGACCCCTCTGCATAACACCGGCATGGTTTGAAGGGCTGAGTCACCCCATTCTTTCCCTAACAGGTAGAACACCAATGGTCACAGGAACTACCTTTCCCAAAGTAGGCTGGAGAAATGTCCATGACCAAGGCGGGGGGGGGGGGGGACACTTCCTTCTACCCTTTAAGGTTCTGTGACTAGGCCTGAGAATTAAACTAACATGAGAAAGATTCGCAGGAGAAAAGCAAACAAGCTGTATTTAATATTTTTATGTGCATGGAAATCTTCATAAGAAAATGAAGAAAAATGGGCCTAATGTGTTTTATGGACCCATAAACCACACTGGGCCCCAAATCGTTTGAAACACTGGAGAATAAACAGTGGGGTTGTGACAAGACCAAGCAGCTCGGGCAAGGGCAGTGAACTGTGGACAGGGAAGGAAGAGGAGTTATTTTAGAAGATGTGTTTGCACAGACACGTCGCAGCATTAGCTGCCAATTTCTGGTGATAAACATGGCCTCTTCCTGGCACAGAGAGGTAACCTTGATGCTCACGGGAGATTTTATGCTCTGCCTTTCAGGAGAAGTGGGGAAATCAGAAAACTCTTACTACATCTGCTGTTTCTTAGGTGACTTCAGCCCAAAATGATCAATATGTCCAAGCCGTATATTTTGGGGTGGCATGTTCTGAACCCCTTCAATGATAAGGGACTCAAAACACTTAAGTGACAAGGATGTCTTTTAAGAGTGGGGGCAGCTGGGGTCATCCTAGGCCATGGGACAGAATTCAATGCCTATCTTCCCTTCCAAAAACATTCAAGACAGAAGATAATACTGATTTGATCTAAGACATGACAGAAAGATTTCAGAAGAGATGGTGGCTTACACACCAAGGAAATATTTGGCAGAGGGAAGACATGAGAGAACTCCAGGATGCTCACGAAACCCCCAAAGGGCACCGTGGCCAGTACAGATGGAGACATAGACACGAGAGAAGCACGGCCCAACTCCTCTGCCTGAAGACCTGCCTGGCACTGGGCAACTCACCTCCTGGCTCTGGAATCTCCACTCCACTACCTGTAAAATGTTTTAGGAATAATTTCCAAGTTATGTCTTCTATCCACTCTCCAGGGTCTGGATCAAGGAGGATTGAGACGTAAGGGGTTGATGAGGTTGGAAGTTCTGGGAAAACTACCCCAACCACACCTGTCAGCCCAAAATGCCCCTGAGGAGATACAGTCAACACTTGAAAAGACGAAAACATGCTCAAGAGAGTGACCACTCGAAAGCACACAGGTACTATTATTTAGAAACCATGTATTGTACTTACAGGTATAGGCAAATTCAGTAAGTGGGAACAAGATGCAGAATTATATCCCCTTCTTCACAAACAGACCTCCAAGGAGGACTCGAAAGCTGTATTTCTCCACTCCTTGCCTGGCAGGTCTCAGAAGGTCAAGGTTCCGTGTTGCCCTGGCAACAGCTGATAGCATCACTATCTCCTGAAGCCACCCTGGGGCTACCGCAGCAGCACAGTAAGTGGTTCTGATGTTATCCTAGTTGCTGGGGAAACGCACAACCTTGCTCCAGGCAGGTGAGTAACTGGTGGAACTGATTTCCAACCATTTTGCCTGGAAAGGTCTATACTGGCAAATACACTCTCTCTACATAAATTCTGTGAACAATCTGGGATCTTAGAGAGTTTTAGCCATGTGTTTCCTTTTCAAAGCTCTTAAATGGTTCACCTTTACCACCTGAAATATAGTATTTACCATGAGGAAAAAGGGTGGGGTATTATTGCTCTGCTCTGAATGAAACTGCCACCTACACTAAGTGAGCCAGAATTACTCTTTGCTTCCCCAGTGTGCCTGCCCCTAATCAAGCCTGTATAGATTTTCTGCTCTGTCTGCAGGGTAAAAAAATGTCTTAAGATAATATTGGATCTTTAAAAGTAGGTTCATAAAAGCAGCGAAGTCTTGTTCATCGTTTGAGTCATCCTTGATCGGCTATCTCTTAAAATGCATCCTCTGTCTCATGACCAAGGGTTTTAAAATTCAAATGTTCATGAACACCATCTTTATTACAATTAGTGCTTGGGGAAATGGCTCAGAAAAGAGAGAAAAGAATATTATCCAGCCATTTTACAGATGCTAATTAATGAAGTTCGTAAAGCCCAGAGAGGACATTCCATACTGCAAGAGGTTCTATACTCAGAAATGGAACTCATCTAAAAGCAAAGCAAAGCAAAGCAAAACAAAACAAGCCTGGAATAAAATACAATTGGAGTAGATTAACCCAAATCCTCCCCCAGGTGCTGGCCCAGACTCGAGAGCTCCGTTCAATGGCTGGCTGAGTTTCTCTGCCTGTGGGCTGAGAGCACTACTGTTTCTGGGTCCAGCTCCTCCTGGGCCTCTTGGCTGTCGGGACCTGTCTGGAATGTTCACTGGAAGGTATCTCACCCACTTGATTTTAATCCACTACTTGTCCATGGCGCTGATCACACGCTCTCCATGGTGGAAGCAGAAATCAGGAAGACAGAGGCTTCCAGATACCTGACTGCATTACGCCCCCTCTCTCCTGGCCAGAAGTTCCTTTCATTTTTACCTGTGGTTAGGGCCCTACTTTCCATTGGGCACCTCTCTGACCTCAGTCGCCCACTCCGCTTTAGAGTTTGGAGCTCACAACGTTTTCCCGATGAGTGGTGAACATGGGGGATCCTTCAAAACCCCTGCATTTAATGTTGTATTAGCTTCACCAACATTTCTCCATACTCAACAGAGTGAGTTATGTTTGCTTTTATCTTTTTATTACTGCAGGTTGTGGTAGCCTCATCCCACATTTGACAGGAATCTCAGTCTCTCCCCACCTCCCCCCTTTCTCTCCCAATATGTCCATGGGCCTGAACTCTTCCTTGAGTGAAAAATAGATACTTTCGTAAAAATAAACAAACAAACAGACAATGCCAGCTCTATAACAGAAAATCATTTCTCAGGCTTGACAATAATTTCCTAATACTGACATATGGATCAAATAATCCCTTTGCTGTCTAGGGGAAGGGCTGGGGCTGGGGGCAGCTTAGCCCTTGAGGGAGGAACAGGATAACCCAGCGGCTAAGGGCTGGGGAAGGGGTGTGGGACTACAGCCTGGCAGTCAATGTCAGGACTCTTGAAGCAGGGTTCACAGGGGCCTAGGTAGTAGGTCTGCCACTCTGTAAGCAAATCTCTCTCTGACCTCTCCTTCAGAATCTGTCCAATAGTGGGGGAAAAGGCACCTAGGCATCTGTTGTGAAATGAAATAAATTAGAATAAGAAAGAAATCATCTTCAAATTGCAAATAGCATTAAAATTGCACATTAAAAATATACAAAAGGAAGCCACAAGAAAGAAAAAAAAACAGGAACTGGTCTCCATCCAAGAGTGCAGATACAGTAGATCATTTCCCAGGGGCCAGAGGAACATGAATTACAGAAGTCAGGAGAAATGCACTTACTTGTAGTGAATGATGGGTTTAATTATATACACTTTCATTATATTTGTGTATAAAAAGTACAACAGAGCTACCCTGTAATTATCCTATCAAGCAACATTCATGCTATCCCAAAGGCTGTCGATTGTCAATGCCTTTGATGTTTGCAGGGGTCAGATTTTACCTATCCAAAAATGCTTCAGGAAAAAGAATAATGCCGGAACCCTCACAATTGACTTGGCCCCTGGATGGCCTATCCCTCACAATGGGGCTTCTACAGGGAAACGTGTGCATGGACACATAGGTGGATGAATGGAGGATGAATGGATAATTGAGGGTAGATAAATGGATTAATGATGGATGGATGGATGGATGGATGGATGAAGAATGGATAAATGAACAGATAGATAAATGGGCAAATGAACGGGTGGATGAGTAGATGAATGGTGGATGGGGAGGGGAGGGGACTGAGCTAAGACACTGGTCGGCCTCCCACCATGAGCCGACATTCCACTGAAACACATCCCTGCTGTTCACAGTCTTACTCTCACCTGTACAGCCACCCACACCTGTGAGACGCCCACTCAGGTGCCAATGCCAATGCCAGCTCCTCCAGGATGTCCACCTCCCCAGGACAGTCCCCTCAGCTGAATGAGCCCTTGGCTTCTGGGCCTTGACCCCCTCTGGCATCTAGGATTTGAGGGCTACTGTGCAACTTTACAGACCATCTGGAATGAGATTCCTGGAAGGCTAGTTCATCACCCCGCTCGCCTAATCAGCAGCCCCATGTGCTCGCAGGATGGACTGGGGAGGGAGCTCACTGAGTCGAACAGGTCCGCAGCTCATCAGGCGGGAAGGCTGTAATCAGCTGTGGTCATGAACTCCTCCTGTGGGTGTAGCCCACCCCATTCCAGAGTCCTGTCAACTGGGCCAGGCCTCCTTGAGGTACGTCATCCCTCTAGCAACAGAAGTCTTGGATTAGTCTGGCTGCTGAGGCCCATGACTGGTCAGAACAGTCATTATAAACATCTCTTAGTTGTGAAAGTTAAAACTGCAATCAGAAATTTTCCTGGAAGGATAGATAATATTGGTTCGTCTCTGGGTGAAAGAAGATTGAGCTGTCTCAGTTCCATCCCTCTGGTACCCTGAGTGTTCCTAGTTCTGCATTCAGCTTCTCTTCCTCTCTTTCCCACACTCTCTCTGTTCCACTATTTCTATCTGTCTCTGTCTTTCTCTCTCTCTCCCCTGCTTCTGTGTGTCCTCCCTTGTCCCTGCCTGTCTTCGTCTCTCTCCTCTCCCACAGCACTGAATAAAAAACAGCCAAACCTTGATCTCTGACCTCCCTTTTTCTAGAGTCTATCAATTGTCTTGAGATATTCCCTCTGCAGCAATGCTAATGTAATTGATCAGAGTCCAGGTTTCCTGTTCATCAATCACATCATAGCTGGGTCTTTGCAATGTTAGGCTTCAGGGAGCCTGATTGGACGGGGGTGTCACCCGGATCTCCAGAGTCGCCCACACTTGCAGCCCATTTTAGGAGTGCTTCATTCCACACATGGTTAATCTCATTTGTTATGTGTTGATTTTTTCCTAGTTTTTCTCACAGAGAGTAATTTATTCTGAAGTTCCAGGAGCACTTCACTGTAACCTCTCATTTACCAACTATAACAACAATAATAACCATTTCAGGGGTGCTTATTATACATCAATCACAGTGGTAAGTGCTTTGTATCAGGTTCATTGATTTAATTTCCACAGTAACCCTGTGAGATGGGGGGGGATTTTTTTTTATGTGTTTGCTTTACTTTACAGATGGAAAAAACAAGACTTAAAGAGGTTAATGAAATTTCCAAAGTCTCTAACAGGTGCTTGATTCCCTAACAATGTCCCTTTTTTTTTTTCTGTTATCCACTTGAATGTACAGGACTGCAGAGCCCCTGACTCAAAGGCCAGTCCTGCAGCCTTTGGGGACGAGGCTGCTTGCATAACCCTGTCCCCACCCAAAGTCACACCCATCCCCAGCTGTGTCTCCTTCACCATGTCCCAGGACCAGGAGGCATTATTACACCTCCAGACACAGCTTGCTTAATTCATAACAAGGACTTGTGCACAAAGAAAAAACAGCTTTGTGACACAAAAGCATCGGACATGCATTCAGAAGAACAGAGAATGGTGAGGTGATAAACGGTGGGGGCATTCAGTGTCAATGGCGTGGAGGAGATGGGCCTTGAAGGAAGACAATAATATAGACAGAGAGCAGCGTAGGAAGGCCTCCTCTGAGGGGAAATGGCTGGGGCCAAGTGCTGGAGGAAGGGCTGTACCTGCCATCTTTGGGAACACTACAAGACGGTGTTTCCATACAAAAATCAGGAGCAGAGACTATTTGAAGAACGTGGCCTCAGACTGCAAAGGCTCATGGCTCTGTCAAGATAAGAACTCTTACTCACAGTGCCTGCATTCAGAGATTTGTTTTCTACAAATGGGATGTCCACATGTACAGAGTCCATAGAATGAAATATGGCCCTTCCACTATTAGGGATCAGAGACACCTCATATGTGCCTTACAGTTTATCTAATGTCACCTAGAGGTCGTTCCTACAAAACAAAGACAAAGACCACTGTTTCTCTGAAAGTTTTATAAACTGCACAAATTAAAGGCATGTTATTCAAAAGTAACATACATGCAATTTTCTAAGCCTGAGGCAGAATTCACTAGCATACGGGTGCTGCTGAAACTCATTGTCATTACCACACACAAGCCAATCATTGCTTTTTTGAAGGTCATACCTCCATCGTGAATACCTGTTACATCAGCAATTGAATTTATTTTTAAATGAGCAGACCACATGAAGGTGAAGAAGTTACCTGACATGTTGGTACTACCACACAGTTCTATGCTTTGGCCAAAGTGGCCTTCCTAGTGTGCAAGGAATTAACCATACGCCTTCCTGACTGAAAATCCTTCCATGAATCTGCACAGCAGCAGGGTTTGAGCTCCGTGATGAGACTCCCACTGCTCTGCATATCTGGCCTCAGTAGACATTAAACCTCAAAGCCTGGCTCTGCTCCTGCTTTGCAGTCCCCTCCATTCTACACATCTGCACGTGCCATAGCTTCTGTCTGAAAAGACCCTGCATGATAGTATTCCAAAAGGAATTTGGTAATTTAGCTAACCTTTATTTAACTTATACTTCACTACATTTCTCAAGCACTTATATTATGCTCAGCACTAGGTTTGTAAAAGCATGTACTAAGGGAGATAGTATTAGTGTCCCCACTTTATAGATGAGTAAACTGAGGTCCACAGACCTCAACAAATTTCAAGGTCAAAACCCACAAAGCTCCAGAGTCAGGGTTTGACCCCAGGCACCTGAGTGCACTCGCTGCCGTGCAAACTGAGAGGCTCCTTGTGAGAGCGAAACAGAAACAGTCTTGCTGCAGAACGCAGACCCCACCACGGCCTCAGGACTTGTATAAAGAACAGCAAGTGTCCAGAAAGACAAGCCCCAGAAAACCCCCTCTCAGAGCCCCCTGCAGCAAACACCTGGTCTTGGGCAGCTCCTGCTCTGAATGGGAGCTCTCAATGCCCAGTGGGTCTGGCTGGATCCTGGGCCCACTGCCTGATAAGAGGCAGGCTCATAGATTTCCTTTCTTCCTTCCTGGCTCTCAAGGACAGCTCTATTCACACAGTAGCCTATCTCATCTCATCCTGCCTCAGGGTTTTAAATGGGGATGCCAATACCGCTGCACCTCAGCTTGCGGGCCACTAGGGAATTGGCAATCCTATTTGTAATGGGCCCCTTACATAGAAAAGGCCGAGTCATTCCTCTGATGTAGCAGAGGAAAAATAAAGAAATGAAGCCTAAAGTAAATCATTATTTAAAGCAATGAGTTCACACCCTTGATGTGTATAAAATCTATTAACAACTCACAGAATTAACGGGATAAATGTTTGAGAGAAGTGAATGAATCGTAACTTTTGTGAATAGTAGTTACCCCATGCCTATGTTCGAGGTTCATTAGGGTGTTAAAGGCTCTTAGAAGGCCTGCAACATGGATTTGGACCCCCATTTCTGGGTTCATTCAGGCACAGAACATCTCTTTTCTCACCCTTGATGTATATCAGATCTATTGGTAACTGACAGAACTAACGTTCCATGAATCACAGTTTGGGGCACACTGAATTAAAGCACATACTTTACGTGCCTACTTGTAGACTGGCAGGTGATACCTCGAACTGCACCACCGGGAAAAAGGGAAAGTTGCATCCACAAGTCCTCTGTGTTCATAAAGTGCCGATTATGATAGCTGGCTTGGTCTTCCCTTTCCAGTCCTTTCCTACATCGCCTGCAACCCGAGCAGCTACCGGCACTGACATCCCTGGGACAGGGAGGGGCAACCACATGTCCCCAGCACAGCTCTGGCTGCCACCTTTCTTCTTTTCAGATATCCCTTCTTTTCACTAGTTTAAGTCATATCATACCACCAGGACTATTACAATAGTTACCTAGTCTACTTGCGGTTTTACCCTGCTTCCGTACTAAAGCAGCACATATCACAGACCAATTGGTTTTCCTAAAATACTACTCTGACCACAGATGCTGCCAGGGATCAGGTTCTCTTACTGTCTGACTATTTTCTGTATATTGGCCCGGTAACTCTATTACTGCCTAATGGTTACAATTTAGCTGCTGTAGCTCCAGGCTTCAGCAATGTTTCCCACTTGTTATGCATTGAATTGTGCCACCTCAAAATTCTTGTGTTGAAGTCCTAACCCCCCATGCCTGAGAATGCGAACAGATTTGGAGACAGAGCATTAACGAGATAATCAAGCTGAAATGAGGTCATCAAAGTGGGCCCTAATCCAATATGACTGATGTCCTCATAAAAAGGGACACAAGGACATGCAGGCAGGGAGAACATCCTGTGAATATGAAAATGGTCATCTCCAAGCCAGAAGAGCACCTGGGAACAAACTCTGCACAGCCCTCAGAAGGAGCCACCCTTCCGAGGAGCCACCCTTCTGAAATCCACCTGGATTTCAGATGTCCGGGCCCCAAACTGAGACAATACATCCCTGTTGTTTAGGTCACCCAGCATGTGGTACTTTGTTGCTGCAGCCTAAACAAACTCAGACACTCCCTCTCCTTACTAGTTTGGAAAATCTATCCCCAAAGCATCCTAGAAGTGTTCTCCCTATTGCCCATGATTGGATCAGGCATCCATCCTTAAATCAATCAGTGGGAAAGGAATCAAAATTAAACAACTCGATTAAACAAATCATTACACATGCCTGGGACTGGAAGAGGAGTCACCTTCTCTGAGCATAGGGAACAGTAGACTCCCCCCCAAAATCAGAGCTCTCTCAATGTGACCAGGAACAGAGAAAGGGCTACTGAAGATGTAATTACATCAGCTGGGACAACTGAACCTCACAGGTCTCTGCTCTCAGGGCCCCGGAAGATAAGAAGAAACCCAGGAAGCAAGAGAAAACTTGGAAGGGGTGTGTGCAATGAAAGCCAAAGGGAGAGAATGTTTCAGGAAGAAGGAAAACTGTTAGAGACTGCAGACGGGTGAGGTGAGGACTGAGGAGAAAACCTTAGATTGGGCAATGAAGGCCTCAAGGTGACTTTATTGAGGATAATTTTTATGGTGATGTGATGTCGGCCAAGTATACATTTCAACAGACTGATGAGCTAGGAGGTAAGGAATGAAGGCAGCATTGCCGTGAGTCATTCCTGCTTCCACGTTCCAGGTCGCTTGGCAATAAGGTGAGAATGTGGTGAGAAAAACACCAGAGGAAGAACCAGCCTATGAGAAGGTGTTGCTAGGGTTGCCACAGCTGCTGCTGAGGCTCGTTAAATGGTAGAGATGCTCTGAGATGTATGGGGTGCAGAAAAGGATTTGGTGGAAGAGAATTATAGTCAATGTATGCCATTCCCCTCCCTGCCCCGAAAAGCAAAATTTTACTGTTTAATTCACACCGTGAAGGGCAAGCACTTCTTTCCCATTATTGCATGTCTTTCTTCAAGAAAGCTCTGGTTAGTACCATGCCCTGGCTTCTTGCCACACCTTCCCTTGGGGCTGTGGGCAGAGTTGAAGGGCATTATCCGGAAAGCCGTGCTGGTTTTAGCAGTCCCTTCCCATCCTCTCCAGAACACATCAACCCACGGAAATCAGGGGTTCCCAGTGCTCCATGCAGGCCCTTCTTGTGTGTGGGGCTTGCTCTGGTTCACAACTGCCCATGACTCAGGACACAAATCTTTCTGCTGCTGGTGGTGGCTTTATAGGCTGATTCAATGCTCTAACTTAACTATGGCTTCTGACTTAGCCATCACTGATAATAAAGTGAAGTTCAGCCTCCGTCATATGCCTCAAGTTACTTCTTTGTTTCAAAAATAAGAAAGGGACCACAGTTTCTGTACAATGAACTCTCATTTCCATGACCATCGTGTCGCCAAAGAGCTTGGACATCCCTCTGGAAACTACCTTCTACAAGGAATAGCTCAGACAGCAACCCAGGTATGAAAGTAATACATCTACCATTGGTTCACCCATCCCACAAAATGGAAAAAATGGTCTGTCAATGCCACAGTTCATGAAAAATGTCTGATGCCATATGGACAATTTCTCTACTCCTCAACCTCCCTTCTGTATCAAGTATAAACCACAAATTTACAATGCCTCTAATTAATGATGGTGGAATTGGTAATTCTTATAAAGTCAATTTATGTACTAATAGTACTACTGCTATTTATCTACATACACCGTTTCCAACACGTTGGATCTGAGCGGGGGTCTTGGCTGTCTTAACACACAGGGATGGGCACTAAATGCAGAGAGGCTAGATGGGTCGCAGCACCTAAATCCCTTCATCTTCTGACTCATAAAATCACAAATACTTGTTCTTTCTGAGAACTCATCTTACTCGAGTTGGATTCAACTGTGCAGACACCCACAGAATCCACACGCATCTCTCCACAAACATTTCCAAAATTCCAGCTCCCCAACCCTGATGGGAGGCAGCAACATTACTGGAACGGCTGGAGCAACACAGCCCCAAAACAAATGGTTTCTCTAGGGATGTGGAGACTAATTTGAACCAAGACTGAATCAAGATGGCTCCGACTGTCTTGGCACAGAGGCCAGACTCCAGGGGAAAGGGGCCCAACATGTGCAATGCATCCTCCATGGTCCCCTTGAGCCCCTCTGTGTTAGTCAGAAGCAGAACCCCATGGGTGGCACACGAGGAGTTCACACATGGATCAGACCTTAAAAAGCAGCCTATGTACCTGCATGGAGTCTACAGTGGAACATGTCAGCCAGAGCAGCAGTTGGGAAGGAAAGGTAGGTGCACACAAAAGCAAGGGCAAACAGGAAACTATGGAAGTGAACTGGCATCCAGAAGGAAAACGGGAACCTACAGGGACAGACTAGAAACCACAGCATTTTCTCAGCACCTAAAACCTGGGCTCTGTGGCTGACGTGCAGGAGAACCTTCGTGCTGCAGCTGTGAGCACATCTGGTCAAGCAAGGACTTAGACACGCTGAAGACCAGAGCAGCTGGAACTCCACAAACTGCTCCACATATATATGGGGGGCCAACAGCTCAGCAACAATGGGCACAGGCTATCCCAGTGCCTAAGGCCTGATGACGTCAGCATTTTAAGAATTAAAAATGCACCCCTCAGATCTACCTTGAATCTCTACTATGACTATTATGGACAGAGGACCATGGAAAATAATTTCTGTTTTAATTACGACTGTTGCATGGCAAATCACCCCCAATACTTACTGGCTTAAAACAAAAACAATTCTTCTATTATGTCTCAGTTTCTACAAACCGGGGTGTTGGGAAGCATATGGCTGTATGTTTCTGACTTGGGACCTTTCCTGCCATTGCAGTTAAACAGCTGAACTGGGGAGAGCAGGACAACGCAGCATCTGGGGAAGGTAGTGTCAGGACCTCTCGATGTGGTCCCCTCACAGTAGGTGGGCTGCTCACAAGCAGCACTTCTACCACATTGTGTAGCTTGAAACAGTCCACCCAGATTCAAGGGGGAGAGGTGAGGATCCACCTCTTGATGGCAGGTTCTGGAAGTGCACACAGGTTGGGACATAGGGTTGGCGCACTTCTTTCTTTGACATGAGTGGAAATCAGCCTCTGAGCTGGTCTACCTTGCTCATTCTCCAGTCACTCCTGAAGTCAAAGAATAGCCACGATAAACATCAGGCTAAGGCATGTTCCATCTGCAGTTTTGACACGGCTGTGATGGATCGTTAAATGTGGTTACGAACATTCCCACTAAAAGTAGTGTTCTTCCCATTGAGGCAACACAAGTGCAGGGGATGAGACAAGTGTAGAAGGAAAAAAGGGAACCCACACTAACATGGTTGTGAACGATGCCAGAGCAGTTATTGTGACCTCCCTGGATCTCGGTTTTCTCCTCTGAGAAACGGGGGCATTCTACACAAAGGACCTTACTTACCCTCTCACATATTTACTGATTCTGCAGCAAATAAGATGCTGTTAAAACATGCTCCATGAGACGCAGAACTATGTACAATTCTGTCATCATATGACAAAATCAGTTTTCAGGAATGGGATCTTGGCTTAAGTTTTCCTGGATTTACATGTGTGAAGTGAAAATGTAGACTGAGAAGCAATTATTAAGAAATATAACTCTTTGAATCTCCTTTCAATCTTTTTGATTTTCAGACATGTACAGTGCTTTTCATCTAAAGCAAAGTCATGCATGAGTCAAAGATAAACTAATTTTAAAAAATGGAGATGGATTACTAAAATATTTACTATTCAAAAAAAAGAAAGAAAGCTGCTATAATTCTCCTGCATTTCTCTTTATTATAACTCCCTGGAATGTTTGCTCATATGGACCACAAATGAATCTCAGGAAGAACCTAGCAGAGGGTTTTGATTAAATGCTATGTTGGGAAAACAACGCTGAGACATTTTAATTAGGTCAGATAAAAGGGTTGTGCTGGAAAGAAATATTTTAAAAATCACTTGGAGCCTTTACCCTTAAACCATTTCCTAGAGACTTGGGCTCTGAGTGTTCCTATTGGGCCATTATCCAAAGGCCTCAAAAACTCTTCCCTGGTTTTATTTTTTATTTTAAAAAATATTTCATTTCTTTATTTTAGACAGAGGAGAAGGGAGGGAGAAACAGTGGAAAAGAAACATCAATGTGTGCTTGCCTCTTGTGCCCCCTCTACTGGAGACCTGACCTGGCCCACAACCCATGTGTGTGCCCTGACGGGGAATCAAACCAGCAACCCTTTGGTTTGTAAGCTGGAGCTCAATCCTCTGAGCTACACCAGCCAGGGCTCTCCCTGGTTTTAAATCCATGCATTCTTGGCCCACAGATTTTCATTGCTGGATTTCTGAAAAGTATTGAGGCACATTCTAATAAAATCTACAAACATGAGTACTGAATTCAGTCCATGGCACTTAGTCACCTTTTCACATAACTCAAAAACACAGTTAGGAGCACAGAATGTACTTGTCACTCTTCATGAAGCGATGCCACATACTGCTTCTGACCTGTCACAGCTACTGACAGAGTTACAGGACTCACAAACGTGAGTGGGAGATTTCTGAGATCAAGAAAAGAAGACCTGGGACCTGGGATACCAGACCAAACTCATCACCAATTAGCAACGGTTGCTGACCCTGACGTTCTTGGAGATGGAGTGAGGTTTGAGGAAGAAGGATACATGTCTGTAGCAGGGACAGCAGCAAGGGGAATGGAGTCAGAAGCAGCCAATCAGGATGGCAAGTAGAACCAATCAGTATGGCCAGCATGGCCAACATGTCCAGCCCCGGCACTGGACAATTGAGAGGCAGAAAAGTTTGAGCTGATGCACATGTCCAGAGAAAACCCACAGAGGCGGGAGACAAGAGAACGAGGCCCGGGAGCTAAGACAGACAAGGCTGTCAGCAAGGACACAGGCTTACCTACTAAACCTCCCAGATGGTGACAAAATGCAGTGGAAAGAATAGCGGTGCAATTCCAAACAACTGATCTAGGGGACTGAAGACCACAGTGTTGGAAGACAGGGATGACGGGGGACTCAATTAGGGGGACCTAATTGAGCCTAAAAGAGCTGAATGCCATGGACCTCAGGGGACTGAGGGCTTTCTCAGAGGACTGGAGTCACAGTGGCCTGGAATGAGAAAGCTAGAGGTTAACCGCCTTCTGGGCCTGAGATCTGTGGGTCTTGGAAAAATGAGCTTCAGTGGATCACAGAGAAGCTGGACCTCCAAGAGAAGCAGATTCAGTGAAGACAGCAGGGAAAAGTGAGCACGCAAAGGTGCTGGTGTGACCACAGGAAGGACTCTCCCAAGGGCCAAAAAGAAAGGAAGGAGAAGGCAGGTTCTGGCAGACACCAGAGTCTGAGGAGTGGCCCCAGGGAGCCACCGCCCTCAGCCAGAAGTGTGGCAGGGGAAAATAGGTGGGTACCTCCTCCAAAAAGATTGAGGTCTGTTTGAGGAGACTGCCCCAGCAAATGCCACAGTCCTTAATCTTAAAATACTATATCCATCATATCCATATATCTGTCCACACAGCTGTAATACAGTCACTTTTTTACATTTGGTCCTTACTGGTTCAGAGATAAATCTTTCCTTTCCATCTAGATGGTAAGCTCCTGGAAAAGGGTCTACACCATGTGTCAGCATTATCAACATCACCTGATATCAGACTTAGGTGGGTCAAACCAAATTAAGTTTATCTGGGAATGCTCACTGCCACCCTTGTATTTATTTGTTGAAGAATTAAGGTGTTTTCTTACCTGAGATGCCTACAGGTCTGTCAGTGTGACCCAGCATGTTGGTAAATGAAGCTGAGGACAGGCCTGGACACAGCTTAGAAGTAACCCATGTCTGTCTTATTTAACTCAGGGCAAATGTGGGAGTCGGCTAGCAAACCCCACGTAACAGGTTTCTAAGTCCTTAAAATAAGCACATCTCTAAGTCCTGGCTTTCATTTTGCAAGAAGACAAGTTTACTCTATACCATGTTACATAGTATAGCCAAATCAATTTCACTTTAAGGAGCTTTGTAAGGGTGCTTTTCTCTAATTGGACCAGCCATAATTAGCCCATGAATCCATCTTCTGAATGGTCAGTTTGAATAGCAGCAGAATCAATTCCGTCACTTGTGGGTGATAGAAGGGTTTTGTTTAGGATTCAGTTAACACACTTTCACTGAGGACTGCTTTGTGTCAGACCCTTTTCAGGGAATCAAAGACTCAAAATGTAGTAACACACCAGCCTTACCCTCTAAGACCGTGATTCTTGAACCCCATTGGCAACTTTTTAAAATACAAGTATGTGTTTGTGAGCTCCAAAGGAAGGATCTGATTTTGAGTCCAATATTATTTGTATTTCAAATTCCCCATGAAGATTTTGACAATTCACAAGAAGTACAGTGGATGTCTTTTCCCAGAGTTCTTAGTAACAGGGAAAAAATACTTCCACGTACTGGGTCATTAATTTAAAACAAGAGACTTTTACATATAAAATCTCAAAGTCCTCATAATACATATGAAAGTCACTCAAAGGCCCCACCTTACAGATGGAAACACTGAAGTGATCTTCACACAGGTTCAGGAATTTGCCCAAGGTAACACTGTGTAATCCGCAGCTCTGGGATTTTAACTCAGAGCTCTCCAACATGAAGTTCATGCGAAAGAAAAAAAAAAAACAATCCAGATTCATTGGGTTGAGTGTTCTTGAGAATTAAATTAAAATGCTTACGTATTTTGCTCAAGATTTGTAACCTCAAAACCAGCTCAAAATGGCTTTACCCTGTTCCTAACGAGACACTGAGTAGTTTTTCAGAGGCTACAGAACAAAGCCACAGGCAGGCAGCTGACGTGTACACAGAGGGGAGAACTTCAACTCCAGTAATACTCTGAACTAAAGTCCCCCGACCCCACAGGCCACCAACAGAATCCAGGGACCAGAAGCTGAGGGCCAGAAAACCCTTTCAGAAAGGGAAGGGTCTGCTGTCCGGAAGATTGGTGCTGAATCCTCAGGTTCCACAGCCTTCCTACAGAAACCTTCCCTTTGGCACACCGGCAAACCAGCCTGCCCCCCAGACCCATACACCTCACCCAGGTCCCTGGGTTGAGGAGACAGATTGGAGCTCAGGCTCCTATCTCCTTACCAGTCAGCCTTGCAACACAGCCTTTTCTTTCCTCGAAAGCTGGTGTCAGATATAAGCATCTATGAGCATTGGGCAGCAAGCCCTGGTTTGGTAACACCATCTGCATTTCAAAACCAGCCCCGTATGTTGGAGTGCAGTAACTGTAAGATGGTGTGTGGTGTGGAGGGGGGGTGCGGGGGTCTCTGTCTCTAGACGCTTCTGCTGAGGTTTCCAATTTTATCTGTGTCAAGGTTTTTTTTTACAGACTCCTGATGTTTCTCTAGGCTGAGATTAATCTTATCATCCCAACTACATTATGAACTGGAGGTCATATTGGCTCACTTGCTTGGTCTACTACTTCAGGACCCATCGTGCAGGGAGCTGAGGAAAACCCACCCCTTTTTCACTGCTGTGTGACTTGAGACAAAAGGAAGCATCATCACCTTCAACGACCACAAAACACGGGTAGTCACATAACCACACCTCAGCGTTAGCAACATGGAGCCCCAGGACCTGTGTCTGCTGAAAACAGATCCACACCCCTGCTCTTCAAAATAAGCACATGGAGCCACAGGCCCTCCCAACAGGCACAACCACTGCATGTTTTTAACTCTGCATTAAATGCATCTCAAAACCAGATTTATCCTCAGCACAGATGTAACCTGCTTTTCTCGCCAACTGGTTAGAGACCAGAGTAGGCAGGGGGAAAGCCTAGTATTAATGGGGTAGCTGCATGTCACACACAAAAATGTAACTTTAGGGCTGGGCTTCAAGAAAAGTGACATTAGTACCTTCACGGTCATCGAAGAATTTCACTGAGCAGTGGTTACGTGTAAGACGCTTGGCCAGGCGCCGTGTAACACAGAGGAAACAAATGTCATCTCTCAGTTCCAACCGCTGACACCAGGGTGGAAAAAACATCTTTGTTTTATAAAAAACGGACTGAAACAAACAGAAAAATAGGAATCATAAGGTGAACTGTAGCACAAAGAAGGAAAACCAGTCACTTCAGGAGATGCAGAAAACAGATTTGCTGACATCAAATGCTCATGTATTATTTAAACATACATACCTCAATCTCTTAGCAAATTAAACTGGGAATAAATTTTTTTAATTTACAAATAAACTTCAATTAAAAAAATAAAAGGTAACTGCATATTAAATGATGAAAATGTGCAACTTACTCCCAAAACAGTTTTCAACTCCCATTACCGTTTCCAATGGTATGCTGGAGTTCCTACAGAATAAAAAAGACAAAAAAAAAAAAAAAACCTTAAGATTGTAAAGGAAAAGAGAAAGCATTGTTATTATTTGCAGACAATAAAATTATACACATTAAAGTCTACAAAAATTCAAAGAAAAAAATATTATCAATAGCTTTAAAAATTTCTAAATATAATACTGATCTAGAAACACCAGTAGTGCTGGGTATGTGCGATCATCAATTAGATACTAGAAAAGAAAGAAGGCCCACTTTCAACAGCACAGAATTACACAGCACCTCAAACTGAGGCTAAGAGAGATGCACAAGAGACTGTCAGTTAAACTTTATTGAGTACAGATTTGGCCCTGCTTCCTTTTTTAAAAATCTCAGTAAAATTCCAGGAAGGAATTTTAAAAATATTAAGTCCTTAAGAAAATGGCAGGAGGGGTAATTTTTAAAAGATATGTTCCAATGACTAAATGCCAAACATGCAACGCTGAATAATATTCCACATCCCTTTTTCAAAATCGCCGGAGATTTCTCAGCCCTGACATAAAATACTGCTAGGCTGTAATACGAAAGTTACTTAATATGTATGAACCTCAATTATGTACAAATGCCTTATGCTTACTGCACTTACAAAACTGTAAAACCAAATAAAACTTAGCAATAAATCCAGACAAAACTACAGAAACCAGTTACATTGAAATCAACAATACTAACTCAGGGAGATGGATGGCGCTCCTTTACTGAAACTAAGTTTCTGTTTTCAATGTCAATACAGAAGCTAAGGGCCACTGAGAGAGTTCCTTTGAATCCTTCCTGTCATCTCCTTGGGCCATCCAACCAGTCATGTCCCCATAACGTTTTTTCTGTAGTTAAGCCATCCTCACAGCATCCCCTGAATCACCTGGCTTTCCTTCGTCAATCTGTGCTCCAGGATCTTAGAGGGCTCCCGGTGCCCATGTGACCTCAGCCTCACATGCAAACATGCGTGGACAAGGGCAGGATGAGTTAGTTATCTGCTGGTCACCCAGAGAGCCCAGCAGTGTTTTAATTAAAAGTTAACATAATCTTCAAGGATGCCTGCGGCCTATGCCAAAGAAGCTACAATAGGACCGCCAACTAGATGCTAGGACATGGCAACATCTCATTTCTCTCTCATGCTCCTCTTCCCAAGTTTAGATCACAGGAGCTGGAACCAGAAGAGAAAATGATGAAGAAAACTTCCTGTTATGCCTCTCATGCACTCTCTTTTGGGTTGCACATCTCTCAGATTGAAGTCTGGTAGATGTCAGAGGAAGGAAAGATGATAAACCTTTAATGAGGGTATGAGGCTAAGGTTGAAAGCTAGATGATATTTGATTAGACTGGGCTTTTTAATGATGGCAAGTGATAGAAAATGACAGGATGTGTCACTATTAAGAGCTGGGAAGGGCAGATTCAACATGAGGATGGTAAGCAGAAGTAAAAAAAAAAACCTACCACGTTCAAGTTTTAATGAGTCAGTACCTCGACAAAAGATACAGAAAAACTCTGAAGTTATATTCTACTGCATTGTGGGGATTGATGAATTTAGGTGTCAACAGAGCCTGGTTGGAATCTTGTCCCTGACCTTACCCATTCCGTATCTCTGGACAAACTATATTAATTGTTCTGCATATTAATTTTTCATCTATAAGACTGGGATACTACTACCAACCACCCCAAGCCATTCACAGGGTTATTGGCAGGGACTCTGACAAGTATGTTTATTCTTTTTTTCCATAGTCTCTTATTTTCTGTTTCTTTAGTACATATCCATACAATATTTTTGAATATATAAGATGTTATAATCAGCTGACATGTAATTTTGTGTTCTGCTAATTCACTTCAGACTTTGGTGCTTTTCGTGTGTTGAAAATGTCACATATTACCATTTTAATATGTTGAAGAAGCCATCATTTACTTCACTGGTTCCCTTCAGTGGGAAAGTTTGATTGTTTCCAAGCTCCTCTCTCCCAATATAAACTGTGATGTGGCTACCATTAAAAAAAAAAATCACTTTCACACTCTCCCTATCCCCAAGGACAAAAGGGCTTAGGCAGGCATTATTACGTTCAAGGGCAGTTATTTATTCTATCCATTAATATTTTATTAGAGCCTCCTTAAAGCATCGATATTTCTAGAATACCGGACTTATAACTGGAGGAGAAAAAAAAGTTTCCTTTTGACTTAATGTGTCTGAACTTCTCCCGTGGAGTTATTTAATTTACCCTGGTTAAGGGGACACTCCCCCTGAGTCCCCATGGGGACTTTCCAAGACCCTTCCCAATTCAGGCTCGGGATTAAATAGCCTGCAATAATGTCATACCAGCGTATTAACAAAACACATTGATTTAGTTCCATCGGCCCTTTTTATTACTCACATTTCAGCCCCCTCCTCCTCAACAGGCTGCAGGGAAGTGCCTTTATCTTTCCCAGGGCTGTACTAGAGGAGTCTCCCCCTTCTATCTGCCATCTGCTTTCATGCTGCCTTTCATCCCAAAGCCCAGTTGCTCAGGTCTAATTACTGTCACCTCTACCTATTCAGGGGCTTAAAGTCTTGAGGGTCAGTTACACTCGCCCACATTCACTCCCAGAGCTTATCGGGAAAACCCACGTTTCCTGAGCAAGCACACAGTCCTCCCACACGCGCGTGGCCTGCCCCCTCCCAAGACCACGCCAGGGCCTTTCAAAGCCTCTGTGAACATTTCCTTCTCCAGCTTTTCCTTTCTGGTTTGTAGTTAACCTGCTCTTGGCCCCAGTCTTTACCCACTGCCTCAGGCAACCACAAGGTTAAATATATGTATGTCTGATTATTTTTGATAAAGGCCCCAGGAAAGAAGCTGTTGGCATGGAGCGAGTTCTGAGTCTGGTCAAATAAAACAGCCTTGTGAGTATGGGGAGGGAGGTCTTCCAGAGAACTGGAGAATGGGCTAAGCAAGGGCAATGGTCTGGGAAATGGAGCCCAGCCCACCCCTGCAGTGGCGGCCAGGATTCTGGTTTGCATGCTAGTGCAGGCTTCTCATAGTCAAGGCTGCTCTGGAGCAGAGGACAGGAGGGTGGGAATGGGGCACGTAAAATTACAAGATGCATTCTTTTTGGGGACATTGAGCCTTTTTTTCCTGAGTGAAGTCTCCCTGATGGCTTCAAGCCTTTGGTTCACTTTCAAGGTTCTAAAGACCTTGATTCTGACAATTGCAGCTAGTATCCTCACTGCTTTAATAAAAAAGAGGGTTACTGAAGGCTGTGACTCTGCTAATATCATCCCACCTAGTAACTCCTTAATTTTTTCCTGAGCTGCTGGCTTTGTCTCTCTCCAAAGTATCCTGTGCATAGGTGTCCAGTTAATCCTTCTGAAACCCAGCTGGGACCAGAGCACCATGGGAGAAACCTCTGATGGATCGCACAGCCTCTCTCCTTGATCTGGTAAACACGGCGGTCTGCCACAGTTTCACAGCACGCCTCTCCCTGACTTGGGCGCAATTTCCCGCACACTGTCAGCAGCCTCTAACTGACTAACCTTTCTGGAACTTCTCACCTCAATGGTCCCCTCAAATTTTTCCTCCTCAGGAGAGAATGCTGGCTGCTGAACAGGACCTGTTTCAATGAACCAGCAGCTCACATGCTTTGCAGGCAGAAACGTTGGCTGGATAAGGAAGGGACAGGAGTCTAGGAGGAGGGAGAGCAGAGACCCTCTGGGCTGTCTGTGAGGTCAGCGGCCTTTTCTGATTTATTCTTGCTGAGCCCATGGACCTGGGCTGTGCTGATTCACCACCATTTGCAAGATCATATCTGATTAACATCAGCAAGACACTTTTTGCTTAGAATCTGTGAAATTTAAATGTCTCTAGAAAAAGTCTAGGATAAAAACCCTGCATGGTTTAATTAAAAAAACTGCATGAAAATAAGAAGTCAACGGAGTTGATTTTCAACCACAGTTTACAGTAGGCACTGTGCTTGGCCTTCTGGTGGTCTGAAAACAGTACGTGATTTGGTGTTTGGCCCTGAAAATCTTTCAACCATACCAGACTAACAGACCTAAAAGTGTAACTAAATATCAGAAAATGAATTAGTAGCATGTACATTAGTGTTCAACTACCGCCAGAAGAGAGAGGGGTCAAAGGGGTCCCCTGTGGGTGAGGGGTCTGAGCCGGGTTCTACAGGGTTTGGGGAGGAAGAAAACAAGGACTTTCAGGACCAGATATGGGGAAGGCGGCCTCCTCCACGCAGGAGTGTTGTTAGTGTTCTGTGCAAGAATGTCACAGCAAGTGCAGGTGAGCTGTACTTCTTGTGAGTCTGCGTCAACAAATCTCTGGCCAGACCCCGGGACCTGCATTGTAAACAAGCTCCTCACATACTTCCAGCACACACGAGTCAGGCTGGGACTCAAAAAGATGAAGGCCATAGTGTGTGGGAAGGATTCAAAATCTGACAAATGGATTTTAACAAATACTGTAATGAAAGTATAAGTTGAAAAGGCAGAGACTGTGGTTATCAATCACACAGTCTCTCCGCCTTACACTGACATTTGTGGCCCAGCTGTCCTTTGTGATGGGGGCTGTGCTGTGCATTACAGGGTATTACTTAGTGGCATCCCTGGGTCTCCCTTCTGAAAGAAACTAGCACCCCCACCCCCCAGCACAAAAGCCAGACACACCTGCAAACATTTTCAATGTCATCTGGTGGGGAGAGGCGCAACGTCATCCCCAGGTGAGAACGACTCCCAAAACCTAGTGGCTTAGAACAGCTCTTTATTAGCAGCTCTCATAGTTCCCTAGGTTGGCAGGGCTCGGGAGAGCTACCCCTATCAAGTAAGTCTTCAGCGGAAAGCTAAAGAAACTGGGGGTGAATGCCCAATTTGCAGAACATAAAGTGGAATTTATTTCTGGAGTGGTTTCTCCACAACTGAGTTGTCTATAAATATTTTAAAGTGAACGAGTGAATAAACATTCTCTTTCTTCACTTTTTTGTTTCATTCTAAGGTAAGTCAAATAAACGAATAGCAGGTAAAATCTACAGTTTGCTCTGTTGGACCAAGAGTTACTAAGGGAAAAAACGCCCACAGGAAAGGTGTCCTGCAGGGTCCCACAAGGTTTCATTCTTATGGGACAATGTAAAAACCCAACACCCAAGATAAATAGAGACTAGCAAGACATAAAAAAAAAAAAAATCAGTGAAACTAAGAGTTGGTTTGTCTGTAAAGAGAAACCATATTGGCAAACGTTAGCTAGAATAACCATAGAGAGAGAGAGAGGACTCAAAAACAAAATTCTAAATTAAAGAGGAGATATTATAACTGGTACCACAGAAATACAAAAGATCGCAACAGACTCTCATGAACAACTATATGCCAACAAATTAGATAACCTAGAAAAAGTGAATAAATTCCTAAAAACATACATTCTACCAACACTGAATCATGAAGAAGTAGAAAAATCTGAACAGACCAATAATGACAAAGAAAACTGAAGCAGTAATCGAAACCTCCCAACAAAGAAAAGCCCAGGACCAGATAGTTTCATGGGTAAATTATATCCTACATCTAAAGAAGGTCTAATGCCAATTCTTCTCAAAGTCTTCCAAAAAACTGAAGAGGAGAAATCACTCCCAAACTCATTTTATGAGGTCAACATTATAATAATACCAAAGCTAAATAAGCATACAACATGAGAAAACTATAAACCAATACCCCTGATTAATATAAATGCAGAAAATCTCAACAAATTTCTAGCAAACCAAATTCAACTGCGCATTAAAAGAAATATGCACTATGATCAAACAGAATTTACCTCTGAGATGCAAGAATTGTCAACACGAGGAAATCAGTAAACAGTCATACATCACCTTAAAGAAATGAAGCATAAAAATCATGTGATCTCAACAGATGCAGAAAAAGTATTTGAAAAAATTCAGCACCCTTTCATGACAAAACTTCTCAAAATTTAGCATAGAAGGAACATACCTCAACATAATATGAAAAGCCCACAGTTAACATCATACTCAACAGGGAAAAGCTACAGTTTTCCTGTAAAATAAGGAACAAGACAAGGATGTTCACTCTTACCTCTCCTATTCAACATAGTGCTGAAAGTCTTAGCCAGAGCAACAGGGCAAGAAAAAGAAAAAGGCATCCAAATCAGGAAAAAAAAACTTAATTGTCTCTGTTTGCAGATGTCATCATCTTAAATACAGAAAACCCTAAAGATGTCACACAAAAAAACTATTAGAACAAATTCAATAAAGTTGCAAAATTCAAAATAAACATAAAAAATAGTTGTAATTCTATACACTATCAAAATTTCTCAAACAGAAATTAAGACAATCCTATTTACAATTTCACAAAAAATAACGTACTTAAGAATAAACTTTACCAAGGAGATAAAAGATATCTAGGTCAAAAATGATAAGACACTTATGAAAGACACTGAAAAAGATGCAAATATATATCTGCTGTTCACAGATCAGAAGAATTCATATTGGCAAAATCTCCATACTACTCAAAGTCGTCTACAGATTCCATTTCCTTGAACCTGGCCCTCCAAGTCAGTTGTAACAAATATAACTTAGTTGCTACAAAGTAGCAAAGATACTGTTTTACCAATGGTTACCAGTATGAGTCACTAGCTCTGCTATTCTAGAATTTTACAAATAACACCCCTATTAAATAAATTGATTGTTAACTAAATAGTGGATTTAGTGACTATGATGAATCCACAAACCACAATTTTCATGCCAAGCTCCTTGAGGGCAAGTGTGAACTCAGTCATCCCCGTGCCCTCAAGCTGAGAGCAGGACTGAATCGAAACCTGCTGCGGAACAGTCAAACAAGCTGTCAGAGCCTCACCTGGACTTGTCTCTTCCGGCTCATGTTCCTTTCATCACAGCCACATGTGTCTGCAGGTAAGGACACCTTCTTCTAGTTGTAACTCTATCTGAGCATGGCCGGGGGGAGGGGTCCTTATTCCTCACAGCTTCCCTGACTCTTAACACTTAGCCTGGAAGGAAGTGACACAATAAGCACAAGATGACAATACTAATGACCAAGAGGCCGTGGCTGGCTCAGCGAGATCACAGCAGAAGCATCTCCCTTCCTGACACAACTGCCAGATCCCGACGATGAGCCTCTGTCACTTGGCTGGGAGTTGGTGTTCGATACATTTTAAACTGAGTCAGTGTCCTGCCTCTAGTAATTGGATCCTCATTGATTTTTAATGAATATAATTGTCTCAAGGTGACTGAAGTTATGTTCGTTTCTACCCCCAGGATGTAAGTGAACTTGGTCACTCACATGGGGGTCAGACAAAGGGTTAAACCAAGCTGCTGATGTAAAGGCGGCAGGGGTGAGGGGAGTGGGGAGAGAGATCTGTGGCAGACAGAGTAACTAATCATGGCACACAATTTATTTGCTTCGAAGCTCATTGCAGAGGGCAATCATTGTTTTAAATAGAAATGCTGTTCAAAAATAATTGGGAGTAATTGAAACTCACTGAAATATTGAATAAAACATTAGATATTTTAACCGGTGTTTTCTTTATAATTATCTTTAGAGGTGATGGCAATACAGCCCGTGAGCTGCTATGGGCCCCCCTGTCCCCTTCTCCTCAGCGATCAATTCTGCCAAGAGTTTATTAGCGAAAGTCGAGACTAAGTAGACACTGGGTCAAACTGGTCCTCTCTGCATGGAAGGCACAAGCCCGGATTTGGTTTCCAAAAGGCTGAGCTTCATAAGTGGAACAAGGAAGAACACCAGGTGGAGTGTCCTGCCATGGCCTCTGTGGGCTCTGAGCAGCGCTACCACCAGCCGTCACAATACAGCTCCGCATGCCATCTCTCTGAGCACAGTCTGGGCAGGGGCTATCAGCTGCTATTTGCCAGCTGTCACCCGCACCATGTCTGCTGTCACATCGTTTGTTCAACAGATTCCGGCTCTGTGGCACATTCTGTCCTGGCATTCTTGTATTCTATCGGTCTACGACACCAAAATGACAGTCAGAAGGATGAGGGTGGGAGGCTGAGGTGGCCCCGGCTCAGAGGTACAGCTGAGCCTGGTGGACAGGAGGACAGCTGCAGATGACACAAAGGTGGCCGCAATGAGCACACAGGAAGCATACACTACGTCCCCTCCTTAGACTATGAGGCTGGATGACTGGCACTGTGTCCTGTAACTGCATCTTCGTGTCCTTAGGACCTACCTCAGCACCCGTTCCACAGACGAGTAACAGCAGCTTGCTGAAGGAACCAAATTTAAGTCTCTATAGCATGGTGTCATGGTGGACAGCCAGGGCTCAGGAACTAGAGCTGGCCTCACATCCTGCCTCCCTTTGTGCCCCACATGTGACAGTACTTAACTGCTGTACCCCTCACCCTCACTGTCTGTGAAATGGGGGTGACAGCAGTCTGTGGCTCACGGATGAAACCACACAGGGCACCACCCTCAGCCCGTGAGAGTGCCACTGCCTTAGCTGTGCTTGTAGGTTTCCAAAGAACATGGCCCACGGCCCAGGAGTCACACACTTAGTGAGGAACTGAAAGCACTCTCTGTGACCAGCTCAGACTTTTGCAACCTTTCTCCACCTGGGCTGAGCTATGCTAGTTGAAAGTCCCCCTTCAGTGTTCCACCTCAGGCACGAACAAGCCGAATGAGGAGCCAGTTCCCAGGCACCTGCTCCAAATTCCCCAGTGGGGTCCTCACCCTCAGGACAGGACCTCCCCCCAAGGTGAGAGAAGGAAATAAGGCAGGCAAAAAAAAAAAACAGGTTCTCCTCCTTGAAGCCTGTGACTGTCAGCCTGAACCCCACCAAGTGCCTCTGTCCTACATACACATACTGCCTCTCCCAGCACGGCTGCCCCAGCATGGGTTTCCTTCCTCACATCAGCTCTGCAGGGCAGACCCTGCCCCCCAGACTCACACCTTTAACTAAAAGCCCTAGAACTCACGAGTACAGCCCCACTGTGTGCCAAGGACTCTGTTTTGCCTCATACCCATTACAGCAGGGGTGTCAAACTTGTTTTTACTGGGGACCACATCAGCCTTTTGGTTGCCTTCGAAGGGCTAAACATAGAGCTCCTTGCCCCTAGTTAGGGAGTAGTTACATTTATACAGTCCTAAAATTACATTCGGCCCTTTGAAGGGAACCACAGGGCTGATGTGGCCCCCAGTGAAAATGAGTCTGTCACCCCTGCACAGAGGATTTTCCTCCTAGACAAGCGGTGGGGGGGGAGGCTGGCAAGGCTGAGCTCCTTCTGGAAGTCAGTGAGTGCACAGGGCTGGAATAAGGAAGCTGTAAGGTGTCTGGATGAAAGCTAACGCTGGAAAGGCCATCCACACCGAGTGGCCTGAGAAGGCTGACTTAGCAGGAGGTCTGGGGCAGATGCCTGGCTGACCATCAAAATGCACGAAATCTCACGGAAATGTTTAGGACATCTAGGATTACGTACAAAGGCAAGGTCGACATATCAGGGTTTGATTGGAGAGACTACACACACACAGGAGGGCTGGCACTGGGTTGCTTCAGCTGTGGTCCAGATGTGGTCTTGACCTGCACAGGCTCTCGGGCTGTATCTGATGGGCTAAGAAATGGGGTCGTGTGGGAAGGCTGCCATTCGAGTCATCTCCCATGAGCACTTCCTAAAGAACGCCCTAGGCCCTGCAGCCCTGGAGAGACCGCTCACTGCACAGAAATAATGCTACCAGAAGAAGAACCATAAAGACAAGGGACCAATCAGATCCCAGCAGGGAAGCAAGACTATTCACTTTCTGGCTTTCCCATGGCTTCCAGTCTGTAGGGGAAAGTGAAAAATCTGGTCTCCGTCACATGCTCACTCTCTTTACTGCTCTTTCTCCAACGCAGTGATTTATGGAGTTGGTGTAATTCTTAGAGTCCTTTCAGAACGAAGATCCCTGGAGTGTAAACCTGCTTGTTTGCAAGAGCTGGGCAGAATGAGACCTTTCTGGTGCTTCCTGTCCGTTTTCATTTGCGGCACCTCTCAAATAAAAACCGGAAGCACTGTCTGCTGTCCTCCAGCCAGACTAAGTGTGGGCAGGACCTCAGAACCCAGGGTGGGGATTGGGGGGAGGGTCGGTGGATTTCCATGAAGCTGCTCTCTGGGCACAGGAGATAAAGGGGAACTGGAAAATACCCTGAACAGGGCCGCAGGTGTCTCGGTTAGACGGGAAAGCAGTTGCTGGGAAGCCAGCAGCCAGCAGGTAAGCCAGGATGAGGGGGCATCACTTTATCTTATTTACAGGAAAAGAAAATGTGTAGCTTTTACTTATTTTTAAGTAAACTCCATTGAATGGCTGACGCTAGCTCAGACATAAGAAGAAGGAATCTCAGATCTGCCTTCAGGATCAGCATTGTCCTCTGCTTGCTTTCCCAGTAGTAAACACAGGCTGGTGTCCTCAGGGGCCACTTGAAGGGTGTGAAGGGCTTGGGCCCAGCCTGGCTCCCCCTAGAGGGCTGAAACCAGGCTCCACCCCCACACATTCCTGCCATGCTGTTTACTGTTACAGATAAATGGAAATTAGGCATGCTCTCCCCCCTGAACTCCTCCGGCTGAAGAGGACAAGCACTTCTGCAAAAGCACACACCATGCTCTGCAAGCTGCCACGGCAGGCTGAGAGAATGCCAGAAAGCCAGAAAAAGGTGCAAGAGGCCACCCCAGGAGGGCATAGTTTACTGGAGAGGAATGGGGCATTTGGGGGCCAGCCCAAGGAGAGGGCCTGAGGTCAGGTTTGGTGGTTTGACTTTGCTTTCTCAGAGAACAGCTTCCCAGATGCACTGCAGCAGCTGGACCGACCCCTCTGGGCATCTCCTTGTTCTGCACACTGACCATGTCATCTTGGCAGACACACAGGGTCCCACATGCACACACTGCCTCTAAGTTCTTGAAGAAGATTCGAGGTGAAGAATTCAGCCAGAGGTCAGGACAGAGCCCAAGGGTGAGAGTTACGAGAACAGAGCCCAAGGGTGAGAGTTACGAGAAGGTTCGGGCTCAGCTGAAGTGACTTCTTTGCCCACAGGCTCATCTGGGGCCATACAGGTCACACAAAAGTAGGGCAGCACTGTCTTGGCATCAGCATCTCATAAAAATTTCCCTTGCCCCACCAACCCTACTTCTTACTGAGAACCCTGCTGGGTGAAACTGTGGTCGATGGGAAGAAAGTGGGTTTATTCTTGCAAACCTGTTTTCCCACACTGCTCCTGAGACTGGAAACAAGGACATGTCTTGGAGCGGACCATGTAAAGGATGGAAAATGACTCCACAAATGAAATTACTATTTTGAGACAGTCTGGGCTGGTGGTTGGAGTGTGAGGCCAGGTACTCAAAACAGGTGGGCAGGGCTGTGTCTGGAAGCTTGTGCCTACTGCTGACAGTGTGCCTGTGCTGGGGAAGCCCCCATTCAAGGGTGGAGCTTTGGGCGAGGGAGAGACCTAGCACTTCCCGTGAAGGTCACATATGGCCCTGAAGCCACGATATTTTTTTAATAACCATGTTAATGATTTCAACTGTTGAAAATGTAACAATTGTGCCAATTTGTAAGTGTTAGCATATAGTGTGAGCTCTTCCCGGGACTGGCTACATAGCTGGCAAGGCCCAGTGCAAAAGGGTAATGTGAGGCCCCTTGTTGAAAAATCATTAAGCAGAGCATTAAATCAAACACAGAGCCCTTCTGAGCATGGCCAGCCCAGCTGTTTCTACATGCCAGCTACCATGCAGCACTCTTTACTTATATTAGCTAAATAAAAATCTCCAAAACACCCCTAGAAGGTGGAAGCTATTACTACCTGCAATTATTAGATAAAGAAAACAGGAGGCAGAGGTTAAAGCAGGAATGCACATAGCTTCCCTCTAGAAGTGGGGGGGGGGGGGGGGGGGGACGTGGGGGAACAACAACCTAACCCAAGACAGCACAGATGAGCACAAAACGAGTTAATCTTTGAGAGGATGAGCTCCCTGTCCTTACAAGTATGCACAATGAAGTTGGAATCTAGAGGAGATGATGCATTTTCTGGGAGAAATGCCACCTCTATTGGACGAGCTACAGCGATGGTTCACAGCTATACTGTGTGTAAGAACCCTGCAATCTGTGTGAAAAACGGAGCCTCCTGGTCCCCGAGGCCAGGGAATCTGAATTGATAACATCTGCAGATTGAGATATGCTGCCATCAGGTCAGGCTTAGGGAAATAACCGCCTCGGTGGGAGGTAACTTTCAATTTCCCTTCCACCTCCCATCTCTTTGTTTTGTTCTAATTCTGTGAAATGATTGCATGTTGAGAGCTACACTGTTCTTCCACTCTCTGCTTCACTTCAGCTCTCTGCCTCTCTTCCTCCCTCCTTTGTCCACACCCTACAATCCATTCCCACCGCCCCCCTGGCCTTATCATCCTGTACTTTCATGCCACCTGTCCTGGGCTTTTTTTCCCCCAAGCCTAGTGCCTCCCCATTATCAATCTTCTTTCCCAAGTGTCTGAGGATTTAGCAATTATCTCGTAAACCCAAACCAGCTACTTCCCTTGTCAACTTCTGTGACTTAACCCATAAAATAAGGGATGAAATCATCTCTCGAGCCCTTTCAGCCCTAATAGGTCTTTAAAGTGAGTATCTGTGAGTCATGTCCCTCTAGTCATCTGCACTGGGTCCCTCAGCCCACAGCGCTGACACTCGGAGGGGATCTTGTCTCCAGAGCTGGAAGAGCATGAAGCCCGGCACACCTCTATGGCGCGACTCAAGTATAGGATCTGTGTACAAGGGTCTGTTGTCTGAGAGGCATCCTTGTTCAGACCCTTGTATGACAAGATCATAGCCCCTTCCAGGGGAATGACTCCTAAATAGGAGGCATGTGTAGCGAGCCTCTGGTGCATTCTGTGTTTCTGTCACTTGCAAGTTGCTACTATATGTATACAGTCACCCATTAGATTGTGACGATTCTAGAGGCCGGTCAAGGAAGTCTTTCCTCAGTAACATTCAAGGATGGTGAAAATTCTGTATCCTTTGCCAAATGGTGAGACTGCTAGGCGTTTCTTCACCCCTAGTAGTTCATGTCCTCTTTGCTAATTTTTTTTCATATCTTCACCTTCGGGTGACAAATGTTACCCAAACAGTAGTGTTCAAATGTTACTATTCTGAAGAATCTCCCAGGGTGATGGTTCTCCAAGAACAGGCTCTGGATGGGCAGCATCTGGGAGCTTCCATAGAAATGCACATTCACTGGCCTCGTGCCAGATCCCAGAATCAGAAACTACCAGGGGCCAGCAACCTGTGTGTTCACAGACCCTCCACCACTCTCATGCAAGAAAAGCTGGAGAGTCACTGATCCAGGGAAATTGGCTAAGAATGCAGACTGTCATGCCCCAGTTGGAGATGGTAAGTCAGCTGGGGGTTTTTTTCTGAGGGGAGCAGGACCCGAGTACCTGCATTTTACCCCATCTCTCTGTGGAGACATAATGCTTTACCTTCATTTAGCACTCAACTATGAAGAGTTCTTTTCAGGCTTTACATTCAAACTTTCTCTTCAAAGAACCAAGGACAGTTTCAGGTGGCTCTTTTGTGACAGTCCCCTGGCTCACTTCTCACTTGAGACTATTCTTGCGGGTATTAGTTATCCACGTGTGCTCTGTGAACGCCGAGAGGGGAGAAACATCATTTTTGTCCACTTTGCATAGGCCTAGCCATAGCCCAGTGCTTTCTTGTAAAATGCGATCAACAACTACCTCAACTGTATCCTGATACACACCTGGACTTGGAAGCTAACTTTGGGTGACACAGAGACCAGGGGAGCCCCAGATTCTCAGCTTTCTTGCAACTAGTCTGGCTGGTATGACCTTCAGAACATCAACCACCAAGGCAACGCCTGTAAATAGAAAGTGATGAGAGAAGAGAATCCAGTTTGCTGATCATTAAGCTCAGAAACACACAGGCATCAATTATTCAGTTCCTACAAGTCCTCGTTAATAGAGGTTCCTCCAGTGTGGACAGCATAATAATTCAAATGAGGACTGTCCTCAAGTTTATCTCTGCATGTGTGGTGACAGGAAAATAGTGAGGGGGAGGGAGCATCATGCAAGACGTTGGTGATACCACCAGAAAGTGGAGTGGCAGTGAAACCAAGTTTTTACAACTTTAGCGGCACCACGTATGATGGCCCTTACTTCAGTGCTATACTCATATCGATGCCTCACCTATCTCCAAAATCAAACGATCTGATTAAGAAGACCTAGCAACCTATAATTTATATTCATTTGCCTTTGCTTCAAACAGCTGCAACTAAAAATAGACTCTTGCTGTGTTTTTATTGCTTTTTAAACTGATCTGTACACTTTTTAAGGAGAATGCAGTCAACGAGGTTTTACTGTGTTGTTTAGGACCTGTATTCTCAAAGCTGAAAATGATCTCAGTCCATTTTGTGGTTGTCCATTTAAGCTGAAGCTGTCCTATGAAAATTTTGTATGAGGAATAATTTATGATTTGCTCCCAAATCTGGTTGAGCAGGAGACTAAAACTGTGCTTGGTGGAATTTATATAGTTGGTAACTCGTGTCCGGATAGGCTGGTACAAGCACTTAGTAAAGAAGTTGGACAACGTCTGCCCAAATGTAATTCAAAACATGTACCCCGTCCAGGTATTCGCCCCCAAGAAGCCCTTGCACCCAAGGCACAGAAGACACGAGACGCAGTGGTCACTAGAGAACAGCCTCGAACAGTGAAGGAATGGTCATGACAGGAAAGCCCCGTATAGGGAAAGGCCAAGTGCAGAGGGGATACTCTACAGCAGTTAAATGATTGGCCTTGACCTACAACAGGCAAAAAAAAATCTTGAAAATACAATGTTTAGTGCAGAAAGCAAGTTGAAGAATAATTGTTAGTTCTGAAGAATGATAGGTAAAGAATGTCACTAGTATAAATTGGAAACAATTTAAGACAATAGGGTATGTTGTTATGGATACAGAAAATGAACACTAAAAAACATGGTGGAGGCCCATCAGCTTGGATGATGATGGCTACAGGAGAGAAGGGCGGGGAAAATGAATGTGGGGTGGAGAAGAGGCTTCTATGACATCTGTAATGCTCTATTTAAAAGCCATTTGCTTTGAAGCAAGTAAATGTAAGTTACTCCCGTTATGTGGTGAAGAAGTTCTCCCACACCCTGAATATGGTGTGAACTTCCTAATAGGAAATGGACTAGAGTAGGGATGGCTCCTTAAATGAAGCCCCCTTTTCTAAGCTGATTCTCAAATCTTGGGGTCTTCAGCTGATGACACTTTGTAGGGCTTCAGAGAGCTGGTGAAGTAACACGTTTGCTTAGGAAGTCTAGGGATGTCCCTGGGAGTGAAGGCTGGGAGAGAGGTGAGAATGGGAGCAAAGTAGGGTAAAAAGGGTGTTTTACTGAAGGCCTTGCCTGAAAATAAAATCTTATGAGATGTCAGGGAATAATGAAACGAAAATGCATGTGAGTGTGTGCATGTCTGTGCATTTCTGTGCATGTATGTACATGTATACACACACACATACACACACACACACACTCTGCAAACATCCTGCAAGAACCAAGGATGAGGACACCCAAAGAAGTGGAAGAAATCGTTGCCCCTGCCTTTTGATTGGGCTGACTGAAGCATCCAATCCAGATGGTGCCAGGCTCCCAGGGCCCCAGGCTGGTACCCAGCTGAGTGGCAAAAAGCCAGAAGACAAAACACATGCTGTCTCCAGCCTCTGGAAAGGACACCTGGTAGCCAAGCCCCAAATCTCATTTTCAGTTTGGAAACCTATCCTGACCTAAACACTGAATCTTTGTACTACCTACAAATTGGAGGATTAATTCAACAGGCAGATTGTGAAGCCCCACCTTAGTCCTCCTCAGGCCAAATCTTGGGGATCATTCTGGGGATATAGCCTGCTTGGTGTGCCGCCCAAGGACGCCGCTGCTGATGGAGCTGAGAAACTACCAGCGCTGTGCACCACCCCACCAGGCTTTGCTCTCAGGGTGCAGCATCCCAGAAAGGACCATGGAGTCTCATGGAAAACAGGGGAGGCAGGTTTGAGTTGCAGCCTCAGCATTAATTAATAATGTGTGACATTTCTTTAGTTGCTTTAGTCACAGAGGAGGGTGGTCCTGGGCCTGTAGGAGTCCCCGACACCCCTTGGAGTTTGCTTCTCCAAACAATAAAGACTGGGTGAGGCTGTGAGGATGTAGCAGGAACTACGTGACCAGTGTGCTACTGGGTAGCAAGAAGTGAAATTCTCACATGCCCAGAGGCCGCTCTGCAGCCAGGCTCCTGCAGGACCAGGAGGAACTCCCTCGCCCTCCTTTTGACCTCCCACCACAGTCTGAAGGTTCTCCCTGAACACCAGTCCCTCCGTCCTGAGCCCTGGGACTGGAGAGGCTATAAAGTGATAAATCAATTATGAAATGGAAACCTCAATTACAGCCTGTCTGCTTAATTGTTTGACAAGTTAATTAATCTCCCAAGCAACAGGGCTCCATTCTCCCTGTAAATTGTGGGAAAATAACTATTGCAGGTCCCCAAGGTCCTGGGGGCACAGTATCAAGGAGGACCCTAAAACCCAAGAAATAATAAGCATTTGGTGGGGTCAAAGCCTCAACACAGGAATGAAGAGGCGTGCTCCAGCTCCTGCCCAGAGGCGGTTTTGGTACTAATTATTTTGCTGCTAATTAAAATCTTGTTTGTTTGTCTGTTTGTATTCCTCTTCCAAGAGACACATCTCCTTCCTTTCTAAGAAGATCCTGTGATTCCAGCAGCCACTGCTTCCAGGCGGCAAGAAACCCTACTGGTGGCAGCACTGTAGTGGCTGCCACAGTCACGGGACTGGACCACAGAAGCAAGGCAGCAGGCAAGTGTCGCAGGCCTGCCTGTCTGTCTGCACGACACGGCTGCTGTGATCTCAGCCTTGCAATCATGCCATACTGCCTTTAGAAATGCCAAGCAACAGTGCCGACCTGAGGAGCCACAGTGTTGCCAGCGTGGTCCAGGGACCACCCACCACCCCCCTACCCGCCCCAGGCTGAGCTGGGGTGCCTGATCGGAGCTCAGAGGGGCAGCCAGATCCCAAGTAGACCTTCATGAATTGCAATTACTGGGGATGAGACTCAGAGACTTATAATAAGCCCCCCAGAAAGACTGAGACCCCGGTGGACTGGACTGGGTGGGAATTAGTTGCTGGTGGTTGGACCGCACAATTCGGAAGCACCCTCCCTAGCTCTGGTTATGCCTCACCATCCTGTCAGCCTTGCCTGTCACGGTGCTCATTTCGTGCACCCTGCTGCTGGGCCTGTACACCAGTAGTTTTTGCTGCTGTGAAAACTCTTCTCCATGTGACCAAGTGCAGCCCCTTCCTTCATCCAGGTCTTTCCTCAAGAGTCCTCCCCCACCTCCCTGTCTAAAACGTCGCTCTTAGTAAATGCAATGCTAAGATTTAACAAGTTTCTTCATACAATGTATTACTACCTAAAATTGTTCTGTACCTTTGTTTACTACCTTTTTTACTACTAAGATGCAAGCTCCTGAAGGGCAGGAATTCTCCTGATTTCAGTTCAGGGATATGTCTGCAGCATGAGAACACGGCCTGAACTGGAGTCAGCATGTGAGAAGCCGCTGTGGCGTGGATGAGTGACGCAGCACGAACTTGCCGTTAACAGTAAATGATGGTTTTATGACATGGGCAAAATCACCATTTCGAACTCCATTGTGGATTCTAATAGTTTATAGGTAATAGTCTGTGGAAAACAGGACATGAAAATCTACAAAGAACAAAACTGAGAAGATAACCTTATCAAAACCTATGGGATTCACCTAACATGATGCTTACAGGAAAATGTATAGCACTAAACACTTACAATGAAAAAGTAGACTAGCCTCAAATCTGTAAGCTAAGCTTTCATATTACAAACCCAGAGAAAGAAGAGACAATTAAACCCAAGCAAGCAGAAGGAAGAAAATAATAAAGATAAAAGCAGAACTAAATGAAATTTAAAACATATATAAATGAAACCAAAACCTGGTTTCTTTGAAAGATCAATAAAACTGAGAAAACGCTAGCAAGATTTACAAAGAAAAAAGACAAACATCACCAATGAATTTGCAGAGAAAGAGTGACTGTCATCAGGGACACAGCGGACACTGAAGGATAACTGATAAGGAAACCATAATCTACAATCAGCTCCACGCACATGAATCTCAGAACTGAGATAAAATGGACCGATTCCTCAAAAGGATAAAGTTCCAAAACTCACTCAAGATGAAAGAGATAACCTGAATATTTATATAGTTAAGTTACTTGAATTTGTAGTAAAAAGCCTCCCAAAATGAACTCTCCGGGCCCAGACAGAGCCTGGAAACTTCCCCATGTAAAGGCAGTGTGCCGCACCCACACAGCCTGCTCCAGGGACCGGGAGCAGAGAAGACACTGCCCAGCTCCGTATGGCAACAAGGCCAGTGTCACTATGAAACAAAAATAAACACGGTGCCAGAAAGGAAGCATGCATGTCAATATCCCTCATGGAAAAAAGACACAAACACTGTCACCAAAATATAACCACATCAATAGATCAATATATATACAAACAACATATCTCAACTTAATAATGTTTATCCCAGGAATGCAAGACTAGATCAATATTCTGAAACCTATGAGTACAATTTACTATTTACCATATGAACAGTCTCAAGGAGATGAACCACAAGGTCGTATCAATTGATGTAAAAAAGGCAAAAAAAACAAAAACCCAAAACGTGTTAATCAAATACAAGATTCACCCATGACAAAAACTTGAAGCAGATTAGGAACGGAAGGCAGCATCTGCAACCGAACTCAGTCCTTTACAAAAGACCTGTAACTATCATCACCCTCACTGGTGAAGCACTGAACATGCCCCTCCGAAGACTAAGACACACATTTCCAACCCTACTAGTCTTACTCAGCACAGTGCTGACATTCATAATCAGTGCGATAGGAAAATGAAATAAAAAGCCTACAGATGAGGAAATTAAGAAAACTGTGTGCCTCCTTCCTGAATTCAGCGTGACTGTCTATATAGAAGATTCCAAAAAAATCTACAGGGAAAAAAAACGCTCAGAACTAGTGAGTGAACCTAGCAAGGTGACGAAATACAAGTTCATCACACATAAATCAGCCACGATACAATTACAAGGATGTGGAGTCAAATTACCCTCCTATCACTTACTAGGCAGAGACTGTGGGTGATCAAATATAATCTCTTTAAGCCTCAGTTTCCAAATCAGAAAAAAACAGGGATAAAAATAACTCACTTAGGAAAATATACATGGAATACTTGATAGAAAAACCACTCAAATGTCTGTCTCTCGTGTTCTAAGATACAGCCCTTCCTGGACTTCCAGCAGGTCATGCTAATTTACCCTGGAGTTTCTACATGGAGTAAGATGCTTTACTACATCACTCTGTAATCCCAGGGAGTGTTCTACTTTAATTTCTGCACCCTCTCTCCCCTCACTCACTTCTTATTCCCCCTACCCACACACCCCCCACACACACAACTTGTTCCTGACTTTCAAGAGACACACCTTTTGTCACTACTCTTTGCTTTAGGCGGCACACACATTGTGCTCCGAGCCATACCCCGCTTGCTCACCTGCTCTCTGCTACATCTGTTCCTCCCACACCTGCACTCACATCCAAAGCCACTCCTTTCCTCAAACTGCTTTTCTATGCACCCCCATCAGAGAAGGCCCTGGTTCCCACCTGAACGGGGTTTTTTGAAAGAGCCTCCGGGAAAGCTGTTGTCTTCAGTTAGTGGGGATAATGGGATTATTCTATCTGTATCATAATAACATGTTCAATTTAAAGGGGAAAAAATTGGAAGCCAGTTAAAAGCTGCCGTTTGGCACCAATATTATTTAAGGAATGAGTAATCACTGATGATATTATTCTGGAGGCAGTTACCATGCAGTGATGTGAATAAAATGCACTAGGTGGAAAGCTGTATTTGAAGTAAATATATGCACTGGAAGAAATGTATTACCACTCATTAATATGTATTAATTCAGAACCAAATGCCAAGTCGGGTGCACCTGCATGGGTTTGAATGGCAGGCAGTGATTTGGAAGTGGGAGGAAACTAGCTTGGATTTGGTCACACAGACTGAGAAATAAGGGTGGGGGCGGAGGTTCGTGACTCAAAAATGAACAGGTGAAAGGACCAGCCCACCCACAGAGCAGGCGTGGGGGCATGCACCCTCACTGTTTCACTTGGCCCTCATTGTTTTTTAAAATACCCTACTTGCTTAGTAGACATCTTGACCCTTTTGTCCCCAAGTTGCTAAAACAGAGCCTGGCACTCAATAAATATTGACCGAATGAATGACTGAAAAGGGCCCCTCCCCCATCTATGCATCCTTGTCTTTTTTCAGCAGTCACTGCAGTTTCACAGCAGATAGGAATCAATTTTCATAGTTTACGATACAAAGCCCTGCAAATGTAATGGAATTTCTGAAGATTCCTATGGTTGTTAAAAGTATCCACTGCACTGTGTAGTGTGGATGAGGGTGACAAAAACTGTCATCTGCTGCTGGTATGTAACACAGAAGAAATCAAAACATTTTGGAGTTTTGGGTAATTTTTCAGAAGCTTAAAAAACATGCAGACATTTGACCAGTATACCCACTGCTAAGATTTTATCCTGGGGAGGGGACATGAAATTTGAATATATTTTTTAATAACAAAAACTAAATAAAGAAGAAAATCCTGAGAATAATTTAAATATACAACTGGGATCTTGCTTAATAAGCCATCTAGAAAGTTGACTACCCTGCAGTCATTAAAATCATGTTGTAAAGACTACTTAATGCCATGAATAGATAATCTTTCAGGTTGTAAAAAGATGTTTACAGTGTGATATTTTCATTGGAAAAAAAACACCTCCACGGTATATGAATATATAAAATCATGCATGCTGAAAAGGTTGAACATGCATATGATAAAACATAAGCAGTGGGTGGTGGAATTTGGAGTGAATGGCAGTGTTTTCAAAAGCTTCTACAATGAACTATATGTTTCAGTTTACAAAAGTAACAATTTATTGAGTTTTTTAAGTGTGTATAAAGATACGACATGAAAGAAGAGCACAGGTGTCCACCAGCTAGTCCTTACTGATCTTTCAAATGAAGTATTTTACATCATCAGGAAAACCTAACAAGGGTAAACATCAAAGCAAAGCTTGCCTGTACGCCCCAACTCTACCATCAGCCCCCACACCCACAGGAACCTCTACAAACATTGTCCTGTGCATGGATTCCCTTCTCCCACTCTATTCAGTCGTAACTCCACTGCAGGGATGCACCACAGTTTCTTCAACCACCCTTACAGCGATGGGCATTAGCACTGAGACCCAGGTTTTTCCACTGTCATGAAAAACGATGTGGGGTGTAGGGAAATCTCTGGAAGTGTAGTTACTGAGTCAAAGCATGTGTACCTTTTCAATCTGGATACATGTGGCTAATTGCTTTCCCCAAACACAGCTGTCCAAAAATATCTGTGATTGGCTTTAGAGAACTTCTGTCATGATGGTATGAGAAGGCGTTTCATTCTCCCATTTATTTAATTTAAAAGAGAAAAAAGAACCCCTCTACTTTTTTGGGATGGGGATCTGGGCTTCTGGCACTAAAGTTTCAAGGATTCCCAAAACCATGCTCAAGCACAGGAGAACATTTCACAGGAGGCACACGGCAAGGAAGACAAGGTGGAATGGGCGACAGAGCTCAGGAATGGGACTCTAGGCACGGGAGTGACACGGGTCCATGAGTCCTTGACTTTGAGGAGGGGACCCAGTGTCACCCAGGACTGACCCCTGAATCCAAGCAGTGGGATGTGCAGAACCCACAGTGGAGCCACAGGACACCTCATAGCAGGGAGGCCTCGGCACGGAGGGGAGGCTACTGCAGCCACACGGTGGCTATGCTGTGGCCGGCTGCTATGCTCCCTGGGGTTGTAGACAGGGGAGCAGGTCAGGGACACTGAAAACATATGACATTCACAGGAAGAATTCCTAGGCTGCAAGTTAACCACAGATGACCCTTTTCATATTTAAAAGTTCAACACCAGGCGTTTTCTACCCGGGCCAGGGAATGGTGGCCAATGGAGTCTCTGTTGAATACGATTGTCTACACAGTGACCACAATTAAAGGTCGAAAGGAGAGAGTCTGTTGTTTTTGTTAACCCAACTTCCTTACTACAAATGGGATTTGCTTCATCTCTCCATCCTCAGGTACCCCTGGGTCTCCCTGGTTCATCTTACAGTTTGAGTAAACAGTGTTACTGGTTTTATCACTCTTCCAACATAGCCATTTGTAGAATACAATACATGCAGATCATGCAGCGATCCTGTACAATTATTTCAGATCAGAGAGAGTGGGGAAATCTTTTTTGTGCTGAAGCCACAGCAAGAGGGCTAAACTGATGAGATGCTTACATCAAGGCAGATTAACCCAACACGAAACTAATGTAACAGAACAACAACACAAGTAACAGGTAATGCTTAACAAAGACTATTTGCCAAGTACCAGTCTAAGCTCTTTATGTGAAATAATTCATTTCATTCTCACAAAAAGCACTCCATTTAGACAGCATTATCATTGTGTCACTCTCAGAGTGAGAAGGCCAAGTCTAAGAGAGAAGAGGCAAGGTGCCCACTGTCCTGAGATTAGTAAGTGGTAGTGGCAACAGGCTGCAAACCGAGACAATGTGACTGGAGGTCCCCAGCCCTTGATTGAATCTGCCTGGGAATCGGGAGACTGGGAAAGCCAAAGGCCAGAGGAAAGTCGTCACATTAGATCAGTATTTTGGAACAGTTTTCTCTCCAACATTCTCATGTAGCCTTTGTCATTTTGGAGGTGTATGCAGTTTCTCTACACCAGTTTTCTCACTGGAAACCTGAGGCATAGACAATTAAAGGACCCTCATAGGCTTCTGACTCCTTCCCAAGGCAGAACTGTGGCTGAGGAGTGACTGCCAAGCCAGGGACTACATTTCCCAGCCTGCCTTGCATCTAGGTGGCTGCACATTCCAGCTGAGCCAGGTCTCCTATGCTCCTGTTCAGCTCCCCTTACTCCCATGGGAGAGGAGAAGGGAGGGAAGAAGCAAAGCCAGCACCTGCCTAGAGCCCTTCCATGAGCTTACCGGGGAAAACGCAGCCCAACCAGGCAGACACATGGCTTTGCAAAGGAGTTCCTGTGTCCAGATTTTTAGGTTGTCCAGGTCCCTTTAGCTTATGCCCTCCTGTGGCACAAACACCACACCATCCATTGCAGTGGCCCTGAGGGGAAGGGGCAAAATGCCCTTGGCTTTGCAGAGGAAGCTGAGATTGATGGAAAGGTGGTGGTGACTTCAGCCAGGGCTCGGAATGGAAAATTTAAAATGACAACAAAGCAACATGAAGCCACAGTTTTAGCTTAGCCTCCATGACCACCCCAGGCTCTAGGCTCTTTGTGATGCTGGAGCTTGTTGTAACAGGCTATAAGTTCACTTTTGGGTAACAGGCTTCCTGGCAAAGCTACAGTAGGGCCCTGACTCTCCCCTGGACATCTGATTCTGCTTCCTTATTTAATAAGGAGAGGGCAAGGTAGCCTTCCCCACCTGCTCAGAGTGCAGCAGAATGACCTGCCACTCTCCCCAAAGAATAGTGAACTTGCCCTCCAGCAGGTCTCAGATTCACACCATCAGTTCTTCTCCCTCTCCCAGGCTGGCTCAATGCCCTCCTGCAATTCCTAAGTACATGTGTTTTAAAAGTGCCACTTCAACAGCCCATTCCTCAGAGCTCTCCTTAAATGCATTTCACACTCTCCCCACCTGCAGATGCCCAGAACTACTGAACATCTTTGCTTCAGAACTCTCTGCAGACTCATGAATATCAGAGATGCACCACAGCAGCAGTCTGCTCCAGCCCCCAACACAGTGGCACTCAGCGCACCTTTGCAAGGAAAAAGCCAGTAATTGGTTTTGCTGGAGAACGACCTCAGAGATAAATGTCCCATGTATAATCATTTACTTTACCTGGGCACATGAGCATTTCTGTTTTGGGGCACCGGTCCCACTCATTGCTCACTCCCGGCCCCAGGAAAACTGGCGCTGTGAAAGAGGGGCTGTCACAGATGTCAGTGGGCAGCTTCGGGGAAAGGTGTGTCTATTGTTTGCGGAGGAGAAGCCTCCCTTTCCTGACACCTGCAGACAGGCACAGGGCTCCCAAACACTGCTCCTTCTTCACGCCAGCCTCCTTTTAGTCACAGTGCCAGAGTAGGAGAGCTTCCAGCGGAAGGGCTCTTTGACAATATTAATGCGCACCCAGCAGATGGTGTGTGGGGTGGCAAAGAGCTGGGTGAAATCTGTGCCCTCCGCCACCACAGGAGGAAGTCAGACTTCTAAGGATGCCATTCTCTGGCTCTGACTCCCTGCCCCCTCTGGGTCTCCTTTATCTGTCATCATGCCCTACCCTTCCCATGCGCCCCCTGCACCACTCCATCCAGCTCCTGTGGTTCCCAAATGCACCTGCATTTCTGCACCCGGGTATATGTTACTTCCTGTGCAGGAGGCCCTTCCGACCTTGGGTGTACTGCTAACCCTACTCATCTTTTTCAGGTTCCCGTAAGTATCACCTATACACATGTGTGTACAAGTGGGAACACAGGCATGTCTATATGAGCACACATGTATAGGTATACTCACGTGTGTGTAGGTCTGTGTGTACTTGTGTGTTCAGACATGCCCACATGTAGGTGGAGTGGGGTGAATGCTAGGTACATATGTGTGTGCATGTGTGTGTGTGTTAGTCTTTCCTAACAGGTCAGTCCTATTGACCTATTAATGTTCTTTTCATGAAGACTTTATTTTGGTGGCGTGTGTGAAAGCTGTCTATCTTATTGGGAAGACCACTTCCTCTAGGGGGTGCTGTGCTGTTTACTTGTAGCACATGATGCAGTCTTCTCATCTTCCACCTTTCCAGAGAGGAGGTGAGGAAATGAGTTGTGATTCCTGTCACTGTCTGAGAAACCCCACTCACTCCCAGCTCCGCAGCTAGTGCCGGCCTCACCTGTGGCCAGGTGCCTGGTAGGCCCTCAACACAGACTTGATGGGCGCTGTGTCTCCACCCTGCGCGCATCCACCCAGGACCTACACAGCTGGTGGGGTGGGTCCAGGCAGCCCAGAGATAGCGCTCGCCAGCTAAGAAGTACATGGTGGCCTGACTCCCTGTCCTAGACTTGGAGAATTTAAGGTTCATCTAATTCCAATATAAGCCCAGTGACTTACTGTGGAAATGAACAGTTTAGCCAAAATATGCTGCCTTGGAGCAGTCCACAGGACCCATGGGTGCTGTTCGAGTAAGACAAGCTGTCCCTCTCCCTGACAGGTGCCCTATGTCCCCGCTGACAGGTGAAAGGGGTCTGGCACTCCAAAGAGACAGCAAGGAGCATAGCCTCAAGTGACTGTGACCTAGAACCTGGGAGGGGCACAGAGGCTGTTTCTGATGGCACCTGCACTGGAGGAGATAAAGGAAGGACAAAAGAAATTAGGCTGGAGATAGGGACATGAGGAGGGTGAGGGAAAGCCGAGGCAACCATCCATAGAAATTCCAAGTTGTTCAGGAAGCAGAGCACGTGCAGCTATACTCAGAGCAGGCGGACCCGGAGCGCAAGGGATGAGCCCCGGGCACCGAGTCAAGGCCTGACTCTGCTATTTCTGGCAGCCTCCCTGAGTCGGGTCCTCTCTGACTGTGATTGGGGCAGTTGTAACAGCCCTTCACTAACCTACCAATTCTGTTCACCCAGACAAGGCATATTTAACTGAAAGAGAAATCCTGGCATGTGGTAGAAGAACAGGCCCTGTTGGATTTATGCTCTTTCATTTGCATGTTATACTGACCTGAATCTCCAAAAGGAGCTGCTGCCCAGAGAAACCCCCACCCCACTGTCAATCTGACTTGTTTAAATCCTGCCATTTCCACCTATGGTCTCCACGTCTCCAAGGGTACAGTCACCAGAAGGTCACAATTTCAGCTGTGCTGATGGCTGCACCTGTAGCTCCTGAGCCTCTTTCAGTACAATGTTGACACTTCCTGAGCATTATATTTTATCACCCATGAAATGACAGCTCATAGATGTGTGGGAAGGAAAAGTGGAGGAACTAAGTACAGAGCTGAGCCCAGGAACTTGAAGACAGTAAGTGCTCAATACACTGCTGCCTTCCTTCCAGCTGCTCTAGCAAAGCACCATTGAGAGGAACTTAGAAACGACAGAAACTTATTCTTTGCCATCTAGCAGGGGTGTCCAAATTTTGGGCATCTCTGGGCACACTGGAAGAAGAGTTGTCTTGGGCCACCCATTAAATACATGGCGACACATAATCACAAAACAATTTTGTAACGTTTTAGGTAGATTTATGATTTTGTGTTGGACCACATTCATAGCCACCCTGGGTTGCATGCAGTATGTGGGCCATGGGTTGGACACCCCTGGTACAGGCTGGGAGTCCATGATCAGGGCTCAGCCAACTTGTGTTTGTGTTCTCACAAGGCAGAGAGAGGAAGCAAGCTATCTCGTGACTCTCCCAAGAGCACTGATTCTGCTAGTGAAGGCTCCACCTTCACAACCCTAGCGTATCCCAATCACCTCCCCAAAGTCTCACCTCCTGATACTATCACATGGCAGACAGGCTTTTAGCATGTGAATCTGGAGGAGTCAAACATTTAGCTCATAACGAATGCCTGCACTGGTAATAATCACAAATCATCAAACCATTGCTATGGAGTAAGTCTCTTTGTAACCAGAAAGAGCCTTCCTTGTCAACCAGGGTGCCACCCGTGGTTCATAAGTAGATGTGCCAACCCATGGCCAGCTGCTGTGATGCCCCTATACCCACACCCCCACAGAATGTCTCAGAGGGCCCTCAATCCCTGCTGGCTGTTCCTACCTTTCCTGCTTCGTAAAACCGTGAGCCACTGTGCCCATGTTTATCCAAGATGTGCCGTAAGCTGCGGGGATTAGTGACAGATGTTAATTTCCTATCACCGTCTGTATGGAAATGCAAGCCCGCCCAGCCCTGTATAAAGCAGACAGTGAGGAGACATTGGGGGGGGAGGGGTGGACACAGTCAAGGCCTTTCCTATCCCCACACCAGCTGCCCAGCCACCCTCCCTCACTGAGCCCGTGGTGAGCCCAGCTCCGAACTGGGCACTATAGGGCAAATGAAAACACTTCAAACAGGCATCTGCCCTCGAACGGTTTTCACAGCACATAAAATATTTAGGAAACGAACTCAGACATTGTAGCATCACATGCTACTTCCGGGAGTTCTGAGAATTGTGCAAAGAATAGTAAGAAGCAGTGGCCTAGATGGGAGTTTGCAGGGAGGCTTGGAAAGAGGAGAAAGTGGCCCTGATGGAGCAGTGTGCACCTATGTCCAGAGCCAGGCTCAGTACACAGGCAGTGGGTGGAAGAAGGACAGAAAAGCACTCAGCTTTATATGACTGACAGCCCACAGTCCCAAAGATTGTAGAGTCAAATATTAGATTTATTAATGCTTGCTACTTCTAAGATAATTTGCTTTTATTAAATCTGGCTGTTGTCTCATCCCCAGCTCCAACCAGGTGTTCCCTGAGTTCATTCCCCCTCTGCTCTTGCCTGTCTGGTATCAGTCATTGTTTTCCTGCCACAACGAGGTATGGGGTGAACCCTGTCATTGGAACCTGAGAGGCACCTGGCTGCAGCAGCAGGGCTCACTTCCTGCAGGCTGCCTAGCCATGCACGCAACAGCACGCAGCACATTTCCACTTCCAGCATCCTGCCCGTACAACTAAAATACCTAGCCGGCATTTTAGGCTACGGTATTTCATTCCCGTGTAGTTGGATAATGTGTGTGCTGAGAAGGAAGAAAGTAGCCCAGGGCAGCCCAGAGGAGCAGTAGCAGGCAAAGTAAAATGAGGGGAAAGCATCCCCTCTCTCCGTCTTGTTCCCATGGGTGCTCCCATGGGGCACTCCATCACTCTGTCCCGCTCTTTCCTTCTCTGGTCCTCTCCCCCCTCCACCTCCTCCATCCCAGTGAGAAAGCCTCCTCACAATGCCCCTGTCCGTTGCGACAGCACAACCAGGAGATGCCCTGCCAGCCAGCCGCCACCCAGGCCCCCATGCAACCACAGGTATCAGCAGCAGCTCCCCCATCCTCTTGTGGAGAATGGCTGCCCTGCCCTGCTGAGTTCACCACAGGTCTGGGAGACTTGGGACAGGCAAGGGAGCAGTGCCACAGCCTGGAGCCACCTGGGAAATGTGATTTAGGATCCTTGGTCACCTGCAGGATGCTACAAACCCACCTGCCTCCTCATGCATCCACCAGGGGCACACAAGGCCCGATGCCACCTAGACTCTACATACGAAAGCACATCAGAGAACCTGTCACAACTGGAGTCTTCTCCAGTTCTGCTCACGGAGTCTCGGGCTTTGCTCACTTAGAAACACTGACTTGGACCTTCCAAGTACAGTGTGAGATGTGGGGGGGTCTAGGCACAAGGGAGGCACGGTGCCTGCCCCTGGCCAGGCCCCATCTTGCGGGATGTTAAGGCCGTATGCCAGTGGGACTGGAACCCCAGGAAGGTGGGGGCTGCTGGCCTTTGTTCACACTGCCTACTGTCGTTTGAAAAGCTGAGTTGCCATTTCAAGTCATCGTGTCCATTTACGAGAGGTTGGGATAGGCACTAGATCTGGCCAACATGAAGTCATTCTGCTCCCCCCCTTCCTCACAGCTGAGAAACCACCACCAGACCACAAGCACAGGGAGATGACAGGAACACGGGATGGGACCGATTCCCCAGGGACATCAGGATGCGAGGAACAACATGGCAGTGAATTCCTGGGTTTCTCTAGTCTTTCCTCTACTGGAGACAGGGCACCACAGCAGCCTCCTGCCTGGACCCACCACCCACAGAAATGATGGCCCACGCATGTGCACACAGACACACACACTCCAAGGACAGCCAGCTTACCCTGGTCAAAGGACCAGAAAACAGGAGGGCTAACAACAGAAAACTGCTTCGTCTGTCATTTCCCTGCCCTCGTCAAAGTCCATGAGAAAAACTGAAGTCCCTCCACAGCACCCAGAGGAGCTAAGCTCCTGGCTCACTCCCAGGAGGCACCCAATCCCCTGGCCAGGGTGGGGTCAGCAGAGACTAGCCTGAAGCTGGGCCCCTACCCCTGACATCCACAGGACTGGGAGGCTGTAGCAACTCAGAGCTCCTGCCACCCAGCACTGGGGCTGGGCTGCACCACAGGTCCCGCTCACAGCCCTGCCTGACCTCTACCCCATCAGACACATGGCTGCCACCACCACTGCAGCTACCGGGCTTAAGGCCGATACCGGCTCTCTACCTTCAGATGCTGTCGGTGGCCTAGACTTTGCTCTGGACGCTCTGCTCACTCCCATGACGTACACTTCCCTCTCTGGGTATGTGACTTTGTGTGTATCCATGTTGGCTAACCGGGGAGGTCTCCTTAAATACACCTGGCATTGCAGAAAGACACAAAGATGCATGAGTGACCCCTCTCTGGGATGCTCCCTTGCCCATAAGGGAAGAGTTAAGAGCAATGAGGTGAAAACACTGAGGTCAAAGGAGGAACACCACCCAACTCTGACAGGTGCTGTCTGTGTTTCCTTCACAGCGAGTGAGTGTTCAGACACACACTTATCCTTCTAGCTGTGTGGTCCCCATATGTACCTGACTTCTGCTGGACATGGGCCACAGCTCCCCTACCTCCTCCCTTGCCTCACCTTCAGGTAGGTGTCGCGAGGTGTTACAAGATCTTACTGGAAAACCAGGCACGTGTGATTTGGGAGGTGAGGGAAAAGCTACCTGCTTTCTTTCCCAGCTGCTGACCCCAAGCTGACCCCTTTCTTGGGGAGACCAAAAGAAAGCCTGTGTCCCCAGTCCTTTCCTCCTGCTCGTCCTCCCTGCCTCTTCTGAGCTGAAGCCATAGGGCCATTTCTGCAGGGCACAGAGGAAAAAAATCTAAGTACAAAGCCTCAATTCTGGAGGTCTTCTCATCTGTCTCACCAACTGAGTAATGCCACCTCCTGTCTGAGATCGCTCTCAAGCGAACAAAAATCTGCACTTTGTTCCAAGTGCTCTGTCCCTTAATGAAACCCTCAGTCTATGATGTCTTGTCACCGAAAGTGAATTCTGACAAGGGCTGAAAAACTTCCTGGAGAGATGACAGTGTAAGTGACTGACTTTTTAAGAGAATTGTGTGTGGTCCAGCACAGCTTGGTGGATTGGCACGCAGGGAGGGGAAGAGGCACCTGTCACTCAAGCTCTCTCACCTGGAGCTGTGAGCGTCCTAGACAAAAATGGAAGGATGAGCATCCAGTGTCAGCCAGACATGACCAAGCACCAACACTCTGTTTCCACTAGGGGCTGTCTAAGGGCTTAGATCAGAAGCATGGCGTGCAGGCCTGGCCGGGTGGCTCGGTTAAGAGCATTGCTCTGCAAAGCTTTCATTTTGAATGGAAGGGCAGATAAAGTGCTTCTCAGATAAAATCAAATTCAAGGAGTTCATCATCACCAAGCCCTTATTATATGAAATGTTAAAGGGACTTACCTTAGAAAAAGATGATAAAAAAGATGAACAGTGAAAGGACAGGAAACTCACAGTTATTAACAACCACACCTAAAACGAAAGCAAACTAAGAGGACAGCTAGATCAGGAGCAGAACCATAGAAATGAAGATCACGTGGAGGGTTAGCAACAGGGGAGTGGGAGAAGGAGAAGGGGGGAGAAGGTACAGAAAATAAGTAGCATAGACAGTAGGTATAAAATAGATGGGGGGAGGGCAAGAATAGTAGGGGAGATATAGAATCTAAAGAACTTGAGACACGTGGTCATAAACTAAAGGGGGAAGGGTGGGGGAGGGGTGTGCAGGGTGGAGGGGAATGAAGGGGGAAATAGAACTGTAATGGCATAATCATTAAAATATATTTTTTTAAAAAAAGAGCATCGCCCTGCACACTGAAAGGCTGTGGGTTTGACCCCGTCAGGACACGTACCTGGGCTGCAGGTCTGATTCCTTGTCAGAGTGCGTATGGGGGGGCAACCGATCAGTGTTTCTCTGTCACACTGATGTTTCTCTCCTTCCACCTCTTTCTCTCCCTTCCTCTCTCTAAAATCAATAAACGTATCTTCAGGTAAGAACTGAAAAAAAAAAGTATGGCACTCACAAAACATGTATTTTTGTACACAGTTTCATATATTATATTTTCTTTTCATCTGTTTTTTTTTCTTGCCTCTACAATTGTACAAATACTACTGTCTTCTCCACGTGGTTTATGTGGTGACTATATGAGATATGAAATACTAAGGATAAGGATAGCATCCCAAATGAGTATCACTATCATGGGCACTGACGGTTTCATGGGAGGACCACCGTTTTGCTTTCATATAGGACTCAAGACATACTGAAAGTTTTCTGGTCCTCTGCCGGGGAGGTGACTGTTATCTTCATTTGCAAAGGATCCAGAAAGTTCTGTGACTTCTCTAGGGCTGGGGCTATAACAGTGAAGCTGGAAAGGACAGCAGGTTTGAATTCCTTCAGTTTGAACCACATGGGTTGAAACCTGTGTGGTTCAAACTGAAGGAGTACTTTTGCACATGGATTTTTTTTCCAATAACTATGTACAGGACTGTCAAATTTTCTCTTCCTTATCATTTCCATCATAACATCTGCCTTTCCCTAGCTTACTTTAAGACTACAGTATCTGATTGATACATTCAGCAGACAAAATATGAGTTAGCTGACAGTTTACGTTATCGGTAAGACATCCACCCGGTCAGGAGTACACTATTAGTAGTTAAGTTCTGGGGAGTTAAAAGTTATACACAGATGTTTGACAGCCCCTAGCCCCACGCTGTTCAAGGGTCAAGTGTGGAGGGGTCAGGAGGAGCCAGGCTTTTGGCTTCGGACCACAGGGATAGGAATCTGAGCTTTCCCAGTCCTCAGCTTTGCAGCATTACCCGGCCCGTCCAGCTCTCTGCGTACATCATAGTTTCTTCCTAGGTGGTTGTATGGTTCAAATGAAATAACTGATGAAAAGTACTTACCACTATGCCTGGTCTACATGGTACAGGCTTAAAAACTGTAGCTAATACTGAACTAATTTTCTGAGTCCACCACCCTTTTCATTACATAACTCTAAAGACTTTATACTTCAAAGTAAAAATTAAGTGTTTCACTGTTACAATTACTGGGAATTGGACTGTAAGTCTACTCTCATCTAACAGGTAGTGAGGACAGGCGCCTGAGGGGTGGATATTCATGGGACAGAGAGAGATGCCCCGTGGGAAGGGCTCATATTCGCCTTTTACACAAGGAAGAGCCAATTAGTACCATGCAAATCTTCTCGTGTCCCCCACAGTCCAAAGGCATGGCTGACTCCTTCTTAATACACATTATCAAACAGGCATAAAGGAATAGGAGGAATTTCAAAAGAGCTGCTGAAAGCTTAATTTGCTAGAAGCAGGGTGTCATGAAAAAGTCTGCCATATTTTATTGATAATCAATCGGCTTATTGTGTCAGGGGAAAAAAGCCAAGACAACAGCCAGATAGGGGAAACACAGGGATTATTATTCTGGGCTGACTAATGGGAGGACCTGCTTGATGGTATAGAAAACCCAAGGGAAAAAAGTATCCATCACATTTCAATTAGTTTTAATGGGAAGGGAATATATTCTCCAACTGTACCATTGAACAATTTGCACCTCGGAGCCGAGATCTGGATTCAAATTCTGATCTAAGTGTTTCATACATGATCTTCCAACACTGACTGAAATTCTCTAAATTTCATTTTTCTTATTTCTAAGGGAATCACAAATGAATGTGCTATATTCGCTATGAGCACTAGGGCTTGAATGAAATAATGATTTGTGCGGCAAACCCAGCACCATGGCTGGCACTGAGCACACACCCAGGAAACAGTCAGTTATTTCCCATGGGTTTGAAGTGTCACAGCACTGGAAGGAATGGCAAGGAGCCTCCCCTAGTCAGAGAATCCACGTGAGCATGTGGCTAGCATTAGATGGGGGACTTCTGAAAAGCGGAACAATGATACCACAATTAGTTAGGGACAGTTCCTGAGAGAGGGAACACTGCTCCATGTGGCTTCACAGGGAGCCCTCTGACGAGCTTGGAGAGCAAAGGCCAAGGCCAAAAACATGTGCAGAAGGGACGTGAGCAAGGAGAAGCACAAAGCAGGTGTACAAGAACCCCCTGGGGACACTGCACTGGGCTGAACCACAGCCAATGGACACTCAAAATGCCACAACCAGCCAATGGAGATGTGCCCACTCGGGGCAGCTGGGCAAGGAGGCCGGGCATCCAGCCTGCATGGAGATGGGATAGCACGCTCCTGCTGACTCTGGCTGGGGCGTTGAGAAGGTGCTGTGGCTACTGTATTGGAAAGAGGTGGAAGGAGGGCAAGAGCAGAAGCCAAGGGGGCCGTCAGGATTATACTGCAACACTTCAGAATAGAAATGAAGGTCGATCGGACCAGGCAGTTAGCAGTAAAGAAGTGAGAAATAAATGCTTCCAGGCTTTTTTTTATATTTTACTATGAAAAATTTCAAACAAATCCAAAAATGGTGGGAACACACAAAAGCCAAGTGAAGGCTAAACATAGCACAAGTAACTCAATGGCCCAGTGTCTCTACCAGACATGCTAATAGCACATGCAGATGTGACAGGAGACTGTGAGGGATAGAGGAGAGTGTGCAGGAACTCTTCCTGGAGACCCAGGTATAATTTTTATCCTAATGTCCCCAAAGCAGCAAGCACAGATCCAGAAAAACTACCACCTCTTAAAGTTGGGAGGGTCATGGGCTATGAGCTACGTGGAGGAATCAAGGCTGAAAGGGAGCTGGTCTAGCCTAATAGAGCTTATGAAAGAGCAGGTCTGCTACCAATGAAATATCATCATGCACAAAAGCTAATGCATTTAGTTACAGGGATGTCATTCAAAAAGGCCTTTAAAGCGTGGAACTCTGGGCCTGCTTACAGGGATAACCAGAACAAAGGTGAAATTTCACAGGCAGGTTCAAACAAACAAACAAACAAACAAACAAACCCAACCAGCACAGATGAAAAGAGAGTGGAGGTTTCAATGGGAAAAGAAAAAGTGCAGGGAAGAAATGGTAGCTGCCTTCCGGTATACTGGGAGCTCTTGTAAAATGAAAGAGATTTTTTCTGAAGGCAAAAACTAGACCGCTGGGTAGAAGTAACAGAAAAGATTAGCCACCACAAAGCAGTGTGAGCCCCCTGTTGGTGGTGCTGTGTAAATACAACCTCACCTTCTTTCTACCCATCAAGCAGGGATGCAGCAGCAAATAATACAAGGTCCCTTTCAAATCCTTTTGGTGCATCCATTACTTTCCTAAGGCAGATATGAAATGTTTTCTAACAGATATTACAGTCTTTAAAATTAAGCTAAGTATAACATCTCCGAAAGGACCACCCTGTCTCACATTCTCTGTGGTTCCCACAGTGCCTACAACAGTGGAAGATACACAAAAATGTTCAATCCCTCTCCGCAGCCCACAGAGCTTCAGACGTTCCTTTATATTCCTCCTCTATCACTGATCCCAACCCACTTCCTGAAGAGCAGCAAAGACAAAAACTGCTATATACACCCAGGCCTGAGTCCCATCAAACCAAAAGAGTGGAGAAACAGGCTTTCAATTTTATATACTTGTGAAGAATAAGAAATAGAGACAGTGAGTGAAAAAGTGACTTATAGCTGGCTTCGGACCTTCATACACAAGATCACACAGAGCCAATCTTGGCACCATTCCTCTCCTTATCTCATTTCTCTGCCCCTTAGAGCCATTATGTTTTCATGTTAAGAAGCTATTATAATAAGATGAAAAGGAATTTGGCTGGAGGGCTGGGAAGCGGGTGGGTGAGGGCAGATTTATAGCACAGCTCCTGGCTCAGATACGGAGTCTAATCCTGACTCTGTCTCTTGCTCTGATGCCAGTTTCAGAGAGTGACTTCAATGCTGAGACTTGATTTCCTCAGCTGAAAATCAGAAATGACACTGCATACCTCTACAAGTTGTCATGAGGATTAACACAAAGCCTGGCACGTCACAGGCATGCATTAAAATGCACGCTCCTTTGCGTTTGTCTCTGAAACTCCTCCAACTAAGAGTCACTCCATGAAACATCCAAGGCCTTTGCTCTGCCGGCATCTTCTCTTCCAACATCACTTGGGAAGTCGCTCCCTTAGCCAAGAATGGAAATTGTGTGTTAACTCACTTGCCAACACTGCTCGATGGGCAGTGATTACCCAGAGCACTATGCCAAGTGTTCCTCAGCTATTCTAGGCTCCTCCGGAGGAAATAAGCAAACTAGGACACTTAGAATGAATACCATGATGGGCAGTGGGGACAAGGGTACCATACATTTGCCAGCCCAGCATTCAGCATTAATGACTAAGGCAAGAATTGATGGGAAATGCTAGATCCGAAGTCTGAGTGAGCATTATGTTTAATTCATTTAAATTACTTAGGTTTCAGTTTTCATACATTGAAAGTGATCCAGATGAGTCAGAATGACGATGATGCTAACACCTGTCTTCTGTCTCTGAGAAATTGAGAATGACAGATGTCAAAGCGTTTGGGACGTTGGATGCCATAAGCTGGTGCCAGCCCCGGGAGCCTCTCAGGTGTACACTGCAAGCCAGACGGGTGAAGAGGTTCCCAGACAGGAGGGTCTGAGGAGCCAGGAGCGCCCCAGGGGAAGCAGAGAGGGTCTGAAAAGACAGAGAAAGGGGCCAAATAGCCTTTTCTCCTTAATTTGCTTGGAGGCAACTTACAGTGAAGATCCCTGCAAGCTGTGATTTTGACGGATCACTACCAAATAAAATCAAGGACGCAGCAAAAGGAAACTGAATTAATGGTCTGCTTTTCTATTCTTTTCTCCTCTCACTGAGAGCATGTGAGGCCTGAAGTTTCTGGAAGAGTTTATCATTGCCAGGTACTTTTATTTTGTTTGTTTGTTTGTTTTTCTAAGAGATTCTGGCAGACCTGGATGGTAGGCCCTTCCTTTTAAGGGAAAAGTAAAAGCTGTTTCTGATAACTTGGGACAAGGGGTCAATTATTCAAACTATTTCATATTGATGAAGTTCCAACATGAGAAACACCCATCCAGAGGTCTGGAAAAGTGGATAATATTTGCTATGGATGAGGCCCAGAAAGATTTTTATTTGAAGGTGAAAACTGGGGTTGGGGAGGGAGCTTCATAAAGAAGGTGGCATTTGGTATTTTTTAAAAAAACACACACGTTTTAGGTTAAATGGCCCCCACAAGCATTTCGCAGAAAGATCTGCCCACGTGAGCATGATCGATCTGGGCAACTCCCCAAGCGGGGTAGGTGTGAACATGTGCGTGTTTCTGTGTGCACGTGTGTGTGGTCGGGGCTGGGGGAGGCAGGGAGGTTGTGAGTGAGAAGTGGGAGACCCAGGTAAAACCTAGGGGGGCTGACTCAAGTCCTCTGAGGTCACCAGGCACAGCCAGACCAAGCAAAAGGCAAGGACACACAGCCTCCCCGGGCGGCTGATATAAGTATTGTCTTCGTAACAGCACTCTCAGCAACTGCTTTGCAATGTGATTTAAAGCCTTTTGTTACAGTCAGAATAAATGCCAGTTCTGCACTGTTTGAACAGTAAGGATGCTTGGCTTTCCCCAGGTCCTGGACGTGATGCCGCAGTTTCCTAGCCTCACAGAGTCCTTGCAAGACTGATGCTTCCCTCTCACACCCAGCCCCCTCCATATTTCCACCCCTCACAACGTCCCATTTCTTTTCCACTGCAATGTCTCTGGCCAACAGGCCATCTCTCTGTGTGGTGGGAGGATTAACCCTGCCCTCAGAAAGGTTTAGTCCTTAATTACCTCCTGGGGGGTAACCTTAAAGCCCTGGAAATGTCCTGCCTGATAAGACGGTCTTTGTTTGTCTGGGAAACTTGGCATGGCCTAGCAAACATGAGCTATGGTGAGGGCTGGGGTCACAGGCTGCCATATGTCGCTGGTGGGCGAAGCAGGTGCTATCCGACCAACCTCTCTGGGAGCCCACAGCTAGAAGCTCTGTTCTCCTCTGGAACCCTTCCTGCCTCCTTTCCTATTACTGATTTTCATCTGTGTCCTTTTATGGTGATAAACCATGGCCGTGAATATAACAGCTTTGCTGACTTCTGTGATCCATTCCTGTAAATCACAGAACTGGGAAGCGGCCTTGGGGTCCTCCCAGACCACAGGCTTTTTCTTTTCCTTTGATCACAGGCTGTATTCAAATGGTAACATCTCATGAGGCCCATAGATGAGGCCAGCTACACAGTCTGCAGACCCCAATGCAAAATAAAAAAGGGGGTTACTTTATTAGAAAATAATTAAGGATTTCTAGGCAGCAGCCACGCAGCATTAAACCAAGTGTAGAGCCTGTCTGAGTACAGGGTCAGTGAATCTGTGCAGGATGCACAACCAGGAAGGTGGTCCTGCCCACCAGCTCCTACACCTTCCATCTGCCTGTCTCCTGCCCTCTTCCTTATTCACCAACGAACATCACAGACATCCATTCAAATGAGTCCTGTGAGCTCTTATGCACACTGCCATTTATGATGCACCAGGGGTTGTGCATTGCCTCGTTTAACTCTCGAAAGACTCCTGAGTGGTAAGCCTTAACATGCGCACTTTACAGGTAAGGAATAAGAGTCTCAGGAAAATGACCTGTCTGAAGCCACAGGTGACGGGGCAGCGCTTGGACTGGGGCCCACACCTTACTGTTGCTGTGCTCAATGGCCTCGCACAAGGCTCTCACTCACTTGTTGCCATGCTTACAAACAGTTCTTACATTGAATTCCCAGACACCAGCTTTGACAGTGGGGAAGAAGCCAGTCATAAGCACCCTGAGTCTCTCTTTCAAGAGTAAGAGCAGGTAGGAAGATCCTTCTCTCCAACTCACCACCCCAGAGGGAGCCACATGCTAATTGTTACAGTGTCCACAGAGCCAGACTTCCCTGTACTCTGATTTAAAAAAAAAAAAATTCACTGGCATCATTCTAGAAGGTTATGGCAGATCCCCTCATGGAGCCCCTGTGGGCCAGTTTGCCTGCCTCACACCACTGATGGACACCTGAGTGGGGCAGCACACACTGAAGTGGACTCACCCCACACAGTAGGACTCAAACACAATGGTGGAGAGAGACAGACAGATGCAGGAACAAACAATGTTAATACCACGAGGGATTCCTAGCACCATCCCAACCAGTGAGGAGACGGTGCTCCATGGCCTTGACATCATTCCTAGGAATATCCTGTTCCTCTGGTCCACATCCTCTCCTATGTGCCTCTGAGCATGCACCTCACCAAGCAAAGGACTGTGTTGGTCCCTGAAGTGCTTGGAGTTCACAGAGCTTGGCTCCTAAAGGCAAACCACGTAGCACTTAACCTTCCTCTCACCTCCAACTGAAGAAGCCACAATCTGGTCCCAGTCTTCGAAGAAAACCACGAGGCTGAGTCTGACTTACTGAGAAGCAACACTGTTAGTTTCCAAAGAAGGGCTCCCAAAAAGATGTTCGGCTTTCACTTCTGTTTCACATGCTGACCTGAAACCCAAACTGACTTTCCATTTCCTTGGGTTTCACCCAAACCCCTTCCTGTCCCTTGTAAGACTGCTGACAGAGTAGTTTCCAGGCATCCTGGAGGCCGCATGTTCCACATTCTTAGAAAGAAAGCTCACGAGGGATAATCTACATGCCATTCTTTACTCTGAGAGCTGGTTTAACAGTAGGGTACAGGACAGAAATAACACCTTCCTTCACTAAGAATCTGTCTCCCTCTTTATGTGAGAATACAAGTGCTACATCTTCAGGCATTCCATCCAAAAACCAAACTGGGAGAAGACCAGCATACCCAGGTCAAAAAAGGAGAAGTAAGCCTGACTGTTGTGAATTGGATGAAGTTACTTATTCTTCTTATATCCCCATAACCTATGCAGGGAGCTTTCTGCTGTTAGAGTACATTTTTATTTTTACTGATTGACTTAGTAAGCAGCTCTCAACATGCACATCTGTGCAAATTGCAACAATAAAATATCATTTTTTGACTATCAAACTAGAAGAGATTTTTAACTGTCTGAAGATATGTACTATAGTTTTAACTCTAATACAGAAGGACTTTTTGAATATACAGAGTATGTATTTCTTAGGGCATAAAAAGAAAAATTCCAAAAGGTTAACACTATTACCTCTGGGAGATAAGATACATAAGTAATATTTTTCTTATCCTTTGCACAATTCAGTAGTTTCCAAAAGCAGTTCAACGAACAGGCACATTATCTGGGGGAAGCAGCATTTAAAAGCAAGATGAGTGTGGCCCTTCTTCCCCAAAGAGGCCACTGCAGGCGGAACCACAGACCCCAGCAAAGCCCAGATTATTCTGAGAGCTGTGTGCACGCTGTGTGCAGGTCTAAATGCCTGCATGACCTTCACAGAGTGGACATAAATAGGTGTGAGTGGGCACGTGTTGTTCTTTTTCTTTTTTCTTTCTTCCCCAGCAGGTGTGTTTGAATAGCAGCCCATTCCTGCCTACTTGATGCTATAAATATTTATAAGCACACTCCAAGGAAGCTATTGTATCATACTTGGCCGCAGTGTGGCCCACTGCTGTTCAGGGGAGATGAGAGGCAGCTGTGGGGGACATGGGCCCTGCCCACCCCAAGGGACAGCAGCCTGTGAGTGTGCAGGTCTAGGCAGAGGTGCATGAAGGTGCAGGTCAGTCTCTGAAAGGGGGCGGGGAATCACTGCTGAGGAGCCATGACGTGGACACTAAGTTGCATTTGAGATGAGGGTTTCCTGGTGGCTCAGTTTATAAAAGCCACCTTGCAGCTCAATTAGACCTTATAATATACAAGGTGGACTTTATTCCAATGAGGTTTAAGGAGGAGTATGTGTGTGTGTGACAGAGAGAGAAACTGAGGCCAACATTAATGTGACAAGGGACAATCAAGGCTACAGACCACCAAGTGTGCACCAGGCCATCGAAGCATCATCCTCTCCCCTGGTTTGGAGGGACACGTGCATGCTGGGATGTCCCACATGAGGTCCTGCACACTGGGACTTGGTGCACCTTAAAGCAGAGGAAGGCTGAGCGCATTACATTGAACCAGCATAAGTGGCCAGGAGACGACAGACAGCTTCAACTCCAGCAACCGTCCTAAACACCATTCACACCAGGACAGCCAGTGGCAGCTAAGAAATGAGCTTTCTGCCTCCCCAAGGTTTCTGAGCAGTGGAGACCGGCCTTCGGTACCAGGCAGTGGCCAACAGCTCCAACCCTAGGTTTGGAAGACCTAATCAGCTCCATGCCCCACTTGTGCCATCTTTGTTTCTCATGACATGTCACTTCAGCACAGACTCCCTTCCTTCATTTGTCAAATGTACACACTGCATTAAATCTGTTAGACCATGTGACGTGTCCCAAACTGTGTTTGGCACATAGTAAGAGCTCAATCAATATTGGCTCATTTTTTGGCATTATAATTATTATCCTTTTTAAACCTGGAACAAGAAAGTCATCCTGACTTCCGCCAAGATGGAGGCATAGGTGGATGTGCCGTGCCTTCTCACACAACCAAGTTTAAAGACAACTAAATATTAGCAACAGAAAACACAGCCAGAACACGGAAAATTGAACTTTTTGGAAGTCTGTTAACAACAAATTCTTCAGCCTGACAGGTAAGGGGCGAAACCAGCAGCTGGTGAGGAGTTGCACAGGAGGACTCGGTCAGACGGACTCAGGCGCGGAATCCAGGTGCAGGGTTGGACCTAGTGAGCGACTGAGCGAGCCACCAGGCGAGCGACCGCGGAGGAGACAGTGGGGAAGCGGTGCTGCGTGTTGACTGTGGTCGCCCATTTGTGCGCAAGCGGACAGGCGAGGGAGTGGGCGGTTGGACTGGGGCCCAGCAGGTCCCCGCGGCAAGCGGCAGTAGAGGTGCTGCCATTTCCCCACCAAAAATGGCTCAAGATCTCAAAGCCCCAGAGCCCATAGATCTAAGCAATGAAGAAATAGCAAAACTCTCAGACGCACAGTTTAAAACACTGGTCATCAGGATCCTCACAGAACTGGTTGATTATAGCCACAAATTAGAGAAACATATGAAGGCGAAACTAATTGAAATGAATGGAATTGCATAGGACACCAATAGCAATGAAAAGGAAACTGGGACTCAAATCAATGGAGTGGACCAGAAGAAAGCAAATAATGGCCAAACAGAAAAGAGTCAGGAAGCAAGAATTCAAAGAAATGAGGAGAGTCTTTGGAACCTCCAGGACATCTTTAAACGCTCCAACATCCGAATTATAGGGGTACCAGAAGGGGGAAAGGCATAGCCACCAGTGGAAAACTTATTTGAACAAATAATAAAGGAGAATTTCCCCAATCTGCCAAAGGAAATAGACTTCCAGGAAATCCAGGAAACTCAGAGAGTACCAAAGAAGTTGGACCCAAGAAGGAACACACCAAGGCACATCATAATTACATTAGCCAAAATTAAAATGAAGGAGAGAATCCTAGAAGCAGCAAGAGCTAAGGGGACAGTCACCTACAAAGGAGTCCCCATCAGACTGTCAGTGGATTTCTCAAAAGAGACCTTACAGGCAAGAAGGGGCTGGAAAGAGGTATTCCAAGTCATGAAATCCAAAGACCTACAACCAAGATTGCTCTATCCAGCAAAACTTTCATTTAGAATGGAAAGACAGATAAGGTGCTTCTCAGATAAAATCACATTCAAGGAGTTCATCATCACCAAGCCCTTATTATATGAAATGTTAAAGGGACTTATCGAAGAAAAAGAAGTTAAAGAAACATGAACAGTGAAAGGACAACAAACTCACAGTTATTAACAACCACACCTAAAACGAAAGCAAACTAAAAGGACAGCTATATCAGGAGTGGAAACAGAAGTGAAGATCTCAAGGAGGGTTAGCAACAGGGGAGTGGGAGGAGGAGAAGGGGGGAGAAGGTACAGAAAATAAGTAGCATAGACAGTAGATAGAAAATAGATGGGGGGGCAAGAATAGCATGGGAAATATAGAATCTAAAGAACTTAAGACACAAGGTCATAAACCAAAGGGGGGGTAATGGTGGGGATGGGGGGTAGGGTGGAGGGGAATGAAGGGGGGAATAGAACAACTGTAACAGCATAATCAATAAAAAAAATTTTTTAATTAAAAAATAGAAAAAAAAAAAAAAAGAAAGTCATCCTTTGAGCTTCCACCACCTCCAAACCACCCATGCAGAGGGAAGCTTCAAACAAAGTCTTACAGACATGGGGCTTTATTTTGGACATGATCCCAGGAAAGAAGGGCAGAGGAAGGGAAAAGGGCAGAGGATGCGTTGCCGCATCGGCTGTCGCCACAGGGGTGCTGAAGCGCACTGGAGCATCCACAGAACCAGCTGGAATCCAGCTCAGCACAGTTTGCCTGGGGATGTACAAGGAAGCATTTATCCACTGGCCCCAGGCAAGCTGCTGTCTCCTCGCACCTGCAAGAGGCCGAATGAAGTCTACTTGGAACTGCTCATCTAGCGATTGTTGAGAAGTGGGTTCAAGAGGATGTGCTGTGGCTCACAACAGATGTCCCACACAAAAGGCTGAAATCGTGACCCTTTCTGGTTCAAACCCATCCTGCCTATCTAGAGGGCTGATGGGGCAGGCCCACTTAGGAATCTAAGCTGCAGAGTTAAGGACTTGGACAGCAGCGACAGATGACCAACTGCACACTTCAGAGCTGACAGATGGCCTGGTAAATGAGACCCTGATGCACTAGAGAGCAAACATCACCCTCCACAGCCCAGCAGTATAGAGGGAGAGGGGCTGGTTGTGGTGAAATGTGAGGTGAAGGGGTGGCAGCGAGGCCATGGGGATGGGGGAATGGGGACAGTCTCTTGCATTAGATGCTGGAATGCATTTGCTTTGCCCCCACGTGCACCCCCACGCTGTCTGCAGTCAGAGTCAAAGGCAGGGAACTCCCATCATGCAAAGTAGACAAAGTGCTGTGTCATGGGAGTTTTAAGAAGCTGAGGGCAGGAGACTGCTGGGTCAAGGTGTAGCAATGGCCCACCTGTCTCAAGTGGACAATACAGAAACACTCTACTGTGGACCCTCTCAGGGTCAGCAAGCCCCAGGCCCAGTGGCACCCTCCAAGGCACTTGCCCCAGAAACCTGGAGTCCACAGCGAGGTGTGGCCTCAGCACTTTTGGGGGTATACCCTACCAGTCATCTGTTTCCGTCACCATTTGACTCCTTTGTAACCACAGCTGCTCTCCTGAGCCGCAATGGTTCGAGTGACACCCATTTTGGCAACTCCCCTGCGGATCACACTGCACGGAGCAAGCGGAACAGGCAGCCTAGAGGCCCCAACAGATTTCCCTTCCTCCTCCTCTTAGCGCTAACAATGATGAGCAATAGTATACTATTATTGTCTTAAGACACCAGTATGATATTTCAACCCTTTCTAGTGGAAACCTGCCTACCATAAATGATATGTATTGTGATGTTTTAAAACAAGATATTTTTTTAAATAACTTTTTCATTGGGTTTTCAGAATTTTCGTTATTAAGCGCATTATTGGCTGCTCATGTCACATTATGTTGGTATGTGCTGGGCCTTTTGTCACTGCCCAGGAGGGGCCCTTACTGCCAGGGTTTTTATCATTGTCTTCTGCTTCCCTCCTCCCTCACCACCCAACTGGCAGCTGTCACTTGTTGTCAGCAGCCTCTCTGCCTCCTGTTCTGTGCCATGTTTCTCATGGTCCAGTGGCCATACACTGTTACATAAATATCAAGATGCAAGCCCTGGCAAAGGGCATCTGTATCTGTGTGTGTTCACATGCATGTGATTGCTTGCACATGTGTATGCAAAACCACATGAGACATGTGTCCAGATGCCTCTGTATTAAACATTCCTAAAACGTGTTCACCGGTACTGCCCCTGGGAAATCCACACATACAGCTGTCATGATGGCAATGCTGATAACAGCTGGGGCCTTGTGGATGCACCATGGGTAAAGGACAAATAAAGAGGCACCAAGTCCACATGTGTGAAACACAGAGCAACCTCAGGTGTGGCCTCAGGGTGTAGTGCATTCATTCTGTCCTCCCATTCACACCGAGGACACACCTGTTTGCAAGTGTTGTCTTCACACAGTCTAAGTGAAACACTTCCATGTCCTCTCTACAGAATCTTTTTGTTTTCTCTTTTAGTCTGAATGCTGGAGCAGCTGGTAGGAAATTGAAAAATGTCCCAAAATCCTAAAAACTGCTGACACTGTGAACTCCCCAGAAGACCCGGGCCCCAGCCAAGGGCATGACTAGGTGCTCCAGGGCCCCGGCTGAGGGAAGCTCCCTCAGGTGCAGGGTGAGAGAGCAGCTGCATTTGAGCTTCTTCTGTGTCTGTGACACAGAGAGACTGGGACCCTTCAAACCAGGATCTTTTTACAACTAGTTGTTTATGTTTTGCATACCAATATTAAACTTTAAACCATGAAAAATAATTTAGAGTTTAAGACAGAAGTCAACTTTCTCTATTATTTAATATATTCGATCTTGGTGGAGCTAATTGCTGAAATATACAACAACTATACAATATATACAGCATAGAACCAACTAATCTGAACCTGTGAGCAGCCAGAGTTATCCCAGGAGAAGGTACAGTTGGATATCATTTCCGGGTTGTCACTTCTTGAGAAAAGCAGATTTCACTGCCTTGCTCAAATAGGTGTTGTGTTAATGAACGAGCGTGTAAGTGCCTGAACTCACACACATGACAATCAGCTGATGGCTGGCGTGGCTGCCACCTGTGAGTGAGAGAGGCATGTGGAAAGAAAAGGCCAAGCACTATCACATTTTCTGAGCAAGGTTCAGAAGGGGTGCAGTGAAGGAAACAGCAAAGGCATGATGGACGTTTGTTAAGAAAAGCAGAGAGGACAAGGTCACGGTTAGCCAAGGGAGAAAAATCATTTGTAAGGAATTTGGCGGTCAACACTCTCAAACTCTGCAGAGGAAACAATGTCCTGTTGCTTTTGGCCTTCTGGTCAGTTTCCTGTTTTCTTTCCTTCCTTCCTGTTTTCTTTCCTTCCAAATGAGGGTGAAGGTCGAAAGAGCAAGAGAGCGAGCACAAGAGAGCAAGAGAGCAAGCGAGAGAGAAAAATGTGTGCACCAGAGAAAAAGACAGAGAGAGACAGAGATCATGGAAAATTATAGTCCGTCCCTTAGCAATCAGACCCCAGGTCTACAGGTCACTCCATGAACTAGAGATGGGAGCTCATATGTCCTCTCATCAAGGTGTGACTGAAACCGAGCACGTGTGAGGTTGCTCAGGGAGATGACATACAGTGGGAGAAAGCAGGCTGGGGATCAAATCTGGGGGATGTTAAGCTCCAAGGACCAGGCAGAGGAGGAGGAACCTGCACAGACAGAGAATCATAGCTGAAACATGGAAGGAAGACAGCATACGGCGTTGCTTTTATCATGGCTCCCCTTCAGCTCACAGCAGCAGCCACACTGACCTTCTCCCCACTCCCTGGATACTTTGCTCTTCCTCCTCTCTGTGACTTCATGTACGCTTTCTCCCCATCCCTTCTCCCTTTCCACTGTTCACTATTACACATCTCAGGACCCAGCTCCCATGCCAGCGGTATTGTATGGCCCTTCTTAGCCCTCATCCCAACCCCATTCCACACAAGGATGGTTCATGGTCCTTTTCTCTGTCCTGGCTGCGTGTATCCAGTGGTAGTTCAGTTACTCTTCTGCCATCTGACGACCATGAATTCCCCTGAATTGCAGGGCCAGTGTAGGGGAGAACAGTGTTTCCTTGAGCGCTTGGTTCACATTGGAATGCTTCTTTTTTTGACTGAAAAGACTTAATGTAGGTTTCTAACAGGGTGCAGGAAGTATTGGGGCAGAGAGAAATCAACCCCCCAGCGGGCATTAAGAAGACCTAAGATGTTCAGCCATATCAAATCGAGCATCTCGGGACTGCTTGGTGGCATCTACATGATCTGTTAATAAACGCGCCCACCCTATGCCTCCCTTTCCCTTCCCCTCCCCCATAAAGGTCTTCCGTCAATGACAGCTTCTCTTTTCATCCCCACTAAAGGCTTCCCAACACGTTCTACTCCATCATGTTTTGTCTAAACAAAATAGTGAGGGGCGGACATTGCAGACTGTGGGAAACACACTGTGTTAGTGTTCTTTAATCTCTTCGTTCTCTCAAGAATTCACTGCAGAGAACACTGAACAAGGTGCATGGATTAAACGAAGCAAACTATACCAACCCAAGACCTGAAGATCAATGAACCAACAATGTACCGTGGAGCCTCCCTGGGCCTTGGGGAAGAGAACTGCAGCCTCTCACATGAACTTGTGACAGATGGCCCTCTCTCAGCACCCAGCGGCCACACCACCCACAGGTTAGGAGCCTAGGCTCGGCATTCAACTTTTTTTCTGGTTTTTTTTTTTTTGGCCACTGATTTCCTTATTTCTCATTTTCCATTATTTTCTTACACAATCCATGTTTGCTTTCCTGGCAAACATAATGACAGACCCGCCACATGTCTTGCAACTTCCACTGTGCTGCAATGTCTTTTGTTCCCACCCAGAAGGCACCCTTCCCTGCTGACCTACAAACACACCCCCTCCCATGGGCCCTGAAGCAGGCACCCCCATTCAGAACGCCATCTTTCTAACATACATGTGGGCGCATGCACAAATGTTAGTACCTATCAGCTCACACACCGATGTGCCTGGCAGCTTGTGGTGGAGCAGACGTCGCACAAACATGGAACCCAGATAAACAGTGGTAGGACCCAGGTATGTCACTAAGTGGCTATTGAAGAGAAGTTGTTTATTTAACATGTTGAAGCCGCCAATTCCTTATCTGCTATTTTTTACACCACTGGGTGGTAGGGAACATGAAACCACCTCATGCCTATCAAACACATAGCATGGTTTCTATACACAGCGAATGGCAGTGCCAGGCCTCCTACCTTACGAAGAACCTGCTGTACACCGCCCGAAGGTACTCCCCTCCCTCCCTATCCTGTCATCTCCAGAAGCCATGGTTTTTGTGCCTTTTTCTTCCCCTCACCATACAGAGAACTCCTCATCAACAGACCAGTGAGGAATGAAAGCATGAGCAGCCACATGAAGAGCAGAAAATCCGATTCCTATTTCAAGTTTCTGCCTCAACTACTTCCTGAGCAGTGAAATTGTGGTGTTTTAAGCAAAAAAAAAAAAGCCAACTCCAAACACAAGCCTATGACCCTGCTGAGTTATTTTTGCTGTGTTAGCCCCAATGACCAAAATGACTCTGTAATATCCCCGAGGGGAACACGGTACTTTGCAAAGGCCGTGGGGAAATCTAGGTCATGTATGTAGGCTAAGTTACAAGATGTACGAGCCCTGCTGCAAACTGAGACTCGTGCCAGCATTGGCCTTCAGTTACCCTTTCCCCTGACTTTACCTAGTCCTCTGAGAGCTTCTGAGGTGATGTCCCCTGTAGGCACCCCAGTTCCCTCTTCCACAGAAATATCTTGGGAGGAGAGAAGCAAGGGTGGTCGGGAATGTGGGGAAACAGGATGAGACTGGATTCCCTCTACAGGTCCCTCCCAGCCCTGGACACTGAGTTCATATGATAGGACACACAGCACCACGCAGTGCAGGAAGCAGTACAAGCGCCGTACCTGGTGTTCCTTTCCTCTCCACACATAAATGCACACACCAATGGGAAGCCATGGAAATGCCGTCCTGTGCACTGGACATGGCCCCAGAAGCTGGTTTAACCAAGCTTGGCCTAAGCTGCCCTCACTCATTTTAAACAGGCAGATGGCAGGGGGTGCATTACAAGGAAGTTGAGGTGGTGGAGTTGTAGTCCAAAGGGCTGTCACTAAATGTGCTATGGGCCTTAGAGGAAGCATTCAAGCTCTGGCTCCAAGCTGTCCCCACCTCTGCAGTGGAGAAGAGGGTTCTCCATACAAGGCCTCCCTCAGGCCCCTGAAATCTGCAGATGAAAGGCCCTCCTTGCAGGGACACACACAGAGAGCTGCCCCCCCCACACCTGCAGCCTCCTACCCAGGGGGCAAGACACAACTCGCCAGCTATCAGGCAATGCACCAAATCTTGGAACTTGCAGGGCCGAGCCTGCTTTGGGCACACTTGGACTTCTTTCATGCTTCTTTTTAATCCTAGAATGCCTCTTCTCCCTGAATAGAGCAAGCAGGAGTGTCCCTTTGCACATACTGGCACTGCCCCACTCAAACCCAAACACTTTAGCAGCAGAAACCTGGTCTGTCTCCTCACTGCTCTTCTTTCCAAGACTCAGCTCTGTATCTGCCACAGAAGAGTGGCAATGTTGGAAAGGTTCAAAACAGCCTCTGGAGCCAGAACTCCTTGGGTTCAAGTCCTGGTTCCTCTGCTTACCCACTGTGTGATCCTGGACAAGTAACTCTCTCTGTGCCCGAGTTTCCCCATCTGTAAATGGGGATACATGCATGCCAGGGTTGTCCAGGGAAACAGAAACAATAGGCTGTGTCCGCATACAGAGGAAGAGATTTACTTTAACGAGTTGGTTCTCATTAAAGTAAATATGATGGACCCTGGCAGGTTCAGACTTGCACAGTGGGCTAGCAGCTGGAGACGGAGGAGGAACCAATGTTGCGACGCGAGTCCAAAGCCCTCTGCTGGCAAGAGTAACTCCCTCTCATAGAGAGGGCAGTCTTTTCATCCACTCCTGCCAGCCTTCAGCTGACTGCAGTCGACTCACTCCCATTATGAACAATTGCTTTGTTCAAAGTCCACCAATTAACATCTAAATCTCACCCCAAAACACGCTCACAGAAACACCAGGGGCACTGCTTTTCACAGAGCAGGAAAACCTGGCACTGTCTACAGAGCCTAGACTCTCCAGTCAGGAAGCCCTGCACTGGATCTCTCATTTGCCAATGATTGGCTGTGCAATTTTTATGAGGTCATTATCCTGTCTGATCCTCAATTTTCCTGTCTGCAAAGTGCGTGGAATAATAATGTTGACTCCAATAACTACTGCTGGGTAACAAACCACCTCAAACCTGGTGGCATGAGACAAACATTTGCCAATGCTCACAGATCTGGAAGGTCAGTAACTTAGAAAGGATGCACCTTGTCTCTGTCCATGGTGTCTCGGGACTCACCTGGAAAGACAGGAAGTCTGGATTGGGAGAACTGGACATTAAGGGTCACAGAGTAGGGACCAAAAAAGACTCTCCCAAGGCAGCTTGGCTTCCTTACAGTATTGCGATTCCAGGTCCCTAGATTTCTTATAGGGTGGCCCAGGGCTCCAATGGTGAGTGTCCTTGTTAAGGGGACAGAAGCTGCATCACCTTGGAAGCCAGGTTATGTCACCTCTGCTGATGAGAAGCAAGTCACAAGCCAGCCCACACTCTAAGGGAGGGATAGAGGGAATGTTCTAGAACATAGAGGAAAGGCAAGACTGTTCCCATCCTCATTAGAAAATAAGATCTTCCACATTCCCTTATGGAACCGTCATGAAGTGGAAGTAAGACATTGCATGTGGAAGCATTTGGCAAATGATGCATGCGCATTAACCAAGTCTCAGTTCCCCAAGTTTTGTGGAAGTGCCACGTACTCACTGGTGATAGTGGAGAGCAGAGCTGCACCACTGTCGCTTGCAAATAATCGTACTAATAAATCAGTATTAAGCCTGCTAAATGCCAGGTCCTCTTGAAATGCAACACTGGATCTCATTTTCCAGTTATCAAGGGCCTTAAAGGTGAAGATGAATGTCTCCATTTACAGTTGGGCGAACTACAGCTCAGTAGGAGGGACTGAGGTCACACATCTGTCAGGCCGGGCACCAGGCTCTCACCCAGCCCACAGCCTGTGTCCTCTGCTGATCCAGGCTCAGAGGTCACAGGCCCCTGAGGAGACAGCAGTCTCCCCCATGTGTCCTCATAAATGTTTAACAACTACACAGTCCAAAAAATGTATTTATGAAATTTAGGAGTGTTTGTATCTACATCTCATGCATTTATTATGAAATTTATGGCTATGAAGGATGTGTCGCACATAATTTACAAATGATAAGTGATCCACTACTTTTTATCAAAATTTTCACACAGCCAACAGATTTTTACTGAATGCTTGTCTTGATTTTGGCTGAACTTACATCTATAGCCAACCTGTAGTTTCAACTGATAAGAGAGTATAACTCCCTTATCAATTGCTGACAAATGCTTTCGTTTTTAACAATGAGTAAGATGAAAATGAAACAAACGCACACGGAAGTGGGAACTTAACTCACTTCATTGACTCTTCAATGCCACACTGACTTTTTTCCTGAATGGGATAATTTTCACATAAGGGAAGAAAACTTCTTTAACCTATTTGTGCTCTGTTCACAAAGTGATGGATGCAGATGAAACACAACTTAATTTTCATCTGCACTAAAGTTTTCTATTTCTCATTACTTTCTATGTTCCACAAAAACAATAAATCATGCCCTGATGTGTAGTGTTTGCTAATTAACAAGTTGTTAATACTCCCACCACAGCCTATGTCAAGCTACCAACCTGACATCATTGAAAATCAAGTTGGGAAGAGATGAGTAGTAGCAGAACTTACCTATTTCTGAATTTCTACCTCACAGACACAACAGACACAGATAAAAGTGAACAGTTAATAGTCAAATGTAATAAAATAATGAGGAAGTCATGAGTTTTGGATATTCATTATCTTTATTTATAACCTCTTTGCAAAATTTCTAGACATTTAGCAGTCCGCTATCCCTGGCTGGTATCAGACAGATGCAGCACAGACTCGTCTCTTCTGTCTCTCTTTGACCTGCGCACACACCTGCTACACCCACCAATGATTCCCTTCCTTCTTGGCTTTGTTTACACTTACTCCCAGCATGCTCTGGGGCCAGTGCCAACACTGTATGTTGTCAAGTAGCATAAAAAGTGCCATGTCTGTTTCTCATGATCACAAGAAACATTCCTTCTTTTGCCCCAAGAGGACTTCCCACATATCTGTTCCTATCACCTGTCAATTGGAGTGCAGGTTACACTGAAGCCTGCTTGGTTTCTTCCAGTTTGGCTGAGGAGAGAAGTCACCCCCTAGTGGTTCGAGTCCCTGCTGCAAACCCTCCCACTGGCCCTCGCCTTCCTTTGAGGTGCTCCAGATGCGAGTTGTTCCATTTCAGTGTCCGTGCTGTAACTCATTAAAACTGTTTCACTCCAGCATCCTGCTCATTACAATGGGCAGAAAGAGCTTCGCTTCTGGGAAGCACAGCTATAATGAGGGCAGAGTGTTCAGCACAAAACGGCTTCTAAGAGCTCATTAGCAAAATTGACTGGTTAGGCAGAACTCTTGTTCTCTCACTTTAACTGGAGATCTGAAAGCCGTTCTTTCTCAGAAGGGACAATGACAATCCATGCTAGGCCCCTGGCCAGAGCTTCCAGGGCTGGCTTGGAGGTCTGCCTTTATCCCTGGGGGTGGGGAGATCCTCAGTGTGGTTGACCATTTGCCCTGAGAAACAGACCATGGTTTTCTGTGTGAGTGTGTGTGAGTGTGAGTGTGTGTGTGTGTGTGTGTGTGTGTGCGCGCGCGCTTTGGTGTGTTTGCTTGTACAGGAATAAGAAAGAGAGATGGAAAGAAAGGGGGACATAGGGAGGCAGGAGCAGTGACTGCCCTTTGTCCTTTACCCTTTGCCCTTACCTCAGCCCTACTGATTCCCATCCAAGTTACCACTTGGATGGGAATCTTGAAATGTCCAGTCTTATTCCTGGAAGTTCCCCTAAACCTTCCCCTCCAGGCAGTTCCTCAGCTCTGAATTAAAGATGGTCCAGCATGGGCCTCTCCCCTCCATGAAAGTCATTACCATTAGTATAGTAATTAGGGCTGTGGTTTCCCTGAGTCACTGGCAAATGAACAACATATTAGTGCAAAGGCACATGGACTGAAAAGAATGTGCTCAACTGATTAGTGTCACCGGGTTGTGACCACTGATAATATGTCTTCACTGGTGGTCGTCAAACTTCATAAATATATTTGTAAGCCAAGAAATTATTTCTTCCAATAGCATCTTACATGGAGGCCAAGCTCCAAAACCGATCCAGTCAGAGTTTCTCTGGCTGAGAGGAAGAGGGCCTGGGCCTTGGCTCCCTGCTCTCGGCTTTGGCCACTCAGCTGGCCTCCAGGGACCTCTGCTGAGCCCTGCAGGGCAGATGAAACCACTGCCAGGGACCAAAGGCCTAAATACTGTGGCTCCCCTTGGACTCGGCAGTCCTCATTCTGAGACCACAGTGTAGAATAAGCAAGCAGGAAACACAGAAGTCTATCCAAGAATGTTCATCTCATCTCTGCCCGTAATTTTGAAAATCCTGTAGGGCTAACTGCAGAAGCAATTGATTAAACAAATTATAGTATGCATATATAAGTAGAATAACAAGCTTCTATGTCAAAGGGTGTGGGTTTCTGTTGATGACGTGGGAAATCTTTCACAGTGCTGAGTGGGGGAAAGAGTAGCACACAGCAGCATGCTGTCACTTGTGGGAAGTTTCTCACAGAGCTATGCATGCATGTAAGGATGTATGTCAAAATGCTGTCATTTCCTGAGTTTAGAATAATGCTTATTTAACTCTGAAATTTCTTACTTTTTAACTACTTCTAGAAGCATGTGTTACTTTTACCAAGAAAAAAAAAGTAAAGTAAAGAAACCACCCAACATTTAAATAGAAGAAAGAAACTGTGTCCCCTTTTGGAGTCGCATTCATCTCCCTTCGCCTGTGTGAGGCTTCTAGGCTTTTTCAAAACAAGTGTAGTTGGTGATTTTTTCCCCTGGAACCCCAGGCATCACTGTTTGCAGCAACCCTGGTGTTTACCTCATGGGACTGGGAAAGCAGCATGTGCTGGAGGCCCCACAGTGCACGTGTCCATCCATGTGTGCTGGGCTGGAGCCTGGAGAGAGGGGTGCCAGGCTCCTGCCAGGGCTGCTGATCTGACTTTGCCTGTGCATCTCCTCTTGTACTTGGGGGAACAACTGGGACCATAATAATAATAATCCTAGTCCACTTCCCCTACCATCCTAGAACATCCCCCTGCCCCCCAGGAACCCAGGGTGTGTCCAACCTCTGCTTTGTGTCAACAAAGCTGTCAGCTTCTGCTAGCAGACAGCTGATCAGCAAGCTTCCTCCTCCCGATAGTGGCTCCTCCCCTTGGAACCCTCCAGATGCCAGGGTTGCACGGCATGCAGCTATAAAGAAGCCTGTTGTGTTTCATCAGTCGTGTCAGGCAGGGTTAGAGGGTCCCAGAGAAGTGGAGCTCAGGCCCACTGTCCCCATAACTCAGGATTTCATCAGGCACATCCCCCCTGCCTTCTGCTTGCACCTCTCTCCACTGTCCTCGGACACTGCCTGGGGAACCTAGGCTAGAGAGCAGACACCAAGCTTTCCCCTGCAGCCCCTCCCACAGGTGCCTGTCCATCACCAACCCTCTACACAGCTCCTCAGACAAACGGGTGCCCATGAGGGATCAACTGCAGACCAGCGGGCTGCCAGGATGTGCCTTAGCCCTGGGCCTTCACTCAGAACCTGCACACTCACCCTCCCAGCCTTCATCTTCTCCCCACAGGAGCCTGAACAGCTGTACAGGATGCCTTCATGGGTTTCTGTGGGAAGCTCTGACTCCTGTGATCTTGCTCACCTGCAGCCCTACCTGCAGGGGGAAGGAGAAGGGAAAGGACTCCACCACATACGCAGGGCCGACTGGCTCAGCTCTACACTAGACTGGCAGTCTCCTTTTCAACCTCACAGCCTCACGCCAGTTAACAGATGAGCAAGTGAGGCTTGACCAGGTGAGTGAGTTGTCCCAAATCATCCCATTAGCAAGGGATTAAACGGACTTGAATTTGGCCTGTCAGACTCCAGCAAAAGGATGATATTCAACTCTGTCTGGAGTACGTGGGACTCAACCGCGCCACCCCTGCCACCGCCCCCCTCAGGGTCTGCTCAGTGAAAGCCTTTCTGAACAGCATCCAATCAGCTCTGCCTGCTGGGACATCTCAGCAGAGATGTTATCAATCAATTTGGCGAGCTCCCTTGACACAGCTCATCCAGACTGGCCCTGGACTATCACTCACATTGTTTATAATTATTTGTCCTTCCAAGAACATAAGCATCATCTCTCCCAAAACTCCGAGGCCCCTCGTGGCTCCAGCTCTGGCTGGTTCATCTTCATCTCCCACAACAGCATCTAACTGGTCCCTGAGGTGTGACTGTCGGTTTCATTTAATTTTCTGGATATAAATGGAAAAATATCTGAACAGATTAATCATTAGAGGCTCTAACTTTTCCTATTATACAGTATATTCATCTTACTATAAAATCAGCCTAGAAGACAACACACTTTGGAAGTGTGTTTACAAAGTGCCAGGATGTAAAACTGCCCAGCCTATGTCCAGTAGAGCAGATTAAAATGATAGGCTACAGGAGAAGTGACTTTAGAAATGCCATAACATTGTATCAACCCATTGTTTGTACTTCTTAGTAATGTTTCATTATGTGTTTTAGCACTTAGTATGATTCGGTATACAGTTAGTATTAAGTGTTTCAGAATAAGAGTATACATAACTAGTATCAATATTTAGTATTTTATTATTTTTTGTAATTACTATTGCTAGTTTATTTACTGTTATTATAACCGATAGCTGTAGTATCTGAACAAGCACTATTCCTCTTTTTTGGTTCTGTCCTATTCTTCTCCTGTTGCTCATTAGAAACCAAACCAATTTCCATCTACTATTACATAGAGTCCTCAGTGACAAGAGTCTCTGACAGCAGCAAAGCCAGAGATGGACACGGGCTTCCCATCCCAGAGAAAATCCAGCCTGGGACAGAGTCAGGGCTGGAAACTGGGACTGATGACAAGGAAGGAGGACAATGCATTTTCAAGTTAGCCATAAACCAGAAATTAAGAGGAACATTCTTTTTCAAAAGCCTGACTTTACGCAGGAAGGAAGGCAAGTTTTAACCAAATACTAAAATAATGAGAGCAAACATGAAAGTTGTATTAAAGCATGAAGTCCTTGCTGGTGTTCATTATTCTTCATAACTGAGGCCCTTACTCATCTCACTAAGATGACCCAACATACAGGGTCCCCAACTTACAATGGTTCAACTTAAATCCTTCCAACTTCACGGTAGTGCAAAAGAGAGACACATAATAAATTCCATGAGGCAGGACTGGAGCCATTCCTCCCAGTTACTCAGGGTGTGACCTTGGGAACGGCCCTTAAAATAACAAGACTCAATTTCCCTATGTGAATGACACCAATAATAATAATACCTAAGACACAGGGTTATTGCAAGGATTAAGTGATACAGTATTTGTGAAAATACTTAACCATATTTTAGATGCTTGATACACTGATTCTGCCCCCTATCTTCTATCACCCGTCAGAGACCAAACCAGTATGCACCTATCCCACAGCATATGTATTCCCCTGCAGTAAGAAAAATAAATGCTCTTGGTAGACAGCATTGCAATAAATGACCGACCCAATTATGTGAATGAATTTGAACAACTGAGCCCTGGTCCAACCTTGAACACCTGAGTTGCTTTCCACGTGCTGGACACACTGATTGCTGTGATGAGGGCCGTCTGTGAAACAGGAATGACGCAGAGCCCAGCGCATGGTTGTGTAAACGGAACACACGCTATCGGTCCAGCTCTTAGGGGAGAATGTCTGCGTAAAACATCCTTCCAGCTGTGCGCCACGCCGGCCTGCTCATGTCATCCTCAACCAGGGCTCGTGGTCATAACTGGGCTGGAGCACTTTACTTAACACACAAACTTTCCATCCAACTATGTCACACTTTGTGACACACTAGTAATCACTCAAAGATAACTGTGCAGTCTTGTCAACTGACCACTGGCCTGTAGCCAGGAAGCTTGACTGCTAGAAGATGGTGACACTAGATGCAAAACCCTACTCTAAGCCACCTCGTCTCTGCTACATGTCCGTCTACTCCACCCCATTATCCCGCCTGGCTCTTCCGCAGCACCCCACAAGCAGCTTGCCTGCCACCCCACCTTTGAATTTACTGTCTTTATTTTCAAACAGTACTCTGGAGTAGAAATACGGGGCTAGGTGTCATTGGCCAAAAGGATTCTCATCCTGATTCTGCCCCTTCTGAGCAGTGCCCCGAGAATAACCACACGCTCTCTCTGAGCCTCCATTTCCTCAAACACAGAGTTCATACAGCCTAGCTCACAAGAGCCTCAATAAGGGACTGGTAAGATTCTGGCCCATGACAGCCATTCCTCCCCTTGGCTCCCATGTTAAGTGACGCTCAACCCAGGACAGGCTAGACACACACTGTCCTCATCCCTGCCTAAAATACCCTTTACTATTGTGAGCCAGGCTTCCTTACAGAAAATGACCCTGAGGTATACTACTGGGCTTGGCATTGTCCCCCAATTGCTGATTCTGTTCACCTCCCCATCATTACACTGTCACATCACCAAAATCCAAAGGTCGGATACCCACCTGCCGCAAAGCAACTCAGTTTAAAGTCACTGGTTCAACAGCCTGCCCCATCCAGCAATTTCTCTGAAGAGTCCAGCCCCACCTTCCTCGTGTCTCTCTCTTCCCCTTCAGGCTTTGTAAAGACCCTAAAACCCCAGTGTGGCAGATGGGTCACTACTGTCAATGGGCAGATGATGACCATTCTGCCAGTCTTCCAAGATTGGGAAGCATCCACCATCCTGATTCTGTCTTGCCCTATTCCACCCAAGAGCCAGGCAATGACCTGCCCCCATGTGCTCTGCTCTGAAACACAGTGATGGGTCACATTAAGAAACAGGATAAGAGAACTGAATGAGCAGTATCACCCCGTCGCTCCCTTACAGGACAAGCAGCTGCGGTGGGGTGCCCTGCCCTTGGATTCTGTCCAGCCACCCCATAGCGATCACTTGCTGGGTATCAGAAGTTCTGTAAGGAAAAGAATCATGCCTTGTTCCCTAGTGTTTCCCCATTGTAAGGGGACAGAATTAACCTGGGAATAGTCACCCTAAGATACCAGGACTGGGAGTAGGAATACCACCCGGGGCCTGAAAACAGTTTCTGCTGGCCTTTCCCTGGTCCTCTGCCTGCATCTAGCTGTGTGTATTTAATTTTTAAATATATATTTATTGATTTGAGAGAGAGAAGGGGGAGGCAGGGGAAAGAGAAAAGCAGAAACAGAGAGAGAGAAAGATCAGTGACCTCCCATATGCACCCCGACCAGGGATTGAAGCTGCAACCTAGGTATGTGCTCTGACTGGGAATTGAACCCCCAATCTTGCAATGTTCAGCATGATGTTCTGACCAACTGAGCTGCACCAGCAAGGGCTAGCAGTGTGGTTTTTAACTAGTCATCCAACCCCTCTGAGTCTCAGCTGCCTCATTCATTAAATACGGATCTCACTAGCTGCCTTGTCCCAAGACTATGTACACCAACCCAATGAACTAACATCTGTCGGAACGAGTACAGCATGTACCAGGCTGAGGGGAGAGTTTGGCTCCAATTCTCTGGTTGCCTCACTGTCTCCCACGCTGTGTTCCCAACGAAGAAGAGAATACCCAGCCGGGGCAAAGGGAGGGGAAGACAACAGGAAGTAAGAGACAAAGGGACTATTTTCAGTCTGCTCTTAACATCTCTCGTATGTTTCATGATTCATGCTTCACCCTACTTTGCCCCTGCAAACAGTTCCCTCGTCCTCATACATGATGACTTCTGTAGGATTTTTTCCTCGCCTGTTTCTCAAGTGGATAGATTTGATCAGAGCTGGGTGAGTCTCATCAGGAAGAGCTCATGTGCCTCTGTCTCTGCTCCCCACCCCGCCTCCCACACACAGGCCTATCTCTAAGTATTTTGTAAATAAACGGATTGATCCACGTGATATAGTTCTAATGACTTCTACTGTAGAGTAAATCTAAAACCAATAAAAATGGAGATCACAAGAATGGGAGGCTATTGAAGGAGGGCTGATTATTTTTTAACAGTTTCTGCTTACTCTTCACACCTAGTTATGCCTTTCAGTCACCACCCAAAACTTCAGTGTTGGGGGTAAAAATAGGCCCATGTGGTTTACTGTCACGTTCACACCTCCCCCGACTCAGCGAACGTCCCCTTCCCACCCCCACTACACCAGATGATGGGAAACACTTAGCATCCACTTTACAAAGCAGAAGGAGAGGGGACATGGGCACCACTCCCCCACACTGTGCTTTATATCCCTGGAATATAAAATATACTTTCTGGGCAATGATGAGGGAGACAAAGAGCAGCTCGAGAGGAGGGCTGGTTTACAGGGACACAGTGGTCCCATCTGTGGTCCTGGACGACCTTGTGAGGGTGCCTTGTCTGCATCCCTGCCACATGCATGGCTCCCAAACCCACCGCTCGGCCTCAACTGCACACACTTGACACGCTGACGCTAGAAAGCACTTGGACTGTTTGAGGGGCCAGGTCAAGGGCCAGGCAGCTAATGCCCCAGGAGCTGCCTGTCACATTGATGGATGGGAGCCAGGCAACTCCCCCCTGCCTCCTGCATGCCTGGTGGGGCAGGCCTGAGCCATACTCCATGCTGTCTCCCTATGGGGACTGAGCCCCCAGGGGCATCCTGTAACGCCCTTCCCTTTGCTGCCACACTCCTCTGAGCCGTGTTGTCTGGGATGCTGTACTAAGTGATATGGCACATTCACACCTCTTGCAGAAGCCCGGTGTGAGATGGTCATCCTGCTGGGTTCTTCTCACTCTTTCCCTTCCACACTCCCCACACATGCTTGACTACTCATACCCACACCACGGAGTCTCCCTGGAGAGATGACCCCTCAGAGGGAGCTGCTCAGAGGCTGACCATGTAGAGTAGCGATGTCACACAGTCCACTTGCAGGCAAAATGATGTGGTGGTTGATATTTGTTTCAAATTATTACAGAGGAGAAATGGACTGACAAAAATCCTAATAACTGCTGCTAGGCACATGGCATTTCACTGCACTAATCTCACTGCTTTCAATAAGTTTGAAATTTTTCCAAACAAAATGTTTAAAAGAAAGAATGCAATGCATTTAGCAAAGGGCTTGAGTTTCAGTCTTGCCTGAGGCACGAACTTGAGCAAGTCCCTTTCCCTCCTTAGCTCCCACATGCCCTCAGATAAAGGGAAGGGTAATGTGATCTTCCTGAGCCTGCTCGAAAAGGATGTGGTTTCAAAAACGCAGTCCTAGCTCCCCTCCCCACCCAGAGCTCAAATAATACACGAGGACCCTTCAGGCCTTGGAAAAACGCCATCCACGTAGCTTTGCGTCAATGTATTGGCGTGGAATGTGTCGCCCACACCAGTGAATGACCCTTGCTTGTTTGCATTCACTCTCAGGCATGAACACTTATTTTCATTCTCTGCATATGTTATGGGGTGGCTTGTGCTTAGTGGTACAGCAGCATCAATACACTCCACTGTTTTATTAAGTTTATCAAGTACCCGGCTATCTTGTCAGCAGCAGAGACTGTCTTCGAATCTTTTGAAAATTCATTTGCTGGTTGCTCTTGAGGACTCACAGCAGGGGTGGGGTCAAGGGTATACGAGCTTGTCCTCAGGCCCAATGCTCTATTCCAGGGCAGCCTCGTCAACAGCCCTGCTGATCACTAGCACACCTCCTGTGCAGCCCTGCACCACATCAGCTACTCTTCACCCCACCCTTCGAAGGCGGTCTCATGGGCACCCCTGCTTACTGGGTAACATCCCATCTCCTGAGCCCAGCGTGTAAGCACCTCCCTCTGTGATCTGCCCCCTGTATGTCTTTCTGTTGTCACAACTCACCCTCTAACCACTTCACACTTGTACACATAAACACACACACAAATACCCGCACACACTGATCCAACCATACTCAATGGCTTATAATCTCTCAACCAATTGCCTTATTTCACATCTACCTGCTTTTACATACCTCCTCCCTCTGCTTTGAATGTCCTCCCCTCCCCACATGTATTTATTTTATCCTTGTAACCAACTCCTACTCATCCTTCAAAACCCTGATTGGGGGCCAGCTTCTTGGTAAGAACTCTCCTGACTTCTCTTCCTGCCATAGTGATTCTAAGCCCTAGAACAGAGGTTCTCCACTGGGAGTGACTCCCTGTCCCCATCACCCTTCTAGGGACATTTGGCAGTCTCTGAAGACATTTTCTTTGTCACAACCAGGAGTGAGAGGTGGCTAGTTGGTATAAGTAAGGGGTGCTGCTAAACACCTGACAGTGCATAGGGCAGGTCTTCACCACAAATAATCGCTTGGTCCAAAACGTTAATAGTGCCAAGGCTGAGACCCCCGAGCCCTACCCCAGACTAAAGGGCACGCTCCCCAAGCCCCCTTCTCTGTTACGTTTTTTATGCCTGCATATTCATCTGTCATGGCACATGCCCTTTTATAACTATCGGGTTACATACTGAATTCTCCCACAAGAGCAAGGTCAGCCAGCTCAGGCCCAGTGCGCCATACTGCCATGACTCGGCCATGTTCTTTCCCTCACGTGACGTCTGTGGATACCTGCAGTCCAACAGGAGAGATGGGGAGTTCCCACAGAGACCACAGGTGGCCACTTGGCTAGTGAAGCCTGAAATATCTGCTCTGTGACCCTTTAGAGAAAAGATTTGCTGATCCTAAGCGCAAAACTCTAAACTTCTTGAAGGCAGGTTTTATTCTTATTTCCCTTGCTCCCAAGTGTCTGGCACAGCTGCCTACACAAAGCAGGCAGTAAATGAGGGTTTATGAAATTGAACTGAACTTAGAGTGGTGGTTGCTTTGCTTATTGCAGGCCTAGCTTTTTGCTGCCTGAGGACCAGCAATGCACCTGTCAGAGAGCGTGCTGAGGTTGCAGGCAGAGCCTGCGAAACGACCATTATTATCGTCAGTCTTCTTCTGTGTGTACAGCAAATGACCACTGAGGGCACGTTCTAGTCTGCACCTTTGCATGGACACAATTCAGTCTTCTGTATCTGTGTCACTGTCAGTGGGGTCACCTTGCTTCCTGACCTAGAAGTCATGTCATGTCCACTGGTTGTGAGCACCCTGGTAGTGCAGCAGTGTGGCTGGGGAGAAGATGGAGGAATTTGGAACCGGGAGCAAGAGAAACTAGAGGAAAAAACCCCACTACATGGGCTGGTCCAAGGAGAGTTGGATAAGTCCACACACAGTAACCAAGGAACATGGTAAACTTGGACTTTTATCAGAATAGAAGAATCCTACACCAGTCAAGAAAAGGAAAGTAGCCAGAATGCCAGTTCCTGGGAAGTCGAATGTGAAAATGTACAAAAGACAGCCTCTAGCACATAACAGAGGCTCACTAGAATCGAGGGGCAAGTGCTATTTCCTCTCCATGCCACAGATGAGATGGTAAATAACCATGCTGGCTTTCATAGCCAGGATGAACGGTTACTGTGACACGGTGCAGGGGCTGGGACAGGACATGCACAGGAGTCCAGGCAGCAGCGGACGGCTGCAGGAGTGTGGCAGGTTTGAACAGAACCTAGTTGGGGGTTGGGAAGTTTTCTAGACCCATGGGAAATAAGAAGTTGAACAGAGAAGCGTGCCACGCCAAGTGATTTTGCAGAGTGGATGTAGCTTCCTGATCCTGTGGGCACGCAGGACCCACCACAGACACAAGAAAACCTGGGTCTTCAGGCAGCCAAATGCATTGAAGACCCAACTGACTGAAGGGATGAGGCAGTAGGTGTTTCCTCTCCAGACAAGACAGAGGTGGCAGCTCCAGGGGCTGACAATGAAGGTCACGGGCCTCAGAAGTCACAACCAGGGAGGGCTAAGGGGATCGTAGGGTCTGACAGGACTCACTTTCTCAATGAGATGTTAAGTTCTAGCTAGATCTATCTTGCCACACTTATACCTCTGGCTGTGCACTCCCCAGAGGGCAGATGCTGTCACATCCCTGCTGTTCTAGTGCCCTGGCTTACACAGAAAGAAAAAGATCAAAGGTACAAAGCCAGGCTCTGAGGCCAGATAAACCCAGATTCAAAACGCAGTCCTGCCAGCTGTTTCTGGGAAAGTGACTGACTTCTCAGAAGGGATGGTAAAATTACCACCTTCCATCGTTGCTTGAAGGTTAGTACAAGTATAAAATAAATACCTGGCATGCTATCAATGCTCAGTAAACAGTGTCAATTATAACCACAGTTATTCATATCTGCTATGATTCTTAGTTGTCTGGAAGCCTCGGGCCTTAAATTATCTGTTTTGGGTACAGTCTGAGGAATGGGCCTTCACACTGGCCCACTTCTGACCTCCATCCCGCTGCTCCCTTAGCCTGGCTGTCAATTCAGAATATTCGTCTATAACACACACACAAGCACACACGTGCACTGCCATTAGTGAACTGTTGTTTCAGCTTTTAATTCTGTGGTTTCAAAATAACTGTGCTTTCTGCTCTTACCTGTTTTATATGCTCTTCCAGGCCATCTCGCCTGGTGGCTGGCTGAGTTTCATTAACCTAAACACTTGGAGCAGCTACAGCTCATTGGGCCAGGATGTTCCTTAAATTTCTCGAGTTTCCAGGCCACTGGCTGATACTGCTCCTTCCACTTTATTATCTAGATGGTATGATTGCTATGCCTCCTTCTCCATCATGAATCGACCAATGCCATCTCTTCCTGATCTACACCAGCCAGCCAATGACGGCATAGTCCAAACACCCAACCTTCAACATCACAGAGCTTCCTAACCCTGGTCAGTTCTCTGGATGGGAGAAACTGAGTTCTGGTGGACCTGGAACCTCCAAACAGACACTCACACACTGCAGTACTGCCCTGGAACCTGCAGACTCAGAGGATCTGGGATGGAAGACCTTGGTAGCCAGACAACCACCAAAAGGTCCCAAAGAAAAGGTTATGAAATTCCCACTGAATGATAATACGGTGGCACCTCAGTATTTCTCATTAATTTATCTGATGAGAGGTGAATATGGACCCAGTGCTGAAATGTCTTTTTGTCAAAATGTGATGAGTACAGGGTTTAATGAGTTCTAAAGCCGACGAGCACCAAGGTATGACAGTATAACTGTCCCTGAGCTCTGTTTAGTTTTAGATGGCTTTTATAAAAGCAGTAACCTATCCCAAACACAAATATTTTTATAAAATGAGATCCCCGTGCTTGAGACTTGAGTGAATCATTTCAAGTTCACTTTGATTCTGTGCTGATTCCTTAGACAAACATTTATAGTGTTAGGAAGTATAATTACCAAGCTCTGCCACAGAGTGCATTATGGTGGCACCAATGACATCATTCCTATTTCCTGGCCTGGGTCTCTTTCCCCAGTCCCATTATGACTTGCTCTACCCCCACCCAGCACTGTAATTACTTAATTTTATCATTGTCTGAAATTATCTCCTAGCATTTCTGTAGACCCCACTCTGGGTGTGCCTGAACCCCTAAGTAAGCGGCTGTTTTGGGTTAGTCAAAGCAACAAGCTCCATTCCATTCTACGAAGTTTGCAATATTCGTAGGAAGCAGGCAACGTGCTGGGCATGAAGGGTCTGATCAGGAAAAGACAAACTAGACAGACCAACTGGAGATAGCGAGACAGCGTGGGGGTTGGACAGCAGGGCAACATGGCTCAAGGAACAGATGTGGTGGTCAGGAGCCCCAGAGCCAAAGTCACCAGAAGGTCGGAGCTGGAACCACAGCAGGACCACCAGAGGCAGAGGATGGAGGGCAAACGCCTTGGCCCCATCCTTCCTCCCAGACCCCCCTATTGATTAAAGTCAGACAAATGCCAACTGCCTTGGGCCCTGAGAAATGCAGCCAGAATTTTATTGTCCATTTTTTTTTAAAACTCCTCCATTATATTCCACCAGGCTCTTTCTCCTGAAAACAAGAATTTTGTAGCATTAACATTTTCATTTAAATAATTTCCCCTTGCATGATGGCAAGCCACGGGGACAGAACATTTTGTTTAGGCTCAGTGAGGCTTGGGGGTGGGGATGGGAGGCTAGTCTCAGAGCCCCTGAAGACCGGCCAGGGAGCTGACATCCCAGCCTGGTGGCCATACATCCAAAGGACGAGAAGCAGGGCTCAGAGGGCAACAGGGACTAGCTCTGCCCCCGCTGGCTCTGCTCTTTGCTCTGTCTGACTCCACCATGCAGGTACAGTGAGAACAACACAGGAGCCAGCATGCTCACGTGCTCCATCATATTCTCCTCTCCTCCTAATAATAATACTAACAGCTACCAATCCCTGAGAACCTTCTGTGCAATCTTCGCCCTGTGAGGAATGCACTACTATCATCTTTATGTTACTAGTGGGGAAACTGAAATCCTAAAGGATTACTTTCTTGGCCCTGGAAGCAGGCTGTGCTTGAACTCATTCCTGCCTAATGCCAAAGCTAAACCAATACTCTCCACTGCTTCTCATTCACTGTAGTTATTGGAGGCAAGTGGCTGGATGTGTCTAAGTTTCCATAAAATGGGGACGACCCCACTGACCTTTCTGGCTTTCACCAAGTGCCTGTAACTCCCAAAGTAGATAATGTACATGAACGTGTTTTAAATTTGAAAACTTTTAAGACCCCCTTGCTTTATATTGTATTATTTCTACCTCTGCTTCCAGCAGGCGCTGTCTGGTACGTAAACCTCTCCACATGGGGCTGGGCGACTATTTTAGGCCTGTCAAGCTGTTTTCGTTTCTCACCAGAATGCGTGCTCCATTTGGGTAATGGCAGCAGATGTGACAATGGGAACAGAACTCCCACCCGCCACACTCCAACCCAAACATCCCTAGAGATGCTTCCAGAACTCGTTTCCTCACGTCTGCTTCCGGACAGGGGTGCCTGAGCACGCCGAGCTCTGTCTGCATCACTGTCTCTGGCTGGCCTTGATCATCTCTGATAAGCGCGCCTGGCCGTCACTTTCCCTTTCCACAGTTCCGAGTTCTGGTGTGTTGTCCATATTATATCAGTGAAGGTCTGCCAGGAAAGGGGGGTTTGACGGAGGTTAAGGAATAATTGCAAGGAAATGTTTTGACATGATGTTAATGCCTGTCAGTGTATTATCCCCAATTTAAAGTTAATCACCAAAAGTATATTGCAATTTCAAAAATGGAATGGAATAAGATTTGTTGAGGTGTGAATTATAAAACACACAGAGCCAAGAACTGAAATGGAAGTAAACTTCTTGCATAACCCTTTTATAATTTCCTGGCAGAGGGCAAAGAAACACGTGGTGATTTGGGGCATGTGGATCTTGGCAAAAGAGTTGGATTCACAATCCAGAGGAAAACAAGAAGTCTTTGTCTCCACATCAACCCAACCAAGTATTGAGATACAAAGTCAAAATTTAAATCCATGTCCAAAGAGCTCCCAAAATCTAGATGTTTGTCATTATGTGGGCAACACATTTAGACACTTGATAAATTGCTCAACTTTCTTCTAGACTATTGGTATTTTGCCCGAGATCTGACTCTGTGCTTCCAATGGCCCGTCAAATTTTCTAGTCACCGCCTCAAACATCAAACCAAGCCTGTCGGGTTTCCCTCAAAACCAATTTTCTGACTTTGGTCGGTGGCAACAGCCTTTTCTCAGGCACTGACAAGGGAACTGCAGTGTCACCTCTGACCCTTGACATTCGGTGCCATCTATTTACATCTAGGCCTGCAACTCTCTGGACAGCAGAGGCATCCACCATGCGCACACTCTCAGCAATTCAGGCTCACACTGCCAATGCTTTTCATAGGTTATCTTGAGCCTTCAAAACAACTGTCTGGGATGGATAGCATTATCCCACTTACAAGAGAGATCGACTAAGACCTGAAGGGGTAACCAGACTAGCTGCCTATTCAGTGGGTGCTGGAGCAGACCTGTTGCTTCTCCAAAGTGCCCAGAGCATCTTAGTCCTAGGCCTTCAACACCGATGGAAGACCCGCCGAGTGCCTGGAACGGAACCCAGCACACAGCAAGCCCTCAGGGGACATTTCTTATTGCTGTTACTTCATTTTTCTTTATGCCACACTCCTTGGTGCCCGCTTTGATTCCCACTGCCACTGTCCTCCTTCTGCCACTCTTAACTTGCTGCCAGGGCAGTGTCTGACCCTGGCTCTCCAACAGCCCTGGAGCTGATCTTGCCTCCCCCCTTTCTGAGTGCAGCTGCTGGGTGAGTCTTCTCAAACACACTTCTGTGGTTTTTGCGAAGACCATGCCCCATTCTAAGTCATCATCCTTTGATGGCTACTCCGTTTCCTTTGGAAAAACTTCAGCATGACCCTGCCCTCTGAAGCCTTTTGTAATGGCTGCCTTCCACTGACACCGCCCTGTCGACACTCTGGACTCCAACAAGGCAGGTGTGTTTCCCGGGCTCTGCCTGGCCACTCTAAATGCCCCTTGGCTTTTCCCTCCCTGCTCTCTCATGGTGCTTCTTATCTGCCTCAAACATGTGGCATTACACACCATGGACCCGAGCATCTCTTGCCCTGAACTAAAGGCAATCTCATCCACTGAGAGAAGCACACTCTTCCCACAAGAATGGGTTGGCGTTTAAATCCCAAATCTGCCACTAATTACCAGTTTCATTTATCGAATTACTGATGGGTTTGTGCCAATCTTCTAAAAAGGAGCTTTAGTAATAACTTCCAATTACTAAACACTGCTTGTGTGGCTAAGTGCTTTGAATGTCTTATCTGCAAGGGAGGTGACTTTTAAAGAGAAGGAAATAGATTCAGGGAAGATAAGAAATCTGGCCATTTACTGCAGACAGAGAGCTGGTAAGCACGACCTAGGATTTCTCTGGAATCAAGAGAGGCTTTAATTCATCTCAGCTTTGTTTATACCTTGGAACAGCCTATCCCATTAGCATTTCAAGGTGCCGTTGATCTGAGGTTGTGAAGACAGACCCCTCCGTCCAGCAGCAACCCTCTCTGTAGGTCTATTTCTCAACCTGCCTATTCCGATCCTTTCCTAGTAGGGAAGTGGAGAAAGTGATGGAGTGATTACCACCAGGTCGCTGAGGGGAACCAAGATCTTCAGAGTCGGAGGGGCTCAATGAAAATATGGTCCCACCTCTCTAGTTACACAGGCAAAACCTGAGGCTCAGACAGAAGCCAGACTACCTCCTAGCCACCCCACTGGAAACCAAGCACCTTATGCTTTAAGAGAGCTGTCCTTTCATCCATTCCAAATCTGTTGCCATTCAATTTCACGAGGCAGAATAAATAAGAACATCCACTTGGCCTTTGGGGAGCCCTTCATTACTTCATTTACCTCTACCTGGTCTCTCACTGCACCCCGTCTCTGTAACATAAAGCTCTAATCATCCGTATTCTCAGACCCATCTCCTCGTCTCTGCCGCCCTCTCTTTCCTGAGGCCTCTAATCAGCTCGACTGCCCTTCTCTGGCCTTTCACCCTTTCATTTATAGCCTCATTGAGGTGAGACAGCTGGCCTCAGCTGCTGTATTCAAAAGGAGGAGGAAGCACTGATTTATAGAATGGCATAATAATATTTCTGCATCTCATCTCCAGCCCCTTAGCAGAGTTGTGTGTCTTATGGCAGCTCTGACAGCCACCAGGCAGGGAGCAGATGTCTTCATTGAGCTGCCTGTAATGACACGGGCTGTACATCTTTCTTTTCTTTTTTTTTACCTCTTCTTCTCCTTTTAACACAGACATTGCAGCTAATTCAGAGGCTATCAGTGTGTGCATAGCGTTTAAATCGCAGCCTTCTGGGGAGCCTTGCCTGGCCCTGGTGTGCAAGGCAGATAATTGCCTGTCAGAGAAATTCCTCACAGCAGCTCTGGCCCCTGCAGCACTTGAACCCCAGTTTCAGGGCACACGCTGCACGTGGGCGGCTGCTCTGCCACCACAGAAGCTCCTGGGCATCCAGGGCAGGGAGTCAGCTTTCCAGGATGGGTCCGTGTTGATTTGCTGAACGGTGAAGATTAGAGCATGGAAAAGCTTGCTCTCTCAAGGGTGTAATTGATGCCACCAAGATCAGGTCAAGTTGGCGGCAACACTTAGCCCTCTCTGGATATTTGCAACTGAATCCCAAGGCTAACAGCTGTATTCTCAGATGGTTTAGCAAAGAGCTCACGTGTGTTACTAGGATGGTGCCTTGTCTGGGCTCCACGGGCCCCTCACAGAGTGTGTGTTTGTCAGTCAGGTTCTCTAGACAAACAGCCCAGTTAATGGTGAATGTGTGTGTGTGAGAATTTATTTCAAGCAACTGGCTTATACACTGGCAATCCTGAAATCCCAGGGCTGGCCAGAAGGCTACAACTTCAGGCAGAAGCAAATGCAGTTTTGAGGGAAATTTTCTCATTCCTCACTTTTGCTCTTCATGTCTTTCGACTGGTTGGATGAGGTACCACCACATAATATCTTTTATATCAAGTCAAGTAAGTTCAATGTTCATCTCTACGAGATACCTTCCTGGTAACAGGTGGATGAGGGGTAGATTAAACAGCTAGGTTCTGCAGCCTAGCTACACTGAGACATAAAATTCACCATCCTCAAAGGCAATGAGCTGTAGCATGGGCGTCCTTCTAAAATCACCCCCAGTCCCAGTATACCCCCTGCAGCCCAGCAAAGATTAGTTGAGCTGGCTGGGTGCTGGATCTGGGTATGTTCCCAGGACTGTCTCAAACTTATCCTTGATCCTTGGTACCCCTGGATCACAGATTCCCAAATAGTTCAGTGACACGCTCAGGCTCTCCTGTCTATATTTTGGGGACCTGTTCTCCTACATGACTCTCAGTACCACATGGAGCCCTATTTGGGGTGCATCTCACTTTACTTCCCACCTTCTATCAGCCCCAACCATGCAGAGAAGCTCCCCTGATTGGTCAGAACTCCTCCAGGAGAGGAGAGGGATTCAGACCAAGAAGGGTCATTTATGAATTCACAAGGCAGGATAGGTACAGGGCAGGGCTCTGGCTGTTCTGATGGATGCAGGCTACATAGAAAGAAATGAAAGAAAGTTTTCATGTTTTAGGGTCAGAAATGCCAGAATCAGAATCTTGACACTCCTACTTGTTAGCTGTGATCTTGGACAAACTTTTTTTTTTTAGCTTTTCCAGGTCTTAGTTTCCCAGAGTGTCTAACAGGGACATCGACCTACTCCAGAAGCGCAGTGAGAAGACAGTATATGCTCAGTGAATCCATGGACTCCTCTTTCGGAGCACAGTCTAACCACATTTTCCAGCTCCCTTTAAATTAATAGGACAAATGGTGAGCTCTCACCTTTTAAGAGTGAGTGTTCCAGGCATCCGTTGCTGTGTGAAAATCTCCCCCTGAAACGTAGCAACTTAAAGCGATGATAATAATAGTTTACTCTGCTCATAAATCTGCACTGTGGGCAGAGCTCAGGGACAGCTTGTCTCTTTCTCAAGTGGTGTCTGCTAGGACAGCTTGACTGAGGCTAGAGGATCCATTTCCAAGATTGCTCACTCGCAAGGCTGATAAGCCAGGGCCTCGGTTTCTCTCCACATAAGCTTCTCTACTGGATGACGAGCCTCCTTGCACTGTGGTGACAGGATTCGAAGAGTCAGGAAAAGTAGCAGCCAGTCTCTCAAAGTCTGAGCTCAGAAAGCAGCACTGTGCTACTTCAGCTGCTTTCTGTTGGCCAAACAAGTCACACAGCCTGCCTGGGTAGGACAGACCTAAGTCACGCTACTCAATGAAAACAGTGTCAAACAATTTCTGAGCCTGCTGAATCCACCACAGCATTCCAGACAAAATGGAGAAATGGGACCAGATAAACTCTGACCTGAAAGGATAGAAAACTGGAAAAACACACAGACTAACATCATTCAATACAGTGAACGTGGACAGCATACAGAGAACAAAAGGCCATCCCTGAGAGAGCCCCGTTTAGGGGACATTTTCAGGCCACAGCAAAGGGAGCCCAAGCAGAGGCCAGCCTTCGCTCTTAATGGAGCAGAGTTAGGCATCTGCAAAAGCAAAAGTGGTTGGAGACTGCAGAGAATACAGGGAACGGGAGAAAGCTCCAGATAACTGCGGGAAGTCCCCAGCAAGTGTTCAGTTGAATATCTGCCGGGGACTTGCATGCATGTGGCGGGGGAGAAACACCTGCAGATGAGCAGGAACTGAGCCTGGAGACCACTGGGGGGCCAGGGACACAGCTGGTTCCCAAATGTCAAGGTGGGAAACCTCGTAGTGCAAAGGACATCAGAGTACTAAGAAATACTTTGCCTCAATCATGAGGAAAAAGTTGCCTTACACTAAACACTGGTCCCATCCAAAGAAATACTTGACAAGATCAAAGTATTTTCAAACAACTGAACGATATCCTAGATTGAAACCCAAAATATTTATGAGAATACAAAGTTATCCAGTACCCTGCAAGGTAACGGCACCAACAATGTGTAGCATACAATCAAAAATTACCAGGCATACAAAGAAGCTGGAATACAATTCAATCAATAGAAACTGACCCAGAAATGACACCAATCATAAAATTAGTAGACAAGGAACATTAAAATAGCTATAAGGACTGTATTTGACATGCTCAAAAAGTTGCAGGAAAAACTGAACATATTAAGATACAAAGGGATATTTTAAAACACTGAAATCAAACTTCTAGAGATGAAAAGTACACAGGATGGGAGTGATGGTATAGTGGATGGGCTCTCAGAATAAAATATTAGTACATTAAAGTCACAGTAATGGAAACTGCTCAAAAATAAAAGGGGAGAGAAAAATAAACAGTGAAATGTGAGCCAACTTTAAGCAGCCAAATTTGATAAAAATGGTAAACCCACATAGCCAAGAAGATCAATGAACCCCAAGCAGAAGAAACAAAGAAAACTGCTATAAGGCACATCTTAATCAAATTGCTTGAAACCAGTCATAACTCCCAGTGACCCTTGGCTTGCAGACACAGCACTCCAGCCTCTGACTCCCACACCCTGTGGCCTCTTCTCTAGGTCACCCCTGGGTCTTCAGGTCTTTCTTTCCTCACAAAGACACCAGTCACTGGATGTAGGACCCACTATTCTCAGGTATGACCTCATCTTAACTTCCATCTTTACTATATCCACACAGACCCTGTTTCCAAATAAGGTCACATGCATGAGTGAGGGGCGGTAGGATTTTTATAAGTCTTATCCATTTTTCTTTCCAGTCTCTCAGGAAATGGGGAGGATCCAGAGGAGCCCCCCATGGCTGGGTGGAGACCAGATGGAAGGAGCCACGACCCCTAAATCACTATGTGGTAGGCTGCCCTGGAAACGTGGGGCTGAACTGTGGCATGAGTGAAAACGTAGGGTGTTAGAGGTATAAACCACTAATTGGGACATTAATAATGAAACAAGGGGACAAGAAGTCTATCCCAGGTCTCCAGTTGGGATCTACAGGAACCTTGGGGAAGGCTGGGAACAGGGGGAGGTTTATACTATGATGTCAGAAGATTCTGCTCCCAGGGAGTCTAAATCAAGAGAAACAGGCAGAGTGCTCTCAGGTGGCTACAAGGTGCGAGAATGTTGTCGTCATACCAAAATGCTCTCCATGCCAAAAAGCAGAACTGAGTTAGTTTAAGTAATCATTAGGCAGAAGAGAAAGATGACTCGAGCTAAATGTCTGACCTGGTGAACTGGCAATTTCTGTCACAACAAACCCCAATACATAAAGCCTCGGTTTCTGCCTGAGCCAGGGAAGAAGTCTGATCTTCTGCTGTTTCCAAGTAAAATCACTTTACAAAATTATTTACTGTTTCCCATACATCTTCTGAAATGACTATAGACCAAATAACCAATTGATTTGGAGCCATTTTTTTTACTCTCATCCAAAACAGAGAGAGATTTTTCATTCCTAGCCAAAAGGAAAAATGGTAAATCACATGTGAATTGCAGATATAAGAATTTAAAGACTGTTTCCCTGTTTTGTTTGTGAATAATTTTTCATTTTATGAGGGAGCCAAATATCTCAGTAGGTAAAATCAATAGCAGCCACTGGAGCAAATGGGAAATTCTTCAGGCTTAATACGGTTTCATGCATGGCTGTTGGAGCTGAATGTCTTAGGGGATCAAATAGTGAATTCCCACCTTGAGAGATGTATGAATTAGAGTATTTTCTTTTTAAAATTAATCTGTTACATAATGGTTCATTCACTTCACGATATTTATTAAGCACTTATTGTAGGCTACATACTACATCAAATGTTTGGAATACACAATAAAATAAAATTGGGGACCTACTCCAGAGGGTAGAAAGTGAAATAAAATAACCAACATTTAAGCAGAGATAACTACACTTCAACCACTTTGCAAACATTAATTCATTTACACCTGACAACCCTATGTGATAATATTAACGTGCCTATTTTACAGATTAGAAAACTGAGGTGCAAACAGCTGAGGGTATTATTTTTGGCTACACAGCTTAGAGCCTGGGCAACCTGAGTCCAGTGCACTCCTCATGCACAAAACAACTAGGCGAGTGCTCATTTCATTAATGTGATCAGAGACAGACTAAGAATCTCAACAAGATTCTATGTCTCATTTTATTGTTTTCCCCAGTTCCTAACAGAATTCCTCTCATGTGGCAATCACCTGTAATATTATTGAATTAAGTACTAAAATTGAGCAATGGAGAAAAGTAATCTGGTAGACCCAACCAGGTGGCACTGATGTTTGAGGAGATCATGAAAGGCTTCAGAGGAGGTGACTTTTGAGCCAAGTGCTTCTGGAAAGATGTGAGGTGTCTGAGTCCCTTCAGGACTGCACCTGTGCCCGTGGACAGCTCCCACTCCCACACCTCCCTACCTGGGGCCAAGCTTAAGCACAAACAGGACCTGGAAGGACCCAGTACCTTCTATGTCACCAGCAGAAAAAGGCTTGCCCCACCACCACACTTGGGGCCACCTGCTCAGCTGCTTTTCCCTCCCAGTGACCATGGCAAGCCTACCTTTGAGTCTTTGCTGCTCCTTCCCTTCTCCCTATGTATCTGCAGAAAGCCCTGTGTCCCAAGTCACCAGTAGGAGCCATTCAGCCCCCTCTGGGCAGGGAAAAGGTATTTCCTCACAAGTGACTTCTCTCTGACTGATACCTGGTCCTAGAACTCAGTCCCTTTATCCCTCCCTCTGCCACAGCCTTTCCAGGCACTGGCTTCCAGTCTCTGTTCCTGCCGAATCTGATTCTCACTGGCTCATTTGTTTTTTACTTGGAGCTCAGGGGAGATGCTACAAATGGAAAGGAAAACGAGAAGGCAACATATGGTAACTGAAGAACTCGCTGAAGAGGCTTTACAACATACAGGAGTTTAGACACAGGGATTGCTATGAGTGGAGGGGGCCCTGCACCGTGGGGCTCAGCCTGGGTCGTGAGCAGTGCACACCACACACGAAAGGAGGAGAGAGATTTCAGAGGGCATGGACACCACAAACAAAAATGGGGGAAAAAAGAGCTAGAGAGATCACCAGTACAAGCCAGGGCCAGGATGCTTTCAAAGAAACATGAGAAGCCTCCATTTTTGGAAGCAGGGCCCAACCTTCAGGGCCCAGCCTCGCGCCACATTCTCTATGAAGCCTTTCCTGGACCTCTCAAGCGCACTCTTTTGTTCACCTGCTGATACTTCAGTGCATTTTAAGTTGTGAGCACTTTCCTTATCTTCTTACCTCCATACAAGCTTCTTCAGGTGGTGTCCCATTTGGGGCTTTTTGGACACTTGACCAACTTAAGACCTGTGTATAATGTATGCCTATCATGTAGCACAAAACTGGGGTGGCCATATAATTTATCTTCTAAACTAGGGCACCTTGGGGCTCACAGGGAATTAACCAATAATTACTCCAGGACAAGAGGCATTAACCAACCCTGTCCCAGGCTAACAGGGTGTATAATCACCTCATCCATACTAAAGTTTGTTCCACACAACTAAAAGCTGACGATGAGTTAAGATATACCAAAGGGTCTTATGCTGAAGTGGGTTGGGGGTGCTGTCTTGTGGTGGCACTTGCACCTTCTCGTTGTTTCCACCCACAGCAGCTACTCTCCACTGAGTATACCACCTTTTCTGCTCCCAGGAGGAAGATGTCCTCTTTTGATGGCGTATTTATGTTATAAACAAAAGATGACACATTTTTTCCTGACGACACTAAGATTTGGACAACGCATGAGGAAAAGAGCACAACCTGCTGGCCACTAAGAGCCAAGAGTTTGTTTATCCATCCATCCATCCATCCATCCATCAAATATTTCCTAGGAGCCTCTCCTGCATCAGGCCAGGTAGTGGGGAGTGACTGCCCCATGCCTCGCCAGGATGGGGCCCCCAGACTGTACCCCAGGCCACACGGTGAGAACAGGCCACTCACTATTTCTGAGCCACCATGTTGGCCCAAGGGAGGGAAGGAGCAACTGTGCTTGGTTGAGTTCACAGGACTTGATGGAGGAGAAAAAAATGGAGAGAGAACCACCAGGCAGAGGAGGAGGGGAACATCACAAGCAATCAGGGGGAGGCAGGAAACAACAAGGCTGAGATGAAAGTGGGACGTGAGAGGAGGTGGGACAACAGTGAGGCCAAGTGACCAAGCTCAGGACTCAGAGGCGACCTATTAGCCAACCAGGGGACACGAAGTTTAGCACCAGGGCCATGACCTCTTCATATGCATTTTACACAGACTGCTATTTTGAGCGACCTGTAGCAATTCCTCTGTGAGTTTTCTTGCAGGAAGTTGGTGGAGACAGTTACCCACAGAAAACACTGCCTGCCCTTCCTTGCTGATTTTGGGTCCCTGGAGGGCAGCACAGGGTAGCAAAGTCTCCCTGTACCTGGAAAAATGCTCTTATTTTCTAAGGGGCCACTCCTAGCTGCAGGGGGTGTTCCTACAAATAAATACCCTCTTGTCCATCAGAGCCCTAGGGCATGAAATCAGAAGGTTTTCCACAGAAGCGTTCTAGCAGGATGCTGGCACAAAGCCTCCTTAGAGGCTGAGCTGGCCCAGAACTGCTAGGCTGAACTGTTGTATAGATGTGAGCTCCCAAGACCAGGGACTCTACAGTTTCAGGAAAGCAGCATCATACAAAGACGGAGCTTTATTTTTGTGCCCAGTTTCCAGTCACCTGGAGTGATGATGTCCCTGGCAGCTAAACTGGACATCCAGGAGATTTACTATGAATGCCAAATAACCTGCTAGTTGCTGCTGCTCCTATCCCCTTATCCCTACCTCCTGCTGGTGACCCCAGACGGATCTCACCTCTTTTCTCTTGGGAGGTGGCTTGTACTATGCAGCTTGCTTATTTAACACAAACCAACTTTGGATCTTAGACCTAAAACTCTTGGGAGAAAAAATATCTTTTGCTTAATTCATAAGGACTCTGTGATGAATAAGAATTACTGCATTTCCTCTGTGCTGTACAATGACCCTGAAGCCTCATGCTATAACAAGATAAACCTGGACAAGTTTCTCAGAGAATGAGAATTCAGTTTCCTAATATTTTCACAAAGAATTGAAACCAAAAGGGACTTCAGTTAATCTGCTGCAAATTATCTAACCATCTCTCCTTAGCTCTCTTTCTGCCTATCAGTAGAGGCCAGCAATCTTGACCCACAAATGAACACTAGCAAAAATTTCAATGTTCTTTATTTTTTCTTTAGCTTAATGAATCTGTTTCAAGATCACCCCATTCTGCATCCTGGCAAAGATTTAAACCCTGACAATTTATGGTAAATTGAGTCCAATGAGTTCATTTAGAGTTTTCTCTGTTCAAACTAACATTTCCTTCTCTCCCTGGATGTGGGCCTAAGTTTAGCATCTTCATGCCAAACTGGACCAGCTATGTAGTCTGCAGGGCCCAGTGCAAAATGAACAGGTGGGGTCCTGGGTGTTCAAACATTAGTGATTTCAGGGAAGTCACGGTAGAGCATTAAACCAAACACAAGAATCTCTTAAGCAGCAGTGTTGTGTGTTTGCACGGATCTCATGCCCAAAAGGCAGGCATTACATACTACTTTGACACTGGGCTTGGGAAAGGCACTTACTTGGAAGGCCTCAGTCTCTGGCCTCCCAGGATACAAATCACTGGTCCACACTGGCACTAAGAAAACCCTCCTCATTCCAGCTCCCAGGCCACTGTCAAGGTACATGGTGACTCACTCCTTGGTCCTTGGCTACTGCTGTGTTGGCACAGTTCTGTGCAGATGACAGGACCCCTGCCATACTGTTTTAATTAGCCATTGCCATTGCCCTTCACAGTGTTTCCCCTGCTCTCCAAGCACAGGTGAGGCAGAGAGACAGGTGTCCTCTCTCCCAAGATGCTCAGCATGCTACGTGGGTTTGTCTGCTCATACCCCCAACCCTTGGCCACACTGGGCTCAGGGCAGCAGGAAAGCATGACCTTTCACAGAGATCACACTAGTTTTAATTACATTGTCTGGCTCTCTCCACTCTTGCCTTACCTTTTAAATTTTTATTAGTATTTTTTAAGAATAGAGATGGGTCAGGGTGGCAGAAACACCCCACAGTCTTAGCAGAGGCAGCCTCAGCTTTAAAAGTCTGTAATTTACTTAGTTCATTGTCAAAGTTCTCCTCTCTTCCCCATTCCCTGGGTAGTGATTCACTAATTCATGTATTGATTTATCCTTTTACTCATTCGTTCCAAAATAAATGTATTAAATGCTACCAGGTACTAAGTGCTAGCTTTTAGTGCTGGCGCACTGTGGGAGAACAGAAAGACAATGTGCTCATGAGACTCACTTTCTAGATCAGCTGCCCGCCACTATGGCCTGTGAAGCAAGCCTGCCCCACGGCCTATCTTTACCAATGTGGTCTGAGTGGCGCACAGCCACCCCTATCAGAGGCACAGATGTCTGCAGTCCCACGCTGGTAGAGCCGAGCGGCTGTAATAGAGACTATATGGCCTACACACCTACAATACTTACCTGGCCCTTTCAGGAAAAGTCTGCTACTACCAGATAAGTGAAGCAAGTGGTAAGCAGATTTTTTTTAATTACACTAAATCCATAAGATCAGGAAGTCAAGAACCCTATAACAATAAAACAAGGTTGGAGAACTGAGACTTATAAGGTAGCTGGCACTGGGGAAACTGTCTCAAATAAGATGATCAGAGAGCAGTTCCATGAGGAGGTGGCATCAAGGTCAAGAGCAGAAGATAGGAGGAGGAGGATGTAGGATTATGTGAGGGAGCAGAGAGTGTGAAGGACTGGGCAGTGACCTCAGGGTAGGACATAGCACTGTGCATCTAGAATACCTGCAGCCATGGGGCAGGGCAGGGCGGGGCTGTGAAAGGCTTCTGTCAGCTGCCAGCTCAGTGGGCTGGGGGGTGGATCAGCCTCCTTTAAAGACAGACCGATTTTAAATCCTCGTGCTCAGAGCCAGGAACCATGGTGCCTGTGCTATCCTAGGGTGAAGAGGCCCCAGTTAGAATTCCCACTTGGATGTGCGATGTTGGACAATTTGAGGACCTCTGTAAGTCCCACATTCCCTGCCTTCCACAAACAAGGACAGAGATGCTATCAGGGCAATGCTAAAACACAGGATGTACTCAGAAGCTGTTAACACAAAACCTGTAGTGTTAAATCTATAGAAAGATGTTATTTTCATCTTTTCTTTCAGAAACACTTCTCCAGCTCGTCCGCTGAATGGGGTGCATAGAAACTATTGCATGGGGTTACCAGGCCAAAGTTTTGGGTAGAAGAGAGTTTGACATGGCCCAAACTTCTTTCTGTAGGGTATGTTTGGGTATTTAAGCTCTCCAGAATGATGAAAAGACCTCATCAATAGGTGTGAGCTTTCTCAATGGACTGCTTATCCAATAAAACAGTAATTAAATGGACACTGTGAAGTGGTTTTTAGAGCTCAAGTACCTTTTTTTCCAGAGGCCATTGAGGGTTAGAACAAAGGGCTAAAAGTCAAAAGAGCAGTGTTGTGGGACCAGAACAGCCCAGGGGCAAGGTGGAAGGAATACTTGCCTAGAGCAGGGGTGTCAAACTCCTTTTAACTGGGGGCCACATTAGCCTCCCGAATGCCTTCAGAGGGCTGGAATAATTTTAGAACTGTATAAATGTAACTACTCCTAAACTGTTAAGGAGTTGAAATTACATTCAACCCTTTGAAGGCAACTGGGAAGCTGATGTGGCCCCAGTGGAAATGAGTTTGACACCCCTGGAAAGTTTCATTCCTGACTTTGTTCTGATCAGTAACAGCACTCGTGGTCTGGAAGAGCTGTGTTGGCCTTGTAGCTCAGTTCCCCTTTTACTCCCTGGGGATTCGGGTGGATCCAGCCTCTTTCTCCACGGAGAGGGGCGTTGGACAAACCTCTGAAGCACTCTGCCCTGTTTGGAGAGAAGACCTCAGATGCACACAAGGTTTCATTAGCAGCGTTACTGTTTGCTGCCTCTAATCTCTGTAATTTGGTGGCTCTATATTATTGCAGCATAAAGATGTAATTATTTAGGCCTTGCCTGGTGAGTCACATGGCCATTCTGTTTTGATTCAAGTACAATATCACCACCCTCAGTGGAAATGTGAATACAAATTCTGTTGAACAAGTTTTTGAAAAAAATTAATAATTATTATTATTATTACTCTTTTAGAGTTTGATTTGGGTAGATTCCTTGGATTGGCACTAGGAATTCTGAAACTGTTTGCCATGATCAATTTGCAGATCATTATAAGAGTGAACATACATCCTCATTCATCTGCCCAGGGCAGGGCAGTGGGGGACAGAATAATGAATGTGGACCAGGCATTTGGAGGCTGTGTTGGGCATTCACTGTGTGATTTGTAGCCTGACTCCTAACACAGCTGAGGCTTAAGCGAGTGTCAACCTAGATAGACAGTTTGTAAACCAGCAGTTCTTGGCCCTAGCTGCACATAAGGACCATCAGTGAAGCTTTCAGGACACACCAGGTCAAATGGAACACTCTCTGGGGATGGGGTTGAGACGCCTGTGTAAAAGCCAGATTAAGAAGCCCGGTCTCTCCCAGTGGTCTTCCAACTTTAATGTGTATATTGATCACATGAGGATCTTGTTAACGTGAAGAGTCCAACTCAGTGGGTCTGGGCTGTGACCCGAGAGTCCGCATTTCCAACATTCTCCTTGGTGATGCTGATACTGTTGGTCCAGGACCCAGCAAGGGCTGCATAATGGAAAACAAGTTATTTGTTTTGGTCAAAAGACTGGTCTTCCCAGCTTGCCCAAATTGGTCAGCGACTTCAGCTTTGTGTAAAAGCAGGCTGGGCAGGCTCAGGCAGAGAACCCTCCAGAGGAAGAAATGAAATGTTTGTATTCAAAGGCTGATCCATTGGCTGCCCCTGGATATCAGCAAGACCAGGCATTGCTCATCCCTCATGTCAACACTCTCCTGATACTGAGGGCAGGCAGCGCGGCCACTGGAGATGCTAGACAGGCTGACGAAGGAGCAGCAGGAGCTAGGGTCAGCTTGTGAATCAACACAAGCTGTACTGAGCCACTGGCAGTGAGGACGGGAAAAGGGGTGCATGGGAAGATCACAGCCATGAGGGCCTGGGAACACTGCTGGTCACCCCCCACCCCAGCACCTTGCCATTTATTCTTTGCAACCATCCTCAGAGGCTGATGTTATCAGCTGCCTTTTCTAAATTAGAAAACTGTGACTCAGAGAAGGTGAATTGCTCACTAAAAAGGGTCATATATTGAAGTCATGTTGGTGCCTGGGAGAGGAGCTGGGGTGAGACCCCTTCCACCGATGAGTCAGTTTGTCATGGCCTTGCTGGAAGGACTGTTCATTGAAGTGCTCCTCCCCAAACTTTTCCACCCTCAGTTCATTTAAAGATCAGAAGACATGATCTGTGTAAGGAAGCCATGGGAAGGAAGCAATGATTATTCAAGAATTGTTTTCTTGCCTCTTTCTATCCTCTGGAATTTACCATTATCCAGGCCAGAAGAAGAAAATGAATAAAATGTGGTAAAATTTGGATGTGTTACCTTACACCTATTTCATCTTGCACAGTAGGTCCCCTCCATTCCAACTAGGCTTTGCAAACTAGACTATATGCATAAAATAAGCCAACTATTCCACACGACATTTACACTCCCTTGTTTTAACATTGCCCTGACAGCATCTCTGTCCTTGTTTGTGGAAGGCAGGGAATGTGGGACTTACAGAGGTCCTCAAATTGTCCAACATCGCACATCCAAGTGGGAATTCTAACTGGGGCCTCTTCACCCTAGGATAGCACAGGCACCATGGTTCCTGGCTCTGAGCACGAGGATTTAAAATCAGTCTGTCTTTAAAGGAGGCTGATCCACCCCCAGCCCACTGAGCTGGCAGCTGACAGAAGCCTTTCACAGCCCCGCCCTGCCCTGCCCCATGGCTGCAGGTATTCTAGATGCACAGTGCTATGTCCTACCCTGAGGTCACTGCCCACTCCTTCCCATCTGGTGACTTTTCATTGCCTCTCACTCCCTGGGCTTCTGCGGTTTCCATCCTAGCAAGCTCTCAGGTGTGACACACACCTGCCCCTGGCCTTTCCTTCGCCCCAGTGCTCTGGGAAGCTTCAGTACCCCGACCCTCTGCCAGTATCGCCAGCCACTCCCTGCCCCGAGATGGAGGTTTCAACCTAAAAAAGCAAAAAGAAGGGAAAAAAAAAAAAAAAGGATAGCTAAGCCCTCACCTGGAATAGGGATTTAATTCTTCCTTGCCATTTAAACATCCCTGGAAGGGTGAGTCACAAACTCAAACAGCAGGTAACTTAAACGTTAAAAGTCACAGGGAAGTGGTAGCTCACCCAGCAGGGCAGCCCTCACTCATCACCAGCCAACTGTTGCCCCGGGAAACAGGGGAATGTTCCCGTAATGGAAGATCATGCAATTTTTTATTAGATGTAAAAAAATTCAGAGTTTTTAATGTGAATTCTCACAATCGTTCACTGTCAGCAGCTAACGTGGAAAATCAGAAACACTGTATGCACCTGATCAGTCACATCTGCACAACCTGCTCCAAGCCTCAGCTCTCCAGCGGCAGCCTGCGCCTCAGGGCTCACAATGTCACTGTCCCCAAGGCCCTGGCTTTCAGGAGACACCCTTGGTGAGGCTCCCCCAGGTAGGTCTCTACCTCAAGCTAGCTGTACTCTGACTTGACACAGGGCCAGCAAATGTGGCTTTAGGCCACATCAGGATGTGACCAAATGCAGCCTGTGTCCTATTTTTATAAATAAAGTTTTATTGGAACACAGCCATGCTCATTCACTTCCGTATTATTTGTGGCCGCTCTCCCTCAAGGAGGAAGTAGTTGCCAAGGAGACTAAGGTTTGCAAAGCCTAAAATATTTACTACGTGCACCTACCTCTACAGAAAGGTTTTGCTGATCCCAGCTCTGACATGGAGAAAGTTCCTAACAGGCCCCGGGGCCACATGCTGCCATTCCCAGGGGAGTCCTCCTGGAGCTGTGGCATATGGAGATAAAAATGAGGCCTGCTACTTCTCTCACCTCTTCTGGAGTTCTTCAAGAAATGAGGAAGAGGGGGGCCTACCACAGCGCTCCTCACAGTAGAAACGACAGGAGTTCCGAAATTAGGAGACACCATTAGTGGTTCTGGGATGTAAGCAAGTTGTTTACCTCTCTAGCTCCCAAAGGAGTCTTTAGAGATGGGAAGGAGTTCCATGACCTTTGGGGTTGTTTTGAGGGTTAAGTTGGATTTGTATGCAAAAACGCTCAACACAATTCCTGGCACCTATCAGCAGCTCAACTATTAACATCAGTCATCCTTTACACATACTCTGGGCATTGCAGGATGTAGGACTTGACCAAGAATCCCAATGCTGTTCACGGAAACAAACCGTGGGAAGGTGCTGCGCAGGCACCTGATGCTACTGAATATGCTTCCAGCACGCATCCTGGAGGGCCAGCCCACTCACCTGCCCACGCCCGTTCTCCACCCAGAGCATCCTGGCAAACATGCCAAAGGCAGGAGTCTATTTTAAACACTTCAAATATTCACACTCCCTTTCATTCTCTCATTCATTCTCTCATTCATTCCCTCTCATGAAAATTGGCCAAATCTGTAATTTCAAAAATGAGCCTTTGGCCATCCATCTTCCACACTGTCACAGCCCAGGTACATGCTGGACATTCCCTGAAATTTAATTAACCAAAATGATGGGAAAGATAAGGTTGCCATCTGGGCCAGGGCTGAGTGAGACTCGTGAAAGGTGGAGAGATAATCACAGATAAGATGATAAATCCAAGGAGCAGATGAATGAAGGTCACAATAAGGTCAGCTCCGCTGCCCAGAACCTCATTCTCAGCCTCACATTAGATGGGGTCCACCCCTCGAGTGGCTGAGTCCCTGCCCTCACACACCAAGACAGGCTGGCCTGAGTGTTTTTACTGCCATGCACTGCTGGTTTAAGGCAGGCAGCATTTCAAAAGACAAAGAAGAAGAGGGTCTATACTAAGGATGGAAGCAGCATGAATGAAGACATGGGTGTCCATGGGTGCTGGGTGTTTGCCCTCCAACCTCTTCTCCCTGCTCAGATGAGCATCTGCAGAGCTCGGAAACATCACCCAACTGCCTGGGAGGAACAGAAGCAGGAGGGACCTGCTTGTATTCAGCACATAGGTCAAGGGGCCCACCCTGGGCCGGGGTGTCATCAATGCCGGGGCTTCAACAAGAGGAAACAACTCCCTGGAACTTGCCCCCCAGCTCCTGTGGGCCTGAGGCAGAGGGCATCCAGAGGGGACGAGGGGACACTGACAGAGCTCTACAGAGCTAGAAACAGTTCTCCAGTCCTGGGGCCACGGCCTCCCAGCAGCCATGGCCTCCCAGCAGCCACTTCATCAAGAGCTGCTAGATGGGAGGCCTTTCCTGTTGCTGCTGGAACCTCCTGGAATGCCCTGCTCTGTCCACCTCCCTAGGTCTTCCACATTTAAGGGGGCATCATGGCCTGAAACAGCCTCTTTCGCTGACCATGTTCAGACTCTGGATACCTCACCTAGGTCAGCAGTTCCTGGACCAACAGCATCAGCATTGCCTGGGAATTTGGGAACAATGTAAATGCTGAGGCTCCCTCCAGACCTACTGAATCAGCAGCTCTGGGGTGGGGGCCAGCAATCTGGGATTTAACACCCCTCCCGCCAGGGAATTCTGGTACATGCTAGAGTTCAGGAAAGACAGTTCTAGAGAGAGGGTGGGCTCCAGGGGGCCCTGAAAGTCCAGAGATGTGGGTCTAGGGCAGTAACCACCTCCAGTTCTCTCTGTGGTGATGCTTACATCTTTCAACTCTTGTGTAGAACCCAAGACATGACGTCCTCAGCAATGAACTGGGGTCTTTGATCAGGCACAACGTCTGGATTTTCTCAAACATGGGGGACAGCTTTTGTGTGTGTGTGCACATGTGTGTACGATGCATTCATTCAGGTGGGGTGACGACGAATGGAAGCTGGCAAAGATGACAGGAAAAGGATCCCTCTCCCCACAGACAACACTCCACCCAGTTCACAGACATGTCACAGGCTGAAGCACCTGAGGACCACCGCAATGAGCCATCCATGAGTCAGAATTGCCAAACATGTGACATCTAGCCATCTGTGAGTCTGTGTATGTGTCTGAAGCTCTCATAATCCTCCTGTGCATGGGACAGGACGGGGACTAGCCTGCTCTGAGGGCAAATCTGAGATGGAGTTATAGCCATACAGCAGTCAGCCTCACCCCCATGCGCACCTCAGCCTGGTACAACTGTCTACCTAAGCCAGCTCACCGTGGCTCCTACCCGAATAGTTTATTCTAACCATACAGCACAGGAAAGTGCCATGTGGGATGGGCTAAGGACTCCTCCCCCATCTGGGCAGCACAGTGAGAGCCACACTTGCTTTCACCGAGAAAGCACAGGCCAAATCCTGACCATTAGGTTCTTAAATTATGCAGAACAGGGCCACTGACTTTCCTTAGAGGGAGCTTGGAGGTAGAGAGGGGTATAAAAGAGACTGTGATGAAACAGCCTCCTTCATGCCTTTTAGCAGCTTACAGGGAGGGCAGAAGGCCAAGTGAGTGGTCTGCCATGACAAGAGGTAACTAATAGAGCAAGTGCTCAGTGCCATGTGTCCGGGAGCCCACAGGAGTCTGCTGGCCACATGGATGGCAGTGCTGATGCCCTGGCAGAGACAGCATGCACTTAGGAGGGAGGGATCACGATGACTATGGTAACAATGATGACGATGCTGACGACGGCACCTGACATAATGCACTGCATCGTGTCTGCTACAGGCTTCATGAGCCATTTAGCTCATATGATCTCCACAGGAGCCCCGGAGAGAGATGACTACTACTTTCATATCTGTTTGACAGATGGCAAACTAAGGCTTGTAGAGTTTGAACAACCTGTCCAACATCTCTGTTGGTGCTGCAACTCAAGCTTGCATAACACCCCAACAAGACACTCTGTAGTGCTTGGTGACCGAGTAGATGGATGAATGAACATGCTCCCGCCGACAATGAGAATCTATTCCAAACCGGCACTGATTTGGACAAATCCTCTCCCTTCTTTGTTTTTCTATCCATAGCACTTCCCACTTTATCTGTCAGGAAAGGCTATTCTAAGGAACAAAGGTCAGAAAATGGCTGTCCCTGCATATCTTGTACCTTCTCATAATGGCTTCACCTGTAAATTTAACATAAAGGGAGGCCCCAGGAGATGATCCCAGGTCAAAGAACCAAACATCAAAAATCGAGGTCTTGACCAAGTAGTCTTGAGGAAAGAGAGAGCAGTAGAGAGAGACACCAAGCCCAGAGATGAGGCTCCAGGGTGGGGTGAAAGGAGTTGGAAAGCAGAAATGTCACCCAAAGAGAGGCAAGGACCCCAGGTGAGGATTAGCCTGGGAACCTCAACATCAAAGCCCCCATGACTGGCTGTCAATATGAGGAACCACTGGCTCCATTTACTCTCAAGCCCGAGGAGCACGGCTCCATCCTCAGGCCTCGATGAACAAGCTGTGGGACTCTCTCCACCTGATCTCCCAATCCAGAGACGCCATCCCCTCCCTACACAGCTCATGCTCGGAGTCCAAGTACTCCCTTCCCCAGAAATCAGGGATGCTTTATTCTTGTCATCCTTATTTGCAACCAGGAAACAAAGATCATTCAGCAAGTGCCCCACCCTGGAAACAAGGGTTGGTTTCATAACATGGTGTAGGGCCCGTCCAGCCGTGTTCCTCTGAGCCACATGATGCCCTCTCCAGGGCTCACCTCAGGCCGCAAGGCTCAGTTTACAAGAGGCACTGCCAAGGTGACATCCATACCAACGTCAAGCCTCTGGATGGAATCCAAGACAAAAACAGCAGTGCGAGAGGCCAGGAGTTCCAGTCACAAATGTCAAACCACCAGATGTTTGGAACTTTCTAGTTGGATTGGCTAAAAGACTGCTGATGTCATGCAGATGTGGGCATGAGTTCGAGTCCGTTTGAGTTACCAGGTGGGGACATGTGTGTTCGTACATACACTCAGAGCCTCCCAGACACATACAAACACAATTCAAGTGAAGGCAAGTGTTCCAGAAGATGCCTGGTTTATCACAGACACATGAAGTCTTAATCTGCAGCACAGAAAATACCTATGAAGAGGTAATGATGGCAATGTTGAGTGTCACTGGAATGCAAGCATCACCCCAAGTCTGAAAAAGCACGTCTCATCTCCCCCATATTTGGCACTCTGCTTTGCAGCGTGGAGAAGGCTCCCTTCCAGCAGTGTTGGCTTAGTACCGATGCTATGTAGAAACATTAAAAGAAATGGAATTGAAAGCAAGTGTAATTTCGGAAGCTGGGGCCTAAAGCACAGCATGGCATTTGTGGTGAGGTTGGGCTTCAGCTCCCAAATTAGCTGTGCCTGCTGAGTATTAACCTAATACAGTGACAGAGGCCAAGGGTCTACAAATGGCTTATGAGAGAAATGTGTGGGGGGCTGAGGGCGGTAAGTTTGAAAAACATGTTCTTCTCTGTCCTAAGCTGTGAGTAAAAATAAGAGTTCAAAAGGCAGACCCAAGCTTTCTCTACCTTCCAAACGAAGTAAGTGCATGACTTGGCTCTTGCAGAAGTAAGAAACAAGGAAGAAAGGGCAAGACTAAAAAGCTGAGAGAGAAAACTCATTTTCTACATTTGTCTTTAACAAGAGAAAATAGAAAAAAGAAATAGGAGCAATTAGGAAGTAATGAAATCCTTACCCAAATTGCTGTTGTCGAAAGCTAGATCAGAGAAAGCATAGGGAATGTGAATATACACAAATCAGCAGATTCTGATGAGCATGCAGGAAACTGGCTCCCACAGAAAACCACTCACAATGATCGGAGTTACAAAGGATCAAAGGCCCACAGAGAGTTGGGAAGCTGGCCAGAGGCAGGGGGTGGTGGTGGAAAATCAAGGTGGGAAGGACCCACCAAAATGCTGAAGGGGCCTTTGCTGAGATGACCTGCCTCATGGCCATATGCCAGTTTTATGCCATCATTTGGGGCAAAGAGAATTCAGTCTATAGTAGACAGGAAAATGAGATACAAATATATACTGGCATGGGAATTTTAACAATTAATTGCCTATATATACACATATTTATTTATATATATATTGGCTAATTATGTACCTTTTGGGGCTTTTAAAAAATGGGCAATTGAGGCTTTGGTATGGAACTTTATAGGTGATTGCTGTAAGTTTACATGAGCGATACAACCTCCAAAGACTTGGGGACTCAGGAGAGAAATTTCCACCAGTGGTACTGAAATGACTGAAGCTAGTCTTGAGGGCACAGCCTCTCAGAACATACTGCTAGAATAGTGAGCTTGGAGCAGGCCCCCACTCCCCAAGGGAGGAAGGTTTTATCACTGTCACGATTCAAAGACGACATGTGGAAGGTCTGGCCAACATCCAGAGACAGTGAAGCTCTTAAAAGAGGTTTTCAGGGGAGCACTGAGGGGGGAGGCTGGAATGGGAGTAAAAGACAGAAAACTGTACTTGAACAACAATTAAACTTTTTCAAAAAAGAGGTTTTCAGGTTTTATGGGAATCCATAAAGGACTGCAAGGCCAGTCTGAGAATGCCGGTGCAGGCCCCTGGGGAGCCGGCTGCCAGCTTGTGGAAGGCTGGCCTGTGTGTGGCACAGGGTGTGGCTGCAGTGGGACAGACAGGTCCAGACTTACACTGACCTGAGCCACCCGCCCAGCCAGCAGAGTTTTATCAGGAGCATGGTGGGGCACTCACACCAACACAGAGGTTATGCAAGCTTTGGGCAAACTCCATCTGATGAAATCCTAGCTCCCCCTCTGAGGTTCATTTCTCTGAGCCTCTCACCTGTAAAAGGGAGTTACCAACATCATCCTTCAGGAGAGCTGACAGAACTAGAGATAATACAGGGAAGGCACTTAAGTGGTATCCACCAAACATGGAGTTTTGGGGGTTATGTGAAGGAGTTATGAGATCTTTACCCGAGCTGCTACTGTCAAAAACTAGATAAACAAAAACCTCAATGTAAACCTGCCTGCAATGGAATTCACACAGTTTATTCCATCTCAAGGAATCCACTACCCTGTGTCCTGCAGGGGGTGGCTCCCACACATCTGGACCCGTCCCAGTGCTCCAGGTGAGGACCTTCCCAAGCCAAGAGAGTCACACTGCTTTCCAGGAGTGCAGCACCTGGCTAGACAACTGCAGGGAGACTAGAAGTTGAACAGCTATTAGACAGGACCTGCCAGGGAGAGGCACAGAGCATTCACACTTTACTTACTCTCTCATTCCTGATACATAGAAACTTGCAGCAGCAAAGATCTAATTGTATCTTTCTTACTCTTCTGACTCTTATAGAACCATAAAATCTAAATACACTCACAAATGAGATACAAATGAAGACGTAATATTTAAATTAACAACACCAATTTAACATGACGGATGTGTCTCTCCTGCCAAACCTGGATTTCAGCTCACAGTGCACTCACAGCTCAGACCGCGCGGAACAACCTGTTTTGAACTGAGCACACTAATACTGATGTGGCCTCTGTGATGATTCAGCTTTCCCAGGACCTCTTTTCTTCTCTGAAAAATGCTGCACAGCCATCCCCAGTCAGGCTGCAATGACAGCAATTGGCTAGAAAACATCTTTTATGCTTTAATCCATCTCTGCCCTTTCCACGTTTATCCAAACAACGGGAACAACTAGTTGGCTCTGCTGTGACTCTGAACCAGATATAAAAGTAGCCACAGAGACAGTGGCGATATCTCCTCCAAAGGTGGTTACACCAAGACTCTAGAAGTGTCTACATTATAGAATGTAGCCTATGTATACACTTGCCCATTTAAGTATGACGATGGAGAGAGAGCTCATCAAGCACTCAAGAATTATCCACACTGAGATTCTTAACCATCTACTGAAAAACAGCACAGGTGATACAGGAAGAATGGGCCAGGCCAGAGCAAGGGGACCACCATATATTCATAGCAAACCACCCACTGGGTATGTATTTTTGTGTTTCTCATCTCAGCTTCCTAGTTCCAAGAAGGACCCTGAACGATTATTACAACAAAGCATGGGTGATAAGGGACAGAATGAGGTGGAATAGGGCAAGATCTATCAGAGCAGAAGAGATTAATTAGATGTTCTGGGCCTAGAAGAAATGAAGGTCAGATGGTACCTTACTGTATGTCAAAGCCAAGCACAACGATAGATTCATGGAAAGAATAACTCGACTCTCAGCAGTGGGCGAAACCAGGGGTCAGTGAGTGGGGTGAACAAACACACAATGTTTTAAATTATTGAGGCACAGGTGACTGATGAACGCCATCATCCATTTGTTCATTTATTCGTTCACTGTGCACAGCACATGTACACACTGAATACTAGCCAGATAGCTGACCATAAACAAGGCAGACCTGGTTTCTTTGCCTAACAGCCTCACAGCCAATGTTTTGACCATCAAGGCAGGAACAGGAACTATTTGCTTCTTGTCACATTTGGAGCCTACTGCTCAGAACCACCTTTGCACTGACTCCTTCTGGCAGACACGAGATGTCAGACAGAGGCTTTCCTCCTCCTCCCCCAGCAGGAATCTGATTCGGGTACAGAACCCCTATCGACTTTCCGTCAGAGATGTCCGCTATAGACTATTGTTTCATTAATAGTGCTGTGCTCTCATTAACCTCAGAAAAGTAAAACCATATTTTAACAAAACATGGCCATGACTTTATATGAAGATATTCAATGGATCCAAGAGAATGTGACTTGTTGCAGCAGTCTCTCCCGCCACAAGTGCAGGAGAGACTAAGGGGATTCTTCTAGGTCTCGATGACGTCAGTCATGGACTAGGAGGCAGGCGATGAAAGGGAGGTCAAGGGAAAAGGAGCAGGCAAGCTAGGCCTGGGCTGACCTGGCTGTGCTCTGCTTCTCAAGGCCACAGACAACGGTCAAAACCACAGAAGCGGTGCTGACCTCTGAGGAACTGGTTAGGGTGGGCATGGGCAGAGATCAGAAGTCTCTGGGCACTGGTCCCAGGGTGCCAGGTATATTCTGAGATCTCATCTGACCACTGGAAGGTGAAGTCTAGTCTACACCATGGGAGAGCACTTTTTATATACCCAGCACCTGCCACGGTCTGGCAGTGGCACATGAAGAGGGCCAAAAAGATGAATGGATGGAATCTAGGACTAATGGGCCACTAGGGGCACAAGGGGCCAGGCTCTATCTCTTCCATGGGAGGTGGGTTCCTGAAAGGGCACTTAGCTTTTACCACTCGTTTCTGTGATTGGCACACACACTGGTGGATAGAATTCCAAGAGGATCCCCAAAGAGCCACACCCTGGGGTCATCCCCTCCCTGGAGGGCAGATATGTAGACAGGACCTAAAGTGACTTCTAGACAAGAGGATACAGTAAAGGTAACAGGACAGTCCCTCCTACAACTGCATTCTAGAGGACCCCCATCTGAGCAGAATGCAGGGACAAAGTTTCCTGTTGGTCTTAGGCAGCAGCTGCCAGGCTCTGGGTGGGACTCTGGAGGGGACTATGTGGTCTCTAGGAACTGGGAGTGGTCCCTGGCCAGCAGCCAGTAGGAAACAGGGGCTCAGCTCTCAACCCAGCCCCCAGTGGAGAATGTAGCCCCACCAGCACAACTGCTCCCTGGTGAGACCCCAAACAGTTATGTGGTGCCTGGAAGTTAGACCCATGAAACTGCCATTTTAAGGGCTAAATTGCCCATTTATAATGTGACAATAGGTGACTAGTACATGCTCTAGAAATGCAACACAGCTCTGTCACTTGCCAACTATATGTTAAAGTAACCTAAATTTTTTGTGCCTCAGTGTCCTCATCTGCAAAATGGGGAAGATGATAAAAGTCATACCTGCCTCCTAGAGTTCTTATTAGAATAAAGTAAGTAATGAAACCTAATTCTCTTTTTAACTAAATATGGGGCCACTATTATGGCCATCCTCCTCAAGATCAGGGCTCGACACCAGGATGGTTTAGCACAAGAGACAAAGGTCATATTCAGGACATGATACATAGGAATATGTCTGCCTTTCCTGATCAGATATCAGGTCTGAGTTCCTCTTCCACATCCCATTCTGTCTGGCCCCCACCCTGACTTCAGATGCTTCATTCCTGCCTGCTCAGAGGCCCCAGTACACTGCTGCCCCTGGACTGTAAGACTCCAGCTTGCCAACCAGAGGGTGAACCCCTGATGTAATTTAACATCTTGTAGTAGTCATGTTTTATTTAAGCCCATATATCCAAAATATTACCTTTCAACATGTAATCAGATTATAAAAAGAATTTAAACTATCCCTTTTTATACTAAGTCTTTGAAACTGGGTGTGCATCTTATGCTTGCAACACACCTGAACTCAGACCAGCAGCCTTGCAGTTGGCAACCACACTGACCACCGTAGGTCGCCAGCAAGCCAGAGAACTGGAGGGAATGCTCCGTGTAGTATTAGTATCTACCTACACCAGTATTGTTTCCAGTGCTACGCTGTGAAGGGAAAGTAAGAGAGACTGTTGCAAGCCATCCTGAGAGCCACCTGAGGGAGAGTCAGAACTGAACAGACTCCTGAGGGAGAGACCCCCAGACAGCTCTCGCTCTGCTCCAGTTCATCACTGGAAAGAGAAACTGGCCCGACCAGGAGAGTCCACAGTTAAAGCAAGACCCTTCATTCTTTGCTTGTTTGACGAGATGAGGTTCCCTGTCTTCTATGCTAGAAAGGGTGGGGCAGCCTGTTCATTAGCCCTGTCCACCAGCAGGCCGGTGCCCTCTCCAGCCCCACTCCCGAGCCCTGCGTCCAGTGAGCTGTGTACCGATACAACAGAAGGGCATGACGTGTGCTCTCAGCAGCCTCCTCTGCCCCCTCCTCTTTGGGCCGGCCAACCATGGGGATCCTAAGATGGACACCATGCATGGGACTGTGCTGGTCCTGCTGGGAACACAGATGCCAGAAGGGGCACCTTGTGGAATGCCATTTGAGTGAATATTAATTAGCACAGCAGCTAGTTCTGGACAATTGAGTCCAAACTCCAGATGTTCCCATTTCGACTAAGAGTCATGTGGACAAAAAAAAAAAAAAAAAAACCTAATTGGTGAGCACGTTGCTCATGTTTAATGTCATGTAGTGAAGTAATACAGTACTGCTGAGCTAGTGGTGTTCTGCCTTGTTTCTCTGGACTTGCAAGAATATTTTAACACTTGCTCATCCCCTCCCTCCTCTGCCTTTAGGGTATTTTTTCTCTATGTGCCCTTCAGATGCAACAAGGCTCTGCTGTTTTCCCAACATCCTAGAGGGACAAGTGGGAAATACGGTGAAACAAAAGGATATCATCATGTCTGTATGCCTGAAGGTGAAGAGGACAAGGTTCAGATCTTGGTCTGGACCATTTACGGGATTTTTCTGAAGTTTTCTGTAAGGAGTAGGGAGCAACAGACCTACACCCTTACAATTTCCATGGGTAAAATTTATTATCATATCTAGCATTTGACATTTTCTAAGGGCTTAGCAATCATTGTTATTAATTCAATCATGACAGCCAGCCCCAATTATTCACAGATAAGGGGAAAAAAGAGAGGGCAGAGAAATGGTGTGCACAGGCCATCCCGAATCAGGCAACCTGGACAAAGCCTCATGATGCATGTTGCCTAACTTTTTTCTGTTTCTAGTTGTAGTACTATAAATATTGGCATGACCACAACCCTGACCCAAAGAACAAAGGAGGAAAAAGCCAGAAACATGGGTGGGTAACAAACTGAAATTCTGAGAGTTTTTACACCCATTAGCTTGGGATCCAGCCATGCCTAATGAGCAAAGCCAAAAGGCCCAACAGGCTCAGGAGGAGTGGCCCACTGAGAAACATCTGGAAGACCAGGACTAGTTGTAGGTGTAGATGAAGAATGAAGAGATGTCAGCATGGCTGACAGCTGAACTGCTTCTCAGAAAATGCAGACACTCACAGAGGTGGTGGTGCAGAGGGAAGAACAGGGAAGGAAAAAGCAAGAGCAGTTTGTCCTGAGTCTTCCTGGGCACCAAAGGACCACACACCTCACACCAAGCAATCCAGAGGGGGGAGCTAACAGTGTAGGATACAGAGGGTCTTCTAATCTCACCCAATACCCTTGCATGAGACCCAGCTCTCTCCCTAAGAAAGAACCAATGGGGACAGCAGTGACATTCAGTGTCACAACTGGTTCAGCCAAGTTGAGTCAGACACAAGGACGGGTTCAATCCATGCTCCAGCAGCAGGGTAGGGCTGCAGGGCACATCTGTGAGGCTGGGGATGGCAGGTGAGTCAAGCCATCCTGACTCAGGGAGGAAACCGGAAACTTCCTCCCTGAGGATGGAAAGCCCAGCCTGTGGCCAGGACACAGGGACAAGGGTGGTGGCTCAGGGAAGGAAAGTAGGGGATGGTGCTACCAAGCACAGAGGAGCGACCCTTTCTTTGCCCTTGGCAGACCCTCTGTAATAAGATTACTGTATAATCCTCGCTGCCTGTCCTAGGAGTGGCCTCATCAGAGGGCCAGGGAGGCATTTTACATTTGGATCTTCAGTATGTGTTACCTCCCAGCTGCTCTTTTGCATTTCGTTGTCAGAGACAGGGATTTGTGGCTGATTGAAAAGAGTGGAAACACAAGGCCAGCACCCACCAGCCCCCTGGGGCCTCCAGGCAACAACATTAATGCACAAGACCCACTCAGCACAGAGACATCCCCCTTGTCCAGGTCCCCCATCTGGGTCATAGGCTCCAAAGCCCCTGGGAGGCCAGAGGACATAGAGGTCACTGCTGCAGCCGCCTACTAGCCTCCTCTCAGCATGTGTGGAGTCAGCTCTGGTCATTCCCAGCATCATGTGACGGACCCCTGGGGGCCGAGTGTCTGGTGCATGAGGCCAGGGTTCAGCCATAATCTTGGCTGTGCAGGGAGCACACCATGTCACTCTTTGCAGGCCTGAGGCCCTTGCCAGCAAACAAGGTGAGAGGCAGCAGGGTGACCACTCTGGGGCTGCCAGGAAGCCTGCCCCACAGCCCCTCACCTCTCCTGACCATGGTTTACATGGGACTCCAAGGATAGTATGCCCGACTTCCCTAGCAGGAATAATGGAAAAGGACAGGGGAGAGACGCTCCAGCGAGGGGAGTGAAACCTGTAAGATAAGGCAAGCGTGGTCACTGGGCTTCTGGCTGTGGTTCTGGCCATCTGGAGGGAGGCCTGGGTGAAATTCAAGAGGCCACCGTAGACAGCAGCCACCCCGACCTGAACTCATGACTCCTGGGGGGTGAAGGCCAGAGACGTGGAACCTATCACCCCACAGGGCCATGCAGACAGCCTCCATGCCAAGGTGTGTGCCTTACTGATGGGCTGCTCCACCTCTGCCACTGGCTGTGCTTCTGCAAAGAGATCCACAACCTAGGAATACCTGGGCTCACCTCCCACTCCCAGCACTTGCTCTTTCGGTTACCTGAGCATCGTCATTTCTTACCACCAGGCCTCAGCTTTCCCATCTAGGCAATGGACCAAATTACATTAGAAACTACAAACTCCAATGCCAAGCAGACCATGTAGATACCAAACAAAGCACAGGGCTGGGAGAGACACAGTGGGGAGTTAGGGACCATGAGGGACAAAAAGCTCAGACGCAGTACCAGGGGCAGCCTCGATCCTCTCCACCCAATTGCTGCCATGTGAGATGAGAGTCAGCATCGCCAGATTTGTGGCTTTGCAAAAGAAACTGGATGTCCAGGATTTAAAGTACGGCCCGTCAATTTGCTGAAAAAAGTCTGTGTGGGCCAAACAAAACATGCCTGTCATCCCAGGGATTATCTCTGGGGCACTTTTTTGCTCTATTTGTCTATACTTTTCTATTCTGCTCAAAGGGACTCTCAGAAAATGAGAGAATTCTAAAGCCTCATGAAGTAAAAGCAGGGATGGTTCTCTGAGCATGAAGGATCAGGGAGCTTGGAGCCTTCCTGGAACCAGGGGCCATGGTCAAGGCTGCACTGAAAATCTCAGATCTCAGAATGTCAGGACTTTGTTTCTCTAGGCCCCACCCCTGGCCCCTCTGCTGGCTATTCTGAGGACCCACCATCCAAGGTCACATTAACAGTGACATATCAGTTATTTGCTAAAGCAGTCACTCTATGGGCATCATTCTCCACAAGCAACCTGCTGAAGAGTGTGCTATTGTTTTCTGCAGTTCCACAGTTGAGAAAACCACGGCTGGTTGAGAGGCTAGGTAGCTTGGCCTGAGCTGACAGCCAGACGTGGAAGAATCAGGTTTTAGTCCTGGGTCAGAAGCCACAGTCCCCACTGAGCTTGTCTTAGGCCAAAAGAGGCCCAGAGGCTTGGACCTCCCCATGTACATCCTCGGTCACTGCTCTCCATATCTGGAACCTGAGCAGTAGACAGTGGAGGACAGGCCACAGAGGGAGACACACTCCGATGAGTGGGTAGGGAAACGGACATGCAGACGCCCTCCTTGCCCCGCACACTGTGGCAGGGTCAGGTGGGCAGCCTTCTCTGGCAGCCACACAGCCCCAGAATTCAGCTCAGGGCTGGGTTTGCAGCCAAGGACCTGGTTAGTGAGAGGCCACCCCTTGCTCTGAAATAATTAGATGCACAAATTTCTGGGGATCTGAGAAATCTGTATCTTGTTCATCTGTCTCCCTCTGCTCACCACATTTCCACACCAAGAGCCTGCATTTACTCGGGGTCTATAATCTGCCCTTCCCTGTGCTAAGTTATGTACATGATTTTTCCCCACAGCGATGCTAGAGATAAAGGCATCCATCCTTGTCTCCACTGCACTGATAAGGAAACTGACCCTAGAGAGCTAAAGTGACTTTGAAAATGGCCCAACTATTAAATGGCAGAGCAGGGATTCAAACTCAGGCCACTGCCAGAGGACATGAGAACATCTGCCTCCCCAAATCAGAACATCAGTATTCACTAAGTGCTTACTACACGCAAGCACAGTGCTGCGCCTTTACTGTGCGTCCTTCAGGCCACAACCTAAAAGACAGGTGCGACTTTAGACTTGAGTCACAATGTGAAGTCAGGGCTGCAAAGGTCTGGGGACTCACCCAGAGACACCGTCTGGAAAGCGACCGAGTTTGGAATAGAAAGCAGCAGTACTTCAAATATCCCCCTTTCTGTGGTCTGTCTTCACCCTTAAATGCTAAGTGACACCCCAGAGCCAGGTGAATCAGAGTAGGGGGGAGAAGGAAGGAGACAGGGAGAGAAGGATGGTGACAGGGAGAGAGGGGTGCAGAAAAGAAATATTACAGCTACTAACAGATAAGCTAAGGTGATGGACAGGGCGCTGGGCTACCTTTCCTACATGCTTATTCTGTCCATCACCCAGATGAAGACCCTGCAATCCTGAAGGCAGCCCACCCCACAGTGCGGGGAGAAATTTTATAAAGAGGATGCTGCAGGGGCAGAGGCATGCAGGTCCGTGTGTGCCAGCGTGGAACCTTTCCTGAGTCCCTTTTGCATTTTTCAGTGACTCAAAACCATAAATTATGTAAAGCTAGAAAGTTAAAAGGGCAGACTTTCTAGAGTTCATTTCAAGTCTGAAGTTCAGAATGCTTTTAATGACATAATTGCAAAAGTCAAGAGAATCTATTAGGGTGCACACTTCTCTTTGAATGAGGCCTGAATTCTCAGACAGTGGAGCAGTGTTCTTCCTCTGTCTCCGGGGCTGGGGCTGGGGAGCGAGGGGGGGCCGGGACAGGAGAAACTGTGGCCTGAGGGAAGACAAGGGTTTCTGTGCAATGCCTGCAGGCCTCTCTTGCCTTCCTAGAGGCCATTTTATTTTTCCTTTCCCTCTGTAGCCAATGGGTCCTGAAGGCAGCAAATGTGGTGTTAAAATCAGGATGGTTTTCTAGTACCTTAGCTCCTTTAAAAACTATGTATTTATGTTTACAACTCCCTAACTTCTACACATGGCCAGGAAATAAATCTAAGGGATTCTAAACAGCATACATGGGACAGTAACCAGAGCCACCTAGTTCCTACCATATTCTTATGCTCCTTCCAAAGAAAACCTCTACTTAGAGGAGCTTCCCCAACTAGGCATGATTGTGAAATGATTAAGGGCCCAGTGAGCATCAAACCTTGCGGGCCTGGATGCGGTCCCGGCTCCAGCATCACCTTGGCCAGCCTCCTTTGCATTCATTGTCACCACAGCCCACTCAGGTCAGTCTCAGTACTGCCGCTACTTCACATTGATACAATAATCACAAGGCAAAGTTTTAGAGTACTGAATGGCACATACACCCCAGATGTGTCAGGTGCTCTGCAAAAATATATCCTTTCCACATACAGATGGTCACCTGCTGGACATGAGCACTGCCCTGTGCACTTTTTCACCTGACAGTGTGATTTGCAGAGCTCCCTCATGATGGCAGGGTAATTCCCACGGACGAACCTGCCATCCGCCTGAACTGGCTTCCCATGGAGGGACCTGGAGGCAGTTCCCACTCCCTTGCTGTTATGAAGCTACAGCAATGGTGATCCTGGTCACAGGTGCCCCTGAGGTCACAAGTGCCTCTGAGGTCACAGGTGTGAGTGTGTACGGAAGGACTCTCTCAGCCTCAGATGAACCAGACGTCTCCCCAGACCGCACAACAGCACCCACCTGCTCACATCCCCAGCAGTTACCACCTGACCACACGTGTGATCAATAAATAGAATCTTAGGTATCCAGGACCAGCCAACGGTGTGATAAGGACAGATAAATTTTAGAAACTGACTCACACACACAGTGGAATCTATTTTAAATTGAAATTATTTCACGTGTTCCATATCAATGAAAGGATTCGCTTAATATAACTGACGAGCAACATATAAAGACAGAACGTCCCTGTGAATTCAATAATGCTTTTAAATGAGTATGTATATTTTATTCCCCATAGTTACATTTACAGTGACAAGGAATTAGATTATAAATAGCAGAAAGATGAGCTATGTTGCTTATTCTATTGATAATGATTGGCGCATATAGAGACCAAGGACTCCATGGAATAATCCCACTGTCCTGCAGGCCACTGATCCTGTGTGGAGTGCTCTTTGGCCACAGTGCTCATCATGGGCTCCTAAGCAGCTCTGCTCTACACATGTCTGTTTTAATTCTCCAGTGTTTGAACGGTGGGAGAACCTAGGCCTGTCTCCTTCCTTACAACCCGCTCTGCCATTGTTCCCCACATGGCCTCCAGTGACCTTTCACAAATGCAGATCAGAAAGTGTCACTCCCTTCATGGGCCTTAGTAACTTTTAGGGTAAAAATTATCTCAACCATGGCCCCCAAGGTCCCGAATAACCTTGCCCCTTCCCACCGCTCCCAACCTTATTCATCTGACACAAATCTCCCTTCTCTCCCTGATTTGAACAGATGGACTTCTATTCCTTTGGCCACAGCCTTTTCCTCTGAACCTTTCTCTCTGCCTGGAATGCCATTCCACTTACTCATCACACACCGGGCATACTGTCATTGCCCTTCTAGCCTCAGCTCAGATGCCACCTCCTCCGAGAGGCCTGCCAGGTTATGCTCAGTCACAGAGCCCCATCTATATCCTGCAGATACTCTTCCCAGTGTAAGTATCAAATGCAGTCATTCTTTGCAGGTTTATATGCCTGCTTTCCAGACCAGAAAGTAAATGCCATGAGAACAAGGACAGTATCTTGTCTACTGTAGCATGCATTCAACAGGGCTGCATGGATGCATAACTTGTTAGAGATCATTTCCTTTGGCTGAAGACTTCACTCCTATTAACGCAACTCACCCTAGAAACAGTGAGTAGTTTGATGTATTTTGGCTTCTGTTTGAAGTGTTTTTGGGGAGAGAAGCTGGGAAAAGAGGAGAGAAGGTGTTGTTTGGAGGTGAAGAATATATGAGATAACGAAATAGTACTAGGAGTTCAGGAAGGGGCCTTGAGAAAGGCAATGTGGACATTACATTCTCTGCAATGTACATAATTTATTGCTAAGGCAGCAACAGACATAAACTGCTTTAAATTCCTCGAATCCTGACATGCTATCCACAGTGAACAACTACTTGTGGCCTTTACTGAAGTGGGAGACAGAGGTGGGAGCTGGGGCAGGCCTGCCATTGCCTGTGCTGTTCAGGCACCTGGTGGAGAACAAGGGAATATGATGTGGGTTCAGGCAGCCTCACATGAGAGTGGTGGGGAAGCCAGAGGTAATGACTCTGCTCAGGGCTGCCCTGTTCAAGCACCACCACTGGTGCTTGGAGAGTACCAAGAAGGAAATGTCAGGCTGAGCTGGGAGTCCATCATGGAAGGCCTCCTGGAGGAGGTAGCACCTGAGCTGAGTCTTGAAGAGTTTGAGTTGGACAAATAAGAAACCTGGAATTCATTCCATTTGGGGAGATGGCCATCCAGAGCAAGGAGATGAAGCAGCGCATACTGAGATCCAGCACACATACCTGGAAGCAGAAAGTGATTTCCCTGCTCCCAGGCTGAGGTGCCTTTTGATGAGACCACCTAGAGCAGGGGGGTCAAACTCATTTTCATTGGCGTCCACATCAGCCTCACAGTTGCCTTCAAAGGACCGCAATAATTTTAGGACTATATAAATGTAACTAAGTAATGTGTGAACTCGCCTAGGGCTTCCACCTGCTCGAGGAAGTCTCAAGGTTCGCCCCTGTATTAGAAAACCCACCGGAAACCGAAAGTGAGGACGTGCAAGAGACTCTGCCTGAACTACAAACAATGGTCCCTGCTACCATTTTTGAGTGTTTATTCTGTCTTCCGGCACTGTTCTAAGCCTACACGTGCCATTTCTCCTTCAGAGAAAGGAAGACGAGTACACGCATCACCTTGCATACTGAGCATTGTCACTGGATGTCCCCCTTATGGATGGCGCTGGGGGTACTTTCCAGGACTCCCAGTGACGCCTGAAACCACCAAATACCAAACCCTACTATACACACTATGTATCTTCCTATTCTTGCATTCCCGCAAAGTTTCACTTATAAACTAAGCACACTAAGAGATTAACAATAACTAATAATAAAATAGAACTAGACTGTAATAAAAGCTGTAGGAATACGCTCTTCCTCTCTCAATGTATCTCACTGCCCAGGACTCACCTCTCTCACGACGCTCCGATACGATGAGGTGCCTCAGAACGGGGTGAAGCGAGGTGGACAACATGGACGCCGTGACGTGGCGCCAGACTCCCACTGACCTTCCTGGTGACGCTAATGAGCACTTTAAGGCTACTCGTTGGCATACCTGATTGCCAATATCGCAACTCACACCCTTCAGTGCCATTTGTAAGTAAAAGAAGGGTTCCTTGAAGACCAGCGCTGCGGCGCTCCTGCAGCTGGCCTGATAAACAAGATGGCGGCAACGTGACTCACAAGCAAAGAGCGTGAAGACGCCGCACGCACACCTCGCACGTGGCGGGGGTGGGGGGCGGTCAGAGGCAGTCCCGCGAGACCTCGTCATCACGCTCACAGTGCGTCCCAATATAAACTTGTGCATTGTGTATAGCTGAAATTTTCCATGTCATACTTCCTGTCTCTGGTTGACCACAGGTAACTGACACCACAGAAAACAAAGTGGGTGGTAGCGCCTGTATAGAAAACTGCCCATGGGCACTGACAGTCACCGTTTTATGAGTTAGAGATCCAATCTAAAAAAATAGCTGCCTCTCCCTGAGGGTCTGAGAGGGTTCCAGCTGTGAGGCAGATCCTTTGTGTTAATTCATTTAGAGGCAGGGCCTGTTTCATCTTTACTCTCAACCTCCACAGGTCAAGATGGTGAAATTTAAAGGAGGCAGGCAGCCTCCTCTATATCACCAGACAGAAAAACATCTACCCAGTGCCCAGATTTTTTCCACCATATTTCTCGTGCATTTCAAAGCAACATGTTTAAGAGACGTATTAGTCACGTGATAACCTTGTTAATTTTAAATCCAGGTCACCTGGGGTGCAGCCTGCAACATTCTTCCAAGTGAGGCCAGGATTGCTGGCTCACACACTACACTGATTAGTGAGTTTCTTTGCCAGACATAAGTTTCTTTGCCTGCGATGGAAAGCCTACTGTAAGGCTAACATACTGTAGAATTGTTTTCTAACACAGGGAAACCAGGGTTTACAGATTTGGGTGCCTTTCCCATATCAATTGATCCCTACCAAGGGCAAATACCAGACCCTCTGAGCCAGAGAACCATGCTGTATGCCATTAACTAACTCCTATGAGCATCCCCCTTATAATCTGCATGGGGGTCTCTCCAAGTCTTTTCCAGAAGGCCGCCACTGTAGAAACAGTGTTTAATGAAGGAAGCGGCTCGAGCCATCGGCACAGACACTAGAAGGCTGGGGGCCAGGTCTGCAGGTTTGCACAGCTATGACCAGGGTCTGTGCACTCACCAACGATGACAGCTTGTTTTGTGATCATTGTAGACACAGAGATAACTTAATGAGGACCCCTGTATCATTTTAGCACTTTAAAAAAAGAAAACTACAAAAATAATAAAACTACACAAAATAATAAAACTACAAATTGTAAGGGCCTTCGGGGCATTAAGGAGATTTCATTATGCCTTTCTGGGGAGCTGTGAATATTGAAGAACTCAGAGGGACAGACAGTGGAAGGGCTAAGCCATTATATCAAGGTCATCCGCCAAACCCAGCATCCAAAGGCTCCTAAACACAAGTTCTGTGTGTGGGAGACTAGAGCCTGAAGTAGGTGGTGTTGACACACTGTAAAGAGGAAGCAAAAGAAACAAACCTATTTCATGTGTCCAAGGAACATTCAAGCAAGATGGACAGGCAATCACAGAACCCAAGAGTCCCAGCCCCAGTCCCCACCTCCCATCAAAGACTTGACATCACTTTCCGGAGAGAGAGGTAGGAAGATTGTTACCACCTAAGAAAACAAATGCAGATGCAATTGGAAATGTCATGCCATGGGTGCATCAGCATTATCCCAATAATCAATGGCCCACACTGAGCAGCTTATTTGTACCTCTGATTATCTCTGCATTATGTAGAAGCTATTTAACGGCAGCTACCCGGACAGCGGGAACCTATCACATGCCAGGTAGGTTTAGGAAACTAGGAAACATCTCTTTCTAATTGTTTACAGAGGCATATTGATTGCTGTTTCCTCTCTCGGGGTATTCTACAGCACATTATCCTTTGCGTGGTCGACGCACATACATAGGTGCGCACGCACGCGGAGAATAAACAACACCCAGTGCAAAGGTGGACCCTGCAGAAGGTGTCTCCCCCAAATGGGGGATAGTGTGTACAGAGCCAAGAAGGCAGGTGACCAGGCCTTAATTTCAGCACTGCTGCTAGGCCCCAAATTCCTACCTGGAGACTGAGGAAAATGTCCCATCCAGATGGGCAAAGCCTCACCATTATTCTGCGTCTTCTGAATAGCGCGGCAGCATTCTCAGGTGCTCTCCCCCCAGAAAGCAGGACCAAGTGGCCCGGAGTTGGGGCACCGGTTGAGAGTGGTTCTTGCTTTGTTTCCCTTTTGCAGAACAGCCATCAGTGGCTGAAGAGACACTGCCCTTTGGTGTGTGTCTGTGACTGGGAGACAGACAGAGTGCAGCCAGCTGTGTCATTAAGACTCTCTGGTCCTTCCGTCCTCGACTGGGGCTGGTGTTTCCACAGTGCAGCTTTATTATGCTGCCGGCTGTCCTTGGATATTGAAGAAATTTAAAAGTGACAACATTAATATCCTGGTAGAAGATAGCATTTTGAGCTTATGTCTGTCTCTTGGGGGGGGGGGAGCCTGGATGTGCTATGCACTCTTCTCCATACAGGGAATTCACCTGCCAGACAGCCGCCTTGACAACAACAGCCCTGAAAGCCTGAGTTTGAGTCGAGGGGAGCCCTCTACCTCGAGGACTCTGAGCCCCCGGCACAGGCCCCAACACCCAGCATCCCGACGTGGTTACACTTGGCAGAGGAACACCCCCTGCTCAAAGCAGGGAAAGGTGGGGAGACTCATGGCAAGCATAGAGCTTTTGCGCAATGACATTCTGATGAGTAAATCAATCCGCAAGGCATTGGCTTTATTCTCTGGATGTTTCCAAGGTACAGAGCTCAGGACAGGAGAGAGTGACAGCCATCTGCCAAGCCAGGAAGTCCTCTGGGGACAGTCACTGACACTTTGATGCACTCACAGGGCTCCTCGGAGTCAGGCCCACCCGAAGCCGGACAAGAATGTAAGCCCAGTTTTCCAGATGTTGCCCACCTCCTCCCCTTGGTGTCCGGGGCCCCCAGGCTTCTCTAACCCCAGCCCAGCATCTGAGCTCCTCATACGTGCTGGGGGAGCGTGGTCCATGTCCTCTAAGTGCTCACAGTTTAGGAGAGCGTGGGCAAGAAGGCAAAGGCTACCAGAGTAGAACTGAGTATTGATTAGCAGAGGACAGACTGATCAGCCTTGACTTGGGAGATGGTGAAGGTCAGAGGAAGGGACACCCAGGGAGGGTTTTGAAGATGGCATAGGAGTCTGGCAAGGTCATGCAAGAGTAAAACAGTCACTGCCATGAGATCACTGATTCCGCGGGTAGCCGATGCATCTGGGGCCCTCTCTCTGCCTGGCTGCAAGGCTCCTTAAAGGTGCCCCCTCCCCAGCCTTTGCCAGTTGACCCCAGTTGGGAGACTGTCCAGCCCCAAAGGGAGGAGGGAAGGGGCCTGGCAATGCTGGTCTGGGCTTTTTGGGGCAGGAAGGACCCGTAGCACACGTCCCCTCCAGGACAGCAGCCTGCCCCTGTGTCCCGTGTACACGGCATTTTTGTGGGTAGTTTAGGTAAAGGGAGAGAATGGGGGGTGCCAAGGAGGGGATGGAAGACCCACACTGCTCAGCAGGAACAAAGAGCTGCTTCTCCCACCGGCTCCTGCACACCCAGGAAGGAAACATTCCCCTCGCCCTCCCAGGGGTACTTTGTTATCGTAACAACCTCCCAGGCCCCAGGAGATGTCAGCTGCTCGCAGAGATCTTTCACAAAGTGAAAGGTCTTTAAATATCAGCCCAGCGTCCCTCTCCGCCCCCACCCACCTTCTGGCCCCCATCTCTCCCGTCCTGTCCTCCCAGCCCTGCTTATTTTTAGTGGCGATAAACCCAGATCCTAATCTGGAGAGTTGATCTTTTTGAGTAAATTTAATTAACTACATTTTTAACTGCACTCTGCTGGGCCTTGGCAGGAGGGAGCCATTTGTCTTGCAGATGACTGGGCCGATGGAAAGGGAGAAGGGAAAGAAGAGGACCGGGGCCAGCAGCCCGCCCTCACTCTCCCCCAAGCCTGGGCGTCGCCGGCTAGACTGGGGACCTGGAGGGTGAGGGTGAGAGGGAGGGAGAAGGGCGAATCTAAGCCTGCCTTTGGCCATGTGACGTTAAAATGCAGTTCCAGGCCAGGTGAGTGCGCGTGTGAGTGTGCACGTGCGCGTGCTCGTGCCCGCGTGTCTTCGGCAGGGGCTAACCTTGTGCTGCCACCGCTGGCAGTTTTCATGGCCTCCCACCAGAGTGATAAATGGGAAAGGAGCAAAGCAGTCTGTTTTTCCTGCCTGTGTTTTCTTCTTCTGTTTTATTAAACGCTGATTATTAATATTAGAAGTGGAACACTGCCACAAGCAGCCGTTCACACTTAATAAGGCTGTCACGGCTGCCCAGGGAGTTAATAGAAGCCGGGAAGCCATGCGAGCACCACTTAATAGGCCCCCTAACTAAGTGGGTCAGAGGCAGGAGGCGCCGCCGCCCTGGTGAGGCTGCTCCGTTCTAGTCCTGGCGCCCCGCGGGGACCGGGGTCAGGCCTGGGTGCGCACAGCTGCTGGACCTCGGGCCAACTGTGTGCATGGAGCTCGGGGCGCAGCCTCCCAGGCTGCAGCTGTGAAAACACAAGCTGAGCCTCGCGGGTCTACCCCCTATTGAACGGGCCCCAGCCCGGGCCTCCCCACCTCCCTGCGGATGGCAGTTTCAGGGCAGGTGGCAGAGTCCCTCCCCCTGCACCCTGCCCCACCTCACCCTAGGCGGTGACCTGCCCTAGGATGAGACCCTTGGCAAACGTAAGATTGCCGGGGACAGGAGTTTGAAGTTTGGGAGCTGCCTCACACCTGGAGGAAGAGACACTTCTAGGTTCACTGCTTTCCCGCAGAAGGGCGGGGCTTGGGACCGGGTGCACGCCCTTGCGCGTGATCGCCCCCAGACTCTGACTTTAAGTCAACACCCGTGCCGTCTTTTTTTCAAGGGGACCTATTTTCCACATCAAATCGCATCTACTTTTCCTCCACGGTTGCCTTATGTTGCTTTTCTTTCTTTCTTTTTTACAGAAGGCAGAGGCCAGGACTACAGGCTGCCTTAAGGGAGAGCCTTTTGACTCACACACACCCATGCACTTCCCACTGGTGTCAAGAAAAACCACCGAAAACTTTTCCCAAGAGAAAAGTGCTCAGATTTTAACCATGTTTCTTCATCGACTTAGTATCTACCAACTTCCATTATTCTAGTACCCCACCCCCACGCTGAGAACTCTTATTAAATGCTCAATTCTAGTCTACATGACTTTAATTCTGCATATTTTTCACACATTAGAGAGGACCGCAGTTTGAGTGTATATGTCACAAGTCCTTCTGAGATTATTTAATAAAAATACATTGGACTACATATGGTAAAATGGCATCTAATAACATGGAAAGATGCCATTGTGTTGGGATACATGAGAGATTACTAAACAATACATGGGACACAATGGGGAAATCCAGACTGAGGAGCCTGGTGGCAATATTATACACTGTCTGGCAGCCTAGACTCGAGAGAGGCCAACCGAATAGCAAGTTGTTACGTGTTTGGGACGTCACCTTTAAAAGGAGCTCTCAATCTCGTTTTTCTTATCTACAACAGCAAGGGGCCCAGGGTATTATAACATTTTCTATTGGCTACAAACTAATGTATGTAAAACACCCTGTACATGGTAGGCACACGATACGTGACCATGAATACATTAAAAACACATATTCTGCAAGAATTTATGCTACCAGCAATGTGGCAGGATGACCTTCAGGGGAGGTTCTGGGACTTTTTCCCCCATCTACCCCAATCACACAGGCCACGCAGTCTTGTCCACCTGCCAACATGACTTCCCAGCTGGCCCCACCCCACCAGTTGCTTAAAAAAAATAAATAAATAACCAAGGTTTTATACCACTGAATTTGAATATGGGGGGAAAAAAAAGGAGTAACAGCACATAAACATCATAACAGCATTTCTGGATGGTGGTACAGGCCATTCTTACTTCCCCGTGTTTGCAGTCCACCGTGATCTCGGTGGGGTGAGCCTGCCAGCATCTACAAGAATAAATAAAACACTTTAAAAAAATAATAAAAGAGCAATATTTTGATAATTTGCACATAGGCCTGAGCACATAAAATGTCTCTTACTATAGCTTCAAAAAACGGTTTCAAAAAGATCCCAAGCACCCTCATTCTCATTAAATTTGCAAAGGTTGGAAGTCTTGAAAAGTTTCTAGGCAACCAAGAAGAGCAAAGACAGACTGTCTCCCATTTCTCGTTCACGCGGAAGACTGTTACTGACTGTCTCTCAGAGCTTTTGACCTTACGGCTTTATTTTCAAGGAATGGAAACTATTTGTGTCCTCTTAATGGTCTGCTCAGGATTACAGGCCTGAAGCATTATTTTCCTGAGAGGGCCTTCAAGTTTTTTAAACACAAATCTCCTTATGCAAGCTTTTGTTGTCAATATGGCATTTATGGCCACAGAGGCTGCGCTGTTAAAACTCGATTTCTTTGCATTTGTCCTTGTTGATACTCAGAAATTTTTGTGGGACTATGTGAGGTCAAACTGAATAAAATGGGATCTGTGGACCTAAATTTAGATCCCAAATTAGATCCAGGCACTTATCGTGAATCATAAATAAATTTTAAGATTCCATTGCAATTAAAAAAACTATAAAAATTCTAGAAAGAAGGCATAGGTGTTTACTTCTGTAGTTTGAAAGTAGCCTTTTTGTTGGAGGCGAAAGCCAAACAACAGACAGATTTAAGAGGACACTAGTCAAAACAGCACGGACAGCGATTATCGCCGCAGGCAAAACCGAACGGCAAACGGCTGACTGGGAAGAACAATTTTTGCAACAAGTACGATTGTATTGATTTGAAAGAGCACATAATACACTGAGTTGGCCATTCTCTCTTAGGAGATGCTTGAATAAAAGAATGCAGAACAAGTTCTGGCTCCGTCGTTACCAGCTGTGTGATCTCGGGCAAGTTTGTTAACCTCAACTGCCTTGTGGGTAGAAGGGAATCTAGTAACTCGTAGGGGTGCAGGGTTTCGTGCAGATAAACCAGAGTTACACATACAAAGCACTTGGCTGACATATAACAAGCATCCCATAAGTGTCAGCAACTGTCATGGTTCCTGATAAATGACATGTGAGGTCACAGAGTGACATCATCGCAGCCTTTGAAGTCGGACACTGCTTGGTTCTTCTCCAAGTCCCATGACAGCCTCGAAGGAACATGTGTCTTCCTTGTACAGCTTCTCTCCCTCTTCTCTGCCAGGTTCACTGCTTAGACTTCAGCTCGGATGGTGGGACAACCCATTCTCACTTTTCAAACGTGCAGCCCACAACCGGCCCTCGGCAGTGGCATCCCGATGACTCTACTTGATGATACTGAGTATATATGCCTAAGACACTGAGTCTGCAATAGTTCCTTCTTGCCTTTTTTTTTCTCAATTTAACGTGGACAAGCCGGATCACCACTCACCCAAGGATGATGAATTGAAGAACCTGTCCTCTAGTTCACATGGCTCGGCACCCTTCGCGGTGGGACCGCATGGCCCACATAGCTCACTACGCTCCCCAAGGTTTTAGTGAGGAACTATGAGCATACCCATCAACCTGCTCAGGCATCTACCAGTATCTTTCCACTGGTCAGGCTCAAAGCCTGACCTTGCACCCCAGGAGGGCTCTGGGGGCCCCCAGCCCCATCCCAGGAAAAGTTGTGGTCCCTGTGGCCACTGCAACATGCTCCTCGCCCCTCACTGACCCTGACCTGTCCCTTGTGTGGGACCATGCTCCCCTAAGCACACGACTCTGCACTCAGCCTCCAGCGCCATCTGTATCTGGCCACCGGGTGTCCCTCCTCCGTCGGCACAGCAGTCCCCTGAGCCGGTGACCTGTCCAGCCTGCCCTGCCTCCCAGAGGAAACACAGACCGAGGCTAGAGTCCAGCCAGGGCCTTGAGTCCAGCCAGGGCCTCTGGAGGGACTCCAACACACACGTCAGACTGCATCCAGTACCCAGCCCAACTCTTGCTTGGCACTAGGTAGAGATGGTAATCATTTGAGTTAATTTACTTATTTCAACCTGGTCTATGATGCTTTATTTAGACAGATCTATTGCCAACTATCATCTTAGTATATATACATATATATGCGTGCATATGTATGTGTGTGTCTCTGTATATGTGTATGCACAGACACACACATGCCCTTGAATCGGTGCCAGAACTTTTCATTTCATTTTCCCCCAAATTTGCAGATATAATATAGGCTTTCAAGTGTATGTATCAGAAGTAGCTAATTAGAAATGTCTCCTCTTAAAAGAAATCCCCAGCAAAACACTTTCCCCTCTCTTTTCCTATGTGGCCCCCACTTTGGTGACTAGAACAAAGCCGAAGCCCTTTTGGAAAGTAGAACTAATTTTCAAAACAAGCCAAAGCCTTTCGGTTTTCCCAGCGCTCTGTAAGGAGCTGCCCTCCTTGCTGGGGATAGACATTTTATTAGTTTTTCCTCTCTCGTTTTCCTAATACACAGGTCTTGTCTCTCACATGTTTAGGAAAATAACTTTCCCTGGCTGCCCCTTAGAGGCCAGAACCAACATTTCAGAAGCTGGCATCTGACAAAGAAGGGGGGGGGGGTGCTGTACACAACAGGAATCTGCTAGGGAGGCTGAAGAATAACAGAAGATGATATAAAACGCTGGTCCATCAGCTTAACTAAGTCCAGGGAAGAAACACCATATGCGTAGAACAGGCAGCGGAGACCCTTCCTGATTGTGAAAGGCTCCGTTCTGCTTAATTCTTCTGCCTTTTCTGTGCCGGACATGGCCCAGATGCTAGTAGTTACGATGGGAGATAAGGTAAAACTTATAAAAGGTATGTTGCCATCACACTGCTCATCGCTTTATTGAACAGTGGGGACCAGAAAACCACTGAGCAGGGCAGTGTGGGGTGACTGGCAGTTTGTGGCCTGGCCGTGCTCAGGAGAGACAGCCGGAACAGCCAGCAGCGCCCTGCAGCCAGCTCGCAGACCGCGCACTGAGAGCGGTGGGAGCAGGGTCCAGAAGGGAAGGGGCACGCGAGGTCGGAAAGCACAGCATTCACGGCGGAGCCTGGGTTCCACCCACGCACCCTGCGTGCAGCCGCGCTATTGCCCCGACCAGCTCCTGACCGGGCCTGGCTTTTTCGTGCGCTTGTGTCTATTTCTTCTGCCTGAAATGGGCTCACGTTATTCATCTTGACAGTATCTTACTCATCTTTCAAGACACAATTCTAGCCTCTTCTTCTTGAAAAGGGGTTTATGAAAGACCCTTTCCCAGCCCCCATCCTCCTCTGTACTGTGGCAATATAAAGGAGGTTCAGCTCTATAGTTCAGGAACAATTAACGAAACTATTACAGAGTAAAATATAGCCAGGTTTGAAATCTAATTATAGCCCAGCAAACAGTGGAGAATCAATTTAAAAGCTCTTAGACTTTATTAGAGTTCTGTAAGTGGCCATATGCAATGTAAAAATGTGAAAAAATCAGATTTCCTATATGCCAGCAATAATCATTTAAAAGATATAATGGAAAATTACATTTACAGCAGTAAGCAAAAAACATCAACTAGCTACCAAAAAAAAGAAAAGAAAAAGCCTAAAAAGATATGCAAGGACTTCATAGAAAAAGAAACTATAAAATTGTAAATAAAAATTTGAGTAAAAAATGTTTTTAGATGGAGAAACAGAATTTCTCATATGCAAACATTTCATAAAAGGAATAAGATTAATAAAATCTAAACCAAAATTTCATTTAGCTATTTTGAATATTTACCCAAATCGTTTTAAGTTCTTCTAGATAAAACTGGAAAGAAATACCTATATTTTGGGGGGAATTAATGGGGCATTCATGTACCCTAACAAATATTAAAGTATCTTATAAAGCTGAGGGAAGTTAATAACCATGTCATTGGCCACACAACCAAGAGGCAGCCCCGTGACACAGAATCGACGGCCCAGAAATGTGAGAAGTTACTGGCTGGTAAAAAACGGCGCTACCAGCCACTGCGGAAAGTTTTATTAGTCAATAAAAGATGTAGAAAAATTGTCAAGCTATTTGAAAACCAAATAAAATTTTAGTATATACACACATCAAAATAAATTCCAGATATACTAAAGGATTAAATGTAAAAATAATTAGAAGAAAACATAGACAATATCTTAAAAACTCTCTGAGAAAAATATCTTCTAAATAAAAATAGCAAGAGGAAAAGACAGAGAAAATAGTAATAAATGTAACCATACAAAAATGTAAATCTCTATGCATCAAAAATAGTAATAGACAAAATAAAAACACTGGAGCGATATTTATAAATATTGAATAGGAAAAAGGGTAATAATTCATAAGAAACAATTACAGATAAAAATAAAAAGGTAAAGGAGATAAACAAATGAAATAAAAATGAAACTTGCAAGAGAAGACATATAAAGATTAATAAGATAGTTTAAATGTCTAAATCTCACTAGTAATAAAATAATGTTTTAAATGCCACCTCAGCCCATCAAACTGGCACACATTGGCTAAGTGACCAGGTTTTGTGTTGACGGCATCAAGACGAATGTGCTGATACACAGCTGCTGGGAGTAGGAGAGGATCTAAGCTATGTGGAAAGTGATTTAAAATATGCACAAGAACATTCAAAAATATACTAAAATTGTACTTTTAAGGTAGTGAAGAAAAGATATTTTGCTGTTTAGCCTTTCAAAAATAACCACAAAACTACAATAAGAAAATAAACAGGACCCAAATCTCCATTTTCCATGAAATTAAGACACATTTTCAAATGTGAGCGCAATACATGGAATCAGAATGCAGGTGGAAAAAAAAGACAAGCAGAATGTAAGGAGTTCCATGCAAAGCTAAGGCTCAGATTTTGTGTGGTTTTCCACTCCACCACCTTTGATGTGACAAGTCAGTCTTCCTCTTTGCCTCATGGTCACAAAGCAACTACTCAGTACCAGCTGTCACACCTGTGTCCCAAGCAGGACTGAGAGAAAGCCCAAGTTTACCTACATGCTGGCCGTGTCAGTTCTCTCTAAAGAGCTTCTCCCTTTAAGTCATTTTCACGTATAAGTCATCAACCACTCAACCAGGAGAAAATGGTTTTTTAACTGGAACCTCCTCACTGCAAAGAGGTGCCTGTTGCTAAGCAAACAGAGGAGAATAAATTCAGGCCGGCAAACTTACAGTTTTGCATCAGCAGTCTTTAGGTAATGCATAAAAATGAAGAATCAAAAGTTGGCAACACATGCACTTTATTTAGAAAATTATGAAAGCAACCAGCAGCAGAAACAACACTAAAATTGAAAAGGTTTTGTCTCTGGTAAGAAAAACAACAGGAAAAAAAGGGGGAACCAGAGAACTGACGTTTTCTTTTTGCTACAACCCTTTTAGCACCATTTAGCCTTTCATGCTATGGACATGCACTCATTTATTGAAATAAAGTACAATTCTAAAATTCAACCTCAAGGAGATCTTGGCAAATGCAAAGTTGCTCAACCTCATTAGCAACCAATCAAAAGGAAAATTAAAAAAAAACAGCAATGAGATCATGTTTGCTTGTGAGTTTATAAAACATTTAAGTAATAATAGCAGTGCTGACTCAGGTGTGCAGAGGCAGGTCTCCAAACACGGTTCACGGGAGAGTAAATTGGTATGATCTTCTCAGAGATAAGTATAGCAGTTTCTATTAAAATTTAAAACATGCATATCCTTCAACCCAGAAATTTCACTTCTAGGTCCCTACCCTAGAAAAATACTTGTCATAGATGCAGAATGGCACACATAAGAACTTCCTTTGCATAACTGTAATAGAACAAACTTCAATGCACCATAAATGCCCATCAATGAGAAAAATGACTTGATCAGCTGTGGCGTATATACCATGGAACAGAGGCACTGGCTTTTACAGCAGGCAAGCCTTCTGTTTTGTCACGGAAAGGAGCAAGGTGTACATTAGGAACAGTTTAAAAAAAAACACAGCAAATTTCATACTTATACATCTGTTCAGTGTGGAAGGGCAGTCTTTAAATTGAACATAGTGGTTTTCCCTGTTGAGGGGAATCTGACTGGAGAAGAAAAGGAAGGCAATGGTAAAATAAGGCGCACCAGAGGCTCAATCGATTGATACAACTGTAACTTTAAAATGCGTTGGGGGCATATTACCAACTGAAGAACAGCGTTGGAGCCCTCGAGCCCCCGCTGAGTGCCCCCCCACCTGGAGTGAGTGGGCGCCTTTCACTGAGGCCATGGCGTGCAATTCCCTGAAACACAGCCTGAGGTAGTAACAAAAACAACCTATTTTTCACTTCATCTATTTTTGAAATGCTTGTTTTAATTGGATGATTAGCCAGTTACGTTAAGGACGCGATCACAGGCATAAATTATCCTTTGAAAGCACTACTTGAAAAAAAAAAAAAAACCTGACAAATGTAAACAAAGCCAGATATAAAAGACAATTCAAATCCAACTCTGCAATTATCTTCAGAACAAGATGTGTTCGGTCAAACGCAAGGGCAGCTAACCATTTGCTTAGCTGGATTCCATCCTCGTTTCCAGCCCAGGTCCTGCCTCACTCTAGAAACGGCAGCTCTTACTTCTGTACCGGTTGCCCTGTGGGCGTGCACCCTGGCGTTCTAAGTCACAGCCTGAGTTTTGTGCATGCGAGGGCATGGCTGCTTTGCTCCATTATAATTTGTTAAGCTCAAAGGATGCCTAACACCTGACCCGGGAGATGCCGCAAGTCCTCCCAAGCCAGAGAGGGCTGCTGTTGTTGGTGTGGAAACCCGCCCCCGTGGCCAGGGCGGGGGCGGTGGATAAAATGAGAAGTCTTTTCCCTTCCACCCAGCACAAAGGCTCCCAGTCAGCAGGGAGAGAACAGCATTACCCAGGCCAAGTGCGAGAGCAGGGTAAATTTCAGGAGGTCAGAATGCGGCTGCATGGAATTTCCCTCCTCCAAGCCCCTGGGGGAATGAAACACCCACTCAAACTGGGTCATGTCGAGTATCTGAAATACCCTGGACAGCATCCAGGAGACAGTTCGGGACCCTGTGTATTCTCCCCTTACAGACGTACGGGAATTTCATCAGCTGAGCTTGATGTGTGTGGAATTCAAGAGCAAGGGACCTGCGTGTTTGCACACCAGGATGGAGTACAGCAGAGTGTGTGCAAGAGAAGAAAGTCGCTGCTCTCTTTTTAAATAAAACGCTCATCCATTGCAAATTGTCCCCAGGACATCACAACAAGAAAAAGTAATAACGACCTCCCTATTTCCATTGTCCTTAGCAACAAACCCAAGCGCTCAAAATTCATTTTGCAAATAACTGCACCTTCTCACAGGCTTCTCTGTGAACAGAGAAATACAGACTCGGACAAAGAGCAAAGAAAACTCCCAGGTGGGCGATAGAGACTTTGAGGTTGTCTTCCTCATACACAGTGACAAGACCAGGCTGGGTTGGGACCCTCCTTGGGGTCTTCTCAAATGAACGTGTATGCATCACTTTTTAAAACTTGTGTGGTCATTCGTTATGCATGCATTTAATCGCCACAGGGACACCGTGAAGTACGTGTGACAAGAGGGGAAACTCAGGCAGGAAAGAGAAACAAGATACCATGCAAAGCTCAGGTCTCAAGGACTCCGTCAGAATCCCACTTACCGGGGTCTGGTGAGCGACGGGACCCTACACGACTGGAGAAGCTGGAGATCCTGGAAACGGTCCTTCCTTCCAAAAGTGCCCCTCGAGCTGGCTGGCATACCTACAAAACAAAAAGGCTCCGCCCTTTGCTGTGGCCCCGCCCCTTCTCGCTGCTGGGAATTCTTTTCTGCCTCTGCCGTTACCTTCAAAGCCCATTTAGGTAACTCCCAGTCCGCCCGGTTTTCCTCAGCCCGCCACCAGCTGGGATTCAGCTCTTCCTCAGCTGTCCCATGAGGAGGGAGTTCAGTTCCTTGTGGAGGCAGCCACCCTCTGCGCAGGGTTAGGGTGGGCTGTTAACCTGTCTGCACCCCACCCTCGCCCCGCCCCACCTAAGGTTAAGGGAAGAGCGAAGCCTTCCAGGTTTTTCCAGTCCTCCTGTCTCAGCAAAGTAAGCTCAGTGATTTGCACGTGTTGGGAGGTTAAATGTTGGCGTTGAATGCGTTGAACTGCAATCAGCTGGAAGAAGGAAACTTGTGTAATAGCACAATGTTACATGTTTCATCGTAGTGAAGCTAGGTACGCCCTCTGAAATAGAGTATTCATATTGCTTATCACTTGATCCTCACAACTGTCTTGTAACATAAAGAGTCACACCGCAGTGCTTTGCTGTAGAGATGCGCACACAGAGCTCGAAGAGCATGAGCCACAGGCTACTCAGCAAGGGAGTGACAGAGGCCAGATTCAAATCTGGGCAATAATTAGACCCTCTGCTGAGCCCTGCACCGGTGATTTGAATAATCAGGAACATTGCAAACCTTGGCGATGGAGAATAAGAGGCTAATATCAAACATCTCTGGTGAAGAGCTGAGGAAGCAGGGAGAAGGGCACGGCCCAGGCCAAGGGGCCCCACTGCACCTTGAAACAACAGAGGATGTGCTCGGAGAGGCTCAGGTAATTCGGGCGGGGGGCTCCCTCCTATCTATGCATCCAAGGTCTGCACCAAGCGCCACCCCCTGGAGGGCACCGGCTTTGTTAGGTCTGCACCTCCACCTCGTGTCTCCGAATGCCTCTCGCTCACACAGCGCTGCCACAGGCAGCCCGCAGAGTGGGCCTCAGGGAGGGCCAGCTGCAATTTCTGCAAGTTTCCCCATCAGACCTGCAGTTTCCAACTTCATTGGCACCAGGCACCAATTTTGAAGAAGGCAATTTTTCAACGCACCCAGGGGTGGGGGTGGTGATGATTTTGGGATGATTCAAGCGAGGTACATTCAAATTCACCTTCTGCTGGGCGGCCTGGTTCCTAACAGGCCCAGACCAGTACCAGTCCTCAGCCCGGAGGTTGGGAACCCCTGTCGTTAGACCATTGCTTCTTTGTGTCACCACAAGGGTGACAACCTTTGAGAAGCCTGTTGTCTTTACTAGGCACACCCTGCAGCACAGGAAGATGCTTTCACATGGGGGGCTGTCTGGTTTTTATTTACCTGGGAAGCCTGGCTGCCGGGCAAGGGGTCGAATGAGATTATCAATCAAGGGCCTTCCAGGCCTAGGAGCAGTCACCTCATCCTGCCCTCGGATTGCAACCCCATAATAAAGGGCAGATAATGAGTTAGGAGGGGCTGAGGGTTCAGGTATGTGGTCGGGGGGGGGGGGGCACTGCCTGTCACCCACTTCAGCCATGGCCAGCTCTGGACTAGACTGCAGCAAGGCCCAGACACCAGGCTCACACTTCCAAGAGTTAAAATCCTACCTTAAAAACACCTGCTTTGGCCTTCAAGCAGCCTGACTCTGCCCCAGACACGGCCCCGGGAAGGCCCTACTGCCAAGGCAGCCACATGCTGGAGAAGGGCTATTTCCTCCTCTCTTCCACGTTATCCGGCTGCATGGGATTCCACACCCGGGGTGTCCTCACAGTGGGGCTGGCGAGTGAGACAGCAAGCCTGGCACGAGTTGTCTGGGCCTGGGGGAACGAGATGTCCAGTTCACCGGCACTGGTGCCTGTTGAGCTCCTACTGTGCACACAGCATGGCACTGAGAACAGAAGCCCTCGCCTGCTGGTACTTAAGGCGCCTCCCACCCCTTCATCCAAAGGGTTATACACTGGGGGCTGTTGTCGCAGGCCTGCAAGGGGCCTCATTACAACCGGGTGATTTGTGTGACCATGAGGCAAAGGCCAGATGAAACACATGATTCATTGCCGGGAGCACGTGAAGGACAAGCTGCTGCCCCTTAGGAGGGCCAGCTTCTTTCACAGGGGTGTGACCCTTGAAAAGGCTATTTGGGTTTCTCCCCACTCAGAGACAAATTATACATTTCTCAAAAGGGGGCATGAATGTATGTTCTGGGGCTTGATGAGTGGGAATGAGGAAGGTATTTCTACCACTGCCTGAACCCCAAATGTGGCATTGTAACCGGGTTCCCAGCAGCAAGCTCTGGAGGGGATGTGCTTAGAGAAATGGGGCACCTTGACTGAGGAGCAGCTGGAAAGGGCTGGGGCTCCTGCGTTTCCTGGGTGTGATTCCTCATTTAAGCCTGTGTGATGTGGTGTGGGGGAGCGGAACCCTTAAACTGGCAGTTCCCACCACGGGGATGTGGCCCTCCATTTGGAGACGTTTCTGGTCAACACCCCCTGGCAGTGGGGGCAGAAGATGCCAATGAATGTCATACAGTGGACAGGACCCCCCCCCCCCCCAGGCAAACAATTCTCAGATCCAAAATACGAGGAGTGACAAGGTGGGGAAGCCTGATTCCAACCCTTCCACAGCTCTAGTGAAATGTCCTAAGTGGAATTACAGCTGGTGCTCTGCCTCTCCCCCACCACCCATCCATGCTTTTGAAAGAAATTAAGGGAAATAAGTCTTGAGAGCACATTACAGGAAACATATTATACGAAGTAAGGACGATATACAGGAAAGAAAGTGGGGGGTGGGTCAAGTAACTGCTGAAGAATCCTCGTGACTTTGGGCTAAAAGGATCCCCCAGGGCACATGCCTCGCCCTCCCTGGAGCACTCACCTGCAGTGGCCGTAGCTGGGAGGTTCAGTGACACTCGACGTGGAGTGGCGGGACATCGCCATGACACGGACCTGGAAGTGGTCCACCCTCTCCTCTGGCCCCACCTCAGCTGACCCGTGTGTGCAGGGGCTTCTGCAGGCGCCCGGCTCAGTCCCCGTCCGTCGTTGGGGCCTCCGCGGAGGGCGTCCGAGCTGCCGCACCCCCAGCCAACCCCAGGCCCGGCCCTCAAGGGGGCACTGGATCCCGGGCACACGCATGCGCTGGACCACACTCCCACCTGCCTTTGCATTCGATGTACTTCCCTACTAAATAACGAATCCAGAGGAAGCGAGGGCACTCGTGTTTTATGCTTTATTTGAGAAGAGACCCTACACAAACTATGTCAGGAGGATACAGGTCTACACACAACTTCGTCAGTCAGTAAATGGAGTCGTTAACATAACATTGAAGATATGACACCGTGACGCAGACAGACACGTGACCAAGGAGTATTTACAACTCTCACGTATGCTATATTTATACTGAGATGGATATATACATATATACATGTACATGTGCATATACATACATATGTCCATACATACACACACATATATACATATATATGTATAAAATGTTCTTAAACAAAAACCAAGAAAAGAGTTTGCCTTCCTGTCGTAATTGACCACTTGAAAGTGAAGAATGGTTGGTTTCCATGAGTGTTGCAGTGTGAAGTCTCCGCCCCCACAATGAACTTCGACGCCAAGAGGACCAATGAGGACACACGTTTGCCTTGGGATGGAGCGCGGGGTGGAGGATGGGGCGGCGGGGCGGGGCCGAGAGTGAAGGGCATGCACAGTGGGAGGAATGACCTTTGGTGACACCATTAAATCATCCTTTTGTATTAAACATAAGTTATTCGTACAATTTAAAAAAATAATTTTCTGTTTTCTTTTGAGGTCGGGGAGGAAGGAAGGGTGTGGTAGGGAGCGGAGAAGGGAGAGCACGCTGCCTTTTCATCACGTCCCTCAACACCAGCCCACAACACGCCCCCTGCCCTGGGGCCCTCTGACCAAGCTAGGACCCATTTTCTTTTTGCATAAAGAACAGCTTTATGTACGAGTTTTACTTTGACCATGAGCCTCTTCTCCAAAGGCAAACACAGTCCTCATTTTAACTAAATTGATTCTCTAAGCCTTTACCAGGATGCAAATAAACTTAGCATAGCCAATGGGTTTATCTGTCATTAAAAAAAAAAAAAGGAAAGGTCAGTACCTCCAAGAAGGGGTGCTATTAGTAAGTCCCAGGTTTACTAAAAACCACATTTTAAGTTAACAACTTTGGGCTCCAAATGATAGAAAGCAAGCACGAGCAACCAACCCTTTCCAGGAGCCTGGGGGAAAAACAAACAAGCATCCTGGAGGAACGCTTCTAAGTCAGGAAACAAAACAGAGGAACCGTGGGGATGAAAATAACTGCAGTTTAGCAGCCTCAGCTCAGCTTGGCCAAGGTCTCCACCGATGATCACTCGGCAACACTGTATCTATCTACTGTTAAATTGGTCCCAGGCCACGCCACGTGGCTTTGGGTTTTTCCCCTAAACACTGCAGGATAAGCTTGGTGTCAGAACAAGGGTATGGACACATTCCAGGCCCTTGTGCCACACACGCCGTTGCTCCGAGGTTGCCACCGGTCACGGTCAGATGGCCGATGTATGTACACACACGTGGGGGAACACACACAAACACGCGGGGTCAGACAAGATATAATCAGTTCACATATATTTAGTACAGAAAGCTTAGAGATGGGGGTGGAAATCAGTTATGACAGCACCTAAACTTCATTTGCAAAATTTTCTGAGAACACACGTCGTCTCCCAGAGCGCTGAAGTAGGCACCCGCTGATTTACCAGATACTCACTCGGTTTGCTGCACAACATCAGCCTGGAGATAAAGGGACATGTGATGTCCAGTAGGAAACCAGTCAGTGTACATCATTTACATGGCAATAAATCCTTCATTTCCCTTGAAATATGATATGTAAAGTAGCACTTAGTTTAATACAAGTTTTGTTCTGCTGTAGACCTAGCCATAAAAAGCCATTCATGCAAAAAATTACCTCCAGTTTTAGCTGGATGTTTAAAGGACACTTCTCCTGAAAGCAAGTCCCTTTCACATAGGGAAGGGGAAAAAAATTCCACTTGGGACAGCCAGCATTGGCTGAGAGTGGAAAATATGAGACTTTGGTGTTGGTAGGGCATTTGCCTTAGGAACCCAGACGGGTTGCTGAGCTCGACTCTAAGGAGGCGGCAGGCTGGAAATGCCCTTAAAAACATTAGGAATTGTCCAGAAAAAGTACTGAGAACCTCTATAGGGTGCTCTCCTCAGGCCTGCTCCCCACCCCCAGGCATCCCCTCTGCTTCGGGAGACACAGCCCCACCCCAGGCACCCCTTCCTGGCCAGCAGACCACTTCTTGCCCACCAGTCCATGCCCAGCTCCCCCTCTAACGGCGGGAATGCTCTCTCAGTAACCCCCCATAGCTGCTGTCCTTCGTGTGCCTATTCATTCTAACCTAGGATTGTCCCTTCGTTTTGATATAAAGCAAAGCTCCTCTGTTCTAAAGGATGTGCACAGAGAACTTTTTACACTGCCCTCACAAATAGCCTAGGGAGGTCCACGCTTTTTTTTTTTTTTTTTTTTTTTTTTTTGTGGTGAGTGTGAGCTGGAGCAGGCTGCCCTCAAGGGGACGAGGAAGCAAGGGAAGAACAAGTTCTCCTCAGACTCACTCCAAGGTCAACAGTTGCAGCCCCATTGAACTTGGCCTCTGGCTGCTGTCGCCACCTTAAGAAGAATCCCCATGGTCGTCTTACACCACTAAACGTTATGCCTTACAATAAACAGCTCTGAAGGGGGGACAGAACGTGGAGGGCAGGGCGTGGAAACTGCCCGGAGCCCTGGCCGGCTCAGAGGCAGTGGGAGTGGGACTCACCTACCGTCTGTGAAAAGAGGGCAGCGTTTAAGGTGAAGCTTGCAGTGGTGGCCTTGCCTCCCAGCACAGGGCCACCTGACCTGAGAAAAGACAAGGCTGCCTTGGAGATGACACCTGTGCTGCAGCACGACTGGACAGTCACAAGCAGGGACACAAAGGGACAACGTGTGCTTCTGCGATGCTCATTTCCCTGGTGCGCCCGTCTTGGCAGACCTGACGGAGGCCACACGCAGCCGCGCGCACCGTGAGCAGGGTTGTTAAGGCAGAGTCGGCTGCTGGACAGCTCGCGGGGCTGACGGCTGGCTGCGGCACCCGAAGCAGGGCCCGGCCCGAGTCTCCGAGGCGCCCAACAGCAGCATCACGGAGCCTCCTCTGTCCCCACGGCCCGCAGCTTCTGCTCACGGCTGTGAGACAGAGCCTCCAAATGCACACGGTGTGAGGCGGAGACTCGGAATGTGCACACATTTTAAAAGGAACGTGATTGCCAATAAGCAGTCCCCCATTTGGGAGCTTACAAGACAATGGTGCCTTGTGCAGATTGTTTTGGGGGTGGCCTGTGCCAAACTGTGCCCTCCAAAGGTGCCCAAGTGTCTTTCTTTCCACTCCTCTGAGCCGGGAGACCAGTGTATTAGCCCGCAAACCCTATCCTTTCTGTCAGCAGGTCAGGAATGTGACAGAAACAGCCAGGCGCCAGGCTTTGAAATAAATACAAGATGTAAGCACTCGAACTTAAGAACGAAGTCTCTGAAATGGAGGCCCCGGTGGGTAGGTGGGAAGTAAAGGAAAAGCAGGCCGGTCCAGAAGCCAATCGGGATGGCGAGCCTTGATTCAGTTGAGCAGTGTTCGCTGTCCCTGGTGCTGAAAAGGTCCCCAGGAATGGCTCAGAGATGGGAGAGGCCGGAAACTGCAAGCTCAGCAGAGGCTGACTTCAGGTGACTGGCCTCCAGTCATGTCTGAAAAGCCTCTTTTTTGTGCCCTTTTAAGTGGAAGCAACCCTAAAGTGACCCTGGCTTTCCTGCAGGACAGAGTTCATGTATCTCCCCAACACTGATGGGGTGGCTCTCAAACCACCCCCCACCCCCCCATCCAGCTCAGGCCCTATTGATGTAGTCCCTCCTGTGAGTCGTGGACCACAGACCCTTAGGAAAAAAGAATCCTCTAACTGGGTGGATTCAGCATCCAGGGCTGCCGACACCCCCTGCTGATGGTACCTTTTCCCCAACACCCACTGCAGACACAGGGTTCTTCAGTTTGCTATGACTAAATGTTTCTGAAGGGAATATTTAGGTCAAACTTCACCACCCACTCAAACAGGAGGCTCGAATTCGTCTCCACCCCTAAACTTATTGTCACATTCTGAGAAACTGAATCTCTACTACGCTCAACAGAGAGTTCAAACTCATGCACTGTTACTTCCTACGGGCCCCCACCCAGCCAATACACTCAAGAAACCTCGGCAAGTCCACCATGCTTCTCCCCCTAAGCGTATCTGAAACACTGCGAAAGAGCAGGGGCTGTTTTCTTGCAACTTCAGAGAGAGGATTTTCTTGCCCAGTCTGGCTTTCTTTCATTTTGTTTTGGCAATGCCCTTGAGCTCACCCACCATGCCCACACGCAACCAAGAAGGGCCCTGGATTCTGTGGGTAACAGAAGATGAACATGGGCCATCGGGGGTGGCCCCCAACAGACTCGGAGGAGACTTTGCTTTTAGGCAAGAACTATAATCCATCCTTTCCAGTCTTGAAAAAAATATCCCAGCCTGCAAGAAAAACTAAACTCTCAGAGAGAGGAAGGGGAGGAGCATTAAATTAAGTGTTTTTGTTGTTGTTCCTCCTGTTAACACGGTCAAATATTCCATATCCACTGAGTTGCTTCTCAAATGATAGTCTGAGATCCTTCAATAAAGTCACATGGTGAAAGGGCCTGTTCAGGGCTGGAGAGGAGGTCGGCTCCTCAGAATCGTCAGAATGAATCCCGGGATCTCACCCTGAAGCACCTGCCTTGCCCAGATCTCACACCACAATTGAAAATCCCAGTCAAAGCCCAGTTTGGACTCTCATTTCAAAGGAAGCGAGCTGCAGGTGGAAGCTCACCTGGACACAGGTGTAAAACAGAGGCGTTGCTTTTCTGTACAAGACAAACAGAAATTGAGCCCAAGGTAAAAAGAGAAAAGAAAAGCTGAGATAGCGCAACCTCGAGCGAAATATGTGCATTTCTCAGGATTTCACGCACTCAGCTTTGTTCTGACTTCTCTCTGGAACAGCCACAACCCCCTTTTAAAAAATCACGCACTGCATTTCGTCACATGCATCACACCTGACTGTTGCTTGGAGCTCTAAAGAGCGAAAGGAAATTAAATCCCAGAAATTTCACTTGCCAAGGAGTCGCCATTGCAAAGCAATGATAACAGTGGCTGGTATCACAGACACCGGGCACTTCCAGGGGCTGTCCATGACACTGCGGCTGTGGCTGTGGCGTCCTGGCCTCAGCACTGAAGGTCAGGGCTCCATCTCAGTCAGGTGTGTTTCTCAGCGGGGAAATCCACAGAAGCTCCGGGTGGCAGCAGCGGATGATACAGACTTCAGTGCAGCGGGAGATGCTACCAGATGTTCAGTATTCCAGGCCCCAAAATGAAACCTCCCAGCACTCCCTTGTCAGGGCCAGCCTCCCTCTGCGTGGATTTTTGTAAAGGTATTCTCCATCCCTCGACGCTCAGAGGCCACTCTAACAGGAAGAAGCCAAGGGCAAGCTCTAGATCCCGGACTCCAGGGAGAGCTCAGCAAGGTGGGCCTCCAAGCAAGGCACCTCCCTGAGGCAGCGCACAGTCAGCACTAAGCGAGCCCGTCTGCCAGGCTCACTGCCCGGAGAGCGGGCACTACCTCTGCCAGGAGTCCCGTGGAGCCCACAGAGCACGTGGGTGCTCCTAACAACCCTCTGTGGCAGACGGCGGGTTTGTGAACGGTTCTCCTCTGTAGATGAAGAAACAAGAAATGGGGTTTTCAAGGTCACTCCGTGGGGAACCAGAGCTCAGAAACCTGCCATCTGCTACTCTCGTGCCCTCCTCTCCACCTCGGCCACCGCTGTGTCAGAGACAGCATTCGAAAGGTTCCCCCCCCTCGCCTAAGACAATGACAGTGAAAAACATTAGCAATCACACTAGAAATATTAGACAGGACAAACTAAAAACAACAAAAAAAATGAACTATGGCCAGAACTACGAGAAATGAAGTATTGGTAAATGCTGGGAGTTGGGTCAGACACAGTCAATTGTTTGCATGGTCAATGTGGACAGCTGACCACAGTTCATTATTGCATTTCCCAGAGCCACACACAGGATGGAGGTAAAGCACCTGTGGATAGGTGACCGTCTGTGGAACAGAGGGTCTGGTCTCCTAGCTCCTCCTGTGATTCCTTTCCCTTCTTTTCCACTGAAAACGGAGCACGTCCTCAGGTGCAGTTCTGTCCCCGAGGTGCAAACCTGCCTGTGCCACCATAGTGAAGGTCCCATCCGACTGGAGGACACTCTCACCCTCCCCAGATCTGGACGGATGTTGCTGCAAACCTGTGCCAACATTACAGCCTCTCTCCTCAACACACACTCTGCCACCGTGTGCTGCTACGGTTCTGGAGGGATGGAGCACACACTAACTGGGGTCAGGGGGCGGGGGAAAGCAAAGCAAAGCATGGTCTGCTGCTTGTGAGTGGTACTTAATAGCATGGGTGGGGGGCTGGGGGGGCAGGGGAGCCAGAGCTGTTCGTGGCAGGCTCGCCCTGCCTAGCCAAGTCCAAAGGAAGGGATGACTTCCAATACACACCGCAGCATCCCCACAGGCTCACGGCCCAGGGTCTCTCCTGAGGAACCAGCCCCTCGGTCCAAGGAGCCAGAGAGAGACTGGAGAGAACTCCATGGCTGTGACAACATGCAGTTTTCTCCCCTGGAAACCTGGGTCACCTCCCAGGCACGGTCAGCCAGTTGGCTGGCCAGCCGGTGCTCAGGCTCTGGCAGAAGGCACGGGCCACTGGGCTCTCCCCAGCTCTGCAGAGGGAGAAGCCAGCCTGGAAGCCTGGGAGGGGTGTGGCCGGGGATAGCAGATGAACGATGAACGGAAGAGCTCAGAGTCTGGAGAGCCTTCCAAGGAGAAGCTTCGAGGGAGGAACTGACTGCAAGATGAACACGGGGCTGAATCTGCAGGGCAGGGAGGTTCTCGAATTTGTTCCCGGTGAGGCCCGGAGATGTTATAAAGGTAAAGATATGAGCAGTGGGTGAGACACAGATCAGTTTGCCCTGTCACCAGAATCGGAGAAGGGGCACAGCACAGTAGAGACAGTCCCACCTGGGCCCAGACACTTGGCAGGTGATGTGCTATCCATCACCCCCCCAAGTAAACACCCAGTCCAGTGCTCATGTCCAACTCAGCGCGCCCACGTCTGGTACACCAACTCCCTCAGCCTTTTATGTCAAGTTCCAGTTCAACCGGAATGTCCGAGTTTCGTATCTAATTGTTTCAGCCCCGAGATGGGTCCAGTCATCTGCTTGAAGTAGCTCACGTTTATATTTCTACTTCTGTGTTGTTCAAGCCCCAAATCAGTGCCCCCACCCCCTAGGAAAATTAAAGTTACACTTTACTTAATTCCATTTAGTGCTACCTCCCTCCCCTCCAGAAAGTGAATTTAACAACGTCTATATCAAGGTTAGGTTTGGTTTTGTGTTTCTCTAAGAAAACTAGTCTAGCCTTTAAATATGGAGGTTCCGAAAACTCAGGATTTAGTCTTCCTTGCAAAAGCCCTAACTTTATACATGAGCCACACTGCCCGAGGTCAAAGGCTGTGTGATGATAATTTTTTAAAAAAAGTGAACAGTGAGCTACAGATAATTGCAAGAACCACAGGCCCGGTGCACACTGATTGTCTCACACACAAACACACACACACACACACGGAGGTCAGCGAGAAGAACACAAGTGCGGCGCACTGGCTTGCTGGAGTGTGGGGGTGCGTGTGTGTGCTTGTACGCACTAGGTGAGCCTGAGCGCCCAGAGTGTAATGCAACACTGACAACTGCTTTCACGCGAAGGCCAGGTTTGCTCCTGCAGGGCTGTGGCACCGCTGGGGCCTAGGACGCTACTGCCCCCCGTCACGAAGCCCAATGTCCTTGGCTAGGAGCTCTCATTGCTCCTGAAGAAATACGTAGGAATACACAAAGAGATTCTTGTTACTCATATTAAAGAGGCAAAGTAGGAAAAACCGTTTCACAGAGAATCAGAATCAGAAAAACCGCAGGGAGATTTGTGCTCCAGTCTTCCGGGTAAAACATTCTAAAATCGTGAGGCCGGCTTCCCAAAGCACCCCCCAGGGTGCAAGTGGCTCCACAGAGTCTGGAGGTGGCTGCATCTGAGCCACAGGGCGTTGCTTAGACTTGGATGTGATGAATGGCCCAGGTAGTGGAGGAGTCCTGCCTTCGGCTTTGAGTCTCCCCTGGCTGCAGTGTCTCGGTGTGGCACCACACAATGAGTGAGATGGGCTTCTGGTGGTTCTGGAGCACTCCACCCATGTAAGGGCAGAGCTGACATATTGGGGCTTGGGGCACAGCTGCATCCTCTGTCCTGGTGGGGAAGAAAGGAGCGGGGCTGCCTCTCTTGGAAGGAGCCTGGGAAGCACCTGCAAAGACTCAGGTGGCCATCAGAATGCAGCACCCCGCCCGGGGCTGCAGCCATGACCCTGTTGCCTCTGAACCTGGAAATGCTGAAGGACAGGGAGCCCAGGGCCCACTGGCGCACCATTTCACTCTACGCAGCTTCCAGCTGCACTGCACCACTGTCTGTCGTCAGCAGAGTGGCTTCCAGCCTTGCCGTGCAGTCCCCGCAGGGGAAAACCGATACCATGACAAGCATGTCACATACACTGGGTAGAAAGCCTGGCTCAGCAGTGTGCTCAGAGAGAGGCCGGCACCCTCTCTCCCAGAGTCGGAGGCCCTCCAGGGCTCTTCTGCTCCTGGAGGCTCAGGCAGCGAGCACAGTGGGGAGGCTTGGGTGGTGGGGGGGACTGTCGGGGGGAGGGGCGGCCCAGGGGATCCTGGTGGGATCTGCACAGACCCTCCACATGCATCTCAATGAGCTCCGTGGCGAAGCTCCCTGCACAGAGGTTAATCTCGATGTTGGCGTTGCCTGATAGCACTGACATTACCCCCAGGCAGGGCTCCTTCAGAAGTCTTAATACAACAGTCAATTCCCTCTGTCTGCAGGAAATGAAAGTTTTCTGCTTTGTGTGCCGAATCATTCAACGCCAATTTTCTCACTGTTTGAAGTCCACGCTGTTTTTGGTCCTGGGATTCACCTCATATTAAGACTTCCTCAGAGTCTGAGGAGCCAGGTGCCAGGCCCATGGAAGCAGAAGGATAGGAGCCAAAAGCAAAAAGAGAAGGAAAAAGAAGAAAAAAGAAGGGAAGTATTCTTTACAGAGATTTACTTCTCAGCTGCAGAAAGCAAAAACCTCATCATCTGCACCGGGTCTATTTCTCCTCTCCAGGGGTGGGCTCAGGGACAGATGTCGGGGAGAATTTAGATGGAGATGGGACCCGAGTGCTTCACCAGGAAAAACAAAAAACGTTTAAGGAAGCCACTCATTCGAGTACGCCCCACAGTTAACATATTCATGTTGTTTTTCATTCTTTTTGTGTGTGTGTGGCTCCCACGCACTCTTCCTAAATGCAAGAGTAACTAGAAGACAGGCTTGCGCATTTGTATTTCTCCCTGTGCCTCAGGGAGGCTGCGTCCAAGAGAATGTCGGCGAACTTGCATCCGGCCTCTCAGTCCAGCATCCGACCTTCAAGAAGGGCATCTACCTCTGCCATGGTGAGGGGAAGCCAACTTCTCTCCTGGGATGTCACACTGCAGAGCAAGACCTGAGGGCCAAGCACTTCTCATGCGGTCCAGCAGGCCTTTCATCATTTGCATGACCTTGATATACCTTCTAGTAGAAAAGGGTCGGCTCTGCTGGCCATGAGCACCTCTTGCAGGCTGCGAGCTGGGGTCATGGCCCTGCATGCAGAGAACTGTCTCCCTTGGTGATGGGGAAAAATCAGTGCATCCTACTGTCCTGCCTCTGTAGGAGGGAGCACAGCCCAGCACGCTGGTACAAGACACCAGTCCCCAACTGCAGGTTTCAAACCAGGCCTTGTGTTAAGCATGGAACTCAGTTAAAGAGGCAGGGAGTCTTAATTTTCTTACTTTGATCAATAATTCTGAATACTGTGCAAGGCTCCCCAGCTCCTTGGGTCTGCCTGTGAAAGAGAGAGGTGTCTCCCTGGGCAGAGAGAGCTCTTGTTGTGAAATGTGGATCTCAGGCAGGCGTCATGGGAACGGGGCACCGGGGAAACACGCCAGGGAAGCAGACTCTGTCAGAGCCAGATGAGGGGCCTCAGGGTGGAGCAGCTCCTGCGCATGGCGGAAGTCCTCATTCCCAACGCAGTGACACGCAGATGGTCACCGAGTCCTCCGCCGTTCCGTCGCCTTTCAGAAAGAGCGAGCAGCTGTCGACATCTCCCGTTCTCTCTGCCCCACCCCTGCAAAGGCCTGGCTCCACCTGCAGTGCCGGTGAATGACATTCCCACTCCAGATGGGACACAGTGCAGTGGAAACAGTTCCTGTCCAACCTACCAGAACACCAGGAAGTGACTTGTCAGACTCTCGGCGAGTTATCACGGGCCTGATTTAACTTGGGGAGCACCAAGTGACCAGGCTTTACTGGATAGCGGGGTTCCCGTCAGTACATCTCTGAACATCTTGTTGGCCAGTGCATCCCCGAGGAATGTGAGGCTCAGGCAGACCAGGCCTGAGGGACTCGGCCTGCTGGGTCCAAGTAGACCCTCCCTGAAGCTGTTCAATGACACACGCAGACATGTGTGCAATATGTTTGGCCCACACTCCCCTTGGGAGGAGCAGCCCCCAAACACTTCTGAAATATTTCATGGCTCGTGCCATGAAATAATGATACAAAAAAAACCCTGGATTCCTTTCCCTAAAACCTATTATGGGCTGGCCAAAATACATTTATTTGATATTAAAGAAAACATTGGTGCTCCGGGGACCAAAAACACAGCACTGAGGTCTGGGTGAAAGGTGCCAGTTTGCTCTAAGGCAAACGCCACGACGGGTGTTCTAGAAGGCTGGCTCTGGACCAGAGATGGCAAGAGACATGCCAGGCACGTTTGAAGGCAGCCACCCAGACTGCTGGCTCTCCAGTGAGCCCTCCAGACTGCCGGCACACGGGCTCACTCAGCAAACGCCCACCAGAAGTGCCTTTGTCCCAGACTCTGAGCAAAGCACAGGGAAGACCCCAAACCTCAACACTGTCCACTGCAAGGACGATGCCTCAAGTCGAGACACTGCTGCTCCCGTCTGGTCTGGAAAGCAGCTGCCGAGAGGCCACGAGACATTTCTGAACGAGAACAGGGGTGAGCAGTGTGCAGCCTCCAACGCAGCCTCTTTCCGACGGCTCCTCACCTCAGCAGTTAAAGGGGAGGAGCTCCTGCGTTCTGACAGCGTTCAGGTGGCCAGTGGCCTGCACGAGAGGTGGGCAGGCTGGCCTCCACCTCTCAGGAGAGTGTCTGCCTGCACCGGCTATGCTGGCGTGGCCTGGAATAGGGCGAGGAGTATGGCCTGGTGACTGTGAGCCTCGGGGTCTGCTGGAGTGTGTCTTAAAGAGCATGAGAATGGGGTCCATGGCTTAGCTGCCTGGTGCCCCCACCGACACCCCTCAGACCTAACCATCACTGAGCCCCACTCTACAATCTAGTCTTGCCATGGGTAACGTTTCCTCCTCCTCCTCACCTAACTTCCATTGTCTTATTTCTAGCAAGCTTTTTTTCTCTTAATTCTAACAAGTTAAAAAAAGTGGCACCAGAACATAGATTTTTTTTTTTAACTGAAAAGGACTCTAAGAATAATTAGCACAACCTCTTACACATTTCCCCTGAAAAAATAGGACCATCTGAGAGCTTGGCTGACATGGCCAAGGTCACCTGGGCCGCCAAGGCGAGGGCCAGGAGCCCTGACATCTGCCCACTGCTCACGTCCCGCCTGGCTTTCCGTGGGTCCTGCGCTCTCCAGGCGTGACTGACTCACTTGTGCTTCCGGGCGGAGTCTCCCACGGCCCCAGCAGTTGTCTGTCAGCCCCGGCTGGTGTTGGTTTCTACAGTGTTTAGCACCAAAAAGACCTGCACTGGTGCCGTCGGAGAGGAAGCGTCGCCAGAGGAGAGCAGCAGTGTTCGGCCTGACCCTGGAGGGACCGAGGAGGGACACCAGGGCAGGGACGACAGCCTGGGCGACCTCGAGCATCCGGCGACGGGCAGGGTGGAGCTCCCACCAAGCTACACTCGGAGTCCCTCTGGCACGGCCTTTAGGATGCGGCTGTTGGGATGGAGCAGACTCGTGTGGCTGCACTGGCCCAAGGGATGTCATTTCAAGACTTGTTTAACCATATTATGCACTTTAAAAATAAATAAATAAATAAGTGAGCCGTCGCCGGTGCTTTTTGGGTGTGGAGAAAGGCTGGGAGGGGGAAAGAGACTGGACAGGTGCTCTGGACCGAGAGTAGCTTTAGACACTTGGGCCTCTGAATTCCTGCGATGACAGTGCAAAGGGAGAGAGGCGCATCCTCCGAGAAGCTCCCCAGGCCTAGGAGCCCTGGAGGCAACTGCCTGCCCCCGGGCCAGGCCGAGGAGGCTGTCCTGAAGTGACAGGGGGTGCTGAGCAAAACTACACAGTGACAAAACACTCTTAGAATCCGAGAATTTTGGAGGTGTAAGGGGGTAAGAGAGAGGGGGAAACCGAGGCACGGTGCAGGGAGCCTCACGGGCCCCCTCCCCGCACAGGCGGAACACTGCATCCGCACCCTGTGCGGGGCCCAGGCTCTGCGCTCCACCTCTTTCACTGGCCACGAGCACCCCCTTCTGTGATTTTCCCTGGTCAGTCCCCAGGCCCCGCACACTCTGCACAGAGAGTCCCACCAGGGCAGTCAGAATGAGGTCCCCCTCTCCGCTCCCACTGCTTACTGCCCTTTTCCTCCTGCCTGTACAGCAAGCAGCTGCTTGCGATGGACAGGACGAAGGCAACCCCATGGCTGACATGGAGGCCTGGGGGACTAGGACCAGGGCACCCGGGACCTCGGTCTCCTTCAGGGCTCCCCTTGTTCCCGAAGGAGCTGCCTTCTTCCCTTAGGCCACCACGACTCCGGGCCCTGCATCAAACCCTAACACATGCCTCACGCCCTTCCTATCTGCCCCTTCTTCCCAGTCCATCAGTGACTGTGAGGTTCTGGAAACACACAGCCTAGGAGACGGAAGCCACACAGTCCTCCACTGACTCCCTGCAGGCACACCTTTCCCCAGGTCACCCAGCTCACACCCTGACTGCTCCGCTCAGCCCACACACTAACAGCGGCCCGAGGGCCTGCAGGGGGGGAGAAATTGCTGCCACGAGGCAGCAAGGGCTCGTCTGAGGGAGCCAACCCAGAGAGCTCTCCTCAGGGCTGGGAACATGGCACCAGGCACTGAGGAGACTGGCACTGAGCTCCAGCACCCCGCCCTCTCCTCGAGCCCCCTCCCCCACCCACCGCCCCCATCCAGCTGAGCAGCCTCACTGATCCTGGAAGCCCGCCTGCACCCCACAGTCCGAGAGCAGCTCTTTTCTGTTTGAATAAAAACATTTGTTGGTCTACAAAAAGAAGCAAAACCACAAACACAAAGTTTAGTCCCGAGCCCCACACGAAGAGGCCCATGCTGCAGGTGACCAGGACGTCCAGGATGACGACAGTCCCTTAAACTGGCCGGGAGAGTGCAGGTCAGAGCATAGCCCCCATGAGGCTCCCATGGGCCAGGACCAGTCCCTCAGGTCTTTCTGTGCTTGGTGTGCAGTGGCAGGTGGGGCTGGTGGGGCTGGTGGCCTGGGAGGGGAGTGTCCTGGCCTCCGCAGCTGGAGGCTCCGTGGGGCCAGGCCGCTGGCTTTGCAGGCATTTTGCCCTGCATGTGGCGCATGGCAGGAGGCCAGAGATGGCGCACTCAGTCCTTGGCAGCAGCAGCTGGGAGGGCAGAGGGACCCGGTGCCACAGTACACGTCCCACTCCCTCCCCCCAGGTCAGGGCTCAGGTTCATTAAGATGCCGGACCTGCGGCAGTGGCCAGGAGTTGGACATCTCCCAGAGAAGCCTTAGTCCCTTCTCCACCCTGCCCCACCCCCAAGAATGATTCCTCAGCCCCACACTTCTACAGCAGCTCGAAGGCAGATGCATCAGTCCCTCCGTGAACTGGAAACGTGAGAGGAATGCCAAGGGGCCGGCTGCAGGCGCCAGAGGCTTCTTCTGCTGCCTGGCTCCCTGGAGCCAGCCTCCCGAGACCTGCCCCTCCCGCAGTGGCTCTCAGGGACTCCGGAAGCCAGCAAGTGCAGATAGGGCCTCAGGGAAGCAGAATGAGAAGCAGAGGACCTGGGGAGCATCTCTTATGAGGACCCAGGAGGACTAAGTGTCCTGCTGTTGAGACCTTCTGTGTCCACGGGTACAGACTACAGGGCAGACATTCCCTGCACCCCAGCTGCCCAAAGGCCTGAGTGGGTGGTGAGGCCAAGGAGCCCTGCCAGTGATGGAAAGACGGGGATGGCGCCTGGATGGGTAGAGGCTGCAGCTTGTTCTCTGTGGACCTTGCCGTTCAGGAAGCCCAGGTCCTGACGCTCTGAGACCAGTCACAGATGCCTTTCAGGGCTGGCAAGGGACTGGGGCTTGGCTGGGGCGCAGCTGACATCCAAGACGGGTGCATCCCCCACCTGCAGGATTCTGTTTCATTGCTGCTCTTTTCCAGCGTTTACCTGTAGGCACCGCCGCTGACTCCCCAAAGCATCGGGTCAGGACTGCGCTCCCCGGAACGGGCGAATTTCAAAATGGTCTTGAAGTGGATGGGTTCCTCCTGAAGAGGGAAGGCGTGGAGACAATGGCCGGGGTGGGGGGTGCAACTCAAGGCGCCCGGTCCAGGGTTACTTTCTGACTGAGCACGGCCAGTGCTGCCGGACCACACACCTGTGCGGGGCCCAGGGGCACCTCCAGACGCACTGCGGCTCCGCCTGCCCCACCATGAGACTGTCCCTCTGCATCCCACGGCCTTCTGCTCCGAAAAGCTGCAGCGACATAGTATGGGCTGCAGCTTAAGTCAAAGGGAATTGTCCCTCGTGTTCACAATATTTAAGAATCTCTGAGTCGTCGGTACAATCTTGTGGTTTCCACATCAGCAGCTTCTGTCTGTCTGCATTAGACAAGGTATCTCTGTAGATATAGATAGATAGTTAGATATATAAATATATATATATGCCAAACTGCCTTACAGCGTTTTTTTTTTTCTTTCTTTTTTTTTTCAGTGTTGTATATGTAGCAGGCACTTGAGTTTATATGAAGATGTTCGCTTCAGTCAGAGGTGGAGGGAAGGGGTGGTGAGGCAGAAGGGGGGCGTGTGAGGCTGGGAGAGAGGCGGCAGAGGACGGACGCGTGACCACCGGCCAGCACTAGCCAAGGATGTCCAGGTAGATGGGGGTGGCTTTCCCCAATGCGTGGAGGGTTTTGTAGATCTCCTTGATGCTTAGCCGCTGCTGCGGTTCCCTCTGCCAGCACCCAAGCATGACGTCGTACACCTCTTTGGGGCAGACGCGGGGCCGCTCCAAAACACGGCCTTGGGTGATGCACTCAATGACCTGAAAAGGCGAGGAGAATGAGGACGTTACTTACATCGGGGCTCGGCCCGGGGCCCAGCAGGAGGCCACCACATCCCCTGCGAGACTCCATGCAGAGCCGAGTGCCCTCAGCACAGGCCGAGGGCAGGGCCGAAAGCAGCTCGGAGTCTCTCGTGGGTCCTGTGCGTGCGGGTTGTGAGGACAGCGGCCGGCACCGCCCTGGGCACGCCGCCTCCTGGGCCGGGCCTCCTGATACACGCCTCCTCTGCCTTCACTCCTCTTCTAGTCCTGAAGCTCATCTGGGTCACTGAGCTGTGCTCACTGTCCACTTGGAGTGGGGCTGGCCTTGGGCTGTCCCTCTGCATCTTACGAGCCTGCATGACTTTGAAACTCCCTCGATAAAGCTCTGCACCAAGGGCCCTGCACGGCCCTCTCCCCTCCGGTCCCACTTCCTGGAGAGCTCCCCTCGGTCACGGCCTCGGAGCACATCGCCACGTGTGTCCCCACGCTACGGCACAGGTCCCATCCTCGGCCAGGCCCCCTGCCCTGCTCTCTGCACTGCGCCGTGTGTGCCATTCCTTCTCCGGCCCCTCACTCCCCAGCACCCCGCCAGGCGGCCGGGGCCAGCACAGTTAGCCTCATGGGGTCTCAGCATCCTCACTGGAAGAGGGGGACCCAATGTCTGCTTGACCACCTAGACGTGTTACAGGGACCAAGTGAGAGTGGGAAAGGGGACTACATGATCACACGCACTGCAGGGAAAGCTGCAAAGAGGAGTGGGGGAAAGCACAGCAGGAAGGCCGGACCCGGCTCAGCAGGGTACCCAGGACCCAGCCTGTAAAGTGCAGTCCAGTTTCAATTCCTCCACGGAACTGCTTTGCTGATGCTGAATGTGTGAGTTTTCAAGGCTTCACCTTCCAAGCCTCAGTTAGTTTTAATTTCTCTGACTAGTTACTCCGCCACTGAATGACCCAGGTCGAACCACTCACCGTGAGCTACAGTCCCCTCATTTGAGGACAGGTGGTGATGACAAAACGCACAGAAGCATCTCCAGTTGAGTACCTGGAAAATGTTACTTCCTCTCTTTGCCTCCCCTCATCTATGCTTGTCTGGGGGAGAGAAGTGCCTTTTCTCTCCTGCTATCTCCCCACGCCGCCCCCAACAGCGTGTGGCCCCATGGGTCTCTGACCCTCAGCTGGCTTGTCCACCCATCCCTGTCACCTTCCTGGTCACCTTCACCTGGGGTCTGCGATGGCTCCCTGGGCTCACCTCTCTGCCAGCCTGACGGGTGTCCGGCAGCTCAGGTCCCCTGCTCTCATTAGAGCCCTGTGTCCACCCACCATCCCCTTCCCAAGAAAAGGGACCCAGTTCAAAGTGCAGCCACCTCTGCCGGTGCCAAGACCAAATGCACTCAGCAGAGTCCCTGCCCACGTGGGGCTGCCCAGGCCATCCATTCCCATAGAGAACCCAGTGACCAGTGGCTGCCAGTACTTGGCTGCTGCAGTGGGTGGGCAGGGAGGGGGGACAGGGGCAGGAGGCCTGCTTTCAAGGCTGACACCTCCCCAGGCAGAGTCAGAAGTGACTGCAGACACTTTGTTGGCCCCAGTGAGCCAGCCTGGGCATCCAGGCCCTCGGCTGCCTGTGATACTCCCACCCAGACCCACCTTCACAGGCCACCAGACCACACCCCCCCCCAACTGTGCTCAGGGGATAGGAATGGGCAGGTGTGCATAGGTGCACACACACAAGTGTGCTCACCACCAAGCCCAGCCCCAGGGACACAACAGTAATTTTTAAAGGCAGAACAAATGGGTTCTGACACACACTCTCTCATTATTTCTAAAGGGGAGTATCATTTTTGTCTCATTCTGGGAGATCTGATCGGGGCCCATTCAGCTTGTGAGCAATGAGATAGCACAGAGTCAAAGAAATGCCTTCTTCACAGACTCTGACATTCACTTAACTGTGTGGTCGGGACACAGGAAAGCAAAGATGCACACAGCTTCCAAGAGGAAAGATAAATTTCTTGATTATCCAGATACGATTCCAATATCAAAAGGCCCTCATGTTCATATTTTTCCAGAAAGCAGAAGAGCATAAAAATAAACGCCATCTTGCACAGGTCCGCGGAGTCGGCAGACAGAGCCGCTCGCTGTCTGCACACCGCACTGGTCCCTGGGGCCACCCGACTCCGGCCCAGATGTGGCTGAAAACTGCCCTTTGACCATGGCTGGCCAAGTGTCCTCCACGTCCCAGGAGCTCTCCCCTCTGGGACCCTGGCCAGCCCATCTGGGGACCCCCAGCACTCCCCTTTCCTTCCTTGGTCTTGAATCTCAAAAGGTGGAAAGCACTGAGTCCGTAGAGCTAGTATGCTTAGAGAAATGCCCGGCACTAATATTAATTATTAAAATTTAATTAGTATTTTTATTATTAGTGTAAATTAAAATTATACATAGAGTGTTAATCATTATTGTGTTTGCTATTATAATCCACTTCACTCTCGGGAATCCGCATGCGTCTCCATCAGTGACCTGAGCTCCGCCCTCCTGACTGCCGGCCCAGCCCGTCCCCGGGCGGGCCTCAGGCTTCTGGGGACACAGGCCACGGGGGCCCACTAGGCAGGAGGTGCTTCCACAAGACGGGACAACTGAAAAACTCATGGTGGTTCTTTGTGACCAACATCTACGATTTTTAAGCGTGGCAGAGCAAACAGAACATTGCCCTGCATCTCAATTCACACGTGTGACTTCACACTCTCTTGAAAACTGTACCTAACCCCCTACAGCTATAATTTTTTTCCTGCTAAGAAGCTCTCCCCGACTCAGTCTCATGCCCATGTCCCCTTTGCCGGCTCCGACCTCGTGCTCTATACACTGCCTCCAAACCCTGGCCCGAGATGCCCCTCGTCAGCCTTCCCCAACTCGAGGCCCCCATCCGCCCCGCCCTGTACCTCTGTGTTGGACAGCTGGAACCAGGGCTGCTTCCCATAGGTGAAGATCTCCCAGAGGATCACCCCAAAGCTCCACACGTCGCTCTCCGTGGTGAACTTCCGGTACATGATGCTTTCAGGGGGCATCCAGCGGATGGGGAGCATGGTGTGTCCTCCAACCTAACGGGGGTCAAGACAGAGGCACACAGAGAGTGACCGGATGGCCAGAATCAGTCCCGTCTCTCTGCTCTTCATATGCAGACACACTCTTGATGCATTTTGTTCTAAGACAGACACCACTTCATGCAGCTTGTATCAGAGGCCAGTGGAGAGACTGAGCAAGATAGGAGACCCACAGTAGTGCAGGCAGCTAGAGTAGCAATTAGAGAAGACACCTAAAAGGAGGTAAGTTTTTCAGCACTAAGTGCAAAGAAAGATCACAAGACAATCTCAGGAAGAGAGGTGTCAGGACCTGGTACTACAGGAAATCTAACCCTGAGAAGACATTCAGAAGGGGCTCAGTAGAGCCACTGAGCGAGGCCCTCAAGCATCGGGGTGTGTGCGGGCCTCGGGGCAGACCCATTGCCCAGGTGGTTAAGGCACAGCATGGTCCACGTGCACCTCACCTGTAGAACTGCAACTTCAGCTTCTAGAGGACGATCCTAATCTCACCACGACTCAAATCTCAGCGTTTCAAGGGGCGGGGACCGGGAGGTTCCGAAAGTATGAAGACCACATGCTACTAAGAAGTCAGTTGGGCCAAAAGACAATGCACAGCAGCTCTAAATAAGGGACTCAGAGGCCAGTAAGGAGAAACTCTTAAAAGAGCCCCAGGTGGGTCTACAGACCCCAGAACCAAGGGCCAGAGGACATGATGCAGGGGCCTCTTCCTGAGAAAAACGTTAGGGGGACCATCACCATGCGGCAGGCTAGTGGTGTTAGCAGAAGGGAGTAAAACCCCAGCCTGTTTTAGAACTGTGGGACTAACTGCATGGTTCGTAAACAGAGCCCTAGACACTGGAGCTTCAGGCCCTGGCTGGGTGCTCGGTTGGTCGGAGTGATGTCCGCACACGCCAGGGTGGTGGGGTCAGTCTCTGGTCGGGCACACGTTGGGGGGGGGGGGTGCAGTGAATGCACCAATGGGCGGAGTAAGCACCTGACCTTCTCTCTCCCTCCTTCTCTCTCCCTCTCTGATAATCAATTAAAAATAATGAACTTTTGGCTAACACATGGAAGTTTCTGTTGGAAAACTGATTAGTGCTGATATAAAGAGCTCTCCACAAATTTCTGACACACTACTCATCAGAAGAGCTGTTGCTATGGCACACCAGTCAGAGGAATAACAGAAGACACTTGAGAAAGAATGGCTTACTGGGCTATCGGCAAGCTTACTTCTAAAAAGAGAAAACATGTCGCCTTATCCACGTGAAGTATCTGAGCAAATCAATGATATGGGTTTGCACAAGCTGTTTCTGGCCTGGGATTTTATAATTAAGATAGCTCTGTATCAGGGTCAAGACAAATGATGATGTTTCTTTCAGGCAAGCAAAGACTCTGAAAACTGACCACTCACAGCCTTTCGGAAAATGAAGGGACAAAAACTGAGGATGTACTACAGAAAAACAGAAAACGATTTAGACTATGCAATGACTTTGGATATAACAAACAGCACAAAGCACAGAAACCACAAAATGCGTTTAAATCTAAATAAAGGTTGCTAATTTGGTAGTAGAGTGTGATACAATTACCAATAAAGGCTTCTATAAAATAGACATACAGCAAATACTACTACTAATAGCGCTAATAGTACTACCGCTGCCAGCAATACTTATTTGGAATGAAACTTCTAGATCATTTCAACCACAAGTGCACAGAATATTAGGTGCAGAAATAATTAAAAGCCCGATCAAGGCTTTGTCCTCAGAAAGCAGGGCGAGGGAGCTCATCAATGACCATCAGTCGTTGGTTCTAGCAGCTTAAATTTACGGGGGCTTGCTAACATTTTAAAGTGGTCTCTAAAAGAGTGGGAATAGAATATATGGCTTCTAAATCAGTTTTAGGAAAATAGAACTAAAAACCTCTAATACCAAAAGGACCACAAAAAGCAGTGGGATAATGGTGAATAGAAAGCACAAAATGAAAAAGTTTAAGTAGCATCATTACAGACAGCAAGTACAAATACAATCTCTTAAGTAAGAAAAAACCACGTTAAAAATATAATGCACGTTCTTTAGAAAAGGTATCTATAAATATCAGAAAATATTAAAGATGAAAGAATACAAAAATACAATAAAGGGGAAGTACATGTATGTTGAATATTCAATATACATTGCAACATATATTAAAAAGATAATATATTGAAATTGATTATATAGGTTATAAATTTCATGGATTTTATATCCATGAAAAAATTTCAGGATGCCAAGCACCATGTGGCAGTGATTTATATCATATTTGCAGATGGCAAAATTCACCATTTTGATCATCATAAACTTTTATGCTCCAATTAAAATAGCAACAAAAAAGTATAAAGAGTAAAACAAGTTATAAATAAAAGAAAACTGACACAGCTACAATTATAGTTTAAAAAATTAGCAGATCAAGAGTACAACATAAGTGAAAATACTTTTTTAAAATGCAAATAACGAATTTTAACTGTTACATGTGCTGTGTAAGTTTTTCAGCCTCCCTAAAAGTTGCATATTATTCTCAATTGTCTAAAAAAATTTGATAAACACTAATCACTACATTATGCCTCAAAGGAAACCTAAAATTCCAAGTGAAAAAAAGTAAACCATATAAAGTAAAAAGCAAGAACCATTTCCTGTACCAAATAAAATAGAAACGAAGAACAAAAGGATACATTTTTTTAAAAAAAGGTTCTCTTTGGTCAATTAAAAAAACTATTTGGTAAAAGATAATTAAAAGTAAAATTTAAAACTTTCATAATAATATGAATTGTACCTAAAGTAAGTTTTGAAAAAAATTTATAGCATTTAAGCACTTATTTATAAAAGTTAGAATTAAATTAGATAAGAATTCAATTTTTTTAAAGGTAGTAAAGACCTACAAGGAAAATTTATAGAAAGCAAGGGAAAAGAAGTAATAAAAATATAATGAGGAGCTGGTATAAGAGAAAGCAAAGAAAACAAATCACGAAAGGCCGGGGAAGCAGACTACCTCTACACAACCAACTGCTAGTTCTTTCAAAAGCAATATAAGCCTTTGGCCAGGTCAGCCAGGGCCACAGAGCACACGGTGGAAAATGGTAAGAGTTCCGCAATAATAAAATGTGAGATATAGATGCCATGACTGAGTTACTAGAAAATATTCATTTTTAAAAAGTTATGAAAACCAAAAACTTAACTACAAAAACACTTTCAATTGCAGAAAAAAAAAAACCCTATACATTAAAAAAAGTACAAGGAGAAGATGGTTTAATGGGTTCTACTAAAGTTTTCTACCTATTTATACTTTTCCAAAACCAAACCAAACCAAACCAAAAAGTAAATAAAACCTCCCCAAGCCATACTCTGTGGCTTCAATATCCCTGTTGACAAAATCAGTCAGGCTTAGCAGACAGTCTTCACTATTTGAACACAGACACAGATATGTCATTTATATTGCATGTAAAGCTGTCTCAGTTATGAATACAGTGTCAAAACCTAAATAAAGCATTATCAAATCAGCAAGAGATTATAATCCCATATTACAACTCAATAAGTTTTATTCTAGAAATGAAAGAATGCCTCAGTCTTAAAAAATCTGTTTAATTTACTAAATTAAAAGATAAAAGAAAAACTATCCTTTTAAAAGATGCCAAAATTTTCCAACACCCTTTCCTGATTCAAAGCTCTAATTCCTTACTAATAGAAGGTAAGTTCCTTCATTTAACACATTAACCGTCATATTTACTGATAAAACATCAGAAGCATAGAGGTGTCTCCTATCCCTGATTCTAGGCATCTCTGGGTAGGTGGGCTCCTAGCCAATGTAATGAAGCAAGAATTAAAACAAGGTAAAATATTTAAAAGGAAGAATCAAAATTGCCGTTGTCTGCATGTGATATGACTATTCAAGGCAATTAACTAAGAAGCAATTGGAACAATTACGTGGTTTAATAAGCTACCCAGATGTGAAATGGACACACAAAATCAAATTCTTCTCACACACCAGCAGCCGGTACTTTAAAATTCAGTGGGACATAAGACTCTTTGTATGAAGGAAACATTGAAAATTCCTAGGCATGAACCTTAGCAAAAAATATAGAAGGTCTAGCTAAAGAAAAGTGTTGAAAAACATAAAAAGAGATCTAAACAATTAGAAAGATGTCTTTTCTTTGGAGAAAAAGACTCAGCATCCTGCAGCTCATAAATCTCTCATTCCTTGTTAAAATTCATCTAAAACTTCAGCACAATCCAAATAAAGACCCCAATGGAATGATGCATGGAAATTGACACAATGATACCGGAAGTCACCTAAAGGAGTGAGTACTGAATAAAAACTCAGATATACTTGAGATAGAACAACAAGGGATATTTATCAGATAGTAATACATATCATCGAACTTCGGTAATGAACACACTGTGTTATTGGCATAGGAATAGACAAGTTTCATTGATCAATGGAGCAAAATAGAGTCCAGAAGCAGACTCATACATAAACATCAGAATTAAATATATGAAATGATGGGTTAGTAAGCAAAGCATTGGGACAATGAACTATTCATTTAAAAAGTACACTTAGATACCTACCTCACACCATATACAAAAATCATTTCCAGATGGATTAAAGAGCTAAACATAAAAAACAAAACAATAATAATATTAGAAGAAAACTTAGAAAAGTATTGTACAACCTTAGGAGAGGAAGACCTTCCTAAATAAGACACATGTTCACAAAGCCATAAAGAATAAGAACTTAGAGATACAACTTGTAAAAGTGAATACTTCTGCATGGCAAAATGCAAAATAAACCCAGTTAAAACACAAATGACAGGGAAAAAAATACTTGCAATACACATAACAGAGAATTAAATTCCATATATTATAAAGCAATCCTTTATGTTAGTTTAAGAAAGCAACCCAACAGAAAAATGAGTAAAGAGGAAGAGCAGGTGATCCATTAAAAAGCTACAAATGGCCACAGACACATGAAGAGATGCTCATCAAATGACAGAGAGACACATTTTTTTATGCAGTGTGAGTGACATGCAAAGGACTGACAGTCTCTGGTGCTTGAGGAGGTCTGAGCGGTCGTCCTCGAACACTGCCGCCGCTGGGGGTCCAGCAGCCATTTCTGAGGCCCTGTGGCAGAAGCTGCCCACGCTAGCGATGTAAGTGGCCTTTTAACCCAGTAATGTCATCTCTAGGAGTCTTGGGAAAAAACTAGGTCTTGTGAGCAAAACACCTGGTTGAAGATGTTTATGTCATTGTTTTTAAGGGCAATGATTCGTTTGCCACCAAATGTGCCTGCAGCAGTTTTAAAGAAGTATCGGAGAGTGATGCGTGGGGATTGGACATACGTTAAAGGAAAACTCGAGACATTCAAAATATACACCGGCATTCTCGTTCATGTAAGAACAGGAATGCATAAGCAAACATATCACGGGGCAATAACATGTCACTCTGTAAGTGCACAGGAAAAACCCAGAGAGACAGCGTCGCATCAAAGCACCGGCTTCCTCCGGAGAGCGAAGTGCCAGCAAGCCCGGACCGCAGAGAAAATTCCACTTTTCACCGCGCACATGTCTATGCAGTTGGCAATTTCACCTTGATCGTGTACTACATTTGAAAATTTAAAAACAGTTCAAGGAAAATGAACATACGAATAAAGAGAAACAAGTGGACCTAACTGATTTAAGTTCTATGTCGTTGAAAGGCGGTGTTTTTAGAAGAAAGTTATGTTTGTGACTGAACCCCAGTAGGACCTTTCACTGGATCTGGGTTCTTGATTTAAAAAACAGAAGTCGGGAATCCTGAGCATTTACCATGGATTCCTCCCAGCTGGTTCTGGTGTTTGCCTCGTGTGATGGTTTTATACAGGGCCCAGAACAAGTGTTCCGAATGGAAACCTCCCGGTTTGCAAGACAGGGAAATCCAAGTGTGCTGGTGTGATGTCAACGAGCTCATGTGTTTGCGCAGAAAAGCATCAGAAGGGTATCAATTGCCTACAACTTCTCCCCACCAAGGAACATGTATGGAGCTTCCCACTGGGCAGCAGCACCAGGTGGGGGATGCATGGATGGCATTCCTCCAGGAGTGAAAAAAAATATGTCAAGAGGCCAGGGATACAACCAAAAGGAATAAGCTGGAAGTCAGAGGTCTGGGCTTGGACATGACTTCTGATAAGCACCTGGTGTGCTTGAGTTTCAGTTTCCTCATCTTCTGCCCAGGCGTCAAGCAGAGCCCTGCCTGAAGTGAGGGGACACCCCTAGGCATCACTAAATGCACAACCAGACACAAAGTGCTGCGATGGCACCCGTGTGTGGCCTTCGTGCTTCTGCAGGGCACCACAGACCCAGACCCCCCAGATTTCTCACAGAGATCCATCTAGACTCCACTGGTCTCCCTCCAGGGCTGCCCCCAGCCTTCTCCATGCTGGAGAGGGCTGGCCTGGGAAAAGCAGTGGTCAGATCCTCCCGTGGAGAAAAGCACTGACCTAGGCAGACAAGCTATGGCTGAAACAATAATCTTAATGCGTAAACCACTAATTCATGAACGCAAGCACCAGCCGCTGGGTATTACACTCCGCCCCACCTAATCCCCTCTCCCACTGTCCTGTTTCACAGAGGAAAATATGGCCACTTGTCTGGGCTCTGCCTGAGAAATCCCAGCCAATGATGCAGGCTCTCAGTGAGACACACTTGAGAATCTGAAGGCTCAGCCATGAAATGGGATGCATAAGACTAAGGCAAAAATGCCAAGAAATGAGTGTAGAAACAAAACCAGTCCTTGGAAATCTCTGGATCACACCGCCTTGGGCGACGCCCTCCCTTACCTCTATGACTGTGGATTCAGGTGCTGCCCGCACAATTGTCCTTTACCCAGCCCCCATTCACCCAGTGACACTGGCAGCCACTGAGGATTACGGCCCAGATGACCGGCTATTTCCTTAGCGGCTGCAAAAGGATGGCATTCTAATCCCAGCGTCCCCTCTGCAGGTGGTAGCTTGGAAACCTTCAGTGAATTAGTACTTTCCTTCAGTGACTGTGTGGTTATCCCAGTGACAGCTTAATTGGAAATGCCTGGTTCTCTCCCTTTATTTACCAGTTCTCAGACTAATGAACTAGTTCCCTAGCATCCTTCAAAGGTGACCAATGAGAGGTTCGTTTTTGTTTGGTGTGGTTTGGAGACGCATCACAGCTCCTGTGTGGTTTTCTTCGATGTTATATATGCATTTTTCTTATGCTAAAAATCTTCATTCCCAACATCAGTAATATTACTTACTCGCTTTAGCTTAGTACATGTTATCTACTTATGCATGTATGTATTTTGAAATAACAGCTCGAACAGTGTTACTAGCAATGTGATCCCTGGACGCTGTCTACAATCTTTGCAGTTCTTTTGGGCCTCAGGACACACGGGGACTCACCGGGTGGTGGGAATGCACCGGAAATGCCCGCCACTTGGAGTGGTGCTTTCTCTGCCATGAGGTCACCACTTAATGTGCAGTTAGGTTTGCTAGTTTCATTTTGCTTTTTATTTTTAAGAATTGCTTTTTCTTTCTTATGTGATTTAATGGTGTTTTACTGTAATCTAAAATCTGTTACATGACTTCCAAGTCTAAACCACAAAACAAAGCACAGGAAAACCAAGTCTAACTCTGCCTCTGCTCACTGCCCTGCTCTCCTCCTCCCCTCCAGGTAAGTTATTTTCTGTTTCTTTTCAGTATATTCTTCTCCTGTTATTAACATAAGCAAATACGGATTATATGCATTTTCCTCGTCTTCTTAGGTAAAAGGTAACATCCCATACCTGTCTTCTATGGAGTTTTTCTAAAGCTGAACTGAGAACCTATAACCCCTTTAGGTTCTCCATCATATACGTATGCGCGCACACACACACGTATGCACGCGAGTGCACACACACCCTCCCCTGCCACACACCCCTACCTGCCACTCTCAGAAGGAAGCACAGATCTCTCACGCACTCAGTATCTCAGGAGAGAGAACCTACAGAGTACAAATAAACGCCATGAAATACTGATCCAGTTGTTGAAAATAAATATCTCTAGTGGGAAATAAATCCTTTGGCAAGTCAGGAAGTTTCCAGTTCTTTCCAAACAACTGAAGGAGGACAGACTTAAAAAAGAAACTTGGAAACAGATCACTATATGACCTCAGACAAAAACCTAGATAATAGTTTCGAGAACTGACTCGGGGTACAATAACAAAACTCCTTCCTTTCCCACCTTATTTGTTTATTGTAAGTAACATTCCTCATTTCCTATATTTATAAGAATGAAAAAGAGAACCAGAGTTAATCTTGAACCTTTCTTACTTTAGCAATAAATAATATTCATTATGAATACACAGAGTATTCAAGCATGTAAGAGATGCATTTCCAAAAATATTATAATTCCCATCCTTCGTATTCACTGCCTATTTCTGTGTATTACAAATAATTGTAATGATAACTCAATCCAAAAGCTCTTAACATCTAGCAACTTATGATTATTGGACATTAAAAATTAAATTTAAACCTTCATACATATTTTTGTCACACTAAATTATGACACAGTGGCCAATAAAAGGCTTTTGTGCGTAAAAAATATAATACATAAGGATAAAATTCAATAGAGTAACTGGAATAAAAATATAAATTCAAGAAGAAAAAGAAACCCTGTCAAACTATTTAAGAACTTGTTCATGTGTTTAATAGAAGATGATGAATCAAATTTTCTGGTACTTAAAGTTCATTAGATACTTTGAAGAAATAATGCATTTTTAATGTCAATATTTACAATGTTCTGAAAATGGCATCGTTGGGAACTGTTTAAAATTATATTGAAAACTATGCTGAAAATTTTACATGGCAACTTAGGACACTCGGGGTAGACGTGGTTTTGTTAAATTCCGTTAGGGGCATAAACGTGTGAGGAGCACTGGTCTGGAGACTGAGCAACCCTCGGAGCAGAGTTTGCAGCCTGGGCGCTGGCTGAGTTCCCCCCCCACCAAGGCCACATCCCAGCCGTCCTCAGGCCCACAGCGTAAGGGGCAGAATGTGAGAAGAGGGAGCAGCTGCCGAGAGCCCCCAGACCCCGTCTCCTTCTTTCCAGTCCTGGCTGGTGCTCCCAGCCTCGCCCTGAGGCCCGGGCAGTGGGATGGAAGGTGCTGAAAGCTGCGTGGCCACAGGCCTGCAGGTGGAGTTTGCACTGGGGCAGACGGTTCTTCCAGGGTGCCTCCCCCTCCCCATCCACCCACCGCCACCTAGAGCTGTTCGGAGTTCTAGAAGGCTCTGGGGTGTCTGCATCTCAGCACACAGAAAAGTGGGTGGCTGGTAGCTTGCAAAGAGCACACAGAAGCCTGCTTCTCTCACAGGAGTTCGGAACGTCTGTCCTCACACAACTCTGAGGTGTAACTAGGACACAGTGCCGCATACATCTCAGATAAAGGCACCAAGACGCAGCGAAGGTGGGCAGGCAGATTCACAAGGCACGGTAATTCTGGACCGAGGGAAGGGTTCAATCTTCCTCTGTAATCACTGACTTGCGTGGGTCCGGTCAGAACCCGTTAAAGCAGACGAGAAGACAGTGACTTTGTGAAGAGCCATAAAGCCTTTGCAACATAAGTTAATGAAAAAAGGGCTCAACCAGGAGATTATCATAAAGACAGCCATGTGTTGTGTGGGCCATTACTTCTTGTTTACTCCACTTTCACATTTCCTGGCTGCACGTCTCAGCCCGTACAAGAGACTCCATGAGCATTACGAGAAATAAAGGCTTAGCATCTGCCTCTTCCTCCCTGGGAAGTCTGCTGGTTTCCCATGTGCTCCAGTGGCTCTGGCCTCCTCCTTGCCCTGCAGGAGTCGCAGCCCCAGCAGGCACTTGAATGTGCCCCCAGGAGCCACTACTACAGCCTTTGAAATCACTGCCACTCTCGCCCCAGAGCCTAAGGACCTCACACACGCGGGCCACACAGCAGCGTACAGTGTAGACGTATAGGCATCCATGTGTCTGGGGGGAGAACGTTTATGTGACAAATGTGCCCAGCAAGGCGCATGCATGCCACACAGCCACAGACCCCCACAGAGGCCTGTCCGTCAGGCCCCAATCACGGGCGGGTGGTGACATGTCCCTTGGACACCTCCTGGCACACATGGCCTAAATGGAGGAGGAAAGGTCCAAAGCCTCCTCCAATGTGTTCTGTCTCCAAGACGGCAACAATAAGCAGTTTCACTGGAAACCAGGTGATTCACTTTGCTGACAGCTTCAAACTTGCAGAAAGACACAGCCCTCCTCCCTGGAGTTACCCCTCCTCGCTTCCCACTCCCTCCCACTGCTAGACTCTAAATAGCTCTCTCCCCACAAGTAGAGGAGACTCAGGAATAAATGGCAGTCTGCCCTCCGGGAACTCTCCCCACTTCCACCCTCTCTCCTCTACCACCTCTCCCCCCACCTCACTTTCTCCACTGAGATATGGCTAACACGGGTTGTAGATGCCATATTGTCAACTGGGTTTCCATCACTGCCCTGCCCCATCTGCCTGCTCACAGGGCAGGTGGCATTGGTGTCTGAGCCTACGTATATTCCCTGCAGGTGCCAGTCAGATTCCTGGGGCATCTCTGAGAGACCAGCCCCACCCTGTAACCATGCCCACTTCATCTCCCCAAATCCAAGGTCATCAGCACCCAGGGAGCGAAAGGAGATATCCCACAGGAATGCTGTGCTCAGAACACACAGGGCTGGAAAGGACCTTGGAAACTACCTAGCCCACCTCCAGGTTGCGAGCTGTCTGAAGTCACCAAGAACAGGGAATGAAAGGGAAGCAAAACAGAACGGATGTCCTATGCAGTGCTGCTCTGGTTTTACCGTGACATTTTCCCTGCAGAAGAGCATATGTACATAAAGGTATACACAGCAAAAACATACAGACTGAGCCTCGTGAAGTTTACATTTCTGTTCGGTCGCTTCCTCCTCTCTGCCCTGACGCATGCAGACTTTGGGTCGCCTGGCAGGACTTGGCTGGTGCCCAGCTGCGTGGGTGGGCGCCTCGGCAATGCAGGAGTCTGACTGTCTGTGTGATTTGGGTCTACAGTGCATGTGTGTGCGGTCACAAACGCGCCCCTGTCCGTGGCTCTGCCTCACTGAGGGGTGTTTCGTGGGTGAGGCCTTTACACAAGGGACTGAGATTTTCTACGGTGACATCAGACTTCTTACTTCATAAGGCAGAATTGTTTGCTTTCTTTTTGCCTCTCTCCCTTTTCCCAACAAAGTGGGGCGAACTATTATCTAGCTTCTTACAGCCATAACCGAAGATTGCAGCCCTGGGTCTAGCAGATGCTGGGAATTCTTCAGAGGGAAGCTGCAGAGGCAACTCACAAAGACGTCATTATAGCACGGCTCCCTCGGAGCCGGTCTCTGTGACAGCTTAGGCAGAAGGCAGCCATTCAGCACAGTCTTGGTGGAATGACTGTCTCGGGCTAAGCCCTCAACCCTAGGATTAGGAAAAACCCTTGGACTCTTCCAAAAATACAAGGAGTCTAACAGCCAAGAGGTTTAGTGGCGCAAGTCTGGAGGATACATGGGCCCTTTATTTGGGCTCCCCGACTCGCTCACCTAGCGCCACCCGAGCCAGAAGCAAGTGCTCAGCTGGAAGCCCCGGAACACACACCTTTTTTGTAACAGCCCCTGTTGTTCTCTGGTTCACATCCTGTGCGAACACCAACACTCATTCCGGGACCTCACTGTCCCTTTCTGCCCCAAGCAACAGATTCTCACAGAGCACACGGTGCAAGTCAAAGATGTGGTCTGAAGGATGTAACTCGACCCTCTTCTCTTCTCCCAATGCCCAGACTCAGAGCCCCCGGCTGCACTCAGATCTGCACTCAGATCTCCTCCGGAAAGCAAACTTCAGGGATGTTGTTAAAAGAGCTCACTTCACAGAGCAAAGCTGGGGGTCTCACTCAGATCCAGGGCGACCTTCCCACCCCCAGGTGCCTGCTAAATGTCACTGGGTAAAAGAAGGCAGGAGAACAGAGCCTCTTTGAGATCAATCTAAATTTTTAATTAACCTGCATGACTCAGGTACTGACAGGTTTCAGTTTAGATTCAGGCTAATTTAACAAAAATAAGATATTCCCTCTCAAACCAGATTGACTTTGCTAAATATTTAAAAATACAATATTGTGGTAATGAAAATGCATGCACAGGATGAGGAAACAGAGTATCCAAAGGAACTCAGGGCATAATTATGACTCAGCCAACACTACTTACTAGCTAAGCAACCTCAGGGGATTTATTTAACCTCCCAAAGACTTCGCTTCCTCACGTGTAAAATGGGGATAATCCATCTAAACAAAATGTCGCGCTTGAACGCCACATGAAACGCAACATGGGCACAGCAGGCTCTAAGCACACACATACACACACACACACACACACACACACACGCTGAGGCTCTGAATTCGAGCCTTTCCAGGGAGATGCTGACTTTTCAGTGGCCGAGTCTGTGTTTACTGCACAGAGCTTCCCAGTTTCTCCAGGGACTGGGACACTCTGCCCAGTGCCCCATTCAGTGAGAAGGGACTGTTCCCGACTTATGGGCAAGGAAACTGGCTCAGGAGTGGGATGCCAGCAAGTCTACAGTAGGTAGGGGCCCCGCTAGGGGCGAAGCCACTGCCACACTCCGAGCTCTTCTCCTGATGGGTTTTGTGGGTTCAGGGTAATGCTGCTACAGACAGACACTGCAGCAGCTTGGAGGGGCTCCCAGGACCAGCCCTGCTGCCTGCCTGGATCCCTGGACTGGTTGTTCACAGAAGCAGGGTGTAGACACTCAGGAAAAGCAGCTAATGTGCATCTCAGAGAAGACGAGACCAGGCTGGTTAGGGCCCAGGCGTCTCCCAGGGGACTGGGCTCAGTGACGGCACCTCCTGTCAGTGAGGCCTCATGGCAGGGAAGCACAGAACACAACAAAAAAACCCAAGATGATATAGGTTTTAAAAAGCAAAGAATGAAACAAGATCTTTCTTTCTCAAAAGGAACCTGAGCCATACATGGTCTCCAGCCATCTTCTCAGCCCTATTAATGATAACAACATCACTCCCTATTGGTCCAAGGTCCTACCAGGCTTAAGACGACAGCACCGGATTCTCTCTGCACGACTCCAGTTTGGTTCTATCACCTGATGAGCCTGAGCTTCCGCCCAGGTACAGGGATGAAGAGACATCAGATGTGCACCCAGGGCCCCACAAGAGGCGCCTTGTAACGGGAGGCATACGCTCCCTCACCAGCCAGCGAGGCCTCACAGCTCCGGAAGCTCCGCCTGGGTGCCGGCCTTTTAAGCTCTGGATGAGAGGCTCGCCTCGGAGGCTTCTTAACTGAAAACTTTTCTTCCTATTCCCAAGGTTCCAACAGCCTGGCACACCTGACCCCTCCCTGTAAAGTCTGTTACGCGCACTTGATCATGGGGGAAACTTCTAGCACAATTAGCTGCCCCAGCAGACAGCCTGAAGCAGCCTCTGTTTGGTGCTCTTGGTGCTCATCTCAGACAGAACTTGTGAGGACTAATTAGAGAACGTCATAAAGCACAGCCAGGGGCATGCAACTGCCCCCGAAAGGGCTGGGGTACTGCATTCCTTCCGACAGTACAGGGATTTCTACACCGGTCTGACCTCTGTCATCTCCAGAGGCTGCTTCCGAGTGGCCTTAAAGAGAGGACTCGCAGCCGCTGACTCGCAGCTCCCCTGGCCCTGAGAACACTCAGAGAGCCATGTGGCTCATGCCGTGTCCTAGCTCTGTGGGCCAGGGTTTGCGACGAGGCAGACAACCGTGTGTCTGGGCCAGTGGAGAGGTAAACTGAGGCTGCACGATGTCCCATTACAGACACTGGTGGGTGCAAAAACTGGTCCCCAGGACGGGAACTGGAGGAAGCCCACCTTCCGCAGACCTATGTCGGAGGCACAGAGCCACCGATCCCTACCATGCCACCCAGGAAATCGTTTAACCTTTCTGATCTTCCGTCTCCCTGCCTGTGAAACACCAGCTGGCATTTCCCTTCCAAAACGGCCAGGAGGATTAAATGCGATGGCCCAGGTCAGCCATTTAGCACAGTGCCGGGCACATGGCGGGCCTCCACACATGCCGGCACGTAGCGGTTGCAGTGATGATGGGACAGTGCAGCGGCACTATTCTCTCACATGCATGTGTGCAACAGGTCCAAGGCTTGGCTGATGTAAAAAAATGAAGTTCGGAACTCCACGTGTGGGTGGGTGGGAGTATTAGGCAGTGGTAAAGATTCAGCTGAATTAGGAAGTAAATCTCAAGTGTCCTTGGCTGACGGCTCTTTTGATGTAGGACTACTCCGAAACACAAGTCTTTTTTGGTTTCGTGCTGTGACAATAGGCAAACCAGCACCTTGCCTCCTGTGCCCCTCACCCTCAAGGAGGCCCCCACAGCCCCCAGGCACAGCACCCAGCGCCAGCTGAACACGTGGGCGGCTGGAGCTGGAGGCGAAGTCCGCTCCTTCCGAACCCTCCACATTAATCATTCCAGCTGGAGGGAGCCCTGGGCCTTCAGGCCTCCTTTTGCTTTACTGACCGCCAAATGAAAATGTCAGAAGTAGCTGGAGAGGAAGGGCAACCTGGGGGACAGGAAACACTTCTGCGTGTTTTAATTACTTCGGTAAACAACACATACCATGGTGGGAACCTACCATCCACAGCTCCATCCCCGGGCCCAGGGAAGTTGCAAAAGCGTCATGGGGGGCGGCGTGAGAAACAGGCCACTCCTCCCCAGACCAGAGGCTGCCCCATGGGCGTCGCTGAGCCAGAGCTGAGCCACCCACCCACAAGCTGATGAGCTGCAAACAGCTCCTGCAGGGCCAGGAGAAGGCAGCAACGTGCGACTTCCCCACACACAAGCCTCCCCCGAGGGTGGAATGTCCCTCCCCACCCCGTGGAAAGGGGGTTCCTCTGTGAGTCAGGCAACTGGCCCCTTGATGCTGAAGGAAGGAGGAAGGACCCCTGGCCTTGTGCGCAGAGGCTCACAGACCACTGGCCAGGCCCCTGGCAGGACCACGAGCGTGGCATGGTGGGCGCAGCCCTCAATCTGCACTAGAAGGTGAGGGTTTGACTCAGAAATACAATGGGGCTTCAGACTCTCGGGGAAGCCCGTGCACGGGTGGAGGGTGGCAGAAGTAGGAGCAGTCTGTGAATTGCAAAGTGATTAATCAACAGAGTTAATGCCACTACTATTCGCAGGCATCACAAGCTCCTAGTCAGCCCTTCCCCTAAGACATTCCCAAAGAGGGGTCCTGTTAACCACCCCCCCACACACACACACGGCCCTCACCCTGCTTAGAGACAGCTCCAGCGTGCTAGGAGGAGGCAACTGGAAACTGAGCCGACACTAGGGGAGCCTTAGAATCAAAGGGGACGAGCGATGGATTGGAACTCAGATTGTCTGCGTTCTGGCCTATTTCTACCAGCGTGTCACCCTATGGCCCTGGGCTTCCCCTTGGTCTTGACAATCATGTCTGCCATGATGACACAGTGGGACCAGGGGGTCGCCAAGACTCCTCTCCACGCAAACACTGCATGAGGTTGGCCAGAGCAAAGTTTTCTTCTTTGAATCAATACACCAACAGAGCTGAACAAAGGTTCACCTTAGGGATCTCTGCAACATGAGCAGCAACTTTCCAGAAAGGGTGCATGCGTGTGTGTGTGTGTGTGTGTGTGTGTGTGCGCGTGTGTGTGTGTGATAGGCAGGCTGAGGACAGCAGCGGGTGCTGCGGTGCCCTGCCTTAGCCATGCAGCATGCCATGAGGCTCACATCTGGGCCCTGAGTCCTCCTCTGTGAGACCAGTGTGTGCAACAATGGGCGGGGCTGCAGGGCCTTTCCACGCCTTCTAGTTCCGAAGCACTGTGATTCTGTGGGGCAGAGACTGGATGACCTCTGGATGCCCCACCCAGCGCTGGGAGGTTACAGCTCTGAGCCCACTGGCCCCATGCCACCCACCCGCCTCCACAACAGGGCCCCAGGCGCCAATCTGCAGTGAAGCGTGGGAGCCAAGGGCAGTCCCGGGTGAAAGGGACAGAGGGGCTGCCCTTCCACACAGCATCTGGCACCCCAGGCTGCCTTAGAGGCTTGCAGCTGCTGGAGGCAGACTTCTCCCTTTACAAACAAGTCCCACCTCTCCACCTCTCCTTGAAGGTCAAGAGGCGGGGAAGGCTGCCCTGGGGATGAACCAGGAGAAAGTCTTCCATGTGAAGCCAGTAATCAGTGGGATGGTCCTTTCAAAGGCATTCCTACTCTCACATGTAGTCAGGTCTCCAAGAGCACAGAAGGGAAATCTGAGCAGAGCGTGTGTGATCTTCTTGTTTCCAGGCTAACAAAACGGGGAGACAGTATCTCTCTCTCGGGGTCGCCTAGTGGGACCCAAAGAGGCGGGGCCAGCACAAGACTAGGGTAGGCGATGACCAGGAGCAGCCCTCTCGTCCTAACTTATTTAAACCTCTGGTCTCTGCCACAAGAGAGGGAGAAGGACATGCCAGAGCGAGAAGCTCGTGGTCCCCACGAACAGGGAGGGACACAGAACTACGACTTACCACTCACACTACGCCAGGAGGGAGGGAGGGAGGGAACAGGGCACTAAGCAAGTTCCTTGAGTTCCAAGGACTGAAAAGTGGAAGATCCAAGTCATGCCCCTAAATTACTCTGATTCCCACACCAGCGTTCTTTCCCACCACCACGCTGGTGTTCTCCTGCATTCGCATGGAAAGACGCCTCACTGGTAAAAATGTTCTGCGATATGAATTGACGGGCTGGTGTGGCAGGTTTCAAAAACATGCCATAGAAACCCTAGAATCAGATTTCTATAAAAAACACCCGTAAGCACAGAATAAGGGTTCTCAGCCACAAACACACCGGTCTGCAGGCGCAGCGAGGGAGGCCGGTACGGTGGGGGCCGCGTCAGCCAGCGGACGCTCCTCCTCCGGCAGACAGGCCAAGAGGGCCGTCGGCCTGGGCACAGCTTCCCCAGTCGCCTCTCCTCTGTGGCGTTTTCTCTGCACAGGGCCAGGCCTGGCCGCTGCAGAGGTGACGGGGTGACTTCACACCTGCACAGCTGGGCTGCCTGTCAGTGGCAAGGCCTCGCCAAGAACCCAGGTTTTGGCTACTGACCATCTAGGTCCCAGGTAATCGGTTCAACGGGGCAGCATTCATCATCTTGATTTTCAAAATCCATTAGCTTTGATTGCTCGGGAATTTATTTCCCAGTAATGTCTCTTTCCCTCAGATCGTCATCTTGGGCAGAAAAGGAGGAAGACAGGGAGAGAGAGGGAGAGAGAAGCAACCCGGGTCAAGTTGGGTCCTAGAATTAAGCCCCACCAGAAACAGTCCCTACATCGGGATTTTGTGACTATCGAGTCGATACTCTGTCTTTTTGCTTAAGATAGCTGGGGTTAGGTTTTCTGTCACTTGCAGCTGAAGGAATCTTGATGTAACACTGGAAATCTCAACTCTCGAATTAGTCTCCATTTGGAGGAATAAAGTGTCTAAACATGAACCTAAGAAGAAAGACTCGGGAGAGATCCCACCAGCCCACGTGGAGACCGGCTTGCCCTTCTCAACCCACTGCCTCCTGTCCTGCCCTGCACGGTGGCACCCACATGCCAGGGCTTCCCCATCCACACGTGTCACAGGAACACGGTTTACAGCATGTGACTCTGAGACCAGCACCTGAATGACAGCCACCTGCCTCAGCCAGGAGGGTGGCAGGTGCACCAGACCTCTGCTGTCCATTTGGGTTAGCCACCAGTGCCAGCAGCAACAGGAGGAGAGAGAGCTAATCCTCAGGGGAGGTAAGGACCAGCCCAGCAGACCTAATAAGGACACGGCCTACCATGTAATTAAGAGGCCTCTCCCACAGGAGAATGTGTTAGGGTCTCCCCAAAAGACCCACCTTAACTCTCCTGAAGTTCAACACTTGGAAACTACCTTCTGCAATCCCAGGGCGGTTAAACAGTGTTGGTTTTTTCCCTCTGTCCAAGTGCCATTGTGTTTTGGAAAACTCTCTTGCTGCTAGACAACCTCACTGCACACAGCCTAAGCCGCCCCACGTCCCCAGTGACAGCTGAGAGACACCGCCATGCAGAGCGGGTGAAAATGTGCCCCTTCAGCTCTCCTTGTGTGCTCCTGGCATGCCAAGGGACAAGTACGTGTTCTTGGGGCCCTCAGAAAAGCCGGGTTCATCTGGGTGGGCAGGCACACCCTGGGTTCTAGGCAGGCTGCTCTGAGCAGGTTCCTGGGCTGGGCACACACGTGACCACGAGCCCTCAAACACGTGCGCTGAAGGCCCAAGCACTGCCCTTCTGGCTGCATCTAAACCCATCCCAGGATTAAAACACACCTTGTACGTGTGAGTGGCAGGTGGGGCTCATGCGAACAGTAGAAGAAGAAATATCCCTGTTCCCTAGAAACACAACCAGGCATTTCCGACCCTCACCCTCGTTCACACCGGGACTCCAGAGACCACATGCTGCAGGGCAGAGGCAAAGCAGTGCTCACGTGGGTTAGCGTGTGAGAAGAAAAGCCAGTGGGCCTGCTCGCCCACCGTGGCCAGGGAGGGGACTCGGAGAGAGAAGCCGGAGAGGAAGATCCTCCAGGGGAAGATGAGTGACACCGTGCTCCTCAGCTCTGAGTATCAAAGTGACAGGGGGAGACTGGACAACAGGCCACAGCGATCAAGGACCAGGACGTGAGGGGGCTGCCGTCATCCAACAGTCCGCAGACCACAGTGAGGGCCCTTCCAGCGCCTGGAGCATATCTCTGAGTGACACTGACATTGTGGTGGTGAAGAAAATCCTTGATAAATGACAGAGTAATAACTTCTCTCCGTTCCATCTGACACACATCATGAGATTAAGAGAGACACTGACGTGACGTGCTGACGTGCATGGAGACCTCTGGATGACACATGTGACAGAAATCCAGGAAAATCCCAGTGCCACAGGTAGGAAGGCCCTCCTTCAGCATAAAGGGGAAACTGGAGGAAGTCACCGACATCACCCGTGAGCCTTCGCTTCGCTACCACAGCTGTCTCAGGTGCACGTGAACAGCGATCTGCTTGCTGAAATACCTTAGGACCTCAACTTCTGCATAAAACACGAGGCTACCTGATTTTTTTTTCTGGGAAGCCTATGAGTGCATGTTACAAATGAATACAAGTTCACACAGTGACCCTGAGCTAAGTGTGACCGTGGAGACACCCTGCTTCTTGCTAACAGCAGTCCTGAGACTGGATGAGGCTGATCGTGGACTCCACTCACAGCAGTAGGAAGGAAGGACGTCTAGGAGGCTCTTCACACGCGACTCGTCACGCCAACCCCTGTTGAAGCACCTGTGCCCAGTCTCAGACCTCTGCATGCATTCTCCCACCCCGTCACCTGCACACAGACCATGCACCGTCCCTCCTTCCAACATGCGTGACACCCGGGAACACGGACACGTTGAAGTCAAGCTCCACCTCCCCTAGCACGGCTGCCACAAGGGGAAGACTGGCTCTCATGCCCCGAAACGTTCCATGCCTGTCCCCGTCCCCAGTGACAAGGACACCTGGACAGGCAGCGAGAGCCGCTGTGCCTTCATGCACACTCAGCAAAGGCAGTGACAACCGCCCCAACGCACCTACCGCACCTGACGCAGCCATGCAGCAGCCCCATTGCAGGACCGGGGTCTCCCGGTGGGTCCTGTCTTCCTGTTCTTCGCTCCCCCCACATCCCACCCACTGGTGGGTGTGGACAGAAGCTGAGACTAACAAACAAAGGCGGGATTCCAGACTTAGCTCGGCCTGGGTGTGAACCCTGGCTCCACTACTTTCTAGTTCCGTGTTTCGACAGCAGTGGGAACTGATCCCTAAATGGGATTCGGGCAACTTCTTCGTGGAAACAGTGTAGGTTAAATAAATGAACTTACTCAAAGCCCCTGGCAAAGCCCCTGGCTCGTGCTGCCCCCTGACATCCCCGAAGCCTCTGTGTAAAATATGGATGGGCCTTCGGGTGCTCTGGGCAGCCAGTGCGAGGCGAAGGCTGGAACGCTTCCTCCAGGGTCCCCCCTCCCCAAGCCAGTGACCCTGAGGCCTTCCTTGCTCTCAGGTGCTCCCAGTCCCGGTCGGGGATGCTCCCCAACTGTCCCAAAGCCCTGGCCACCGCGTTTTCCCTCTGCTATTGCTGTTAGCCCATCATTTGTGACTGTTTCTTGCTTTGGCCTCAAGGATCACCAGACCTGACTTGTCTCAGAAAGACTTTAGCCAAACCATGAAAGCCCTCCTGGCTAAATTAAATAAGTAAAACAGATTATATTCCTGAGGGAACTCGAGTGCTTTGACCTTTCTGTTTCAAACCACACACACCGCCAGAGCCACCAAACACTTCTTTTTCTCTGCTCTGCTTTATTTTTCTTGTAAGCATCTACTGTTCTCAGACTATACAGGCTACCTTATCTTTATCTCCCATCTCCCTTATTAAGGGCAGAGGTTTTTGTCTGTTGTAGTCGCAGCTGCATCTCTCACACCACGAACAACAGTTCCCGGTACCAGGACAGAGTGACTGCAGGTCCCAGTCAGCCAGGGCAGGTGCCGGTTTGCGCTTGTGTGTCTGTTTAGTTGTTAATAGCTTCCCTTTTCTGTCTCAGAGGTGCCCAAGTCTAGACAAACACACAGAATTGATCAGCAATACATATTTGTTGAGTTTAACTGAAAATTTTAACCAATTTGATGCTGGAGTTCAACCTGTCAACTCCTGAAACCAAGAGTTTTACCCTGGTGTGAATGAAATACCTACGATATTTTACAAGCATGAGACTAAACTGATTAATCTCTTATAACAGCCCTGTTTGCAAAGTGCTCACAAGGTCAGCAAACATGTTCATTCAGATAAACTCGCACTACACACATCCGTCGGCACCGAAGAGCCCTAAACTTCCGGCCATTATGAGTGACAGCACCAGGAGGCGGCGCCTGCAGGAACGTGGGGGCTCCGCTTCCCCACCTCCCTGACCAGGTCCGGAGGGGGCCGTACAAACACTGTGCACCTGGCCGGGCCGCAGCCTCCCACGGCATCGCCTATTAGAAACCAAAGGCTTCTCACCTCCAAATGAGTTCCCACACCTCAGTCAGTGCAGGGACAGCCCCGGCCCCTGGGCAGGCAGGACTGGGGCCTCCCAGTCTGGGTGGGACTTTCGAGGCTGGATAGGTAAATTCTCCGGTTCTATTTCCGGAGGTGGACCATTCTCCAGGCAGAAGGAGCAAGCCCTCAAGCAAACAGTGGAAAGAAGCCATCTAACCAGGTCTGGCGGCTGAGACCAGACAGACAGAACTTTGCTGACTGCACAGTGCACGCGTCTCCATGCCAGACAGGACCGCAGACACTCGCCTGGGTCCCCTGGGAGGGGAAACTACTCGGGGTACAACTCAGTCAGAGGGCTCGGTCCTGGACATCAGATTTCACAGACCAAGCTGCATCTGAGCTCACAGAGAGACCTGTCTCTTCGGTCGCTCTTGCCTATGGGGTTTTCTTAGTTCCTTAAAGGGAGTGTAGGTGTCTGATGTGCACTCAGAACTGAAGGTCACACTCCTGAAATGCAAGAAAGCAGCCAGACCCCAGTCCATGCAGAGCCTCCAGCCTCCACCACACACACAGGCCCCGACAGAAGCCTCGGCAGCCACGTGGCCCCCGGCGGCTCCCCCAGGTGCGCACCGGATGTCGGCAGACCATGGCCCCTCCGCCCCCCACCATGCTTTCTCGCCATGAGACTTCCCAAGCACATCAATGGCTTTGGAAGGAAACTTCCATGGAAGTTAAATGACGCCCCAGTGGTGAGAGGCTGGGAAGGAGACGGGGAAGCAGCCCCAGCCATGGATGCTCCTCTCCAAAGTCTGCAGGCTGTCCTCTGTGTGTGGACCGCCCTGCCCGGCCCCTCGGCCCCAGAAACACAACCCAGACTCACTGTGGAAGCTGCCGGTGCCGCTAGCCTCTGCCGCTGCCACGACATGCTGGCCGGACCCTTCCAACGCGGCCCTTCCTGACCATGAATGCGGGAGAGAGCAGGGTAGGGGAAGAGAGAAGGAAGGGATGAAGGCAGAGGAAGGAAGGAGAAGTGTAGCGATGTATCTTCAACCAGACGGCGTGTCTCTCCTGGCCACACCTCCAAACACCTCCCTTACCGCACCGAGGAGAAAGGCTGCCCACACCAACCCCAGTCCGGGCCCTCATGGACCAGGGTCCACCCGGAGATGCTCCTCATGTCCAGAAAACACGGTGTCACACCGCTCCTAGTACCCAGTACCCAGCTGGCTTCCTTTGTGAGCCCCCAAGATCCAACTGCTTCCCTCCAAGGGCTCAGCCTGCTCCCACAAGAACTACTACCACTGCAGAAGGAAGTAGAGTTCGTCCGGAATTTTTACCCCCTCAGGTCACAGAAACAGCACCTTCTCCAATGCTTCTGCAGGAGTATCTGTCCTTACAAAAACCACTGGGTTTGCCGTCACTTCCAGGGCTGCCTCCCAGCCACCCCCCCCAAACCCGCCACCACTCCAGTTTGGTAAGGAGGTTGGCTGGCTGGCTGGCACTGCACGGAGGAGCCTCAGCCCACGCCCTCCACGCTGCCAACAGACTCAGGGTGTGGCAGAGCCTGCAAGCCAAGGAAAGCAGCCTCAGAAGGAGCCAGCCCAGCTGACTCCTCCACCTCAGACGTCCAGTCTCTGGACTGTGAAACAGTTCCTGCTGCGTAAGCCCACGATGCCCTAGTGGGGCCGCCCTGGCGAATGCACACGGAAGGCCTCATATGATGGTAGGGGTGAGCAAGAGCCATTGGGAATGGGGGACAGCCTGGCAGGACTGGGACTGAGGGGCTCCCAGTGGGAGGGGCAGGAAGGAGACTGAGAGAGAGCTCGGGCCACGAGAAGTGGAGGCTCGCCCAGGGCTGTCCCACTGCAGGCGGACTGTGCGAAGTCTGGGAACGTGGAGAGGAAGGCTCTGAGCCTGGGCCAGTCCGGGCGGAGGCCAAGGCGGCTCTTGCTGCCACGCAGAACGAGAGTGACAGTGGATGCTGTACGGAGATATGGCAGGGCTGGGTGAGGAGTTAGGTGCAGCTGAGACCAGGCCAAGCCCAGAAATGACTGCCCTTTGGGGGACCTCCTGGGAGAGTGTTTGCTGACGTCAAGAGACCGCTGGGGGTGGGGGGGAGCGTCTGTTCCGGAAGCAGGAGGTGGGCGTGCAGAGCTTTATCTCTGAGAAGCCAAGTTCCAGGGGCCAGTGCATTCTCCAGGGGGGACATGCAGATGAAGCAATCAAAGAGGAGAGAGGCGGAGACCACGAATGCAAATTCAAAGAGCTTCTGCATGAAAGTGAACAGGGCTTGTTGTAACCAGGCAAGCGTGTGAAGTTTCCAAAGTAGATGTCGGAAACGGCAGGACCTTAACTTTAGATGAGAGGAGTGGAAGTGGTAGGAAAAAACTGCCAGAAAGGGAATAAATGACTGAGCGAGGCGTCACTAAGCGTGGAATAAGCATGCCATGGGGCGGGGAAGTGCAGGCGTGGGAGAAAGAACAGGGCGGTTAACACTGTCCTTCACCCAATAGCTCAGAAAGGATTCAACTTTTCAGAGGAAAGGCATCTGAATTTTGCCAGGATGAGATAATCGGTGACCCCTAAAATGCAGAGTCAATGAAATGTTAACATCAGAAGCCCAAAAATTAACACAGAAGATAAAAACTTCCTATTTCAGCAGTCAGGAGACGGAGGGCAGAAATGTCAAATGAAGACTGTTCTTTAATGTCGAAGCGATTACAGGTTTTAGAGGAGAAAGCAGGGAGCAAGGCTTCAGGGTGTCACAGTGAAACAGACTCGGTCACCGGGAGAGGGGGCTGCTCTTCCAGAAATCCCAAACTACAATGACACCACGTGTGTCAACAGCCGTTCCTGAGACTACATTTCACAGTAAACATGTGAAAACACTCACTTCCTCCCACATGCTAAAGGTACCAGCACCCTCATCTCCAGCCGGCCCTCCCTACTCCTGGAGCCCCGTCCTCATGCTCCCATGTCATTTTGGAACCACACTCGGCTCGAACTGCCTGGCTGCTGACCGCCTCACCGTCACCTGGAGACCGGGCACCCCTGAACTGGGGCCTCCTGGCTTGCTGTGACGGCCAGTCCTCAGTCGCCTCACAGTTTGCCCCCTTCCCGGTGAACGTCCCTGCCGCAGGGCCCTGCTGGGGAAGAGGCACAGCGAGGGGGTGCTGCGGGCTCCCACCCCAACCCCAGACTGCTGCCGACCCCGCAGGCACAGTGCCGCACTGGTACACCACTTAGACACTCTAACCTCGGGTACCTCACAGCCCTTGAAACACCTTACTAATGACTCAGAACACTGCACTCAACCCTGCACACTGTCTGAAGTTGGGGGCAGCACTAACCACTCCGCACCTCGGCCTCCTCGCCTGTAAGTGGGAAGAGTAATGCCGGCCTGGCTGGGCCCAGAGCATGTTCATGATGCACGGAGACGCTCTGGACCTGGGGACGGAGGCCAGTGTTCTCATCTTGGTTCTGCCCCTCACTGATGAACTTGAGAAGCACCTGCTCAGGCTGGCTCACTCTCTCTCTCTCTCTCTCTCTCTGGGGTTCAGTGTCTTCATCTTTCAAGTACGTGGGTTTGACAAGATCATCTCCAAGTTCATTTCTAGCCAGGATTTTATAGGTTTGCCAGTGTAGATGGCTTACCCGAATTCCACCCAGGCATTTATCAACGACTCTCACAAAATACTTCCAAACAGAAGTCTGCGTGTGCAGGAGACATGTCCAATGGGCCAGCGCCACAGCCAAGGGAATCCAATGTACCAGGAACACAGCATTTGCGCTTAGTAAATTATTAAAATACACACACACACACACACTCTCTTAAGTATAAAGGAAAGTCCAGCAGAAGATATTCTAGGCCACTGGGTACCAGTCCCACCTATGTAAACGCAGGTAGATAAACCCGAGTTCGCCTCAGTAATGCGGGCCCACCTGGCAAGACTTTCTCTGCACACAACCCTCAGCACGGTATGTGCAGTGAACTCCCACCGAGGCCCCGTCAGAATCCCTCCCCGTCGGGAGCTGAGGATGGCGCACGACTACGAGGGTGCAGGGGAATCCTGCAATGGGGGGCAGGGACTGGGAGACTGGCATGGGCACCACCGTGTCCAGTCCCCTCCCTCTCGGGACACGTCACCGGGTGATCTCGATGTGCTTCTCGCTGACTCTGCCTGTAGCCACTGGGTCCTTCTTGACAATGCGCTCTGGGCCCCCACTCAGTCCGAACTGGTGCCTGAGCTCCACCTGCCGTGCAACACCTGGTGCGAAGGTGATTAGACTAAGAAGCAGCCGAAGGAGCCGGTTTTCAGGTGTGACGGTACCTGGGTGACGTGGGAAGCAGCAGGCACTCTCCCACAGCAATGTGGCACAGTGGTATTTGGAAACGAAGAAAACACGATCGATGTCCAAGGCTGCGCAGGAAGCACAAGAGGTTCCCAGGCCCTCACGGCTCGACTGTGCCTTGATACAGATAAAGAACGAATGTGTCCTTCAGAGGGGCGCTGGCTGGTCACAGGGGCCTGGGAGAAGGGCAGGCCCTCTCCTGGCTTCGGTGGCGGGGGGAGGAGGGTCCAGTCCAAAGATCTGGAGTGAGTCTGGACCCCCTGGGGAGCCAGGGCGTCCCCACTGGGAGACGGACGGGCTTGTCTTTCTCAGCATTGGTTCCTGAACTTCTCCGGAGGAGCAGCTCCCCACACAGCTGGCTTACGGGGAGTGCAAGCTTCACCCCTACAGCTGCGAGTCACCCGGTCCCCTCTGTGCGTCAGTGCACAGCCCTTCTGCTGCCCACGCCATCTCACGGCTGTTCAATGAGGAAATACACTCTCGGGCCTCATCACTGACACACTAGACGTTTGAGCCTCTGACGGGGCGTCAGGGGCAGGGGCTTCCCCATTTCCTCCTGCCGACGCACGGATCCAGGGCCCCCACTCACCGACCCCTGGCGTCTGTGGGGACCTAGGAGGGAGGACCTATGCCAGTGGGGACATGATTCCTTACTTGCTGTAACATCTGACGTAAGAGCGTATGTTTTTTAACTAAGTTTTATGAAGCACTTCTTATGTGAAAATTCACTGTGGTAAAAACAGCATGGATTCCTTTGCCTTCCAGGGAACATATACTGTGGAGAGCTATAGGGCACACACGCACCCAAATGACTCCAAGCCATGGGTGAATGAACAAACAAATAAACACAAAGATCAGGAAGTCGGGGACTGACCCAGCAGGTAAGGAAACGGTCAATTTCAAGAAGAAACTGGGCCGCACATCGAGAAGCCGAAGGGCACAACTCTGTGGGGGAGAGGGGGCCGAGGTCGCCACAGGCCCTGGCCCGTGGGAGACAGGCATGTGGCCCACCCCCGCCCATCCAACTACGGGACCTTGATGAACTCCACTCACTTTTCCCAGACTGCACTTGATCTAGGTCGCCTAGAACTTGAGGAATGTCAGTACTGAGCTCATCCCCAGAAAGGAGAGGAGGGGGCGGAGCTGGGGGCTAGGTAGTGATGGTGGTGGTGATAAACCCAAGAGCGCCCAAGCCAAAGGCCCAGGAAACTTTCACACAGGCACTGCTGTCTCGGGCGGCGCATGGCACCTGCATGCGAGGGGAAGAGGCGGGAGGGAGGGCAGACTTACACTGGTGAGTCTCTACCCGCGCCGCTCAGGGCACAGGACCGGAAATCCTCCCCCCGAGTCAGAAGGGGTGGCCGGGGGAAGGGGCTCTGAGCCCAGAGACATTGCCTGTGGTCTCCGTGACCAGCTCCTGGCTGGACCCCTCAGTTTCACAGCGGGCAGGGCCTGCCGTCCACCAGCTGCACGCACTCTCTCTCCCCCTGGGCTCTGAGCAGACCGACTTGGATTCGAGTGGCTGCGTCTCCCCCCCAGGGTTTCTTCAGCAGGGTCTTCTCCCTTCGATTTCAGCCTCCAGCACCGAAGACCATCAGGGGGAAAACCTTGGCCCGTAGCCGAAAGTTATTTAAAATTTCTTACATATAATTTCTACCTCGTTCACTTACACAGAATAATAATGACCACCTATTGAGTGCCTAATAGGTACCTGGAAATTTGCATACATTATCTGATTTAATCTGCACAAAAGAACAACTCGCTCTCGTTTTTTTTTTCAAAGATAAGGATCTCAGGCTTAGAGAATTTCAGAAAATTTCCTAAGGTCACACAGCTCATAAACAGACTCTGGGGATTCAAAGAACATTCACTGTCTGTAAAATTAGTGGGTGTCCCACCCCCTCTCCCCAGGGCTCTCCTCCTCCCCATCTCTAGCTTTGTCCAGTGGGATTAGCTGAGCCAGAAAACAAGAATAACCACCAGTAACACTGTGTGTAGAATTCTGAATTTCCAACTCGCTGTTGACCCCACACTCCGCCTCCTCCCCCTCCTCCTGTGGAGACACAGGCAGATCAAGGGCTTGGGCTTCCAGGATTAGGAAAGAAATACAGCTCCCCACCAGGAGGAAGTCAGGGAACACGCTGGTCTCTTTACATGCAAATATCTTAATTACAGCTGGCACAGAGAATATTTGTATGGAAATTTATGTATCTTTATAAGTTATAGATTCAGTCTGCCTGGGGGAAAAAATAAAGGCCCTCTACAGGGAGGCACCCAAACAGGGCCTGTGGCTGTACAGGCCAGTGTCGGGTGGAGAGGCCGTGCCCTCCCGGCCTCCACCATCGGGGTGAGGTGTGGGCTCAAGCTACTGCCCTGCAGCCGGCCTCCCGACACGCCCTCTGCTCTCCTTTCTGACGACCAGCTCAGTGCCGATGCGCCTCAAGTTCCTGAGACGTTCCCCTGGGGCAACTCCCTGTCTTCTCCCTAGTATCTGTCCCCACGGAGATAAGGCTCAGTGTAAGAGTGGTCATGCCACGCCTGGACCATCGTTATTGTGGAAAGAGCAACCAGATTTCAAAACTTCAAGGAGATGTTTTCACCCTTAAGGGACCCCTGGAAACTGCGCTCAGAAAAGGGGCATTGTTTTTTGGCAGGGGAGGGGAGGGGAGATGTTTATATGCTGTTGTTTTCCCACCAGGGAAGATAGAGCCCATGAATAAAATACAACCAATTACCTATGAATTGCACAAGGCCACTGTAGCCTCTGTTAGTTCTCTTAGCGTTGTCCTGAGTGCTATAACGTCTGTCCTATAATATCAATCATGTTTCTCTCCATGAAACAGACTCACCCTGCAACTGGAGGCACTCTGGCTAGACATAACGGAGAACTCCCCACTTCTTAAGCATGTTACAAATTAGAGAGCAAAAGACAGCTCTCTCGTTGGCAACAGCTTCCCTTTGGCACGGTTGGAAGAAACAGGGGGAACCCGTGGAGTCCCAGGAAATGGAGACGATGCACAGAACAGCGAGCAACCATCTGTCTGGGGTGATTTTGACGCTGTTCTGCCTGGGGCCACAGGGGTGAAACAGATGACATTTAAGACTCTTTCCAGCCTCCTGTTTTTCTTTCTTTTTTTTTTTTATTGAATGATCTGACATTTGTTCATCTGTTTCTAACATTTTCAGGACGCAGAATGGACTAGGTGGCGTAAAAGATACATTTGTAAAAGGCCCGTCCCAACCTTCCATTTCACCGTTGTTCCTTTTCGAGGTTACAACCCCACACTGAAGGAGCTCAGAGAGCCAGGCCCCACTGACTGACCACCTCGCCTCCACGTTCCACCGCCACAAGGCGGCACGGGGCCTCGTCACCTCTTCCCAGAACCACGGTCACCACCTGCCTTCACCTCCACGGCCTCGGCTCGCAGCGCTCTGCCTGATGGTTTGTCCTCAACACACAGCCTCACTTCCACTAAAGCAGGTGACAAGCCTACCATGAGCACCCATGTCAGGACAATGGCCTTTCGAGAGCTGCTGTGAGCGGCCCCCACGTCCTCAAACATTTCCTTCCAGGCACGTCCCGTGTGTCCTGGGTTTTGGCCAGCTGAGTGACAAGCTGTTCTACACCATTCTCTCGGTGTGCCGGCCTCCAAGCCCTGTGCGCGTCTGTGCTCATTCCAACCCCTCTGATGGGAATGCCCTCCCAAAATTCACCTCCCTGGCTGTCAATCCACCTCTCAAGACCTAAGGCAGCTGTCCTCTAATTAGGCTGAAATTTATACCCTTTTGTAAGATTTGCATTTCTCTGACTTATGGTGGAGCCACAAATGTTCGCTCTACGAACACTTAATTTCATTGGGAATAAAGACTGGGTTCTTGTATTCATCCCTGAACACAGGAAGGGCAGAGAATTCAGCCCCATCCCCAGCACATGGGCTTTGCCAATGGCTCGGGGACTGGGCACACGGGGAGACAGGGCAGCAGGGAAGGCTGAACAAATGCGGTTACTGGATCGCTCATCCTCCGGCTGCATAAATGTTCTAAGGCTGACTTTGCTGTCGAGGACTCGAGGCCTTACGTTACCCACCCTCACCCACGGCTCCTCTGTAAAGCAGAGGCCAGTAACCTCTGACCAGCTCCTCCTCCACACTCAGGTCTCCAGGACCCTCTTCCTCTGCCCCCGACAAAGCCCCAGAGGCGGGTGGGCACGCTCAGAGCCCCACAGCCAGCGTGTGCAGAATGCGTGTTTCTCCTCCATCAGGCCCGGTGTGAGGCCTCACATGGTCACCCAGTCAGCCACAGAGAGGCCTGAGAGTCGGACAGGGTCCAAGAGCAGGGCGCGCTGTTCACTGGTTCCCTGTGGCGACCATTCTTGCTGTCATCACTGTCACTGCCACGTGTGTCCAGCGGAGCTGCCCCAGATCGGACCTGGGGAGCCTGCTGACAGGGTCCTGGCCCTTGGAGGCCCGCCCACAAAAGCGCTGCAGGGACCCCAGGACAGAGGGCAAGCGAGGGGCTGACAAAACGCCACAGCCCCTGTTCCTCCACCTCAACTAGAGCAGCTTTGTGTCGGTCTGTCAGTCTGTCGTCCGTCCATCCATCCATCCGCCCACCTCTATTTTGTAAGACTCCATTTGAAGAAAAGACTTTACTGCTTCAACAAAAAAACTGTGTTGGAAACTGTGCATCTAACCCAACCTTTGAAGCTGAGTGCCGAGAACACTGATCTAAAGTCAGCACCATCGAAAAAAGTCACCAACTAAACCAGAATCTGGTCCTCTAAGCCCACCCGGAAAAGGAGCAGCACGGCCATCAAGGTATTTAAGGGGGAAACTGCAGGGTGCTGCCCCAACTCCAACTGGGCTTCCACAGCCTCCGGGAGAGATGCGGAGCCTTAAGTCAGCAAAGAGGAAAGCCCAGGAAAGGCTTCATGTCTGGGGAACTCAGGTGCACCGGTGCCACAGGGACGGGACACAGGCTTCCTGCCTCCGGTCCTGGGTTCTTGTCGACATGTCAGTCACAGGCTCTCAAGGGCCCGTGCCCAGAGGTGGGAGGTGCTGCCCAGGATGGACGTTCCAAAGCCTACGGGAGGGGGGGAATGCCCCAAACGACCCCTCCCCCTCCTTGTGAGAGTCCGAGTGTCTGCACACCGACCCCCTGCCCATCGGGCCCGTCTTCCCACCTGACTGCTGGGGTGTCCCGTGGCTCACCCCCTCAGGGCTCTCCCCACAGTCCCCGCCGCACCACGTGAAACGAAGGCAGGAGTTGCCGGTCCACATCCCCCCACTACATGGTACTGGAATCAAAGTGTAATAGGGTCTAGGGAGGCAGGCGGCCCGGAAGAACAGATGAATGGCAATTCCCGTGACTGAAAGAGTATCAGGAAACTCTACCCAGTAGTCCTGCTGCCTGCCAGGCTGAACTTGGCTAATTACCCCAAATACCTCAGAGGAAAAGACCAGGGGAGAGCAGAAAGCAAACGGCAGCAGTGAACCAGATCCAGGCGTTGCGGGAGGGGCTGTTTCAGAACCGGAGGCTGCTCCCGTGTTTCGTCCGGAGGGGACGGGGTTGGCACACTGAACAGCTGCGGTCTGGGGCGAAGTGAGCGTGCAGAACGCTGGGGGCGGCCACGGCTTTCTTCTTGTACCTTTGACCCTGTCTCCCTCCTGGAGAAATCGAGCCTTCTCTCCACGTACCATCACGCACAGAACTGAGCCCCAGAGAAGGTAAGACCTGAGAGAAACCAGGGAACCGGAACCCCAAGCCCAGACTGCACAGACGACAGGGAGCCTCATGCTGGCAGCCCGGCCCCGGGCCGTGAGACCCGGCTGCCCCACGCGGCAGTCCAGCCCCTCCACAGACCTGCGTTCCGAAATGCCTGATGTTTTGTAGATCATCAGTGTGCAAATCCTCTGGCTTTAATCAAGGAAACAAGAGTGTAATACTATAATCAGCATTAATCTACCCCCATACCTCCCTCTGTGTTTGTTCCCTCTGCAGTTGTGTACAGCTTAACAGGTTTTAGCATTCAGGTTGTTTCACAAAATTCACGCAGGATGCAGGTGGCCCCGGCACCAAGGCCAACACCCTGCACAGGCGTCTACTTTGCGACCATGTCTCCGGGCAGCGCCAGGCTCCCTCTCCCACACTGAAGACGAGAAGCAAACGTGCCTTAGGGACTGGGCATCTAAGGAGATTCGCTGCCTTCCTCTGGCCTGCTCATCTGAGCTCCGTCAGAGAAAGTGAGTGTCTCCACTTCCCTGATCCATTGTCAGCCCCTGGGGCGGCACACAGTTGGAACGGAGAGGGGAGAGAGAGGGTTTCTTCATGCAACCTGTGGCAGAGGATGCCAGCTGCTCACTCTAATGCCACAGGGACATGGCTACACTCCGCTTCTCAGCCTGCCTTGCAGCCCAGGAGACCAGCCCACGAGACCGGGTCCTTGCCACGAAGGGAAGCGACAGGCCCATTAACCACATGCCTGTCTCCCAGTCCGGCTGGCTGCAGCGGGGCTGGATACCTCTGGTGAGGCCAGGGCACCACACAAAGAAGAGGCCGGAGCTCCACCAGCCTGAAGACCGCGCGGCAGACGGTCACCAGCTTCCAAAAAGCAGGTTTCTGTTTGTGGCAAACCACTCTGCATTTTTGCATGCACTTGTTAAGGCAGCTGGCCTACCTCTGCTAATACGCTTACATGAGTGTTGCTCCCCATTTTGAAACTAGGGAGGATGACTGTATTTCAGCTCTGATAACAGTGACGGCAATTAGTACTTCTTGAGCATTTGTCATCCTAGGAACTTCGTATCGATTACCACTTACTCGTCACAGCAAGTGCATGCGCTGGAGGCTTTTGGCCCCATTTTACAGTCGGGACACAGACAGGTTAAATAACATGCCCAAGGTCATGTGGCCAGGAATCACAGGAGCTGAGATTCGAGCCCAGGCAGGTGGGTTCGAGAGCCTGCACTTCCCGTCGCTGCCGGGGAAAAACCAGGACATCCACAAAATGGGACTTTCTCCCAGCCATACCAGCTCGTTCTAAATTGCTCCGAGACCCTAAAGGTTACTGCCGTCCCCTTTTCCAGGAGTTCCCAGGAACCGTGACCTAGGAGCCCCAGCTCAGAACCAGGGCCTTGCTGTCAGCCCCCAGACCTGCCTTACTCCCCCGTCCACGCGTCTGCCTGGATTTCGGCATACTTTCCCCCCTCTCCTGGATGCGTGGCTCTCCTCCCTCCGAGTCTTCCCTGACTCAGACCACCAGTCACCTGCCTCCTCTAGACACCTGCCTCTCCAGATGCTGCTGAGATGACAGGGTCCTCACGTCACCTCCCGAGAGGACACCCACACGGTGGGTGTCTGTTTGCCTGTGCAGGCCGCTCTGGGTCTGGCCTGCCCCCTTGCTGCCTCACTCCAAACTCCCATCCGACTTCACTCAGCCACTCATTCATATTTTTACTGGGCGATGACTGGGATGGGGCCCGGGGCTCGGAGCACTGAGCCCTCACCCCATTCCTCCTGGACCTCAGCACGCCACCTCCCTCCGTATCAAAACCTCTGAAGCCATTTCTCTTCTGGAATCCCAGCCTCTCCTCTTCAGGACTCTCAGTGCTTTCTCTAACTCCAGATTTGCCCTCTGATCTCTGAGTGTGGCCCGGTATTCTCAGAGACCTGTGACGGCACCAGCCGCCCTCGTCAAAGCCAGGGCACCACGAGCTCAGGAGCATCACTCCACTGCCCACAGCGGGAGGTAGGTGCCTGTCACTACAAGTTAGTCTTAGGAGGAGAGAAGGTGTCGCTATGGCACAGAGATGTGTTTCCTCCCTCTAAACGTGTAACAGGAAATCAGGCAGTTCACCTTGGTAAGCCGTTTGCATACTGCTCATGCATGAGCCAGATGGTGTCTGTTTGTCTTAAGAAATTAAAAATGAAAAAGGAAGAGCATAAGGAGGAGTTTATCTCCACCTCTCCCATGCCCCCCACCTTGCACACTCTGGAATCCGCATTGGCAGGGGAGTACAGGCGCGAACACACACGACTACTGTCTGCACGGAGCTACACGAGGCACCAGAGACCAGCCAGCCCCCAGGCCCAGCAGGCGTCAGGGCTCAGCACCCTGCGGAGGCAGAGGGGCAGGCCTGTGCAGGGTCAGCTGGCAGAGAATCCTCCCGTGTTCCGGCTGCCCAATCAATCACTGCTTTCCCCTGGAGCTGCAGCTGGTGAAGGGAGCACAAAAATCTTCCTTAAATCACCGGACTTAGCTCTAAGATTCACGAGCAGGACCACGCAAACACTGACCTGAACAGGCCAGCACTGACAGCCACATTTCTGTCTAGGCTGAAACCTTGGGGAGGGAATTTTCCAGAGGTGGTGACCCTACAGGCCCCACTGCGTGGTCCCCGTTTATTTCCCAGCGGTCAGGAGAGTCCTCTCCGACTCAAGAACTGCCTCTGGAGGGATTACCCCTGGGGTTCTCCTGCCCTGGGCATGACGGGGACTAAGGAAGGCAACCCGTAATTTATCCAGGAAGTAGTGTGTTCCAGGCTCTTAATGGGAATTAACCTGCTTGCCATCAAAATAACTGTTGAGAGGCTGTGCATGTCCTCACTTTTAAAATGGGAAAATGAAGTGGGGGTTCGGGAAAGGGCACTAAGGTCCCACGGCTGCTAACGACGGTGCTAGGGTGTAAACAGGTAAAATCAGGGTGAATACAGAGTTCCCTCGTCACCCTGATGCCTTCCAATCCAGGTAATCAGACGTCTAAGCTCACTGACCAATGTGACCGCTGGCGAACTGTGCTGCCTCCCGTGGCACTGACAGTGAGCGTGGGGGCCGTGCCGGCACCAGCACCCGGTGAGCGACTGACCGTGACGGCTCTCTGCAGATACGCACTTTGGTGTCAACCCACCATCAGTGGGGTGTGAGATTTCCGGGGTGCACTGTGTCCCCACTGCAATAGTGACCCGTTTTTATTTCATGCCTCCTTGGGACCAAAGACACATCTTTAAGCGACTGGCCTCGCTTACACATGTCTCGGAAGGCACGGGAAAGGAGCGGTGGACAGCCCCCTCGCTCTCCCTTCCTCAACCCCCAGACTGCCCCAGGGCCTGCGGAATGAGACCAGTTCGCTCCCTGCAGCTGTCCCGGAGTAATGGGTGACAGTGCACAATTGCTAAAGCAAGGGCACAGTGGTGTCATTTGAAGATGTGATTTTTTTTCCTCTCTGAAATAGGAATCAAGAAGTATTAATTGCACTCTCACTGAGGCAACTCTGAAAGCTGAGTTTGCACACGTTCTTGTTGGCCATTGTTTCCCAAGGCCCCGGTGAGGCCAGCAGGGACCAGACTGGCATAATCAAACATGTTCCTCACTCAGGAAAACAAGGACCCATTTCCTGCTTTTTCAGTACCAACACCAATCTGTGCTCGGCCAGACAGGCCAGCAAACCCCATTACACAGAGTGCAAAGGCAATTAAATGGGGCCAGCTCCAGCCAGACTCAAGAAATCTATGGCCCATGGGCCCTCAGGAAGCATAGCAATGCCTCTCTTTAAAGTGACTGAAAAAAAGTGGTCTAGATGCTGAAGAAAGGCTGTGCTGTACCACTCCCCGGCAGGTCCGCCCTGGCCCTCAGTCTGTGGTGACTGCTGGTTCGTGCTCCTTTTCCTGTCCCGGGGGGGGGGGGGCGCTGGACTGGGCAGGTGCGGCAGACATACAACCTCCCCTCTGTTTGGTCCACTCTGCTCCACATCCTCTCGTGAGGCTACGCCGTCTGCCATCCTTTGTACCATGAACAAATGACTCTGTAGCCACAGGGGGCATTTCTCAACCATTCCATTTTTCTTTGGGCCCTGGCTACGATGAAGTGTCTTGAGCAACCAGTTCTAACGTCCTGTTTGCACAGAGCCATCGGGAGGAACGTTCAGACAGGACTGTTCTACGGCTGCCGGCCCCCAACTCCCAGCCTCCTGGTGTCCCGTGCTCCGGCCGGAAGGACAACTGCGGGCTCTCTGCCTCACGATACGCTCATCTGTGTGAGACACGTGGCTGCCGTGCCTCCGGAACAGCGCCCCACCCTCTCCTCATCCCGCATATTCCAAGCCCTCGTCCATTCAATGTCCCCGAAGTAAATTTTCTGTACTTTTGAGGCATCAGCCTTCCGATTGGTTTGCAGAAGTCACTCCATCCCCGTGTCTCCTGCTGTGCCGGTTCCCCCCACACGCCTTCGTGAGTCAGATCGCACTCATGCCCACACGCTTTCCCTGGCCACAGCAACACTGTCGGAACCACACAACGATCCACAGGGAAGTAAATCCCAAGGACTAAGGGGCAGGAATTCTGGGAGCAAACTAAGACGCCCGTTCCTGTGAACCAACAGCCACATGACATGAGACAGAGCGCGGTTCTTCTCGCCGTCGGGGGGGATTTTCCCAGCCTGCACCTCTCTCCACAGAGGCCACGACGACCTGCGTTCTTCCCCCGTCTCCCCTGAGCCATCTGGGTGACTATGCCCAGCAACACCTGAATGATTTCTGCTACTTGACTCTGGGTTCTAGCTTCTCACCAAAGTCACTTTCAAAAACAAGCCTAAATGGTCAGCAGATAATTTCAGAGAATCCCGTGTGTGCTGGGTGAGGCTGGATCAGGGACAGAGCTGGAAGGTGCTAAAATGCAGCACCAAGTTGGGTTGGTCTGTATGTGCGGTTGGGGTGGACATGTATTTCACTTCATGAAGGAGGAGTATTTGTTACTGATGCAAGTGAGAACACAAGGCACATGCCAATGCGATGTAAGGGTACAGCTGAGTTACGTACCCAGAGGGAGGAAGCAGCAAGCTAGAGAGAGAATAACGAACAAGACGCCGAGGTGTAGGAGTGGCCAAAGGACAGTCGTCGCATTTCTGGATGGGCACAGCTGTGTGTGTGTGTGTGTGTGTGTGTGTGTGTGTGTGTGTTCTGGAGCGACAGGGTTAATGAACAATGACAAGACATGTGAGCAAGGTGCGAGCTCTGCCATGGGGTCCTGCAGCCAGAAAAGCCGCCTCACCCTGTAGTAATCCGTGCTGTAGACGTCCCTGGACATGCCGAAGTCTCCGATCTTCACCAGCAGGTTGGCTCCGACCAGGCAGTTCCTGGTGGCCAGGTCCCGGTGCACGAAGTGCTGGGAGGCCAGGTAGACCATGCCCGAGGCGATCTGACTGGCGATGTGCAGCATCTGGGAGAGCCCCAGCTCGCCCTTCGCCTGGCGTGGCTGCCCGTCCACGAGGATCATCGCGTCTGGCCCATGGGCCCTGTGGGAAGGAGCGGAGGGAGAGAGGGGCGGAGAGGATTCAGGAGGCCAAGGGGAAAGGTCGCGGTTCCTGGTGGCCGCCCCCAGACCCACGACAGAGATGAGAGCTGACAGGCTCTCGCGCAGGGACTTTCCATCTTGTTCATCTCACAGCACGTAAACCGATCACTAAAATTCTGTGGCACGTGAGAAAATATATTTTTCCCCAATCTGACAAAAAGTAGGTATAATTGTGACTCATTCACATCAGACAGCTCTTGCTGTGGTCCATTTTCTGTTTGCTGATCTAAGGAGACTGGCACAGGCCACGGCACTGATGAAAAGCGAACTACAATCACCGGGGTATCGGCTCCCACTGACTGAGACCTGGCTATGTGGAAACTGATCCAGAAATGACAGGACGGGGTCGTTTCACAGGCATAACGGTGGACCGGTGAAACAGTTCTCACCGGCCCTGTTCTCCAGGGAGAGAACCCAGGCTTAATAACTTGCTCTGGGTTGTATCACTAAGATGGGGCAAATTCGGGGTGTGAACTCAGGCCTATCTTTTGGATAAGGACTGAGTGCTCTAGGAAAGGACTAAATCTCACTGTGAAACACAGTTCAGGAGGTTTAGACTCTCCCGCAGGCACTTTCAGTTCCTTTAGGGCCATGTTTTGGAAACCCGCCTCACAGGGTGAGTTCGTGACCGGCTCCCCACCCTATCCAGCCATTCTCAAAAACCACAGAATCCACTGAATGCCCCGCTTCAAGCAGGTGCTTGTCGGGTTTTGGTGAATGTGCCAGAAGCTTCCACAACCTGCGTTTGAACTCTGGAAATCTCATTCTCTGCCATGGAATTCAAAAGAATTCAAAAGGCAGCTAAGTGTCCAGGGCCTGAGTGTTCGCCCTGCTTCCAGGGCCCTGAATTCTGCAGGTCCTCTCACGCACGGCTGCCCCTCTGTCAGGCTGTCAGGCATGCTCGGAGGTGACGGCTGTGGGGACCAGGGGTGCTAACTCCAACTCTGCTCTCACCGAGATGCTGTCCCCTCAGGGAACGCCTGAGTGGGGCTCCAGTCCCTCACCAGTCCCATCAGAAGCCTCTCAATACCCAGACAGTCTGTCTCCAAGATTGGAAAGCCCTTCCTACAACCAATCAATCTTTCCAGAAAAGCACTATCCAACAGAGCTTTCATCGATGGAAATGTTTTATACTGCACTGCCCAATACGGTAGCCACTTGTGGCTAGTTGCATTCAAAATGTGGCTAGTGAGACCAAGGAAGTGAATTTTTTAATTTTTTTAAGGAACGTAAATTTGAATTCAAATGGCCATGTGGCTACTATACTAGACAGCACAGTTCTACATTTATGGAAGGGAAATCTGCCCCTTTTCCAACTAGTTCTGTCTCCAGATGAGTTTGTAAACTTCCTCTTCCTCATCAAAATGTCTCTGGCGAGAAGCTTCCCAAGGGCAGGGGCAGGAATAAGGATCAGCCTGACCCCGAAGCACAGAGCAACTCAAGGCACCGAGTGGGGAAAGCTGTTCACTTTCACCGGGGAAAAGGATGGCCCTGGCCCTTGGACGTGGAGATCACGGGCTGGCAGGCCTGCTCCTCTTCTCGGTCCACCTTGAACCAGGCATCCTCAACTTTTCCTCACTGGGAGTCAGGGTGGAAGGCCCGAATCCCGCTGCTGGGCAGATGATGCAAAAAAAATGAAAGGCTGCTTCTCAAGCCTAACCCTGGACCTCAGTGTGCAAAGAAGCAAATGTCACTCCTGGCTCCAGAGAGAACCCCCTGGGTTGGGTGGGTCTGGGTGGGGGCACAGGGGCGGGGACGGCGGCCGCTGCTTACCTGAGGAACTTGTTCAGGTCCCCGTGCTTCATGTATTCGAAGACCATGATGAGGGGGTCCCCATCGCCACACACGCCGTAGAACTTGACAATGTGCTCGTGCTGCAGGTTGGTGAGCAGCTCCGCCTCCCTCTGGAAATCCTTCCGGGCAGCCAGGGTGGGGTCCTTCAAGGCCTGAGGACAAGATGGGACAACGGTTTTTAGCCACCACAGAGCAGGCTCCCCTCCAGGGAAGAAACCTGGCGCCTCTTGGTGACCGGGTTCCCTGCTGCAGCCCTGAACTCCATGTGCTGGGGCCTGGGTGTCGGACGACTGCCAGTGATTTATTTATTTTCATGAAGAACTGGGGCCAGGGGAAGGAACCCAGCATGGGTGGGATGGGAGAATACAAAGATTTATGAGAATGCTGGATTTATGAGAGGGAAAAGTAGATCAAATTTGGGGCCAGCCAAACGGCCTCTCTCCATCTCTGTAAATCATTCTCTCGCACGGTGCTGGATGCCAAAAGCAGCCACCGGATACCTCTGTTTCCAGGTCTCCTGCGGTGCCCGCCAGCGTCCCCAGGCTGGCCCCTTCCACCACGAGGCACCCAGCAAACAGGCCTGCAGTCTCCCACACCCAGTCCCGCCTGCACTCCTGGGTCAGGCCCGAAGCTCTGATACAACTGGCAAAAAGTGGTGGGCAGCCAACGATGGGCTGCCAGCAGCCCCACCCCCAGCGACTGACACACCCGGGACAGAAGTGACTGGGAGAAGGGTGAGGAGGACCAGCAGCCCTGACACGCCCTCACCGCTCTCCGTGGGGTAGTCTTCTGAGGGAAACTTCACAGTAAATCGCCAGTTGGCAGCACAGAAGATCCGGGGAGGTGGGTCATTCCGAGGGGTCTCTGACGCCCTTCAAACAGGGTCCACAGAACAAACAGGGCAGCTGCAATCTGCCCCCTCTGTCTGCTTCCCCTCCCCCCAAGTCTGAGGACTGTGCCCTTCCTGGTGGTCTCCCCTCTGTGCAGCAGCTCCCCGTTTGCCCTGCTCCCTAGGTCTTGAGGGGCTGCTTGGTCGGAGGGGAGAGAAGCTGCCCAGATGGCGGGGACTCTCGAACTTCTCGGCAGCTTGCCCTGCCTCGGAGTCACTTAGCAGCTTCATCTCCTCCAGCCTCAGGAGTCTGCTGCCTTTGTTTCTCTTCTCTTTTCTTTTTTCTTTAAGCCGGGGGGAGATATTTCAACCAGAAGAACTCTCAGCCACAGCACATCCACTTGACCAGCTAGGTCAACTGCCAACCACCTCTGAGGACACACAGACAGGTGCCCAACAGACCCCAAACTCTGGGGAGAGCCCTCAGCCCCAGGAGGAGCTCACTGAGCATCAGCGTGATGCCCCCACGTTCACTGGTGACAGTTCCATCTGTTACTGTCATCACTGACTGTAATGAGATGTCATGAAAACCAATGAACTATGATTACAAAGAGCGAGCTGTTATTATGGAGCCCAGAATGAATACTTTGGGAAGAAAGGCTAGTGGTTAAAAAGTATTGAGAATGGGAGAAAACCTATTTTTTAAAGTGAGAAAACATAACATTCCACACTCAGACTGTTTCACAAGTGTTTTAAGTCCCTGCTCAAACTTAACGTAACTGCAACCGGAAATCACGGACACCCAATCCAAAGACAGAACAACTCTCTGAGCCAAAAGAAACCTGAAAGCCGAGGTTCAGACACACCAGAAGAAATACAATGCTAAATCTGAATGATTACAACAGTCAATAACCAGAACATGAAATTTCCCGCAGTTGGAGTTAATTTTTTAAAGAATAGGCTGATAAAGATGTTCGAAATAAGTAAATGCACAGAGACTGATGAAATAATTATTTAAAAACCCAGAAAGGTATTCAGCAAAAACAGGGACAAATAAAATGAAAATGACAATACAATTAAGACCCAATCAGTTGTCTTGGAAATAAATTACAGTCACTGAAGTAAAAACAAGAAGTTCCATAGACGGGCAGACCCTGTGCCAGATAAAAACCGCAGGAAGGGTTCGTGAGTCGGAAGAACAGGGATGGCAGCTCCAGGGACGAGGGTCCCCTCCCTGGTCAGTGAGGCGGGGGGCTGCCTGGGTGAGAACCGGATTCCACTGCCGGGCCCCTGGGGGCCGTGGGCGAACTGCCGGCCTGGGACTCAGAGACCTCCTCTGTGCTGTGGGGACAGGGACAGTGCCTCGCTCTTAGGCTTGTTGTGAGAACACAGCACTGGCCCACACGCATCCGATGTCACAGGTTCTGGGCCGCTCTGAGCACCCAATTAAGTGCTCTCTGTTAGAGTCAGTTGTCATCACTACCTCCATCATCATCGCTCTTCCTCTTCCAATGTCTCTTCTGGGTTCTAACGATTCTTTGGCTCTGAGACACAAGCTACTCACACCTGTGTGTGTCCTTCACTCCTCTGTCCCCAGGGCCTCATACAGCACCTAGCACATAGTAGGTGCTCAAGAAATAAGGAATGAATAGGTTGAGCACATTTTTAAGAATATGATAAATCTATAGAAGAATCTCTCATAGCACACCAATTTAACACAATGCTAACACCAGTGTATCCTCAATGCACGTAAAAATAAAATACTGCCAAGCCCCCTGAAATGCCCCCACTGCACGCCCTGCCCCTCCTCCAGGACACCCCCCCACCCTAAAGGTCAGCACCATCCTGACTGACAGAATTCACGTTCTTGCTTTTTAAAAATCGTTCGCACTACCTAAGTATGAATCCCTACATACTAGCATTTAGTTTTAATTTTTTTAAATAATGGAATCATATATATAGCATTACATGTATTTTTGCATCTGTCTTTTTTCACTCAGCATCATGTTTTTGTGATTTTCCCATGCTGTTGCGCGCGGCTGCAGTCCGTCCACTCTCCTTGGTATTTCTCACTGCGTGAACACATCACACTTACCATAGACACTTTCCAGATTTCGGTCGACATTAATGATGCTTTATGAAGATTCTTAGACAAATCTCTTGACAGGCAGATGATGGCTGGCTGACTGACTGGAGAGACGGACGGACAGACAGACAGACAGACACCTTTGGGTACAGGCCTAGAAGTAGAAGCCCTGGGTTCTAGAATGCCAGTGTTCTCGAATACCAAGCTGTTTTTCAAAAATGATTCCTCCGCTTTACTTTCCCCCCAGCAGAGTGTAAGCGGTAGTCACTCCATGTCCTCGGTATTGTCATTGCCATTGAGCTGTTCTGCCTGGTGTCCAGTGGTATCTCATTCCAGTTCGGTTGCCATTTTTCTGATAGTTAATTAGGTTGGAAACCTTTCCCATCTTCTCATCAGCTATTTGGCTATCAGAGGAGGCTCTGCTGAGACCTTTCAAGCAAGCACATTGCTTGTCAAGTGACTATTTACAAGTGGCATCGCCTGTGACCAGTCCCATGAGCCACGCAACCGGATGTCACTCTCACGGGGCACACGCTGGTTCGCGCTCTGCCTGGCCCCACCCTCCGGTTCTTCAAGGGCCTCCTTTCGTCTTCCCAACGGAACACAAGCATCTTCGGAACAGAGGCTGCTCCTTCAGCTCCGTGTTCCCACCATAGCAACCTCGGAGCAAAAAACTCCTGCCCATTGACTTAAAAGCTCAATGTGGGGAAAACCTAATTTGGGGGCCCACTCTGGTGTGCCTCCTGATAGCCCACAGTTACCCTGCCCTGACATGCAAGCAAACTCGAGAGGAAGGAACCCGTGAGAGGGGTAAATCCCAAAGGGGATGCGGAGGCAGGAGCCCCACTTCCCGTCTGTTCTGGGGGGAGAGGAGTGCCTCTTCCGGGGGCTGCTGACGGGCGGGTCACCGGGCAGCCAAGGGCGCGGAATCCCAGAGTGCCCATCTCCTCGAGGTTCCCAGGACCCGGGGAGAAGGAAACCCTTATAAAAGGATGGAAACAGAAACACATTTTCTGCATTACCCAGTCTGGGCGCTGGCCCTCAACCCTGGACCACTCAGCAGGAGACATTTCCCAGGGTTTCAGACCATCATCTCATTTCCTGCTCCAAGCACAAAAATGTACAGTTCGTTCACCAGTTCCCAGATGGGCACTGGAACGCCCGGTGGGTCAATGTCACCCTGCAAATCAGGATTCAGGGCCATGCGGATCCTAAGTCCAGGGACAGAAGCAGACACTTTCCCACGCCCCCTGATGCTCGTTGGCCCGGCCACCCCGGGCCGTGGATACCCGCAGAGCAGGCTTACTCTCAGGACGTCCAGCAATAACCACCATTACCCTTTCGCGGGGCAATATTCCAGTTCCTTGTTTATGTCTAGAGCAGAGGCTGGCAGACAATGCCTATTTTTGTAAAATAAAATAAAATAAAAATTATTGGAAAGCAGCCATCGCCATTGGTTTACGTGGGCTGCCCTCCCACTACAGGGGCGGAGATGAGTAGGTATTTACTGTATGGCTTTTTAGAGAGAAAGTTCAGCAACCTCGATTCTTGCAGTCATGTGCCATGTCAAAGCACACTGAACAATGCCAACACCAAGTACAAGTATGAAAACACACAGCAATGACTCTTTATTGAGCCTTCACAGTGTCCCAAGCAGTGTACTAGGGATGTGACATATGTCATCTAATCACTGGGATTTTGAGGAGAAGATACTCTATTTCCTCCCTATTATATAGACAAGGAAACTGAGGTCCAAAGCGGTTGAAAGTCTCGCAGAAGGCCATACGGCTGGGTCTCTCTCTGGTTCTCACGCTGTGCCTGTGGCCCATGGAATTGCCTGCCTGCATTGAGGTCATGCCTCAGAGGACAGCTGGCCTGTAGACATGACACCGTGAACAGAGACCTACATGGGGCAGAAGCGTGACCCCGTCACCATGCGGGTGGTGTGGTGATAGCATTCAGTGCTCAGGACCGGCCCACCTGAGGTCTGAGTCAGAGTCCCCACAGGGAGCGTATCTCCTGCCCCCAGCCCACAACATCCGGCTCTGTGTACCCACAGGGGCCAGCCCATAATCCGAAGCAGGGCTCCCGAGGCCCATGGTGCCCCAGTGAGGTTACCTGACTCTTATACCAACAAGTTCAAAAACTTGTCCAACACTGATTTGCAGGCGAAGCTAGTCACTGCTAGGGAAAGTGTGGACGGGCAAAGTCCCTCCTGGGCACTCCAAGCAATTCAGCTCCAGCTGCAAATGTGCCCAGCTGGCTCAGCAGGGAAGAAGCCCTATGTTCAAAGGGCCTGTCTAGCCACTGCCAGCAGGCAAGTGCCCTTGGACACGGTGCCCTTTGGGGTCTGGACCTGGATCCCACAGGGGGGTGCTAAGAGCTTGTCCCATCTTCACTCACTCCCTGTGCTGGGTACTGGACATCCCTCCCCTCCTGCGCCATTCCCCAGGAGGTTGCTGCCCTGGAGCATCGACCCCCAAGGCTGTCCTTGTGCTGCCCACCCCTCACCAGACTCTCCTCCTCAGAGACAGTCAGGTGACCTTTCAGGCACAGACAACAGTTCCTGCCAGGTCACTGAGGAGGGAGGAGGGTGAGCCAGGGCAAGGAGTCAGCCCGGGGGCTCCAGAAGAAAAGCGGGGCCTTCCACAGGAGAGGTCGCCCCTCCAGCTGTGCCTGGGGCACAGCGCCCTCTGTGCTATGTGCCAGCTCTCAACTTCTGAGGCCAAAGGAAGTTGGTTTTGGTCCCAAGGGTAGACACATCATTGACCTTGGAGCAAAGGCCCAACTGCACCTGATGAAGCCAGTTTATAGCAGAAGGACGAAGCCTCTTCTTTCCTGTCCCTCAGCCCCAGCCACTCCTCTGCCTCCCTCAGCCCCGCATGCCTCTGAGATTTACCTTCACAGCCACCAGCATCTTGTCCTTGGTGGGGCTGAGGTTGTAGCACTCGGCCAGGAAGACCTTTCCAAAGGCTCCCTCGCCCAGCTCCCGCTTCAACACGATGTCCCGCCTCTTAATGTGCTGCACATCTGCAGGAGGGGACAGAGAGAGCAGTCAAGTCAATCTTGCCCCAGTCAGAGGCCCCGGGCGGCAGGACAGCACAGGGGTCTAGAGCAGGGCGTTCTGCTTCTGAGTCCATGGCAGGAGAGGCAAACCCCAGCACCCTGACTTGGGCATAAAACCCAAAAACTGGCTCCCTGTTGTGGTCTGAAAGGCACCGAATCCCAGCTCTGCTCCCATCGGGTGCCTAACCTCTCCAGGCCGCAGCTGGGAAATGGTCAGGGTTCTGGGCGATCGGCTCTGGCTGCAGGGGAGAGGGCATGGCGGTCTGGACGCCAGCGTGGGCGGATTCCCGAAGTCTGCGGACAGATTCGGGTCCAGGGCCTGAGAGTCTGGGTTTCTCACGGACCCCCAGGAAAGGTCCAAATGCCCTTGGTCTATAGACTGCACCTGGAAGAGGGAGGTCTCTGGGGTAGTCGGGAATCGGGTCTGCATCCTGGCTCTGCCTCTTTCTAGTTTTAGGGGGCTTGAGTCAGTTATTCCACCCCAGAGCCTATGAAAGGGGGCTAACCCCAGTCCCTTAAGTGCTGAGTTCTTGTGGAGACTGAGACAACCCACGCGAAGAGCTTGGCCCGGTGCCCGGGAGAAACTAAAGATGGCCACATGCATGTGCACATGCACACACATACAAAAAACATACGCTGGTCCCCACTACGGCAGCTACAACAGCCCTAAGGCGAAGTCCACCCTGGGACGAAGGCGACTGAGCAGTAGCTCAGATGAGCGGGGGCAGCCTCCCCCTGACAGGCCCTTCTCCTCTGAGAGGAAGGCCAGTGGGACGGAGAAAGCCCAGCCCAGAAAGAGGCCACCACAGAACCAGGTTCTGTGCCCAGAGAAGGCCGCTGTGACCTAATTAAAGTCGGTCTGTGGGAAGAGAGGGTGCAGAGACGACCTCCAGCTACCACCCACTCGGAAAGGGTGCCAGGAGGGAGCTGTGTGAGAATGGGGCCCGCGGGGAAAGGAGCAAGCTGGAGATCACCCACTGGCCTCTCCACTAACCAGGAGCCCATTCCGTCTGCCCTGTTAACATGGGCAAGAGCGCTGCAGAGCCAGGGGAGAGCCCTGTCTCCAATGACCTTGCTGAAGATGGCAGCTGAGGACAGAGGGCCATGGTAGACGTGCCCCGTGAGCGTCAAAGCACATGTGGCCGGGGCAGAAGGTGTGGCTACAAGACTTTGGTTACTGATTTGGTTAGCTTGGGGATTCCTTTCACAATAGACTATAGAAAATTTTTATTTTCTACCAGAGGTCTTAGTGTCCCCACCATGTCCTGGGTGACCTGACAGTCAGGAGCTGTGAGATGAAGCATTTGGGGACAGGCCTGCAGGCTCTCAGCTCCTTGCAGGCCACAGGGAAAGAGGTCCTGGGGGAGCAGGCCTCGGGGGAGCAGGCCACGGAACTTCCGGGTGGCTGCCACCCGCTGCAGGGCCTCGGCCCAGCCTTGAGACCAAGGGAATTAAAAATCGGTTCTCTTCTTCCCGCCCTGTCATGCTGTTCTGGATATGGGCCAGACACGAGAGGCAAACCACTTCCCCGTGGACAACTACAAGTACCAACAGGATTCCAGACACCAGGCCACAAAGGGGGCGGCTGCTTCCCTGCACCTAAGCAGGAAGGAGGTTGGTAAAGGGAATGACTTTGTGCCCAAACCTGCTATTTGCTCAACATTCAATTCTCATGGCAGACACGGGTTCTTGTACCTCTCTTACACATGAAAAAATAGAGGCAGGGGTAACTTCCCCAAGTTCCCAGAGCTAAACATGGCTAAGGACGGACCCTCCTTTTTATGGCTTTGAGCTTGTGTCCTTCCCATTTCGCATGGCTGCCCATCCTGTGTCTCCCCTGCTGTGTGGCCATCAAGACAGTGTGCTCCACAGCAGCACCACCCTCCATGGCCCCACTTCCCCTCCCACCCATCGTCTCTCACCTGCTCGCCCTGGGGCCCTAGGACAGGTCTTCCCAAGGCAAAGGGCTGGGCCCTGCCTCCTGGAGGCCTCATGGAGGTGGGTGTGGGAGGGGGAAGGGTGTGGGAGGAGAGGCCCTGAGGAACGACTGGTGTGAGCCACTTCTATTTCTGACGTCCGAGAGTCTGTTCGCACCTCTTTCTGTGCGTATTTTCAGCTCACGCAGTGCTGGGCAGAGCCGTTTCTGGTGAAGCCCTCTGACCCCCATGCCAGAAAGTGACGGATCTCTCCAGGAGGGGTGGGCATCAGTCTCCTTTTGCTGCCTGGTGGGCCAACCCAGCACAGTCTAAGTCACCAAGCTCAGGTGCTGGGTCACTGGCGGGGGAGGAGGAAAGAAGGCTCCACAGCCCTGGGTGTGGGAAGACTCCCCAGTCTCCAGCAACAAGGGCTGCTGGAGGAAGGGGCCAGGAGACATTGGGGCGGCAACTCTGGGACATGAACAGGGTTTCTGGCCCATTCGGGCCTGGCTCTCCCTGACTCCTTTTCAGGAGAGCCACTGACTGAGTTCCCGGGTGGGGGGCCACTGGAGAGCTTCTCATGGCCGTTGGACCACTGGTTCATCAGACAAATACAGAAGGAGCTGCCCTACAAGTGTCCTTGGTACCGAGGGCCACGCTGACGACTCTGTATGTGTGGGGTTCACTTCTGGGGGGTCTTCTGCGCCTGCAGCAAGCGTGGCCTGGAGCAGCACCACTAACCTGATGCCACCAGCCACCTCCGACAGAAGACCTCAGAGCCCTGAGAGGTCAGCAGGCAAGCCGTGGTCATCCCCTGGCCCTGCCTCGGTTCCCCTGAGAGGCAGAGGTGGTTTCCTGCTGCACTGTCTGTGACCTGAACAGGCCAACCTGCTGGACAGACCGACATGGCCAAAGACACACATGACCACTGGCAGCCTCACTTCTCTGTTCTTGGGAAAAGGGGGTGTGATAGGAATGCATTCCTCAGTCCTGCTGACCAGGGGTGAAGAGGAAGCATGACACCCACACGGGACGGTGCCCTGCAGGAGTGAGGACCTGGGGACAGAGACAGGTCTGTGTGTGTCCTGGCCCTGCCCCTCCCGGCCATCAGACACCAGGTCCCCAGCTGTAGGATGGAAACGAGAGCATCTGCTTACAGAGCAGTTAAGAGGATGGAGTGAAAGTTTTTAGGTCATAGAGATCGTTGGAAATGTCTGAAACATAGTGGACATTTAACAAAAGTGGGCTTCCTTCCTTTCTGCAATGCTTTCACTTCTACGAAGAAATGAATATACCTGCAAACAAGACAGTGGCTTGGAAAGAAACTTGCCGAAGGACGGTGATGCTCCTTGGAAATGAAATGGCCTGATGCTGCGCGGAGGGCGGCCAGCACTGACTTGGGGGGGTCACGAGACGTCCCTGCCCAACACCACGACGTCCACCCCCTCCTCCCTCAGAGCACAGACCAGGCTGCGGGAGGATGGTGGTCAGACAGTGAAGTGTCACAGACAGAGATGACCAGCTCCCAAAGACGGCTATTGGTCGGCAGAGAAAACCCAGATTCCCCAGGGCCGGTGATGATGAATGACAGCGGATCTGACTCTGCATCAGTCAGCACAGGCAGCCCCCAAGAGCCGGCTCGCCCCTCGGTCCAACCGGAATGTCTTCACAGAAGCTCCCAGTGGCCTTGGAGCCCGACTGAGGAACCGATGATTATCCTGAGAGGACCTGCCTGTGGGGGACACCGCACTCGTCCGCCCTGAAGGCTGTCACCCAGGGACTCAGTCGCAGGCTGGTGCACTCCTAAGGGCCGGCCAGTTGCTCTCTTACTGACCCTGATGGGCTTTCCTAACCACCCTGCCTTTCCCTCCTTCCCGACCCACAGTAACACCCAGTCCCTAGAGGGCCCCAGCCTCACAGCTGAGACGTCTCAGATGCCACCAACCCTGTCTCACCCTGGGCTGATCTGTCTCACCTTATCATGATCCCCTGGGACCCTTATTAACAATCGAAATAACTGCCACGGAGGGAGCCCTTCCCCAGAGCCAGGCGCTATGCTGAGCTCTCACCACGGATCACCTTATTCATCTCAAGTTGCTTCAACACAATGTGTTACTATCCCAAGTGCTACAGACGAGGAAGCTGAAGATCAAGGTGGTAAAGTAATCTGCCCAAGGTCACCCAGATGTCTGAGATGGCCCGCCGGACTCTAAAGCCTAGCATCAGCAGATGGCATCACCCTGCCATGCGTCACTGCACCCTGCCCCTGCACCCCCCACCCCAGAGAGAAGCATCGCTCTCTGAACTGGCAGCAGTACCCGGTGCAAACGAAACACACCCGTGTATGAGGACAGCGACAGAGTCGTTTCCAGTGGGGCTTCCCGCCACCATTGGTCACCGCCACCTGAGTTCGGTGAAAGTAGAGAGGACAGATGCCTTCGGGAGAAGAGGTCAGTGCTCAGAAGACAGGGAGGGGTCTGGACAGCTTCAGGGCCCCCCCCCCCCGCCCACGTTGCAAGGTGAGTCCTGGGGACGACTGTGTGGACGGAGGAGGCAGGTTCTTGGCAGAGCAGACAGGAAGAGGGAAGAAGGAGGGAAAGGGAGGGCCTCAGAGAAGTGTGTGTTTTCTTTACACCAGCCAGGCCCTAGGGTCTCAGGCTGCCAAAAATGCTCAGAAGAAAACATTAATTCAATTCCACGCATTTAATTACACATGGAATGGAATGTCTTTTAGTGGAAAAGAATAACATTCTCAGAGCTCCGACTGTGAGTGTTTGAAGTGGCAGGAGGGAGACAGAGGGCCAGCTGGGAGCCTTGGAGGGGGCAGGCGCCCCCACGAGGGCGGGAGCCCGCCTCTGCTGGGGCAGGAATCTCCCCGGCCCTTGGCCGTCTCACCTCGTGGTTCCGCGGGGCAAGAGGAGCTCGCTTCCCCTTCGGTACTGCATGGGAGCGTCACCAGGTGTGTGTGCCCCTGGACAGCTACAGGCCCCCTGCGCTGGTCCGCAGCCACCCCAGCCACACCCCCGCATGGACAGAGCGCAGAGCTCGGCCACACTGTCCCAGGAACCGCACTTGCAAAGGCAATCCCTACGTGACTTACGGGTGGCAGGACCTCCTGGGCTCATATAAGGGATCTCGTGCGAGAAGACATTCAGAAGCCAGAAAGCCGACAGCAGAGCTCTGCAGAGCTTGGAGGTCTAGATTTTATGATTTGTCCCCAGTCACCAACTAAACGGGGGTCACAGTGACGTGAAAAGGGATGCTAGGAGGGATGAACAGCAGCGCCATCGGCCACTGTCCCTGTCCCGGGGTGCGGCAGGCTTGGGATCGTTTAGTGGTGTTTCCGCTGGCCAGCCCGAGTCCCTCCCCAGGGCTCCTCTCGCTAGACGGGTGCACCCCCGTTTTTTCAGAATCCGATGTCTTAGCAAAGGGACTGGCGGGGTTGCTGGCAGCTACTCAAGCCAAAGGCCAAGGTCATGTGTGATTGAGTCTACACACTGGGCCCAGCACAGGGCCCAAAACACCATAGGTCCTCACTGAATACTGGATGGACGGATGAATCAGAACTCCTGCCGAAGTGCTGCGAGAGCCTTGAGCAGAGAGCACTCCACAGAGGGAGGAGGGGGGGAGCTGAGGGAGCAGCGAAAAGAAGGGAAAGATGAGTGAGCATGGGAGAGGATCCAGAAAGCTCCGACGAGCAGCCTAATTTATGTGCCGGCTCCAAGACTGGCCCCTGCACCAGGATCACGCCGCGCTGAGGCCGGCTGAGGCCCACGCCCCAGCCCTCCGGCTCCGGCAGGCAGACTCCTAAACAAAGCGCCTCTGTGGTCTGTGCCTGACGGGGCTCTGCCAGCAGCGGGTCTCCACTCCGGGCTACGGGTGCACCCTTAGGCTAGAGGTGGTGGTCGAGGATGGAGACACTGTGTTCCCACCACAGTGAGTAAATAAATGAGGCACCCTGCTGCTGCTGCTGCTGCTGCTGCTGGAAGCAGTGAACAGGGAGGATCAGCAGAGCACGGTCTGTTCTGGGGTAACTTCCAGCTCACGTTTCCTGACTCAGGTTCAGAGAAAGAGGCTCAGAAAGTCCAGACGCATCCCTCCTCCCAGGTGCTGCTCTTGGAGCTGCCCCCCAACCCCCCACACACACGAGCTCAGACACTGACACGCACTGTGAGCACCTGACGTCGAGCACCCACTTCCTCCGCCTCCACGTAGCGCTGGCCCTGCCCCTGGCAAGCGAACCCCTCAGGCTCTCACTGAACGTTGACCGCCTGAGCCAAGAGCAGAGAGCAGAGTCCCCAAGGGGAGCATCTGGAATGGAGGAGTGAGGTGCTGAAAGACGAAGCTCAGGCTCTGACTGGGAATCCGCCCCTCCGACGACTTGCCCGGCTCCTCTCCCTCCGCCTCTTCTGGCCTAGCTGTCCCCTTTCAACTTGCTGGTGACAAACTCGAACCCCAGATGCCCATACAAGGGGCTCCCTCTGCATCTCAGGCTCCCCAGAGGCCTCTGTCCTCCCATGGCCTCTGGGGAAGCTGCCTCGGCCTCTCATCCCTGGCATCTCTCTCTGTCCCACGAGTCTGTCTGGTGACATCAAACACAGAGCCTAATGTGTTCAAGGTTGGCCCTTCTGGCTCTGGGGCCCTGGGCCAGGACACAGACTGCAGGGCACCGTGCAGCCAGAGGCCGCAGCCTCACATGGGAAGCCAAGTGGTCTGAAAGCATGTGCGCCTGTGAGAAGCCCAGGGCGGACCCCAGGGTGGCTGACCACAAGACCACAGCCACCCACTACCACAGTGACTACCAGCTCCCACGGCTGCGACAGAAACTGGGCCCCTTGGGCAGGAGGAGGAGGGATGGGCCTTACGAGACCTGTATTGTCAGAGGCAACCACAGATCCAAATATACAAAAACAAATACAGAAGGAAGAACAAACAAGAAGGGAGGCTTCCTGCGAGTCGACAGCGGTGTTAGAACAAGGGGAGTGAGGGCCAGCGTGGCTTTGGGGAGAGGCAGGGCCGGGCGCCTTCCCATTGGACACACTGCAGGAGGTGGCGGGTGGCAGTTCCCTAAGCCGGTCTCGAACCCTGGGGTTTTCATGAGTGATATAAGGAAACTTCTGTCTCACTGAATGGTCACGAGAAGTCCACGAGTGCCCGTTATACACGGGATTGTTATGCCCTATTGTACACACGGGTATATAACCATGATAGCCATGTGTAATGTGCATCCTCAGTTCTCCCTCAAAAATGTGGGCAAAAACGTGCACATTATACATGGTAAAACACGTGTGTGTGCAGGGATGCACCTGAAGCACACTGAGTGACCTAGCGGCTTCTAAGGTTCGTGGAGGAACACGCCGGGTCCCTCCTCCCACCTGCCATGACTCCAACCTGGGACGAGCCTCCCTGATGGCAGCACCTCTCTGGGCCTCAGTTCCTTACCTGTGAAATGGGGATTTTTAAACAGTGCCTGTGACACTCAGTCCCGGTATCTTTAAATGAGATTAAGTATTACATGCTCTGGAGAGCTCTGGGGCACTCGGCGGGTGCTTGGCACCCACTCGCTCAGTATCGGTGCCTTCAGAGTCATCGCCTGTCTTAGTTCTCAGTCTCTCCTCTTCGTGCTGATACGTGAGAGCCCTGGGTCACTCAGCCCAAACGCCCGGGCTTCTTCCCCACGAAGTCCACACAGACACACATAGAACAGGGACGCAGATAGGTACCTGGTCACTCGCTGTCCCCTGAGCCCACTGCATGAGTCCACCCCACCTTCCTCCATTCCGGGTCCCTCCCCACTTCCACTGGAAGTCAACCCATGCCCCAAGATCAGCTCTGACCCCACGTTCTCCCACCCTTCTTTAAAAAGATCTTCCTCCCTCCTCAGAATGTCTGTTCCTGATGCAAGAATGGGGGGCCTGGGACCACCTCTGCTTACTTCGCTGTCCCCTTCATATACTCGGCTCACCCCAGAGTAAACAAGTTCAAGGCATCCTTGCTACCTCAGCGGATGACAACATCAGCAAAGGCCAGCTTTTGTCCTGGGGGCTGAAGGAGACCTTTCTCAGGCTGCTCTGGTACCCAGGAGTGTGGCTTCCTGTCCCCGCCCTCCCGCCCCCCAGCTGCAGAAGGGCGGTAATGATAACCTCACCTGCTCATGTCCACGTCGTCTCCCTCCCCCAGGGGCCCACAGCTCCCTCACTCCTGCCAGCTCAGCACACACACATCCTTTTCAGCCCCATCAGCACGAAGTGCTCTCTGCAGCTTGCTCACCGTGTGCCCGCCCGTCACCCCCACCAGGGCTCCAGTGCCTGACCGCAGTGTCTGTGCACCCACTCTATCGGACTCTGCCGGGGGCCCCGACACCCACTCCACGACTGCAGAGGGTGCAGGAGGCCCGGGGCGTCCACAGCTGGCCTCTCCCAGAGAGGAGGTTCCCACTTCCAGCTCCCACTCCTGCAGCTAAACACCTGCAGGCCTCCCCACCCCCACCCCTTGCCACTCTCTAAGCCTCTGCTCTGCTCCTTAGTCTCTTCAGCTCCGTATCTGATGGGGTTCAAGGTCAGAGTTCTCGGTCCATGGGCGAGGACCACGTAGGCCCTGGGCGTGGGCAGCCTGAGCTTGGCACAGCCGGCAGATTCGTTCTGCGTGGCCTCCAAGGTCCCGGATCCCAGCCTCCCCGGTGGAAGACCACTTGCTCTGCCAGGTGTTTTCCCATCACATCCTCTGAGCTGGCTTCCAAGAATTCCCCCACACCAGATGTTAAACGCACTGGCCAGTGGTTTCCTGACCCATTTCCTGAAACTCCCCCTACCCTACAATTCTACAAAAACAAAGAAAAAGCCAGAACTGGTGGAATTCTGGGTGCCCCACCTGACCCTGGAAACCTCCTCCCAGGGCTTGGCAGCTCAGATGAGGTCTATTCAAGTTCACCGAGTTCCAAGTTTGCTGCCTCTGGGGCATCAACTAAAGTCATCAGCAAACACTTCTACGGTGCCTTAGATCAGAAGATCATTCTTTCCAGTTCTCCTGGTGCCAAAAGAAACAGTCACATAGCAGCGTGGGCTTAGAACACTGTCAGTAACATTTTTTTCTTACCAGTCCTAAAAAGGATCCCAGAAGTTGGGGGCAGCGTCAGGGGTCTCTCAGGACTGTCGGTGGAGAATCGGGGAGGGAGAGAAGACCTCACTGAGCATCACTAGACCTGTGTTGGTGACAAGTGGCCACCTCTCCTTGTTAGGGCTGAACAGTCTCAGGTGGCTCCCAAGACAGCAAGATAGGGCCTCTGGGGCATCGGCCTCAGGAACCCACAGAAGCCACCCCAGCCTCCCTCCCCGGCCCTCACGCACCCCCTCTCTCTTCCTAACCCCCTGCCCACCTGCCCCTTCTCTCCGTGGTTTACTGGCCTTCGTCGCTGGCCTGCTCTTCACTGCCTGCTGCAGTGGCTCTGCTCCCACACGGCCGTCTGTGTCTGTCTGCATTCTCCTTCTCAGAACCAGAGCTGCACTGCGGACTCCCCAGGCAGGGGCGAAGGGCTCCTCAAACCCCCACAGTGCAAAGTTCAAGGGGCCCAAGGCCTGGCCTGTGGTCCGTCTCCCACCAGCTCTCACAACCAGCTGAGCACAGCCCCTCCATGCCCCCCGGGGCTGCGGCCAGAGGAACTCTGTGACAGCAGCCATCCCCCCCACCCCCCCAGCTCTTCTCCCCCATGACCCGGCCTTTTCCCTCTGTGTCTCCTTTCTGGGAACTTACCGGTTCCCCTGTTTTCAGCACAAAAAGCACAGAGTCTGATCGACAAGGCAACTAAGGCCCCTCCTGCTAATGTGTCTTGGGTCAGTGACACATGGATGTCATCCTGCATAGCTTTCCCTGGTCCGTGAGACTCTGGACCAAACGTGTGATTCTCCACTTACTCCAGGCCATGATGTGGGCAGAATTGGTTAGGAAATGCAGTCATAGAATCAGAAGGGAATTAAATATTTGGACTGAAAACAAGTCATGGGGGAAAAGTTACCTGCAACACAGAAAAACCACTTGATAAAATGTCTCACTGAAACCAGGAGACAGCCCCCCAAAATCACTCCTGGCAGAGCAGGGCTCGGTAAGCGGAGCTTGGGCAGGGCCATCGTCGCCAGTTGAACAGGTGTGAGAAGCAGGCCCGGCTGTTCAGCTGGTGTGCCAGCCGCTCTGCTTTAGTTTGTGGATGTGAGAAAGAAACGGATTAATAAATAAAACCACCTATAAGTGTATTCACAAGACTCCTGACAGGCACGGCGATCTCGAGGGGCCTGGCTTCATCCAAAGCCCTTTCCTTTCTCTCGTGCAGTTCTTGGAAACAGCTTTCCCAGGAGTGTGGCAGAGGAGCACGGACCTCGGCCCTGAGCTGCCTTGCTCCTGGGGGGGCGAGAAGCGCGGGCAGCGGGGAGGCACTTCTCGGGCTACGGCAGTTAGGGGCCCTGGCACCGGTGGCAGACACACCCCAGCTGTGCTACTGCTTTGCTGTGCAGCACCGTGCACCTTAACCCCTCTGCACTGGCACTGCTGCTGCTCACGCCCCTCAGAGGTCCACGGAAATGAGACAACATCTGAGTACACGGCCAGGCCTCTTGGAGCACGGAGACTAAGACTCACCTCTACCCTGCCCCAGAATTGCTCAGTGTGGGCTGCCTTACAAACGCTCCCTCCTCTGGGCACCACAGACACGGACAGCACTGACAGAAAGGCCCTTCTGCCTCCAAGAACACGCCAACCGCGCCTGCCCACCAGAAATGGGGCTTTGTTTCCAGAGGCCTCTGCCCACCCCTTCGGGCACAGAGACCTCTGCTCCAGGCCACAGGTGCTCCCACGGGCACTTGGCCTGGCGGATACAGGCTGTTACCTGCCGTCCACTCCAGAGGGCTGGGAGGCCTGGAGACACACAGGCACGGGGGAGTTGGGGGCAGTGGGCAACAGTAGCGGGAGTCACTTGGAGCGGCTTTACAGCAGCACACGGAGTCTCAGGAGCGGCTAAACGTACAACTGGCAAATGAGTGGCTCTGTGTCTGGGTCCTGGCCAAGGGGAGCTGGACACTCTCCACCCCCCCACAGGACCTGTCCGTCACGCTGCTCCAGTCCACCTGGCAGGTACCACCATAGGCCCCGCCAGCCCCTGCATGGTGACAGTCCTAGACGAATAAAAGGCCAGCTCAGCAGCAACTCTCAGTGAGATGGTGAGGGGAACAAGGTGCCAACCAGACCCCCCACCTTGCTGAGGGCTGCATGAGTGTTCAGGCTGTAACACAGGTAACACTCGTTGCTTGACATGAGTGGGGGTCAGGGACTGGGCCGTGTGCTGGAACTCAGGGGGCCAGGGGCCTCTCCTGGGCCTTCAGGGGTCTAGAGTGGAAGGCAGACAGGTGACCCCACAAGTGCTGCACGACAGGGCAATCCCCACAGCAGGAGGGAGAGGACGCTGGGGCGTCCGGGAGGCACGTCTCCCTAGGCCTGGAGGGGCCGAGGAAGACTGCTGTGCACGGAAACTGTCACTCTGCCTCAATTTTGTTGTGTATAAACGTGAGAAGAGAGGTAAGAACGACTTCCACAAAGCAGAGGGAAGGTGATCTGGTCTGTCAGCCTCTGACAACAGTGATAAAAACCCCTGGACGACATGCAGCGGGTTAACTCCAGGCCCTTACCAACGATGCTGCTCTGGTTCTGGGGTGGGGGGGAGGTACAGAGGAGAGCTTCCCAAAAAGGCTGCCCTTGCTCGGGCCGCCACCTCAACTCCACCTCTGGAGCCGAGTGGAGCATTTTACTGCCTCCTCACCCAACCTGCCTGGCTTTGGCCCCCTCCACTCAACACAGCTTATGGAATCGCACTACCTGGGGTCAACTCGGCCTACACCCATCGTTTCGCTCTATGACCTCAGGGAAGTTACTCCACTTCTCTGATCCTCGGTTTCTTTATCTGCAAAAAAACTGTCAGAGTAACAGAGCCTGTCTCACAGAAGTGTTCTGAGGACAAATGTATGTGTGTGTTGGTATGGGAAGGTAGCTAAATTAGCCAAGCATCACTACGTGTCAGCTGTCACCCCCGTCCCCATCACGGTCCCTGCCACAGCACGTCCACAGGCCCACGGAGCTCGCATTTCCACGGGCAGCATCCTCATCCCCTGGGGTCATTACGGGGTTCGGCTTGACGGAAGCCCAGGCTCCACTGCCACTAGCTCCATCCCCCGCCCACTGCACTCCGAGCCCTCCACTCTGCCCCCGGCCCTTCCTTTTCCTTTTACATTCTCCAAGTTCAGTGCCATTTTAAGCCTGACAGCAGCCACTACCTGTCCCCGAACGCTTGCTCTCCCACCATTCAACTGAAAGGCCCATTTCTGCCACAGGCCGCCGCTGTAATTCTCATGCATAGCACTGCTGCCGTCCGGTAATGGTGTACCGACCGCTCTGCCCGTTCATCACCCGCTCTCCCCAGTGGAATGCAGCTCCACGAGAGCTGGCTCTTTGCATCTCCATCACAACCGGATGCCAGCCGCCCAACACCTATTAGCTGCAGGGATGAGTGACTGCCTTGGCGGGTTTTCTTATCCTTGTTCCATAGGCTCCTGTGACCGAAAACCCTGAGGGAGGCGACCAAGCACTGGCTGAAGCGGCTGCAGCTTCAGCAGAACTGAATTCAAAACCAAGTCAGACGCCCATTATGGAACCCAGGCAGTGCCCAGCAGGACGACCATTGCGGCTCTCAGTCCATGTCAAGCTTAAGGCCACAGTCATCTGCACACAGAGCCCACCAGTAAACACAGGAATGTCCACGTAGTTGAAAACCAGGACCACGGGCTCTCCATCTCAACCTGAGGCCCCATCCCGAGACGAGGGCTCGATCACAGCAACGCCCCGTTAAGCCACAAAAGGGCCACCTCATCCACTACCAAGTCCTCAACTTCTCCACAGGCAGGCGGACTCCAGGGATCTCTTCGAAGGGAATGGCGAGGGACAGGCAAGGTATGAGATGAGCTTAACCTCGGGGACGCATGGTGGGCATCCTGGAACAAGTTCGGTTGTCAGCAGGGTGGGAAAGTGACGACGAAGGAAGCCGCCCGCTGCATTCCCCAGGCCGCCTCCCACCACGCAGGTGAGGAGCAGAGCCCAGAGCCGGCCACCATGCGCACAGAGCAAACTGTGCAGACCAAGTGAGATCGGCCAAACCTCACACTGGAAATAGGCAGCACCTGCCTCCTGCAGGAAGGAAAGCTGGTCACCCCCCAGGAAGGCACGCCTTCCTCCACAAGACTCGGAAGGGGACCCCCTTCTAAGCGGATGACAGCAAAGCACCCCCAGTGTAAACTCTCTGTCAGATGACCCTGTTCTTTATTTTTTTGACCCTGTTCTTTACTATGCTAAGGAGTAAAGAGACCCCCCAAAAAAAACAAAAACCTCGATTTCCTTTCTCTTCAATTCTACCTATCTCATTTAATCTTTCCCTGGCATCTTAGAATTGATGGTTCATTTTCCAAAGTTAACCCCTCCATTCAAGCTTTCGTGGCCAGGTCTTTTCCACTGAATCTGTGGTGCGGTCCCTCCTGGTATTTCCCTCTGTTGAGTTCTGTAAATCTATCTCCCCACCGACATCCCACCCACAGGGTAAGGTCTGTCCAACCTGGTGAAAAGCACCAACTGACCCTGCCTCCCCCAGAAATCTCCCTCGAGTCCCCCCCCAGCACCAGACTTGTTGCTGGCCCACTTACTTTCTCTCCAGCCATCTACTACCAATCAGCTCTCTACACATGCCCAAGGCTTTACCCTCTCCTGCCACTTCGCTCCCCGACCCATCAGTCACAAAGTCATGGGATGTCCTGCTGCCCAAATCACAGCTGTTTCTTAGCCATCACTCAACAGCGGTGGATCTCAGGTCTCTCACAGCCTGTCCAAAGCTCACCTGCGCTCTCTCACCATTGGTTATCTTGCACATAACTAGAGGTGCTCATTTATCTTGTCAGACACAGGAGTGATGGGGATTCTAGGACACTGGGAAGCCCAGGCACACTCGCAGTGCTGAGTGTGACTTTACTGTGCATGGCCACGTCCCTGTTAAGCACGGGCCAGATCTGAGCCACCTCTGTAACCCAGATGAACAGCCTTGCACCCTGCATGAAGTTCAGATATTCATCAAATCACTGAATGTCATTAAGAGGCTGTGTGCCACGGAGGCATTAATAAAACCTCAGTCAGTCATGTGGGTGAATTTCCAGGGAAACAGGAAACACTCCTTCCTGAGAGATCTTTAAGAGGAAAGGAGCGTTTAATTAATGCCTTAGTTAACAACCTTTGAAAAATAAACAACTATTTATCAAGCAGCCACTGTGCCGGGCACTGTAGCGTTAGCAGATTTGCAGATTGGCAGGCAGCTGCAGCAGGAACTAGAGGGGGGCGGGGGAGAAGGCAGGCAGGCCGGCAGGAAGCGCCCGCTCTGAAGAGGCTGCAGTGACAGGGCTGACTCCTGGGTGTGCACTGTGCCGTCTGAGAGCCCCGTCTCCGGAGCTGGGGCAGGGCTGGACGGCACAAGCAATAAATGGACGCGTGGGAGTGGGTGAGGGCACCAGGCCTCCCTCTGGCCTGGCCTTCACTAGCAAAGTTCTGCTCTCTTCAACAGCTCCTTTGCAACTGTTGTGAGGAGGGAGGGGTGCAATGCCCAGGGTTCCCACCCTGTACCTCCTGGATTCCCCGTGACCCCGGCTTCCAGGAGGAAGAGCCTCATTGGCTGGGCCACACGTGCCTGAGCAGGCTTCCAGAGCTGGCAGCCACTGTCCCGCCCTCAGCCTGGCAGCTAGGAAGAGCCAGCTCCCAGGGATCCTGGAGTACACATGGCATCTTGGCAGTCACCTCCAGCAGATGACCAACAAGCAGCTTGCCTGGGCTGTGGGGAGTGACAAAACCTAATTGCACTATTGGTCTCGACTTCAATGCCCCTCCCAGGGCCAGTTTTCTTTCCCTTCCCTGTGGCCATCAGCTCTTGACCTTAATGTCACCCCCTGATGCTTGCTTGTGCACGAACATTTGAATCACCTGCTGGGACAGGCATGTGTCCCTCCTTTCTCCAAAACCTCATTTCCAGCAGACAACAGCCCAGGAACTTGGAGAGGGGTGGGCACATTTCTCTTGTATGATCAGCTTCTGCCCCAGGACCGCCCCAGAAGGACACTAAGGGCCCTTATGGAAGAAAAGGAGGAAGCATGCTGGAGCCCCAGCATGGGCTTGCTGTCATCCCCAAGAGCCACAAGGCGGAAGACACGGCCATCACTTGGCCTCAAAAGCTGCAGATTTAGTGAATCTCATGACCAACCTCTCCACCCCCTCATCTTTCCTGCTGCTGTTTCCTGAACTTGCTCCAGCTGCTTGACTTCTCTTCAGTTTGGGTCCCTCCTCGCCTGCAGTCCAGATCAAGGGCTGGCTGGAAATGCCTTGCTCTGAATTGTCTGTGGCCTTTTTACAGCCAGCTTTGGTCTCTACCATCGTGCCCACCTCAATGTGTTCCCACGAGGCCACCCGCTTAAAGGCCAGGGCAGGAGGTCAGGACGCATGGGCCCTGCCTCCCAACCCTCACTCTGACTTTGAGAAAGGCGAGATGCCACACTTCATTGGCTGTCTGTACAACATGGGAGTTTAGAAGCTTCACTCAGAATGCCATTAACATCTCTGAACCTGACAGCTCAGAATCCCCAACCCGACGAAGTGGTAAGGCTCTGGCCAGAAGAGCCTTCCTGGGAACGATGGCACGGAAATGTCGGCAGCCGGTCGGAGTCACCTGGGAAAAGATAATCCTCACCCATTTTTGGACCTGGGCTCCTAAGCCATCACGCTCCGGAAGGAGATGGCTTCCCTCAGCCGGCTCTCTGTAGTAAGAAGCCAGCTGTCCAACAGGGAAACCCACTGAGCACCTGGTTGGGGACCCCCAACACCAGCTGTCCACGGGGGGCTGCAGGGCCTCTGATGGGGGTGGGCACCTCCCTCACGTCGCTCAGCCACCAAAAGTATCCAAACACCTGCTGCTGTTCTTAACTAGAAAATGAAACTCAATAATTCAAGCTTCCAAATACAGAGATGGGCAAAAGCAGGTTTATAGTTGTTCATATGGAAAAATATATAATACAAGAAAGAATGAGAACACACAAACTGTGTGTTTCACATACTGACAACTATAAACCTACTCTGGCCCCCCCCCACACACACACAGTGGACCAGAGAAATAATCAGGACATACCTGCAGGGCGAAGCGCCATCCAGCCACCGAAACTCATGCTGTGAGCGCTGTGCCCTGAGGATGTGAGGACCTTCACATGTTACAATTGCAGGCACACACTGGTGTAACACCGTGTGCGTTCCACACACAAGAGAGACACACCGGATAGCCAATGGGGATTATTGGCTCCTGTATTAATATTTCACCTAAGTTCGACCATATTTATACAGGTTCAACATATTTAGGTTTGATCCATTGCGGTTATTCATAGACAGCAAAATACTGTAAAAAAAAATTAAATAAATGTGGACACACTGATGCAATGGAATAAGACGTATTTCTAAAAAGAGAATGAAGAAGTCCTCTTGGGGTTCCAAGAAGCTGGCAGGGGGGCTTCGCAGAGTGCAGGGTCGCGCAGGGCTGGCCTCTTCCACTTGGCCGCGGTCTGTGATGCCCCTCGTGTGCAGCACGGCCCAGCACTTCATCGCTTTCCACTGTTGAGTGGTCTTCCGCCGTGCATGTCGGCCATATGTTGTTTATCCACCATCAGCTGATACACATTTGCGCTGTTTCTGTTTTTTGGCTATTTCGAAAAATGCTGCTTTGAACATTTGTGTACAAGTTGTACGTATGTGTGTGTTTTTTGAACCATGTGCATATATCACCTACACGAAAATGTTTAATGTTGCAAAAGATTCGTTAAATGGCACATGCAAACAATCTTCTAAGGAAGGAAGTAGCGACATAATGTGTGTGCACGTGTATATAAAATAATGTGATTCTGTTGAAGGATTGAATGAGTACATAATAAAGCTCGGGGGGCAGGAAGCTATGGTGCTCACAGGTCATCTCTGGGCAGTGGGATGCTGGGTGACTGGTGTATCTGTGAGCTTTTCTGTAGTTCGACAATTTTCAACTGTGAATATAAATTACTTTTGTAATCAGAAATAAAAAACAGCACAATGTTATGAGAAGAAAAACAACTCTCCCATTCGATTTCTCCCTGGTCTTTCCGCTCTTACAGAAAAATAGCCTCCCAACAGCCCACAAATGAGGGAGAGCGAGCAGGGTGCAGCCCATGTCTGTCTGTCTCTCTTTCTCTCTCTCTGTTGGTCACAGCACCCAGAAAAGTGCAAATCCCTGATAAATACCAATCAGTTTCGGAGACCTCAGGATCAGTCTCCATGGCAACCTGACGGAGCAGGCCACTGCAGGAGGGCTGCCCCAGCATGGACGCGGTCCAGCAGGGGTGCCTGCCTCAGACAGCCCGGGGCTGCCTGGGACCGTGGCATTTAGATGCATGGCAATGGGACTGGACTCCCCACAGCTGCGAGAGACAGACAGCTCTCTACACAATGGAACCGCCGGAAGTCTCGGCTGATCATCCTGATCCCAGGAGCTGCTGTTCCCGTTTACACAGCTGCACACGGGTGTCACGATTCAGTGTTCTTAAGAACCACACTTCAGAACCCAGTATTCCTCCTCTATGCTTCCCTCACACGATTTCATCGTGCTGCTCCATAATTACTCACTTGTCTGCACCAGGCCTGTCCCTTACACTTGCAGGACCTGGGACCGGACAATAATTAAAAGCCCCCATCTCATACGTCCAAATCCTTGGAAGCTCTAAAATCAAGCTAACACTCTACTCTGTTAAATAAGGTGCATCCCATCCTCCCACCCCATTAAACATCATTTCAGAGTGACTCAAAGGGCCAGTTCTGAATTTGAACCTGTCTAGCTCCTTCACATCTTGAGTTGGGGACGCACCGAGCCAGAGAGCTGGCTGTCAGCCTGCACCCCTTCTCCACCCCACAGCAAAGGTGCCCCTTGAGCACCGGGCTCGAACCGCCCACACTCACACTCCCTGCTGGCCCCCAACTGCAGCCCCTTGGCCATCACTGGGCTTCAGCAGAGCACACGCCTGCAGTGCGGCCCACCCTGAGGAGAAAGACCAGCAGAGAGGTCTGCACACGTCCTGGAGGTGAGCTGAGAACCATCCAGAAAGAAATCCTGGCTTAGGAAACTACTGACATGTGACCTAGAAGGGAGGTGGGGTGCAGGCTCTGGGAGCCCACTTCCTACAGCCCTTGGACTCCTGGCAGCTAAAGCGGGACTCTGGAAAGCATGGGGTCCCCTCAGCCAAGATTAAGGGACATTCGTGTATATTCCCACTAGGCTGGGTATCTCACTGTTGGCACCAAGGACATTTTGAGCCAAAGAACTCTTCACTGTGGGGGCTGTCGGCATTATCTACCCTCAACCAAACATGTCTCCACACATGTCCCTTGGCGGACAGGTCACCCCGAGCTGAGAACCACTAGATTGTGAAGCTGCTGAGGGCAGGACACACATTTGCTGCACTTAGAGGCAGCTTGGCCTGGGGCAGATGCCTAGTCACTGAGGGTGAGTCCGTGAACCATCGGCTCATGATCTCAGAGCCCATTCTCCTGGTGAGGACTGTGGCATACGGGTGGCAGAGGGCTCCTTGGTACAAGCTGAGAGCCATTCTTGACCCCCCAGCTACAACTGACACATCTGGAATGTGCAGGGGAGAACGAGAGGAGGCAGGCACCCTGTGCCTGCACCCGGGGCCTGGTGATCAGACAGCTCCCTCAGCCTGCAGTGGGCACAGAGTCCACCTCCCTCAGAGGGTGCGCAGTTCGTAGTCTCCTCCTCCTCTAACCGAAGCTGCCCGGGTCGGAGTGAGCGGGGGCGGGGGCTGCTAAACTGACATACACGCTCCTGCGGAACCTGGCAGAACACTGCTAAGCTCCCAGGTTCCCCCAGCACATCTGAATGTGATGCAGGCGATGGGACTTCTGACCCGTGAGACGCCCATCGAAGATCTCTTCAAGCTCCTGCCATTTACTCTGCCTGCATCGCCGACGGAAGTGTGCAAACCCTGCTCACGCCAAATGTCTTCGATCAGCCAGCCAAGCTGCCTCTCCAGAGCAGCGAGCATCCACCTCTTGGTTTTCAGCTGACTGTTAACAGTCCTCCTTGTGTGCTTCCCGTGCTCCTAGCAACCAAGCACACAGGGTTCCATCCAGAAGGGTTTGGGTTGGCACGCATGATGCCGCTGGCAACACTTACATGAAGAAGTGGGGTGCTGATGGAGCCACAACTTGGAGCAAATGGCATGACTGGTACCCTCCAGAGGCACTGGGAGGGCGCAGACTTGATTTCAGAATCTGCTTATGCTCAGGGTTCCCTGGAGCAGCAGGGCTAAAGCTGTGGTCTGACACCACACCAGGAGATGTGTGGACCACAGCTAGCTTCCCATGACCACCAACGTGGCCTGCAAGTGTCCACTCATGGCCCCACACAGGCACACGTGGAGTGTTCCCAGTGGCTTCCCTGATACGGTACATCACCACCACCCCGCTGGCAGAGTAAACTGTGGGCGTCTGCCTGTCTCCACCCCTGCTTCTCAGACTGACTTCAATCACAGCAAACATAGACAGGCATAACCCACACACACAAGAGATCTGCGAGGCCCTCGGGATTTTTCAGGGTGGAAAGGGATGGCAAGACCAGAAAGTTGGAGCACAGTGACCCCTGGGGCGGTAATAATGCTGGTCACGCATCCACCTCCCTGAATGCAGGCCTCGGGGGAAACGTTTGGAAGACCTTTCTGAGAGGCAGGTGAGTTACTGAGTGTAAAAATAAGTACATTCTCAGAGTTTCTGAACAGGAGTGTCACTGTGACATTTTAACTGCAAAATGTTCTCTAAGTTCTCTGAGGTGTAAAAAAAAAAAATCAAATCTGGAGAAAAAGCAAAAGTAATATTTGCAATAAGAGCAGCACACCCCAGATCCCACACTGATGTTTGGAGGTTTACTGACGGTCTGATTTGCATTCTGGTTAGCTCCACCTGGGCACCCCAAACAGTGCCCAAACTAGCCCCATCGGTACGCATCTCCGAGAGTGTCCAGGGTGTGCAGAAACAATCACAGGGACAATGACCACAGCACATTGGATTATTTGTGACAAGGGAATGCACAGTATATGAAGCTTGTAATTTCCAACTGAACTGCAATCCTGAGAGAATCGGTGGATTTCAGTTAGCCATGCTCTAGAATCGGGATATGCTTATGAACCAGAAAGAAGCACTTTCAAAAAAACATCTAAGCAACATCACTGACCACAATAAACAGAAAGAAATACTCCATTCTCTCAAGCTTTACCACCAAAACTCCCATCACTTCTGATTTTTCCCTTTTAATTTCTTTACCTCCTTTTTCTCCCCACTCACGTAATTGAGATGCTGTTGCCCCACCTGACTCTAACTACCCAGGTATGGAGGCGTTTGGAATACACGGTATCACTCACACACCCTTCACACCCAGAAGAGGAGCATCACACTTGCCCCCACTGTTTCAGATGAAACAACTGAGAACTAACATGCCCCTCCCCAGACCAACATGGCCGACTGCCGGCCAGGCCAAAACCGAGACGCTTCCCACCCACACTGAGCGGCCCTGAACCCTTGTCTGTGGGGCGAGGCTGGAGCTGACAGGGTAGAAAGAGGTCCAAAAAACACGCTAAGGACGTCTCAGGGGAAACAGACAGCTCCTGCTTTTAGCAACCATCATTTCTAGAAACTACCTCCCCTGGACTCCTGTATCAAAGGACACGAATTTTCCTAACTGAAATAACAACAGTAGTAACATATAGATAACTCAAGGAGAGACTGATGGGGTGTCAGCAATGGGAAAAGTTTCTCGAGTTCAAGGATGGGGCAGATGACTAATAGACAGTGAACTATCAAGCGAAGCCCGGCCACTCCTATACAGCCCGCTTCCATTTTCTGTGTTATAAATAATTCAGAGTTTTCTTTTTTCCTTAAATATCACAAAACCAAGTCAGAATCTTTATGTGAAGGATTCTGCCGTGTCCCTCTCTGCCTGCCCAACCGGCCCAGGCAACTCAGTCCCGGGAGAGCCACCCCTCAAGCTTTAACATTTATTCCTTGACATTTCAAACTATTTGTTAGGCAGAGCTGCTTTCTTGAGATCAAAGTTGGAAAACCTCGCCGAGAACCCCCACCCGGCCCTGTCCGACTGTGACAGAGGGTCCCTTAACCCCCAAGCATCTGCTTCCTTCCTCATCCGGAGAAATCCACCAGCCCTCACCCAAACGGTGGCTCTCTCACTCCCTCTTCCCACCTTCCCCTTGCTTTCCCGCCTCCCAGGATTCAGGGGGGTGGGGGTGATCAAAGGTGACTCTCCCCAGGTGATTCGCTGAGACACTCGGCAGAGAGAGCGGAACCCAAGGACCAAAAGATGTCCCCACTCGGAGGCAAGAGTGACCATGGGGGCATGGCACTTGGGGCACGTCCCAAGGCAGGCAGGGTGTTTTGTCTCAGCTCAGAGACAAATACAGAACAAGGAAAGGTAACTTACCCCAGTCCTTCTGTGGGCAGCAGTGGTGACGCCGGGCTCCAGGTCTTCGTGTCTGTGTTCGACCGCTAGGTGAGGCCTCCCGACCAGCCCAGAAGGGTGGCCGGGTTTAGTGCTGAAGCCTTGGGCTCTTATGGGAAATGACTTACCACTGTCTTCTGAGGTACCTCAGTGAACCAACCCTGTGCCTGCCCAGCAGCCCCCAGGGCATTTCTGCCTCCATGCAAAGCAGAGGGAGGGGCAGGGGTGGAGCCTACGGCTGGGCGAAGGTGTCCTGTCTGTAGTTCTTGATACCAGAGGGCTGGGGGCTGACCAACACATCCTGCTTGGTTCTTCTTTGTAAAGCTTCCTGCTGAACCATGGGCCACAGTCTTTGTTCCCCAAGTGTGCAGGTCAGTCTATTAACAGGTACTGAACGGAAAGCAGTCTGTCTCTGTTCAACTGGACTTGGAACACGGCAGGACAGGAAGATGTGAAGTGGGACTTCCCAGGGCCTTTAATGTCCCTGTGTGCACTATGAGCCTGCAGGAGGTGGCTGTACCACACACAACAGTCTCCCAAGTTATTCGATGGGCTCATGGCACTTTGTGAGACTGAAGGGAAACACTGCGGCAGCCACAGGAGTTTAGATCACTGATCTAAAAACCAGAGCAAGAGCGACAGGGTTCTCTGCAAGGCGGGCACTGCAAACTGGGAGAGGACCGTCGTACCACAGAGGCGAAGGCGTTGCCCAGAAAAGCCACCAATACATGTGGGACAGAAGCTGGTCAAGTGGTTGACCCAATATAATGGCAAAGGTGGCCAAAGACATCATCCTGAAAGTATGCAGCAGGGTTATTCTGACCTTCTGAACGACCAGGCGAGCCATTCAGTATTGAAGACACTAGGCGGCCATTGTCTGTCATGGTAGCAAGGAACGCCAGACGGACAGCCTTAAAGACTGAATGATTCCGAGAGCCGTTCAAACACCGACGCGGGGTTTAAATTCTCCCAGGAGGGTCATTCTCACACTACGTTCCTTACTGGTGAGGCCTTCTCTGCCCCTCGCCGACACAGGTCCTCACTGGCCGGCTCAGCCTCTGGCCCCCGCTGGGGTGAAAGGCTTCGGTCTGGAGCTGCGGCCCTTGAGTGGGAACCATCGAGGTGAGTCAGGGGTCCTGGCTGTGTCCCCTTGGCCAGCCCGAGCTGTCAGAGGCTGATGCTCATGACAAAAACTGTGTTGAGATTTCTCCTCTGACTCTCTGTCATGTGAGTTTTCTCTCAGAATTAACACCAATGGAACTCTGACACTCTGATGTATATATAAGACATTGGCTGGATTCAGTTAGCAGCTGGCCTGTGTTCTGGAATTTTCCTTCTCCCTGCAACTGTTGGTAGGAGGGCCCTGGACACAGACTTTAGGACCCATTCTTCTCAACTTCAGTGGCAGGCGGGCAGATCTGGGAGACTGCCAGTCTGGCCAGTGCTGAGCAGGACTGGACGTGAGAGAGCTATGCAGGCGCAGGGTCTGCTGGGTCATGGAGTCTAACCCCTGTCAGCTTCAAACTCTCCATGTCACGTGCTCCCGACACCCTGGAGAACCTGGCTGTGTGACATGAACACTCCCCTAGGCCCGTGCGGCTGAAAGAACAACATCACAGACACTGGGCACAGACGCCGGTCCCATGACCGCAGGGCTTTCCCCGGGAGGTGCGCCAGGGGCCAGCGTCCTGAGACGTCTGCTCAAAGGCTGCTGCCAGCCTACGGAGTGAAGACCACTGCAATGAATTCTCAAGTTACACGAGGGCTAAAAGAGGGCAACGCTAGTGCGAGCTTCCCGGTACCAAAGCTGGTGGTATTCCAGGGCTCCATGAGAGAAATACCTAGGCCACACTAGTAGCAATGAAGTCCTTCACCGGGAACAGGGCCTTGCCCCACCTACTGCAGAATGGACTTGGGACAGGAGAGGGGAGGGTGTGTCTTTTTAAGGCAAACAGGCCGCTCCAGTGAGCCCCCCAAGGCAGAACCAGGCTTCACTTTGCTGCTGTTGGTGGCAGAAACTGAGAGAAAAGGACAGCCCAGAGACAAGTTGTCTGTCACTGTTAGCCACCAAGGCCTCCAGCGCCCCTCACCAAAGCCAGGTGCGGTGGGGCTTTCTGAGCTGATGGGACACCCTGTCCCTCAAACTCTGACAAAGCCACGAGCCAGGGACCACGGCCCTAGATCTCACACCATTGGGCACCTCACTCCTCCTCCCTCCCAGCCTCTCCATAGCTGGGTGGGAGTTCTGACCCACCCTCCAAGTTCTCAGACATCACTTGACATCACTCCTAGTGGTCAAGAGAGAACTAACTGGTCAATGTCTTTGCCTCTCAGAAAAGCCAAGCTCCATTCTTCTTGCCACATGTGCCTCTCTCTGCCCTCCGCCGAATCAAAGTCAGGTTCACTGGCATCAGAGAGGCCTGGAGCAATTCCCATTTGCACAGGGTCATGGGCAACCACTGCGACCTGGAGACACCCAGGGCTGCCTGTGGTACGAGTATAGGAGGCTCACGCATCCCTTTTCTAGGGTTAAGTTTCACCGAAGCCCTCAGCCAGGACTTCTCCCACAGCTCTGGCTGTTATCTGGGAGTTAGGTGATCCCGCCTTTCCTCTCTACCTCAAGTACCTTCAATTCCTTTCCAAATGGGTCCTGTGTGGGCCTGGTCACAACCGGGGCCAGAGGCCTCTGACGCAAACTGAGCCCTCAGCATCCTCTGTGTGCCCATGACCCATGCCTCTCCAACAGCCCCCTGCCCCATCAGAGGTGAGCCTCAGGGGCATCTTCTCCCCCTACCTGGGGCGCACACACACTTGAACAAGATGTGCACACCCGCCTCTAAGCCAAGGGTGGTGAGGCAGATGGGCCCTCTCAGGTACACACCAGACAGTTCATGACAGGAGAAATGTGACCTGACAGAAAGTGATGAAATGCAGACAGGTTTTCAACCTTATTCCCCTGGATAGGAGCTTAAATCCCAAGGGGAAGGTGGGGTCACTTGAGGACAGTTTACCTACCAAGGAGGAGGAATCAGGATTAAAATCCCACCCAAATGGGCTTCAGAATCCTGGTGGAACTTCTGAATCACCCCCAACAGCAGACGAGGAGCCTTATCTCTTGCCAGCATGTCTCCTTCAACTCACTTTTGGGTCCAAGTAGGATTGAAGAAAGAGGCTTACTCAGCTCTGGGAGATCTAGATTGCTTTCCTGGGGGTGGGAAGTGCAGGGGGCAGTAACAAGATCCCTGCAGGCAGATGCTAACTCAGGAAAAGGAGGCTGCAGGCAGCTCCCCCTCCCCAGCACTAACGTGGGAACCCAGTGGGTGAGCAGCAGAGCTCTAGGTCCACTGCACAATCCAGCCTCCCCACCGCTTTATCCTCCACGCTGCCATGTCACCCCCGCTCTGTCACCCTGAGGAGCTGTCCTTTTGTCCCTCCCCAGGAGCCTCAGAGGAGCCAGGGCCTCCCTCCCTCCTCCTCCCTCACTTGACTGTTTTTCAGTCACCCCGGCAGCAACCTGCAAGCTTGAGCAGTAAACCTGAAGAGACCAGGTCCTTGGCCAAATCCAAGTCTAGCCTTGCTCAGGAGGCTACACAGCAGTGAAGTCATCCTGCCTTGACCCGCCCAGCCCTGGGCTGTCTCCTTGGCATCACACCCTGCCTTGCTCCTCACTACCACCATATCCAAGGTGCTTCTGCTCCATCCATGCCTGGCCTTGACCTTTGGGAACTGGGCTGAGCCGGGAGAGATGTGGTACACCGTGCTGAGGTCGTGCCTGTGGCTGGGAGGTGGCAAGAGGGTAGCTGCTGGGAGCTTGGCTGCAGGAAACTATTCCCACAGGAGAAGGGACAGACGGGACAGCCCAGAGGCGACTTCCAAACTATATGTGCGTAGCTTGTGCTCTTTCCCTGGGGGAGGAGCATGGGGCTGAGCTCAGGCACCCCGGGAGGCCTCTGTGGTGAGCTGAAGAAAGTGCAAATGGTGTGGAAGTCACTCCCTTCCTGTCTGAAGCTGCTCCCACCTGCCCAGACCCAGGCAGCCTCACCAGGCACCCTGAGAATCAGGATGTCTCTTCCTACAAGTCCTCCTTGACACTGAAGGTACCGCCATTGTTTCTGGAATCTCACCAACTGAAACCAGGTGATGAATCTTAGCTCTGAGACCAACTGAGCTGTCAGGCAGCCAGGGTCCCCAAATGCTAGGAAGGGTAAGGGACCGACATTGCAGACAGTCTTTTCTGCCAAGTCCTTAAAATCGCCCTGTTCAGGTGGTTGCGGAAGGACTTTAAGGATGGCATCCAGCCCCCGAGACCCCTGAAAGACTTTACCTTGGGAGTGAGGATGGGGGTCTAGGAGCATGGAGCCTCCAGGATGGCACAGTGGCCGAGAGCACTCTCAAGCTGAGGAGGCCTGTGCCGGTCCTGCCAGTGGGTCACAGCTGTGAACACCTGGGCTGGTTATGGACTCTGAGCCTCGGCTCCCTGGCGGGGACAATGCGCCTGGCTCTGAGGAGGTGCTTCCTGAGTTCGACACCCAGGTCAGTACTAATGCTGAACACCTAATAGGTCAGTACTAATAGGCTCCACCACAGGGAGCCTCTTCTGTGGAGCTCGGCAACCACTTCTAGGACCCAGTCCTGCAACCCTAGCGGGACAGTCGGGTCCTCTCCAGACTGTGCCCCGGAACAGCCCACAGTTTCTCAAGGGCACGGTGAGTCCCCCAGCCTCACCACTTCAGGGACTGGGGCTCAGAGCCAGCGCCCCTCGACCCCTCCCTCCAAAATGAAGATGCACAGAGCACAGGGCAAGAACATCGGGTTCATGGCCTCTGTCTGCCGTGAACCTCTGTCACGAAATCCCCTCAGGCCCATAATGTAAGACGAAGGCCAACAAAGCCACTGCGAAATTCTGTGGGAGATTCCAAACCCCGAAGGCCAGGGAGCCACAGGTCTCGCCGGTCCACTGAGCCTCCCTGCACAAGGCCGCCATCCTCCCCGGCTGAATTCAGCCCTGCAGGTCCTCCTGTGCCAGCCCGACTGCCCAGGAGCCTCTCACAGCAGGCTAAGTACCATGGGGCCTCAGGACCCAGCAGGAAAGCACGGGGAACAGAGTCCTGCACATGGAGTGTGCTCTCCACGCTCGCCTGGCCCCGGCTCTGCCCAGCAACTTCTCCGCGCTTCCAGCCATCTGCCATCATCTCCGCTGCTGCTGCTTCAGACCCTCTCGACTCTGCTCACGTCTATCTGCTCACTGGCAGCGTGAGGCCTTGCCTTCCACTTCAGAGGTGAAACAGAAGCCACCAGACGAGAACCCCTCCACTCCCTTACCCCCAAACCTCGAAACCCCCACCCCTCCCTCTTCCTCCCTGCTACACAGGAGAGCTCCCCCCACACACACACAGCTGATGCCAGCACCCCCTCCTGCATCCCGTGTTTTCCCTGCCATCTCCTCAGGGACCACGCCTGGTCATCATCTCTACGCCCAGGCACTGGCTGCCTCCCACATTGAAACGAGTCAAAGTCTCTCTCCTGCTATTAAAGAAATGCTCCTGGTGGCCCCAGAGACAGTCCCCATTCTTGGGACAACCCTGTCCCCTGCCCCAGGAGCTGCTGAGAACGAGAATGCAGAGCCCAGTCCCCAGGTCTCTCTAGTGGAGAGGAACTTACATGACGGGGGGGGGGTGGGGGGGCAGGGTCAACCAAACCAGATTTAAACAGGAGATTAAGTAAGTGGGGTGAGGGGAAAAGCACCAACCTAGCCTGATCAGTTCCCAGGTCGACCTCACCTTGAGTTCACCCACCTTACTTTCCTGTCTCACCCTTCCCGCTATGTCAGTGAGCTCACACCAAGCCTGCTGGGGCCTGCTGAAGGGTCCAAGTGCAGCCGGGAGCCTGTCCCCAGCCCCTGACCTCCACTCCTGCTCCAAATCTCCCACATCCAGAGTCCCTGCCTCCTCAAAGGAAGATATTAAAAGTTACAGAAGGCATTCCAACCTTCCTAGCTGGGACGGGGCCTGGGAAGCCAGAGCGCACGGTGGGCCCAGCCAGCATTCTATTCTCAGTAGAACTCCGGGAGTCTTCTGCCAACCCCCCCCCCCCACTGCCCCACCTCAGCAGCCCACACCAGACCCACCAGGAGAGTCTGGCCCACCTGAGTGTGTTGGGGGTCAGGGTATAAATGCTCAGCAGGTCGGCCTGTAAAAGCCTGGAACCTGATCTTCCTCTGGGCAGGGTCACCTTCCCAAGACCCACAGGGAAGAGACAAAACCACTCCCACCCCACTGGCCTGATGGTGCATCAAAGATAAAGGATCCCTTGAGCCATCCCTGAACCCCCTATATATCAGCTCTGATGAAAGGATCTCCGTAAGGCTTGGCCACTCGGACTACACAACCGTCCCCAGCTACCACGGAGGCAAGCGTCTTGGTCATCTGAGCAGTGTCTGGGGAGTCGGGTTTGAATCCTGATTCTGCCTCTTGTGCTGTGTGACCCTGGGTGAACCACTCGACCTCTCTGTGCCTCTAATTTCTTAGTAAGATGAGGAAACACTTCGCTGAATGAACTTTACCTATTTGAAGGTGTCTCAATCAAAGCAACCAATGAAACAGATTGTAAATGCCTCTGCAAAAGGACTTGAGCTAAGAAACTTCTTTAAAAGGTTAACAGTAAAATGGGGGGGTGGAATGTGGGTAGCTTAGAATTTCTGCATTCTCTGAAAAATTGCCAAATAAGAGGTCTGACCCAGTCATTTCATTAGAAAATAAAGTGTTTATTAAGAAACTAGACACTGAACACTCCTATGAGTCCCTATGGAGACATGGCGCCCCACTGTCATAGCACAAGGTGAGCAGGGCGGCAGAGTGAAGGGTGCTGGGTGGGTGGAGCCTGGGAGGCTGGAAATGAGGTAATGATTACAATAATTAAAAACATCACCCTCAGGCTGACGACTCCTTAAAGCCACACTCGGGAGGAGGCCCTGGCCCAAAGGGCTGGCAGGACACAAGCGGGGACAGCCCGCCTTGACACGGTGGGGGCAGGACGGCAGGGGGCTTAGAGGGGCTGGGTGAGCACACACCGCGAGGCCCTGGAGAGACGCTGCGTCCTGTGCGACACTCTGGACACTCAGGTGCCTGGGAGGCCGCCCCAGATACTGGGCAAGAACTCGGAAAGCTTCGCATTTTTAAACCCCATGGGAGCATCTGCAGAATCAGGCTGGGCACCTGGCATGAAGAGCCACCATCCCCCAGGACCCAGGACAGGAACCTAAGTGGGAACCTTTAGCCCTGGGTAAGTCTGCCAAAGGCGGAGAGCCTGCGACCCACTGCTGTGCACGGCCACCCAGAACTCGGTGGGCTACAGCCACCACCCCTTCGCCCTGAAAGCCCCCCAGGGAGGCCCCTGCTCCAGGCCCTCTACCATCACGGGGGCCACCCGTACCGACTGCCCATGACGGAGGCACTGTGGGCAGGGGCCACAGAACCCGCCCCAAAGTCCACTCAGCCAATGTGGCAGAAAATCTGGGAGGGGTTCAGGCCCTAAAACTGCACCTTCCTTATCAAAGCAGGGGACAGTCATCCCTGCCCTCTCCCCAGGGGGTCAAGTTGAAGTTGGGGGAATAACCCCCTCTTTGGGAGAGGGTGGCCACACAGTAAGGCATGAGACAAAGCAAGCGAGTCAAATCAAGCAAGGCAAACACACATATTGACCAGAGACCAGGATGAAACTTCCACTGGTGCCATGAGAGGGGCTGGAGGAGGCCAAGTGTTACTTCTCTTCCCCTTCACGTCCCGTTGGCCTTGAACTGGCGACTCCACTGGGTTCCGAACGTTCTCTGAGTCAAGAACAAGTGAGAATGGGGAAGGAACCGATCCCAGGATCACGGACTACCAGGAGAGGCCTTGGTCCCCGGCTCCCCAGGCCCTTGTGTCCTAGCAGGCAGCCAGTTCACAGGCAAGACCGCCTGCAGCCCACGGGTGTCACGGCGGCAGGCTTAGGGGCCAGGGAGCAGGCCTGAAGAAGCCCCCTCAGGGGGTTTCTAACACGGCACTCACTGCGAGCCGCTCCAAAGAAGAGAGGAAGCGGGGGAGACTGTGTCCAAAAACATGTACGGGTTTCTCCACCAAAAAAAAAAAAAACAAAAAAAACCAAAGCACAGAAAATGACTGGTCTCCATTCTTCCCTCTGAGACCTAATCTGGTGCCAACGCTCGGCCTGGCTCCCCTCCTCGCACCGCACCAGCTCCACCTTTGCTCAGGCGCTCTTCCCCACTGGAGGCTGCGGGCGACGAGGTGACTAAGACTTGAGCCAGGGAGACCCCCGCGCTTCTGAGCAGGGCCAGTGAGGCCGGAGCAGGGCTGGACTTCAGCAGGCTTTCTTGGGCCGGTTGGGTTGTTTTGCAAAGCAAGAGAATGGCTAGCATGTTTAAAAGATGGTTCCTGGTGCACAGGTTTTTAATTCTCTTTATTGGCTCTAAAGATGGTGGCGGGAGCTGCCTCGGAGGCCAGACAACAAGGAGCACAGTGATGACTGGAAGGAAGGGGCGACCCTGCTGGCGGTGGGTGGGAGGACACCCGTCTAGGCGGCGTTTAGGGTGTGGGCACCGGTGGCTCATGCAGTTCCTACTTAGCATCCCCAGATCCAAAGACAGCGACGCCTAGCGCTTCCAGCCTCTGCGAGGGCCCAGCCTACCCAGGTGACATCAAATCAGGGAGGCTCAAAAGGAGTTTTTAAAAGCCATGACGTCCTTTGCTGAAATAAACATTGACATCCTCAACATAGATGCCATGGTTAAGAGGCTTGGAATGTCCAGGAAGGCTTATTGGATTCAACATAATTTCTCTGAAACCTATAAAAAACAAAAACAAAAACAAAACAGAAAAACAGAAAAAAGCAAAATAAAGTAAAACCCAAATCCCCCAAAGAAGATCAAAACTAGGAGGGGAAGCAGAGAGGGAGCTTGAAAGGGGGAAGAGCTGGAGATACGGATGCAGACACACTGGAAATAGCTAAACGAACTGTCAGCAACAGGGGAGGGGAGGAAATTAACTTAAAACCGAGCGTGGTCAGAGAAATCGGAAACTCCATTTTGCTGCTGCCTCCGCAGAGCCGAGGAAGGGAAGTGAGCAAAATGTCCGGGGCGGGGCCTGGGCTGGAGGGTGGAAGAGCCAGGCGGCCTCCTCTCAGTGGGGGAGCCCCTGACGGGCAAGCTGATGCATGGGGGGGGACTGGGTGTGACTGCCAGGGTGGCCAGAGGGCTGCGAGGTGGTGGAGAACGTTTTCTCAGAACTCACATTCTCAAGGGACACGGGAGGGACACTTCTAATCCGAGAAGCTGGAATCTCACAGACCACCTCTCACCGCACTGGGAAGGGGGAGGTGCTCTGCACTTCCAAGCCTGCCTGCTCCTTCTCACTGGCTTTTTCATCTCATTTTGCCAGGCCAGCGGAAGGTTTAGGAAATGATAACTAACCCCTCAGCTGTCTCGTGAGGTCAGGTCTCACAGGGGACGGGCAGCCCCAAGCAAGGAGGACAGCTCAGCCCCTCTGGCCACACTGCCCTGGACTGAATGGGGATGTCCAGAGATGTGTTCCCAACTGCACCTCCAAAAGGAGGTGTTTCTGTCAAAGTCAGGTCAAAATAATGTTGGTGAGATGATGTCTGTAGAGGGTGTGTGTTCGCGTGCGTGTGCAGACACGAGCAGTGCCAGCCTGCCAGTGCAGAAAAGCTGCATGGGGGCACGGGGAGGAGGGCACTGAGGGCAGCTGGGCCCCGGCCCAGGTCGAACTGGCTGCCCCGACACTTGCCCTCTTCCTCATCCAAACAGGTCCGGGACTCTGGGAGCCTTCCCTCTGCAGGGAGCAGGGTCAGATTCGTGGCGCTGGAGGGGACCACCATGACATGCTTAGAGGGGGGGCTCAGTCGCAAGGGAGGACGTGTCTGCAGTAGCTTCCCTGTGCTGACCAGGACAAAGGGCGCCCTCGTGCCTGGGAAGCCAGTGTTCCTCTCCAGGCCATGGGCCCTCTCGTGCCTCCCAGACAACCCTGACTTAGGCCCTCTGAAGCGTCCTCCCTGGAAAACTCCTCTCACCTTAGGGATGCTGGGACCAATCCCACAAGGGCCCCTGGTCCTCCCCCAGTCCTCTGGGACACATGGAGATGTAATGAGATCTTGAGACCTTAAAAATCAACATTGGTGGGGAAGGGGTCTGTTCTGCATTCAAAAGTCAAAGGAGGTAACTCACCATGTGACCTTGGGTAAGACATTTCCCCACTCTGGACCTCAGGTTCCTCATATATATAGTGAGTTGATGGGACTAGATGGTCTCTATTGTCCTTCAAGTTTAATATCCCATGATTGTCTATGTTTGAAAAGACCCCTGGCAGGAGAGGCAGACATGGGGGAATTAATGGTCAGTATTGAGCCCCAAGTGCAAAAACACAGGGAAAAGTTTTCTTATATGCAAAATGCCAAAAAGAAATCCAGGTGTTCCCCGCTCCTGCTCTCACACTGCTTTACCTGTGGGGGCGCCCAGTTTATTTTAGGCATAAAACCTAGGCGCATTCTCCTCTCAGTACGGCGCGGTGGCATTAACGAACTGTCCAAGGGAGTCGGGGAAGAAGGACTTGCCATTGCCATGGCCTCTGCCAGCCCCCTTCCCTAATGTCCAAACCCCCGCCCCCCTTCTCGGACCAGGGTGCCCTGAACTGGTACCCAGCACCGCTGTTCTGGGCAGTTCCCAGGGCTGGAAAGATGGTTCCTAGGACTTGGGTGATGATCCTACAGGCCTCGAGACCCTCTTGCTGGCACCTTCTCTCCCACAGAAGAAACTCAGCTAACCTCCAAGAGGAAGACAACTGTATGAGAGTGAGAGAGGAAAAGAAAGATGAGAGGGGTGTTCGGCCCCTTAAAATCTTTCTTGCCTTAGTTAGGACATAAACACTCAGAACAACAAAAGCTGCTGGCTCACTGGAGATCCCAGGGCTACAACTCCTGTGAAAAACATCATTATAGCTGGAGAGTGCAATCTCTGGTGGAGGCCACGCAGCACCCCCGGGCCCTGGAAGGCCCCATGTCAGACCCATCACGGGCGGGGGGCCAAGCCTGTCCGAGCCTCTGCCAAGGTCCCTGACGCTGCCTCCGCGAACACAAGCCTTTTCCCATCTGAGCCGGGATCTGAGGTTTGTTTTCTCTGGAACTCTTTCCCAGGTGGAGCCTTTCCAAGATTCTAATGCTGGAGCCTGACAGCATAAGAGGCAGTGCTCCAAAACCCTCCACTCCTCTCCATCCTCCCCGAAACAGCCCCAGAGCAGAAAGGAGAAAGCATCTGCTGGGGGGAGGGCAGGAGAGGCCAGGACCACCACGGACACCGATGGGGAAAGGGGCAGACAGGTGGCGGGAGGGCCGAGGAGGAACAAATACACCTCTGGGGAAGACCCCGCCCACTCGGGGCCCACGGGCCCTCACGTCTGGCCTTCCTTCATCTGTCATTAGCCTTCCCCAGAGGGACCCAGCACACTGCTACTTGCAAGCCTTCTGTAACTCAGAACACGGCCCGGTCTGCGGGCACTGTCTAGGCATGTGTATCCTGAGGAGCCAGCCAGAAACTCTGGGGTCACTTTGGGAAAAGAAGGGGAGCTGTGAAGACAGTCCAGGGGGCAAGGGGTGCTGAGCACCCAAAGGGTTGAATGAGAGGTTTTGGAGCCAATTCCACTGAACCAAAAGCAGGTTAAGTCTTAAAGGGTGAGTCCTTTAAAATTCTCCACAGCCAAAGGAGGACCAGGGGTGGCCCAGGGTCTCAAACCTCCTTGTTTTCCTGACCGTCTCCCTGTCTCCAGGCCTTCGGCCCGGCCCACTCCCCGCACCTGGCCCGGGAGTCCAGAGCCACCAGCTTCCCGGCTCCTACCAGTGAGAAGAGCCTGCCCGACTGGAGCCTCCCCAGCTCTGCCGCCCGCATGCTCCTCGTTGGACTTGGGGGCCTCGAGGCCTCCCTTTCTGTCTCTGCTGCCCTTCGTTATCGGACATGATAATGTCATTACCTAACTCCATAAAGTGGTTTAGGTTATGGCCTTGATAAAAGGCCCAATACCAAATGGAGCTCTCTATCAGATTATTTTCCAACATTTCCTCTTCAGATGCATTTGTCTGTCATCCCAAAGTTCCTACTCACAGTAATACGTAGCACCCACACAGCAAAGCCCATGAGAAAAGCACTTTCTAGCCAGGAGAGGGCTGAAACACACAGGAGTCCTGGCACTGAGGTCATGGGCAGCCTCATGATAGGAAAGTAAAGGCACAGAGAAATTCGGATCCTCGTCCAGAGAGACAGCAGGAAAGGGCGGTATGACAGATGTCAGCGTGGGGAGCCCACACCCCACCCCAGTCCAGGGCATTCTGGCTGCTGCCTCCCCACCCTTCCCTATGGGGTACGAAGAGATGCAATGGCTCAGACATGCTGTAGGCAGACTCAGGTGGAAGGAGGGAGCCCCAAGCAACGCCCAGATGTGCAGCCCTGCCACCAGACGCATCGCCAGCCGCCCCGGAGTCCAAACGCCCCCGCCTGCGGCTGGTTCAATGCCCCCCATGTCTTTACGAGGCCAATATTGTTAACTCCGGTTCACATGTGGGGAACTAAGGCTCCACGATATTTTTAAAAAACACCCAACTTCACTTTGTGGCAGAGCATGATAGTGAAATCGAGCTCTTCATAACCCCAAAATCCTTCTAATTAACAATTTTGCAATAAAGCTTCCTTTTGCTGAAAATCAATATCCAGGAAAAAGAGGCTGAAAGGGAGGTCGAGGTCCCCGAGGTGGTGATGTTCTCCGCGGGATGCAGGGCTTCCGGTCTGGCTGGGCCTGCAAGGCATGAGTGAGGACTGCAGTTTCCTCCGCTGGCTGGGGAGAGGAGCGTGGTGCCGGGCACGCCTCCTCTGGCTGGGGCCCAGCCCAACGCACCCGGGCTGCCTGCCCCCTGCCACTCTCACAATTACACTCTGTGTGTATTGGGAAGTCTATCTAGACACTGAGTCCTTTATTTTGATGTTACTCCTAGGGGCTCAGCTTAGCAAGGATGAAAAACAAAACTCACGAAAAAGAGAGGTAGCAGTGGGTTTGGTGAGAAGAGCAGTTATTTAAGATACAGTCGCCCCCACAGTGAGACTGCGGAGTGTCTGAGACAGACCCGAGAAGTCAGGCACAGCGCTCAGACTTTCTCCCCAGCACCCTCCCGAGGCCACAATGGGAGCGAGAAGGGACAGAAATGAGGTATCACGGTGACGAGAAGCTCCCTCACCGACGCGCATCTTGCTTCATGCAGTGCCTCCCCGAGGTTGTGGGAAGGCCACCGAGGCGTCCTGATGGTCCCTGGAGTGAGGCTGTGGCTGCTCTGCTCTGTGCCTTTGCCTCCTGGCACATCCATTGCTTCCCCCAATCAAGCCCTTTCTTCTGCTGCCGTCAGATGCAACAGAAGGCTGGTGGCATGCACCCAGGTGGGTGAGGCCAAACGCCCAGGCTTATTAGCCACAAACTAGCTTGCTTACGACGCTCAGATCTTTCCCTCTATTGTTCTGAGGTCGCCTGCAAACTTAACCTATAGGCCATATGTGGCTCTAACTTGTGCTTTTTTTCAACATAATTTTTTTCAAATTTTTGACTTAGTTGCCAAATTTAAAACTTTGAGAAAATCACATCTAAAATATCCCCATTCTAGCTTCCCTTGAAAATCCTAGAGTGCTGGCAATGCTCAGCCAAGATTTCTGCACAGTAACAGCCAGCAAAGCGCAGTGGTGACCACCCGAGTGAGTTCCCAACAAGAAAACATGCCGGAGCCCACTCACGATGCTGCTGCTCAGAAGAAGGCGGCACTCGGATCGTCAGCTGGCACTGACCTTGACACACACAAGGCACATGACCCAAGGCTATTATGTGCCAGCCAGCAGGACTTCCTGGGGCATGATCTGGCCCAAAGCATCCCCCCAGCCTTACAACAGCATGCTACAGAAGGTTCTAGAAGACGCCGAAATGGACTTGGAACCGGAGCATCCCTCGCATGTAAGCAAGGTTGAGTATTGAGCTGGGACCCCCAACTTCACTGTGTAGCACCTCTTCCCATAAAGCTGCCTTGGTGCTGCTTGGAAAATAAGTGATGAGATTCCTGTTTCGTGTGCCTGGTCTGGGTCCAGCTGAGTGCAGACGCTCAGAGGGAGGGGCTCAGGGAATCCTGCCCACAGGAAGTCAGGAGGGAGGGAGTCCAGGCCTGGGTGAGATAAAAGGTCACTGCGACTCTCAGACGAAAGCAAAAGGTTCGCCCCTGAAGGACCTTGAAGGCTCTTCTGACTTCTCCCTGATAGGCTGTCCCAGGCTCACCCCTCCACCCCCCAGAGGAGGAGGCTGTCATGGGCTCCACACTCCTCGGCGTCAGTACGACCACCCCACCAGCAAGCCGGCCTTGGCGGAAAGGGGGCAGTCGCAGGGAAAGTGGAATTCCTCCTCCACCCTAGACTCAGAGGAGGAAGCCTTCCAGAGTTGGCACACTCCAGAAGCGAGGGCTTGAAATTAGTCACAGGGCAAAACCTGCTCACCACTCTCAAAAGTAGCTACTATAAGGGACCATTTCTGACAGTGGGACAGAGGGGAGAGGGCCTCAGGTGATGACCTTTCTCTGCCTCCATCCTCCCTCTGCACTTCAGAACACCTGCCTGCATACTCAGAGTATTTTTTCCTTTCTTGTTCCTTTTTACTCTTTCCAAATGTTTGACATATCTGAAACACAAAAAGTGGAGAGAAAACCAAAACTATGTGCCCAGCACCCAGTATTAACTTTCGGTTTTGCTATCTTCTTTCCCAGTTTTTTAAAGAAATGACACACCACAGCTAAGGCTGTGAACTCCGCCCTCGATGCTGTCCCCGCTCTTACCCGTCACCGGGGTAACCACTGCCTGAAATAGACAGTCGTCCTTTCCGGGCATCTTTTAATAATTCTGCGACACAGTCGTGCACCCATAAGCAGATTTTACCATTATTCTGCCTAGGTTTACACTGTAAAACAAGATGTGTTTTCTAGACCAACACGTGTTGACACATGCAGCTGTCACCCGCCCACCCTAACGGACGCAGTCTACAGCACGGAAACACTGCAGACTGAATCATCTGCCTGCTCTACCGACGGGCAGTTATTTCCATTTTCATCATTACCTCCAAAAGGGTTGCAGTAAATATCATCATACAAGTGTAGGCTCAGGCGAGAGTTTCTCTGCAGCAGTAGCTGGCAAACTTTTCCTATAAAGGGCCAGAGAGTGAATATGTCTGGCTTTACAAATTATATGGTCTCTGTTGCTACTAAATTCTGCTGTTGTAGCCTGAAAGCAGTTGCAGGCAACACATACATACATACATAAAATTTTGATAAAACTTTGTTTACGAAAATGGGCAGGTGCCAGGTCTGGCCCTTGGCCCTGGGCCCCCGTCCGCTGACCTTGGCTCCAGGGGTGTGTGAGTCCAAGTGCAGGTGTGTGGCCTGGCAACAGTGGGAAGTTTGGTGGAAGTGGGGGCTCCCGGGCCCCACCGAATTGACACCTGCATTTTAATGAGCGACTCAGGTATATTCTATGCGCAAGAATGTCTGGAGTGCATGGAGCTCTGTGGAACCTGAGCCCCCATCCTTGCTTTTCACCCCCAGACGTGGAGTCCAGAATGAGGGTGAGCACCCCCCACTTATCACCCGTCTGTCTCTGCACGTCTGCTCTAGTGGGCCGAGGACCTGGGGTTTAGGCCCAGTTCTGTGTCCCCGCGTGTCCCTGTCACCACTCTGTTCTAGCAGAGGGAGTCCACTAAGGTATCTTGACCAGAGCACCATTATTTTTCTTTTTTTCTACATTAGAGGAAAAAAATATGTATTTTCTTTGTTTCCTTAACTGGTGTCTTCAATCCTATCCCCAACGTCCATCTTCAATGACTTCCTACCCCCCGGCATCTCCCATCAGTCCTGTGGGCACCTTTGGGTGTGGGCACAGGGACCAGACCCACGCTGGCCACGTTCCTGTCTCCCACCCAGTGCAGGATGCGGCGGTGCCCTCTGCTTGACCAAACCCATCCACTATCTCCCCACTTCCACAGTTCCTTTAGGCAACAACATTTTGCATGATTCGATTCCAAATGTAACCTCCACCGTCTCACGTACCACTAATGCTTAACTCCCCCCAAATAACTTTTGATTCCCTCTGCAGAAACCGCGCTCCTGAAGGGCACCTGGTGGGTACCCCATTCCCAGACTCTCTCCGTCTCTTCAGCCTGATCATCCCAGAGTGTGGCCTCTTGTCCCCCTCACTTCCCCCATGACACCTACAGTGCTGTGCCACCCTGGCCAGCCTTCCACCTTTCTGCTGCCCTTCTCCCTGTGGGCCTCTCTTCTTCTGCCCGTACTGTGGCCTCCCCCTCCTGTCACCCCTGACTACTCACAGTGTGGTACCCACGCTAGTAATGACAGCATCTCCCGAGAGCCTGGTAGAAATGAAAAATCTCGGGCTCTACCCTACACCCACTGCACCAAAGCCTGCATCTCGGCAGATGGGTCAGGCGATTCCTATGTTCATCTGAGTGTGGGAAGCGCCTCTCTGGTCACCTTCTCCTCCCCCCGGTGTGTCCCGTCACTGCCGTCCACCTCCAGGCCAGGGACACCTAACCCTGAAACTCCAGCCGTGAACCTTCTTTTCATTCTCACGATGCCAACTGGCTACTTGGCATTTCTGTTGCTGTGCATCTTAACCACGAACTCAACACTTCTTCTCCTGTTATCTGGAACTACTTTAGATATACAGACTACAATGAAAGTTTTCCTTCCTTTCATTTCTCAATTAGATCTTTTTAAAAGCCTAACAACCAGCACCTACAAGCATTTGCACATGCCCGGGCAGTGAGTTCAGCAGCACGATGGACTTCCCCACCCAGCCCTCATGGTGCCCCTAGGACGCGAGAGCCGTCGGAGCCCGCAGCTCGTGCGTGGGCGAGGCAACAAAGGGGCAGACAGGGCTGCCCTGCTGACAGGCTGCACAGGCAGGTCTGAACCCCGGCTTTCTCGTTCCAGCCCCATGCACCCCAGCAGCCTGCCGCACTGACGCCCAAGCTGCAAGCACATCCCACAGCTCTTCCTATTTTCACCTGATGGACCGGGATTCTCACGAACAGAAATCCTGTTTTTCAGACCCATGTGATAGGACTTGCGTGTGCGTGTGAATCTGTGTAACAATGTGCCATGTTATTTTGGGGTTCTACTCTAGAAGCTTGGCATTTAAGAAGCATTTCTTCTTCTAAAACTTTAAATAAGAATTATGTTAGCCTCCAATTAACTCTGTGAGGCAAGGAAAGAAAAACCTGCTCTCAGTGTCATTGCCTCCTACCCCCTACTTGACCACAGGCCCTCCCAGAACCAGTCCTCAAGTCTGTCTGCTACACCAGGGGGCTTGGCTTTCCTCCGGGTCATGGCCACACTGTTTAGGAGCCAATGAGAAAAAGGCAAAGGCCAGAGTCGGGCAGGAAATGTAATCAATAAAGTCCAAATCCTTGGGTGGTATCAATTTTAAGCAGATTATCTTGGAGCAGGACATAGCTAAGACTAGCTGGCACATTCTAAATCTATGGCCCTAACAGTACTATAAACCTATGGGTTGTTTGTCTGGCCCTGAACTCCTATGATCGGTGATGACAATGAAGATACTGAGGACGACAATGAGGAGAAGGCGGAGGAAAAGGCTCCGTGCGCAGAGCAACAGCGCTTGCTCTTTCCTGGGCGCTCCGTGTGATGACAGCAAACACACACACAGACGCACAGAAAGGGTGTGCTCCCTCCGGCCGGCGGAGGGGTCTCAGGATGGCTGAGACCCGGTTTAAGAGCACAGACACGGGCCGTGCAGGCCCCTGAGCACTGGCACGTTGCAAAGACGGACCCTGGCAGACGCCGACAAAAGCGGACTCGAGTGCTGGCTTCCCCCAGGCTCCACTCCCCCGAGTCACTGACGCAGGCGAGAGCCGCCTGCGCTTGGGGGCACTGCGTTCAGAGTGGGCGGAGGGAGAAGGCAGACCAGGAGGAGCAACACGAGTGCTGCCCAAGAGAAGCTCGAAACCCGGTGCCAAGAACGCAAGGTGCACACCCTTCTACGCTTGCCCAGCAGTAAGTTCGCAAACTCCTGAGTATCAATCTTCCAGAAGCCAGAAAAGGGGGGACGTTTATGGGGATCCTCAAACAAACAACATGGGATCCACTATGACGAGTGCCCAGAGAGAGGCACCGCCCAGAGGTGGGGGAGTTCAGTGTGGGCAGTGGTCACGCTTGAGAGGAGTGGGGGAGGGAAGATGGTCACTAGGCAGAAAATGATGGGTGCACTGCATACGGCAGGAGCAGTGTGGACAAGGCATCACAGTGGGGGTTATGAGTAGAATTGTGCCCCCCAAAAGATAACCCCAGTACTTCAGAATGTGATCGTATTTGGAAACAATTATCTTTGCAGGTGACCAAGTTAAGCTCATGAGGGTCAACCCCTCACCCAGTTTAACTGAGCCCCCACGAGAAGGGGAAATCCAGACACACACAGAGACCACGTGAACATCGAGGCAGAGACTGGGGTCATCTGTGCACAAGGAGCATCCAAGACCGCTGACGGGGGGAAGCCAGCAGAGAGCCGTGGAAGCGACTCTTCACCAGAATCCCAAAGGGAGCACGACCCTGTTGACAGCTGGACCTTGGATCCCTGACCTCCGGACCGAGGCGATGAACTTCTGCTGTTCTAAACCACCGAGTCTGTGGTCCTTTGTCACAGCAGCCCTGGGAAACTAAACCAGGGATGCGCCCCTGAAAAGCCAAGAGCCTCAGCTGGGACACCAGGCAGGAGTAAGGGGGAAACGGGGAATCAGCTGGGCAGGAGGGGTCAGGAAAACAGCGCCAGGACCGGCTGTGAGTGACCTCATAAACCTGGGACATCACCGACCAAATGACAACAGTAGAGCCACACTGTGAATCGAGAAGCAGGGACCAGCATGAAATGATGGACAGACAGATAAATGAAGACAGATGATGGATCAATAGATAAAACATGGACGGGTATAAGAGATTTAGACTAAATGATGTACCAACTAAAACAACAGCCTTTCTACTCAATGTGAAAAGCCAATTTCCAAGTGCTGAACTCTATTCCCCACTTTCGGTTTTCCAGGTAAACTCTTCCAACGGCCCCCTATCACACCACACTGAGGGGTGTATTCCCTTTTAATCCCAGTCTTCCCTTGGAGACAAGAAACAGAAGAAGGGACACTTCCAAGCCCATCGAGCCAACCCAGGGCAGCAGAGATTCCACCAGAGCACTCACCGGCGCTGCAGTCTCGCTAATTAAAGGCCCCCAGAAGAGCCGAGATAACAATGCCAAATGAGATTTGTGCTGGACTGCAATGATTTACTGCCTCCTGTGACCAGGTGCCAGTGCGCCTGGGAAGAAAAGCCTGGGCCGCGGTGGGCTGGGATGGGAAGGGCGCTGCTGGATGCGAGGCTGACCTGCAGCGCGTCCCAGATGCACCGGATACACTGGGATGAGGGAAGGCACCACCACCAGTCTTCGACAACTGAGTTCCCCAAAGGCTCCCGGTCTCCGGGCCATCCCCGTCCCCAGAGTGAAACACCGCCCTTGTCGGTGCTCCTGAAGGCTTCTCTCCTCCACCCACCGCCTGCTTCAAGAAGCAGTGTGGGGTGTGAAACCCCTGAGGGCATTTTCTGGGCCTGCTTACTTCTGAGAATATTTCAGCCGGCGGGCGCTCCCGAGAGGCCCACTGCTGGCTCTATTTTGGGGATGCTGGTGAGTGTGATCCGCAGCCCACACTCCGCCCTTTATGAGGCGCTGTGGGAGTAGTTTCTGTTTGGCCACAGCATTTGGAGAAGTTATTCTCTCTCCAAACAACAGCCTGTAACCCGTGATGTTTACCTTTGTGCTTTGGCCACAGCCACATCCGCAGGGTCCTCTCCCAGTGGGCCCTCATCCTGGCACCAGTTTTATTTCCTTACACTGATTCTCCCCTATTTCCAGACACTGTCTCCCCTTCATTCACATTGGTGCATTGCCTGTATAAGTTTTTGCAAGCCCTTTTTGCAATGAGATGGGGTAACACTAAACAAGTAACATTTAGAAGTCTCCCCTTCTCCTGTATAAATGTCATTTCCCATGCACTGAGCCATGCAGATATTTCCCTGCGAGAGCTACAGCGGGCCCCATCCAACAGACCTTGGGGGGCAGGGCTTTGATGAGGAGCCCAGGGCACCTCCAGACCACATCTGTGAGGCCTGGGATAGGCTCATGGATTCTGAGTCAGATGAGGAAGGCGGTGGTGGGACAGACACTTGCTGGTGAAATACAAATGACCCTTACCAGAGAGAGAGGGAAAGACTGATTTATGCTGCACTATGATAAGATTCAATAGAACCAGACATATTTCCAGCATTCTCTGTAATACCCTATTCATTTCAAAACTGATTGAAATGCTGACCTTCTCAGCTCCTGACCCACACCCTTGAGGGTTCTGAGTGTGCAGAGCCCACACAGCCTGGTGTTACGATAGTCGTGACATGGCATGTGCAGGGCATATGTGCTTTCTGCCGCTCCCAGTAGAGTGATCAGGAGTCCTGTGCGGAAGTCACAGGACTTGGGCACAGGTAAGAACTAAGTCAGTGGACGTGAACCCGTGTGGTCATGCTGGTTGTTGAAAAGTGAGTTGGTAAGTAGCCACTGCCTTGCGTGCCCAGGCTCTCAATAAACCTGGGCCAGCCGGCCCCTTGCCCACCTCTGAGAAGCTCCACAAGCCAGCAAGGGCGCCAGCAAGGGCCCCAGCGAGGGCTGGTGCAGGCATTTGTTCACACTGTGCAGTGTACCTGCAGCTCGGTCTTTCTTCAATAATCTTTACAAACTGAGGCATAAGTCACTATTGTAAAGTGTATAAGTCAGTGGTTTTTGAGGACAACTATCAACCCATGTAGCTCCTGAATTTTTCATTGTTTTCCCCCAAACAAACAAACAATCCATACCTGTTAGCAGTCACCCCCACGACACGCCCCCGAATGTGCCTGTTCTGGACAAATCATATAGATGGAATCATAAAATACAGAGCTTTCTGTGTCTGGTCTCTATCACTTGCACAGCGGTGTTCTCAGGGTTCAGCGTGCCGTCACACACGTGCCGTCACACACGAAGGCTCTGCGTTCCTCTCATCACTCGGCAATGTCCCCTATGCAAACACACCACATTTCAGTCCACTTTTTAGCGGATGGGCTTGTGCACTGTTTCTTCTTTTTAGTTGTTACGAACAGTCCTACTATAAACATTAACACACACATTTTTACACACAGATGTGCTTTCAACTCTAGGTGAGTGTATACACCTAGACGTGGAACCGCTGTGTCACACAGTGACTGTGTGAACAGTTTTGAGGAAGTGACCGACTGGTTTCCAAAGTGTCTGCACCACTCCACCTTCCCACCAGCAATGCATGCTGGGTCTCATTCTCCCATGCTCTCATCAGCACTTGCATTTGTCCAGCTGTCCGACTGTGGCCATCGCCGTGGATATGAAGGAACAGCTCTATGCGGTTCTGCACTTCCCTGATGGTTAACGAAGCCGGGCTTCTTTTCATGTTTTCATTGGCCATTTGTATATCTTTGGAAAAACATCCCAATCATCTGCCTATTTTTCAATCAGGTTGTCTTCGCACTGAGTTGTGTATGTTCCTTATATATCCTGGATATAAACTTATTAAATATATGATTTGCAGATATTTTTCCCATTCTGTGGACTGTCTCTTTACATTTCCTTGATGGTGTCCTTTAATGCACAAAAGGTTCACATTTTCATGCTCTCCCTCTCTCTATATATATATATTGTTATTTATGCTTTTGGTGTCGTATCTATGAAACCATTACATAATCCAAGACTATAGAGATTTGCACCTGTGTTTTCTTCTAAGAGTTCATTAGTTTTAATTCTTACGTTCCATCTTGAGTTGGTTTTTGTGTACAGTGTATAATACGAGGTCCAACTTTATTCGTTTGCATGTCTCATCACCATCTGTTGAAAAGGCTACTTTAATGAATTGTCTTGCAACCTTGTTGAAAAATCAATTATGTATAAATGTAAGGGTTTATTATTTACACTCTCAGTTCTATTCCATTGATCCATGTCTCTCTTTATGAGAAGTACAACACTATCTTGATTACTCTAGCTTTATAACAAGTTTTAATACCAAGAAGTTTAGTTTCTCTGAGTTTGTTCTTCTTTTTCGATATTGTTCTGCTATTCTGAGTCCTTTAAATTTTCATGTAAATTTTAGGGTCAGCATGTCAATTTCTGTGAAAAAATGCAGCCTAGATTTTCATAGAGATTGTGTTGAATCTGTAGATCTGAGGGTAATTCCATCTTAATATTAAGTCATCCAATCCATAAATGTGCACCAGGTTTTAAAGATAATATTTAGTAAAATATAAAGGTAACAGCATATATACTTATGCATTGATATAATGGCCCAAAGTAGGCTGTGACCTCCAGCTGTTAGAAGCATTCATTCACAGGGATGGGTGATAACTGTGCCAGGTGCAGGGCAAAAAGGGATGTCCTTGCTATGAAGGATACTGTTCCTCTCAAACTGAAAATCTAGGGGCTGGGCTGTTGTTCTCTACATTCCTCGGGCTATAAAGAACTCGGGATCACACAGGAGAACTGTACCGCCATAAATCTCCAAGTACAGACATAAAAGTTCAGTCAAGGATGGACAACGAAAGACCTCGTTCAGGACATTTCCACCAGCACCTGACTCTGCCCTCCAGGAACTGGCGACCCAGTGGGGATTGTTAGTGTGCCCCACCCCCACCCCTGCCAGGAACTCTTATCAACAGCCCCATTTTCCACCGAACGGGTCCTGCCGGTCAAGGAATCTTCCATATCTCTGCTTCATACTTAGAATTTTTTCCCCTTAATCCTGGAGTCGCAAAGCACAGCCACAGACAAATAGATGTACAGTTTCACTGTTAACCTCACACTGAAATGGAAGGAAACAGCTTTTAAAAACTAAGACTCAACAGAAATCCTGACAGGCTATGTAAACACACACACACACATACACACACCACCACCGCCACAGGAAAAGCAAGGCTCTCACGAATCAAAATACCCAGGCCCCCCCAAAAAAATGAAAACGAGCATCCCAGGTGAATCTCAGCCCATCTCAGCAACTGGGGCATATTAAAAAACAAAGTCATACTATACTCCCCAGGTAAAGAGAAGGGGAGGCCAGCAAACAAGTCCAAATCAGACACTCAGTGAGTCCCAAACACGCACGTGGTGTTTTGTGAAACTCTGTCCAAGTCCCAAGAGAAGGCGTTAAACCGATCAACCCGCGTCCCACACTACAAACACAAGGCAAAAGCATGCCAGGGATGAGAAGAAGGCAAGGGGCAGGGAGATACAAGTCACTGAATCAGCTTGCTAATTCTTCACTGAGGCAACCAATGTTACCCGCTCCCTTGTCTTTCACGGCCGACAGACACGGAGCACAGACAAAGCGTTCTGGATCTAAGGGACAGCAGGTGGAGATGAACCCGGAGGCCTAGACGGGGCTACCTGCCAGCGGGGTGGCAACGCTCCGAACTGCAGACCTGCTGGCGGCACGGCTCTCGCTGCCTCCGCAGAGAGACGCGGCCCCAGAGGTGAGAGGCCCCCCAGTGTGCCTCAGAGCCCCCTGGAGAAGAATCTTCACTGGCACGTCCTGAGGGATTATTATACACCAGTTACTGCTCTGAGCACCTGCCAGGTTTCACTTCCTTCAAACCACTTGAAGCGGGTAACCTATTTGACTACTTTTACCGATGAGAAAACCGTTACACAGTTACTTCCCAACGTTACAGTCACTAGGAGGCGAAGCTGAGATTTGAACCCAGGTGAGATGCCTCTAGCAGCCACACACGTCACTACAATACTCTTGCCTCTTGAAGCAAGAGGACCATGTAACAAATTTTAACCACAGACCCACACATTGCTTAAGCCAATATAACATATGGGAGAATAAATACTTTCTCTATAAGGAAAAGACAAACCTGATGAAAATCCTCAAGGGAGTAAATAGCCACAAGGGTGTGGGGAACCAACTGCTGCGATACATTTGGATTTCTTTTCCTTTCTTTCTTTTTACACTAGATTCTGCCCAAAGACTATTTTTAAAATGGAAGTCTCCATGGTAATTGAAGAGATGTACCATCACAGATGGGAAGCTGGTCAAAGAATCCCTTGGAAACCCTCACCCAGACAAGAGCAGGCTCTCTTACTTCCGGGCAGTGCATTCATAAGAAAAGAAAAACAGGGCAATGAGCACCTTTCCTAACCTGTCTGGCTTTCCTGTGGGGTGTGTCCCTCTGCTGTGCCCCTGGCTTGGCTCCGGGCACTACCGTTATCTGCCCTGCCTCTCAGAATCTGAGCCATCCTCCAACTGGCATGAGGCCCTACACTTGCACCATCATACGCTCCCTCACTCCAAGCTACTCCCCCATCCTCAAGGTATCTCCTAGCATCCTTGATGTTGCAGAGAGATTATACCACAGTATCTCTGATTTTCAGAGGGTCCTAAGCTCATCCAAGTAATATAATGCTAAGACCAAAAGCACAAAGAACACACGGGAAGATCCCAAGGGACTGTTTTGCATGTGCCTTGGAAAAGAGGAAGGGGGTAGCCCAGAAAGTGGGCAGACAAACTTTGAGGTGAGCTAGAAAAGGGGAGTGCTTTTCATCAATAAAATCTCCAAACAATGCAGCCCAGAAAACAGACTCCGGAAAGACCAAAGAACGTTCCTCGAAAACATAGTCTCACTGTGTGCTGCACTGGCCGAAGATGCCAACACACCGGCACGCGTGATCTAAACAGCTGCTGGACAAGAGCACACTGCCCTTGTCTTGTGCAAATTCAAGTCACATTTGCATCAAGAAAGGTGCACACACTACTGCCGTCTACGGTGCAAAAACAGACATGAAAAAGCTAGGGAAGGCTGCGGTGGGGGGCAGGGGCAACATTTAGAAAAAAGTAAGTGTAGAAAGAGTGTAAGAGACCAAACTTAAACATTCTGTGGGACTCAGCCTTGACATACAGGGGCGAATACCAACAACATCAAACTTGTTGATACTGAACGAGGAGAAGGATTCATTCAAGTGAGTGATGGTCTTGCCAGCATTCAGCTCCTTGATCTGCGGCAGCAGCAGGAACGGATGGAGTTCACCCCAGCATCGGGATCTCCCACATGTGAAATGGCATGTCACTGAATCCTCCTAATACCTGGCACAATGGCATTTATTATTGCCATCTTACAGGTGAGAAAAGATGAGGCCCCAGGGGCTTAAGCAATTTTTATGACCGTATGGCAGTATGGCTGGGATAGAGATCTCCGTTTCTGTGACTCCACTTCCTCTGCCCTGTCCTGACCCAGGGCTCCTTGCTCACTGGGGCTCTCCCCCACCAGGCACCCCCATACTGGTTTCTCCTGAGTGACACTCTCTGGTCACACCCTGGTACCACCACAGAGGCCTAAACCCGGGCAGCCACGTTTCTCGGAGGAGGAAACAGGGACCTTAAGGGCTTGACCCTCCAAGTCAGTCGAGGTGCCTGATGGCCCCAGAGAGGCCCATGAAGCAATGATGTCACCACCCAGGATGCTGGTGCCAAGACAAAAGTCTTGTGGGGACAGGCTTCCCCTGTTGATCACTCCAAAGAGCCATCAGTCACTCCATCAGTGGATCTGGCAGTGGGCCTCTCTCTAAAGCAGTGACCTTTTCTAACTCACAGCACACATTAATTAATAAAATTCTATGGCACACCAAAAAAAGTACACTACATTTTTTTTTTTTTTTTGCTGATCTGCTGACAATAAAAATAGATATAACTTGTGCCCTCAACCACACAGCCAGGTTCGGCACGTTTTAAACATTCTTGTGGTGCGCCCGGTGAAAATCGCTGCTCTGGGCCTAGACTGCACCTGCCCTGAAGTCACACTGGTCTTCTCGGATTCCTGCAGTCACTTCATGTTACCCTCTGGATGGGCCCTCCCACTGCAAACGGTGGGTGGGAGCTGCCCTTTCTCTATGAAACCTTTAGGCTCCGTGCACAGAACAGGCTACCCCCGCCTTAGGTGCAGGTAATACACTGACTCTGAACAAGCCTCTCCGGCATCCTCCAGCTGCTGGAATGCCTGACATCTGCATGCCCCACAACTAATATCCCGATGAAGGACCAGAATGACACCAGTAGGCAGTCCCCACCTCTCACTGCTGTGAGCCCAGGCCCCGACACCACTGATCACAGTACGAGTCTGCACCTCAATCTCCATAGCACCCCATTCTCCTTCAACTAAGATTTTCACCCTTGAACATATTAATAACCTAGCAGAGATGGGGAGGGGGCAAACTAAACATGGTCTTTCTTCAGATACACGAGCTGATGCACTGAAGGCCGACCAGCGAGTAGCAGGTCTGCAGGGGGCCCCTCTCCTCCCTGAACGTGCTGATGTGCACAGGGGCACGCGGAGGGCGGGCAGGAGACTGCTGTACAGAGGAACCCCTTCTCAGGAGCGTCTCGTAGGACCAGTGATCTTTATGCCCATAACATACAGCATTTGTAGCTGTTAAAATAGCCCCTGACTTTAAGAAAGTAAAAACACTCATTACCAAGTCCAGAAGGCAGCAGGGTGAGTGGTTAAACGAGAACAGTTCAGTTACCCAAAACAATTTTTTCCTACAATATCTTACCATTATTTATCCTAGGCTTTTTTCTCCTTCTCTCACAGGCCCCCCCCATAAGACTGAACCTTGAGAAAGGGATTTAAATCACACAGGGACAAAACGTCTGCAGCTATTAACTTAAGCGTCTCAGGTATCTTTTGTCACAAAGTGCTTCTCAGATCAGTGACGGAGGCAGCTTTGCTCAGGGCACCCGGTGCCATGCCGTGCCCCACCAGGAGCCGGTGGAAAGAGGAGATGGCAATCGGCGTGCATGTGCACCGGTCGCATGAAAGGTCGCAGCCTCAGCAAAGAGGCGGCAGCCCTCCTCAGACACCCAGCTCATGTGGCTTCGGGTGGGCAGAGAAGCCCCGTGAGAGAGCTGGACTTTGGGACTCGAAGAAACAATGAGCATCTCCTAGATGTGAAAAACATGTTACCAGGGTATCAGTGGCTTAACGCTGACGTTTATGTCAAAACACCATGGGCACAGGTGCATGCACACATACAGAAACACACAGAGACACACAGCTGGACTTGTGTGCACACGCACGCACACAGAGCCCTGGGAGTCTCCACACTGTGGGTCCCAGGGCACTGCACTGCCTCGGAACTCGAAGATCATGCCACTCCCTTCCTCACGCGCAGCACAGTAACCGAGATTGACGTGTCGGAACCTGCTCAGGTGAGAGATGCATGAGGAGACTGCCAAAAACACACGGAGCACTCCACCCGGTGCCACCTGAGGAGCAACTGAGGGCTGTGCAAAGGTTTGGCGTGAGAAGAAGCAGACAGGGCCTTGGGCCACTGACACGGGTGGGCGCCCCCGTGAGCCCACCCTGTGCTGGGACGTGCTCCAGCTACGAGGTGCATGACAGCTTGTGTTATACTCACAGCGAGGCTCCAACACGGGCATTTTATCATCCCCATTGCACAGACAAGGGCCAACCTCGACGAGCCACAGTGGCCCACCCAAGACTCACGCCCGGGAGCTGGTGGGAGCTGGTGGGACAGAACTAAAACCTGGGGCCAAAGCCCAGGCCCTGCTCTCTAGGGCCTGGACTGCTCGTGGCTCCAGGCAGAACACCAGGAGCCACCAGGGGCCCCAGGGGCTGAGTCCTGGGCCCAGACAGGGCAGCCTTCCTCACAATTACAACTGCCTACAAACAAACTGGGCCTCCCTGAAGAGAGGACTGCCGGTCATCAGAAGAAGGGCTAAGCCTGGATGACCATCTGTAAGGGATACAGAGACCCATGGGTAGGGGCATTTCTTCAATCCCAAAATTTTCTCACATGGACTGTGTGGAAAAACGAGAGAAGACCTACGTTCAGGGGCCCTGGTTATGTCCTGCCTGCAGCCTGTTGGCAGGAGCGTGAAATTCTGCCATCAGAGATATGGTAGCAGAATGAAGACAGGACTGGCACCGGAATCTGAGGACCTGAGTTCTAACTCTGCCCCTCGTCTGCACACAAGCCAGCCGTGTTTCTTGGGCGAGCCCCTCGACCTCTCCAGGCCTCGGTGACATCATCTGTAAAATGTGTGGATGAATGCGACACCTGAGGTTCCCTCTTTCCTATGACACTACACTTCCCCAGGCAAAGACCCCTTCACAACTGCAGCTCCCCACCATCACAAGTGAAGACAATTTGCCAAGGAGTTATCTACTGGGGTGACTTGGCCACCTCTCTCCAGAGATGCAAGGGAACCAAAATATTTTTATACAATGGGATGAAAGAGGCTCCTATTCAGAAGAGAAATGTCCCCTGGAAAAAAAAAAAGTAAAAATTAGGTTGGGTTGGCCCTGTCCAGAAGAAAAAGGGCAGAATCCTGAGACTGAGAGGAGCTGTACTTCCAGACCCTTAGGCCCATGTGTAGGACGTGGGGAGGAAAATTTAAGTGAACTAGGAAGATAAGGCACCTGATTCTAATCCTACCAATGCCACTAGGTCACAGTGTCTCCTGGGACAAGTACCTTAACCACTCAGAGCTCCAGTCTCCCCATCTGTAAAGCAACAAGTCTGCACAGAATTGCAAAAACTGCTTGTGCATCTGAACCTTGTGAGGAGCTGGCTGGACCACACTCAGACCATGAACCAGAGCACAGTCATTTCTAAAAGCTCCCGGGTGATCCAATGCAGCCACCGGAGGACACGTATCTGAGGTGCATGGAACCGGGTGACCTTCGAGCGCTACCCATTGTGAATTCTCTGATGTTCGAGTCTGCTTTCCCGTCCTCCTCTCCATCTCCAGGTACTGAGGGTTCTTGGTGGCGGTGAAGTTACAAGGAGGAGGAAACGAGGCTCTGCCCCCAGTGATTTGTCACATTAAACAGATGCCACAAGGCCGTTGATCGTGCTCCCTCATTCATGAAGTCCTATCGGTTGCTGAAAGGTTATCTCGACCACTACCGGGAAATGGAATAAATACACCCCACCTTTGTGAGCACCACTTCCCTTTGATGGGAGACTCCATTCCCACTAGCAACAGTTCAGATGTGCCCGGCCCTCCCTCCTGGAGAGGGACAGAGGGTGGTCTACTGGGAAGAGAGCTCTCGCTGTCCGTTATTTTTGAGGCTTTATGGCTGAAGAGGTCTGGGAGAAACCTCAGTCTGAGACCTATTTAAGCAATCTAATATTCTGCATGTGGTTAAAAATACGCAGATAATTCTGACGTTGTTGTTGATGATGATGATGATGGTACCATTAGCTAACATTCAATTTATGGAGTTATGACTATGTCCTGGGCACCTTGCATACATTTCCTTTATTCCTTATCTGAAAAAAGACTATAACTGACACCACAGAGTCAATAATTTCTATCACAATTCCAACAGAAACGTGTGCGTGTAAACACAAACACTTGTGTGTGATATATACCTATACATTCACCAAGTGCTTTAGCATTTTAATGCCCACATTAGCATTATTTTGGATAGCAACAAAAATGGAATGAACTCAAATGCCAACCCCCCAGTAAGACGAACAGGTATATTCATACAATAGAATACAAGGCAGCAATGGGATAAACTAACTCTATAATGTGGATGAGTCTTAAAAATAAGGCCATAATAGAAGCAAGAATACTTATTGTATGACTGCACTTACATAAAGTTGAAAACCAGGCAAAAGTACGTACACAGATTTAAATCAGACAGTTGGTCACCTTTGGGAAGGACAGGTCCTCACTAGAAATGGCACCGGATGGCTTCTGGGGTGCTAGTTACACAGGTGCACTCACTCCGTGGACATTCATGGAGCCGTACAGTTCTGACGTATGCACCTGATTCACACTCAATGAACAGTGTGAGTGCAGAAAAAGGAGCAGAAACTGCAGTGGCCACGAAAGGCAGGTGAGCAGTGCATGTGAGGGAGGAGTCGGGTATAAGGTAACACAGCGAAGGGGACTCTGACGGAAGGCGGAGAGTGTGCTCGGGTTAGAGACAGCTGCTGTCACCAGGCTCTCACAGCTGCCATGCAGGAATGACAGCCAGTGTTGCCGGAACCTTCCAGGTTTTGAGAGAAAATGGAAATGCATTTTTTAAATACGAACTCTCCCAATTTTTAGTTGTAAGCAATCCACGCAAAAAAAAAAATCATATACTGCCCTGGCTGGTGTGGCTCAGTGGCTTGAGCACCAGCCTGCAAACCAAAGGGTCACCGGTTTGATTCGGAGACAGGGCACCTGCCTGGGTTATCGGCCAAGTGCCCAGTATGGGTATGTGAGAGGCAACTACACATCCATGTTTCTCTCCCTGCCTTTCTCCCTCCCTTCCTCTCCCTGTAAAAATAAATAAATAGATAGATAAATAAATAGCACACACACACACACACACACAAGAATCACAATGCTCTCTGTGGGTGGCATGTAGCCCTAGAGTTGCTGTCTGCGACTCCACCCTTTCATGGTGCTATTTTGCAGACAGGAAGTTACATGACTTAGGAAATCATACCTTGTAAGTGCTTGCGCTGAGGCTGAAACTCAAGTCCAGATTTGTCACTGAGGCATATGACTTCTAACATGACATGAGGCAACTCTGCTCCTGTTCTCAGGGTCTCCTCAGATCCAGTCAGGAAAACATACCGTAGAATGCTTTCCTTCCCAGCTAGATTGCAGGCTCCTTTGTCCCCAGGGTCACCAAACAGATTCAAGCCAAAAGACGTGATGTACACAGAAGAAACCCTCTTCCCAATGATCGGGCATGGGACTTGGCCCCCAACGGCACTCACCTCTAGAAGTCGAGGCTATGTGGCCACCTCATCTACTTTGGGCCATTGCTGCACTGCTCCCTGGCCTGTCTGCCCACTAACAGTCCCTTCTAGATGCTGGCGATCTGGGGACCAATCTCATCCCTCTGCTCCAGGCTCCAGGGACCCAGCCCCTCCCTAAAACTGGTGGCTCGGTCCCTGTCTAATCCTTCTCTATCTGACACCAACCACTCTTACTTTGCAAACTTGTTCTTTCCGCCTTTGAAGGCCACAGCCCTTCCTGACATCCCAGCTCAGTCTCCGTTGCCCTTCCCTTTCGCTCCCTAAAATACAGCTCCGGCCCAGGGATCTGGTTCGGGACGTCTTGGTGCTGTTACATTGCTTACAGCTTCATCCCAAAGGCTCCAATCACCACCCTGGTGGTAATGTCAAATATAACGGCCCCAGGGAAAAGAGGACAATTTATGTAAAATAACCGGGCAGTTCTTTCTCTAACTCTTTTAGTATATTATTGGGAAGTAAAAGGAAAGACTGAGAAGGATTGAACTATTTTTAATTGTAAATGATGAATAATACGAAGATATTCATATATTGCTAACAGATTTTATTCCTAGAAGTAATTTAATAGACTTATGAGAAGTTTTATTTTAAAAGATGCTCATTACATTTCTGTCCACTTAAGGTCCAGTAACACAACTCACAAATGCAAAAGCAAAGACGAGCAAAATGCACGTTTCCCTTCAGTGCCGCTAGAATTCTCTCTCTCTTTCTCTCTCACACATACAGAACTGACAAACTGGAAATACCCTGGAAGCCAACAGGTCTAATTATTTACAGACACAACTCGGTGTGTCTAAGTCACTCACACACACCACACCATGGGTTGACAGCAGTCACCTGCATCGCCCTTGTCGATTTTCAGTTCAGCGTTCTTGCCGCCACCCAACAGTGACACTCGTACATGAACCCAGAAGGGGGAAAAAATTCATCTTTTTAAACAAATGTTCTTCTTATTCTTTGTTGTTCCACAGTGTTGGGAGATATTCCTGTCCTATAATATTAACTTCAAACGGTTTGGGATGAACAAGCCTGGCCTGCATACCATTAAAACCCGGCTTCTGCCACTTAGCTTGTACCCACCTCACCCAGAACAGCTGGCTCTCCCCGGAACACAGCTCTGCACCTTTGCATATGCTGTTCCCTCTGCCTGGCCAGCCTCTCAGCTCTCCTAATTCCTACTCCCTGGCTAGCATTCGCCAGCGGAAAAGTTGGTCTCCAGCTTGCCTTAGAAATCAAAATAGAGAATAATTTAAGAAAGTTTAGCTGGGAACTAATTCTTGTAGCATGTGGGTCCACTGATAAGTCTCTGAAATACTTTCAAAATGCAGATGTCTCTAGACTGAATAGGGACAGGTTAGCTGTATCGCCATTCAGGACATTAAGGGGCATTTGCTGTATTTGCATGTTGTCAGAACCTTTGGAAATCGTCATTAAATTCTCAGCTCCTCGACCTAGCAGGAGGTGAAGTTGGGGGGTTGGGTCATAGTTACAGTTAACTCTAAGGAGATACACAGGCCCCAGTGGCACATACATGTGTCAGTCATTGAGCAACGCCCATGTAATGTGGCACTGGCTTCTGTGCAAGGAGACATTCCCCCCCAAACTTTGCTCTGTGGCGGGGAAAGTGTGACTTATGAATGATGCTGAAATCTAATTTGCAGGGCCAAACACTCCAGAATGACCTAGCAGGGCAAAGTGTTATGACATTTGAAATTCCTGCTTTAGTAAAACGGAAACTGACCATAATAATAGTATACATTTAGTACCAATAATAATAATAATATAAATCGCATAGTACCCATAGCCTAATAGCTAAAATGCAGCAACTGCTTCCTCAATTCAGGCAGCTGTGATAAGCCCCTGCTGCACACCATCCTCATGGAAAATGCAGAGAAAGCCCCAAAGGGGCAGGCCCCCCCATTATTCCTACTTCATGACAGACACATCGAAACTGAGATAACCCCAACACAAATCCACCGTTCCAGCCTGCATGTCCGACAGCCTCGTGGAGCAGGAGGGAGGAAGCCCTCGCTGTCCTCTGTAGAAGTCTCTGTTCAGCAGGCTGACCCCCACCCCATCATCTCTACATCACCCTCACGCCCACAAGACAACAAGCCCCTGGGTGGATGGGAACAATCCAACGCAGCCTTGTGACAGGGTTGCCGAGACGCAGCAGGTGTGAGATGAAGAAACACTTTCTTGCAGCCCCGTGGTACAGACCTTTGCAACCTCACCACTCCCTGGTCATAGGCGAAGCCAGCAACTCTGCCCCAGCCCTAACCCCTCCCCACACCTTGCTTACACCCCATCTCTCACTCTCACAAGTCTCTGACTCCAAGCTTAGATGAAGTTCTCCATTTGGTGGGGCCAGGGACAGCATACGTGTCACAGGTGGTATGAGGATAGGGGCAAAGATGACAGTCTCTTGTTTATATTGTGCTTAACCGAGTATGTCTTAGCATATTCACCAAAACAACAGCATCAAAATGACCTATTTTTTCCTTACTGGTGTTCTTAATACCCAATAAGTGTTTGGAACTTAGAAGATGCTCAATAAATATTTACTGAATAAATTTTTAAAAGCTACCAACGACTGTATTGAAACACATCTCAATTTCTTTAAATATTTTAGATCACTGGCCCCCCAAAAAAAACCAGCAGAGAAAAACCCCAACAAACCCCAAACAACCGCAATATCTAGCTCAGGGCTTCTCATCCTTTGGTGTCTATCAAATCAGCTGCAGGACTTGTGAAAATACAAGTCGCTGAGCATTGCCCCCAGAGCTCCTGATTCAGGGGGCGGGGGAGACCCAAGAATTTGCATTTCTAACAAGATTCCAGATGATGCTGGTGGTCTGGAGGACCATACAGTGAATAGCCCTGTCTTCTAAGAACAATGGTCTTCTCAAATTCTACTGTCAACTGTATAGTGCTTGGACATTCTCAAACCGACAACACTGTCTTCCTTTGGGTCAGAGTTTAAACCAGATTAACAGAACATGTGGAATGCAAACACGGTGTCTCGCCTACCACAGACTCTGCACACAGTGGGCCATCAGCCAGTGTGCCGCTAAACCACCTGGAGATAAGAAGTCACACGCCTGGGGACGTAACAACCAGCTTTCCACAGGAATGCTGAGACGGAGAGTCCAGTGTGCTGTTTGTCCGCTGTAAATCACAGGACGTCACTTCAAAGCTAAGACGGATGCATTAAGTAACATGAAAGCTGCCAGGGTACCAGACAGACCCCCGGCCGCGATTCTGCTTCCTCTGTGATACCATTAGGCACTCAGACACTCTTCAAAAAGATCTATTGCGTGCAAATGACATGTCAGTTCCCCTGCAAGGACCCCTGCAGCAGCACCTGACTTCAAGAAGCTACTGAATATCTTGAGATAACAGCACTGTGTCCCACCAAAAATGGAATGGGGGCAGAGTGGCAGTGTCCCTTGGAAGTTGACTAAAATAACAAAGAATCACTTCAAAGAGAAACAGTGGTACTCGAGGTTCTTAAATTTTTAGAACAAACTGTACTTGATAAGGATGCCTTCTGGGTTCAGCTGCAGAATTCCCCAAAGACACTGAAACCAATTTCTGTAGCAATTACTGTACCTGAGTCAGACAGCTCACTTTTGTCAGACACTCCTTATTAAATGGCCCAGACAAAATCAACTTCTTGGGGGGAAATGAAAAGATTGCATTTCCACTTATTGGTTCAGAAGTGAGAAACACCAGGAGACGGTAGCCACTGGACGGAGTCCCACTTCTGCCTCCAAATAGCTATGTGGCTTTACGCCACTGAATTATGTGTCTGGCCCTCGGTTTCCTCCCATGTAGAATGAAGAGAACTGGTTTTAATGGATCTCTGAGGGCTTATTAAGATTAAAAAATGAGGTCCAAGATGGCGGCAGCGCCAGAGGACGCTCCGCGCCCCTCTCCCGTGAGCAACACCTAATACACACGAATATAGGCAGCAATTATTCCTACGAGACAACGGAGCCCGGAATAACCAGCTGTGACAGCGAATGAGAGAAAGAGTCCACACAGAGAAGCCAGAGAAGCCGAAGAAGAGGCGGGAGCTCTCTGCGCTCCAGGAAGGAGGAGTTCGCATCCCCGGCACTCAGTGAGGCGGCAGGACCTATACCCAGGGGCTGTGGCGTACCTGCTAGATGGCTTCGGTTCAGTCCCAGCTCCACGGCCTGCAGGCTTCGGCCTCCGACAGAAGGAGCAAGCAGAAGCAACAGGGCGTCACCACAGCCACATACCGCCCGCACGTGGGACAAGAGCCGCGCCTCCTGTTAGGCTCGTGCCCGGGTATGCAGAGCGCATGCTCGGCTCCGAGCGGCTTCCCACAATCCCCCCGCGGAACATGGAGCCACACAGGTCGCTCCTACACGGATGACTTTCAGTGCAACAAACCAGAGAGAGAAACGGCACGGAGCCAAGACTGGAGAGTCATGGCAACTCTCCAGCCACTAGGAGCACTCTCAGGGCTGGAATAGCCCGCATTAGGGTGGAGGGGGCTCACTGGGGGCTTCGGCAAGCCGGAAAGATCACCATAGTGTGTTCCCAGCCACGCTGCCTGGAGCCTTTGACCTCGGAACACCGGGAGCAAACAGGAACACCAGGGCATCACCACGGCCACTGGCCTCGCTGCCAGAGAGCGGGTGCTCAGGATGCCATAAGTGCACCAGGGCCTCCAAATGGCTTCCCAATGGCACAGAGGTCTACATGGACCTCCTTCATTGAAACAAACCAGAGAGAGAGAGAGAGAGAGAAATTGCATAAATAAAACTGGAGAGCAGAGGGAGCCCTGGAGGACTGTGGGAACTCTCTAAGGTCTGTCCCCCTCCCCACAGGGTGGGAAGGGGCTCTATCTGGGTGCTCTGGCTTTCCTGCAAAGTCTCTACTGTGTATTTCTGGATACATTGCAGGAGCCCATTTCACCCCGGACAAAGGCAACCAGCAGGACCAGGGCATTACTACACACACCCAGCCTCTCCACTCAGAGCTGCTCCTGTTCGGTAGACCAGTGCCCCAGACACCTTAGGCAGCCACCTGGCTCCTACCTGCCTGTCAAAACTACCCTGCACACACACCAAAGGGTCAATGCAAGAAGAGGACAGGCAAATTGTAAATAACTACATATCCAACATAGGAGCACCTAAATATACAAAACAGTTTCTAATGGACATAAAGGGGGAAATCCACAGCAATACAATAATAGTAGGGGATTTTAATACATCATTCACATCAAGGATGGATCATCCAGATGGAAAATTAATGAGGAAATAATGGCCTTAAATGGCACATTAGATAAAATCCACTTAATGGACATTTTTAGGACATTCATCCAAAAACTGCAGAATACACATTTTCTTCAAGTGCACATGGAATATTCTCCAGGACAGATCTCATATCAGGCCTCAAAATGAGCCTCAATAAATTCAAGAAGATTTAAAATCATATTCAGCATCTTTTTTAACCACAATGGCATAAAACTAGAAATCAACTAGTACAGGAAAAAAACTGGAAAAAACACAAATATGTGAAGACTAAACAAGGTACTAAATAACTAATGGATCAAACAGGAAATCAATCAATTAACTATCTTGAAACATAAACAAATGATACTACATCAAACTAAAAAGTGTTTGCACTGTGAAAGAAACCATCAACAAAATGAAAAGACAACCTACAATGGGAGAAGATATTCAAAAATAATACATCAAAAAAGGGTTAATGTCCAAACTATATGAAGAGCTCATATATCTTAGCACACACATGCACATACACACAAACAACTAAAAATGGGCAGAGGCCTTGAACAAACAGTCTTCTCCAGAGGACATACAAATGGCCAACAGACATATGAAAAATGCTCAGCATCACTAATCAGGACGATGGAAATCAGAACTATAATGAGACATCACCTCACACCTGCCAGAATGGCTATCATCAAAAAAGTCAATAAATAACAGCTTGGTGAGAATGTAGAAAAAAGGGAACCCCACGCCCCATTGGTGGGATTATTAATTGGTGCAGCCACTATAGAAAACAGAGATTCCTCAAAAAATTAAGAACAGACCTGCCATAAGATCTATCAATTCCACTTCTGGGTATTATCTGAAGAAAACAAATGCACTAATTTGAAAAGATACATGTAGCCCTGTGTTCAATGGCCACTAGTAATAGCCAAGCTATAGAAGCAACCTAGATGTCCATCAATAGATGAGTGGATAAAAAACTTGTACATATATACAATGGAATATTATTCAGCAATAAAAAATAATGCAATCTTGCCATTTGCAACAACATGGTTGGACCTACAGGGTATTATGCTAATTGAAAGAAATCAGACACAGAAAACCAAATCCCATATTATTTCATGTAAAATCTAAAAATAAAAAAATGAATAAATAAAACAGAAACAGACCCACAGATATAGAGAACGAGCTGGTGTTTGCCAAAGTGGAGGAGGTGAGGGGATGTAAATAAAAAATAAACAAACAAATGTTTTAAACAAAAATTTAAAAAGTTAATTGCTGGTGACATTTTTAAATTGATTTTAGAGAAGGGGGAAGGGAGAGGGAGAAGGAGGGAGAAAGAGAAAGACTGATTTGTCATTCCCACTTATTTATGCATTCATTGGCTGATTCTTGTACATGCCCTGACCAGAAATCAAACCTACAACTTGCCGTATCAGTATGATGCTCTAACCCCAGCCACAGAACTGAAAAAAATTTTTAAAGATTTTATTTATTTATTTTTAGAGAGGAGAAGGAAGGGGTAAAGAGAGGGAAAGAAACATCAATGTGTAGTTGCCTCTTGCATGCCCTCAACCAGGGACCTGGCCTGCAACCCAGGCATGTGCCCCAACTGGGAATCAAACCAGAGACCCTTTGGTTCTCAGGCTGGCACTCAATCCACTGAGCCACACCAGACAGGGCTGATAAAGTTTTTAAAAATATTTTTTTAAATCCAATGCTCTATAAGGAAGTTAAATGAAAGAGAATTTAAGAGCAGGGAGTGAAAATTTTTGCTTTTAGCCAAGTCCTATTGCTGGAATAATTCTGGCTGCAAGATTTGAAGGCAAAAATAAAAGCGAGGATCCTACTGCAATTGGCTGGTTATACAACCAAAGCCGGCCAGGACTTGATCTCAGGTTGCCACTTTTCAACAAGGCAAAAACACAGGCTCTCTCCAGTGCCCCAAAAACGAATGCTCTGGGACCCTGCCTTGCGTATCTCTCCTACGACAAGGGAGCAGCTTCTTCACAGAAACACGGTCTCTGATTCCTCTACTTATCAGCTCCCGAGACCTTCCTATTTCTATTTTTCAAAAGCAAAAGGCATTGGCCTATCTATGTTTAGAAATGTGCACAAAAAATCAAGAAATAAATTCTTATGTGGAAGGACAGGAACGCTAGTCTCAAAAGCCAGGCAAACTTCCATTTTCCTAAGCCTATGAAGACAATAAGAATAAATTAGAAGGAGTCAAAACCTGCTGGCAGCAGTCGCTCAATCTCTCTCGTTTTGTGGGTGATATTCCGTGTGCGGAAAAGTTTTGCACAACGACTACTTCAGCTCGCTCCTTTCTTCAGGAACAGGGTCTCTCCATCTCTTCCTGGAAATGTCCCTACATTCAGAAAGAACCATCTACTTTATTTTTACCTTTTTAATCATAATGTCAATGGCTTCTTCACTTTCCAAGTTAATACCTACTTCTGAGAAACTGATACCAATGACAAGTGTGATAAACAAAGACTGGAGCCATTTAAATGCAAGTCCTGTGAAAAACTTCATAATTATTGTTTCGACAACCTCTACTGTGTAATACTTCAATAGGACCTGCTCCCTCTACCCCAGGGCCTCTTCTCCAGCCACCTGTGACCTCCATCCTTGCCGTCCAAAGGATGGCTGGAAGAAGAGAGAGGGGTCCATCCTTGCCCCCTCTCTGCTTCCAGCTACTGCTGCTGTGGCCTGGAAGGTCCTTCCCTTCCATCTCTGCCCATCTAACTATCGAACTCCTCCATCTCTTTGCAGCTCCAACACGACATCCCCTGCTCCCCAACCTTGAACCACCATTGCCCTCTTAGCACACCAGGCCCTTTGCTTACAGGGTCTCTGTGCCTTATGCCTGAATCACTGGGGACTGCCAACGGTCTTTCTCCCCAGCTGGAGGGCAGACCCCCTCAGGCTGGGTCATGCCACTCTGCTCCTTTCTCAGCCTCGGAGCACTGACTCTGCAGCATAGCAACCACTCCATAATCACGAGCTCTGTGCAAAAATCCATCCTTTGTCCTCATTTTACTCGGGCACTGTGTTTACACTGGAGTTGGCACTGAGCTAGAGAACGAAAGCGTGTGTAGTGACTGAGTGACTGCCAGCTCTACTACGGCACCAGCATGAGCACGTGGAGCCACGCACAGGTAGCCACTAAAAATAGCTGCGTGCTTTTCAATGCCACGAAACAAAGGTCTGTGACTTCTTGCTGAGGAACAGAGTACGGTGATAAAGCCATATACAGGATGTGATCTCATTTTTGCATGATATCTGCAGACATGCCTGTCTGGGGGCCCCATCTGAATGAATGCGCCTCTACGCAGAGAGCAGAGATGGGAAGGCCATCAGCGGCAGGTGGGTGCGGTAGGCGGGGTAGTCCCTATTTTCTTCCTCATGCTTTTCTGGATTTCCTCCAAAAATATTTACCACGAGCGTGTACCACTCTGGAACCAGAGACATACAGCAGGCTTTATTTCATTGTCTTTTTCTTAAGAGGCACCAACAGGTGAACCAGAGCTGTGCTTCAGACATCCCGTGAACAAAAGACTGACTACGCAAGACGTAACTTGTACGGTGCCTGGGTGAGACGTGGGGAGAAACCACAGGCAGTCCCGGTTCAGAATCAGGAATTTCAATTTTCACTGTGACTTCTCCTAACCATTCTATTACCCCTTCCCAGGGCCTGGACTGTGGGCGTTGCAGCTACTTTGGGTCCCACGGCTGAGACCAAGAGGAAGGAACGAGCTCGCCTCCTGCTTCAGAGCCAGGCCGACCTCCTCGGCCCACCGCCTCTCCCACGGGGCCCAGCAGGCCATGCTGGCTCCCAAGGGCCTCCCAGTCACTGCCTCTCACCGTTTACATTCCAACGATGTACAATGACGGATACTTTTAATACCAGCCACCTGTCATTTATTTATTAGCTGGGGACAGGCGCTGCAGCGGAGAAAGATGCATTATAAATCAGCTCCTATCTCAGCCATTAAAAATTAATACAGTTCATAATGGAGAACGTCAGTAATTTCTTTATTAGAGCCCAGCGTGATTTTTTTCCCTTTTCTTCCAGGTTTTGTTTTTACTTCCTCCCTTCCCTCAGAATACTGTTTTTTTCTAATAATTGGCTGGGCATAAATTACCCCGGGGGAGGGTATAGGGAAATACAGCCCTGCAGACGGGGGTGGAAATGCAGGAAGAGAACAGAAGCTCTGGAGAAAAAGACCGGTGACCAGTGTCCCCTCAGAAATGCCATCTTACTGTACCTCCCATTTGTGCCTCAGGGAGGCTCATTTATAACCTTCATTTGTTTTTGACCCGCCCCGCACCCCAAAACGGAAGGCATCTTGGGTCCCTGACAGGCCAGAGGGAAAGGAATACACATGGTGAATAATTTTAGGTGTTGGAAGGTCTCTGCGTGTTATCTGCTGATGGCTGCTTCCTCACAGAGGGACCTTCAGTAGCTTTTCTGCTGTTTCCAAATTCACCTGATGTTCACGAAAAGAAACCTGGGCATTAGAAGTCCAGCCGCAGACCAGGAGCCCCTCACACAGCTAGCTCTCTCTTAGGCTGGGTGGGATTCAAGGATGCCAAGTAGAGCAGATGATGTCTGCACAGGCCAGTAACAGTCGCAAAGGCTTCCCTTTGGCTCTTCCCCTGAGTGGATGCTCCAGGACAAGAAAAAGCTCAGAAGTGGGGAAAGGGCGGCTTCTGCACCCCCTGACTTCGCAGGAAGTTAAAGGGAGACTCCAAGACTCTCCGTGTCTCCATCCACGTTAGAAATATTGAGGGGTACACAGTGGTTGGGTCAACCAAGGTGACCCTCCCAAGACCCCCAAAAAGGGGTGCATAGGCAGGAGAAGGGGGCCTTCCCTCAGCTGCCCACACTCCCTTCTGCAGAGCTGCCCTGGCTTGGGGGACCTTGGTGAGAGGGACGGCCCAAGCCCCAGAGCATTGAGGTCAATGTCTCGCCACGACTGCACTGACACTCCTCAGTAACAAAGCCTCACAAATCCCCAGGCACATGTTTAAAATCTATTTTCAGAATCACATTCAGCATCATCCAACCAATCAATGAGCCATTAGAATTTGAGTCCCAACACTCTTCATTACCAGTGCCGTTAGCTGCCCGACTCAGCAGAATCCAATGCGGAGACTTGCTATGTCGTCAGCGACTCTGGGCCTGAGAACCAAAGCTAACACGGAGCCTAGTGAGAGGCCCGGCCGCCCACAGTCTGGGTGACCAGTCAAGCTCCACACCCCCCAGGGAGAGAGGATGAACGGGGGCCTGGCTGAGAGAGCAGCCAACTCAGCTCCAAAGGCTTGTGTCCTCCTTCCCCTCCAATGCCCATCGCTAGTGGGACCCCATTTGTGAGCCCTGCCCCCCCCAGTCTCTGAACCTCTCAAGGACCCCGTGGGGTGGGAGTGCGGAGGCAGCTGCTATGTGGAATCTGCGGAAGTGTTGAGGGGGCTGCTTCCCGCGGACTCGATGGGAGCGTCACGGCTCACCCAAGCCTACAGCTACCCAGAGTCTCCAAAACCAGCCTCAGTCTCCCAGAAGGCAGGGGTGTGGGTGAAGCAGTCAGTTCACAGGGAGCAAGGCAGCCCACCACGGGAGGAGGCACGTTTCGGAACCCAAGTGTCAATCCTGGCTTCCCCACTGACCAGAGAGAGACCATGGACAAGTACTTAAACTCCTCCGAGTCCTGGTTTCCTGGTCTGTAAAGGGGGTCACAGCACTTGCATTCTGGGGGGATCTGAGGCAGAGAGGCTGGTGGGCTCTGTCACAGCACAGTTGTCTCATCTGTGAGCTCTGACACAACAGGCTTTACTTCCCCAGTGACTCAGTTTCCTTCATCGATGAAATGGGAACATCATGGCCCCACTCTCAGAGGGCTTTGGTCGAGTTAAACAATTTACTTCACTTAAACTGCTTTTAATGCCCAACACTAAACACTGTGCTGTGTAAGGTTTTATTACTATTTTGATGTTCTTGAAATTCAGGGCCTGGCCCTTCGTAGGCAATCAAGGTTGTTTCTCTTCTCCTCACTTCTCCCCCTCCGACCCTGCCCGCCCAGCCCCAGCCCACACCTGCTCTCTGGAAGCTCTGCTCCCAGAGGGCCACTCGGCCGCTCACAGAACTCGCACAGCCTGCTCAGCCACGATAATCAGATCCAGCTAAAACCACATGAAGAGACGTCTTATTGCTTGGGCATGTTAAGTATAGCCCTGAAAATTAGCAGGACAATTTACTAGACAGAACAGCAATGACAAAACCACGCATTACCAGGAGGAGAAAGACGAGGAGTAAAATTTATGTGAGACCCATGTTCTCATCTTCCCCCGACTGCCAGTGCCCCGCGAGGCCTCTGCTAACTCCTAGAAGAACAGGAAGCCGAGTGAGGGGCTGAGCACACATGTCCCCTGTGGAGAAGAAGTGGGGCGACAGGCACCATCCTTCCTAGTAGCCGTTTTCCCTTTCTTCCGCGCTAACAAACCCTGACTCTCTGGAGGTATTCTCTCCTCTCCAGGCGGAAGTGAGCTCCATCCCAAGCCCAATGGAAAATGTGAATGAGCCTAAGGTGCTTGTACCATTTTCTTTATGGGTGACTGGTTTAGGAATAAATACATGTCAAAATTCTGGCTAATGGGACAGCAGGGAAAGGCTGCCAGGGGTTTGGGGAAAAGGTTTCTCAATTGCAATCAATCCACAAGAAGGGATACCCCCGTGTGGACCCTGGTCCGAGAGTTTGGTTTTAATGCCTGGAGCTGGTGCAGCCACTATGTAACCATGAGGGGAGCCACCCTAGTGGTCAAGCAAAACACAGAGAGGCAGGGGCAAGAGAACGGCAAAAAAGCAGGGCCAGAGCCCTGACATACTACACCGGAAAGCTTCCCTGGCTGTGTACGAGTCTGGTACTTTGAGTCAAAAGGATCCTAACAGATATGATCAGTGTCCAGAACATGCACAACTGTGAACACAAATAGGTACACAGATGTGAAAAGACCCATATAGCTGTACATTTGTGTCTGAAGGCCCCGTATATAATTTCACTGAAAAAGAACGAAGGGGCTGTGCACTCGTGTGTGCGAACAAGCAAAAAAGGAAGTCACTCGAGCAGATGGGCATTTAAACCCTAATGCAGAGGGTACCATATGGGCACAGACATACAAGTAGCTCGGCGTGAGGCGCTTGGCAGGTGTACAGGGGAGCAGGGCAGCCTACAGTCACTGTGGTTTCAACAAAACGTTTGCCGACAAGGGGGAGGGTAGAAGAAAGAATGAGCCACAAACAAAAAGTCCCTCCGCGACTCCCTCTGCCAACCCCTAGTTGAGCCCACAGCTTTCCAGTCTCATTAACCCGAAAGGAGGTTGGCCTGAGCCCTCCGCTCATCAACATCCATCACCTCCTGACAAGCGACATATTCCAGTCGTGGCTCCCGGGAGCATCGCTGTGGCTCCGGATCTGGGCAACAAAATGCTATCTCCTAGAGCTGGGAGAAAGAAGTTGTCGGAAGGAAGGATTCTTGTCTCTTCAGAAATAACTTCAGGCTTCGAAAGCCTCTATTTTTGACCCGGCGCGCTCTTCCCCAGCAGCACGTTGGAATCAGGAACAGTGCCGGCAGCGGCAGGAACAGTGCCGCCCAGGCAAGCGTGGTCATGTACACGCCACTCACTCAAGGCGACAGCGCCTTGCAAATTCTCATGTCACTGCCTCTCAAAAAAGGTAAATAAATAAAATAAAAATTAAAAAAAACAGCTGAGGTGGTCCCATTTTCTTATCTCAAGTTCAAAAAGGGTGGCCGCCTTGCCCACAGCCATGGAGTCAGAGAGCTGGCAGGCTGGGACCACCCACAGCCACTTCGCTTTCTTTCCTAACTGGAGTTCCGGCTGCCTCTCCCTGCTGGCCAGACCCTACCCAGGCCCACCGCATTCACTTTCTTCTTTCTTGAAATAAGGAGGTGCTTGGACCTTCCACACAATGGTTTGGAAACAGTGGCCTGGGGCAGCAGCCAGCTCCCCAAGGGTCCAATCTTAAGGGGCAGAGCTGCCTGGAGACAAGGGATGCGGCCAAAACCTGCCCATGACCAGCATCTCCAGACCAGGGGCTTAGGAAGTGTCAGAGGCACCTGTAAGAGCGTCTACGCAGCGAACGACAGACAAACCCTCTAATCCATCTGAATGAGGAACACTCAATGCTCTGCCAGAAATGGTGAGGCATGTCACCGTCCCAACTTTTGGCATTCCACGGAAAAAGGAGCCATTGCCTGCCCCTCCCAGAGGCTTGGGAAGCAACGAGCCCAACGGGTTCAGGCCCTTCTGGGCACTCCGGCAGATGGGAACGTCCTCTAGGGAGACAAAAACCAGAACCCCAAGCTCCAGAACAGCTTGAAGGTGATCCACTGAACAGCTGCATCCACAGAGGGGCTAACAGGTGCACCTCAAAATCCAGGCTCCACTGCTCAATGAACATGGGAAATGCTGAAGAACCAAGTCCCCTCGTACAAATGTGCAATGACCTTTACCATTAAAGACTCTCAGAATCCCAGAGTAAAGAGCTTGAATATTCAGTCCCGTTTTCCCCAAACTTATCTGCGCCTGGAACTCAAAGAGAAACACCTATGTACTGGCCCTCAGAGCACAACTTAGGAAGACCTGCGTTGAAGCAGCCGGGAGGGTGCGGGGGTGCGGGGATGGAAGAAGAGCTGAACTCCGGGCTCCCTGACGGAGAGGTGGGTGGGACGTGGGTTTTAATAGTTGCTGACCGTGAAGTGCACCGCTCAAAGGGAAGGAGGGTCTCCCATCGGGAGTGTGACTCATGGGCTCATTTGGGAAAATCGGAAACAATGACCATTTTCCCCTGGAAAAGGGCTTGTGCAAAGAGAACACTAATAGCGACCAACACTAACAGCCCCCTGCTGCTTCCAAGGATGGGGGTAGGGGTTGTCCCCCTTTTTCTGCCTTTTAGCCTCTGCCCATAAAATAAGAACTTGTCTCCTCAGAGACACAGGAGGTAACCCCAGCCTTTCCCTCACCTGGGTTCTTGGCTCCTCCCTGTGAGAAGTGAGTGGTTTCACTGATGGGTGAGATGGGCAAAGCCTGTCGTCTACTATCATGCGTCTCTTCAGGGCAGGGCTCATGCCAACAGGGGCACCCCCTCTGCGTGTGTGACCTTCCAGGGAGCCCCTAAGCTTGCTGACTGGTAAAAGCTGAGGCAAGCCATGACCCCTCAAGCAATTCCTGTCTATGCATCCCAAGTTCAAGACTTGGTAGAGGCATCAAGAAGCCCATTTGGCTTTAAGCTCGTGCGAGCTTCTTAAGTCTAGTGACAAAACCCAAATTTTGATTCTTGCATGACCCCTGGGTGTATTCCATTCACCAGCTGGTTTGGAATTACCCCAGTACAGTGCAGATTGGTACAGTGAAGACCGGATACCTGAGTGCAGCTGAAGGAGAAGAGAGGGGAGAGAACTCTGGGAAACCCTGGGCCGGAGCAGCACTTCTCTGGAAGGGAGCTAATGGTCCCACTGCTTGCAGATGAGACGGAGGCAAACCATGCCAAGACAACGAGTAGTCTTTCTGCCTCCAGGGCCCCGGGCAGGGAACTAAGGGGCCACTCCACATCTCATTTCCAGCCACTGGGTGCCACTGCCCTGGACCAGTGTTCCCCCACAGAATGACATTATTCCAGGCTCCCTGGGGGCCTCAGCATTTTTCCACCTCCTCCACCAGGAAGCACATGTTTATGCCCAAAGAACTCCTTTTAAACCAATTACTGTGTATTTACAGTGAGCATAATTATCCCTCATTACTTAATTAGCATGACTGCACGCAGCTACCGAGTTGGAGCACCCAGCGATGGCAGAAAGCACAGAGCAGCAGAGGCCACGATGCCCAGGGGGAAGGCAGGTCATCCTGGCTCAGGGCGACGGACACGAGGCAGGGCCTTTGCACCAGCTGCTCACAGCTCCAATGTGCATGCTCAGAATGTGCAGCCTTTGCAGATAACTGGGGGGACATGACATCATTTGATTGTTTTTTTCTGCCTGGGACAGAGGGAAGAAATGACAAAAGGCCTTGTGCAGATCACACCTTGGTCTGGGGTCTCGGGAGCCAGCCTCAGCAGAAGTTAAGGTCTGGGCCCTGAGACCCTCAGGACGAGCTCAAGCACGTGGGCTCACGACTCGCAGGCTTGCTCCCCAAGACACCCCCTTCGGCATCACTGCTCTCTCTCTATAGAAAGGAACCTGGTGACGTGCCTAAACAACCCCTCCCTCCTCAGCCTCTCCAAGTCTAGCATCCCAGGACTCCCAGGGGTCTGCTGCTACTCTAATTGGATCTAAAAACAGGACTGAAGAAAAACCCGAGGGGAACAATCCGAATTTATGTTCATTAAAAACGTTGTGTGAAAGACTGCCCAGCAAGCAGGGCGTGGAAACACCCAACCAGTGAAAAGGGGTAAGGGAAAACACCCCTGTCACCTTCACCAAGATGCGACCCACAGTTCCCCAGACGGGGACCCGCCCAGGTCCGAGCAGCAGGATGAAGGAGGGGCGCATCCGAGGTACCCACCCTAAATTGGCCCCACGCTCGTGTCCCATGCAGCCCAGCCTGCCTCCCAAGCCCACCACGCGGAGCAAGCAGCCAGCCTCCTCTCTTCCACTGGAGGAAAACACAGCGGGCTTGTCCTGTACTAGAAGCAGCAGGGGGGCCGCTGTCTCCCAGGCGAGGGGCCCGTTTTCTGTATGTCCATTAGGCGGCACTGGGTGGCTGGGAGTAAGCTCCCATCATCACCCCGCGCTCGGCGGTGTTGGTGGGCTAGAAGATGACAGAATCCGTATCACGTGCTGTATCTGTTGTGCCAATGCACCGTTACTACCGAGCTGTACACAGAGGCTCTACGCTCACAGGACAGCTGGGAGACCGGCCAGAGCAGCGGTTCTCCCAGAAAAGGCGCCCTCTGTGGCCAGCTGTCCCGGAAGAGGAGGAGACAAGCCACTCACTCCCTTCTGATGGAGGAGTCATGGGTCTTGGCCAAAGGGATAACGTCCACAGACCAAGCAACGCCAGCTCTGGTGACCCCGGTGGAAGTCCCTGCCTTGTGAGCCAGTACGCTGGGGGGATGCCTCCCGCAGATGCCGCAGGGAGAGAGGGAACCCAGGCCCTTCCGACAACTGCAATGCAACCGAAGAGGGTAAGGCGGGGGGCGGGGGCTCTCCACTCTGTCCCTGGGCCCACACCATAGGGCCTGGCCCTGAACAAGGGCTCCATGAAGGCGTGTTGCCTGACTGAGAAGTGAAGGAGAAAGGGGGCTGGACGGAGCCAACATGGACGGGGTCCTGACCACCTCGTGAAAGCGAGGGGCTGTGGGGAAGATGCCCAGGCAGAGCCTCCAGGTCAGCCGAGGAGGGCCAGGGGCAGACCTCAGGAACGTGTGGACAGGTACGCAGCTGGGAGGGGCGGAGGCTGAATGCACACCTGTGGTTAGGAGTGCGGAGCCTCATGGGGAAGATGGATCGGTGTGGGAGGCCTGGAGGCCTGGAGGTTAGGGCTGCCTGAAGGCATTAGCAAGGCCTTAGGGACTCCAAAGAGATGCCTGGAAGGACGAGGGCCAGCGGGGGGTCCAGGGAGATTGGGTCGGCACCAGGGAGAAGCAGGGGGGTGGGGATGAGCTGCGAGGGCACGAGCAGACTGGTCAGTGAATCAAAGAGCCAGTTTGTAGTGAGCGTGGCGATGGGGTTCTGACCCAAGACAAGTTAGAAGTGAAGTGTGCACACTTGCCTGGCGCTGGGTGCTGGTGTCAGAGAACACCCAGTCCCACCACGGTCCCCAGGGCTCCCACTGCCTCCCGGGGCCCAGAGGGAACTTGGAAACGCTTCACCCATGTGCCAGATCCACCCCCTCCGGCAGCTGTGTGGAGAGCCGCCGGGTGCCAGGGACTCACATGGGCACAGACGGACCCAGAGCCCGCGGTGCTCGCTGAAGGACATGCAGCCCACCCTCGACGCCCCTGGAGCCCGCACGCACGGATTTACCCACTCGCTCAGGGTTATCTGCAACCCCAGCACTCGTAAAGGTGGCACCGCTCACAAACAGGCCAGGCAGGGGCAGCCAAAACTCCAACTGCCCACCAGGTGCGTTCTCAGCGGAGACTTCTTGTGTTGACTTTCACACTGAGAACGAGCCACCTCGCTGTGGTCCACTTAATGCCACCTTTTGTGTGCGTATCTGTGCTTTCTGTGAGCGGTTTCTGTTTGAAGTGGCCCCCAAGCGCAGTGCTGCAGTGTGGCTGACGTTCCTGAGAACAGGAAGCCACCCTGCCTTGTGGAGAAAGTGGGTGTGTTCGGTAAGGTGTGTGTGTCAACTAAGCTTCCTTCGGGCACAGGTCACAGCGCTGCTGCCCCTGAGGGCAGCGTTACAGAGTCGACAATACCTGGTCAATGCGGTGTCCCTGAACAGAAGCAGGCTGAGAACAGGCCAAGCCCTTATTGGTCAGCTGCTAAGAATGCTGTGAGCGGAGGCTGGCAGGAACCCAACCCTGTACTTCCCCGAAAAGCAATGGCTCCGGTCCCCTCACCCAGTGCTCACGGCGACGTCATAGAACATAACTACCGTGAAGAATGAGAGTCGATCGCACACTCGACACAGCAATGCCCAAGCCCCTGCTCACACGTGGACATCGCTCTGGAAAGCGGCCTGCGCTAGGGCACCCGGAGGCTCTCCTCCGTCCCACCCAGGCAGCCCAGGGCAAGCCTGACCCCAGGCAAGTGCACTTTAGCCAGAGTGAACCCATTCTCTGCGCTGCACTCCCCCATCTGTATTGGAAACCCGGGGGTCCTTCTGCACCCGCCTGGGACATAGCAGGGGCCTCCGACAGGCCCTGACCCAGACTCTGGGCAGTCCCCTACTTTTGAGAAGCAGTAAGGGACCCACTCTGCTGTAAGACGGACCGTGGGAGCAGCGGCAGGTCCGTGAGCTACGAAGAGTGCAGCCCAAGCACAGAGAGCTCAGCTGGCAAGAGCAAGACCGGATGTCCTCCTACCTAGGCCGGCGGAGGTCCAGCGAGAGATGGAGAGAGCCAGCTGGCAGAAGCCTGGGGACAGAGTGGGGAACCCCTGGCCATGCAGGACCTCAGCTTCCCTGCCCTATAACAACGCGTCCTGGTCCTAGCTCATCTCTCTGTCTCTCCTGCTCTAAGGCCTCTGTGCTCCCATCAGAAGCAGCCAACACCTGGGGGGCGGGGCCGGAGAGTGGGAGGGTAGGGGCTGCGCTGAGCTCTAGCTGGGCCTAGACTGAATCAGGGCACACAGCAAGGGGACCCCCTGCTGGTTGGAGGGCCAAGCCCCAGGGGACCCTAGATCCGGGAGAGGCCCCAGCAGAGCTCAGCAGAAATACAGAGAGGGGCTGGAAATAATGGGAGGGCAGATGAGGATGAAACCTGTGCCTGGAGCCCTCTGACCTGAGTGAGGTGCTGCGGTAGGGAGGTTCAGGGTCCTGGCACTGCGGTCAGGGTCATGTTCTCAGCAAGTGCGCGCTTTCGGGCACTGGAGGGGCACTACAGAGATGTCCCCCAACCCCCCCGAGTGGGACCGACCACCGTCCCCTCCCTGCCCCTCTCCTGGAGGCTTGGGTGCAGGGTCTGATGCCCTCAGGGGCTGCTGTCAGGACAGAGGCAGGCTGTACTTCCTAAACTCACAGGCCGAGTCTGCACCAGGACCAGCTCTGCATATGCCCCGCCTCAGGGGGAGCGCCTTTCCACGGGGCGGGGCTCCTGCCTCCAGGTTGCTCATGGGACTCTGCCCACCCCCACGCCCTGCGCGGTGGATCCTCTCGCCCAGGCTAGCCTTCAAGTTTTAAGACAAACAGGGAAGGACTCTTGGAGAGCAGGAGGTTAGCAGGTCGTAGGTCACCCCAGAAGGTTCCCGAACCCCAGCTATAGGGCCTATTGCCACACCCCCTCCCCCCGAGAAGGGGCAACGCTCCACTCTAGTACTCACACGTGTCTGGGTTGTGGCAGTTGTGTCCCTGGCGGAAGTACTGGGGGTTCTCGATGACCGGGATGCGCGTCATGCCGATGACCACGGTGTCGGGCCCGGCGTCCAGCGACGAGGGCGTGGTGATGCCGTGGTTGATGTGGTGCAGCGGGCTGGCTGAGTCCTCTTCACCGCTGATGACAGCCACAGGACCTGCGCACAGGAGGAGAGACAGGGCCCGGTGAGGCCACATCCGCCAGCGCCCGCTATGCTCCCACCGCATTTCCCACAGCAGCAAAGTCCACCCGAAGACGATCCCCGAGGGCCTGGGCTCTGCATTCAGAGGCACAAACTCTGCTTCTCCTTCAGGGAAGAAAAACACCTGCCATATCACCCCATAGGAACAAAGAGCGGACTGACAGGAGGACTGTGAGATCAGTTATTTTCACTTTCCCCAAATCCAAATTAGTTCACATTAGAAAAGTTTTAAATACGTTTCCCTGCCTATATAGCAACAACAGGGTTTAAAAATTAAAAAGTCAAAAAGACCCAGCAGGAGTTTGCACGCTGTCCCCTCAGGGACTTTAAAAACTGCCAAGGCCGAGTGCCCTCTGCCCCGCCACCCCCTCACCAAAGATTCTGATTCCACGGGTCTTGGGCTGCAACCTGGGCGTCTGGATTCGAGGACTTCCATGTGAGACCTGAGGTCTGCAACCCCCGACTGGGGCCTCGGAGGCCGAGAGCCCAGCGGCCATCTGATGTTTACAGGCGTGAGACAAAAGTTTCATTGGGCTCTGCCATCACTGTCCCAGCACATCGGGGGTAAGCCCCTGTGGGCCCGAGTCTAGCTCGAGCTGGCTCTCGAGAGTGGCAGTAATTCGGCTGCCTCATGATTAGCCCGCAGGCACCTGGGCCGGCTGTCCCACTCCTGAAAGATCCAGACCACCAGAAGCTTCAAAGAACATCGCCTGCACCTTTACGAACCTCACCACCGCCACTTTCTGACCCAGAGAAGAAACCCAGTAAATACAGTTATTTACAAACACTGTGACAAGGATATTTAACGGTGGGGTCTAGGCCGAGCCGTGATTCTGTGTGGTGGTCCAGTCCCCCCAAAGACACAGATAAAAGTCCTACAAAGTCAAGAGCTGTCACTGTGTGTGGCTTCGCGCAACTGGCGTTTTACACGGCTGCTTTGTGAGACACATGGCCCCCAGACAAACTGCCCGGTGTGACCTGGTTTTGCGGCTTGAACGATATTCCCACTGCCGAAATCTACTGCATGGTGCTGAATTTGATGAGAGGGATACTTCTCATCAAATAGCGATGTGGAGCCTCCAGGAGGCGGAACTAAACAGAAGGCTGGCGTGTGCAAACCGAAGCCCCGGGATTCCGTTCCATCAGCACGGACAGACTTACGCCAGTCCCTGACCCACGGCTCACTGTCGAAAGGCAGCAACGAGAACTGGCCCAAATACTCAAGGTCATCACGCGCCTTGCGGAAAGAGGCCTGCTCCTAAAATACCTTCCTTGCCAAGTTTCTGAAAAACTTCCTAGGGATTTCCCGTTGAACACAGAAGGCTGAGTGCCGGTCTCTGCCCTCCTCCTCTCCGCACATGCCTCTGAAGCATGAAGAGATACCTGTGCCCGAGCAGAAGGAAGAGGGAAAATGAGGGGAACCTGGTATCTCAACAGCATTTGGAAGGTGAGAGACCGAAGGAGAAAGCTCGCTCTCGAGAGGAGGAAGCTGGTGGAGACAGGCGGGCGGGACTGAAGGGACAGAGCCCACAGGAAGGCATGTCTGCTGGGGGCGCCCAGTGCGAGAAGGGCCAGGGGGCCCAGGAAGGCTGGGCTGGGGGTCAGGGCTGGAAGAAGGCATCGCCATGCCCCTACCCCACCAGAGCTACTGGTTTGTTCCCAGAGAAACTGAACTGGGAAGGCTCAGAGAATGGCTGGGGTGAAGGGAGAAGCTTGGACCCCCTCCTCCCTGCTCCAAGAACAGAAACCATGAATAACACTGCCTACCCATCCGCCCCACCCCCAGTCTCCTCTGACACCGCCCCCTGCAGGAGACTAGAGCACACTGCACTGGAGAAACTGAGACAGACAGCTACATGCTGGTCCCGGGGGGCCCTCCCAGTGAGGTCAGGCTCACTCTGACAAGGGGCCTTGGTGCAGCCTAAGAGCTGACAACCCCGCCCCTGTGCCCAAAGCACGATCTCACTAGCTTTCTAGCGCTCGTTTCCTCATCTGAAGAAACGGTCCTGGACCACTGAACGATCCAGCAAAGCGTGGGCACGACCGGAACCTGGAGGCATGGGGGTGACAGAGGCAGCAGCAGACTGCTCACATGATCACCAGTGTCTTCGGGGAGGTGAAAGAAGGCACCACCCCCAGGGAACAAGGTGGCACTTGAAACTCCAACAGTTAAAGGGTAAGAAAAATCCTTGGGAAGCAAGATCATCAAACCTCGACAGCCAAAGCCGAGTGGGAGAAAAAGGCAAGGGTGTGTTCCAGAAAGTCAAACAAAAAGGAAAGAGATGGTAAATAGGGCAGAAAAGAAATGGAAAGACTCTATCATCTGATGAAAAGGAGAAAGAGGGAGAAAGAGAGAAGAGAAAAGAAGGAAAAAAGAAAAAACAACTATTAAAACTTTGAGTGTGGGGCCTGAGTGAGTCAGTTCACTAGACTTCCCCAGGTGGGCTACAGACCATTCACTGTCTCCTCCTCTGACCAGCGCTGACCCCTCTACCCAACTAAACACGCCTCAGAAAGACCACTTCCCGTCAGCCCGCCCGCTGCCGCTCGAGGCCCTCACACTCGCCTCTGCTCTTCCACAAACCACGGGCCTTCCCGGGAAAGCCAACACAGCGCACACAGCCCCATCACCTCAAAGGCTGTGAGAGAAGGCCAGCAGGGCTCCCCCACAGGGCTGTGCTGGGTATGGCAGGATATTTAGCATGAAAATCCACTCTCGGGTTCATGGGCCGTAATACTCTCTGGTGGGGACAGTGGTGATGGAGGGTGCTGTCTGTGTGTCGTCAGGGCAGCGGGAACATGGGGACTCTCTGTATTTTCCACTCAATTTTGCTGGGACTCTAAAACCGCTCTAAAAAAATAAAGCCTAATAAAAAAATGTAAAGGACAGAGTCGCCCCAGGCTGAGAGCCACGGGTTCTCTGACCAGCCTCCACCCCCGGGGCCAGTTCCCAGCTCCCGCCAGGCCACCGTCAACCGCCTCGGGGAAAGGAAACCCAAAGACCTGCAGCCCCCCTGGAGAGGAGGCGGCTCACTCGCAACCACAGAGAAGAACGCACTTAGATAAGAAGGGACAGTAATAAAGGGAAGGCTCCCAGTTGGCTGGGACTTCTGCTTTCCGGAGCTGCCGAGGTCTAAGGCAGGTCGGCGGGAGGAGTCGGGACTGTGGTCCTCCAGCCTGGTGCCTGTGGTGCACTGCCCCCCCCCCGCCCCCGCCACTGTCACCGATTGGTTCCTAATTGCACACTTATACAGCACTAATAAACAAAGGAAAGAGAAACGGCCTTACAGCCTTTCTGGTGAGTCCCTGCTTCTGAGAGACCCTGAGGGCAGGCCTGTCCGCTCTGACACCGCACAGGACTCTCTGCCCAGACTGGTGCCTTTCCTTCCCTCTCTGCAGCCTGGGTGGGCTTTGCTCTTCGAGCCAGACCACAGTGAAACCATTAAACAACTAGAGGGAGCACGATGACCCCCGACAGGTGTGCTGCCCCGCAGGATGCTCCAAGCTGTCTTTCTGGAATCTTTCTCTTGCCCTCCCTGCTCCTCCTGTGGGAAAATATAAGGGGGCAGTGGTAGGAACTGCTCGGATTTTCATGAGTCCCACTGCGGGACTCAGTATCCCCCAGAAAGCAAAGGCCTCCAATGAGACCACGAGAAGGAATCTCACGCAGCAGCGGTGGGCAGAGTCCCCACTGCGAAGGAGCCAGGGGCCACAGGCTCCCATGGGGGCGGTGGGGACATGGCAGGGTCCTCTGGTGACACGGGGTCCCCTGCAAAAGATGAGGAGCCAAGGGGCGCCCCTCACGGAACGAAGGTGGACAAAGCAGCAGCCTCGCTGGGATGCGTGGGCACATCAACGCTCCCTGCCCCTTCAGGTCTCGGGGCGGGGGGAGGGCGCTCCTTGGGACCATTCCATTGTCCCACCTCATCACTAAAACCCCCTTGGGTTCCGCCAGCTCCCTAACTTACAAAACATCAACACTTCTCAGAAACCTGGGCCCCGGAACATCCTGCCACTGATTCGGCCAATTTGCGGAAGCGGCTGCTCGCCAACTCCCCACAGGTGGCTCGCATTCTTAAGGATGCGATGATTACAAAAAAGCAGGGGGAGGACAAATAAACTATAATTTATTAAATATCTACTACACTCCAGGTATGTTGCTAGGCATTTTGATCTCATCAGATCCTTGAAAAATACTGTTATGCCCATTCCGTCAACTCAAAAACTGATCCTCAAGAAAGCTTAGTTTTCTATAAGTCATTCAGCCAGGAAATGATGCAGCCGGGATTCAACCCTGCGTGCGTCTCTGAAGTTCTTCTTCTCACAAACCAGCCTCTTTCCCAACAGCGTGGCTGACACCTGGCATTTTTAATAAATAGCTAGGATTTAGTGCGAACACACGAGCCCGTAAAACAAGCCAAGACCTCTGAACCAAGGCCTCTAGGACCAGATCATCATGTATTTTCAAGGCTGGACCAAACCACATAAGGTGATGTTAGGCAACTATGGCCAACGTTTACTGCTAGATTGTAAAACCTCGGGGCCAAAACCCATCTCTTTCTACATTCCTTCATTTAGCCCTGAACTTCCTTCCAAAGGCAGGGCTTTCACCTCAGCCAGCGGTTCAGAAGATACTCCTGGGCGCGGTGGCCGTCCATCACAACCGCGGTTCACCAGGCACCTGCAGGGGCTGCCATTTCCGCCCCCCAGGCACCAGGCACCGGTTCCCCCATCACTGTCTCTGGCCAAGGAGAAGCAAGCAGAAGCAGCACGCGTCCCTTCCACGTGGAGCTGTAAGACCCAGTGCATCACCACCACCTCACACCTGTCCGAATGACTAGCATCAGGAAAACCAACTAACAAGTGTTGGTGAGGATGTGTAAAAAGGGGTGCCCCTGGGCACTGTTGCTGGGAGTGTAAGCTGGTGCAGCCACCAGGTAAAAACAGCATGGAGGGTCCTCAGCTACCACGTGACCCACCAGTTTCAAAGGAAACGAAACACTATGTCAGAGAGGTACCTGCACCCCCATGTTCAAAGCACCATTATCTGCAACAGCCACAAGACAGGAACAGCCTAAGTGCCCACTGCCGGGTGGGTAGATAAAGAAGTTGTGACTATATGTGTACATAAGTGTGTATGCATACATACACATGCAATGGGATATTATTCGGCCAGAAAAAGGAAGAAATCCTGCCATTTTGGACAACAGGGACGGCCCCTGAGAACCTTATGCTAAGTGACATAAGTCAGAGAAAGACAAATACAATGTGATCTCACTTGCACGTGGAATCTAAACAAGAAACGAAAAGAAAAAGAAGCTCATACAACCAGAGAACAGAATGTTGGTTGCCGGAGGTGGGTGGCGGGGGCGGGAACACTGAGTGAAGGGGGTCAAAAGGTCCAGACTTCCAGTTACGACATAAATAAGTCCTGGGGATGCCGTATGTAACATGGTGGCCACAGTCAACAGCCCTGCACTGCATGTTTGAACGCTGCTAAGAAAACAGACCTTAGAGGTTCTCATCACACACACAAAAAATATGTGACTATGTGACGTGATACATGTTCACTGGACTTCCTGTGATCACTCTGCACGTGTGTACAGGAGTATACACATATGGAGTTGTCACGTTGTATGCCTGGAACGCAATGTTACATGGCAATTATATCTCATTTTTTCAAAAGGTCGACTGTGTAATCTGCTATATTCCCACTGTTCTGCCTTGGCAATTGTGGGAACATGAGGCAGCCCCCCCAGCCACCTCCGTCCCCAGGTGAAGCTGACCTGGAGCCCAGGTCTCCAGCCAGTATCTGCTGCACATGTGGCACAAGTGAGCTCCGCTGTTCTCAGCCAGTGAGATCGGCAGGGTGCTGTTTGTTACCACAGCATCACCTAGTCTGTGCTGACTAATACGGGAAAGAAATGATCTCACACTGAACAGTGCTACTTTCATCCTTCTGGTGATGTGCACGTTTCACACCATCTTCAACAAATCTGTTCAGAAGTGCCTTCTGCACGGGACGGGCTTAGAGTCAATGATGTGACTCATCTGAGAATGCCACCTCCCAACACTCTGTCCCAAAGTTGAGCTCAAATCTAATCTCGGTCCACCCAGGACCAGATCATGATCATCACTGTTGAAGAGACACCCCCACCCACAGATCTGACTTAGCAAATAAAGAAAATCCAGGATGAGTCCCGTGCTTTCTTAAAGTGTCTGAAGGAAACAAACAAGCCATCGAATTAAGGAAATGATTTTTTAAAAACCTCGAGCTTTCCCAACTGATAAAACTCAAACATTGACATGTCCCTGGTGGGCGAGAGTTTGGCACCAACCGATCTGGGAGCAGGAACTGATAAACCAGAACCAGGGAAAGCACCACAAACACAATTAAAAACCCAGCCGTGCACAGAGAGGGATTCCATTTACTCTCTCATAAAAAGAGCCTGGTCCTCATGAGCAAACAAAAGAAAATCAATTTCTTAATTTCTGTGGGCAGAGGTGGGACGAAGGCCAAGTGAACATGGGCTGTGCCCAAGAGCATACCTGGGGACAAGTCGCCGGCCCTCTGTTCCTGGCTGCTCCAGGCCCTCCCTTCTTGCCCCTCCAGCTTCCGGGCGGATGTTGCTCCCGAGATCCCCAGGGCACGCCGGGTCCAGCAGGCTGCCCAACAATGTATGCCCTCCACGCTTCTCTGCTTCTCTCCCCGAATCATTTCCCAAAAGATAAGCTTTATTCTCTGGCTGCAATTCCCTCCCAGCCTCTTACAGGAAACAAAGCATTGTTCATGCCTCACAGCCTTCATAGCTGGGAGGTAGCGCTTAGTGATTGGAAACCATGCTGCTGATCAACCAGCCCGAGAACACATTTAAGGGAAGGAAGGCAGGATGGCCACTCTGAACACATGGCTTCCCTTATCTCAGTTAATCATCGAGACAACCCGGGGGGCAGGGCCTGTTACCCCAGTAATGCAGTTGAGGAAATTGAAGCCTCAGGTTTTGTGATTTTCCCAAGGTCACACAGTTAATAAATGGCAGGCAGACCTGCGTCCATCTGACTTGAAAGTCTGGGCTCACTGCACTGCGAATACTGCCTGACCCTCCAGCACAGATCCTCCTGGTTTCTGGACGAGTTATAATGGGTCAACCCCAGTCCCCTGGCCACTCCCAATCTCCACTCTGGTGAAACTCATTCATTTAAGAGAATGAGCTTCCTTCAGGAGGGAAGCTCCTGACACTTCCAGGGAACATCAGACCGACAGCCTTGTACCAGGTCGCAGCCAGAAGGGCCCCTCCTCTGAAGGAGCTCAGGCAGAAGAACGTCAGGTAGCAAGGGACCTGAGAAGGTAGAAATACGTAGCCTGGAAGGAGGGCAGATGTCATCCGATTCCCCCAAAGACTCCCTACGCAGACAATATGTAGAACATCCCTCCCAGGCACAAACAGGAAGTGAGCAAAGGATGCCTTCCAGTGAGTGGCATACGTGCCGTTGTTTCTGCCCAAGCCCCCAGGAAGAGACCACAGCTCAAGTCTCAGAATTCCTGACTTCGGCTTCAGCCACTGACCGTAACTCACCGCGGTGCCCCAAAGCAGAGGCGTTATTCCCTCTGAAGAATTATCCAGTTTCCCCCAGCATCTTGGGGACTTTGGGTCAATGGAGGGGGCCATCATGTCAGGGCATGCCGTCCTAGGTGCCGCCACGTTCACTCACCTTCCCTCCCACCCCAAAGACCCTCCCTGCTTCCTGGGTGACCGCCACCTTGAGCCCTGGCTGCTGCCTCTGCTTCCCTCACACTTGGGCAGCAGTTGGGCAGGGACCGCAGCAGCACCTACCACTCTCTCGGCTTGCTCACCCCTCCCACAAACACACCGTAGAAATGATGGGAGCATTTCACTGGGACCACGCTTCAGAAGGGTCTGAGGAAGGTGCTGAGGGGCAACTGGTTGCCAGCATGTAGAGATATAAACACAATGCCAAAATCGACCAAAATCACCCCGTGTCAGCTTTGCAACCCCCTCCCTCAGCAGACGCGTTTTATGGACGGAAGTGCCTGCTCACCTGCGTCCAGCCCCTTGTACGGGCTCTGCTGGCCAAGCGCTCAGGGTGCTGTGTTCTCCGAGGGGCCCCCTTAGTCAAAGCAAAGCGATGAGGTGGCACACCCCCACCAGACCCTCATAAACCTACCAAAATCCCGTGTGTGCTCACACAGCTGTGCTGCTAGGCAAGAATGGGTTCGGAGTCACACACCTAGTAAAACCAGTTTATCCATCATTAAAGAGACTGCAAGGAGACTTACTAGTCTGACTTTCTTTATAATTTCTCCTTCTCCATCTCACTAGACCATAGATGTCCATGTGTTATCTATACAATACACGCAAGTGTGACATGTCAGGGTTATTGAACACTCAAACCCAACACCCCAAAAAGGGGTGGTGAGGTGGGCAGGAGTGGAGGACAGTTCAGGTAGTAGTGAGTCAGACATTTATTTCTCTAAAGACTGGCACATGGACTTCCGCCAAGATGGAGGTTTAGCCGGATGTGCCTGCCTCCTCTCACAACCAAGTTTAGGGACAACTAAATATTAGCATCACAAAACACAACCAGAACACGGAAAACTGAACTTTTCGGAAGTCCGCTAACAACAAATTCTTCAGCCTGACCGGTAAGGGGCGAAACCGGCGTCAGGTGAGGACTTACAAAGGAGGGCTCGGTCGGACCGGGCGCGCGAATCCAGTCGCGCGGGTTCCAAACCCAGGATTGGACCTGGTGAGCCGCCAAGCAGCCCACCGGGGGAGCGACACAGTGGGGAGGCGGTGGCAACGAGTTGACTGTGGTTGCCTGGTTACGCGCGAGTGAGGGAGTGAGCGGTTGGACCCGCCCGGCGGTTGGACCGGCCCGGCGGCGGCAGCGGTGGCGGCGGCGCGCCATTTCCCGCTCTGACCACGCCCCACATACAGCGTCACAACCCAGCGACCTGGGACTCCAAGGCGCCGCTTGTCCCACTTAAAGGGCCAGAACAGACCAAAAATGTCGCAGGCAGAACTCAAAGCCCCAGAGATAAATCTAAATGACGAAGAAATAGCAAAACTCTCAGACGCACAGTTTAAAACACTGGTCATCACCTTCCTCACAGATTTGGTGGATTACAGCCACAAATTAGAGAAACATATGGAGGCTAAATTAAGGGAAATGAATGGAATTCCACACGAATTCCATAGAGATGAAAAGGAAACTGGGACTCAAATCAATGCAGTGGACCAGAAGAAAGCAAATAATGGACAAACAGAAAAGAGTCAAGGAGCAAGAATTCAAAGAAATGAGGAGAGTCTTAGGAACCTCCAGGACATCTTTAAACGCTCCAATATCCGAATTATAGGGGTACCAGAAGGGGGAAAGACACAACCACCAGTGGAAAAACTATTTGAACAAATAATAAAAGAAAATTTCCCCAATCTGGCAAAGGAAATAGACTTCCAAGAAATCCAAGAAGCCCAGAGAGTACCAAAAAAGTTGGACTCAAGAAGAAACACACCAAGGCATATTATAATTACATTAGCCAAAATTAAAATGAAGGAAAGAATCCTGGAAGCAGCAAGAGCTAAGGGGACAGTCACCTACAAAGGAGTCCCCATCAGGCTGTCAGCAGATTTCTCAAAAGAGACCTTACAGGCAAGAAGGGGCTGGAAAGAAATATTCCAAGTCATGAAATCTAAAGACCTACAACCAAGATTGCTCTACCCAGCAAAACTCTCATTTAGAACGGAAGGACAGATAAGGTGCTTCTCAGATAAGACCAAATTCAAGGAGTTCATCATCACCAAGCCCTTATTATATGAAATGTTAAAGGGACTTATCTAAGAAAAAAGAAGATAAAGAAACATGAACAGTGAAAGGACAACAAACTCACAGTTATTAACAACCACACCTAAAACGAAAGCAAACTAAAAGGACAGCTAGAGCAGGAGTGGAAACATAGAAATGAAGATCTCAAGGAGGGTTAGCAACAGGGGAATGGGAGGAGGAGATGGGGGGAGAAGGTACAGAAAACAGGTAGCATAGACAGTAGATAGAAAATAGATGGGGGGGGCGAGAATAGGTTGGGAAATATAGAACCTAAAGGACTTGAGACACATGGACATAAACTAAAGGGGGGTAATGGTGGGGTTGGGGGGGCAGGGTGGAGGGGAATGGAGGGGGGAATAGAACAACTGTAACAGCATAATCAATTCAAAAAAATAAATAAATTTAAATTAACAAAAAAAAATAAAAAATAAAAAAAATAAATAAATAAATAAATAAAATAAAATAAAAAAAAAAAAGACTGGCACATGGACCAGACTGGTACAAAGGAGAAAAATCTGACGGTCTCATTACCCAATTTGAAAACTCACATTCTTCCTGTAATCATGTCTAAGCTGTTATTCTGATGCTGACTTTCAGATCCGATAATCTTATTGAGCCTACCAATTCATAAAAACCCCTCACTTTCAAAAGTAGGAGATTTTGGGCCCCTCATCAAAAGCCTGTCTCCTCATGCATCCATTAACCTAAAGGAGGTTTGAATCAAACCCCACCGAAGCCAAAGATAGCTTATCTCCTCATTCAGTTCGGGTTTGCTCAGTTCCTAATTATTGAAAGGGGGGTGATCCTGCATCCTGGTTTCACCAGGACAGCCCTTGAGTATACCTATTGCTGCAGCATAATTATCAATAGTGCTGCCTCTGGTTTGGATGATCAGTGACACAGTCACTGGAATAAAAAGTAATGACCTTCTATGCGTAGGCATGTTGGGGTAAGAAAAGACAGTCCCTGGTGAAATAAATTGCTGTTTGGGACTCCAGACACTAGGGGGCAACATTACCAGCGAGGAGGTGAACCACTCTAGCCAAGATGTTTCTCCCCTAATTTTTCAAACTCCCCTTGAAGCGGTCTTTGAAAGGGCCTGGCGGGGACCTTCAGAATGTCCCTATAGGACACTGCCTCCTCGGGCAGTCAATAATTATCACTTGATGATGATGATGTAGCCATTGATTTTCCATTCCCTCTCCTCCCTCTTTGCCCCTCTCCCTCCCCCGTCTCTTGGGGAGGTACTGGTCAGTCAATCTCAGGCCATCTTGATCTACTTGGAAAGCTTAACTGCCACGAAGCTCAACCACTTGTCCTCTGGCTCCAACCTCTTAGAGAAATTAGTGCCAGTGGAAGCGTCAGCATCAATTTCATAATGCTATGGGATGGCGGCGAGGCTGGGCCAAGTCCCGTACTCCTGATGGGCTATCAAAGTGATGAGGGTTATGGGTAAGGAGACAGATCTGACAGCAGAAGCAGAGCCTCAAGATCAATTAGACTGACGAGCCTATCTTTAAGCCATATCACTTCATGCTGACACTGTGCATTCCCCACAGAGGTTCGGAACTCTGGATGTGGAGTTTTCCCGGTGTCTCCAGGGGTAACTGGAGAGGCTGCAGGCTTGAAAAGCAGCCCTTGGCCTTACACCTCTCCCCAGGGGCAACTGAACAGAGAGTTCTCAGGAAAGAGAAGAATTTTGCTCTATGATGGGAAGAATGAGTATCTGTTCCCCTCTTTTCCCTTTTCCTGCCTTCTAAAGAAAATGTCAAGATAAAATGTAAGCTCCGTATTTAAATTTAATTCTGTGAGTGTCAAGGGAAGGCTTGGGATTATTAAAATGGAAATCAAGATCTTGTAAAAGTCAAACCACCATAGCAGGGGAGGAGATTTGTCACGGAAGGCAAGAGCCACAGATGGATGCCACAAAGGTCCTGAGTTCTAATCCAGGGTCCTACCCTGCAATACGGCCGTGTGCAGTCAGGAACCAGTCCCTTTTTCTCCTTGGGGCTTCGAATGCCTCATGTAAAGCCAACCATAACCTGCCACTGCCCTGGAACGTGTGGAGGGAGTGAAATGCCAACAGAGCCGAGGGCAACGGGGGAACAGGGGAGGTTCTGTGCACACCTGGAAAGGTGTGTAAAAAATGGCTTTTCTCCTGTGCCTGGCAGAGGCAGCACAGAAAACGCCGCTGAGCCAAGGGCTCAGGGGACGCCTCCTGCTCGGCACGCCACACACAAGCAGGGTGGGAGTGAGGCACAAACTACTTCTGTAGTATGCCTAGTCTATTTTAGAGCCTCTAGCTTAACAGTTTATTTCCCTGCGTTCTCATGAGTTTATGTTCCCAGGGCAACGGGCATAATTTTGAGCCTGGGAGGTTACAGCTATTTTAAGTGGGTTGGATTTACTGTTTTTAATTGCTTAACAGTATTGTTTGTTAGCATTCTATTAAAAACCCCACCGTGATTCGTAATGGAATTTAAAATTTGTCCTCTTCCGAAGGGCCCGTTGCAGGTTATGTGCGTGTTTATGCGTTTGGCGAACACCGATGTTAATGAGCTGATCTTGACACTGACCTAAGCCGTTGGGCAAAGTGAAATGCTGTCAGGGAAAGATGCGCGTGTGGCGAACCTTCGCAGAGCAGCGTCAGCCATGGCCAAGAGGCTGTTGCCGATTTTATCTGGAACTGCTGACTTCCCAAGCACACTCAGAACGTTGGCCTAATATGCAAATCTGTGAATCAGGGATTCCTCCCAAGGTGCCTGCAAATAGCAGGCTCTTTAAAGGCACAGTATTTTAAGATCATTAACGAATTGAGAAAGAAAAAAAAAAAAAGGTTGAAGGAAGAGAAGCTTAAAGTGCGAGGAGTTCCTGCTAATGAAAGAAGGTCCAGAGTCTATGATCAGGCATCTCTGCGGCTGGAGAAAGCTCCAGGGAAGCCCTGGACGGTGAGCAAGGTGAGCAAGGTGAGCAAGGTGCACCAGGCACAAACTCGGCTCTGTCTCGGGCTCACGAATTTATATGTGATGCATCGTGAGGACAATAAAACCTGCCTCATTTGTTTGCACTGCCAGTTACACAGTTAGTCAACTCCCCAAAATACACCGAATGCCCACTGTGAGCAAAGTATTAAATAATCACATTAATAGCTACCACTTGTGGAGAATTTACTACAAGCCAGGCATGACGTTCTGTGCATCTCACCGACCTGACTCGCGGCCTCTTTCTCCATGAATTCTGGTCAACGTGCTCTGCTCACCCACACGCTCCCTGGCCAGAAGCAATGCCCCCTTCCCTGGAATGCAGCCCTTCCCCCAGCCCAGCACACAGTGCACCGGCCTTGCAGCTGCTCATGGGTCTTCAGTGCCCTACCTTTGCAAGTCCCTCCAGAGTAGGGACAAGTTCAAGTTTTGTCCATGTCCTGCCAAAGGAGCAGGGCACCGACAGGCATATAAGATGGTTAGAAGAGACAGGTGGGTGGGTGAGTGGACGGATGGATGGATGGACGGATGGATAGAGACAACAAAACGTCATATCTCAGCTCTGCAGTTATTGCAAAGTACTGGTAGCTGACATTACGGCAGCAACCTCCCAGATCCAGCCAGAATTCGCCTGGGCTCCATTCCCTCTGGGTCAGCAGGCTGCCCTGCACTGTCCCTGGCTTCTGAAAACACAGCCCTGCTCATTATAGTGCAGGCATTACTCTCTTCACACACATTTTTTCCACTCGAATCCCAAAACCCTAAGGTAGGCCCTAGAAACATCACCATTTTGCAGATGAGGAAACTGAGACTCAGGGAAACGTGCTTCCTCACCCAGCGCCAAGTGGGTGAGAACAAACAGGGACAGGATTCCAGTGCGCGGGCACCTACCCTCAGGGCCCAAACCCTCCCAGCGCTTCCCAGAGCCTCCGGAGCAGGGGTGAGGGGAGGTGGTGAGTCTAGGCTGTGGCTCAGGCTAGGGTGCAAATCCCTGGCCCGGTACAAGAGCCTCAGGGCCTCAGGATTCCACAGACGAACTCCTAGCTTTCTGCCTCCAGTCCAGCCCCTTTCTGCCCTCCAGTCTCTCTATAGGAAAGAGATTAAAGGAGATCTGTTCCACTTAAGGAATTACAGTGGAAGGGACAGGCAGACGGGGACCTGTGGTCTCTCTGACCACACCCAACCAACGCCTAGGATGAGTCAGCTTTAGTTCTAGGAGAGAGAGCTCGTCCCAGTTTTTGGACTGGGCTCCAGCTTATGTTCTAATGAGGCAAATTGATGAGAACCGCCGAACGACATGTTTCCTGGAAATATGAGATGCATGAAACCGATGACCCTTGGACACGCCATCAGCATCAGTGCCACCGCCACTGGGTCTCCTCCTCACCCTGGCACCGCCCTTGTAGACCCCCGACACTGTCTGTCACATGCACTGGCTCCTCGGCTTCCTTCTCTCAGTGACCCTCCCACACAGAGAGAGGCAGGGACACACTCCGCCCTTTCAACCTGCAACAGCACCAAGACCCAGTGAAATGCCTAAGGTCGAGCCACTGACCAGCCAGCGTGAGAATTGGGGTTTCCAATTCAGCCGATGTTGAGCCCATGCAGCAAAAGGCCCAGGATGGGGTGCGAGGTGTTCAACAGGGCAGCCATGAAGTTTGCTAAATTCAAAGCCAACGTTCTCCCCTCCTAGTAGCTGGAACAGACCTCATTCGAATTCAGGTTGCCTTGATAAGGAAAGGGAGGGCGGGACCAAAAGGGGTTCACATCTTATCTCCCCATTGCCACTCAAATAAACCAGCGGACTAGCAGGGAAAACTGGCCGGCAGGTGCTGAATGTAGGTTAAGGCACGGCTTGCGGTCACACTGGAGAGAAGGCAGGCAGCACAGGCAAAAACGGGAGTGGCAGGTCCCTGGGCCCCACCTGTGCGTGTCTCCTAGAGCTCTCCACGGAACAAATCCGTTAGGACAAGGTGAGGAGGGGGAGGGTTGTAAGCACAGGCTCCTCGCACTCTGCATATCCATGTATTTTTAATATGGAACTTCGTTCATATGGCAGAGTTGAAGAAATATGTGTATGAAATAGAAATAGAGCAGAATTTGTGCCTTTTTATAGCCAATGATGCATCCAGAGTGATAACTCTTAAATATTGATAACAAGTAAATTTTTAGGGCGTAGGGTTGGAGATGAAGGGAGATGATAAAATTTCCTGATTTCCTGTTCATGGTCCGAACTTGGAAAAACAAATACAGTTCTACCTACAGTTGGCGATGCTCCTGAAGTTTATCGCCTGCCTTGGGGCCCTGGCTCCTCCTCAGAACAAACATACTGCCACATCCGGACACCGAGGTCCGAATTCGGGGCTGGGAAGTACCTTGTTTGAGGAATTAAAATAACCTTGCACAAATCTCAAGCATGGCAAAGAGGCAGTGTTTTCACAAAAATGTGCAGCTCTCTGGTCACTGATGTCCACAGAAACTTAGCCTGCTCCCGGTGGAGAGAAACCCTCCAACGAAGTACCTCGAGGCCCCCCCTGCCCCTTTCCCAGGGTCTTCCCCTTGCAAAGCCTCAACAGCAGGCAGGGAGCACCCTCCTCCTGGCCGACAAGCTCAGGGGAGGGGCACAGCCCCTTCTGATTATCACCTTCACGTGGGCAATGACCTCTTTCCTGTGATATGAGGGGCAGAGAGCAAAGTGTCTGGACCCAGAGTAGCTGAGCCCGGGCCGATCCTGGGGATGAAGGCACAGGAAGCTCCCAGTGCCGTCCAGGTGACGTCGGGAGGGCACCTGGCAGGCGGGCTGTTCTCCCAGCCCTGGGCCCTGTGCTGAGGGGCTGTGAGGTGCTGACACAACCCTGACTGTCCCCTCCAGCAAGCCAGGGGTGTGTCCGTGCCCACTGACCCAACAGCTTTGAGCTCTCCTGCCCTTTCCCAAGCCCACTCAAAATTGCTCCCAAGGTCTTTCTGGGAGAGGAGAACTGACCTCTTCTGTCCTGTTCTTCCTCTGCCTCTGACATGCAGTGAGGAGCCTGCTACCAGCGTTAGGCTGACACACGCTGCCACCAAGACCCGCCGGCAAAGGGCGAGGAAGGGCCAGGGATGGACGGCCGAGCAGGTGCTTGGACCCCAGAAGCCACGAGGTGACAGAGCTCATCTCCCTGGGTGACAGCTCCCACACTCTCCAAGCCCATCCCTCTCCCTGGCAAGCGGAAGAGCAGAGCAGATGGCAGAGAGTGCAGCCCCGGGGCCTTGGACCCGGATGGGGTCAGATGCAGGCTTGCGGCTTTGGGCAAAGTGGAGAGCTGAGTGTCCTGACACCAGACAGATCTTGGGTTCAAGTCCCAGCTCCCCATTTCCTGGCTGAGTGGCCTTGGAAAGGGGAATTGCCTTCTCTCTTAGTTTCTTCATCTCTAAATGGGGATGATGAGACAGCTGAACCCACAGAGTTACATAAGTTAATGTTTGAAAAGTAGCTGGCATATATTAGGTTATTATCAGACATGAAGTGGAATGCCTTTCTTCTAAAGGTTGGTGAGAATCTCAGGTCGAATGAGGGTGGCTCTGTCTAGGAGCCGCTCTGCTTCCTCTAAGACTTCTGGCCTCACCATTGTCTTCTTCCCCAAAAGTCTGCCCAGGGCCACCGTGGCCCACGACCCTCCCCCACAGCCCAGGGCTCAACCCCAAGGGAAGCACCTGCCAGCTGATCCAGCAGAAGGTCTCCTGCAAATTCAGACACAACAATCTCCTACAACCACGCCCCCCCCTCACTGAAACCACAGGACCAGAAATGGAGGTGGGGTCACTTTCAGGAGAGTACATCAAGAACCACGTGTCAGAGTCTGGAAATCTGGAAATCTCAACGCCATCACAGCAGAGGATGACGATACACGGAGGGTCTAGCTGTCCCTGAAGCATCCTGCTTCGTTGTCTTCTGAGCCCACAAAGAAACGTGGACTGCGGCTTCCTCCCAGCGACTCAGAAGTCTACCACCAGCAGCAGCTAACAGCTACGCGAGGAGAGATGCCTCGAGCCCGCAGGAGGTGAACGCCGCTTCGCCTCCCCAATGCACCGCCCTCCGTCGGAGGCCTGTTGCAGCTCTCCCGGAAAAGATGGAACATTCCAGCAGCAATGGGGCAGGGGGCAGGAGAGGGGCCTGAGCCACGCCAAGAATTGAATGAGGGCCCGCTACCAGCGGCATGAATAAGCCCTTCAATAAGTGAGGGAACTCTACATTTAAATGGATTCTGCCTTCCCTTTGGCGCCAGTTAATCTGTGATTCTCATAGATCGGGGTGTCTCTGCTGGGGGCAGGAGTCCTGGGTATAGAATGATTTCCGTCTGCGGGGAGCCAGGATTTCACTTGGCACGCAGAACACTCGTCCTAGGCGTTTGCCGAATTGTCCCTCCTCTCTCCCCACGACCTAAGAACCCTGAGTTAGAGACGCAAACCTGGGATATACTGCGCATCGTCCCCGACGCACACCAACACTGCCCCACGCACGTCCAGCGCCGCAGACCCCACCCATCCGGTACGGTGCACAGCTGCACATGCGCACGAGCAGGGGGCAGGCACCCCCTGGCGCCTCCACCGTCGGGGCGGGGCCAGTGACCAGGCTGCAGGCGCTTGCGCCCATTTCCCGGAACCCCGCCGCGAGTCTGCAGACCTGCCTCACTCTGAACTGCAGTGGAGGGAGGGGAAACACCGCCTGTCAGGAGCTGAATTGTGTCCGCTCCAGACACGTTGAAGTCCTAACCCTCAGGCCCTCAGAATGTGACCATACTCGGACATTTAAAAACGACTAAGCCAATATGACTCCAAGAAGAGAGTAGGACACGGATGCACCCAGACAGGTGACCGTGGGAAGAAGATGCAGGGAGGACACTGTGCCATTGCAAGCCAATGACAGAGGCCCCCGAAGAAACTAACTCTTGTCAACACCTTGGCCTTGGACTTGTAGCCTCCAGGGCTACGAGACATACATTTCTCTTGTCTAAGCGACCAAGTTTACGGCAGCTTTTGCCAGCAAATACACTGAGTCAGGAGGGAGTTGGTGACCACGCGTTCCAGAGCCACCACGAGGTGAGACCAACCACACAGAGGAAACACGTGAACATTAAACATACCTAGAGGAACTGTGCAGTGCCGTGGAGACACAGGGAGCAGGGGGAGGAGCCTGGCATGAGGCTGGTGGGGTCGGGAAGCGCCCCGCAGGAGCTGTCTGGGCAGAAAAGCGGTGATGGGTGGGGCCACGGGACCGTGGCGGGAAGCACAGTCTCCGCGGAGGGATCCACGCCTGCAAAGTCCCCAAGAAGACAGCGTGCTGGGGCAGTCAGGGAAAGCGTGGAGGTGCTGGGGCAGGTGGGAAGCCATGGGGGGTACGAAATGGGCAGAGGAGGGCAGGGGGGCAGCAGAGCTAGGCCAAGCACAACCTGTGGACTGCGGGGAGAGTGCACCTGCTCTACAGGAGATGGGATGCCATCGGGCCTGAGCACCAGGGAGAGGCACCATGGTCACTGTCCTCCAAGAGGGGTCGCCAAGCTGCCGTGGCACCCAGACTGTGGTGGGGGAGAAGTGGAAGCAAGGGACCCCTTCAAATGCCACCTCCATAGTCCAAGGAAGAAAAGGCGGAGGTGCAACCCAGTGTGGGAGTTACTTTGACTCAAGAGTGCTTGCCTTCACTTGCTGATGTCATCCTCACGTTTATTATAAAAATATTCCGATATTGCAAAGTGGGTTCATTTTGCACCTGGGTATGTCGCAGTGTTTCTCTTCTCTTTTTAATTTAAGACGATCTTCATTAACAGGAGAAAAAAAGCATTTTTCATTTGTTCATTCACTTCATTTTTTTTCATGTACCTTTGTTAATTTTTATGTTGAAAAACTCCTTTTACTATTTCAAAAACAGACCCCTTGTTTAGCAGCTTTCAAACCCTGGCAACAGATAATAACTTGCTTGCCAAGAAAGTCAGCGCCCCTCTCCCCACTACTAATAAAAAAAAAATCAATAAGTCATTAGAGATACCTGTAATAAAGATTAGATGAATGGATAAATTTAACTTTTACCTGATAGGTTCTTGCAGCAGTAAAATAGCACCATCGAGCTCAAATGCCTAACTATCAAATTGGCCCTGAGAACACAGCCCTGCTTGGGCTCCCCCAGCACATACTGTCCCCACACTTGACCCCCCGGGGTCAAAGGGACACAGAATGCTCCCGCCCGCCCCCAGCCCAAGACGCAGGGAGGGTCAGCCTGTGGCTGCCAAGAGCATCCCGAATGCCCTGCACTCAGTGCCAACGACAGGTCAGAGCAAGCCGACGCTAAGTAAGAGAAGTGCCCAGGAACACGGCCAGGACCACGGGGGTGAGAAGACGGGGCCAATGACTCTCACCCCCGACGGGGCTGGAGCCCACAGGCCAGTCCTTCGCCCTTCCTGCTCCTTCAGCTGCTGCCTGGCAGGGTGGTGAACACAGGCCAGAGTGGACGTCAGGCAGGCTGGGCTGGCTCCAGACCGTTTCCTTGCCGTTGGCTGTGATGCAGAGTGTGAGGGGAGGCTGCAGTCTTTGGAGACACTGAGAGCTGGGTTCGAGATTCGCCACAGCTACATCCTCACAGTGTGACTGCTGCTTCCTCGTTGTGTGGGTCCCGTCTCAGTCAAATGGGAGTGAGGCTGCTAATACCTCCATCGAAGTGTCTTGCAAAAATAAAAGTGTTTTGCACCCAAGTTTCCCATATGGGGTAACAGTCATTGGCATCGACTGATAATTGCTCACCCCTTACCCCGTTTTTAACTGGACCAACGTCCTCTCAACACAAAGACTACCTTTCCCAGCACCCCCTGCAGCGAGGAATGGTCATGTGACTCCATTTTGGACAATGGGATGTAAACAGAACTGTTGGGTGACAACAGCTTCTAGGAAGCATCCTTTAGAAAAAATGAAATAGGCCTATATCGTCCGCCATGCTTGGCACACCCTGAAGTGCTGACGTGATGGCTGGAGCCCCAGCCACCAACTTAGCCCACAAAGCAACCCAGTAAAGAGGGCAGAGCAGCAGGACAGAAGGACCCCAGTGACCAAGGTATCAAAACAAGAACCTTGGACTGCCTATCTCCAGACTTTTTTTATCCCTTGTTATGTTGAGGTTTTCCACTACTCACAGCCAAACCGGTCCCATCATAACCAGCCCCCATTATTATTTTTGTCGGGGGAACGAGGAAGCTCCCTTCCTCAGGCCACCGAGGGCCGACCCTGGGCCTCCCTCCCCGCACATCCACCGTCAGCTCCTGCGCCGCAGCCCCAGGAGCCCCTGCGCTCCTCCGCTCCCAGCACCCTGGGCTCTTAGACCTGCCTGTTTCTCCAGGCAGAAGTGTCGGGGATGAGGTCCCCCCATCGCCTTCACAGCACAGGCTCTCGCAGCCTCGGAGAGGGCCAAGACCTAATTCCTCAGGCTGGGGACCAAAGCTGGTCCATCCCTCACCAGCTGTGTGAGGTTGGCAAAGCTGACTGAGAAAAAAGGAAGGCCCTCCCTCGCTCTGCCTTTGTGACTGTGGCTGGGTGAACAGTGCTTTGCCTCCACCCCCAAGGAAAGAGACCCAGCCACCTGGAACCTCACTATGACACCTGATTTGGAAATACACTCTCTGTGGATGTAATTAAGACTAGAATGGAGATGAGATCATAATGGATTAGGCTGGGCCATAAATCCAGTGGCACGTGTCCTTTGAAGGGACAAAAGGACACAGAGCAGAAGGCCGTGTGCAGACCGAGGCTGGACTGATGTTGCCACAGGCCGCAGGAGCCACCAGAAGCTGGGAGAGGCCAGGAGGGACTGTCCCCGACAGTCCTCGGTGGGAAGACGGCCCTGCCAACACCTCCTTTCGGCCTGCTGACCTTCAGAACTGTCAGGGAACAAACTTCCGGCGTGTCGAGCCCCCAAATTTGTGGTGATTTCCACGGCAGCCCCAAGAAATGGACACAGGCACCAGGGACGGGCCGGCGGATTTCACGGACAGCTCGTCGGGGCGCACGCGCCGTGCTCCAACCTCACATCTCCCACCTCTACATTCTCCGTGTCAGATCCTTCCCCTCCCAAACATGGAAGGAGACACAGGCGTTGTCTCCGCTCGCACCCCCCCGGCCCGATGGGGCTGGTCTGTCAGTGCCCTTGTCCCGCAGAGCAGACGCTGAGCCCGGCGCAGGCTGAGCCCCGCGGTGCACAGCTGGACCCCTGTCCAGGTCCGTCCGGCTCCCGTGCTGGCAGCTACGCCTCTGCTGTTCCCTCATCTCCCCCGACTGCATGGAGCTCAACGTCCGGATCAAGAAAAGCGGGAGCCCCCGACCGGTGCGGCTCAGCTAGTTGGACGCCGTCCTGCAAACCGAGGGGCCACCAGTTCAGCTCCCAGTCAGGCCGCATGCGGGGGCGGTGGGTTCGGTCCCTGGTTGGGGTATGTTCAATGTTTCTCACATGGATGTTTCTCTCCCTCTCTTTCTCCCCGCTTCCCTCTCTCTAAAAATAAATAAATAAAATCTAAAGAAAGGAAGGAAGTTGAAGAGGAGAGAAAAAAGAAGAGTTAAGCTGGAGATGACAGAACGCTGGGGCCCCACAGGAGAGCCAAACCTTAGTCGAAACAGGTGTCTGGAGTCCCTGCTGCTGAGCCCCGGACCCCACCCCCGATTCAGTGCAACGTCCTCACTGTGGGACTCCATGGCCCCCTCACCCCTGCCCACAGCAGGGCCACACGGTTTCCTGAGGGTTGGGAGGGTGGAATCGGAGATGAGAATGATGCCTTGTAGACTGGGGGCTCATAAGTGCAGGGGCCCCATCTTGCTGTTCGTCATCTCTCCAATGCCTGGCGGGGGCACTGGCACCTAAGTTATGCTGGATAAAGGTTTTGACCCTGAATCAAGGGGCTGTGACAGCCAGGCAAGTACAACACAAGCAGCCTGATGCTATGGCTCACCGGTGCCCCTGGGTGTCACAGACCCGCTCCCCACGGCTGCAGCCCCTCGACCCGAGACAGAATGAAGGCGGAGACCACCTGTGCTTCTCACCACCCGTAAGTGGCCAGCCAGCATGGACGCCCCATTTCCCCAGTCCAGTCGCTCTCCTTTGTCTCCTGGACCAGCGTCCCACCCACCAGGCTGACCATTCCATCACCGGGGAAAAGACCTAGGGTAGCCACGGTTTCTGGCTCTCTGGCAGACGTCTTTCTCTTCGGTCCTGTTTCCACTTCAGAAGACTTTAAAATCAAAGTCAACGGTAAGCAAGGTAGAGCTGTGAGAAAGCCATATGGTCCCTGTCCCCGAGTCGGGTGGTTTGAGGCGCTGCCCAGTGACCAGATGGCGTGGACTGGAGGGACGGGTGTTCCAGACGGCCAGGACTGGGCCGACACCCCAGAATATCGCTGGAGCAGAATGCGCACCCCTACCAGATGCCATCTGGACATCTGTCCCCTCAATTTTTATTTTCATGAATCCTCTGGGGATGAGTCCAGCTAGAGACTTGATTAGCCAAGTCCCTACTGGAAAAGTTCTGCTTGGAACTGTTCCCCTCTTTATTCGTGCAAAACTCTCCTGCCTACAGACGGGGCGGGAATTCTTGCCCAACAGAGGTGCAGGACCCCAGGGTCTCTGCTGAACGCCCCCTCAGGCAGCTCAGGACCTCATGGGTGTCCCCGGTGTGTCCCTTGCCTGGTCTTCCCCACTTCCCCATGAGTCACACCACCCTGATTCCCGCCCAACAGAGAGACCCTGACTCCACAGGCGAAGGCGACTTCGCCCAAACGGCCCGCAGTCAGGGCGAATGCTCCAGCAGCAGCACATCGGGGCCCTGTGGCACCTGGGACGACACTGCAGCTGCGGCAGCTGAATCTTGCACAGAAGGCAAAACCCTGGATAAAAAGGAAGCAACTGCCTGGGCTCTTTATCCCAGGAGAGACAGAAACACGGTTTGGCTTCCTGACATCACTGCTGTGACGCCAAACTCCCTGAAGGAAAAGCCCCTCAGCCACCAAGAACAAGGCGAGACAATCCATGGGCACCGCAGACGTGCCCAGGAGACAGGCGGGCAGGGGCTTAGGGAAGAAAGGCCCCGGGAGCACGGCGAGTGGTGCCGTGTACACCCGGACAAGGAGGGCGGCGCACACAGCCCAGGCGCCTGTGTGGGGCAAAAGCGCACACCCAGTGACCGCAGACCGCCTTCCCTTTCAGTCCCTCCAGGGGCAAGTCGGGCCACGCAGAGACGGACACACTGGGCTGCCCTCCTATGCGGCAGCCCCACCTGCCCACCTGCACGCCCCCGAATAGAAAACCCTACAGCCAGGAGTTCTTGGTTCAACAGAAGGACAAAGTCTGCAGGGACGGGGAGGGAGAGGCAGAGGCCGAGGTGGGGAGAAGGGCCTGTGACTGTGGCCTGCCCCAAGTTCACCCCGGCCGCCCATCGTCTTCCCTGGCTGCCTGTGGGCGGAGCCCTGGGCAGCCCACACCTACTGACGACAGAACCGCAATCGTGAAACCCAGGGACAGTGGTACCCGGGGACAGGCTTTACTGGGTGGTTAAGACAATGATTGGCTTACGTGGGTCCCCTGCTGGGTGGGGCCCTTGGCACTCCCCTCACTGTCCACGAGGAGGAGCCCCAAGGAGGGGTGAGGACTCAGTGGATCTTCTGGAAGGGCCGGGCCACCACCCCACTCCCTCCCCCCACCCCATGCGCCCGTGCCTCTGGAAGTCTGCCCTCCACCCAAGGAGTCCACACCTCCTCTTGGATCAGGGCCATGGGACGTGCAGGTCCGAAGGCCTCGGCCCCCCTGGTTCCGCACACCCCTCAGAGCTGCGGACCCCACACGCTGCTTCTGCTTCTCCTCCTGTGTTGGGCTGCTGCCCCATCCGTGTGTTTATCCACAGGGCCTCCCACTGCACAGAACCCGCTGTGATGATTATCTATGGTTTCCGTGTAGTTATCATCAATATCTACTTAGACAGAGTACCCGCCATCCCCCCCAAATCTATTTTCATGCCTCCTCTGTCTATAGTATTTATCTCTACGTTAACATAACTGTCTCTTTTTTTTTAACGCTCAAACTGGGACAGTTCCCGGGGGGACAGGTTTTGCCTGCAGTTAATAGCGCAATGCGATTCTCCACGTGCTCAGCAGCTAAATCGGTGGCGGGCCAGAGCGGCAGCGCTTGGTCAGACGAAAGGCAGGGGCTGTGGGAGGGGCTGCGGGCTCCTAGGGACCCTCCCTGGGGGCTCCCCCATGAGGAGGGGAGTGGGAAGGAAGAGGGCAAAAGGGGAAGCCCCCCCACGCTCTTCCCAACTCCACCTCTTGGTCAAGCTCTTGCCCTAAATGTTCGGCTATGAGATGAGAATTCTGTAAGACCCTAACTCAGAGGATTGGGGGTCAAGACTAAGTGTGATGTACGTGACAAGCCCCTGGCAGAGGGACCGACTCAGAGTAAGCGCTCGTTAATGAACGTCACCGCTCTTGCCATTATCATCATTCTCATTATGCCACGATGCCTTCGTGGTGGCTTTTATGCGAGTCCACAGTGGGCAGTCAGTCGGTGGCCACCTTAGGATGGACACTTACTGATATTCATGGTCCCAGTTCCGGAGCAGAGTGCAGAACCGGCACACCTACGTGGACTCCTTGTTTCAGTGACACGGGGCAGGGGAGGGGTGGACGGGGGAACTCAGAGGGTCCCGGCACCCGGCAGCTTCCAGCTGGACGGAGTCTGTGGGATGGTTCGCCGAGAGTGACAGAGCAGAGCGAGGGGTTTAAAGGGGTACACAAGGTCGCGGACAGCTACTGAACCAAAGGCCTGCCAAGAAGCAGTGCGGGTCCTGTGGGGGCTGAATGCCATTTTCACCGGGAACCACTCAGCATGAGCGCAGGGTGCTGCTGCCCCGCAGAGGGAGGCGGGGAAATCACAGGGTACGGGTCATGAAGAGCAAGTGGCGGGGGAGAGATGCGTTCCACGGTGAACCATGGGGTCTGCCCGGGTGAGGAAGAAGTAGGGCCAAGAGGACCCAGGGGTCACAGGACACCAGCACTAGACATCCAGGTGGGGAAGAAAGAGAAGGGGCAGCGAGAAGGGAGAGAGAAACGTGTAGACCTCAGCGAGATTCCAAGCCACAGAGAAAGCCAAGGAGCGACCCTGCTTGCTGCTCCACAGCTGAAATGGAGTGGAAGTGAAGGTCACGGATGAGAAAGGGGTTGGGGACACAGGGCAGGTGGGGAGAGTCAAGGGTCACCAGCACTGGGTCAGATCTCGGAGCCAGTCCTGCTCTCAGGGTCTACGGCAGAGGATGAGACGTCCGGAACCGCCTCACAGGAAGACATCCGTCACAGCCACCTCTGAACCAGCCCTGCTTTTCTTCCCAATGCAGACGACAAAGCAGTGGGAGGTGCTGCTGGGGGGTGGGGGGGTGGGCTCCTGGGGCTCAGGGCAGGTCACCTGGAGGATCTGGGATCCTTATGCCAAGTCCTGGGGCTGCTACAGTCTCCATGACTCACATTCCACTCGGCCCAAGTTCCTCCAGAGGAGAGCAGATGGAAGGTGCTAACCAAACCCACCTGCCGAGGCCACGAACTGAGGCAGCCGGCCGGCATCTGGCATCCCAAGGCTTCTGCCGAGGAGCCTGGGAAGTGAGGCCAGGCGGGGTCCTGGGTGCAGGCAGGGGTAAAGAGTGAGGCTGACGAACTGGGCACAGGAGTAAGACACAGGATGCTCCCACCCGGCCACACAGGGACGCCCAGGCCTGTGTTAACAGGGCCGGCAGACAGACGGGGCCGCGACATGGAGGAACCTGGCGCAGAACAGGCAAGCTTTTGCTTCCAAACTGCCAGCTGCCAGCTACGGCTTTCCATCTGCTGTGGAGTCTCATCTCCTCCGTTAGCGTCGCACTGTTTACACGGTGCGTGTCCAAACACATGTGCTGACCACGCCGAGGGAGGCTGGCTCTGTGACAGGGCCGGGGACCACAGTCTCCCAGCAGCTCGGAAAAGCAAGGTGTCTCCTCTCCGGCCGATGCCCAGGAAGCCAGAACTCAAAGGTCACCACTGTGCAGAGTCTAGAGACACCCCAGAAATACCCAGGGTGCCACAGCAAGAGCCACGGAGCAGCTTCCCCGGAAGCCCCTGCGCTCGGCCTGCTGTGAACCGCACGAGTCTTCCCCTGCCCCTCCTTCTGGCCTCCATCGCCCACCCCCCTGATCCCAAAGGGAGAGCGAGCAGGGATGCGGTGCCCGCAGAAGGGCACTGAGGCATCTGTGGGCTCAGCCAGGTGGGGACAGGCAGGGTCATCGCAGAGGGTCCGGCTGTGGCAGAGGGGCCCAGGAACGTGACGACAGAGTGAAGAGCAAGAACTTGAGCTTTTCTCCTGCCCAGAGAGAAGGTTCTGTCCGGAGCATTTCTTAAAGTCACGTGGCCAAAAATGGGCCCTCGATCCTTTCCCTCTGAGATTCTTTGCTGCTTCCAGTCTAACTCTCATCTCTGCTTCCACTTCCCCTCCCTCCCCTCCTGAGCAGCGCCCGCCCCCCAGCCACCCCGCCATCCCCCAGCCCAGTGAGGCACCAGCCCACCCCTGCGTGCACCCCACACCTCCTGGAGTCCTGCAGGGCTGCCCGGGGGCGCACCTCTTCCGGTCCTGAACCGAGACTCAGGGCACGGCCCTCTTCGCAACCAGGGGCCCAAAGACCACTTCTAAAAGCACCCTAAAGGCAAAGCCCCCACGAAGAGCCTCAGAGACAGACAGAAAAGGGGGGCCAGATGAAGAAGAAGAGGAGGAGAAAGATTCCCAACCCTCCCGCAGTAAAACAGATAAATCAAGGGTATCAGGGAATACACAAAAGGTACAGAGAGAGACAGCAGCCTGGCCTGGCATGGCTCCTGCCTCCTGCTGCAGTAACGATTGGATTAGGGTGGAAGATGACCACATTCCTCATGTTCGAACTCATCCCCACGGAGTCCCGAGGGCCTCCGGGAGATGGATGGTGGTCGGGCAGGAGGCGGCTCCGATGTGCCCAGTGAGCTGGGGATGGCACGCGCCTCCCTGCACCCGAGGCCCGGCCCACCTCACGACGCAGCGACGAGGGCGAGGGGTGGGTGCTGCCCTCCTCCTGACTGGCTCTGCAGGGCGTGGTGCCTGAGCACCGGAGGCAGGTGGGAGGGGGGAGCCACAGTGCCCACTGCTTAGAAGACCCCAACGTGTCCCGTCGGCTTGGTGTCTCCTCCAGTGGCTGTCCCAGCTGGCCCAGGCCAGAGGCCAGAGAGGGGTGTGGCCGAGCACAGGCCAGGGCATGCAAGCGCACGCCCTCCACTTTGGTGGTTTGGATCGGGGCTCCCCACACAGCAGAGACGAGGCAAACGGAGCCGGTGCCCATCCGGCACCTACTGTCACTGTAGGCTCCACGCTGCCTGGTTCGATGGACATTCTCACACGCTCTGAACAGCAAACCTAGGAGTGAAGATGTCACTCTTCCCATTTTGCAGCTAGAAGAGCCAAAGCTGGGGGAGACGGCCGAGTGTACCCCGGGTCGCGAATCGGGGAAGCACGGACTCTGGTCCTGACCAGAGAATGTTGGAGAAGAGGGATCGACCAGCTGTGCTAAAGAAGCGCCAGGCCTTTGCTGGAAGCAGGCGTCGGCAGGCACAGAATTCCTGCTCTCACAGGGGTGCCCTCCTCACAGCAGCCCAGTCCACGAGGAGCCCTGGTTCTCCCGGCCCCCAGGGCTCACCCACACTCCCCTCAGGGGGCTCTCGGGGTGCCCAGAGGGAGGAGACGTGTCCCGGATGCACTGAGCTCCGGGCCGGCTTCTGTTTCTTGCGATGCATTACTAGGCAGGGCACTGCTAGACAGCTGGAATTGACTGGGGGAGGGGGGGGCCACCGGGAGCCTCCGCTCTCCCAAGTCTTGCATCAGGCTGAACCTGCCCTTTCCTTTCTGTCCTTGTTTTCCATGTTCTCTCTGCTTCTTTCCAAACTGCTTTTAGTTACATTTAGGCAGGGCAGCCAAAAGCTCCAGGTCATCTGGAAATAAACATGGTTTACTCCTACGGTAACACAAGCAAAGGCACTCAATTTGACGGGCACACGATCTGTCGGGCAGCAGTGGGGTGGGCGTTTGGAAGCTGAGATATTTGGCAGCCTGGCTGCAGGGGCGGGGCTGGCGGTGTGGGCCGGAGTGGGGGGCGGGGGGCGGAGGGCAAGGCAGGAAGTTACCGAAGGGCAAACCCAAGCCAGGAACGGCCTGGGTCCTGGCAGCCTCGGCACCGAGCAGCCAGGCCAGCGCCTGTCGGAGAAGAACTCGAGCGTGTGCTAAGTGCCTCCTGGTAGCTTCTTCCACCCTCACGACAGCCTTCGCCCTTATTTCTGTCGGAAAGGTGGGGAAACTGCCCCTCTCCTGGTGATACTTGTTCCCAAACAACTAGGATTTGACAGCAGAAAGACTGTGGCCTCAGACAGGCTCACCAAAGGGACAGCGGTCCGCAGGAGAAACACGGAGCACAGGCGCTGGTCACTGTGTGTCCTGCACACACGGGGACAGTGGCAGCTCTGTGCCGGGTGCCGCGGGGCTGCGTCCTCAGCAGAGCCCGCCTCCCCACAGCACAGCAGAGGAAAGGGAGGCTCCGAGGAAAGAAGCATTTTCTCCAAGGCGCACAGCACGACCCACCCCTGCCAGGGCCTCTGGGTCCCACTGTGTCTTAGAACTTCAGTCCGAATGGGCAGCCACTTGCCACCTGTGATTATTAGGCCCTGGAAGTGCACTTGGTGCTACTCAGAAGCTTCATTTTAATTTATTTAAGTAGCCACTGTATCAGGGAGTGTAGGTTGAGCCCAGAGGCGGGTTTCACCTCTGACTTCAGGCTGCTCCTGGTCTTCCAGGGGGGATTCAAGCTCTCCAAGACTCGGAAAGGGAACCTTGCGTGGGTCCGAGTCACGGGACAGGGCCGCCAACCCCCCCTGTAACCCGGGTGCCCCTCCTGCTGGTGAGTGGCAATGCCGATGGCCACACGTGACCTGGCTGTCCTGTGGCTTTGACAGAGCAAATCTTCCTCCTTCCGCCATCATGCCAGATGAATTCACCTTGTCACAGGGGTTTCCCAGGATTGGAGACGGCCCATGCTGGGCAGAAATCAACCCCCGTCCCTGAACAGCAGTGTGAGGAAGCCATTCTCAGATCCTCTGTCTCCCGGCCTGTGTCACCTTCGATGGTTATTGGAGGGACACGACCCGACCCAGGATGTAAAGCACTTCGACGCTTCCTGACACCCCTTCTCCCTCACCCCACGTCCCGCTGAGGCCTGCAAGCTTCCCACTCACGTCTCTGCCTCTGAAAATCTCTCTCCAAACTCCCGTTGGAGTCAGCGACCAGGACCCACAGTGACTGACGGCCGCCTGCAGCCAAGCGCTGCAGCAGGCTGAGCTCCTCGGGGACCGAGTCAGCTGGGTCTCCCTGCGGTGGGACGGGCCAGACCTACCTGCGGGGCTGCACCCCCATCCACAGGGCCCCCAACTGCCCTCACACGGCGCTGGCTCTGTCCAGCCCAGGGAGTCCACGGCTAGTGTGTCTCAAACCAACTTAACTTTGCCTTCCCCAGCACGACGGTCAGTGAGAAGTCACTCGGCCACTGGGTGTTTAAATGACCAAAGGTCAAGCACTGCCACCTTCCATTGGCAGTGTGATGGTCCCAAGAGAAAGCCCTGGATGGGCCGTAAGAGAACCCTGAGCCCCTCTCTGTCCCTCACAAGGAACCACTTCACTCCTTCTGAGAAGCCCCCAGAGGGAGGAAGTCTCCTCCTCTCTCTGAGGGCGTCCACGCACCCCAACAGCCGTCTTCCCAGCTGGGTCTGTCTCGCTACAATCGCGTGCCAGTTACCGGCGAGGACCGTCATCGCCGGCTGACTGGCAGTAACGTGGGGGGACTCTCTGCAGCATGCAGGGGGTCCTGCGAGAACCCAGTTTTACCCGCTGACCGTCTGCCCTTGCGCAGACTGCTCAGCTTCCTCCCCTACAAGTAAAGGTGGTTGCGCTTATCGCGTGCACCACGCCCAGCACACAGTGTTCGGTGTGTGGTGGAAACCAGTCTTGGTGGTGGTGCTGCTGCTATTCCACAAGCAGCATCACCGAGTGGGCTGAGTGGGGTTTCTCCACGGGGTCCCCCCCCCCAACTCTGCACTAGATCCTCCTTGAATCCTCTGATGTCCCGTACGAGGCCACCTGCCTTCCTTCACTCTCCCGAGGTTTCGCTGACTCAGGAACTACTGCCTGCAAGCCCTCCAGGTGCCAAAAAACGCCCTGAGGCCGGGCGTGCAGCAGAAAACGGACAGGCCCTGATCCTCACAAAGCTGACGCACACGGGGGCTGGGCATGTGACAGGCAAGCGTACCCACCACACACGGCAACGTCTGAAACTGTGTCCAAGACAAGGACAGATGAGGCAGGGCCCCCAAAGAGGAAATAGCTGAGGGGACCTGACATCGTCTAGCACGTCAGGGAATCCCAGGTTTCGACACTGTCTGGAGGATAAAATTGCACGTGTCCTGGTAGACTTTGAGCTGCCGGAGGGCAGGCGGAGAACCCCTCCCCAAGACCCGGCAGGCTTCCCGGCTGAGGCTGAAAGTGCACTGAGTGCCCTGAGTTAATGAAGGGAGGGACACGTGAGAGGGAGGTAAACATTTTGCTACACATTCCGTTACTAGCTCGGCTTCTGATCCCATTGACTGGGTTTTGGCCTCCTTTCCTCCTGCCTCTCAGCCTCCTCTTGGAGTTGTCTGCTCAGAAACCCCACACGGCCCGCATTCCCCGCCCCGCCCTCCCAGCTCTGCCCTCCCCACGCTCGCCCTCCCCTCTCCCCTCGGACTTGTCTCCACTGCTTCCAAGGACAGGTTAAAAATGGAAAGCCACATGCTGCAACTAAAAACCTGGAGAAACCTGGCGCCTCGGAGAGGGGAGGGCCTTCTCTGGGGAGGCGGGTTAGGCCAGAGTCACTGCCTGGACCACAAGGCCTCCGGCGGGGGGCGGGGAGAGATGGCCTTCCGTCCCCTGGTGTGCTGAGTGCAGGGGGGGCTCTGCAAATCCTAAGTAACACAGCGATGAGGCAGCAGCTGGGAAGACCAAGTAAAACAAAAACCTTTACAAAAACCTCCCTCCCACACGCACAGCAGGGAGGGGCCCCACGGGCAGCCGGTGTCTGGCCAGGCGCTGGCCTCAGAGCCCTGGCTGGACGGCTGAGGGTCTAGGACCTTTACCCCGCTGGTGAAAAGCAGGCAGATCTCCTTCCCAGACACAGAACTTGGAGATGCTGGCACCGACGACCACACAGTACAGCCAGCAGAGGGGTGGCCATGCCCCAAAGGAGGAAGAGAACCTGGCAGGAATCCCCGACCACGCCCTAGTGGGGCTCCACAGGTCACCCGGGTAACAGGGAACCAGCCAGCAGTCCCCACCACTTGAAGAAAGGCAGCAAGGGGGGCACAGAGAGGAAGCCAGCTTGGAAGTCGGACAGGGCTGGGACCTGCGATGCGTCAGTGCCATGACCTTGAACAAGCAAACTGGCTAACATCCCTGAGCCTCAGCTGCGGCGTCCCCTCATGGGGCCCAGGGACCTTGTGAAAATCCACATCTCTCCTCCCTTCTAGGCTCTGGGGGTGGAGGTGCGGCGACAGGGACAAGCTCCTGCTCTGGGGGGTGGGGGGAAGGGGGCCTCCGCTCTAACTGGTGAAGGGACGACATGTAAATAAATACCCGGCGAGCCGTGGCAGGCACTAGACGGTCTACGGTGATCCTGTCACCTCGGAACAGAGACGGACACAGTGGGCAAGCCCAGGGCAGCCACATTCCAGACGGGGGCAGGCCCCAGGGGAGACATTCTCGGCGTGCGGAGGGACAGCGGGAGCCCAGGGGGCCAGCAGACAAGCCAGGGGGGAAGGGGCAGAGGTTCCAGGCGGAGCGTGTACGCCCTCAGGCTCTCTGCGGCAGGAGATGGACGCGGGTGGGTTTGGAGGACTGGGGAGAGACGGGCGGGCGTTCCTTCTGGCTGGCAGGCAGAAATCTCAGGACAGGGAGCATGAGGGGGGCAGCCGGAGCAGGCGGCCACCCTTGTGGTGGTGATGTGAAGTGATGGGGAGGAAGCTAGCGGAGAGGGCCGGGAAGTGGTCAGACTCCCGACACAGTTCAGAGGCAAACTGGGAGGAGGACCAGGCCGGGCTGTGAGCCGTCAGAGAGGTGCAGGCCTGGGCCAGGGCTGGGCTGGCACTCGATACCCATTGGAGCCTCTCTCCCTCCTCGGCCCCCCCGGCAGCAGCCAGGGTGCTCAAGGAGAGGCACCCCCAGACCTCCGGGGTCCAGCCGTGCAGGGAAAGAGGGGCGCGGAGAGCCCACCTCACCCACAAGCCCTATCCCCAGGGGCTCTCAGCTCTCAGCTCACAGTGGAGAGCACACAGGACAGTATGGCCAACCGATGGAGTGTTGACTGGGGGCCAGAAAAGTCCAGTACGAAACCCTCCAGGGACTGAATTCTGTTTCTAATCACAGAAGTCACATGCAGGGGGCGGGCATGCCACGGGACCCCAAAACTCCACGTACTGACAGACGTCTGTGCAAAAACGTAAGGAAAGGACACTCATTGAAGCACTATTAGCAAAGAAAAATTGGAAACAAAAATAAAATGCAAACAATTAAGGACGCATGAAATCCCTAATTTGAAATTGGCAAAAGAAAAGCAGAAAGCAAAAAATAAATTCCGCCCATAATTTCCACACCTAGAAATACATATAATTACATTGTCTCTCCGGCTTTGCTTCCTGTGCATCGATACGCACTTTCTGTTGTCGATATGAAACTGGGATCGTATGGAATATACTGACTTACAATCTGACTTTCTCTATGAAGCAAATATTATAAATATTTTCATGCCATTGAATATTGTCCTGCGACACGGTTTAATGGTTTCATGGTGTTTCATTACTCGAACGAACCGCGACTTATTTAACAGAGTCCGTACTGTGGGACATTTCAGTCATTTCCAATTTTCCATCATTAAAAATAATGCTTCAGTACACAGCCTGGTACATGACCTTCTGTGAACATCTCTGATTATTTCCTTAAGGTACGAGAAACGCCAAGACGTGAAATGGCGAAAGTCAAAGAAAATATTCGTTTTGAAGGTTTTTGAAAATTACCATCAAACAGCCCTCCAGAAAAGCCGTACTGATTTATGCCCACGCCTGGAGCGGAGAACAAGGGCCTCCAATTCTCCACATTTAAACCATTGTGTAGTATTATTTTTGCCAATTTAATAGGAAAAAAACCCTGAAATCTTGTAACTGATTTAATTAGTGTTTCTTTGATCCCTGCTTAAGCTGAACAAATTTCCATATGTTTATTAGCCATTTCCTTTTAAAAAAGAAAATCCTGAGGATTGCTTTTTCCTGCTTCTTGTTTACCTTTATCTTTTCGGGGCTGATTTTTGAGGGCGTATTAGATCCAAAGACAATTTACAAGGCCTCCAACAGCCATCATGAGCTCTGGGAATAAACAGCACTCACACAAAGCCCCACTCAGTTTGGCTGAACCCCCGAAAGATCTGGCCCTTCCAACCTCGGGGCCACAGGACCCAGGTGGGTGGAGAGAGGGGCTGGGAACCAGAGCCTCGGAGGAGGGAAGCGCCTGTTTGAGGCCACGAGCACAGCACGGGTGGCGTAACACGCAGACCTCTGCCATCCCTGTGGGGACAGAGAGTAAGTGGCACCAACAAGACTCGGCAACGCGGGCCCGACCTTTCCAGGTAAAAAACCAAAATGACTTATGGCTCGAGAATCTAGGTGTCCTGCGGTGGCCCCTTGCATCTGGGAGAGTGCCGTGTTCTATTTCCCTGCCCTACACCAAGCCGGAGAAGGTTGGGGTGAATTCCTCGGGGGTTGGGGGGTGTTTAAAGCAGAGCTGTGCATGGCTCACTTCTAGCCCTGACTGGCAGAGGGCAGCTGCTTCGGTTGGAAAGAAAACTGTTTTCCTGGAATGAACTGAAATCCCCCCACCCCGCCCGTGCACGAGTGTGTCTGGCCTGGCAGAGGTTCAGGCCTCCACATATGGACCCTGGAAACGAGACACAGAGCCTCGGGGCCTGGATCCCGTGATGGGTGCGCAGGCGCAGGAGGGCAGGGGAGGGTCGGCAGAGGCGAGGTGGGAGGTATCACACCTGCTGGACAGCCAGGAAGGAGTCCCATACGCCCCCACTCCTGGCAGGACCCTGACACTCTGCAAACTGCTGCCCATGCCGTCCAGGCCGCATTCCTCCATCCTGCGGACCGACTGGCCGCATTTGCCAACCAGGGCCCAGGCATGCTATCCCGGCGAGGCCAATTCCGTCTCTCCGAGCACCCTTCCAACCGCCTGTGACACGTGCAGCCCCTTTCTGGAAGCCTGGCACGAGACACTCTGTCCTCTCGAGTGCTGAGGGCCGGGAAGGCGGCGCCTCCCTCTCCTCAGAGCCGCCACAGTCCTCTGTGTTTCAAGACCTGAAGACGGGGGCTTGGGTGGTCCCTCCGTACGTGCCGGCAAGAAGAGCCCGCAGCCCACCTGCATGGCCATATTGCAACCCCCTTCAGGCCCAGCACACCCACCCACTGCCTCCCTCTGACTTCACTTTGGGGACGAGGCCACGGCTACTTGGCCAGAACCCACTCGGGTGCCCTCGGCTCCACTGCAGCCCCCTTTGCCACTAGCGTCCTGCTTTGAGAAAGAGACAGTGATTGCACTTCGAGAGGGTGCCTTGCTCCATCGGGCTCCACCCTGCACCGACCCCCTCCACGCCCAGAACCCCAGCCGCTGTGCTGCCACCCACCTGACAGTGGTGCCCCCGCTTCCGAGGGGGAAGCGGGTGGTGATGAGTCCTCAGCTCTTTCGTTCACAGAGCATAAGCGTGCGATCAAGAGAATAAAACTCGCCAATCTTACGTGTATAGCTCAGGAACCTCTTACACATGCGTCCACCTGTGTGATCGCCCGCCAAGTCAAAATGCACTCAGGCCAGTTCTCTCGTGTCCCCTCCCCCCCAGTCAGTGCCAGGAGGGACCACTGTTTGATCTCCATCAGCGCCGATTAGGAGTATGTGTTTCTGAACCTCATTTAAATGGAATCACATAGCATGTCCCTCTCTGTGTCTGGCTTCTCTCACTTAACATAACGTCTGTGAGAAGTTTATTAACTTGGCTGCTGGCACTAGGGGCCAGAGAATTTGGAGATTCCTACTCTAGGACACTGTCTGCGTTCCGAGGAGACGTAGGTGCCCCGCTCGGCAGGGGACCAGGGGCAGCAGGGCTTGGCAGGCAGTGGGCTGCCCTCCGGCGCAGCTGGGGAAGCCCTTTCTTTATCTGATTGGCTCCGGGGGCTCGACTATCGGGTTCTAAGTCAGAGCAACACAGTTGCTCTGGGCTCCTCCAAACACTGTTTCTCTGCTGCTCAGTCAAAAATGGAGATGGAAGTTTCTCTCTACAAAAACACCATGGCCAATGCACTTTGGGACAGCTAGCTGATTCCAAGTTTAAAAAAAGAAAAATTGGATCCTCCCTCTCCTCCCTCAGGTACCCTTATTCCCATCGTGAGACCAGATCAGACGCTGCAGCCCCCACCCTCTCCTGACAGCAACAAAGGTGTCCGAGAGACCCCAGCCGGGCCTGGCCGACTGCCCACCGCACCCCCACCCGGGGACATCCGGTGCTGTTTCTAACAGCCCATCTGAACAGCCACGGTTCCTTATGTTGCAGAGACAGGGAGGGCAGCAAGGGATGAGTCAGGGAGGGGGCCGAGGCACCTCCCACCGCTGAGGTGGCTCACGTGCATTTCTCCCCGCCCCCCTTGGATTGCAGCTCCTCCGTGTGGGAGTTAGACAGGGGCCTGCTCCCCTGTGTGGGGGCGCAGGGGAGACGAGCGGGGAACAAGTCAACGAAGAGGCTCTGAGGAGCAAAAAGAACCAACCTAAGATTGGCCAGTAACTCCTGTGGCCCAGAGCAACCCCCTGGCCCCGCTTTGAGGACGGGGCAGCAGGGAGGGGGTGGGCAAGGCTTCTGCTGCCCCTCCACACCCCAACTCTGCCCCAGACCCTGGCGGGGATGGACGCACATTCTGACACTAATTGTGAAGCCCCTGTGGATTGTGAGGGAAATTCAATCCATATGTCTCTGATTCACTTATACTTAACTCATCAACATGTTGTTTTCTAAGAGCCATTTCGCGTCCAAGGGCCTTGTTTTAAGCAAGCTCTTAAAACCCTGCATTTTGGTCTATTGAAACAGGAAGTTGTACTGTGCCAAAAGAACAAGAACTTGAACCCTGCGAGGTTCAAACTGGGTTCAAAGTTCCTGCTTCCCCAGAGACCCCAACCAACTAGAAGGTGTCCGGCTTGCTGCCCCCTCAGGCCCCTGCACCACGCTGAGAGCCAGAGAGCCTAACAGCAGCCAACCCGGGCCAGGAGGAGGCAGGAGGAAGAAGCAGGGTGGGGCGGTTTTCGGGGCCAAACTCCCCTGTTCACAGCCAGGGCCGCAGAGGCCCGCGGGCTGCGGGAGGGAGAGGAAGCGGGCCAGGCGTTCCGTTCAGCTCCATTAGAAGGAGCATCTCCACTCGAAACAGAAACCTTAGGAGCGGATCCCTCTGGAAGTGACCCGGGGCCCCTGTCAGGGCACAGTCGTGGGCTTTGGCAAGGGCCCCAGACTGACAGCGAGTTTGGAAGGTCCAAACCAGCTGGACAGAAGGACGGTGCCCTCTGGTGCAGCGGAGCCAAAGGTCATCAGGGAGTCAGTAAGGGAGAGGGCTCGCTGCCCTAAACCTCGGCTCAGCCGTTACGTGCTAGCAGAGATCCAGAGACGGGTGCACCACAGGCCACCGCGAGCTCCCTTTGGCTTCTGGCCGGCCGCGTCCCATCCTCAACGGGAGGACTGCAAGCTGCCAGCGCGGGAGAGCCCCGCTGTGGGGACGCTGACATGTGCAAGCGCAGCCCAGGTCAGATAGCCTGTGTCTCAGGGGTAGACCGTCCCTGAGCGCAAGGGGAGCATTCGGCGTGAATGCTCATGTTCACTAGCTCACAGGGTCCGAAGGGCTGAAAACAACACGGTCGACGCCTCATAAAGCAGAGGCACCTTCAGGGCAGCGAAGGTGCTGCGGCTTGTCCTCCCTCTGAGAACCGGGCCTGCAGGGCCGCATCCCCAAGGACAGGAGGGGCTTTCACAGGCGGCGGCACCATGGCCAGGGCCGAGGGCGCAGCTCACTGGTGGTCTGGATCGCGAATGTCCACTTCCCTCCCCTGCCCGCACCGCTGACTCTGGGTGTGGCTGGGTGACTGGCTTGGGGAAGTGACCACAATGGGTCCTCATCCAGGCAGTACGTAGCCCGGCACATGTCTGCTTGACCTCTTGCAATTCTGCCATCTGCCCTGCACAGAAAGTGTTCTGCCCCTTCCACAGGGACCCCGAAGGGGACATGAGGGGCAGAGCAGGACCTCACCCACAGCCTGGAGCAAGAGTCGGCTGGGCTGGGCTGGAATCGGACAAACCCCAGACAACCATGGGCCTGAGAACAAGGAATAAACACTTCCTGGAATCGACCGAGTTTGGGCTGTTTGTTACCCAAAATGACGCGGCAATGGCGGACTAAGACACCTGGTTATAATCGCTAATAACCAGGCGGTAAAAGCGCAGTTGGGTCAGCTCCGCCTTCTGCACAAGACCTGCCCTGGCCCAATCTCATGCCACAAAACTGGCCCCTGTGGCAGTAAGACCATCTGTGTTGCTACAGTCTATGATGCCACTCCACAGCGGAACAAAACCTGCGTTGGTCACTAGGAGTACAGAGGTTAATTAGGACATAACCATGGCCGTGGAGGTCTGAGAAGTCCCTGATGGCAGATACAGATACACAGGACAACACTGCGGGGCAGGGATACAGACAACGACAGAACAAGCCTGCGATCCTGAAGCTCTGCAGCCTGAGACCTCTGCCTCACCGAGACGCGGGGGAGAGCGGGCGTGGGACAGGGCAACCCGGGAAGGCTACACAGACGGCACCGGCATCCGAGCCCTGAGTCCTGAGACTTAAGCAAGACTGTCCCCACCAGCCAACCCCACGTCTCCAAACTCCCGCAGCAGCTCCCGGTTCCACCTCTACCGGTGTGGCCACGGCTGCTTCCACCGTTGGTCTGTGCGTTCAAAACACTTCCCTTGAGGGCCTACTGTGTGCCAGCCCTACCCCAGTCTACATTGAGATGGGCCGCAACTCCAAAAACACACTAATTTCAAAGACTTAGTACTTTAAAAAAAAAAAAGGATGTAAAACATCTCATTAATTTTTTAAGTATGATGAAAAGACAATATTTTAGATGACAGCATTTTGCATGTACGGGGTTAAATAAAATGCTCTCTCCAGCGCGGTGCCGGTCTCACAGGCGTACACGACGTCAGAATTTATATTGGGTACCGTGAGTCTTTCCAGGTTATTGTGTGCAAATCGGACCTCAACACGTCTGTTAAAAAAAATTATCAGCGCGGAGCTGGGAGCCTTCACAAAAGTCATAAAGCTGCCTGTGCCTCAGTGTCCCCAAGTATAAACCTAGTGTAACAAAAGCACCTGCCTGGGGGCTTGCTGTGAAGACAGATGGCGAGGCACTTAACAATTTATGAGGATGACGATGATGACGACGATGACCCCAGCAAGAATAACCAGAGCAGCAACACGAGTCAATAACTTCAGAGGCACGGCAGGTTTCCTCGCGTCCCACGGGGCCCCGGCCACCTGCCACAAGAAGACGGCTCTGCGCCTTGCGCCTGGGCCCCCGAACGGGACGCACGGAGCATGGTGGTGGTGGTGATGCAGTATGAACAGTAACAACGTGGGAACAGGAGTAAGAGCATGTGGTAGTAGCAACATGAGGGGCGGGCAAAAGTAGGTTTGCAGGTGTAGTACACATAGACGACAAAACAATGAACAAGGAGTAAAACAAGAATAAACTCTGTTCCGCAGACTCAGGACCGTGAACCTGTGAACCTACTTTTGCCCTCCCCTGTGATATACATAATCTCAGCATATCTATAGTACGTGCATCAGCATACACGTCACCATAATCGTATAAAATTCTGTCATAAGAGTAAGGGACTGATGGTAACAGGACCAATCATGGCCAAAGCCACAGCCGCTGTATGTGGGCAGCCCCGGTGAGCTTGGGTTTCTCGTTCCAGGAACCGGTGGACACGGCCCCACCCCGTCTTGGAAGGCCCTGAGTAGGGTTAGCGAAGAAGGCAGGTGTCTCCCAGGGCCGGGCCCTGGCGTCCCCAGCCAGGCGGCCACACTTCTCTCCTCTCCTGCGTCTCCAGGGAGGAAACGCAGCCGGGTGTATCGCTGCCACCCAGGGCTACTCCGGGGCCCCGCGGGAACACACACAGGCTGCACTGAGCACAATGCCCACCGCGGCTGCCCAGGAAAGCTGGCTAGTTCGAGGTCCTCAGCCACCACCGTCCGCAAAGCCAGCAAAGCTGAGGCCACGTGGGCCATGGCTCTGGGCCGAGTGACCTCCCAGCTGTCCTCGGTGTCCTGTGACGGAAGGAAGATGGCTCTGGAAAGCAGCGTTTGGATCCCGCTCTTCTACCACTTCCTGGCCGCCCATCAGGAAGCCAGCTGCCCAGCCTTCCCGAGCTCAGCTCCATTACCTAAAAAATAACTTAATTACCAAGAGCCTCAAAAAATCTTATTATTTAACCCAACCACTCTGTTTCTGAAAACGCAGCCCAGGGAAGTAATCAGACACACATATGCAGATTTACACACCAAGATGTCGGGCGGCACATTTTGGAAATCGCGAACAACTGGGAATAACCAGAGTATCTAACCTACAACATCAATTGCATTATGATGCATCCAAATGACGTAATATTGTTCAACCGTTGAAAACAAGTTGTCAAAGACTAAGCACATGGCGGGAAGGTGGCGGTCTGCAGGCCCTGCGGGGGCGGGGGGGGGGGGGCGGTAGAGGCTCATCAAAGGAACAAAAATGGCCAGCACTTCTGTCTGGGAGAAAGCTGCCCTCCAGCCCGCCTCCTGTCAGCTCCTCCCCGCTGGTTCCCGGGGCCTTCTGAGCCACTGCCTCAGCTGGAGCCCGGGGGAGGGAATCCGAATGCCTTTGATGAGTGACTCTGTGCTGGGGTGGGGAAGGCAGGACCCTGCTGGTGAGTCACAGGCTGCCGGAGAAAGTCAACACAGAGGCAGCTACCACCCATCCCACGATGCAGCCCCCGGAGAAAAGAACCTGGATGTGGCCGCCTGTGCTGTGGGCTCCGGAAGTGCCGCGGAGAAAACCGCTGCCCACGCCCACTCAGGGTCTGCAAAGAGAGGTTCTCTAAGGGGCGCTCGCCGCAGACGCCTGCTCTGTTTATTCCTCGTGCTGCCAGGACCCTGCTGATGTGCTCGACCTCAGATTAACTGAATGAACAACCAGTCAGAACGAATGTTTTTAGTCTCTCAATTCGCAATGCTCTTGTTGTTCAAGAATACTGACTTCACCTTTCCAAGAATAATTATTCGAAGCTAAGAGAACAGGATTGTTTTTGTTTTGCAGCTTCACTTACAGAGAGGAGAGCAATGATGCTCATGGCGTGGCAATGATAAACTGGTGAGAAATAACCTATCATTTATCACTCCTTTATTTTTACAAGCCATTGCTTAAACGCACTGTTTTCCTGCTTCTTGCCCGGACTCTATGTGGCATCAAAAAAACATTTCGTCCCCCAGCTGGGTGTTTTTTAAGTGTTTTTATTCAATAGTAACCAATTAGAAAACAGCATTAATAAAAGTAGGTGAAGTATGAGGAACCAGGACACGACGGACACCTGGCCCCCCAACCCACTTTAGGAAGAGCCGGTGCAGACGCTGCCAGTGTCCCCGGGGCCCCAGCCTGACTGCACGCTCTCTCTCTCTTTCTCTAGAAAGTGACACTCTCCTGAAGTCTGTGTTCATTATTCCTGTTTTTCTTCACGTTTTCCCTCATGCCTGCATCCTCACACACCACAGCGCAACTTTTTGAAGGTTACATCAGTTTAATCCTCCTAAAACTTACTTTTCTAAACTGAAATATGACTTTGTTGACGTCGAGATCACCGTACGTGTCTGGAATTAACTCGCCCTTACCCAGGTGCGAGTGTGTAAAGAGACAAACGTACTTTCTGCTGTCGTTTCTATTCACGAATACGCGGAACTGCCACGCCGCAGGAAAAGACCTGGCGGAATGTTCCGGATGTGCCGTTAAGACGAAGGAAAGCGTGGGTCTCGGAACCAGCCAGGTCCCCGTTAGGCCTCGGGCGCCTGGGAGGATCCCAGAAGGACGTTCCCGCCCCTCGGACTCCAGCTCCAGCCCCGACTGCCTGCCTGTGAGCAGGACACAGCGTGTGTTTCTGGGCGTGTCCCTCCTCACGCCCACCCCCTGGAGCCTGTGGTGGGGCTGGTGTGCACGAGGCATCGGACCAGGATTCTCCCACCTCTAAAAAAAAACCAGCCGACCCCCACCGCAGGAGGGCTGTCAGATCCTACATTCGGTCCTGGTGCCTCCTCTGTGATCTGTGACCCGGAGGAAAGCCACAGGCCTGCTTTCTGCTGTGCCGCTGGCCTTGAGAGCCTGTCAGGGAGGGAGGCCGTGGTAAGGTAGGAACTGGTTTTACTCCTACAGCTCATTCTGGTCAGAGAAAAGGCCAAGGAACTCGTGGAATGGATGCCTCCAAGGCACCCTGGAAAGACCAGCAGGCCTGCTGAGAATCAGGACAGAAGAGTGATGTCTTAAAGCCCGGGAAGGAATTGGCAGGAACGTCAAATGTGTCAGTCCCGACCAGCTGGCAGAGTGCTGAGAGGGGGTTCAGTGCCCGAGGACAGGCCCAGAGTGCGGGATCCGTGAGGGGTGCCTGGCAAGAGCAGGGGGTGGAAACCGAGTCTGTGACCCGCTGGGGCAGGTAGGTGTTTCTTGGTTCTGGCCCTTGGACTCTATCTCTGAGGCTCACCTGCCAAGTAAGTGCCCCCACAGTTATGAGCAATTCCTAGCGTGCACCTTGAAACGCCACCCCCTCTCTGTCCCACTCAAGAGAACAGAGCCCAAGTTAGTGAAAGCACCATGAACCTGACCTGATTTATTTTTAAAAAGTAAATCTGTAAGAGTCAGCATTTGAACATCACTAACAAATTCCAAGCATCCCGTCTCAGCCCTACGATGCCCCACCCCCACACCCCACCTCACGTGCACAGACGCAGCAACGCCCAGAAGCAGACGACTCTGCCCCCCCCCAGGCAGCCAGCTCCCCGCCCCCCCAACCCCGTGAGACACCTCGGCAGTGTCACCTTTCCAGGGCAAGGGCACAGCTCTGCCATCAAAGCCTCTCCCTTTTTTTTTTTTCATCCTTTTACTGTGAAATGATGATAGACCCACCATAAGTTGCAAAAACGATAGAGAACAGATCCCAAAACCCATGACCCAGCTTCCTCCACTGGTGAGATCCCAAGTAAGTGCAGCGCATAATCAAACCCAGGAAACTGACTGCCACAGTCTCACTCCGGTTCCACCAGAAAGCCCAACCCCCCTTCTGCAGAGGTCACTGGTCCTGGGTCAGCGGCCCAGCATTCACGCCCTAACAGCAACTTGACTTCCTGTTGGGGGATCATCTCTCTCCCGATGTGCGTACCCAAAGGGGGGACCTTCCATAAAGAAGCCACGGTGACCTTTCTCTCCGCCTGGTCTTTCTCCAAGTCTCCGATTCTGCATCAGAGGGGAGGAAGGGGGACAACAACCACTCTTCTCTTCTCCTACCATCATGTGAATCTGAATGTATAGCAGCAGGGGATGAACAAAGAAACCGGACACTGGAAGTGGGCTGGCCCATGCACTTGGTGACAGACAATCCGCAGCCCAGGAAGACCTGGGAGCGGCGGGAACTCCCCGTGCATGAGGCGGCGTTCATGTCCCCCGCTCTCGGCGGGGCGGCTGGACCTCTACCCAGGGGGCAGGGGAACCTTCATCCCGGGCTAAAGGGAGCAAGCAGGAGCAACACGGCCTCAGCAATGAGGTGGCGGCCCAGCCGGGTGGCTCGTGGAGGATCAGGGAGAGCAGGTGCCCGCCCCAGGCCGCACAGTCATTCAGGCCGGGGCAGCAGGAGAACCGGCACCTGCTTGGCACTCGTCTGATACACCTTCCACCAGCCCTGCTGGGCTGCTACCCCTTCGGTCTGAATTTACTTCCTGTAAGACGAGAGCAGGGGCTGTACCTTTTCCTGTGGTTCGTACAGGGGTTGAGTTAAAATAGCTTCATTAAGTATTTTAAGTTCATCAAAAAGAAGGGGTCCCATGAGTAGAAACCCTTCCCACAGACACACAGGGTAGCCTTGCCTTTCTGCCTCCTGGAGACCCTAAAAACATGCCGGTGGTCACTCTCTGAGCACTGACCACGTGGGGGTCGCTGCCTTGAGTGTGTAATCTCAGCAAACGCCCTAAAAACTCTATGCGGTGGGCGCTGTCCACTCACCGTTACACAAAAGGACAACCGAGGTTCAGGGAATCCAAGCGACTCGCCCAAGACACACAGGAAGCATCGGGTCTAGCCTCCGGTTCCAGCCTCAGCCTGGAGCCCGTGCCCACGGTCACCGCGTGTGAGGCCCGTCTCCTCCGCCGGCCTATGCTGGTGTGTGCACGTGCGTGTGACTGAGGACTCTGCCGGTAAGATCACACCTTTCATCTGAGTCCATCCCAGCGTCCGCATCGCTTTCCGCTTCTGCAGGAGCTGCGTCCCTGAAGGCCTTTTCAAACGGCCCACAGTGGGCGATCGGTAATTGCCAAGCACGCAGCGGCCGCTGCTGCTGCTGCCGACAAAAACAGGTCCGCTTGGCTGCTGCCCAGCCTCGAGTACCTGATGCTTCCGGAACAAAGCCAGGCTGCAAACACGCACAGTGGGAACCGCACGCAGCCGACCCGCCAGGCAGAGCTGGCCCGAGCCTCCTTACACGCATTCGCATTTTGTGAATGAGCTTTCTGCCCCTTAGCCACGGACTCTCCGAGCAAACAAATTAACTTGTGAATTAACCAAACAAAATGGTATAACACATCCACAACAGGATAAAAAGAAAAGCAGGCAAGAAAGAGAAATAAGCTTTGCAGAGTCATGGAAAAGCTAAAGAGATGGGTCTAGTGAATGAGACAGAGAAATGTTTAAGAAATATTAAGTGAAAGAGACGGCAAAAACCGTGTGGATTGTTCAAGACTGTCTTCATTTAAACACGCACCAACTACATGTGTGGATGCAGACACTCAGGCGCAGGTCTCCAATCACACAGGTCTGCGTGTGCATAAACCCACACTTGTGCCCGTGCATTCACCTGTGATATGCTAACAGGGGTCACTGCTGAATAACAGAACTACCACTAAATTTTTTTTTAGCATTCCCTAGATTTTCTATGACACAGACATAAGCTTTCCTGGTGCTGCTACAGGATAGGCACCCTAGTTTCAAGAGCCTTTGTTCATCCAGAAAGACTCCGGAGACAGGGGCAGCTGCCCGCCCACCCCAGGACTGCATCCACTGGCTTCCTGGCCCCCTTGGGGAAGCCAGGCACCTGTCACAACCCACCGGAAAGCCCCCCCTGGCCTCCCTGGCCCAACCGTGGCCCGGCCATTTAGTTCCAAACCTTCCTGATATGGAGGAGGAAAGTGAAGCTCATAAGGTATCCAGAGCTAAATCAGAGCACAGCTGGGGCTGGAACCCAGCTTCCCAGACCACCCATGACACTTCCCAAAATAAAAATCTCCGGGGTCAGAAAACAGACTGGGGGGTCCACCACTGGAAGGGAGAGTGTCTGGCTCGCAAAGCCCAGGGTGGCTGGCAGGCAACAGGCTCCGCCCTCAGGCACAGCCAGTGAGAGATGCAGGGCCCGGGCCCGTGGAGGGAGAGGGCACATTTTGACGAGACTCCCCGGTGCTGTTCCCGCACAGGCAAGTTGGAGCAGCTCTGAGCCGACCAGCCTCCCTCCGACCCACCCGTACAGGCAGGCAGCAAGGACCCCTTCTTCCTGTGCCCACCCCACCACTTACTCTTCCCCAAGTCAGCAGAGCACTTGGAAATCCATGGCAGTGAAAAACAAAACCAAACCAAACCCACCAACAGTGCTCCCATCTCTGCTCCTCCCCTCCCCCACGGGGGCCCTTGCCGGGCCCTCGGACCTCTCTACCTGGCAAACAGCTCGAGCGGCCGCCCGTGGAAGAACAGGTGGCGGATGGGGCGAGGGCCCCAGCGAGCAGCAAGCGAGCTGGGTCACTCAATGCTGCAGGTGGACAGGGGTGGCCGCCGGCCCCTACACAGTGGGAAGGGAGAAGTGGGGTGCTCACTCACCTCACAAAAGGAGTATGTCCTAGGGGGAGGAAAAGGAACTAAAATGGAAGGGGAGAGTGGCCCTGTGCCTCCATCCTTCATCCTTAAGCCGGTGATTTCCTGGCACTAAGCAGTCGCTCATCCTTCCTGAAGCTCACGTAAGCAACAGGGACACCCTGACCAGTGTGGCTCAGAGGGTGGGTGTCATCCTCCACAGCAAAAGGCCGCAGGTTCGATTCCTGGTCAGGGCTGCAGGTTCAAGCCCTGGTCGGCGGGGCAACCTATGGATGTTCCTCTCTCACATCGATGTGTCTCTCCCTCTTTCTCCCTCCCTTCCCCCCTCTCTAAAGACAAATAAAGTCTTAGAAAGGGACAGTGATTTGTGTATCACACGTGCATGGTGACGGCCCAGTGAGAACACGCAGATAAAGGGCCAAACACAGGGCCTGACACACACGGGGGCCCACGCACACAGTGGCAGCTCTGCCCGCCACAGCTCCCTCCCTCCCAGTCCTCACCCCCCACGGGGCTGTGCCCTGCCACAGAGAGGCGGGGACGGGCACCTGGCTGCCCGCTGCAGTCACCCGGGCGGCTTTGGAAACTACCGCTATCGGAACCCGGTCCAGTGCAGGTCTGACCTCATTGTTTCCCGGAGCAGCCCGGCATTTTGGTTTGTTTGTTTGTTTGTTTGTTTGTTTGTTTTTAAACCAAGGCTGCAAACCAGCTATAACGGGACCTGGGTTTTACTCGCAGCACCTCTGAATGGAGGAAAAGTCCTAATTACTCCTCCCCTCACCAAACTCACTGATTACTACATGGCGGAGGACTAAGCTAATTGCTTTATATACATAATTTCATTTAATTCTCATAAAACCTGGCCCGGTAGGGATTATCCTTCTCATTTGTCAGCCAAGCAAACGGAAGCCCAGACTGGTTCCTGAGTCAGGTAAGTGCTGCCGCTTCCGAGCAGCAGAACCGGGACTGGATCCGGGGCCTGTCGGGCTCTGAGCTGTAGTGAGCACCGGGAACAGGGGGTGGGGGGAGGCCTTGACGGTGGGGATGCAAGGAGAAGCCCCCCGATGTACCCAATTCCATACAAGGTGGCGGGCCAAGGAGGAGACGTGAGGGGAGAGAGGGCCCAATAAACATGGCCTGAGCGTAGGGAGTTGGGTGGGAGGAGAGCTGCAAGGTGGAGGAGAACACTACCATCTCTACCTGACCGACACCAAAAGAGACTCTCCCAGGTCCCACAACCCCCGTCACCCAGGCAACACAACTTGGGGTGCTGCTGGTCAGGGAAGGAGTCCAGGTCCCAGCCCTTCAGGTGCAAAGCCCACGGTGGTCAGAACACACCCACGTACCCGTCTGCCTTAGGCGGCCTGCTGACATTCACCGTGCTGGTGAGCCAATGTGCCGGCCGAGGCCGGCACTCAGCAGACGCTCCCCCAACCCCTGGGTGAGGTGCTCGGGTGGGAAGGTGCGTGATGCCACGAAGGCCAGTCCCAGGGGTGCCCCTGCTCTGGGCAGCCAGGCAGGCGTGCTCAGGGTAGTAAAGACTGAGCTGAGGAAGACCTGGGAGCTCATGAAGGTGTATGGCACGGTGGGGGACCCTTTGCGGCAGCCCGGGCACAGGCACAGTGGACTTAGCACCAAACACTGCAGAAGCAGAGGACAGGCCCGTGGCAGGAGCAGAAATCCTGTGGCAAGGTGAGGCGGGTGCAGGGGGGTGGGTGCAGGGGGGCCAGGCCACATTAGCAGGGGCCGTTGGGTGTCGGCACTTCTCCTAAGGGCAGGGGGACGCCTGGGGTGTCTGGGTACAGAGCAGGACACAGCAAATTTCCATTGCGAAGCCACCACTGATACTCGGCGGTGTACAAACATGCCGAAAGGGCCAGAGCCAGAGGGGTGGGGGAGGTCTGGTGAGAGAGCCCTGGGGAGAAAGGAGGGCTGGGAGTAGCCAGAGACAGAGCAGGCCGGCTTCGGGCGATGATGGTGACAGGGGCAGGCCTGGGGTGAAGAGGGGACTGGAGAAGAAGAGGAAGGGTCACTAATGCAGGACTGAAATCTCTGACCTCAGCCCGCTCACTGAGACACAAACGATGGGCCGGGGGACCGCCCCCGAGCTCGGCGTGGGGCACGCTGGGTGGTGCGTGCATGGAATCGGCTGCGTCCCACCCATCTCCGCCCCCCTCTGAGCCTGACCCAAGCCTCCCACGGGAGGCGGCTACAAGCCAGGACTTCAGGAGGAATCAGGACACAGGGCCTCTGCCAGGCCGAGCCATACTGCTCCTGGGTGTTGTGTGCTTGGAGCAATGGCAGGACACGGCAGCGAGGAGAGCGGGTGCAGATTAAAGAGCCGGGACCAGGCCGCCAAAGGCCCCATTAACCTGCAGCCGGGTGTCCTCCCGAGGCTGGGTGAGTGGCCTATTAACTGATAAGGAGAAAGTGTGCAGCATCCGGCGGGGAGTTTGCCACTGGTTTGCGAGCAGGCAGAAGTCCAGGACCTCCCTGGGACGGGGACCCTCGGGGGCTCCCAGCAGCCCTGGATGATCATAGCTAGCACTGCACGGCTCTGGAGGCAGACAGACCTGGTGACACAACCAGGGTCCTTGGAGGACCGGTTAACAGGTCCCCGTGCAGAACGCCCAGCAGCAGGGGCGTTTGTGTGACAGGGAGCCGGGGCCGGGGGTTTGCAGCCACTGGCTGGCGTGCTGTTGTTTTCAGCACGTGGCTTTTCTCCCCGGTCCAAACCGTGTTTTCTGATCCCCAGGCCTTTGGATCGCTCTGCGTTGCTGCCCGTGGCTCCAGGGCCCCTCCTTGGACATCCTAACGCCTCTGGAGAGCTCATAGGAGGGAGCACACGCTGCTCGGACACATGGCCCGGGCACCACGGCCAAGGGGAAGTTCATTCCTCCGAAGGCAAGTGAGAGCCCCCAGGGTGCACAGAAGACGGTGGGTGGCTCGGGGAAAGCAGGGCTGCAGCTCGCCTGGGCGGGGCGAACAGCATGCTGGGCAGAGGGCACTGTGAGGAGGTCAAGGTCGGCGGCCCCGCCCTCCACCCAGGTTTCCAATCCGGGGGCCACGACCCAGCAGGACGGCTGGGTCAGGGAGGGTACGCGATACTGGGATGTCTGATGAATAATAAAATAAAGGAAGTGTGTGAACTTCCTAAGAGTAAAAATTAGCATAGATCTGATTCTATTTCCAAGAACCTCTTTCGCTGTCTCCTGTCCTAAAGTATTGCTCCGAGGTGTGAAACCGCAGCCAGGGCCAGCCCGCGCCCACACGCCTGGTCACACCCACGATGCGTGCAGGGCCTGTGACTGTCACACACAGTGGGGAACAGGTGGCTGAGAACACCCACACCGAGGTGTGGAAGGGCTGTCAGCCCTGTGGGGACCAGGGCCGATAACACGAATTAGGACAGCGGTGCTCCACGGTCAGAATCAAAATGGATCAGTGTGGCCATCCTTGGCCTGGCTGAACAGGATGCAGGGGTCTGCCAGAAACAGCCAGTGAGCGGGCGGCCACAGAGGAAACCACTTTGTAGCAGACGAAAGCCGGGGATCTCCCTTCAAACAGAAGAGTCGGTGCCGGAGACCAGCAGGTGCCCCGGCACCCGAGAGAGAAAGAGACACACACACAGAGCAGTCCAGCCTTCACAGGACCTGTGGGGACAGTGTGGGACGTCTAGGACTGGCCACTGCACAGCCGCAAAGCCCCCACAGAGACGGCACCATAGACACACACATACCCCGTACCCCAGAATTCTCCTCACAGGCGGAGAGGAATTCTCCTCTCCGCCACATTCCAGCACTGAGTCAGCACGCAGGCCACGCCGCGGCGCCGTCTGCAGCCAGAAACCCCAAGTCCAGAGCAGGAGGCTGTGGGCTTCTGTTAGTCTGTGTCCTGCCTGTGGACTGGCCATTGGCCGCACCTGTTTACCTCAGACTTGAGCGAATGCTAGAAGTTTTCTTAGGGTGAGGGGGGGGCTCTGCCAAGAGGGAAAAGCCCCAAAAGAGAGAATGTTCGTTAGGGGAACGCAAGGCCCCGAGGACAGCAATGCAGAATGTGAACCCAGAAACCCCTCTTGGGAGTGAGCTCAGACAGCCACCCTCCACCAGGAGTCCCAAGTGCAAGTGCAGGATCCCTACTGGGGCCAGAGGGGCCTTCTTCCCTTCTGGGCTCCATTCAGAGGAGGAGAGAAAAAGAGGAGAGGAAAGAAGACCGGACGTATCCACGCTCTCGGGCGAGGAGCGAGCGCCGAATGGCTCCTTCCCGAACAGTCACACCAGAGAGACAACAAGATACTCGAGGCCGGCGGCAGCCCCTGAGATCTTCTGGCAGGAGCCAGTCCCTCCAAATCAAGACTCTGGCAGGATTCTCCAAACCACGCAGAGGATGGTTACCATCTGTTTACGGGAAAAATGTTCACAACCCCCGGTTGTCACCAAATGGGCCACCACTTCACTGTGAGAGCTCTCAACCCGGGCTCACTCCCAGGGCAGCTGTCCCGCAGCGCCGACCGGGCCCAGCACACCTCCCGCCCCGGGGAGGGGGAGCAGGCCGGAGCTCAGGAGCCCGACCAGCAGTTCCCAACTCCCCCCCCTCCCTTTCCCAGCCTGCCGGCTTGCCTTGCAGTGACCTGTTCAGCTTCGTCAGGAGCAAAAAAGTGGGTGCGAAGAAACTCCAGCTTCTCAGAGGCCAGGCAGCCAGCACCCCGTGTTTGCTGCCTTTTAGTGCTCCTTGGGGTGTTCTGAACTTACGGGGTAGGGGGCAGCCGCCAAGCCTTCTGAGGCTCTAAGAAAAGCTGCGACCTAGTTCCATTCCAAACTCCCCACTCTGCCCCGCTGTGTGTAGCACTCAAAACATTTGCACGGGAGCTCAGGGGGCCACTGTCCCTGCGCATCTCATACACATACCCCGCTGTGGTCCCTGAGCCCCAGGGCCGGGACCCTCACCCCGGACCCCCGTTCCTGTGCAGAAGCGTGGAAGTTCACCTTTCAGGACCCCCTAACCTCCCCGGAGGCCCCGCCCTGACTCCAGCTCAGCAGTCCTGTGGCCTGTTGAACCTTTCACCAGCCCACCCTCAGTCTCCTGCCTCACATCAGCCACAAACGCAAACCCAGCTGGGAGCAGATCTTGAAATTCAAGCTTCTGAGATTCAAGGGAATGGGGACCCAGCCTCCTTTAGAGCCATTTGGTCAGACCCATCCGCAAGAACAGCAAGTGGATGCCAGTTCATCACCCCCCCACCCCCTCGGCGTAGATCCACTCCCACCCCAACGCCGGCCATGGACGGGTTGAGTGCTGTGTGTCGTGGAAGGCAGCCAGCGGACACGGCCAACGTGCTGCTCTCGGCAGCCGACCTGGGCTCTGCGTGGAGCTGCGTGCTGAGATACCACTGCGCTGGCGACTTCTCGGGGCCGGACCCCACCCTCCATCCACCCCTGCACCCGACCTTCTCATCAGAAGCCCAGGTTCGGACACAGCAAGACACACAGGTGCAGCAAGAACAGAACCACTCACTCCAGCGAGGAGCCCCTTCGTCCGTCTGTCATGAGAAGAATCTTAAGTCCTCTTCACGTGCCCTCAAATCCAACTCCCTCCCCAGATGATCCTCACCGCACCCGCCCAGCTAAGAAGTGTTTTCAGCAACACAGCATGGCCCCCAATTCGGTTCCCACAGACACCGGCCCAGGGTTCAATCCATCATCACCCACTGCAGAGGCGCGGACAAGAGGGGGCCCTCAGGGAGCCCAGGGTGGGGGTGCAAACAGCACCGCGTCATCACCAAGAGCCACGTGGCCCCCAGGGCCCCCTTGCCCGTGGAGGGCCCGCCTTACCCTTCATCCCGAACTTGGACCGTCGACCGTACTTGTTGATCATGATGAAGAGAACCACCAGCAGGACGCAGGCGAAGGCGGCGAGCCCGACGGCGATGGACACCTGCGAGGGGCCGAAAAGAGAGTCGGCGCAGGCCCTGCGTCCCTCGGGGGACCGCGCGGGCCCACGTGAGGCGGGCCCTGCAGCAGGGGCAGCGACGGCCCTCTCGGAACTCGGCCGCTGAGTGACGCCTTTAGAAGAAGTAATCGGTGAGGCCCTGGGACCACCAAGGTAACCAACTACCCGGCTGGCTCTGAGCAGGCCCAGAGCTGCAGGGCCCAGGCCCCTCTCCATGGGGCTGCCCAACAGAGGCTACAGGGGCCCGGAGAGGCTTCCTCCTCCTTTTGTTGTCCTTTTAATTAGCAAGCAAATCCTGTACAATTGCATTGGAACTCTTTACAGAATATTCTTACCCTGGAAGTTCTAGGAGACCTGGATTCCAAAAAGACCCCTCTCCTCTCCTGCCCACGAGAAACCTCAGGCTCTGACCGGTGGCAGGGTAGACGCAGGCACACGGGGCTCAGAACAGCCACCCGGGCAGATGCTCTGGGTGGCGGACTTTGCGTAAATGTGTACAGAGAACAGCCCCTCCGAATCGGGTCCTGCCAGGTTCCCAACAGAGCAGGGGTTTTCCCGAGCCCCAGGGCTTGGAGCAGACCCTCAAAGTCTACCTCCGATAAGGAACCATTCTTGTCAAACTAGGAAGGGCTCACCCCCCGCCCCTCCCGGAAGGAGCTCCCTCAACCTGGCTCTGTCTGCTGAGAATACCAGGGTTCTGAGGAAGGGCACATGGGAGAACACTAGCTGCTCAGATGAAGCCTGACCATGCCCTCCTCTTAACCAAGGAGTCACTCACCCCGAAGGTGTCTTCCTCTGGTTTGTGGGTCACAGTGATAGGCGGTGTGGGGCTCACTTCATAGACTGAAAACCAAACAGAAGAGGAGCAGGGGTTGGCTTGCTGGCCAGCAGAGGCTCCAAGCCAGCTTCCTCCCGCCGCCCCCTGAGCCTCCAGGCCCGGGAGAGCACCCCATGAAGCCAGACTCTGACTGCCTGCCCCCCACCCCGGGGACCTGCCCCTACTGGCAGCCACGTGGCCAACTGGACTCTGCTGCAGGGTCTCCCTCCGCTCCCCCATCAGGGAGGCAGATCCAGGAGGCCCGGGGCCCCCCTCCCAGCCCACGAGCATCCCCCTAACATGGATTTCCAAACACACTGGCAGCAAGCCCCTGGGCCTTGCTTCCCAGCAGGTGGGGACCCAGGTGTCACTCTGTCCTCCATCTGGAGTCACCTCCTTGGCCAGAGGCGACCCAATTCAGAGTCCCCCAGAAGAATGGCGAGTCCTCTGAGACTGAGGACAAGTAAAGAACCGCAGGTGGTGTCCACGTCGGGGCCCAACGGCACAGGGTGCCCCAAACAGGACTGTCTGCACTGGCGCCGGTCCCCTCCCATGGGGACCAGAGAAAACCCAGAGAGGTTTCCCGCAGCCCATGACTGACACACCGAATCCTTTCAGTCCCAAGTCACATGTGCACCAAGTCTCAGTGACCCTCTGAGACACACTGGCCTCTCAGGAGACCCTGTCCGTCACAGCTGTGCACCAGGTGGGGCCCGGCCACGTCTGGGGCCTCGGGGCAGGTGGGAAGCACAGCGGGGTCCGGGGCTGCAGGTTCTCTCCACAAGATCAGCCAAGATAGCCAACAAGGGTCTCTCTATGGGGCAGTGTGACCCCACATGCCCCCTTTCAACATGCTCTGGCCTTAGAAACCGCCCCCCAGGGAAACTGAGGCACGGAGCTGCTGCCCAAGAGGCATGGGCGTGGAACAGCCCGAGAAGTATCTCTACTCTCCGGTTCCCTCTCCTGGCCCTCAGCTGCCCACGGTCAGGGACAGCGGTGGACTAGGGGAGACGGCTGTCTGGGCTCAACAGTTACCGGAAGGGTCAGGACAGATCAGCTTCAAAGCAAAAAGTAGAGCAGACTTACTAGAGACGAAGTTGTCCGTGCTCTCTGCAAAAGAGACAAAGAGACAATTAACCAACATAATGCAAGACAGGAGAGGTGCACTGTGTTCCTCACAGCTAGGCCCTCGCCCACTCCCGTGACCCCGCGTGGCCCCAGCACCTGAAAACCGAACTCCTTGGCATGTCACCCTTCCCCCGCTCTCACCACCTCCTCAGGAGGGTGGTCCTCCAAATGCAGACTGAATGAGAGAAAGTTCCCAATTTCAAGAGAAGCGGCCTGGCCCACCTGGGGCCTGGGAAGCAGACTACGGGATGAGGAATTAAATCTAAGACACGATGTCTCACCGACAGTCCGCCCTCCTTTGAGTCACTAGAGTACCGGGGGTCCCGGGGGTACGTGAGACCCTGAGGAGATGCTGCAGGATGAGCCTGGACCTTCTGAGAATGCCAGCGATGACCTCAAGACAAAGTTCCTCGAACTGCTATGTACAGGTTATGCTGTAGGTCACTGGGACATGCTCGGGGCCCTTCCACAACTGACCAGACCCCAGGTGACCCCAAGTGACTTGCTGTCTGGCCTCTAGCAATGGCTCACAGAAGGGTGAAGGCTTGGCCTCACGAGACAGGGGCTGTGCTAAACTCGTCCTGTAATGTACCACCCCATCCCTCTAACCGCCCTGGGAGGCGGGTGGCATTATCCCCATTCAACGGATAAGGAGACCAGCTGACAGAGATTAAGAAACTAATGGACTCCCACTCATCTAAAAACTGGATTGGAATTCGAGTCTCAGTTCCAAGCTTCAGCGGGAAACGGAATCACTCAGAGGGTTCCCCAGTGAAAGAAATGGGGGCCCCTCGGAGAAGTACTTACTCCCTGGGCAGGGCTGAAAGAGTACAAGAGGTGCTGGAGCATTCACGGGCGCCAGAACGTGAGGCCGTGCCCACACATTAATGGGGGCGCAGAGAAAGGACGCAGTTGCCAACTCTAAGGGGTGATGAATTATACCCGCCCGAAATGTGTAGGTGGGAGCACTAACCCCCAGGACATCAGAATGTGACGGTATCTGGAAGTGGAGTCTTTAAAGGGGTGAGAGAGTTAGAAGTGAGGTTAGGAAGGCTGGTGATAATTCAATACCAGTGGTGTCCCTATAGAAAGGGGAGGTTAGGAGCCAGGCACACAGAGCAAGGACGATGTGAGGACACAGGAAGGGGACACAAGCCAAGGAGAGCAGCCTCGGGAGGAGCCAGCCCTGCTGACACCTTGACCTCAGACTTCTAACCTCCGGGTCTGTGAGAAAGTAAGTTTCTGTGGTTTTGGCCACCCGCCTCCGGCACTCTGTTCCGGTGCCCCACACGTGGGTCAGAAGCCATCGGACAAATGAAATCAATACACACGAGTCCATACCAAGGTGAGATAAATAATTGAAGAGATGAATGAGGAAGAGGAGGCAGCTCTTCCTTACAGTAGAATTCCAATGAATAAATGTAACAGAAGGAAGGAGGAGAATAGAAAAAAAAAAAAAACACCACTCAACACACGCCCCAGTAGTCATTGCTCCAAGCAAGAATCATCAATGAATGCTAAAATTAACGTGTGAAAGGGTGGTGAAAACAAGCTGTTTACAAAAGTCCCACTAACGACAAAGGGAAAACCGGTCAGCTGGCTCGGCGGGACCAAGTGATCAGGTCGGCATCACCAGGGGACTGGTGGCGAGTCAGACCCAGAGGGCGCAGCACCCTGCTGTGAAGATGTTCCCCCAAAACTCGGAAGCCACCCCAGGCAAACCCACACCGTGAGACAGCCCAGGGCACAACCAGTGAGCATTCGTCAAAAGTGTGCAGACTGTGGGAGACCAAGGAAGACTGGGGACCGTCCCAGATTTAAAGAGAACAAGGTGACAGGGCAACAGCGCAATGCAGAGTCCCAGACCGGGTGCCAGGGAAGAAAAGGGCAGCTTTGGGGTGCTGACAAAATGTAAATAAAGTCTGAGGATTCGATAATGGCTTCGCATCACTGTCAATACCTCGTGATTATGTAAGATGCTACCATTTGGGGAAGCACGGTGGAGGGTATAAGGAAGTTCTTTGTGCTATTTCGTAACTTTGGGGGGAGGTAAATGTCAAACTACTCCAAAAAAAGTTAAATATCTTTTTAAATGTTTTAAAAGAGAAACATAGATTACTGGCCCACCCACCCTACCACACACATAGTTTCTGACTCAAGGGGTCTCGGTGGGTCTGGAGAACCTGCATTTCCAATTAGCTCTCGGCTGATGTGGATATCGCTGGTCCCTTTGAGAACCACTGCACCCGCCGCACCGGGAAAGATTAGAACTCACTCACCCACCCATCCACCCATCACCCGTCCACTTAGTACGGCCACCACGAGAACCGAAGATCAATTCATTGAAAGAGCCCCAGTGTGCGGTAACAATTATAACGCAGTGGTATAATTTTAAGTAATTATAATTACAATTTATGGGCTCGATAATGATACTTATAATACATGTGGCCCAGGCCCCTGGGCGGGTGGGACGGCACACGGCCTTGGCGGTTCCGTCTGTCTGCTCTCAGAACCCTGTTCTCAACGTCAGCTCTCTGCATGTGGGGGCGGGAGGGGCCCACGTGGTAACCGCGGTGTCCCCGCGGCCTCACGGAAGGAGGGAGGAGCAGGAACCGGCCTCTAGATCCAGGGCGCGGCAGGTGTGAGGCGCACTGACGGCCTGCTCCCCTGGATAATTTACTCCCCTGGACGCTCAGCCAGTTTGTCACTCGGCATGACTGGCCTGTCTTTTCCTGGTCACTGCCTTTTCATTTTCCTCCGCTTCCTCTGGTCTCACAAAATAAGCAAGCCTTCGAGCAGGGCGGCCCTGGCAGGCCGCGGGAGGGCCTGAGGACACCACTGCAGGCGAGTCTGTCCTCCCTCCTGTGTCCCGGAGACCAAGTCCACCAAATGCCACAGCAGCCACAGGTCACAGGCATGGCTGCCTCTGAGCCCCGCAGGGGCCTTGTTAAAGCAAACGCCCCTCCCCGAGTTCCCGACTCCGCAGAGCTGGGGGTGCTCCAGAACCTGGCTTCCCCCACGGGCTGGCCTGGGGACCACCCCCAGGGAAGCGCCAGCCTGAGCAGAGGTGGCCTGGGTACAGCGGTGTCCGGAGCCAGTGAGAAGGGGCTGCTGTGTCTCCAGGGACAGAGGTCGCATCCGTGTGGCAGGGAGAGTGGGTGGAGCTGCTCCCTCCCGCAGGGAGGCGGGGCCAAGGAGAGCCTGTGCCCACCAGGCCGTCCCACTGTCCCCGGCCCTCCAGACCCCCTGTGCAAAGGGGTCCAGTACGGCCCGCCCTCCCTTCTGAGAGTCCTAGAGTTCCCACTCTCTGGGCCCTTTGGAAAAAGGGGGCTTCACCCCTTGCCCACGAGGGAGTGTAGAGTGACCACCTAACAGAACTCATTCTCTAATCACAAGAGGGAGAAAGCCCAGGTGAAGGGCCATGCCAGCCCTTGACGCCCACAAGGGCCATGCTCACACTGTGGCTGTGAGAGCACAGCATCGTGCACCCCAGGGCCGTGCTCCCACCGTGTGGTCCAGGGCTGCACCGACTCCCAAGGCGGCCCGGCGGGGCCCACCTGCAAAGTCCCCGAGACCTCTGACCTGGCACACCAGGGACGACTCCCAACGGGTGACCAGGGTCTCGGACGTCAGCAGGCCAGAGCGTCCCCTGAGCTCCATCACGCCCTGGGCTGCAGTGGCGAGGAGTAAGCTTCCCACGCAGCCTCACTTCCCCCAAGTCTTACTCTCAGAGCAGCTACTCAGACAAGAGTTTCGAGTTTGGGGGCAGGGTTTGCACTGAGATAAGCAAGGCCCGGGGCTTGCTTATGGGGGTGCTGCACGAGGGGGTGCTGCACGGTGCCAGCTTTGCGTCTCTCTCTCCTCTCTCCCTCCCCCCTCTCTCTTTGTCCCTTATCTGATCAGAACCCCCAGTTTCTGGGGACTAAAGGCCAAGAGGTCATCCAGCTTGTCCCCAGCGGGAATCGCCAGGCCATCAAAGACCTGGCCTCATCAGCAGAAACCTTCCGACTGCCAGACCCACCACGAGATGCAGCCACCACTCGCTCTGAACTCTCTGGGTGTTCTCTTCCCCTCCAACCTCAGGAAGGCACTTGAAACATTCTAGCCCAGACAGAGGCAGGCAGGGTCCCCTCTGGAACACTCAGACAAAGTTCTGCCATTGCTACAGTCGCTGCCCTGGTGCAGCTGCCATCAGCCACGTCAGAGCGAAGGGTGTCTGTCAGCTGTCACCCATCAGCTCGGCTCAGAATGACAGAGAGAGGCAAGGAACAATGCACACGGGCCTGGAAGCCCAGACCCTGACCCAGCTGCGCTACTGACCAGCACCAACGAGGAGGTCCGGCTCACTCCCCGTCCAGTGCGGAGGAGGGGAGCTGGAACAGCGCTGGAGCCCCTGGCAGTGGACAGCCACGGAGCCATCACTGTGCGCCACAGCCTGTGTGGTGTGTGCTATATGCACCTTGAGTAATTTCAAAGCCACCGGTTCCTAACGGGAGCAGTGCAACTGTGCCCATTTCAAAGAAGAGGAAACCGAGGCTCCGAAAAGCAAACTATCATGCCCGAGGCCTCCCGACAAAGAAAAGCCTGGGTCAAGAGTCCCTGCCCTTCCTGTCCAACTCTCAAGTCCCAGCTTTCTCCACGGCACACACTGTGCCCTCACCTGCACAACTGCGCACTTCCTGGGGGGGCTAGGTTTGCACTGTGACAGCTGCTGGAAGCCAGACCCTACCTAGGTGACACGAACCACTGGGGTGGCTGACCAGTGACGCAAGGTGACAGGGTCAACGTCAGTGCTGCTTGACCCCTCAAGCTGCTTGCCCCACCCCCAAGCTCCCAGACAGAACCCCAGCACCCCACAGCCGTCGCCTGCCCTCACCAGGAAAGGGCTCCTTGAGGAAGTGGCCGTTGATGGTCTGGCTGGCAGTGCCCAGCGGGTTCTGGGCGATGAGGGTGTAGTTGCCGTTGTTGTAGTGGGTGGGCTTGTTGAACAGCAGGCAGCCCTCGGAGACCTCGCCCTCCTGGTAGTGCTCCACGCGGATGATCCTGGACTCCCGCAGGGGCTGCCCATTGTGCAGCCAGCGCAGCGTAGGCGGCGGGTTGCCGCGCACCACGAACTCGATGCAGTGCTCCAGGCGCGGCTCGGGCTCCTCCAGGCTCACCACGCGTGGGGGGTCTGCGGGGAGAGGCCAGCTGGCGCCCAGCACGCAGAGGCTCCGGTGTCCTGGGGCGGCCTTCCCGCAACCAGCATGGGAATCCCAATTCTAACCCCCAACCCAGCTCCAAACAAACTGAGAAAATCAGAGGTCCCCCACCACCACCCCCCAGCAGAGGGTGAGACATCTGTCTTCGCCCAAGCTCCCCGATCCGCCACAGCTACAGGGCCCCTCTCATGACCCTTCAGGGCCTTAATGACAGGCGGCCTGAGTCAAACTAGAAGTGTCCTGCAGGCCTGGCGGAGTCTGAGGCTCAGCACGCTCTGAGGGACAGGAAGGCACGCGACTGGTCCGGGACTGCTAAGGGCAGGACCCATTGGCTCTGCTGAGAAGAGTGTTTCCGCCCCTCCTGGCAGCCCCGCCCCCTGCTCTGGCTCAGCCCCGCCCCCGGCACGGCGCCCCGCCCTCCCCGCCGTCACCCCCCAGCACAGCGCCCACTCACAGTGCACAGTGAGGGCGACGCTGGCGTTGCTCATGCCCACCACGTTCTCTGCAATGCACGTCAGGGTGAAGCCGTTGTCCTCGCTCGTCACGTTGACGAGCGTCAGGTTGATGGCGTGCACGTTGGTCCAGTTCAGATTGGTCTGAAACCCCGACAGAGACACAGCCGTCCAACCGCTGCTACAGGGCGGGCCCCCCCCACGCCCAGCCCCCAAACAGCTTCAGGAATCCACAGGAAAAGCTGAGAGGAGGGTGAAAGTGGCCCGTCCGGTGAATGTGCGCTAAGGGCCAGGCCCTCTCGGGCCAAGGTCTCAGTCATCCTCACATGCACCCAGAGAGGGGAAGGGCAGCGCTGCACCCATTGTACTGATGAGGAAACCAAGGTGCTTGGAAACTTCACGGCATGTTTAACACCGAGTTGCATAGGAGACACTGGCTGGGTGGGACGCCAGTCTACGTGCTTCCCCACTTCCCCCCTCCTCTCCCTTCGCTTGCTTCCATTCATGACTTGGCTCATTAACACGAAGAGGTGGTGGGTCCCCAACCTCCGACGGGCTGGAACCCAGGACACCTACCTGGTGGGTGTTGATGGACTGCAGGCCAGTGACTATCCAGTCCACGTCAGGCAGGGGTGACCCAGAGCCATTGCAAGTGACCACGGCATTGTCCCCCTCGCGCACGGTCAGGTTGACGTGACTCACACTGATCTCAGGAAGGTCTGGGAGGGAGGAGAGGCAGGGGGAGAGACAGGCAAACACTGTCCACCAAGGCTCCGCCCACGGGTGGGTGTGGCACTTCCAGTTTCGCGACTGAGTTGTCAGCAGGCGCCCAGGTCCCTGAAGCGTCACACCCCCTCCCCAGGAGAGCACAGGACTCAGAATTTAGGCCCCTGGAGTGGATTCTCCTCCAGGGCATGGACTTGGAGGAGGGGGGACACAGCTGCTCAGGAATGCAGCTCTAGCAAGGTATCAAAACACAGCTTCCACTTCGGGGAGCTGGTTCTCAAAAATTTGCTCTGCTCTGGCCTGCACAGGGGGTCTGCTAGAAATTCCAATTTCTGGGACCCTACCCAGACATCCTGATGTTGTCTGTGTAGGGCCCAGGAACCTGCATTTCTAAAAGACCTTGAGACCCCCCCAACACAGGAGGTCCAAGAGGCTGCGTGCGAGACACACCCCCGGGGACCGGTGACAGGCAGCACCCACAGAGGAAGCACCGGGCCTGCCGAGGAGGCACAGGCGTGACCCAGGAGGAAAGAGGTGAGCCAGGTCTGCGCCCAGGGCAGAGCCAAGGCAGGGAGGGTGGTGGGCAACAGAGCACCCCGCCTTCCGGGCGGCGCCGGCTCTGGAGTCAGGGCAGGGGTGTGGCTCACTCACCGCACTGGCTGATGTTCATGCGGAAGAGGGGCAGCTGGGAGCCCTCGGCGCTGATGCAGTAGAGGCTCTGGCTGTTCAGCTTGGCCTCCCCCTGCTCTTGCCACAGCTGCATCCAGCGGATGTCACAGCTGCAGTTGAAGAAGTTCTGCTCCAGTCTCCTGCGGGCAAGAAGGCAGGGAAGGGAACTCCTGAACCGCAGGTGGCCCGCTCCCTCCCAGGGCCCTGAGGGCTCCCCCTGCTCTTCAGGGGTTAGGGAGAAAAGGGGTGCGGCGTGGCTGCAAAAGAAACAAAAAATACTTAAAATGTCCATGGATTTATTTAGTCTTTAAACTAATAAACTCATTTGAGGAAAAGAAGTCCACTCCGCTGAATTCATTTAGATATGCCAGCTTGGGACACTCCCCTGCTCAAACCTCTCCGGGTCAAAGGCCTGTGGCGTCCACACCACTGTCCATCCCTCTGAACTCGTCTCCCACCTCACCCCTCTCCTCTCCGTCAGCCACACCCAAGATGCACGCGCACCCAACACTATGCTGAACTCCGCAGGCTCATCCCCCAGCTAACATCGACCACAGGAGGAGGCATGGGGGAGGGGAGGGAGGGCAGGGCGCCCCGGCTGCCCAGGGTGCTGGGGAGGCCTGAGGCCATGCAGCAGCGATTTGAGTTTGCGCTGTAGGAACTGTGTGGGGACCCGGCAACCCTGAGGGGGTGACACTGAGGGTCCAGGCACCGGCAATACATGCAAAGTGATGCTGCTCAGTGGGGTCTGTCCCAGCTGCTTACTTGACAAGATGAGGCCATTCACTATTAATTACTCGTAAAAATACAGACTGTCCACCTGCGGGGAGCACTCTAGACCAGTGAGGGTGCCTCGGTCAGGCCTGCCTCTGCGCTGAGCCAGCCTGCAGTGCACCCAGCCTCTCAGGGCCCCTGGGGAGGCGGGCAGTGCCAGCGTGTGCTGAGGCTGGTGGGGACCAAGTTGAGGCGTCTGGGACCTGGCTAAGACACACCAACAAGGGCACACCAACAGCATTTTTGTTCCTTCCCATCCTTTTCCTCTGGGACCCGATCCAACAGAAGGGACATGCCATGAGACCTGGTCCTCTCCTCCCATCCAGAGTCTTCTGGAAACCCCGAGTTATGCCCCTCACCCTCTGGACGCTCCTCCTAGACACCAAGGCACACAGGCCACAGAAAGCACTTTGACTGAGTCTCAGCACGGTGGTCCCTCCACGGAGCACACCCACCACCATCCTCCTGTCCTGACGGGGGCTGGGGGGGCTCCAACAGAGAGACAGACCGGCAGGTGCAAAGAAGGCCAGCCCACTGCACCGCAGCTGAAGGGAACCTGAAGTTGAGCTTCCATTGACAATGCTGGTGGCCCGTGAATAATGGAACAGCAACAAGGCAAAGCTTACCACACCAGCCTTTGCCCAGGATGGCCCGGGGCCTAATTGCAAGACCCGGGGGGTTCCAGCAGATTAGCTCGGCCCCATGGGACATGTGCACCAGACCCTCTGCTGGGGAGATGTGGGGCGATGGCCAAGACTGGGTGTTTAGAAAGCAGTGATTCTCAGCCAGGCGTCACCTGGGCTTTCTTCTCCCACCTCAGCATGGCCGCTGCCAGGGCCAGTCCTGGGGCTGTGGGAAGTGCCGAAGGGACCCAGACCTGCCATCACAGTCCTGGCAGCACAGGCCCAAGGGGCCCAGTGCTGGGCCGAGGCCTCCTGGGGACCGCAGTCCAATGGTAGAAAAGGCCTGCACTGAGCCGGCTGGGGTGCCCTGGGCCCGTGCAGCAGGTGGAGTAGTGTCCCCCTCAAAACATGTCCCAAGTCCTCATCCCAGTGCCTGTGAGTGTGAGAAACCTCAGTTGGAGGCAGAATCTTCACAGATGTCACCATACAAAGGATCCAGGATGAGGTCGCTCTGGGTTAGGGGTGGACCCTGAACCCAATGACTGGTGTCTTGATGGGAGATGCAGCAGGGAGAGGTCAAGGACTAAGAGATGGGAGACACGGCCATGTGAAGGCCGAGGCCAGGGTTCCACAGGCCGAGGGACCCTGGAGCCCTTGGGCTGGAAAGGGCTGCAAGCGATGACCCTCCCCTGAGCCCTGCGGACACCTGATGTTGGACTTCCAGCCACCAGAGCAGTGTGAGTATCCATCCCGGTGGATTTCAGCCACCAGATTTGTGGTAATGGGTTATGGCAGCCCTAGGGAACCAGGATAGCAAGGAACTGAATTCTCCAGGGCTCTGTTTTCACTTCTGTAAAATGGGGATAATTGTGCCCGACATTCCTTCTTCAAAAGGTTATTATGGGGATTAGTGATACATGTTAATGTGCTCTGTGAATTAAAAGGGGGCTATAAGGCAGCCAGAGATGATTACTATAATTACACAATTATCGACACGGCTGTTGAGTGACTTCTCGGAGGCCCGTGGGAGTGGTCACAGGCCAGGCTCAGCTCGAACCCATTCCCGACACTGAGGCGGTATTTACCAAGCCGATTAAATCTGCAAATTACACCACCAGTAATGATCACTCTGCTCTAAGGAAATGAAATACTCCGATCTATTGTAATCACATCTGCTCTGTGTGTGCAGGGCATTAAGAGAAGCCTGTTGGAGACACACTAACAGTCCTCAGGGCACCTCGGGGGGGTTTCTGAGCTGCGAGTTTCTATCCTCTGCTGCCTCCGGCCCCTGCCTCGATTACACCGTGGGCTACAGAACCCAGGCCTCTTCTCTCTGAGGCCTCATCCCTGCGACAGCCTCTGACTCTGGCTCTGATCTCTGGACAGGCAGCTCCGGCCTCTCCGTAAGGGAAAACACCGTCCCGCCCTGACCGGAAACTTCTGGGGGTGCTGGGCCTTGAAAGCAGTGGCAGGAACACAACCAGGACCAGGTGCTTGGCGGAGAGCACAGCCTTCATCGCACGCACGTCAATGAGAAAGGAGAGAAGGAGGCCCCTGGCACAGGGCAAGTGCTCTGGCACACGGGCATGTTTGGGTTTTCTCCCTCTCGATTCCACTCCGGGGATCCTGCACCATGAGCGTGGCTTCTGGAAGGTGACGTGAGTCTCGTGGGGTATGTGGCTGAGTTGTACAAGGACAGACCAGTGGTCTGTGGAGACATCAGGCCTGGATGGTGGCGACAGTCCCAACACTGGTGCCCAGAGGTCCCATTTACTAGCTGCGTGATGGTAGACCAGTTGTCTATTGTGGCCGAGGCTGCAAGCTCTCCTTGGTAAAACTGGTTACAAGGATACCTCCTCATGGGATTGTTCCAAGGATGAGACAGCACCTTGTACACATTAGGTGCTCAATATATGCCTCTTCTTTCTCTTTCTCTACTACTGGAAAAGTTGTAGACAGGCAACACTCATGACGGGCCATCCCCACATCAGTTGTTCTATCAAGGACCTTCTACTGGGGAGGGGCCGGTTGGCGAGGGCGCAGGTCCTAGGAAAGGGCCAAAGGTCACAGTCTGCCCCTCTGTTCCTGCAGGAGGCCGCTCGAACCTCAGCCTCCTCCTCTGGCTGTCACGGCACACCCCGTCTCCCTCTGGCTTCCCCTCTGGGGCCGAAGTCCTTTCTTCCTGGAAATACCCGACCGGTTCCCACACCCTAGCCCGCAGGCTCCGCCAGGCAGACCCTGGCAGTCTGGATGGCTCATGGCAGATGGCGCCATGTGGACTAATCAGGAAGCCGGACAAGAAAACACTGCCCCCTCTTCCGTTTGCCAGGAACTGAGATTGTTTGGATTTTAATCATGGCCACAGCGAAGAGCCAGCACACGGCCGCTCCAGCCAAACGACAAATTTTCCACTCGCACCATTCAATTCTCCCTTAAAGTACAGACCCCTCCCAGGGCGACTGCCCCTTAGAGGGGGCTTCTTTATCTTCCAGCGTCACATTCTTCTTCTTTAGCCACGCGACAGAAATTAAATGCTCCGTGGACGCGTCGGCTCACACACCGACTCACTCTGGAGGGCACGTCTTCATTCCCCCGTAAGTCACGTCCGGCTCACTGGTATATCGATTGCCAGGCGAAGATTAATGCAGAATCCCAGGATCCTCTGAGGAACGCGGCATCTTCTTTCAATACGTGTCCTGGGAACATCTTTTTCTAAAACTCCATGCAACGGGCCACCAGGGCAGCACCCCACTGACCTCACCCGCAGTGGCTCTTCGTAGGGAACACTGAATGCTTTCTCGGTAACTGAGCCACCTGCAGCCCCCGGGCGTCCCCCGGAGAGACACCATTCCCTGCAGGTGCTCCAGGAGAGCTGGATGCCCAGGGTCCCCCCAAAAGAAAGTCCCCAGTTAGCTCCCTTGTGTCGGGGTCCCCGATCAGTCCTAGGGCAACGCAGGGAAAAACTGCAATCATTCACGTTTTGAAAGTTACTGCACAGTAGACCCCTGGACTGAAAACAGACTGGAATTGTCGGGAAATAGCTGAGCACAGTGGTCAAGGCCTCGAGCCCGCATGCTAACGGCTGATTAGTGCAGTGGGTGGTCTTAACTAAGAGGCTTAACCTTGCTAAGCATCTCCGTGTCCCTGAATATGAAATGACAGTAGTAATTCCTACCCATAGAATTGCCATAAGGACTAAGGCAAGCAACATATATAACTCTACAGACTGTTTGGCATAGTGCCTGGCACAGAGGAAGGTCTCAGAAATAGTGCCAACCTGATCCCAGTCTGGCCGATTCACCCCTAAGGTCTTTTCTACCTACAAAGACGGGAATGAGCACAACCCGTCCAGGGTACCTGTTCCACAGTTAGATGCCTGCGACATTGTCTAGCTTTTCAGTGTTTTTTAAGATTTTATTTATTTATCTTTAGAGGGGAAGGGAAGGAGAGAGGAAGAGAAACATCAATGTATGGTTGCCTCTTGTGCGTCCCCTGCTGGGAACTGGCCTGCAACCCAGGCATGTGACTGGGAATCCAACCGTGATCCTTTGGTTCATGGGCTTGTGCTCAATCCACTGAGCTACACCAGCCAGGGCAACGTTTTTTAAAGAAACACATCTGTATTCCCCTTTCACAAGCTTGGGGAAGGGTTTTTATTGGTGTGCCTCTGGATCGCAGCTGGGCGTGGCTAAGCAGCTCTGATTGCTTGCCTGCCGGCTGGCCGTGCCACACCAGAGTGGGGCCTGGTGAGAGGGCAGAACGCGGAAGGGGAAGCGCCCACAGCAGAGCGGTCCTGAACTCCCCACACTGTCCACGCGATGCTCCCTGCATTTCCCATCCACGGGTTGGTCTCTGTGAGCGTCACAGGGCACACATGTCCGCAAGGCTGAGCAGGGTCCACAGGGCCATCACGGTGCGATTACTGGTTGTGGGTATCACCCTTCCTGACCGCTGGGTCAGAAAAGAACCCACTCCCAAACCCAGGTCTCACCAGGTGGGGGGACACCTGCGAAAAGGCCAACAGTGTGGGCAGGTGAAGGCCGCTGCCCCAGGTAAAGACAGTAAGGCAACCTGCAAGCGGCGAACCTGGATCTGTGTCTCCAAGCAAAAGGGCGCACGGGAGCAGCGTCCCCGGAACCCCGACTGCCACGTCCGTCCACGCCCCAGCTCCTTTTCAGTTCATTCCCTGACTTAGTCCCTCCACATGACAAGCTGTCCCTCATGCCCAGAGGTGACCCCGCTGACTCACACACCAACATGAGTCATTTTTTCCGCCAGCGCTCACACATTTTCACTCATTCACCCAACATGTGTTTGGCTGGGGGCAGGAGCGGATGGATCAACATAGAAACCCAGCACAATTAAGCAGGCCACAGGCGGATCGACTAAGTGCATGGCCTGCGCCCCTCCAGATGCCCGGGGCTCAGGCCGGGCAGGCTGACGGAGGTCATGAGAGGAGGGGAAGACGTGCAGGCTTGGGCATGCGGTCGGAGGCCTGGGTCCGAGAGCGGGCTCTGCGGCCTTGTCTGCATCTCGGGAGATTTCTGGGGCTCGGAGCCTCACCTGCAGGTGCAGGGACGCCTCTGACAAGAGCAGCACAGTGACACCCACCTCCTGTGACGCTGTGCTGGTGAATCTACCCTCACACAAATGCAAGCACACCTGGTCATCCACGAGGTCAGCCAGGGCGAATGCTATTTATCAGGAGTCGGCAAATGCCCTCCGCTCTCACAAAGATCGACGGCACTAGTGCTAATGACCTATATCGAGGTGACACAGCTTGGCCCTGCTCCTAGGTGACAGTCCTGTCCTCTGAGCTGCACTGTGCCCGGAAAGGGGGTCGGAAATCCAGCAACGGGGCGGCTCGCTCTTGCTGAACATGGTACACCCCGTGTCACCCAGCCCAAGCAGCCCCTTCAGGGGACGCCCAGCCGCAGGGGCCCTGTGGCACGACACTTTCCCCGCTGCAACCTCCGCCACCCCACCCGCACACTAACTTGGACGGTCCCCGAAAGCGCACTTACAATTCCCGAAGACTCAGCGTCTGGAAGAGCTGCCACGAGAGTGTGGTGAGCCGGTTACTCGACAGGTTTCTGCAGGAGTGACAAGAAAAAGAGGGGGATTAAAGGGCAAATCTGGCACAGACCGTGCTCTCAGGAGCAGGCGGGGGCACTTCCTGGGGCCTGGCTTCACTGCCCTCCTTCTCCTTTGCTCCATTCCGCGGCCCGTCCATCTGCCGCTGGTCAAGGAGAGGATCCTGCAGCTTCCCGAAGGGACAGGTTTTAAAAATAAAAAAACATACATCCACTCCCCACCCCCAAAGTTCAGGGAGCCTTCTGGAAGCCGCCTTCCCGAGGGGGCACAGACAGCTCAGGAGGCACGAGCCGGCACACGGCTGCGTTATCACCCCCACGGCGGTGCGGTCGGCCTCCAAACCCCGTGCGTGGTTAGCGCGGGCATCTTGATGAGCCCGGAGACGTGTGTGCGTCCACGAGACCAGCCCCGGAAACAACGCCGTGGGCGGAGCCACCACCTCTGACCGAGGCTCCTCCCCACTCTCTGGTTATAGGACACGAACGTGTATCGACATCAGCTGTCCCTCTTAACCAACTGTGTATAATATAGTTCTCATGACTGTACACTGTGCTGTACCGTACAAATCACTGGGACCTGCTCCTCTTCCGTTGCTGAAACTACACGCCCTGTCACCCACAAGTCCTCTTTTTTTAAATTCTTTCATGGATTGATGTTAGAGAGAGAGAGAGAGGAAGGGAAAGAAAGAGGGGGAGGGACATCTATTTGTTGTTCCACTTACTTGTGCATTCACCGGTGGATTCTTGTATGTGCCCTGACCAGGGATCGAACCTGCAACCATGGTGTATCACGATGATGCTCTAATCAACCTAGCTGCCCAGCAAGGGCTTTAGCAACAAGCATTCCTAACATTCGCACAAGTCAGAAAAAACTCTGTACCAGCCGCACCTACCTTCCCTTCCCCCGGCAGAGATGCCCGTCAGTGATTAAGACGTCAGCCTTTCGTTCACACTTCTTTTCTCCCCCTAATGGCCACTTAATTGTTCTCATTAGGATGTACAGGGGAAAGGAGGAGCCATTAGTCTTCCAAACAAACGAAGAAACACGCCCACAGTTATTATTTCCGCCAGGCTCCACAAGGAACTTGATGTGCTCACAGCTTTCAAAGGCACTGCTGGGACTGAAGTGACCCCCCAGGAACGGTGCTCCCAACTTGGGGTGACAGAGAGGGTGGCAGTCAGAACCCAACCTAGGCGGACATGTGTGTGCACGCACACACGCACACACAGGGAGGGGTCTGTGTCTGTGGGACATGCCGGCCGTGAGGCAAGCAGAGACCTTGGCCTGCACTCACACCCTGATGCTCCTATGCATACAGGTGCGTCCGCAGTGAAACGGCTTCTACAACGACTCTTTGTGATGAGACAAATACAGGCTTCAAGGAGGGGCAAGGGGGGTGGACCACTGGTAAGGCCCCTCTGGAACTTAATGTTCAAGCTGCAAGTGAAAACCCAAGAGAACAGCAGCTGTGAGGAGCAGAGAAGAGCGTAGGCAGAGGGATGCAGGTAGCTGACGCTGGAGGGGAGGCCAGCTGCCTGAGCCAGGGGCCTGGAGCAGAGCCCTGTGAGTGGTCACCTGGCAGCAGGACGAGATGAGCCACACTGGGGTGGGGGGGGTGCTCTAGGAAGCAGGAGTAGCACGTGCAAAGGCCTGAGAGGGACGGGGTGCGGGGGTGGGGGCAGAAAGGCGGCCAGGGGGCGTGGTCTGGAAAGGGGGAGAAGGGGATGTGCCACGCCCACCTAGCTGACCACGGTAGGGGTTTGGGGTTCTTGATTTTAAGGAGCAACGGGAAGGTGAAGGATGGTCCCCTGGAGGGAAGGGCATAACCTGACTGCCATTCCCAAGGGCTGAAGGACGGTGCTAGATGGTGGCAGACCATGCAGGAGGCTGCCGGGACACTCAGGGCAAGGGGAGGGGGTCGAGGTAATTAAGAGGACAGATTCAGGTGCTGGAGGTAGAGCCCAGGGGCTTCCTACTGGACGGGGTCTGGCAGAGGGAGGAGAGAGACCAGAGCGGCCAGGCAAGTGGCCATGTCACTTAGTGAGATGAGGATGCTGCCATAGGTCCCCTATGTGGGGGGAGGTGGCGAGGGGGAAATCAAGAGCCTCCCACTGGAGAACATTGTGTGTGGTGCCTGCTGGGTATGTCTGTGGTAAGACGCAGGGGGAGACGTGGAGCTGGGGTGAGATCGCAGAGTATCACAGGGCGTTGCAGGAACAGACTGCCGAAGCCAAGAACAGCCTGAGGGACAGGCTCCCCCTTCTCGCCTGAGGCAGCCCCATCTTTGGCAACAGCCCACAAACTGTGCAGAGAGGTGGCCCCCACTGTAAGGATGCAGGGGACAGCTTGAGAAGGGGAGGGACAGCGGACAGGCGCCCCTGAGGTTTACTGCTCTGACCTCTGCCCTGCAGCCCGCACACCCTTCTCACAGAATCCCTAAGGCCACACAGCTCTCTCTCCAGGGAAGTCCCCGTACTCCACAAACCCCCACACACTCCTGGTGTGAGTGACAGCACCCAAGCCTTAACCCACCTGCAGACTCAGCTTCACAAAGCCCCAGCGATGGCCCGTCTCACTCCTGCCAAGAGCCTCATACCCCACTGACAGGAGGGAGGGGTGACCCCTGGGGGCCCCACTGGGGACCAGCTCGAACAGGGCCCCTCCTACTTGGGCAAGCAGAGCAAGGGAGTGGGGGAGCAGAGGCGTAGCCCCACTGAGTCAGGAGCCACATACCCCAGCTCGGGCCTTGGGGTGAAGGGAGTCTCCATCACTGTGAGACTCATCATCTCTGGCCCTGGTGGTATACCAGTCAATGGGGGGGACGCAGCCAGTAGAAGGGTTTGGCTTTGTTTTGCTGTTCCTGGTTTCCTGTCCCCCGCAACAGCGACGGCAGCACCAACCAGACAGGGCCAGTTGCCCGGGCTGCCCTCCCCGCCCTGGCGGCCCAAACCAAAGCCCCAGTCCAGGGGCTGAGCAGCAGCGGCCAGTGAGATCAGCCCCAGGCCTGATTGCTGCGCCCTGGGAAGAAACGTGGGGGCAGGGACAGGTGGAGGTACAGGCACGAGACCACAGTGGCCCGGCTGAGGTGGGAACCCTTGCCCCTCGCCAGGGAGGACCCATCAGGGGTCCCAAGGCAGGGGCAGGCTGCCAGCAATGTCCTTTCACAAAGGTCATGTTTTGCTACATTTGGCATAAATGTCACGAGAAAATTGGATTCTGAAAGAAAGAAAATAACAGGCATTCTGGGCAAATAAAGAATGAGAAACACCATTATCTCACAAGATAGAGAAGGGCAGGGGCTGGGACGCCAGAGGTGGGCTCTGGCTCTCCCAGGGGTTTCTCAGCTTCGGAAGAGAAAGGGCGCCCTGGGTTCCCCCGCTCGTGGCTGAGATGAAGCAGCAGCAGCCCAGGCTCTGTGTGCGCATGCGCTCCTCCACCCCGCGCACCAATCCACCAATCCCTGCCGCTCCAGTGGGAAAGCAAGGCCCTCTGACTCCTCCCTCTGACCAGGCCCTCCCAGCTCCTCTCCCCGCCCTGCCCACCCGCACCACCAGGGACCCTGCAGCACCCTCCCGCATTCCTGACCTCATCTCACATTTACCGCCACCACGCCAGGTGGGTATTACCATCTCCATGCTCCAGAGGAGGAAACGGGCGCTGAGGTTGCTATTCGAAGGTGAATGGCTCGGAGTGCTTTAATACAAAGACTCGCAGCAAGCCAAAAGCCACACCCCGAGGAACACAGCATCAGACACACAGGTAAACTCCCAGGTGCACCCGCACCACCCGGTACGTGGGCCCAGAGACGGAAAGGAGGTCCTTCTATACGGACACTATAGGTGAGAGGCACGAGGGGGCAGAAGACACCAGCCGTGCAGCCGCACACTGCGCCCAGTTCCAGATGCACACATGACGCGAGCCGAGAAGCCGAGCTCGGCTTTGGCCTCCCTGTCCCCACCCGCACTCATAAACTCCGGGTGCAGAGCCAGCGGGGAGGCTGAGGCACGGGGCTCCAGCAGACTCGCCACCCACGCGGAACTCACTGTCCCTGGCTTTTCTTCCAACTGGTGCCTCACCTGTATTCCCCTGTCTCAGCTTATTGATGGGCTGCTTACTCTGCTTATCAGAACAGAGTTTAATTAAGAACCGTCCTGCCTCTGGGCCCACAGCAGCCTCCTCGGGAGCCCCCTCCCTCGCAGGTCCATTGTCTCTGTCCCTGATGTTTTGCTTGGGTCAATGCACAGTCTCCAAGCCACCTGACCACTGGAATTCATCGGGTGAGCAAGATGTTACGAGATGATGCATCAAACACTTTCCCAAAATCAAGCTCCATGACATTGCCCCCGCATCCCTCATCTGAGACGGCCAAACAAAGCCATTAATTCTGTCTTGCACCGCCGGCTCCGTCACAGCCCAGACTCCGGGCCAGAGCAACGAACGATGGCGACGCAGCTCCTGGGCACTGTGGAAACAGCCTGACATGCACACGGCCCGACTCTGACCCTGAGGCCGGAGAAGGCCAAGGTGGCCCCTCCTGCCTGGCCCCGCAATGAGCGGAGAGCAGGGATCCCCCAGGCCAAACCCGCAGCCGGGTAAGTGGCCCCACAATCCAGAAGGATGTCGCCTCTGCCCTCGGGTCCCTGCTGGCCAACAAGAGGGTCACTCAAGAGGGGCCTTGTTGCCAGCAGACGCCAACCTGATGAATTCTTCTGTTGCCCTTCAGGGCTGAGAGCTGAGAAGGGAACACTAAGCCCCGCCCACAAAGTGACCCAAAGGTGGATTCTTCCAAAACCAGAAGGTTTTGTGCATTTCCGGGCCCAATGGTGAGGCAGACATCCGGAAATGCCTCCTCGTCTCCTGGCAGAGGCAGCCCCGTGTCTCAGGACCCTTCAGATCCTAGTGCAGAGGTATCGTTGGTACTGGGTGCCCCGCTCTCCCTGTGCCATTAAACCAAACTGCCCCGCCCACCACCGCTCACGTCTGCCCCCAGGACGCTGTCAACTCCGCTCTGCTCTGCTCCCACCTCCCTACCCGTCCTTGCTACCCCCTGCCTCTCCTCCGTCCCCACCCCCACCCCACTTTGGTTCCATCTTTGCTGGTGGACAGAATTGTGCCTCCCAAAATTCTTATGTTAAAGCCCTAACCCACAGAACCTCAGAACATGACCGTGTTTGAAGAGAAAGCCTTTAAGTGGTAATTAAGGTAAAATGAGGTCATGGGGTGAGCCCTCACCCTGTATGACTGGTGCCCTTATAAGAAGAGATTCAGACACAGACACTCCCAGAGGAGTGACTGTGTGAAGATGGCAGAGCAGATGCCATCTAAAAGCCAAGGACACAGGCCTCAGGAGACACCAGCCCTGCCCACACCTTGACCTTGGACTTCTAACCTCCGGGACTAAGAGGAAAGTCTGTGGTACTTTGTTACAGCAGCTCAAGCAAACTAATGCATCTGTTCGCAGCCTCCCCCACCCCTGATTCACCCCAAGGCCCTGAGAGTCAAATTAATGCCCAACTGTGAACCCGGAAAGCGTCCACATATGAGTCTCAGCCACTCCCCTCTCTCTGTCTGTGCCGGTCACTGTAGGTTCCAGCCACTAAGCCCTGCAGTCTGCTCTCTGTCCACTTGGGCAGCTCCCCCCTGTCATGCCCCACTGTCCTCCAGAACCATAGTCTGTTCCGCATGCATCCCAAAGGTAAACACCACGGTCACTGGCTTCTAGAGTGTTCTCTCTGCTGCTCACAGAAAGCACTGTTCTGGGCCGAGTGTGGGCTCACAGCACCAAGCACAGCTGCCCAGAAAGCAGCAAGGGCGTACCCCGCCTGGCCTCCCAGGCGCCTCAGGGGTGTGGCGTGTGGCTGCAGTCCCCACAATGGGAACCTTGTCCCCTTCATCCAGGAAGGTAGCCTTTTGAAAGGGATGAGTCTTCTTTCCTTAGGGTGCCATAGCCCCTCAGAAACCAGTCTGTCCTCTTCCGGTTCTCCCCGTGGAAGAAGCATGTCCTGGGTCTCCTGGGAGACAGCCTCCCCCCACCCCTGCCACACCTGGTGCAGCACCGGCCTCACAGAGAGTCTGCTACCGAGGAGCGAACCGCTGTCAGAATGCTGCCCACTCCTCCACGGGCCACGCACACCTCATCGGTCTTGACCTTGTGCTCTGTGCGGTCAGCCCACAGCTGACTTGGGTGCAGCCCACCGTGAGGGGCTGAAGGGGGCTGCCACCCAAGCCTCAGGTTGGCCTGGTGAGAACAAAGGGAGCCCCGTGCACAGTCATCACCAAGGCCTGCCACCGGCCACCAAGCACGCCCTACGAACCAGCCCCTGAAAGTCCAGGGCCTGCCACGTTCCTCCTGAAGGACAAAAATACTTTCCTACATCACTGACATATTTGCTTTTCCCTCAATTACATTGCTGTAAAAGTGGGTGGGGGTTAAAGCCATTTTTATTCAGCTAAATTACACTGGATGGCTCATTTAATGAACTTTAATGAAGCCAAAATGCTTTCTCTAATCAAATCTCAAGTGGCGTGACTGGTGTCTTGACCTTCGGTCAGGAGAGTGGAGGTGGCTTTCCTCCTGGGCCCCAGGCTGGGCTGAGCCAGGACTTCCCGGGCTGAGTTCTTGGGCATCCGAGGTCAGCAGGGTATCAGTGGGTCTCCAAAGAGAAAAACAAAACCCACGCTGCTCGAAGGGTGTTGCACCGCACACAGGTAAACATGGTTGAACACCACCACTTCCCAGAGACTTGACTGAGAGAAGGGGCTGTGGTGCCTCTCAGACCTGCCGGAACCCGGGAAGTCTTCCCCTGAAGACCCCAGAAAAGAGGTCACCCACGGGACAGTTACAGAAGTGACAGTTGGGATAAGACATAGGCATTTGATGGCACTGGGGGGTGGTGAACACACAATACAATGTACAGACAATGTGTTAGAGAGCTGTACCCTGAAACCTGTACACCGTTACGAACCAACATCTCCTCGATATAGTCCATTTAAAAAGTAAAAAAAAACCACACGCACAAAATTGCAGGGTAGTACGTCAAAAAAAATCTTTTTACAGATTATTAAATTATAGGTAAAATTAAAAGTGTTCTGAAATTCCACCCAAAGAGGATGTAATAAAAATAAGATGGGAAAAGAAACGTAAGTTTGAAAAATGAAAAGAAACACACGTTTGGTCTGTGTCCAGGGTTCCTGGCGAGTGGCTCCCAGAGCCCTCGGCAGTTTCCTGAGCGATAAATCAGGTGTCTTTTGTTTTAACGTTGGTCTACTTGTCCCCCGTTCCTGAAATTGCTTCAGAGAATGAGGTGACTTTTGGAAATCCCCAAAAGATGGGGGGTGGTTGCCAGGCAAACCATGAGTAGAGGGTGGAATGTATAGCCCCGCCCTCTGAGCTCTGGGAAGGTGCGAGGAGCTAGAGGCTGAACCAGCTGCCAGTGGCCAGCGATCGAATCTGTCATGCCTACGTTGGCAAGCCCTCCCCCCAAAACCCCAAAAGAGGGGCTTGAAGACCCTCCAGAGTAAGGAAGCTGAATGCTTCCAGGTGCCACAGAGCCGGGCCCGAAACTCCACAGGGACAAAAACTCCTTTATTTGAGACCTGGCCCTGCGTGTCTCTGGGTGTGGCTATTGACTCATACCCTCTAATATCCTTTGTAATGAACCAGTCGTCTAGTGGGGTGAAGAGTTCCCGAGCCTTCCTTTACGTGTTGCCTGGGTCCATGCTGCTGGCAGAGTAACCGTCCACCAAAGACGCCCACCCCCTAGTGACGGGACTTGTGACCACATCTCCTGCCATGGCAAAAGGGGCTCTGCAGGTGTGATTAAAAGAAGGGACCTCGAGAGGGGGAAGTGGTCCTTCAACATCCCGTGGCCCCAATGTGATCGCAAAGGTCCTTAAAAGTCGACGAGGGAGGCAAACCAAAAGACGAGAGACGGAGATACACTGTGCTGGCCTTGAAGATGGCAGAGGGGACGGCAGGCAGCCCGTACGACCTGGGGAAGCAGGGGAACCGGACCTCCTGGGGCCTCCAGAGAGAACGCAGCCCTGCGGACACCCGATCACAGCCCAGCGAGGCCTGTGTGGGGCGTCTCACCTACACAAATGCGAGACGATACGTTTGTGCTTCTAAGCCACACGCTTTGTGGTAATTGGGTACAGCAGCAATAGAAAGCGAATGCAGGTCGCCTCTGTATGAGAGGCAGAGCTGAGTACTTGCAACAGACACCAAATGGCCCACAAAGCCTGAAATATTTAGTATTCAGCCCTTTACAGGAAAAACAAAACACTGCCAATCTCCGATCTTGCCAACAGAAATCTACAGTGAGCCACAAAATTGTCTAGGAGGTGCACTTTAAAAAGTGGAATGAAAGAGGCGAAACTAGTTGAATTCATATATTTTACTTAACCCAATACATCCAAAACATCATCAGCTCAACAAGTGGTCCATAGAAACAGTGCTCATGAGATATTTCTTTTTTGTTGTTGTTTTTTTTGGGGGGGAGCCTTGTCCGTGAAGCCCATGTGTGCCCTGCCCTCACAGCCCACGGTTTGGACTGGCCGCGGCCCACATGCTCACTGGCCGCGGGAGGCCAGGGCTCCGAGTGCGCAGAGCAGCCCTGGACCATCTGCGAGAGCCGCGGTCGTCGGTGGAGAGGAGCCGCCAACAGATGGGCGAGTGTCCCTACGAGCTCCCCAAAGCGCAGGCAGGTGTCCTCTCCCAGATGCCAGTCTGCCCTGGAATCCAGCAGCCACGTGGCCTGTGTATGGGCGGGAATCCCTCCAGCTGTCCCCGGACGCCCCCTGCCGCGTCACTGAGTTGCCTCTTAGGCTGGAGAAGCTCAGGGCAGGAAGGAAGGAGGGGACAGGTCTTGCCACATGCTGACGGGTGGGGAAGGACATGCGGGAGACCAGGCTTGGACACTGTTCCAGAACGCTAGACTGTTCTGGAATGCAAGGCGCCCCTAATCGAGCCCAGACTGGGCCTGGAAGCTTAAGTCTTTCTGTGCAAGGGCCTCAACCCCCTGTTCCCAGATGGTCTCTCATTACCCACCTCCCTCCCCGACTCTTCATCCTCCTCCCAGAGCGGGCTGCACGCTCGGAGCTGCTGGGCACTTCCCTGTCTCTGTGCCATTGCGCCCGGAGCTCCCCAAACCCTCACGCCCTGGCTCCCCTCCCCTCACCTGCCCATCTCCAGCAGAAGCTGCGACAAGTCCAAACCCATCAGGACAAACACCAGAGGCCCAGCCAACAGCCCCCAAAGTCAAGCATCCCCAATCTCAGTCCAATGAGGTAACACGGAGTCCCGTTCTAATGAAACAACAGGTGACATCTCCTCCCCTGGGGACGTGCTGCTCCCAGTGCCCCCGCCCACCCCTCTCACCCTGTGCTGGAGCCTGTAGGCCCCCCCACCCAGGCCAAAAGCACCTGCCCTGAGGCCCGGGTCAGAGGTCTGGCCAGAGTCGCCCTGCCTCTGGGCATTCACTGGGAGCAAGGACCCCAAAAGGGCCTGAAGTCAGCTGTGCAATTTCGGGCTCCTGCTTTGCACCAGACCTTGAGTGTTACAAAGACTGTTCGGGGGAGTTTGCTCTTGGGAGGTCTTTTAAGACAAATTAGCCAAAAGCTAACTGCCCCAAGCACCAGAGCTCCCTCCGGAGCCCCGGGGGGCACAGCTGGGCCGACGCTGGGCATTCCCAGCTGTGGAGGACCAGGAAGGACCAGGAAGGGGGTCCTGCTGAACCCCACGTCTGGTGAGCCTGGAGGTGAGAAAGGCTGGAACAGAGAAAGTGAAAGGGCAGGGAGGGAGGTGCAGGCTGAGGGAGGGGACGTGGGTCAGCGGAAAGGGAGCAGGGAGCAGGTGAGGGAGACGAGGCCAGGGCACCCACACAAATGTGACCCCGCTGGGGCCGCGGGGCCTGGTGAGCTGAGGCGTCACCTCAGGGATGGCTTGGGGGGGGGGTGGCCAGAGGCAGGGAGCAGACAGGGACACAGCCACAGCGGGTCAGAGGCACACTCAAGGAGCAGCGGCCCGCCTGGTCTGCCTGGGAGGCACACGCTCTGGCTGCCCTGGGAGGGGGTTTCCTGGGAGCCGGAGGATAAGCCAAGAAGCAGAGACCTTAGCCCAGAGCCTGAGGCATTTTCCTCAGAGCTCAGAGCACCGTGCCATCGCCTGGGAGGAACAGGGCGACCAAGGCCGCTCTACGGAGACGCCAGGGCAGAACAAACTGCCTGTGCTGACAGCTGCCTGAGGGCCTCGGGCACCTTTGAACCCGAGCAGGTCAGGCCTCCCTGCCCCTCCCCCTTCCCGGACCACAGCCTGTGGGGAGGAAGAGCCACAGCAGGACTGCGTGGGCTTCCCTCTGGCAGAACCCAAGAGGATGCACTAATGCCACTGGCACTGGGGCGTCCTCACCCGTGAGGGCTGACCGGAGGACACTATCCCGGAGACCGTGTGAGGGACAAGGGCACAGGGGAGTTTGGAGCCCAGCTGGGAGGAATTGTGGAAGACTTGCGTCCCATGCAGGGCCGGCAGGTGGTCCCTGGGGGTGGTCAGAAATGCACGTTCTCGGGGCCCCACTCAGCCCTGCTGAACCACAAGCTCCAGGGGCGGGCGCAGGCCCTGTGTGGTGAGGCGCCGTCCAGAGAGGCTGATGCAGACCAACTGGGAGCACCACTGGCTCAGCAGAAAAGAGCAGGACTCACTGCCCCCGATGCTCCAAATTGCTCCACCCTCCCTGACACAGGTACTGCCCCTCTCGGGGTGTCAGCTTCTCATCTCGACCACAGGAGACAGAACGGCACTGGCCACAGGAATCAGCTCTAAGGATGAATGAGTGCACATCCAGTGGCCAGCCCAGTGGCTGGCACACAGTGGGTCCTCAGTGCATGCATGGTAGGGTGGCTACCAGGGCACTGGAGGCAGCAGCACTGAGTGTGGCCACTGCACCGAGCGGCTCTGGGCCCACTCTCCTTCAGGGTTTTGCCCACAAGAGCTCACCCACCGCCCTCATCAGGGACAGAGCCCAGCAGCCCGGCTGCAGCGTCTTTGCAGCTCCTACTAGAAGGAGTGGGAGGAGCTGGGAGACTAGGCTCTTGCACAGAACTTGGAAGACTGTCCCCACCGCCGCGTCTGAAAGTGAAGCTGGGGTGGGATCTCCCACCAGGTGCCCTGGCCATCTGGGATCACGTGAGGAAGCCAGAAAGCATGGCGGCCCTCGGCCAGGCGCCCTCAGGGAAGGGCAGGGAGCCAGCGGGCAGAGACGGCCTCTGCATCCCTCTGGTGCTGCAGACCGGGCGGCTCTGGTGGAACCACGCAGGCTAACACGCCCAGGGCTGCGGCGCCCGGGGGCCGTCTCCGGGAGGGGTGCAGGAAGGAGGTCTGAGCCGGAACAAACGCACTGAGCTGCCCCTGAGTCTCCAGAGGCTGGCATTTTCATGTGACCACACCGTGCTGGGGGGCTGGGCACATTCAGGGATGCTCTGCCTTCAAGCTGCCGAGGAACCCCTGTGCACACCTTAGGTTTTAGAGACAGCGAGCAAAAGGCACATGCAATGGCGTGACAGGGCCCAGCTTCCTATCACGTGCCTGCACCAGTGACGAGGCAGCAGTGCCTGCAGGAAGAATTCCGAGGCAGCCCTACCCACCTGCGGGAGCCGGGTCTGCGCTCCCAGGCCCGCCAGAGCACCAGCCCACAGTGACCACGGCTGCACGGCTCCCAGGGGCCCGCAGGCCACCTCCCAGCTCTGCAAGTCCTGGACGGCCCAGTTCACCGTGCCAAGCCTCACTCTTCCCTTCTCCGAAAGGGCGGCACTTACTTGATGGCAAGAATTAAATACAGTAGCGCGCGTGCACCCCACAGAGTGCCCGTCACGCGGAGGCACTCGGTGGAGACGGACTACACGCACTTAGTAGAAGAGACGCACGGGGAAAAAAGCTGACGAGGTATCATCTCCAGAGCAAATGTGAACGGAGCAGGGGGTCCTCCGGGAAGGGGGCGGGGGGGAGGGGGGGCCCAGGCTCCAGGTGCCAGATTCCCCCGCAGCAAACAGGCACATAGGGGGCACTGTCGTCGCCAGAGCAACGAAACGAGAAAACTCACACCAGACAATGCGCTCGGCAGACGCTGCTAAATGGTTTCCAATTAATTAACTGATTACAGGATAGAACAGAAGGGGACTCGAAAGAGCGCTATTGACCTTTAAGAATAATTAATATCATCAGGATACCAAACTCATCCAAGGAAAATAATGAGGAACATTTTAATATTACATTCAGAAGCGCGGGGTGGGGAGGCAGATGGGCCTTCGCGAGGCACCCCCAGATCCCCACTCCTGCTCCGCTTCCTGTCTGCCGATCACCCCCCTCCCAGCCTCCGCCTGAGACCTGCAGGTGGACCTCCCACCTCTGCACTCAGGGGCAGCTGCCGCCCTGGGCCCCTCCTGTGGGCCCTCCAGGCAACAACGGCAGAGAAAGGAGGTCGGGGTGAAAGGCACCCGATGCCGAAGGGGGCGCAGCCTCCCCTTCTCGGTGCAGGTGCGTGTCTGGGGCCAGCCCCCGGGAGGGACACTGCTCCAGGCCTGGGGCACACGCCTGTCCACCAGGCTCCTCCCCCAATCACACCCCTGAGGGGTCACATGGCATTACGTCTGGTGGCAAACAGGCCACAGGACCTGTGGAATCAAGGGCCCATCTCCCTGAGCCACAGGTCTGCGCCCGGCGCCCACGCAGCATGGTGGTGTTGACGCAATCTGGAGGGAGCCCCCGCTCCGTGAGCCTGCAGTGAGTCCCTAACCGCCCTCTGTGACTCCCCATCCGCTGCACACTGCGGGGCTCCCCACTCGCACGCCCCTGGAATGCTCTGTCCATCCCTCTAGTTTCTCACTGGTCACACTGTCAAATAATTTGTCTCCCAACAGTCTGGCTTCCCGTGAGCCGGTGGGCCCCCTCGGAGTGAAATCACTGCCTTTCTCTGTCTCTTTGTACCAGTGGCACAAGCAGAACACCTGGTGCATAGTAGGTGCTCAGTGTGTATTTGTTAAAAAGCCTGAGAATAAACGGAAGTAATTTGACCAAAGAAGGCAAAGCCCAGTAAGACTTCACTCTCCTCTAGAGAGCTCCGAGGATGCAAGATTAATTCATTCCCTCGACAAATCCCGGTGACAGGTGGCCGGCCTTGGCAGCCCACACCCTGCTTTGCCTGAAGAGCCCCGGTTCACCGCTGTTACCCCGGACTCCCAGCTGTCAGTTCTCTTTTCAATCTCAAAAGCATCCCCGTCTGAATGATGTAATTTTACTGAACACCTACTATGTGCCATGCAAGCTTCTAAGTGTTGGTTCACAGCACAGAAAAAAAGAGAGAGGAGCAAATTCTCTAACCAGGGGTGTCTGACCTTCTGGCATCTCCGGGCCACACTGGAAGAAGAAGAGTTGTCTTGGGCCGCACATTAAATACACTGAAACAGTGTATTTCACACACAAAAAAATCTCATATACCCTGGCTGGTGTAGCTCAGTGGATTGAGCGCGGGCCTGTGAACCAGAGGATCTCGGCTCGATTCCCAGTCAGGGCACATGCCTGAGTTGCAGGCCAGTTCCCAGCAGGAGACACATGAGAGGCAACCATACATTGATATTTCTCTCCCTCTCTCCTTCCCTTCCCCTCTAAAGATAAATAAATAAAATCTTTTTTTAAAAAAATCTCATATGACATCATGTTGGGCTGCACTCACAGCCGCCACAGGCCGCAGGCTGGACACGCCTGCTCAGTTTTCGTACCGCCCCAGCCGGACCATGTGGGAAGGCAACCCCCCTTCATCACTGGGCACATGCTAATCTGGTGCCCAGCCCACAGCGGGCAGCGCCAGGCAGGGAACTCTGCCCACTCACTGTGTCTCTGGAAGAATCTGGGGGATGAGACCTTTCCGACAGGTCTGCCTGGGGCTCAGAACTCAAGCGCACCCCGTGGTCTGGAAGCTTTGCTGGCCCTGCGGGGTGGGGGTGGGGGCGGGGGCAGTGTGCTCGGCCACATCTCCTAGATGCACAGTGTCAGCCGGCACGGGGCACAGACCTTGTTCTGAAACAACTTGCTACTCTGAACCCCGAGAAAGGGCAGGTCAGAGGGGATTTGCAAGGAGGTCCAGCTACAGATACAGGAGGCCCTGCAGACCGTCCCCAGCACCCCATGACCCCGAGGAGACCCAGCCCCTCCTGACCCCACGTTACCCCCAGGTTCGCGTCTGTCTGCACGCAGACCTCTCGCCTTGCAGCTTGTTCCACACGGCTGCAGGGTTCAGACCCTAGAGCTGCCCTGTGTCCAAAGCCCAGGCGACGTGGCTTCCACTGAAACTCCCTGCCACCTCTCCCGTCTCCTCCCACTTTCCTTGACAGCCCTCGGAGCTGCAGCCGTGGGGAGGGAGGGCCCGCAGCCCACCGCCCACCCCGCTCCGGCTCCATCTCACATCCAGGGCCAGCCAGAACCATCTATTGCCTCCTTTTAATTGCACGTCTCTGCTCGCCTCTGTGTTACTGGCCACATGAGTCGGGGCTTTGATTTAGTCACCAAAGCATGTCATCACACCACCGTTTTCTGCAATCTATGCCACACACGGCCTTTTGGAGTCTGCTGTCCGATGGTCTGGGGAAATGTTTGGGAAAAGCAGTGTTCGCCCCTGTCCCCGCAGCCTCCCTCCCGCGGAGACCTGGCAGAGCCCGTGGAGCTGATGATACAAGGGAGACATGATGAGGGCAGAGTCGCATCTCACACTGACTACACGGAACCCAGCGCCAGCCCCCACCCCGCTGGGTTCCGCGTGGCTCATCCAGTGACCAGAGAAACAAGACACTTTGCACAGAGAGTCAGAGAAATGAGGGGCAGGGACAGAGAGGAAAGGGTGCCGGGCCGGGCACAGGCTGGCGTCCCCGAGGTGACCGTCCACACTGGGATCTGTGACCGGGTGTCCGCTGACAGCTCTGCTCACAAAGCCGAGGGGCATCGCTTGCACTTCGACCACCACCTCCGTTCAACAAAAGCGCGCAGGTAAATCCCACAGAACAGGTTGGCTCTCACAGACCCGGCACTGAACAGGGTGCCGGACTCAACGAGTTCTTTCTTACGCCCGCACAACTATGCTGACCTCAGCTTAATTTAAAATCCTGGGCTTTGAATACAAGTGCAAACAATTAATTAACTTGCTAATCATTTTCACCCGCTATGGGGGTTGTTCCAGGACCATGCACCATAATCACGTGACTAAACTGAAGCAAACTAACACAGAAACAATTTCCTGAGAACCACAGCTAACAGATAACATTTATTGGGCACTTGTCAGAAACTAATCGCTACATGCTCTGAACATATTGGGCCACTGAGTCTCCCTGAAAACCTTCTATGGGTATGTCATAGTTATGATTTGCTCTCATGGTACAGATAAAGAATCCATGGCCTAGAGGTTAGGTAACTAGTTCAAGGTCATGAAGCCGGTAAGGTGAAAACAGGGCCTGAATCACTATGTGTGATCACAGAACCCACACCCTCAGCTCACCGCCACACGCGTGCCTATGTGCACACACAAGCCAGAGGGCGTCCTGGACGCCATGTGAGGACTCAGTTTCACACAGGCAGGCGAAAGCCTTCCAGGAACAAGAAAGGCACATTGTCCTGAAGAGCAAACCCGCCCGCATCGCAACTCAGCCGGCTCTGCGGTGCTTCTCCCAGCCAGGCCCATCCGACTGTTCCTGGGAGAAAGCCCATGCCGGTCCACTTGCCACAGGCACCTGGTCAGCAGGAACCGAACAGGCCTACGAGGGGATGGGCGCAGCAGCCCCTGGACCGCAGAGGCCGGCGGCCCTGTCTCGGTGGAAAGAACATAACTCCAGCTCACCTCCCTTCCCTCCCTCCCTGGCCCGAGACAGCTCCCCATTCCAGGAAACCGAAGCCATAACTCACAGAGCTCATCCCTCTGCACTGGGCCCAGGAGGAGAGGGGGTGGGAGGGGCAGGCCTTTCTCACATCCTGTTCCCTGCTTATGTCTGGACCGCACTGGGCAGGCTGGCAGAAGGCCGGCCGCTGGTCCGCCACAAATGCCCAGCTCTTCGGGCATGCCACCTGGCACTCAAGACCACCAGTCAGCCACAGCAGCTGCAATGACGCTGGACAGAAGGCAAGGGCCAAGCCAGAACCTGGGAGCCTCTCTCTGGGGACCTGTGCAAAGCCTCCTGCACCCAGTCCACTCCCCGAGCTCTGGCCGTGGTGCTGAATCCCCAAGGGGAGGCAGGGGGAAACTGAGAGCTGGGTGAGCAAAAACAACGGTCATTTGATGCCAGTTTCCCCACTGGGAAGAAACAATTCTTCAATTTTCCTTCAGGAAAGCTGGGTTCCTGACCACCCTCAGAGAGGCAAAGTGACCTTTGCACCATGATGCAGTGTAAAGAACACGAATTCTGGAGCAGACATTGATAGACAGGAATCCTTATCGTTAGCTGTGTGACCTTGGACGGAGTGTACAACCTCTCCGAGCCCAGAGCCCTGGTTTGTAAGACAGGAAGAGTATCATGCATCCGAGCAGGACTGCTGCCGGGACAGTGCCTGGCAGAGACAATAATCAGTATTTCTTCTCCCCCCTTTCCTCTGGCCCTGTTCCCTGAATGCTTGGAATGCACATGCGTGCACCCACGCACACAGTCCACATGCGTGCACCCACACACAGTCAGCACGCACGCACCCATGCACATGTGTGTGCCCACACAGTCCACACACGTGCAACCATGCACCTATGTGCACCCACATAAAGCCTGCACGTGTGCACCCACACACACAGTCCATGCGCATGCACCCATGCACACGTGTGCACCCACATAAAGCCTGCACGTGTGCACCCACACACACAGTCCATGCGCATGCACCCATGCACATAGTCCACACTCATGCGCACACACATGGTCCACACATGTGCACCCACATACACAGTCCACAGGTTTCCTCCCTCTTCCTGTGTGATGCTGCATATCTTCCTCCAAGGACGAGCTCAAGACCATGTCCTTCCTCAGCCCTTCCCTGCATCCCTGGAAGATAAGACTCTCCCTTCGGGGACAGCTCGGCACCAGCCAGCACGTTAACATGCCGATTTTGCTGGCCTGAGAAAGTGCCTTTCACAACTTCCCACCAGGACTGAGCATTCCAGCTGCACCTGGACCACGTGCCACGTCCATGCCGCCATTCTTCCCGTGCTCGGGTCACAGCACCGGCTGCGGGGGGACATTTCACAAGGCCCATCGAGGCCTATTCGTACCGTCACCTGGGAAGGATTGTGAACCTGACGGTATCTGAATGTCTCTGAACTACATCCAAGCTGCCTTCTGGCAATGACTCAGCTACCATAGTACCACCGGTAAAAGCCATGTTGGTGTGTCTTGTCCATGTCACAGCAAAGGAAACTAAAAGTCTCAGAGCAGCACCGAGACCCTGAGATGCAGAAACCCGGCGAGCCCCCTCTTGGGTGTGGCAAGGACTGAGGCAAAGACCCAGGTTGGCAGAAGAAATAATGACCTTGGAGTCAGAGACCTGTGTCCGGGTCCAGACCTCACTGCGTCTGCCCAGTAGCCTCGGACAAGTCCCTCTCACGTCCTCAGTGACAAATGGGGACGGTGGCAGTTGCTACCTCCCCTCAGTGCTGCGTATAAGTGACAAGTGCCTTTGGGAGGTGGCTTTAAAAGCACTGGAGCCGCCCTGGTTATGTGTGCCCTGGGAAGGGCACACACCATCAGTCACTGTGGGAAAACGTCAGCGGGCTCCCACACCAGCACACACGCAGTGACCACCCCCACTCCGGGTCCCCCTCGGCGCCCCCAACAGTCACACCCCCTTAGCACCCAGACACTAACGGTCATAGGTGCTCAGGCAGGGAGACCCCACAGGTGCCCGGCATGTTCCAGGTTCATCAATCAAAGAGTGAGTTGGGACAACAGAAATGAGAAATGCCCTGAAATTCTGATCTGATCCAACGCCATAGAAAAAAAAAAAAACAGACCAACTATCTACAGGGAATTTTTTCATGTGCCCAAACCTCAAATGCATTATCTCCACCAAGCCCCAAAACAGGCCTGAGAGAAGGGTTTTTGTTGCCACAGACACGGCCCAGTCCACAGGGCTGGGGCGACGTGACCAGGGTCTCGCTGCGGCTCCGCAGGCCCGCCCAGCTCCAGACTTTGTGTCCTCAGAGACCACATCGTGCCTCTCCTCTCCACGCTCAGCCAAGTGAGGGGGCAGGAGGGCAGGGCAAGGGCCTCCTAGGCAGCCCCGTGCCTGCAGACCCTCTTAACGAGTGCTGCTGAGGGTCTTCGAAATGACCGGTGTGGGCTCTCAAGTATCAGTCGGCAAGAGAGGGTTTCCAGAGGTGGCCGGAGGCCCAAGCAGAGACCTAACCAAAGACAGGGACACAGAGGAACAGGAGGAAGAAAGGCTGGGAGGACAGGAGAAGCCAGACAGACAGACAGCGGCTGGAAGTCGGGGCTGGAGAAGGCCACTGTTAGCATTCTATGTGGAGTCCGACCACTTAAGCTTTATTTAAGAACAAACCTGACTGTATAATTACAAGGCCTTAATTTGTTTTCTCTTCCGCACAATAAATAAGGAGCACACGGTTGCTCCTTGCAAACAGTGCCCTCGCTGCGTCAACAGAGGCTTCTGATTGAAGATGAACAGCTGGCAGGTGGAGGGAGGGGCAGCCCCACGGCCACCTGCAGGGGGTGAGCTGCTTGCCCCTGGGGCACAGCTGGGCTCCCCAGATGTGGGAAAGGACAGGGGACCCAGGTGCCCTCACATTCTGCAGGTGGGAGGGCGGTGAGGCAGACACTGAGGGGCACCTACCCGGCCTGGAGCAGGCAGAAGCCCGTGTTCTCTTGCCCTATACCTGTGCCCAATACACTGGACACTTCAGGCTTCAGAGAAGCCACCAGTGAGGAAAGAGAAACAAATGGTCACGCAGCTCCTCCATCTCGTCGCCCCTCCGCTCACCCTCCGAGTGTCAACCTCATGTCAGGGAAGAGGCAAGATGCCCCGGGGGGCTCTCAGCCCAGCAGGCAGAGCAAACATTGCGTGATGAAAAGTATAATGATCAAATTTCAGTGTCTGCTTCTGGGGACACGTGCGATGGAAGAAAAAGAACAGGAGCCCAAGAAAAGTGATGGGGAAGAGTGTCTGGGGGCGGGGCTGTGAGGAGCTTCCCCCAGAGCCCTGAGGCTAGCTCAGGGGACACTCAGTGCTGAGGGCCGGAAGCGGGGGCGGGAGGGCAGTGCGGCCAGTGGAGGGTGCAGTGGGGGTGTGAATGGGCAGCGGCTGGGAGGCCCCAGTGGGGGGTAGGGGGGGGCCCCACAGGCCTCTTCCTGGGCGGCACAGTCACCTGCCAGATGAGGCAGGGAGTACAGCTCGCAGCCCAAGACAAGAGCATCAGAGACACATTTAGGAGAACCAGATGGAAATGCTTTAACAGTCTCCATGCTAGTTACACGGGAAGAGATGCGGGGTGGAGCGCAGGCTCCAGGGAGAGCGCCAAGGACACAAGTTTGGAGGACGGCCAGGCTGGGCAGGGAAGCACTGGGACCCCCTTGGAAAGGAGGCCTGGGGGCTGCAGTGGGTGGGGAGCAGGAGGGAGCCCTGTCCCTCACAGCCCTGGCTCAGATCGCAGGACCGACCTGGGGCACAGGAGAGCTCCAAGCAGCAGCCTCACCTTCGTGTGCTGCCTGCTTAGAAGCCTCAGGGAAAGAGGGCGATGGGGAGTCATGCTGTCGGCCCGATTCCGGTCCGGCGGGGGCCAGCGGTCCCTCAGACAGGCCTTCCTGTCTCCTGCCCTGCAGGACACACAGCTCACGGCTCCCTCCATGCACAGCAGCCCTCCCCAGAGACCCCACACCGGGTCCCCCACCTGGTCCATCTCAGCTGCGGCTCCTCCCGCGTCCCAGGGGTCAGGCTGTTGTCACCCCAGGGGACTTTCCCTCCGCCAGCCCCCTTCCCCACAGATGGACGCCCACCTTGGCTAGTGCTCGCGGGCAGCCCTCTGGCCCCATCACTTTGTGGAATAACTGCCTCTGCCCCCCACCCCCAGGCACAGAGGTCCCTGAGGCCCCTCAGGATCAAGGCCAGCGGCCCCAAGAGACAAAGGGGTTAACCAGGGAGTGAAAGAGACCTCCGCGAATCCACCAGGAAGAAACGAGGGGGAAAGGGACTGGAGGCTGCCCGCCTGCTGCCTGCCGGGGAATGGAGAGGGACAGAAATTAATGACGACTCCAAAATAGCCACGGGACCAATCTCATTTTCTAAATCTGTCCTTAACAAGAAAAATGGAGAAAGGAGATGTGGACAAATGGGCCATAATGAAGCCTAAGGGGAGGGGGGAAAAAAGAAAAGAAAATCAACAGGGAATAAACAAGGCCGGAAAATATGAGCGCATGGTCTGACTCCCAGGCCAGGCGGACACGCCACCCAGAGATCACGGGGCTTTCTCGGTGTTGGACCAAGTTTTTGGAAGGCCAAGCTGGCAAGGTCACCACAAAACTCTTTAAAGTTCAGTCCACAGGACCCTAGAGAAGGGGGACTCCTGAAATCTAAACAGACACAGCATCTTCGAGGAATGGAGGACTTCCAACAGAGAGAATCACAAAACATGGCAAACACGCCGGCCACAGTATGTGGGCCCCGGTGGGTCTGTCCTGGACGCCGTTCACAGAACAAGGGGAACAGAAAGAAACTCCCAGGAAGGGTGTCGGTAATTCCTGAACTGCTGAAGAGCTGGTGGAGGGAGACAAATGGACAAGAAAAAAGATGCTCAGTTTAGGAAGCTTGCTACCTCCTTCGCTGGTGAACAAGCAGCAGAACACCTTCCAGGGTCCTGGAGAGGCAATCGCCTCGGTGACCGAGGGCGTGAGCGGCCGGGAACATGACTTTCTTTTGGAGACAGCAGGTAAATGAACGGACGCTAAAAAAGTTCCAGGTTGAAAACCCAGAGCTTGGTGGATGCCAGGGCACAGAAATCATCTTAGGTTCAAGAGGGGCAAGAAGGACCCATTTGAAAAAGCGATGACAAAGGCTCTGCCTGGTCACCGGGTATCACGGGGGCTGGCTGTGGGTAGGGCTGCAGAAATGCCTGCATCCGGTGGTGCAGGGAGGCGTCAGGTGTCGAGCTGCAAACACCGGCACCAAGTCTTAGGATGCCAGGGCAGCGGCCTCAGAGGTCGTCTATCTGACCTGGTGCACACTCCTCCTTTCCAAGACTTTGTAATGTTGTCTGGCAGCTGCAGACAGGTTCCTGCCTGGGCCTAGGGCCAAAGACAGCCAGGGCCCGCAACAGAGAGGCAGCCAAGCAGGCATGTAAAGAAGGCCACGTACTATAAGATCTAGGACTTGAACCCTGGCCTTTCTCTTTCCTAAGCCCACACTCCTGACTGTCAGCTACACAGTGCTCAAGGGCTTGAGCCCTCCACACAGAGTGCTGATGGCTAAGTCCTCCACATGGAGTGCTGATGGCTAAGTCCTCTGCAGATGGTGCTGGTGGCTAAGTACTCTGCACAGGGCAGACATAGGGAAGCAGCAAGGGGACCACTGTGCCAGTTACCAGTCCCTCTGGGACTCAGGGGAAAGTCCCGGCCCACAGATAAGGAGCAGGCGGAGAGCACACACCTACTAATATAACAGCTACGCACTGTTCTATGGCCAAGAATGGGGGCGGGGTGCACTTCAAGGAGAGAAAGAGTTGAGTGATTCGCCACACACCATAAAAGAGCCTCACCGTGTTTCCATCCCAGTGACCCCAGGAGAAACGGTTGCCTTCTCAGCCACATCCTGAGAGGCCTGGGACTCCGGCCACTTCCTCCGTCCCCCCTGCCCTGTGCTGCACGACTCTCTCCTTGGGAACGTCACCAGTCAACACAATTACACCGAAATCAGGACGTTCTCCTTTCCCCATTCCATCACACACCCACACGGGTCAGCTCAGGGCTGGCGCTCTCCGCTGAAGGTCAGGTACATGTTTGCTTAGGACAGAGAGAACTGAACAAGGCAGCCAGAGCTCTGGGGAGGGAAATAAAAAACTGAATGCAAGGGAGACCCCCCACCACAACAACTCTAAGGGATTAAATGCATCATTGTGGCTGCCAGAACCTTACATTACATATTCTCGGAAATTAGCAGGCCGTAGGCTAATGCTAAGAAACCTTGTATGATAAAGATATGCAGGTTGTAATGTAACTGCCATGACAGTGTTTGACCTGAATAGGAGAAGAAACTAAATGCGGCTTTCTCAGCAGAAGTGCCTGAGGTGCTAAATTCCCAAGGCAGCAAGCGCCCCTCTCCCTCCTCTCTCTCTCTGTAATACAAGTATAAAGGTCCCCACCCCTTCCATGAAAACCTCCTACTATGAAAACAAGACAAAACATGCCTGGGATGTATAGAGAAGCACCTGGAATCCAGAGTCAAAGTGGTTCCAGGCCAAGCCTGGGGTGCCCCACGAATAGCTACGTGACCAGGAGGGAACTCTGCTTTGGCTTCCAGGCCTCAGTGCTCCCACCTACGAAATGGGCACAACCTGAGCTGTGGTTACCATGAGGAGTGAGGTCCTAATGGTCAGAGCAGACAGAGTCCTTGGTACCCAGGAAGTTCTTGACCACAATGAGCCTTTCTTTTCCTCTCCTGAGGCCAGCTTTGTTTTTTGGGTTTTTTTCAGTGCAATGTTCTAAACATCATAATAACTTTTTAAAAAACCATCTCGGACAGCCTCCTGGAGGGGGACTCCCAGGGCCCCGCGGTGTATGTGCCGCTCTTGCGGCTCACAGCGAGGCCGCCCGGGGCTGTGACCAGCAGGGCGCCCGGACGGAAGGTGGAGCCGGTGTGGGAGACAGTGCTTCGGGCACTGTGGGACGAGGACACCGGCATCTGAGTGCGGCTCATCAGCACTACTGAAGGCGGCCCCAGACCTTGGAGACCCGGCCAGGGCACGAGACACCCAAGAAAAGAGACCCCAGAAAAGAAGCCACGAGCCAGGGGCAGAGGCAGCTCGAGGTCCACTGTGTGGGTGGATGTGGTCTCGTATCAGACGGCCCTTTCTGAAACTAACCGCACGGGGCCTGGAGCGAGCGGGGGACCGCGTGGAGGGAACAGAGACTCACCCGGGGTTTGTGGCGCCCCCCATGCTCAAGGAAGACCCTGGAAACTGCAGGCATGAGCGTTCCAGCCCCCAGAGAGGCGGACTGCCCTGCGGGACAGAAACCCAGCCTTCCCAGAAGAGAGTGGTAGGTGGCCGCCTCCTCCCTCCTCTTTCACTCCATTATCACCACTACCACCGATGACAACAAGAATTCCTAAAGCAGGCACTTTTAGTATGCCCATTTGACGGATTAGCAGCTAGCTACTGCAAGTCTCCGTGGGGAAAATCCTCATCCTTAAGAATCCTTAATTCAAACTTCTTAAGATCCGGGAAAGGATGTAAGGGTCAAGAATATTCCAGTCTGTCAAAAAAATAAATACATAAAGGATTTCTCTCGATGTCTATAAGTCAATATTTCATGTTTTCACATACAACAGAAACCAAAAGAGTCGGGAGGAGATGGTCGGTCACTCATAAACTTGCAGCAGGGCCCGAGTGTCCTGGTCCCCAGCCTCCTGCGGCAGACGGCTGGGCCCCACCTGGGCCTCCTCAGTCTCGGTGACGCTCAGGGAAGAGCGGCACCAACAAGACAGCAGCTCGGGGACAGGGGACAGCAGCTTGGGGACAGGGGACAGCTGCCAGTCAGAGCAATCTGGATGACCTGACATCAACACTGGGACAATGATTCCACCTCCTGCTTCTTGTTCTGGATAGAGACTTCTCAGTCATCACCCTAAAAAAATTTTTTTTTTAAAGAAGAAGAAGAAAGAAAATAAAAAGGCACCAAGCCAGGACTTAGCAATCAGTGCTGGAGTCAGCAGTCACCTTGTGGTTGCTCAGCTGGGGCCTGAAGCCGTGTAAACACATTTCAGGGGCAGGAGTGGAAGAGCCTGTGAGAGAGCAGAGAGACCTGGCCCACTTGCCAGGAGAAAATGTCCTCAAGCTGCCAGGACATTGAGTCAGCTGGGGTTTGGGTGTGTGTTCACAACTGGGAGAGGTCCCTGAGTAAAACCCATTGGCGGAGCCACGCCGCCTCCTCCTCCTTCTCTGGACTCTCTGGGAGCCCCGGGCGCCTCTCCTGACCCTCCCCCACCAGGCCTCTGGGAGCCCCTCCACCAGGGGCTGACCTTTCCCACCAAGCTTTCCCACCCAACTCACTTTCAACGTGCAGCCGGGCCCGAACTGCGGGTGAATGGCAGCCACCCCTCCTTCTCACTCTTGATGCCCCTGCAACCCATGCAGGTGCTTGGGTGAGGACCAGCCAATGCGTCCAGGAGAACACAGGGCCCAAGGTCACAGGCAGGCTTCCTGGTTCCACCAGAACCTACTACAACTGGACGCCCTGACCCCAAAGCCTTGGGAACCTTGCAAAGCCCAGCAGCCTGTCACTCACCACCCGGCTGAGAGCAGATCATCCCCCCAAAGCGGTGGGTCATTGCCCTCGTCTGGGGCCCCATGGGTAAGCCAAAGACACTCCAGCACAATCCACCACACAGACACCCGCTACCCAGATGCAGCCCTGCCCCTTCTCTGTGGCCCCCAGAAACGTGACGGGCCCCAAATCCCTCTCGACTTCCCTGAGACTGCAGGTGACACACTGCCCTACCAGGCCCAGGAGAACAGGCACCAGGGGGTGGGCCTCCGAGGTGCGCCACCTCCTGCCCACGGCAGCCTGCTTTGGCCCAGGGAGTGGAGAGGCCTCCCTTTCCATTGCCAGGGTTTAAAACTGAGAGGTTTCACTGCACCTTCCATTCTTCTTGGGGGAAAAAACAAACAAACAAACAAACAAGGGACAAACAAAAAAACAGCAAGTCTGGCCACAGGCGGTCCCACCTCCACACGGCAACAGTCGGCCAGCATGGCTCCTGACTGTTTCTTTAGAGGGGACACACAGTTCTCTGCCTGCGCTGTCCCCACCTGGAACACCACGGACATGGAGCTCAGGGACCCTTGTGTGACCCCGTGTGAAAAGGGACACTCTTCTCAGAGGTCAAAGGCTTCTTCCCCTGGGATATTTTACACTGCAGCTCAGATCCCCGATAAAATAAACACCCAGAACATCTGGCCCAAGGCTGCCCATCTGGCCTTGGCCACGCGCCCTGATGCACACACATCAGCAGGGTCCCGCCTCGGAGGCTGGGGGAGGGCAGGGGCCACGGCTCGACACGCCCGTTCACAGGGAGGTCTCGGTCCCCCACGGCTAACACATCAGCCGAGTGAAAAGGACATGCAGTGTGATAGTTCCAGAGGGAGGAAAGAAAGTTCAGCACAAGGCAGGGGTGCCCACAACTGATAAATATATACATGTATGTATGTATATATATATATAATATATTCATATATGTATGGAGCACTCACTATGTGCTTGGGGAAAGGCAGAGGCCCTGGGGCAAGGCCAGGACCCCCGCTCCCCACCCCTTCCTGGGAGTGCCCCTCAGACGCTCTGCCCCTGCCTCTGGGTCCCAACCCAGCCCACTGCCCTTCCCTTGTTAGAAGCAACATTGCCTCCAACATGCAACTTTCAAGCGACCAAAAGAAACACTCATTTGAAAATCTTTCCTCCGTTTTCCTCCCAAACACAACAGACCCATCCTCCCTGGGTCCCGTGGCACATCTGCTCTGGGGGAACGTCCCCGGTGGGTGCCCACGATGGCCGCTGTCCCCACGGAAGAGTTGGCCAGGCAGCAGGCACCGCCATGGGTACGGTTGCTGGGCATTTCCCCCAGTCGCCCCAGGGCGCCTCTCACCCCCTTCCCGGGGGTGAAGCCCGAAGCCTTCCACCCGGAGCTAGGTGCGGAGAGGCGGCGCCATGTCCCTGTGAGTCTGCCCCACAGGCCCAGCCAGAGCCCCTCTGTCCTCAGACATGCGGCTGAGGGGAGGCGGGGAGGGGGGCAGAGACAACCCTCCCACCTGGGCCGTGTGACCACCGGGGCCACAGGACCTCCAGGGTGTGCCACACCTGGAGTGACCCCACGCACAGATGTCTCCCCTTCTCTGGGCGGTTTTCGATGGAACCCAGAACCTGCACAGACATGGCATCTCGCCCAGCCCTGCTTCCGGTCCTGTAACCCCCACCTGGCACACGCACACACACACGCACACACACGCCCAGACCCACAGGCAGTCTCAGAAGTGCCGTTCACAGCCTGTAGGAGCGGAATTTCTTATCATGTACATTCCCATAAAACGGCAAACTTCTCATGAAAAATGAACAAACTTGGGAGTCCAGACCCTCTCCTAATAATCCCTGGTACTAAGATCCCTCCTGACGGGAACCTTTAGAAAACATCAAATCCAAAACCCTCCTTTTAAGAGGCAAAATCTGAAGCCCAGAGAAGTTGAGCATCACGCCCCAGGGCACACGGCTTCACTGCCGGGACCCTCCCCTGCCATGGCCCCCCCACCGCCTCCCCGCCCACGGCCCAGGACCCAGCTCTGCTCACATGTAGCGCAAGTGGGGGTTCTTGGCGAAGGCTCTGGGCTGGATGCTCCGAAGTCCTGAGTTCTTGATGGTCCTGGGGAGAGAAAAGGGGGTCAGCAGGGCTGACGGGGCAGAGGGACGCCTGCCCTGGGCTGAGGGTGACAGGGGCCAGGCCAAGACTGGACCTGCAGCTGCCCCTGCAAAGCCCAATTCATTCCTTCACCATGAGGAGTCCAGTGGGGGTGGGGGCAAGTGAGGGGTGTCCGGGCTCACACCCCAGTGGGACCTGGGCACAGTTCGGGACGGGAGCGGGCAGTGCTGGCAGCTGCCCTCACCCAGACAGGCAGCTGCACGGAACAAGCTCCCCCTTGGTGCCTCCATCCCCCACCCCAAGCCCCCCACCGCCACTGAAGTGCAGAGTTCCACACTCCACGGGAACCACTCGTCGGGCAGAGGGGGTTGGGAGGTGGGGAGCACTATCCTGGAGACCAGGGCACAGGTCCTGCCCTGAACCCCGACTGCAGGCTGAGGTTTCACGCAAGCCCCTCACGTCTCTGGGCCCTGGTGAGACGGGGGTGTGAAAGGCTGGCCGGCCCCCGCAGCCCCCGACATTCCCTGAGAGGGCAGTGCCCCCTCTGCTGACCGGCAGCCCCCACCCAGAGGCCCCCCCGGGACCCGCACTCACAGCTTCTGCAGGCCGGTGTAGAGCTCCATGTCCACGGCGTTGAGCGTGTGCAGGCCGCGCCAGTTCTCTATGTGTCTGCAGGAGGGAAGGCAGACGCCGGTCAGCAGGGGGCGCCGGCAGGGGGCGAGGCGGACCCCTGGACCTGCCCCACGCCCGCTGGGCCTTCGCCCAGCCAGCAAACACCTCCCAGCCTGTTCCCTCCGCTGCCGGCCCGAGGGATCGTGGTGAGGTCCCCCCCGGGGCAGCATGGAAGGACCCCCTCAGCTCCAGGGAGACTTGAAACCCCACCCTGTGGATCTTTGTGACTCGGTCCCCTTCTGTTCCCTCTCCTTCCTTCTTTTTTTCCCTAGGATTTCCTAAGGACAAGCTCATTTTCTCAGTTCCTGCCCATAAAGACAATACAAATAGTGTGTATACAAAAAAGATGGGGGGGGGGGGCGGTGGCCCTGACTGGTGTGGCTCAGGGGGGTGGGCGTCGTCCTGCAAAGCGACAGGTCACCGACTGGATCCCCAGCAGGACACACACATGCCTGCACTGTGGGTTCGCTCCCCGGTTGGGGTGCGTACACAAGGCAACCCGATCGTTGTTTCTCTCTCACATCAATGTTTCTCTCCTCTCTCTCTTCCCCTCTCTCTCAAAATAGATAAATAAAAATCTCTTTTAAAAAGGGGGGTGGTTTTGGGGTGGAAAAGCCCAGGAGGAGCACACCCCTGCCTCAGGGGTCCCCAGGGTCCCGACACTGATGGCCCCATCAGGCGACCACCGTCCAGTCTGGAGCTGAAGAGGTCAGGGCTGCACAGAGGGACAACCGAGGGACCAGGGAAGCACCAGGCTGTCATGGAAAGAAGCAGAGACCGGTATCCAAGGAGCCTAATTCCGGCCTCGTCACTGCAATGTGGGCGGCCAGGGGCTTCAAGCAGGGACCCCGACCTCCCGGGCCTCCTGGGTCTCCGGGGGCAGAGGGTGAGGCACCCGCCCCATCCACGGTCTCTCTCCTCCTCACGAACCTCTCCTTTATGGACGCTCTCCCCAGAGACCTCCTGTCTGGGGAGGTTTGTGTCAAGCAAGCCTTGTTTATTAAGCTGTAATGAATTCATCTCCTCAGATGCATTTGCCGAAGACGTAAGTCACCATCAACCCGAACTTTTCACCAACAAATATGAACGAGCACTAACTCACCCAGTGGGTGATTCCGGCCCAAAGCAAAGGAACTCGAAAGTTCTGCAAGCAAGGGTCTGGGTTCTGTGAGTTTTGAGGGGGTTGGTATTGCAATCCCAAGGAGCTCCAACACGCCCCTGGAGTCGGGGGGAGCGCCGAGTCCCACCGGCCCGCTTGGATCTGCCCCTCCCACCAGTGGCCCCGAAGTTGAAGCACCCTCTCAGCGAGAAGTGCAGAGAAGTGACCTCTCACCCTGGGACACTCAGGCCAGAGAGGCGGCAGCCACCTTCCCCAGACGTCCCCTCCCTGGCCAACCCCCACACCCACGGCTCTGCCATCTGCCACCAGGCGCAGCCAGAGCCAGAAAGGCCACAGGACGGCAGGGGCTGGGGGCTCGGACAGCACCTCAGAGCCGCACAGTGACAAGGTTTGCTGAGAGAATGTTCTGTTCCACATTCTCTCAGGGCCCCTGTGGAGCAGCCAGACACACTGGCATCTGCTGGGGACGTGGACCAGGTGGCCAGCTCGGTATTAAATTCCAAGGCCAAAGCCTTCTCTTGGAAGCCTCACGGCCACCGGCAGTTTACTTGGTCCGGTGCCACCTGGGCGGGGGCGCTAGCTCCCTTTCCGGTGGACAGGAAGGCCGGACGGAGAACGACCTGTGTCAGCCCCCGACCCCACCCCCCAAACCAGTGTATGCACCTGAACTGCCAAGCAGGTCCCAGGGTCCCCACAGACGACCATTCCTTCGCCCACGGGGCCCACTCCCAGCAAGCAGCTGTCCATTGGCGGCTCGGACAAATGGAATCACTTCCTTGGCCCACGTTAGACTCCATAGCTCTGTCTGGGTCACAGCCCGCCCTGACTGCATTGCAACCCTCTGCCCGGTCAGCCCGCGGGCCCTTCCGCCCACACAGTGACCCTCCCCAGACTCGGGCACACAGGAGACGCGGCAGGCACCGGATGGGCTGCGTGCTGCCAAGGGCTCCCTGGGGCCCTGTTCCTCGCTGGACTGAGACCGAGGAAGGGTTCCTTTCCCTGGCCTGAGGAACGGGAGTTTTGCGGCTGAGGTGGGAAGGTGTGCTGAGGGGTGGGGCTCTGGAGCCGGGGGCAGCACCGGCCAGTGGGCCCAGTCTATCCCGGCGACCTGCTTTTGTCGGCCTGAGAGCTAAGAATAGATTTTACACCGAAACCAAAAATCGAAAGTAGAACCGCAGTCTGTGACGTATATGAACTTCAGTGCACGTGCCTGTCCGTTTCCTGTCGTCACGCCTGCATCACAAAGACGCAGCCCAGTGTGCGCCGCAGAGACCTGGGCCCTCTGGCCTTTGAGAGAAAAAGGTGCCAACCCTGGCCCAGAGCCAGGATGCACACGGGCCCCCTGTCCAGGTCTGTCTGTCCATCAGGGATAACAAAATACCCTCCAAAGTAAGACTGTGTGAGGGCAGGAAGACGAGGTTGCAGTAAGTGCCCAGGAAGGGCCGGCGTGCAGGTCACTCGGAACCCGGTGCCTTGCAGACGCTGAGCTGCGCCCCGCCCCCGTTTTCAGGCTAAACGTGGCATCACAGCTTGAGTGGAAGCCGCCATTTCTCCTCCATCACTGATAAACACTCCGTGCACCAGAGAGGCAGAGGGGCAGGGAGCCTGCCGCTTCTGGCCTCCAGAACAAGCCATTGAAGCAGAAACCACAAACAGGTGCAGGGGTGCACAGCTGGCAGCCCGGGGCAGGTTCCAAGGGACTTGCAGGGCAGCAAAGGGGCGGCCTGAGATCTGCGATGACATCTGCCAATTCCCCCGGTGACTCAGCACGGGGTGCCAGCCCTGGGGGTCCGTCCGTGATGGTCCCTCTGCTGGGTGTGCTGTGCTGGGAGGGAGGCCAGCGGCCTATGTGGAAAGGGCAGGCTCGAAAAATGTAAGAACTTGCCAAGCTGCAGCAAGAGCAGGTCTGGGGGGCTTCTGTGTGTGCTAAATGACCTGCTGCGATTGCAAGGGACTTCTCATCTGCTGCTGCTCCAGGTCGTCCAGCTTGTCTTTGCCAAGTATTTATTTTTGTCATTTGGGGGGAAAAAAAGATCAATAACAATCATTTTTAAAGGGAGGTGAGGTGCCTGAACCCTGCACAAGGCTGTCACTGGACTCCCTGTTCCGGGGCCAGCTGGTCCCTGTGGAGGCTCCTCAGGAGCACCCCCGTGCGACAGGAAGCACTCAACTTGGAGCAGGGAGCAGGGACTGGGGGGGCACATGCTGGTGTGCCGGCCTGGGTCTCAGGCGGCCTGCGGTGTGGGGCGGGGAGGGGCCCCAGGCGCCCACCTACACTTTAGTTCAATGCAGTACTTCTCAGCTGAAGGGGACACTGCCCCCCAAGGGGGGCACTGGGTGACATCACTGGCTGACACGTTTTTGGTTGTTGCAACAGGGGCACTGGGAGGGATACCAGCCTCTAGTGGGCTGAGGCCCGGGGTGTGCCCAAACATTTCAAAAATGATGGGACGGCTCCCCTCTCCCCACAACAAAGAATTATCAGCCCAAAGTCTACAGCACCGAGGCTGGGAAACCCTGCTTTTACATCTAAGGCTGCTACTGAAGAAAGTTTTGTAGGTTAAAACAGCAACAATTTTGAAGATGACTGCTTTGCAGCGAACGTGAAGGCCTGAGGCCAAAACCGAAACGCTGGCCTCGAGGTCACTGGGTTGGGTGAGAGGAAAAAATCCAAAGGCAGGGCGGCCACACCCTCTCGAGTCAAGGGCCTCCCCGGAGGGGAAAGGAGGGGCTCTTGAGCCTGCTGGAGCACAGCCCCGTCCAGGCGACACATTCCAGAAGCCACGAAGCCACAACGGCCTCTCCTCACCAAGCCCCAGCTGCCATCCGCAGGCCAAGAGCAGTTCCCCTAGGCCGCACACCCCCTTCACGCACGCAAAGGCGAGGCGCTCAGTCCAGAGGCGCAGCCAGTGCCCGGAGCCGGCCCTCCCCCCACTGCCCTTCCTCCACCACACCATCACGGCTCTGCCAGGGGCTAAGGTGCAACATCCTATAGAGAGCGGGCGAAGTGAGACTTAATCCGCGCCTCTGGAGCTTCGAGCCCCAGCAGAGCCAGGAGGAGGGCTGGAGCTCACAGAGTCTCAGTGAGGGGGAGGGGAGCCCCGGTGATCAAAGAACGTGCCGGTGCCCCGGGGCACACCCTGGTGTGGCGCAGCCCAGCGGGGGGCGCTCTCACGCACAGACTCTCCAGAAGCAGGAGTGAAACTGTCCAAAGAGGAAGCCTCCCCCAGCGACGCAGGTCTACAGCCCCCAGTTCTGGAGCAGCGCTAATAAACCCACGCCCCAGGCGGATGTGTCACACCCACCTTGGGGACGGGCTGGGCGCAGAGTAACGTTAATTAACATGTCCCTGGGAAACATAAAGCTCCTCTGTGCTGAGTGAGCGCGACCGGGCCTCTGGGCCGCGGTCTCCCTCCTCTGCGCTGTCTTGAGCCAGCATGTTAATGAACTGGCAATCTCCGAGCCCAGAAAAATTAGATGGTGCAGACGGTGTGACCCATATTTTAATTAAAAACATGTCATGTGGATATGTTTGAGTTGTTTATAACACCGATATTTAAGTCCTGTGCAAAGAAAACCCTAGAACACGGGGACTTCTAGCCCATTCCAACAACCAGGGGATGGCCCATGAAAGGGAAAGAGCACCTTACACCTGACAGCGTTTCCCTCCTCACCGGGGTACTCGCAGGACACGGGATGGGCAGGCGGGACAGAGGGGCTCCCTCCCTCCTCCGGAAGGGCCTGCACTGCCTCATTTCCAGCCTCCCCCTCCCCCCACTGTCAGCTTTCAGCAGAGTACACAGAGCATTCCATGTTCTTGATGATCCTGGGGGAGGTGACCGGCCTGCCTAATCAACTGAGCTGGGACGCGCTCAGTCCCCCTTCCTCACCTCTGCCGGATGTGGGCCCCTGCCCTGATGTGTTTACCGAATTCCAACGGTGATGGCACCCATTTGCTGCTAGTGGGTTGTGGGCCGCCACCCCGCTGAACATCTGCCGGAGGGCCCCTCCTCCTCTCCCACGGCCAGCGGCCAGCCTGCTCTGCAGACCCCTGCAGTGGAGGTTATGAGCAGGCACCCCAGGGCCGGGGCGGGGGGGCGGCAGGCGGGGAGCCAGCTGATCTGGAGAAGACACCAGCTCTGAACTTAGACGCTGGGTGCTGCTGGGCCGGCGGCTCAAACCTCTCCAGCCCTCAGGCTGCCCCTGGGAAACCCAGCTGTTGGGAGATGAGTGAGGCAGTGCCTGTGTCCACCCTTCGGCGCCAGCGCAGGAAAGGAGTCGATCCCACCACTACTGTGCTTGGTAGCGCGTGTAGAGTAAGAGCGAAGACAAGCAGAATGAAGATGTGGAGAATATGGAAAGACCCGCCCCCCCTCCACCCCAGACGCGCACGCGCACACACGCAGGCCGGCAGGGCAGAGCCCTGGCAGCTGTTTCGCATCCGCTCCCTGACTAATGAAGGTCGCCAGATGAGGGGAGCATCGTTCCGGGAGGCACCATCGGAATTCCCATTTCCCTGGTGGCTCCACTAACACGCGGTCCCATGTCACCATTCCCGGAGGGGCGCCCTGGCGGGAAGCGGGTGAAACGGAGCTTCCCGTAACAAGGCCGAGAGGTGCAGACGCCCCTTCTCTCCAGACTGCGCCCCAGCAGACCTGAGGCTCCCACGCCCGTGTCACCTGTTCGGAGGCGGGGACCCCGACTGAGGAGCGGAGCTGGGTGCCCGGGGAAAGCAGCCTGCAATTGCGCTTCCTAAACAACCAGCTGGCTGTGAGTGCGCCCGCGCGCATGCGCACAGAATACACTGTGCTTTGGACTTGCAAGCCTTGTGGGGCAATGAGGAAATTGATTTGTTATCCGGGCATATTATGTCTAGTGATCCAGACAGGAGCATTAGCTTTCAATTACCTGATATGTTTAGCATTGTAAACACACTGTCTGGAGCAACAGATCCTTGAAGCTCAGGCACCCAGGCGGCTGGGAAACGCCATGTCAGACCCCCGCGGCCCAGTCCCCTGGCTCTCCCTTTGACAGCTGTCAGGAGGGTACTAGGTGCCCAGAGAGCCGAGCCCGAGGGCCTGGGGGCCCGCTCCGGCTGATGACCCCAGCACAGCCGCACACGAGCTCCACGAGCAGCCGAACATAGAGGACCACAGAGAACCAGTCCCGCCTCTAGGGCTCCTGGAGCCGAGGAGAGGAGCTCTCAGGTCGTGTGGCGAATAGATGGATGGCAACGGCATCTGTGTCGGCTTCCTGATCGACGCCAAAGCCCATGCCAGGAACTGGGAAGGGTGGTGCACACACCTGTGCTCCTCGGGGGCTGAGTGGCCGGTCCTGTCTCCCCACAGGGACAAGATCGAGGGCACAACCCCCTCAGCTCCCCCACGAACAAAAGACAGAACTTCCAGGAGGGACACTGTATCAGGGACTCAGCCAGTCCACTGGGGAGTCCAGACTGTCCTGCTCAGGTCCCCAGCCTGTGACCAGACTGGCCCGCCTCTCACTAGTCTCTCAGTTCCTCTCCATCAGCCCCCTGCCCCCCCCCCAGCAGGTGGGCTCAGGCGGGTGACCTCAGCAGGCACACACATCATCAGGCAGCCACCCCTCTCCCCTGCATGCAGCCAGCTGAAGACCTCCAGCCACTTAAAACCCAGACAACACGACTTGGTGCAAGGGTCCTGTGTGGACCGGCTGCTCGCTGCTTCCATGGCCCTTCTGCCAGCACCTCCCCCTTATCTGCAGGGCCCGGGCCACACTGGCTGGTGTCCTAGTCTTTCAACATGCCAGGCTTGTCCCCGACCAGAACTTCCACGACACGCTCTTCGAGGCTCCTTGTAGTCCCCTCGGCTCTCGCTCCAAGGTCACCTTCTCTGAGGAGCCGCCCCCTGGGGAGCACCCCTCCCGGCCCCCTCCAGCTGAGCCCTGGCACTAGTCCTCGCTCATGTCCTTCACAGCCTTTAATAAGCATCTGTAATTGTCTCATTTGGTGATTTGATTATGTGTTTGTCATCCGTGTCGCTACACAGGGACTCGGACGCACGGGAACAGGGATCGTGTCTGTCTTGCTCACCACTCGGTCACCTCCCAAACCTCCAATGCTAGCGGCGACCCCGGTTACCATGCCCCACACCTGCACGGCGCTCCCCCTGCTCCCACCCAAGCCACCGGAGCCCTGATCGGACCTGACAGACCCCTTGAACGGGGGTATCAGAGAAGGGATGCGGCCCTGGGCACACCACTCAACGTCCAGGGAAATCACTGCAGAGCCCAGGAAGGTGGGGAGCCCCGAGGTCTCGGGTCTGCTGCTCACTCACCTGCAGTGTCGGGAGTAGAGATGGGAGCAGGGCCCCCGCTCAGCAAACGCATTTGCCTCTTCATGGCAAATGTTTTCGGGGGAAGTGTCTCCATGCACAGGCCCTCCTTCCCCCACCCCCCAATCCTCCGTCCCCATTTGTTTTCTGTCCCACCCTTCCACTGGAACCACATTGTCAAGGTCACCGGCAATTTCCACGTGGGCAAACCCAACACACTGTTCTCTGTCACCGGCGTACCCTGTCTCTCAGCAGCTTCCTACCGAGTTAGCCGCTCCCGTTCCTGAAAGGTGCTCTTCTCTGCGGATTCCTAGCTCTGCTCTTCCCTGGGTTTCTTTCTCCTTCCGGGTCATTCCCTCTCGGTCACCTTTGCCGGTTCTGTGCTCTCTGTCTGAACCCTAAACGTGGGGGTCCCCCAGGCCTCACCCCTGGCTGGGCCATGGTGCTCTCGCCCGCGTGCGGGCACCCGAATGCGCCCCGCTCCCTGACTGCTCCCTGAACTCCGGGCTCTTCCCTGGCATCTCCACAGGTCCAACACCAGCCCTTGCTTTCCCCGGGGAGTCATTCTCCCTAACCTTCCTCCGGCAGGGGTGCCCGACCTTCCGGCACCTCTGGGCCACAGGTTAAATACACAAACGCTAACAAAAACAAAAACAAACAAATCCCATAATGTTTCAAGTAAATGTGCGATTTTGTGTTGGGGTGCATTGCAGCTCACAGGCTGTGGGTTGGACACCCCCTCCCCCTCCTGATAGAACAATCGTTTTCAAGCCGCTGGTGGGTTCTGGCCCCCAGGGGACCCTTGGCAAGGTCTGGGGACATTTGTGATTGCTGTGACTGGGAGGTGCTCCTGGACACTGGTGGGCGAAGGGCAGAGATGTTGCTGAGTGTCCTGCAATACACCGGACAGCCCCTCGCAGCGAGGACCCCGTCCGACCTCACAGTGCCAAGTTTGAGAATCAGCATCTAGAATTCCCTCCCACGTCCGTTTATCTGTCTGTCTCTCCCCTACTAGAATGCCAGCTCCATGCAGGCAGGCCGCCTGTCCCTGGGGTGGCAAGTCAGCCATGGAAAGGCTGTGGCTCCCACAGTCTGGATGGGACCGGCATTCTCTCCGACCATCTGAAGATTGGAAATATAAAAAAGCAAGCTGTGCCTGTGGGGTTGGGGTGGCGGGACAGGATGACATCATCGTAAAACCTCCCACCCCACGGACATCTCGGCTTCGAGCCAGGAGAGGGGGGGTCTGGGAGGAAGAGCAGAGACAGCCCGAGGCAGAGAGAGGCCTGCTGGCTTTCGCCTTCTCTCCCCAAGGGGCCTTGGAGGAGGACGCGAGGGCAAGAGGAGCCTGCTGGTCCAGGCCAGAGCAGCCACCTTGAAAGCCATCTAACCGCTGCGAGCTCTGTCCCCAAGATCCTCTGGCCCGAGGGGCCTGAGAACACTACCCTTCGGGTGGCCAACTTCCTTCGGAAAATATGAAATGGCCAGGCCACCCTTTACCGAATTACAAAGCGCTTATCACTTCTTTAATAACTACCCGCCTGGAGGACTTAATTCACTCAGCGTGGAAGCTACAGAGGCAAATGGTCAGGGAGCGTTAAGCTCCCGTGAATGGCACAAAGACTTCCAGGGGCAATACTCCCCCTATCAAAAGAGTAGGTTTCCATGCTGCAACTCTGCCTCAGAGTTCATGCTGGGAGGGTGCTCTGAGCTTGGGCCATTCTCACTGGTGGAGGGTAGGTAATTCCAGGTCCCTGGGGAGAGAGGGAGTCCTTGACTGAGCTGGAACAATTATCCTTACAACCGGAGCGTGTGGGCATGATTAGTCAAGATAACTAACTATCAGAAAGGCAAGATCCCAACAGCAGTGCCCGGTGCCCGGCTCGCTCTCTGAACCGCACACTCCACAGACTGGACTAGGCCGCGGAGGGGGAGAGAAGGAGCCCCAGGGCAGAGGAGGAAGGCGGGGCTGCGATGGCCTGGAGGAGCTCAGTGGAGGGGGGTGCTGGCTGCAGGGCCCCTCGGAGACACGGCAGTGGAAGAAATACTGGCCGACACCTGAGGCATCCAAGGCCGGCCCTCAGAGCGTCAGCTCTTGAAATCTGTAAGGAAGCCAGGCCTGAAATTCCTTAAGGCTCCACAGGATTCGTGGAGAGAGGCTGGCGAGAAGGCCTCCCTCACTCTGTGACGGAAACGCGGGGTGTCTCCTGGTTAACTTTTCCTTGCCTCAGCGTGTCCAGCAGTTTCCTTTCCTCAGGCAATAGGCAGTCTGCCCCTTTCCTGTGTCCTCTCTCTCTCTCTCAAGGCTTCTCTCTATTCATGTGACTTCCGTCACCGCCGCCTTCGAGACTGACTGCAGCCCTGCAGCCCTGCCCTTGACGCCCGACCTCGCCCTGTGCTATGGGCCCTCTTCCCAAAACGGGCGTTGCCCGCGCTCCCACCTCCTGAACCCTCCCAAACCACCTCGGCCTCGCCCTCCTGGCTCACAGTCCTACGGCGGAGACGGCAAGCAGACTTCGATGGCTGCGCGGCGCCAGGGGGTTGGCGAGAGATAACAGAAGTCTGTGTTTAGGGGTCTCGGGTGGAGCAGGAAGATGATTAGTGATTCTTCAGCGACATCTGCCACAGGCACAATATGCCTAGCATTACAATTAAGTGCCATCTATTAACCACGTCTACCTGAGATCTTTTTGTATATTATTGTTTTTAGAGAGAGAGAGATTAATTTGTTGTCCAACTAACTGAGGCATTCAACGGTCGATGCACTGGACGTGCCCTGACCAGAGACCGAACCCACAACCTTGGCCTTTCAGGACGACACTCTCACCAACTGAGCTGCCGGGCCAGGGCCCAAGGACTTTCTGACACCTCTCCCTCTCTCTCTCTCTCTCTCTCTCTCTCCCCCCCTTCTCCCTCCCCGCTGCCCCCCTTCTCTGGTTCAAGTCCTACCAATCCCTCCTCTGTGATATTTCTAGAAACTCCTCTCATCTCTTCATTTCCACAGCCCCTATCTGGGGATTCAGCAGACTCCCCGAAGACCTTCCAGCTACCAGCCTCTGTGTCCTAACCGGTTCCAGGCTCTACTTTATTGGCAGTGACTTTGAACATGTTCCTTGCTGGGTCAGGAAGCCCCTGTGGTGAACAAGCAACTCTCGGGCCAAACCGAAACTTCTTTAAAGAAGGCTTCGAGTCTGTGGAGAAAGCCCGTAAGTGACGACGACAGGGGGGAAGGAGTCACGGACCCTTTGAAGACAGAGAAGTGACTTCTCCTCTGTACCCGGCGTCCAGCCCACCGCACCTCGGAAATGCTTCCCCGAGGCTCAAACCCAGACCGACGCCGGCGGGGAGGGAGGGAGGATGCTGGACTCGTGGGAACGGCCGCTCTGACTCTCCAGCCCACGACCCCCACATTCCCGCATCCTCTCGTCCCTGGGAAGGAAGAGTCGAGCAGTGTCAGGAGTGCACTCACATCCACAGGGACACCTGCCTGTCACGCTTTCTCAGCCCATCTCCTGCCTGCTTCGTCCCTCGCCTTTGGGAAGCAGTTTGGTGCAGGAAAAAAATTATAGGCTTGGTGTCAGCCCTGAGCTTGAGCCTGCAGCCTGGCACAGGCAAACCAGCCAGGGAATCTGCCGAGGCCTCCATGTCTTCATCCGTGAAGGAGGGCTGGTGACACCGACGTCACAGAGGCCTCGTGCAGATGAAGTAAAGCTGCTCTCACAAGGCCTGGCACATGGTCTGCAATATGCCAGAGCTCAGAGTATGTTCCTTTTCCCTCCAGAAAGAAAAGCTATGCATCCACCCCCGCCCCCAAGCGTCCAAGTCCCTGACGATTAGCAGGGGTGGGAGGGCGGCGCACCTGGATGGCGGAACTGCCAGGCCCTCCCCACACTACGGCTCTTCCATCTTCCACCGGCTGCTCTTGGGTTAGCGTATCTTTTTATCATAAACCGATAACCTAGTAAGTAGACTGTTTCCCTGAGTTCTGTGGTCTCTTCCAGCAAATTGCCAAGCCCAAGGCCAGCTCCTGGGAGCCTCCAATCCACAGCCAGACGCCCAGGCTGGAACAGTGCCTGGGCCTCTGAGCTGGAGGCGCCTGAAGGCAGGGTGCGATTCTGTGCGACGACGCCCTCAACTGTGGGATCACCCCTCCAGGTGAACAGGGTCCGCACCGAACTGAATGACAGGTCTCCCACTTGGTGCCCAGAGAGAGCTGGAGAACTGGCTGGTGTAGGGGGAAATACCCACACATTTGGTGGCCAGCAGGACAGAGAGAGAGAAGTGACTACGTTCTCTTCGAGCAGACAGTGCCTTGGTGCAGGGACCGGGGCCAGGAACCCAGGCCTCCGGGGCCAGGAGAGTGAGTGAGCTGCTCGTGGGGCTGAAACTGTGCCGCGTGCCCCGCTCCTCCCCACGGCCTCCCTCTCCTACTGAAACGCAGCCTGCCCTGTGCCCACCGCCCCCAGGGCTCGTTCCTTCCCGCCTCTGCCTAAAGGCTGCTGCTCCGCCTGCCAGCCCCAGGTGCCCAGTGAAGGCTGGTGGGCCGAACTCCTCCTTCGGGGATTCAGACCTGCTGCACCTGCCTCCCTCCACCAAACTGCACCAGGCGCCCCACCCAGTGGCGGTCACCAGCAACCCTCTGACTCCTGGGAAACTGTTTCTACACCGGGCGCTGGTGTAGGGACACGTGACCCTGCGGCCTAGGTGTCCCGGCGTCTGCCTGGCTTCCCCCGGAAGAGAGTCAATTCCCGCTGCACTCAGTTCGCTTTGGTCGTCCCCACCCATGCATACTTCTTAGTGACCACAGGGCCATCAGCATAACTTGTATCACAGCGTGATGCTGTCATTGCTCTATTTTGTTCTTAGTTATTGCCAGTCCCTTTCTGGCCCTAGTTCATAAATTAGACTTTATCATAGGTATGTATGAATAGGGACAAAAATCGGGCACCTACAGCGTTTGGTACTATCCATGGTTTCAGGGACCCACGGGGGTCCCCCTGATACACCAGGGCTGAGGGGGCATTCGAAGAGGGTTAGGGTCCCCAGGTTGGCATTCCCAAAGACCTATGCTGGCCCTTCCCCAGGGGACCAGAGCTGCCCCCGGCCCTGCGGAGTGAGACCCCGGGTCCTCTGCTAATGAACGTGACCCCGCGGGGGAGGCAGGGGCTGCTCTTCTTCACCACCGCCTGCTCTCCTGGCCTTGAAGGTTGCCTCCCGCCTCACTCCACTAGCCATCCCCACCCCCAACCCCTGCTTCATTGGCTCTCTCTCCCACCAGTCATTCATCTCCTCTCCCGCCTGCTGACCTGCGCCATCTGAAATCATAGTTGGCTGCAATGACACAAGACCCCATTCTCTTGAGCAGAACCCGGAGAGTGAGTCAGTGTTCCCGAAAGCCGTGGGCACTCAGCAGCCTCCTCTGCACTGTTTGGGGGAGTGACGGGGCCAAAGGTGCCCTCTTTTGCTCTGAGATTCATTCATGCTCATGTTTGGAGTGTGGCCAGCAGGGCCCCAGACTTGTCCCTAGAAGTCCTCCAAGGCCGCCTCTCCATCAGCGGTCCAGCCCACCTCCCCACAATGACCTGTGCACAGGGGGCTGCTGCCCAGCGGAGCATCCACGTCTGCCGGGTGCCTACCAACTGCAGGAGGTGACTCGGGTCTCCGGGAGGCTGGGCGGGTCCCCCGGGTCCAGCACAGAGACGACAGACAGAACAACCAAGGCCCCGGACAGAAGGGTGAAGACAGGAAACTAGCTAGCATCCCTGGCTGCCTGGGAAGTAAGCATCAAGTGGGGAGCAGGAAAGCACCCGCCCGCAGGGGCCGGGCGAGGCCCTGCAAACCTTCTGGAGAAGACACCCCGCGTCCTGTGCCTGCTGCGGTCCCTCGGACGGCCTCACGTCGTGCCGCTGGCTGACCTCCAACGCCTGGTCAGAAGCACCTGAGCTTGTGAAGGGCACATGAAGGGGGGGACAGTTTTTTAGGTTCCAGGCCCTTCACCTGTGGAATCTGACCGTATCTCCTGGTGGCCACTGTCAGAACTGAGTTAGAATCATGGGACACCCTGCTGGTGTCTGAGAGTTGCTTGTTGGGTGGGGGGAGGGGAGGAACCCGACATGCACTGGAAACTGGGTGCAGAACCCAAAAGAGTGGGCAGTTGCTGGGAAGGTGGCACCGTCTCCCAGGGGGGCTCTGCCCGGGAGGATTCCACGCTGCGTGGGGACATGGTCCACTGTGCACGGCTGGGCCAGTCGCACCCACAGATGTTGCCCTTTCACCCCAGCCCCTGGACTTCCTGCCCGCAGCGCGCCCCACCCTCCCTATACCCCCCCCCAAAGGAACCTCCCTTCTCCTGAGAGTGTCTGCGTCTTTCTGTGGCAGATTCGTCACTAGCACCGGCCTGATCTGGCCACAGGGGCTTGGGGGACAAAGCGGCGGACTGGGGGCAAGCACTTCCTTCTCCAGAGAAGGCCCCCTTCTGCGTCCTCTCACGACCCAGCACTGAGCGGAACAACCGCACGCAGCGGAGGCCTCCGACGAGGGGAGCAGCAGAGCCCCGGCCGACACTGCCCTCCCGGGCCTCCTGCGTCTGCCTTGCCCGCAAATCCGGCCTGAGCACCTGCCCGACCCGATGTGCCCCATTCCTGCCTCACTCCAGGCTGCCTTTCAAAGTCACAACCCTGTGGGCAGAGACGATCCTGTTCCATTTGAACTTGAACAACAGGTAACTTGGTGAACCTTCACAGGCTGGGCTCCAGAAACTTCCTCCTGTGCCTGGGCCCCAAAAGCAGCCGGCAAGCATGGCTGTGTTATCTGCGCCGATGCCAGCCCGCCCCCTGGTAATCAGTTGTGCCACAGCCTCACAGAGACATCAGCCCCACGGCCATGGCAGCCCCGCCCCACACGCCTCAACGGAGCTGCTCCTTCCAAATGGCCACTCACTGCGGCCTCACAAACACGGGTACTCGGCGTGCCAGGGAGGGCTTCCATCTCCCAAAGACCACCCACCCCCCTGCTCCCACACTCAGGGACCCGTCGCCTCCCCTGACTCCTGCCTGGGCTGGAGCCCCTCAGGATGCACACAGGGACCGCCGGAGGGAGGAACGTGAAAGGACATCCTTCTGAAGGGGAGCCAGGCAGTGGGCCAGTCGTTTGACATTTGTGTGATCTCGAGGAACACAACGCAGCTCCTCAGCCTGTAACGCACACACACACATACACACACACACACACACATGCACACACACGTGCTCGTGCACGGGAGGAAACGCAGGTTCCACTCCGCCCAGCCTGGGGCGGGGCCTAAGATTCCGCATTCCTATCAAGCCCCCAAGTGACAGAGGGGTTGCCGGCCCCACAAACATACTTTTGAGTGGCAAGAGTCTGTCCACACAGGATGCCTGGCACAGAGCCGGCACTCCCAAAACCTGCTGGGTTGAATGAAATGGCAAGAGGAGCTGGGTTGAAGGGCAGGGGTCATTAACAAGGAACGAGCCATCACTCAAAGCAGTCAAACTAAACCAGCGGTTCGCAACTCTGGCTACACATTAAAATCACGAAGTTCGCCTTTTTACAAATGCCAGGACCCAGGCTCCCCCTCAAAGGTTCCAGACTTCTTGGGGTGGGGTGGGGCCTGGACATTTGTCCTCTGTAACAGCTTCCTGGGGGGTCCTGCTGGGCAGCCAGGTTAGAGCGCCACCAAAGCCGGAACAGCGGTGCCGGTCCTGCTTCGTGCAGACACCGAGCAAGGCACAGGGCCCTGCCCTGCATGACCTCGCCCACTACTGAGGGATCCAGGTCCCGGAGGACTGAGGCATATTTGTATAAACTGTTTTAGGACCACAGATAAAGGGGCAGGTGATCCAGCCTCAGAAAACGGGAAGAAAAAGCACAGAGAAGAAGAGGCAGATGGCATTTGGGCCTTAAAGGATGAACAGGGGCCGTCCAGGCGGATGCGGGAGACAGTTGCCCGAGCCTCTCTCGTTTCCTGTTACCAATCACAGGGAGACGATGGGCCAAGGCCTGAGGTCCGGGATTGTGGGTCCCCTGCCAACGGCCACCAGAGGCACGTGAGAAAGGCGTGCGCACAGCGAACAAGTCAGCCCAGACGCAGGTTCCCCACCACCAACCAGAGCTCTCTGACAGCCACACGGGAGCAGCCAGGGTCTAACTGGGGACATGGAGCCCACACATTATCCTTGACACAGGAAATCTGACGGGAGAACTTATGATCAGCTGGAAGGGCCGAAAAAACAAGCAGCATGCCCACACCTCAACCCAGAGATTAGCGACAGCAGGAAGCCCTGGGCTAAAAGGACGAAAGGAGACAGAGGTGTCACCAAGAAGTGTGGGGTCAGAGCTGGCAGGCGGGAGCTGGTGACAGCGGGGACCTTGCAGCAGGAGCTGGGACTGCTGGCTGACACAGCCAGCCAGCCCTTGCTGCAAAGGTGAAGCCCAGGGAGGGGTTAGGGACCCTGCCTTCTCCCGTCCCCCTGCCTGCCAGGGTCAACTAGTCCTTCCTACCAGCCAAACCCAGCTGGAAACAAGGTGGCAAAGGAGCCTGGGAGATGTAGTTTTTGGGAGCCAGGACCTGAAGGGCAGGGAATTGGTCTATGAACCTGAGCACTTGGGAGTGAACAACAGACCCGTGCTGGCCTCCTGGCACAGGCAGGGCGAGCACAGCCCTCGTCTGCTTCCCTGCACTTCAACGTGTCTCTTGGCTCCCAGTGAAGTCCACGCAGGCTCTGGGGAGGCCGCCCCTGCCTGCAAACACCCCGACCCCTTGTCCCCCTTGGGCTACGCACACGGCACCACCTCCTCTGTGCACAGCGATATACAGGCGTTTGGGGGAAATGAAGGAAAAGGAGTGGGAGGGGACCACCTGCAGGAAGGGGACGTTCCTTCCCTCGAGCAGGGAGGGCCGCCACGGTGGGACAGCTGCAGCCCTCGCCCTGTGGGAGCCCCTGGGAGCCCGGGACAGGAGCCATTTGAGAGGGGGTTCCCCAGCAGGGAAGAAGGGCCAGCTCTGTCTCCTTCATGGGGTCCCCAACGTGCGGGAAATGCTGAAAATACAGCTGAACATGGCGCCGGCCTCCACAGAGTGGGGCCCCGCAGACTGGTCTGTGTCTCCAGCAGGTGCTCCCCTGTAGTCCCCACGTTCCTTTCTCGGCTTTGGTCCGTGACAGTTTGGAACAGGACAAACTGGCCAGAGAGAAAGCCCGGACGCAGCGACAACCCCACAGGACAGCACCCCCAAAAACGGCGCTGCAGGGGTCTGCTTGGGCCCAGGGGGCTGCCAGGGCCCCGAATCTGGCGTCACTTAGAAATGCCTCTGTGTTCATCTCCATTGAGCCCGTGCAGAAAGCCCCGCCTGCCCGCACAACAGCCAACACCATCCTGTGTTTGTAAACAGGCCACACACTGGGCAGCCAGCAAGGACGCCCACTACTTGCCTGTGACCGAAGAGCAGGCACCTGGGACAGGGACCGTCTCTGATGAATGGCAGGTTTGTGAGAGACACGTGAAGCCATGTGAGGGGGAGACACCCCTCCTGCCCCCTGGGGTGGCCGGAGGTTCCATCCAGATCCCCGCCCCCTCGCTTTTGTTCAAGTCGATTTGTCTATTCCACTCATTTTTAAAAATTTTTTCAATGCAAGATTTTCTCTTAGAGAGAATTCACACAACATAAAATCACCCTTGAAAGTGTACCACAGAGTGGCATTCAGCACTGCTTCTATCTGCCCCCAAAACATCCTCGTTGGCCCCGAGAGAAACCCGCACCCGTCAGCACTCACCCCTGCCCTTCCCTCCGGCCAGGCCGGGCGGCGGCCAGTCCTCCTTCCTCTGTGGATTTACCTAACCCGGACGTTTCACATGCACGGCATCTCCCGGTGTGGGGTTCATCTGGCGCACTGCTCTTAGGTCTGTCCGTGCTGTGTCAGAGAGCCCTTCTTTTTACAGCCGAATAATACTCCGTCAGAGACGGACCACGTCTGTCCGTCCGTCCCACAGTCGATGGACATTCGGGTCATCTCAGCCTTCTAGCTGTTTTAAACAGCGCTGCTGTGAGCATTCATGTATGAGTCTTTGTTGAAATACCTACTTTCAGATTTGGGAGGTAAATACCCCAGACTTCCACGCACATTTAAAGGATCTGGGAGAACATGTGATGCAGACACAAACAGCAGAATGGGACATGTACACCGTCCAGATCCTTAACAGGGAACACAGGAGGATCCGGGTGCAGGAATCCAGGGCAAACCGACTCCCACCTCAGGCACCGAACTTTGCCACGGGCTTCCTGGCAGCCGGGGTGAAAAGGAAAACAAGTCGAGTCCTTTGTGGACATAACTATTAAATCCAGAAAGGCATCGCCACATGAGTCCTTCTACAAAGGACTGTGTGGCATCATGAAAAACACGTCCCATTTCTGCAACACACAAATATTCTTCAAATGAGCAGTTCCGTGTTTTTCTTTTTAATCGACTCTATCTTTATGGATCGTGGACACATTTAAACTGTGATTTAATCAAGTCCATCTTGTAAGATACAGCTAACCCTGCGTGGTCCCCACACACACTGCTTTCTAAATGCTGGATTTAATACGGGAACCAGACGTGGACGAAACCCAAGGAAGGCGCGGACGACACGTCCCGGGACGTCTCTCACAGTTCATGCCTTCAGCACATCGGCAGCTTCTCCCTCTGGAAGGAGAGGCAGCGAGAGCCGCGGCCCCTCTGCGCCAGAGCTCTGTAAAACGCAAGGTGACACCAGGGAGCAGCGAGGCGGAAAACAGGCCCCCCAGGAACACTCTGCACCTCTCCCAGGTGAGCTGCCACCTCCTGCCTGCTGGCTGACCCCTGCCTGACCTGGACTCGCCATCTCCGTTCTTGCAGCCAGCTGGGCAGAGCCCCGCCCTCCGCTGGGCCGTGAGCATCTCCATCTTCACCCCTGGAGCCCAGCGGCTGGCACAGGTGCTATGCAACGTGGTGGGAACATGCGGCCTCCTGAGTCCTCTCTCTTCTGGGTCCTCCTCCTCCTCCCCACTCCTGGGCCCAGCCTCCTCCCACACCTAGTACTTCGGCTCAGGGAGCAATCCCAGAGCTGGGTGATGGCCGTCTCTCAGAGGGAAGGCACCCCAGGTTGTTCACGGCTTCCCTGACAAACCCCAATCCAAACCCTGGGGGTCGGGAGGGAGAGCAGCTGGCACCAGGGATGGGCCAGAGCAACAGGCTCCTCGAGGCTTCGCCCGGTCTGCATCACTCCCTGCCTCGCTCAGTCCTTCCCTCCGGGCACACAGTCACCCCTGCATCAGCCCCGCCCCACCTGCCACGCTCAGTCTGAACGCTGCTCCCACAAGGGCAGGAGGGAGCTGCTGGGCGAGAGGGCCCCAGGGTCCAAAGGCAGCTGCCAGCAGAGACCGGCTAGTGCAGGGTGGAAGGTGGCAGAGGAAGAGCCCTGAGGAATTCTGGGAGGAGAGCTCAGGCAACTGAGGAGCTGGGGCTGCAGGAGAACGCACGATACGCACAGAGGCACGCTACAAACTGACCTCTGGTTGATACACACGGAGGTTTGCTGCAAACTGACCTCTGGTTGATACACGCAGAGGTTTGCTGCAAACTGACCTCTGGTTGATACACGCAGAGGTTTGCTGCAAACTGACTTCTGGTTGATACACGCAGAGGTTTGCTGCAAACTGACCCCTTGTCTGGAATGCTGCTGGCTGCCTCAGGGGGAGGAGACTGGGGACCAGGAGGGCCGTTCTCTGCACCTGCTGAACACTGATTGAGCCGTACAGAGTGACATATGCAATGAATCAATCAAGTCAGGAGACAGAAACATTAAGCAAAGGGGCCTTGCTCTTGACCCCTAGTCTGTACGTAACAGGAAGCAAACAATCCCCACCCTCACTGACGAAGAAACCTATGGAGGGCCCAGGGCTGTGCTCAGAGACGTCGGTGGGCTCACCGCTCGACACCCCATTCAATCCAGAATCCAGTGAGGGGAGGAGGTGGGTGCTGCAGCCCCCATGGGCCACAGAGGGCAGAAGTTATTGACCCTGAACCCGGAGGGAGAAGCTGCTCGGGTTACAAAAGGACATCCTGAGCCCAGTTTGGTTTGCCTTAGGACTGACTCCTGAAGCTCATCTTGCCCCCGGAGTGCAAGGCCCAACATCAAGTTCACTCCAGGGCTGGGTGCTGAAAACCGCACCAGCTGAGCCCAGGCACGCGCGGCCGGTGAGCACAGAAGAAACGCTCAACCGCGCTCGTCTCTCGGGAAATGCAAATCGAAACCTGGATGCTGCCACCTCACACCATCAGGGGTGACAAAAACAAAACCAAAAACCGGAAACACCAAGTGCTGGCGAGGACGTAGAGGAATTGGAACCCGTGTACATTGTGGGTAGGGATGTGAAATGGTCCACCTGCGACGAAAAACCGTACGGCCCTTCCTCAAAAATTTAGAATTACCACGAGATCCAGCTATTCCACTTCTGGGTAAACGCCCAAAAGGACTGAAGGCAGGGTCTGGGAGAGAGATTTGCACACCCATGTTCGTAACAGCACTATTCACAACAGCCCGAAGGAGGAGGCACCCCAGTGTCCATCCGGTGAACGAAACCTGGTTTATACGTACAATGAAACAGTACTCATCCTTGAAAAGGAAGGGAATTCTGGCACGCACCGCGACACAGATGAGAGTCGAGGACATCATGCCAAGTAAAATAAACCGGTCACAAGAAGATAAACACCATAGGACTCCACTTACATGAGGGGCCACAGTGACCAAACTCCTGGCATGGGGGTCGTTGGGGGCGGGGGGCCCAAGAGGGACAAGAGCATAGTTTAACAGACCCAGTTTCAGTTTTGCAAGATGAAGCGTTCTGGAGATCAATGGGAATCTACCGAAGACTCCTGACCTCCACCTGTGAAGTGGTGAGCATGGTCAATTTTAGGTGAGGCGCATTTTACCGCCATTAAAAAAAGAAAAATGAAGCAAATGCCTGCGACATCCTCCAGGCCACCCTGGGGGCCGCCGTCATGGAGGACCAGGACCTCGGCCCACCCCAGAGGCCACCGGGGTCCCGGCGCACGTCCGTGCCCAAGATGAGCACAGCTGTGCTGCAAGGAACCATTTCTAACCCCGCCCGACCCCCGGCTGCGGCCACCACGGAAAACTGCCCACAGGGAAATGAGAAGCCTCTGCAGCGTCCTGGCTCTGTGGGCCCCTGCAACGCGCCGGGTGCCCCGAGCTGGGTCTCAGCCTCTGCCAGACGGGGCCGCGTGCCTGCTGACAGCCCTGTTCCGAGGATGAGAAGCAGTTTTTGCTGAGCAGCTGACACAGAGGGCACTCGGTCAGCGGCATTACAAGGACAGTCGTCCTGAGTTTTCACCACTGTGCTGGCAGCCAGGGCCCCCATGGGCCTCCTCACAGCACCCCCCACCCCCGCACTCACAGGGGCCCGACTTCACAGTGACCCCGTGGGAGGAGGCGCTTCCTGGTGCCCGAGGCCCGAGAGTCGCTGTGTGCGTGAGCCCAGCTGGTGCCCCGACCCAGGCCTCCCTCCATGGCAAGGCCAGCGAGCTCTGAAGAGAGCAGGAGGTCACCCCCCTGGCCGCTCTCACAACACAGCCTGGACGACGGGTGCCATAGCAACGGCCCTAGCAACGGGGATGGGAGGCGACCTTTTGGACACAGACTGATGAGAAATGTGTGAACAACCATCAAGCATGTGTGGAGGGCCAGCAGCGCACACCTGTGCAAGGTACCACCTGCCTGGGCACAGAGGGAAGGCCACTGGCCAAGCCAACTTCCCCTCTCAACCTCAAAGCAAAGCACCCAATGGGAAAGGGGCAGGGAGCCTGACAATCCCTGTGACCTGCAGCAGTTTAAGCTCCGGCCACTCGGGCCAGCGGTGGGGCTGTCGGGACACAGCTGTGCTGTGCTCGGGAACTGACAGCTCCCTGTCAGCCGCAGGAAGGGCCTAGAGGAGAAAACAAGTCTTGCCGCGGTGAGAGGGACCCGGCAGCACAGGGGCTGGGCCCGCAGGGCAGGGCATCGGAGCCCCGCCCAGGTCTAGAAGGTCCCGCCCTGGGCCTGGCTCTGGAAGAAGCCTGGACAAGGTCGGCAGAGCCCGGCCTGCACTAGCCAGGCTGCAGAAGGGCATTCCCGCCGGCAGAGCAGTCATTCCCGCGGGAGCTGACACGGCCGTAGTGGCGGCCTGTGCGGGCCTCCAGGGTCTAGATCAGGAGAAGAACTGGATGGCAGCGACTGACACGCCCTGAGCACCGAGCACTGTACCGCCACCAGGAGGCCTCATTGTCCACACTCTCCAGCGTGGGCAGTACCCCAATCAACTGCCCCCAGGAGCTCTCGCCGGGAGCCTGAGCCAAACCTGCAAGGCCCCACCGGCTCCCTCACTACCAGCCCCATCTAAAATGCCATCGGCCCCTGTGAGAACAAAGAGGTGTCCCCCCAGCAGGAAAGCCCACAGGAAATCTGGCCACTGTGGACCAGGCCTGGGTCTAAGAGAAGATGGGATCAGAAGAACAACATACAGTAAGCTACAATAGAACAAATGAAGTAAGAGACGAGAGAAAGGACGCCAGCCGAGAACAGGACAGTGAGCGTGGCCGTCCTGGGCCATACACAGAGTCCCTGCACAAGCGCCCCAAGCAAAACGAGCAGCGTGAGCGTTTCGGGAGTTGAGGGGTCGCTGCACCAGCTGGAGGCGGGGAGAGGCCACAAGGAAAGCCACAAATAAAACCCCAGCCTGTCCTATCCAGGAGGGCAATGGGGACCTCAAAGGCCACCAAGCCGGAGACCAGTGGGCCCGTCCCCAAAGGCTCCTGCTGGGAGAGAAAAGGCCACAGATGTGCAGGGACAGAGAGCAGTTCAAAGCCAGCCTCTGCTACTTTGTAGTTGTGTGACGCTGAGCAAGTCAACCAGCTTTTCTGGGCCTCAGATCTCGGAAGCGGGGAGAGCCTGGCAATGGCTAGGTGTTAGTGAGAGCAACAATGTAACCATTTTACCCTTACAACCCTGCAGGGCTCCTGCAAAGCTTTAGCTGGAGGAAGGCCCCTTGCTAGCCAGTCCCAGGAGCACCCCCCCATCTTTCGGACCACCCATCTCTCGCGCCTGGCCACACATGCAGTGCCGGCTCCTTCCCAGCTGGAGCAGGGACGTCCTAAAGGCACCGCCCACATGCAGAGGAGCCGCGCCAGGCTGCGGGTTCCCACCCCACTGTCTGGAAATGACATGAGCATAGGAAAGGGTCCAGAGATCAGCCCGCCCGGGGAGCTGACCCCAGGCACACACCTGAAAGCCCTGGGGTACTTGCAGACCCGCCTCGGTCCCGGGGCCAGACCCCTCTGCACTTGCAACGAGCTCTGCTGCGGATTCTGGTGCAAGGCCAGGGCTGGGGATCACGTCCAACCCTTGCATTTTACTAATGAGGAAACTCTGTTGCTGATGGACTTAAGGCCGATTAATTTCAATGACTCTTTTCCTGGTTGCAAAGTAACACAGTCTCCTGGTGGGAGGTTTGGGAAGAAGGAAAAGATCCCAAGAAAAGTAAAGTCGCTGGTAGCCACGCCTCAGAGAGACAGCCACCCTCGGCGTTGGGAATGCTGCCTCGGTCTTTGTCCCGGGCAGAGGGCTAGGGACGTACAACTTCAACCCTCGCTCTCCTTCCCTCGTATTTTATCTTAAGTGTTTTAAGCTGTCAGTATGAATTCATAAGGGAAAATCAATAAAGATAAAAAAAGCGGAGAGATTTTAAACACAGCGAACAGACAAGGCAAAGGGCTAACAGATTCCCCGGGCAGGGCCAGGACCCAGCTGGCCGGATCCTGGCATCCACTGTGCTGGGCACTGCCAGCCAAAGGGGGTCCTGGCCAGCAGAGACAAGCCCCGAGGCCAGCCCTCGGGGGAGGGGGAAGGGGAAGGCAGGTTCTTGTTCCTCGGTGGCTAAGACGGGCGACCGGGGGAGCCAGATAGCAAACAAACTTAAACTAATGACACAGCTGTCAAGGCCGATTAGGCTGCACAATAGAAAAATTGCAGGGCCGTTTGGTCTCAACAATATAAGATTAACTTATCAATACAGCTTACAAGTCACCGGAGAGATAACAGCCGGAATCGGGGTTTGTCACAGGCCTTCTCCGCCCCGCTCGGCCACAACCCGGGAGCCAAGACAGCCAGGGTCTCGGCCCAGGCACCAGGGCCGTTGGCAGGAAGCCAGTGGGACCCCAGGTCTGAACCCAGAGACCCTGTCCCATGGGCATGGGTGCAGCTCCCACAGCCCACCACACCCATGCACAAGCCCACAGGTCACCCTGGGGGGGCCGGCCCCTGGTCATCCCCACTCAGCAGCTGGCGAGCACCAGCACCAGGGTTCCGGCTCGGGCAGGCCACACAGTCCGGCCCTGACCCAGGGCCCTGCCTCGCCACACCGCATTCTCCTCCTCGTCTCCCCTGGAAATGTCCAGGACTTGCACCTCGGGGTGGGGAAACCGAGGCAGGCACGCAGAGCTGGAAGGCTTGCCGGGGGTGCTCAGGCTGTCCAGGTATCAGGTCGCACTGTATAAAACTGCCACAGCCGCAAAGCAGATGTGGCTGAAAACCGGCACCCTAATATGGGCTGACCGTCTTCCGGAGGCAGGGTCGGGACCTGAAACCAGAGCGCCGATTCCGGGGCATCGGGCGCAGGCACAGCGCACCTGGAACTTCCCCGGCCACTCCTGTAAGCGCGGTGACGAACAGCAGATGGGAAACTGAGGCCCAGCGAGACGTCACAACTCGCCAAGCGCCCTCAGTTGAGGAGAAGCCGAGAGAGACGCAAGGATCACTGAGGGGCCCGCAGAGTCCGCTGGGGGTGTAGGACCGCCAGGCACCCCGCGCTGGGCGCCCTTCCGGCTCAGAGCAGGCGGTGGGGTGGGGAGGGAGGTCGGGAGGTGGACACTGGGAGGCGGCTGAGCCTCGGCAGAAGGCAGATGTCAGCAGCTCCAGCTGATGCCCCCCAGCACACGGCCCCCGAGCACACAGTGACCTTCCCAGAGTCAGCAGAGTGGACCGTCCCTGACCAGCTGGCCGGGGAAGAGCGTCACACTCCAGGCAGCCGGAAGGACGCAGGCCCGGGTCACCAAGTGAGGGTGGCAGGGGTAGGGGTGGCAGCTGTGCTCTGCTGCCTCGCTGCTCCGAAGCCCTTCCTGGCCCCCATGCTCGAGGCAGGGGACCAGCTGGCAGGCGAGGGCCACGCCAGGGACAAGAGGGCAAACGCCGGGCAGTGAGGGCGGGCAGGTGCCCGGGGCAAGGAGACGGCCATGACACGTGTGGGGCGGCACCACCCTGGGACAAGAACCCGCCGTCCTGAGCCCCCATCTGCTTCTTCCCGTGTGGGGCAGACGTAATCACAGTCCCGAGCTCCTTGGGCCGAGGGAGGGTTGAAGGTGACTGTTCGTCACTACAGGGGTCGTCGCCGTTCTTAGTGGGGTGGGGGGAGGAGACAGGGGTGTGGCTGAGGGGGAGGCGGACACAGAGGCGGTGCCCTGGGGCAGGGCTCCCACGGGACAAGGGCTGACAGGAGCACTCGGTCCCCTCCAGGGAGCTGCGGGGACAGCAGGACATGGGCAGCACCACCAGGACTAGGGGGGCTCTGACAGAGCCCTCCCCTCGGCAGTCTCAGATGCAGGGACAACAGCTGGGACCCCTGGACCTCGCAGGGAGCCGTCGTTAGAAGGACCCGTGGGACTGTGGGGCCTGGGCAGGAGGAGGCCCCAAGTTCAGTTTAGGGGCCGTCCCCCTGCAGGGAGGGGACCGGCCCTGCCCCAGACACGGCAGCTCCGCACCTGGAACAAGGGGGTGGGCCCAGGGCAGGCTGGGAGCCGGAGCTGGAGCTCCGGGCAGAGCCAGCTCACCCCCGTGGGACCCTGGCGCAGCCTGGTGGTCCCGGGCCTCCGTCCCGGTCCTGCCAGCCGGGTGAGTCCGGGAACGCAGCCCATAAAGCCCTCCGAGCTGCTGACGGCACCGACCCCAACCTCGGGCCCGCGGCACTGCCCCCAAGGCCACCTCCTTGAAGCCCACCACCTAGACCTCAGCAGAGGGACTACCACGACCGAGACAATGACAACAGCCCCCACTGAGCGTCCTCAACAGACCCCGCGACTCAGAGCGAGACCCGCGACCGGTGACAAAGCGCACTCACCACAGGCTAATCGCGCACGTGAACAAGAGCCGTGTCCCGACGGTGTCTCACCACCACCGTCCTCACGGAGCGACGGCGAGTGAAAGGACGTCACTTGAGGACCTGCTGTATCGTCCTCGTGTTTTCTGACCAGCGACGCCCCTCCTTCGCCTGGAGTGCTGTGAGGACCGCGCAGACAGCGCTGCTGAGACCCAGCCTGCCCCGACCGCGAGGAGGCCGCCACACCACCCCTGTGGGCACCACGTGGGCAGGGCAGCGGCAGAGGTGTGCCGGGCAGGGTGGGGGGGCGTCCCTCACCCACAGCCCAGGCCAGGGCTCTGCAGGAGGGGCTGGGAGATGAAACTGCCCCGGCAGCCGGCGGGGCAGGGGGCAGAACTGCAGCCTTTTCCTGCCAAAAGCTATTTTACTATTGTTTGCTCTCCCCCCCCATAATTATATCCACTTTATTCTCTTTGTATTTAGTGAAAATTTTTTCCCCATGGAAATGCCAACCTGTACCAAGAGGGCACGAAGAAGAGGGTGTTGTTCATGGGCTCTGTGCAGGGGGCAGGGTGAGGCCAGGAGCAATCGGAGGGCAGGACCCACTGAAAAACCCCAGCGGCTCTCCAGCCCTGCTCCCACGGGTTCCTCTCCAATGTAGGTCTGGGTTTCTCTTGAGCAGGAGGAGCCAGGTCTGCAGAAAAGCATCAGCTACAGGGCTGCACCCTCTGCAAGCCCCAGGGACGCTCTGGCTTCTGCAGGGGGGACCCCTGGATGCAGTTTGGAGAGGTCCCCCAAAGCAAGCGACAGGTGAAGGAAGGAAGCGTGAGGATGAGGAATCCAGGGGAGAGGGGAGGAGGACGGGGCGCAGCGGGGCCCAGGCGGCCTCCCTCCCGACAGCTCCGCCTCCAGGCAGGTCTCGGTTCCCCGCCGCCGCCCTCCGGCCTGGACGGGCACGGCATCCCACCTCTCCTCCGACAGCGCTCTGGTTTCCTACCCTGGCCCGTCTGACCAGGGGTGTGCAGCCTCAGGCGCCCCCGCTCCCCGCCCCCAGGCCCACCCCGCCCTGACTCGGCACCAGGCGCGGCCCTGAGCCAACTCCAGCTGCTTTCCACCGGCCAAAAACCCCCATGGACCCCCCACCCTCTCCCTTGGCCATGGACTTGGCCGACCCCTTCCCAGGCCCTAGAGGCCACGGCCCCCTGGCAGGCGCGCCCAGCACGCTCCCACCTAGTCACTCCCTCTCTGGGCCTCTCTCCTGACTCCTGCCGCCACACTGTCCCCTCCATGGCCTTCATCCCTTCCTCGTGCCCACTCACACCCTTGGCTTCTGCTCTCACCTCTGGGCCCCTGATTCCCGAACTTCCAGGCTGCTTTTTATGCTCGAGGCCAGCCCTGACTTTCCAAGCCCTGGCCAGGTGGATGCTACTGATTCCCAAGCCCAGCCAACCCCGACGTGTGAAACCAGATGTGCCCTCTCCCCTCCAACCCGCCCCCCGGCCTGCCTCTGTCTCTTGGGAATCACCCGCTCTCTCCCAGGCTCCTGGTCAGAAACGCCAGCCCCCCAGCTCCCCCCGGGTCCGTGGGCCCGGCCTGACCAGTTTGGTTTCCACGCCATCTCCCTGCCCACGACGTGCCCCCGGCTGGTCTCTTCTCACTCTGATTTCCATCCCTGCACCTGGAGGCAATGCTGCCCACCCCGTGTGTCCACGGCCCCTCTCTGCCTGCCACCACCCCAGTCTTCACGTCCCCCCACTGCCCCCGCCCTGGGCCCTGGGACAGAAAGGACGCCCCCAGCCTGCACCCAGTCCGCTGAGAGCCTCACGCTCCCGCTTCCTCCCACCAGGGATCCCCACCCTCCGCGTCCCCCTGACCCCCCCAAAGAGGCCCATGGCCCACGACCCCAGCTCCCCTCCCCTCCTCTCTGTCCACTGTGAGGGGGGCACGGTGAGCCTCAAAATGACTTCCACGGGGCCCCCCACAGCGCCTCACACCCAGTGAGAGAGAACTGAAGCACCAGCCCAGGAACATGCCCTCTGGACACAGCAACGTCCACGGGCTCCCCCAGAAACATCGCCCAGCTTCCGACCCCCTGGCCTCCTCTCAACACTGCAGGCCGAACGCCAGGTGGGCCCTCGCCTGCCTCCCTGGAAGCTCAGAGCAGCCGTGCAGGGAGACGCACACACCTGGGCCCGGGTGCCCCTGGGAAACCTGCTTTCCTGTGAGTCCTCCTCCGGGCCTCCCCTCCTGCCTTCCACCCGGCAGCCGAGGGAGCAGGGTCCCGAGAGTCTCCGTGCCGCTGGGGGTGTCGCTGACCTGCTGGGCCAACCCCGGCCCCTCTCACTGTCTGGCTTCCCGTCCGGAAAATGCTCTCTTGTGCGTCTGAACCACCCATGTCGGTCTTCGGTGACCTGCAGCCTAAGGCAAGCCTGCCTGGCCCTATCGGGGCCTCGTCCAACCCTCACAGCCACCCCGTGGGGCCAGGGGCATCAGGGGCACCCGTATACGCCGTCTCCTTCCCCGAAGTTCTCCTGAGCCCTCCACACCCCCGCGGCGTCCCGCTCTGTGGTGACCTGGCTCGCCACAGCCCCCTGCCCTGGAAGGATGGGCGGACGGGCACACTGGCCCGACTTCCCCCAGACGCTCAAATAATGGGGGGACCGACCTGGACTGCCTGGGACGGGACCGCATGGCCCAGCTCTGGCCCAACTCGGCCGGATTCAATCACTGCGTTCCGTTGGTCCGAGTTCTGGTGGACCCGGCCCACCGGGCATCAGCAGACAGGCTTCCTGTGAGCTGTCTGCTGGCAAACTGGCCCTGCCCCGTGGACAGGGCCATGGGCCCTCTTAGTCACTGGACTTTGGAGAACTGGCTTCTGGCAACCTGACCCCTCTGCTGGGTGACATGCGATTTTCGGGGAAATGACCCGGAGCAGCAGGTGAGTGCCAGTAGGGACGTACGAGAAGTGGCCCAGAGACCCACGGGGCGCAGGCGAAGCTCACCCCAGGGCCCTCCGGCCGCATTGCAGAGACAGCCCTGCCCACGAGAGCTGGGAAGAGCCAGGGGTGCTCGCCCCTGAAGAGTTTCGTGGGACAGCGTCACTACAAGCACCCAGGAAACCGCTGGCCCCCCCTCAGCCTCCTGTCCGGGGTCAGGGCCTGCTCCCCGGCTGCACCCACAGCCTGGGGTGAAGGCAGGCCAGGCCGGCCCCCTCCCACCCCTCCTGCCCCTGCCCTTCCCCCAACCCAGAGCGAAAGCTTGAGTAAGACTCAGTGTCTTTGCTTTTATAAATCTCTGCCTTTTAATGATGGCTTCAAGGCTGAGGGGAGAAAGGACCATTAAACTCACTGAATAAGTTAATGGGGCATAGAGAATCCATTTCGGAGCCACCCCAGGCTGTTTTCCTCCGGAGCTAAGGCCTGAATAAGCAAAAAAAAAAAAAAAAAAAAAAATCACAGCCATGGAGCGCACTGCCAATAAATAACTCCAGCGCGATCCCCCGGTGCCCATGACCTCGTCCTCAGAGCACCTGCCGGACACCCCTGGTTCCAGAGCCGCAGCCGCAGCGCCTGCCCGGGGCCTTCCGCGCAGTGGCGAGGTGGAGGTGAGGCCCCTCTCTGGGCCAGGGCCCCCCAGGCGTCATGGTGAGAAGCCAGGCTCTACCGGTGCGAGAGCGGAAAACAGGCATTCCTCCTCAGGGGGGGGCCCAAGACCCTGCAACCCCCCAAGAGCAAAGACCCCTCCAAGCACAGCCTAGTCGCCACCGGGCCTCTCAGCCTGCAGCCTGGCCCCGCAGTCCGGTCCGGCTTCCCTCTGCACAGACCAAACACAGCAACCGGAGTACCGGGCGAACTTGGTTTCTTCGGTGGGACGGCTCCGCCTCTTCAGAAAACACCTCTCATCCCTCCTCCTCCTCCTCCTCTTCCTCCCCCCCCCCAATCCTGCCCCTTCCCCACGCCCTGCTCCTCCTGCCTGACTTCCCAGCTCCCCTGGGCCCGTGTCCCTGCCTTCTCCAGGGACAGCTGAGCAAAGCCAGGAGCGTGGTTCCTGGGGCCTGGAAAGCACAAATAATTAAATAAGTCAGAACTCCTGTTGGTAAATGTTGAGTCCCACTAGACACACGTTGTTTACTCTTTAATATTTAAACATGTTAATTAAATTTCTGAATAAACAGATACGTTGTAGCAAGTGGCATTCCTGAGTCAGAGTTGCATTCCGCTGGCACGCACCTGGGGGCCTTTCTGGGGAAACGAGGCCGTCTGGTCTGCCACCGGGGGGCCACTGACATCGCAACGCACCAGGGTCGCAGCCTCCTCCCGAGCCGGCAAGACTTGCGGTCAAGGGCGTGATGGACACCCCAGTCCAACCAGGTCTGCCCCTCCCAGCACCCAGGGCTGCCTCTCAGCTCCCCTGACCCTCAGTACGAGCTCCCTCACCCATTGGTTCACTCCTTTGCATGCTGGCCCCGTGCTGGTTGAGCCAGGCAGACATGGAGCCCCAGAAAGACAAAGAGAAACGAGACTGAACCCCAGTCCTCGACCGGCTCACAACTAACTGTAGGAGGTGCCTGGCTCCCAGGGCCCAGCGTGGCCTGGCCCCTCCCTGCTTCTGCAGCCAGAATGAACGTCCGTCAGCTCCTTAAAGGTTCTCGGCCTCCAGGGCTCCCTCGAGCTGCCCCTTCTGCCTGGAACAGTGCAGCCTCAGTAACAGTGGCGCGTGGTCCCACCCTGCTCTGAACAAGACCTGGCACCAAAACCTGTGAGTCACACTTGCGAACCCTCAACAGCTGCCCCCAGGCCACCGAAGGGCTGGGACGTGCCTGGAACCTGACCAGCAGAGCGCTTCCAGAAGCAAACAGGTCCCCTGTCCAGGAAGGACCAGGAGCCCTGGATGCGGGAGACAGGTCAACCCTGCAGTGGGGGCTCCCCCGCACGTGTGCGAGCCTTTGCACTCTCCCCTCCCCGTCCCATAGGCCCCCCGTGTGGCTGTCGTGCGGCCCTCCCTTCCCTGCCTGAACCAAGTGCTGCCCACGGCATCCGCCGCCTGCAGGCTGTCTGGGACATCTGGGACACACGTACCGCGCCCCGGTCTCCTATGATGTAAATGGAACCATCTCCTGCTTCAAAGGAGAAACCTTCCAGGCCCCCCGTTTCACTGGGATTAGAATCTGTGCCCCTCCCCACGGCCCTCGAGGCCTGCCCACCTCTCCAACCCCACCCCGCCCCCTGCACACTCCACTCCGTCCCCCTTCACCCCTTCCCCCTTCATGGGAAGCAGCACCCCCCTTCCCGCCAGCCCCCCCCCCCACACTGTGATTAGTTCCCTCCTGGGACGTGGGACTGTGGCATATCTGAGTGGCTTAAGTGAACATCGACAGTCTCTGCCCGAGTCCCCAGCCAGCAACGTCACCCGATCTGAGCACCACAACGTCGGCAGCAGAAGAAATGACGCCCGTTAGTGCCTCCATCCACACCACCCCAGGCCATGGGCTCTGTCCCGCAGGCCCAGGCCGGCCGGGCTGACCAGCATGGGCTCAGCACAGCCTCAGACTGTGCAGGATAAGTGGACTCTCGCTGGTCTGGGGCCTCCCCATGCCGCATGTCTGAGCACTCGGCCCGCAGGAGGGGGCTGTGGACCCCAGGGTGCCGTCCGGCATCTCTGTCCACTGCACATGTCCAGGGCCCTGAGGGGCTGCGCCACTGGGGTGGACGGCGAACTTGAAGACAATGCGCCAGCCCCAGGCCAGAGGGCACCTGCCCAGGGGCCCCACCCTGCCGCCCTGCTACAGAGCACCGCATACCCACGTGCCGTGGCTGCCGCAGTGCCAGAGAGAACGAGGGTGCCCCACGAGGACCGGGAATGCCCTTGGACTGGGGACACCAGAAGGTGCCCCTGGGAAGTCAGCCACCTGCTCTCCTGCCTGCTTCCGCCCTGCGTCTCTGAGACGTGGCGTGTCCCACAGGAAACCCCAGGCCCCTGAGTCAGACAGGATCCCGGCTCTGCCGCCCCCCCCGGCTGGGCGACCTTGAGCACAGGATGCCACCCTCTGCCCCTCACCCTCTTCACCTGCGAGAAAGATACAATAGGACCGGTTCTGATCGGTCACGGGCACGGGTCCACTCGCCCAGACTAATCAGAACGAGCCCAGTTGTGTAACCCGGGGCAGCCACTCTGCAAAAAGATCCGACCATGCTTTTTACAGAGTTAACTATAAAGGTATCATACGACCCAGAAACTGCACACCTGGAGGCAGACTCAAGACCATCGGGAGCATGTGCTCACACAAAGGGCCTTATTCGAGAACGCTCGTAACAGCTGCACCCGTAAGAGTCCAAAACCGGCAGCAGCCGCGGTGCCGGCAACCAGGACACGGTGCGAACTGACGCAGGTTTCCACCAAATGGAGCAGCAGGAAAAAGAGACAGACCTGTGTCACCTGCAACTACGCACATGAACCTCGGGAACGCTCTGCTCGATGCCCACAGTATGATTCCAATACGTGAAGCTGTCAGTCGGGCAAAAGTGAGCTACTGTGTGCAGAGGGGGACAGAACGGTGGCTACCTCGGGGCAGGTGGGGGCAGAGACCGACTGGGAAGGGACATGCGGAACTGCCTGGGGGACAATGACGCTCTGGATCCCGCCGTATTTGGGCTCCACCTGGGAAAACTTGGTGGCATTTCCGTGACTGCAGATGCACCCCCTCCAGAGGAACCGTGAGAGCCAGTCCTGAACCCCGGTTTAACGGCACACAGCCTGAAGCATTTCGGGGCACACTAAACATCTACGATTTACTCTGTGACGGGCCAGAGTCGAAGGGTGGCTGCTGAGTGGGCAGAGAGAGAGAGACAGACAGACAGACAGATGGATGGACCAAGCGACGGAGCCAGTCAAGCGGGTGCCACCTGCAGAGCCCAGGTGGCAGGGGTGGACGGCCACAGCAAACGTCTCAGGTTTGTGTGTGCGTGGAAACTCTGGTCAGCCAACGACGGAATGGGGAGAATCCTACTTACTTACATGTCCCTCAAAGAAAGCAACTGCACAGCCCGACTCTGTGACCGCTTCTTTGGAAAGTCCCTACTCCAACCACGTCCCCGAGGCCGGGGTCCCGAGCCACTGTCATTTCGTGAAGGAACTCGGTGACACCCTTTGTGGCTGACATAGCACGGGGTCTCTGAAAGCTGTAGACGTCATCAACAAAGTAGCTAATTCACTGATAAGAGACAGTGATACTACTGTCTCTTATCAATTAGAGGTGAGGGGGTTGTTTTGCTTATTTCCACCCGCCTGTCTTACACCTCAGAGCGCTGTCCTGCAGGCCCTTCCCGGGCCTCCCCCCTTGCTTCTGTGTGCCCCTCCCCCCCACCTCTGTCTCTCCCCCAAATGCCAGGCTCCTGTGCTCACAGGCTGGCCGAGCGGGGGTGTCTGGGGCAGCGCAACACAGGACACGTTCAGCTCTGGTGCCCCTCCGCCAGTGCGCCTGCCCAGAACGTCTGCCAGAGCTGGGCCGTGCCTCTCTCCCTCCCCCTCCCAAAGATGTCTGTCTCCGTTGAAGCCCTGAGCCCCGAGCCCCAGTGCCTGGGAACACAACGGAATTTGGAGACAAGGTCTCTAAGGAGGCAGTTCAGGTAAAGTGAGGTCAGGAGGGCGGGTCCTGACCCAGTAGGACCCTTGTCTACAAGCGGAGGGAAGAGGTGCTCAGGAGAAACTGACCTTGCCCCACCCCTTGACCTTGGACTTGTCGCCTCTGGAACTGGGAGAAGACAAAAAACGTCTGTGGTGCCTTGTCGTGGCGACCCTAGCAAACTCACGCCGTGAGTTTAACGACAATTTAACACTGCCGTTATGTCTTTCATGGCAAATCTGGCAGGTGTGGCCATCTTTTTATTGCTTAAGGCTTGTAAAGTTTTACTGGAACAAAGGAGTGTATACTGAACACCTATTTACCCATCACCTGGAATGAATACCTATTCCTATTCTGTCCCCTGCCAAGATCTCCGAGAGAGAGAGAGAGAGAGAGAGAGAGAGAGAGAGAGAGAGAGAGAGAGAGAAGGCCGCCGACACAGCTCAGAGCCCTGCGCTTTCATGAAATTGGTTTGTGTCCAGACCACGATCTAATCATTTCACTGTATATCTGTGTCCATAACCAGAACGTTACAGTTGTCACGGTGTTTTTAAAATCACACACACGGCGCGTCACTCTGCAACTCGCATTTCCTTCACCGGCACCGTGTTTTCTGAGCAGCGCCGTGCTACTGCACGGAGAACCAGGCGGAGAACCGGGCGCGCATGCCCCGGCCACCCGCCCCGCACCTGGGCCCGCCCCGCAGCCAGCCGGCCCCGAACCTGACCCCGCCCTTCACAGGGCGGCCTGGGGCGAGCTCCTGCGTCTCGACGTCCTCACCTGTGACGCGAGAACCGCGTGCCGCCCACACGGCCAGGTTACACGAGGTGTCACATCAACTCCCTGGGCCACAGAGTGTGCTCGACAAACGGCAGCTGTCCCCAGAGACCAGAAAGCTGAGACAACCCCCGCCCACGGGTCGGGACAACAAAGGCCATCTCAGAGGTGGGACCTGAGTGACAGGAGGGCCCAGGTGGGCAAGGGGAAGGCCAGGGGGCTTCTGGGTAGGGCAGGCAAAAGACTAGGGGTGGAGGACGCCTGGGAGAGTTTCCGTCTGGCTCGGCGGAGGGGCCCCCTAATCGTGAACGCCAGACAGGAGCCCGAGGATCCAACCTACGGTTCCTGAGCTGCAGTTACAGAATTTCTTCCCTGCCTCCCAAATACTTCTAAAGTATCAACTCTACATCTGGAAGGGCATTCTGAAAAACATAACTGTGCCCTCATTTCTCAACTACCTACTGGGTCGCGAAGGTCAGAGCAGGTCCGGTCAAGGCCAGTGCCACGGGGAAAGGAGAGCCGGGAGGCCAAGGTCATGACCGAGCCAGGCACCCGGCTTGGGTGCAGAGAGGCGGAGTGTGACCGCCGCACACCAGTGTCCTTCCGCCGCGGGGGCACTGGGACTTTCTGCATCCCGGGGAGCTGCACCGAAACGTCACCTGCAGAACACCATGTCACGTCCCATCTCCCGGGTGGGCACCCAGCGGTGCTTCTCCCAGAGCCGTGCCTTGCCGGCAGCACCCGGCTCTCCCGGGCACTTTTTTAGGGATGAAATGCGCCGGCCTGACCGCCAATCAGAATCAGGAACTCTGGGGCGGGGCTGCCGCCTGTGCTGGAGCAAGTCCTCTGGGAAAAGGGGACTCGCCCCAGTGTGAGGGCCGCCAGGGCCCGGTTCCACACTCTCCTCCACACCCCCGCCCGGCACCTGCCCCTCGCACAGCCCTCTGCAGCTGCAGGGCCTTCCAACCTTCCACAGCAGCCCCCACCACCGAGTTGGAAATGCTGGAAGTCAGAGCCAGAAGGCCCCTCCGAGATCACCCGAGAGGGCCGGTGCCCTGTCTGGACTCACCAGGTACTTTGGTGGCAGCAAATGGGCCATGGAGGTCACTCCACGCTGCCCCAGGGCGCTCGTTCAGAAAACACTCCCCGAGGATGTGGCCGAGATCGCCCACGCCAACGAGATTCAGGGATCCCGAATTCCGCTGGTTCCCAGGGCCCCTTCTCCCCCACACCCCTCCCACGACCAAAGTCGAAAACCAGAACAGCATGAGCTGTGCCCCGGTGAGGGCAGGGGGTGCCTGGGAGCTGGGGGGCGGGGGCAAGGCCAGCACTCACGGGCCAGTGGGGGCTGGCGGCAAATGAAAGGCACCTCCTGTGCGAATGACCGGGGACGAGGTCTGCAGCCCCTCCGTGCCTCAGTTTCCCCACCCGTAAAATCAGGACAATGGTGGCAGTGGCCCCTCAGGTTGTGTTGAGAAGGACTCGGAGCTACAACACACTGTCCTCACGGTGGCCCCTGGAACACGGTCACCACACAGCTTGTGCCCCCCCCCATAACAGGTGCAGGTGTCTCTAGAAGATTCCTCCACTGAAGGCCAAGCCCACCCTGTCACCCTGTCAGCTGGGTGTGTGCCCAACCCTGTGCCTCTGTGTGGAGCCAGCCTGTATGTGCCAACCTGGGGGTCACCCCATCCCCTGCTCTCTTCTACCCACCACAGGCTGACCCCCCAAACCACCTCTGCTGGGACTTCCTCCCAGGAACTTGCCTGGGGGACCCAGGGAATCGGGCTGCCCTCTCCACACCCCTGGCCCCTCTCCCCCACCGCCTGGCGGTAGACTCCCCCAAGCAGGGGCTGCGTGCCAAGAGAGAGGGGCTTGACCTTACTCGTCCCGGAAGGACCGGGACAGTGCATTCCACCTCATCTGTCTGGCCCTCCGACATTTTCCCCCCTCTCCCTACAGGGGCCGGCCCGTCAGAGGTTCTCAAATAAACTCTCCGAAGAAAGAGAACTAAGGAGCACCTCGGGAGGGCACTAGGCAACCTGCTCGTGAACACGCTGTTCCTTGGCGCCCTCCCCTCCCCTCCCTCACGGCCCCCCGCGGCCTGCCTGGGCCCGCCCTCCACACACACAGGACCTGCCCCCGAGTCTTGACCCCACGCAGGCAGAAAGGGACGGAGAAGAAATGCGACTCGCCTCTCTGGCCTGCTGAAACACCACAAGGCCTCTCACGGGTAACGACCGAGCCCAGGCGTCCACTTCGGGGCCGGGGCCAGGCACTGACAATAACTCCTCTGCAGTTGGCGTGGGGTGGACCCGGGCACAGGTCAATCTAGACTTTTTAAATCTCCACTTGGAAAAACGGCACCCTGCCCACTCTAAGAAAGCCACAGCTCCATCTACACACACACATTTTTCTTTACACTCAATGTTCCATTTCCTAAAATTCTGCCCCTGCTTCTCTTGAGACAGCCCTTTTCATGGCAGGCCCTCTCTCCTATGCCCACCACCACCCGAACTTGACTCTAACCTCCAAGAGGGAAAGACCATGGCCTTGAACCTTCCCTGTGCTGTGTCCCCGGGCTTAGCACGTGCCTGGCACGTGGGTGGAGCTGTGGGCCAGTTGGCCCTGATGGTCCCTCTGCTCTGTGCTCTGGTGCCAGGAAGACCCCCCCCAGTGAGGAAGGCAGTGAGGCAGGCGGCCAGACACCTGGGCGCCCCCCAGCCTCGGTCCACACGCAGCCCTGCCTCCACAGTGGGCCGAGCGTGCCACCAACACCGGGGCCCCGTCGACTGTCTGTTAGGCACTGGGAAGACTGTCCTTTGAAAAGTAGAAACGTGGTGGCCTCCCCTCCAACACCTGCCCCAGGGACGGAAGCCAAATGAGCCCCAAGGAGGGAAGCTGCAGCCCAGGGGTCAGGCACGCTCTTCCCCCTCCCGGTCACTGCCAGCCCCGCCCCCATGCCTCTCACTCCCTGCCTCAGAGAGCGGGCTTCCGCCCAGGGAGTGAATGGCATCTTCCTGCAGGCCCCTGCCCTCCCCACTCCTCACGTCATTTTCCACTTGGGGTCTTACCACTACACTTGTTAAGACGCCTGCTACTTAAGACGTGGTGAGCAGTCAGAAACCCAATCTGGAGCAAGGCTGATACTGAACAACGCCCTGAGCCTGGCACATCTGCCACGGCTCCTCCAGGTCGCAGGTAGATGACGAGGAGGCCGGCAGCCAGAGACGCCCCAGTTCCAGCCCCAGGTGCAGTGCACCTGCACCAGGGGAAGGGCCCTCCCTTCTCTGGGCTGCAGGCTCTGTACCGGCAAGGCCTGAACCTGAGCAGGTCTCGCTCCCCCACCCCGCAGGGGACCCCACACCCAACACACACACTGAGCAAAGGGTAAGACAGGAAGTCGGCACTCCCGTGGACCAGCCCGAGTTCCCATCCCCCACATAAACATGCTGCGGTTCGGAGACCTCGAGTCTCTGGGCTGGCCCAACCTGGCAGGTGACGGGCTGCAGCATCTCACAGAGGTGGCCACCCAGGACACACCAGGAGGGCCTGGTTGTCAGATGGCAGGACTGGCTGGCTACCAGTCAACTGTCTGCACACACACGCTTTGCGGCTGTGACCTCAGACCGCTGGTCCAGGCAACGAACGGCCCAAGTGACCACTGCCACACTACAGCTCTCAGAGAGTCCCCTCAGAGCCACCAGCATGTTGCGGGAGGAGAAATTTGGCTGACAAATCCCCTGAAGCCAACATCCCCTGACACAGATTCAGCCTCGTCTGCCCGAACAACACCCAGCAAAGCCCTCCAGAGCCCCCCCACCAGAAGCGCATGCAGTGCTGTTCTCCCTTCCGGCCACTGGGGGTCACTGCCGCCCCCAGCGGACTGGAACCATAGAGCGTGTCCCGGGGAGTGAAGTGAGCCCCCCAGGCCAACAGGACCCCATAAATCTCTTCTGCGCAGTGTCCTAACTTCATCCTTCTCCCAGAAAGAAACAGACGGCCAGTCCCCAAGCGTCCATCACGTTCTGGACCCACCCCACACATCACGCCATTTAACCCCCCGCGGCAACACCTCCCAGTAACACCCTCCTCTGCAGGCGAAGAAGGGGCGTCCTAGAGAAACTAGGGAACTCACTCCAAGTTCAGAAAAACACGCAAGGTGGGGGCGAGGATCGGAACCCAAGAGCGATGCCAGACTCCATGGCCCTTTACTACTGAGCTCCGGTGACAGCGAGCCGGCTTGCCATGGCCTTCAGAGATGCCGGCACCGGGAAGAAGCCACGTGCGGCTTCAATCCAAGGCTCAGTCACAGTAGGACCGGCCAAGCAGCACCTCCCTCCCCGCAGAGACCATGGTCTAGTGCCCTCTTGTGGCTCAACACGGAACTGGAACGAACGTGGGTGGGAGGCTCTTAGGGGCGGACTGCAGAGACTTAGAGTCACTAGATTCACAGTTGGCCCGGGGCTGGCCCCGGAGCCCTGCCTGCAGCTGATGGTCTCAGGCTGTTATAACAGCCAGGAGGGAATCAGCTAGTGAGTGGGAAGCTGACCAGGGCAACAGCAGCAGTGAAACCCCGGGGACAGCATCTATAAGGGGGCAGGGGGTGCTGCTGAGTTTTCCTGCAGGGGAATCCCTGGCATCCAAACCCCTGGGGCTGGGGCGTGGGGCCGGTGGGCAGCAGGCAGGCTCTGCCTGGGACACCCTGCCACTCAGGACCCCAGCTCAGTCTGCAGGCAGGAACCATAGCAACCTCCCAGATCTTTCCCCTGACGCCTGTCTCAGCTACCTTGTGACCGTTGTGAAATACACACCATCTTGGTCCCCCATAGCTTTGGTTCAGGTGCTAGCTCCCTCCGAGAAATTGCCTGTGACCCACTCTTCAAGGACCCAGAAATGTCCCTGCCCATCACCTCTGAGGGACTCCTACTGTGGCACCTGCCACTCGGGCTTCCTGGACCCACCATGTCAGGCACCCATCATGATCCCCTGTGACCCTCCCGCCCTCTCTGCACAGACAGAGTCAGCCTGACCTCTCAGGGGAAGACACTGAGCTTGGGGAAGTGAAATGACTTGTCTGAACGTGTGCAGGGGCGGAGCCAGGATTTAAACTGAAGGCCTTTCCGGCAAAGAGACCACTGTTACCGCCACCACGCGGAGCTGCCTCACAGACCAAAGACCCACGGAGACGCTCGGCGGGGTTGGAATTGCTCTAACCGCAGACCCTGGATTGGGAGGCTGCTCTGTCCAGGCGTGTAAGATGGAAAGAGGAGAGACTGGACATGGGAAGAACAGAAGAAGGCCATAAACAGGGTCCCTGCTGGTGCAGAGGACGTTCTGGAGTGAGGTTGTGGGAAGAGGGGAGAACACACACACACACACACACACACACACACACACACACAGGTTCTCACTGGAACCTTACACTAACCCAGTGTCACCACTATCTCCAATTTTTAGATGAGGAAACCGAGGACCAAGAAAAGTAGCCAGCTCAGCATCCCCAGCTAGTCAGAGGGACAGCTGTGATCTAGCACTTTAACAGTTGCTCCGTAAGCAAACAATCTCTGGCTCAGTGGGGCCACAAATGTTAGCTTCCTCCCTGCTGTTTAGGGTACCAGCCTCCAAAACAAAGTGTTGGCAATGAGTAGGTGGGGAAGGACTGACCCCAAGAGATAGGGCCCCACCGGCACTGCAGGGCCCAGCAGCCCTGGTCAGGGACAGGATGGAGGGCCCCAGCCCCATGAGCTACCGAGGCAGCAGAACAGCCTGCTCAAATACGGGACAGCCAGGAAATGACCGAGAAGAGCCAGAAGTACTCACAGCAAGGAGAAGGTCACCAGTGACCAGTACAGGCAGGACCCACGCCCACAGTCTGTGAGGCCCGTTCATGCCATCCCTTCAGATGCCCGGCCTCTGGGCGAGCAGAGACAGGGTGTGGACAGGCTAGGGGACGGCCCCGCGCTCTCAGGACGTGGGATTTAAGGAACAGCTCCTTGGTGTCTAATAACTCGGGGCTTGGCAGGGCATTAGGAGGGGAGGGCTGGGGCAGCGAGAGGTCAGGGACGCTCCCATACTTGGGCCAGCAGCATATTGTATGTGGCCTGAGGCAGCTGGTCAAGCTCACTTGACCCCCCACACACACACACTAGCCCTGCAGCAGGGCCATCTGCCGCCTTCTCTGGGTCCCCACCAGGACAATCTCCCTGGGCAGCAGCGGCGCCCAGTCACTCACACACACTCCCCCCATGCGGTGCACCGGTCCCTCCTGCTTTTGCTGAGACACGCGGTGGGGGAAGGGGGGCGCTCTGGGCTGGCCTCCGTCCACACGGGACACTCTCCCAGCCACCTCCTGGGAAGCACAAGCCCAGAGAACTCACGCCCCTGGGCTGCAGGCCCGCAGGAAGCTGGGCTGGCTCTGCCGAGACGGGACCCACGGGGTGAGGGGGCGGGGAGCGGACCTCCCTGCTCAGCCCTGGCTCAGGAGAAGCTCTGGAAGCCGGCGCGCATCTCGCCAGGCTGGTGTCACGTCCCCAGCTCCTGCCTGGGAAGCCAGCCGCTAGCCTCAGCCGGTCTGGTGCACAGCACTGCCCTCTGGTGGTCACCGAGGGTCTAGACGCACACAAGCTTGGCAGGCAGGAAGCCAAAGGTTTTGGGGCTTGTTTACAAGACCTCAGACGTGGCGGGCACGGAACAGAAGAGCGTCGCTTGGGGTGCACGAAGACGCGTGCCCCAAGACGTGCACACCATCCACGTTACCGTGGGAGGCAGAGGAGGCGCGCCGCAAGCCTAAGATTGCTCCCTTCGTTCTCTGCTCTCTCTTTGCAGGAGGTTAAGAGCCCCTTTCCTGCCTCTGGAAGAAGCCAAACCCCTCAGCGCCAAAGCGGAGGCTGGGGGCGGGGGGAGGGGGAGCCAGGCCTGGGGGGCTGCCTGCCTTGTGCCAGGAGCACCCTGGGTGGCTGCGTCCTCCCTCTCCTCTGGCCTCTCTGAAGCCTCAGGTTCCTCCTCTGTAAACCCAGGTTCGGCGCGAATGATTTCTGAGCCCCTTTCCAAATTAGATGATTTATGGTTCAAAGTCATGGTTTTCTTCCGAACTCAAAAACGCTCCCAGACACCCAGACACGGACAGAACCACCGAGGGGCCCACGGATTCAGAGAGCCAAGGGGAGTACGACGTCACTCAGATCAGACCGTGACCCTGCGGCCCGGACAGACCCTGACTCCCAGGAGGGGAAACCAAGCCCAGAGAGGTTCTATGATATGGCGAACTCATCCAGCCAAGAAGCAGCAAAAGTGGGGTGTGCCCACAAGGGCTTGCCCTGCACTTGTAGCCTTTGCTGGGTGCTCCAGCTCACCCCTGTGCTGAGAGCTGGGTACTTCCATGAGCCAAACTGGGCGGGGGGAGGGAGACAGAGGGGGCTGAGGGGGCCACTCACTGGAGGAGGAAGCAAGAGAAGGGCCAGGAGGAACTGAGTTCACCCCAAAGAAAGATGCTCTAAACATCAGCTTCCAGCCCCCAGCGCCCCAAACCCCACCTGGGAGAAGCCTCCCAGACCTGTGCTCTCCCATCCCTCCCTCCCCAGCTGGGGGGCAGGCAAGGACACCGCCCTGCTGACCGGGCCTCGACCCAGCCACCAGCTTCCTGCGTCCCCACCAGCCTCAGCTGGCACCTGGTCCCCATGGGCGCTGACCTGACCTCAGAGGCCAGGAGGCCACGGGTCAGTCATGGAGGCCTGGGAAGAGGCTTGGCTGAGACAGGACCTCGGGGGAGGCTAGAGGTCAGCAGGACAAGCCCCGAGCCTCTCGTTCCACTGGCAGCCGGGCCACAACAGGCCACCACCACCCCCATGGGGCGGAGGAACGCAAGCCCTCATCTGCCTTCCCCTCCAGCCACAGCCAGGGCGATTCTCACCCATGGCACTGAAACGTCAGCAAGTGGAGAGTCCGCCTGGGTCTCCACACCCACTCCTGTCCTTTACCAGCCCGTTATGAGGGTTCTCTATCTGTGACCATGTGGCCAGTGTGCGTTACTAGGTGTAGGGCAGTGCCGCTGAACAATGAAGGTCAGACTGCTCTGCCATTTACTAAGTAAGGCGAGTGCCGTCGCTGGACTCAGTTTCCCCATCTGTAAAGTGGGCTTCACGACAGCCCTTCTCTCACAGGGCTGGTGTGGTGCCGTGATGAGCTGTGCCTCCCAAGTGCCTGGAACAGTGTCTGGAACAGAGGAGGCACTCAGAGAGGCTGGTTATTACTCCTGCTCGGGTTCCAACAGCTTTCCCTCCGCAGGCATGACACAGGGTGTAAACCTCAGAGTGCGGCTCCCAGTGCTCACAGGTAAAGAAACTGAGGCCCAGGGGAGGGAAGGGGTTTGTCGAAAGCTGGGGAGAGCCAGGCCCGGAGGAATTTCTGGGGACACCGTGCTCGAAGGTGTTTGCCTGGGGAAGGAGCCCTCAGTCTCCCGCCACCCAGACCCCAGCACACTTTTGGAAGGACAAACCAGAGACGGGGCAGGTGGGGGTTAAGGGGAGCGGAGGCCAGCTGCCCAGAAAGGACAGGCTCCGGGGCCTGCCGTGCCCACAGACTCCCGCCCTGGACATAAACAGAGCTCAGAGAGGCCTCGCCAGCGAATTTCTAATCGGCGTGGGCCCCACGGGCTGTGAGGGGCCCTGGGGCTGCCAGCCTCGCATAGTTGCTGCCTCTGGGGACCCTGGATTTGGAAACGTTGCCCCGGAGGGACACGCTGTGGTGGGCGAGGCCCTGGCTTTGACAGAGCGCCCAGAACGGGCACCAGGGCGGGGGAGGGGGAGGAGGCAGAGCCCGCCCCTGGGAAAACAGTCTCCCAGCACCCAGCGGACCCCAGGAAGGCCGCAGCCCCTCCCTGGGACTCTCGTGGGACCCCCGTGGGTAGCGCGAGGGAGGTGGTACCCGCATCCCTGGGGGGCCCTACATTTGGGGCAGGAGGCAGAAATTTGAGGGCCCTCCCTCACTCTTGCTGAACCCAAACCACCTGGCCCGAGGGGGACTCGTGGGCCCCAGAGCAGAGGGGGGGAAGGCTCAGGGGCGGCGGATGACTTGAGCTGACGGCTGAGCCCAGCCTCCAGTCCGGCCACGCTTAGACCCAGCTGCCGGACACTAAGCCATCCTCCACGAGTCCCTCACAGGTGGGTTGTTCCCACGCCGCCCCCCCTTAAGGAGAAAAAGCTGAGGGGCCACAGCCAGAGGGCGAGTGGGGTGCCCAGAACCAGGAAGGCCCTGGGAGGAGCCCCAGAGGAGGGGCCTCAACACCCTCCTAGGTCTCTCCTTTTGTGAGCCACGCAACTCAGCACCAGGACTCAAATTCCGCTCATACTTTTGTTTGCTCGTCATCCCTGCTCATGCACCTCCAGTAGCTGCTGCAGAAATAAACTCAACCACCGCACCCCGGGAGCTGTCTCGGAGGCCAGCACCGGGGGTTCATGGGGATGGACAGCCTGATGCAGGGGACCACTGGCAGCATGCGGAGGGGACAGCAGGCAGCTGTGAGAACGACCCGGCCCCCACCCAAGGACTAGGGGGCAGCCGGAATCCTGATCGGGAGCTGGTACCCGCGATGCCACCCCGCCTGAGCCCTCCTCACATCGCCCCTGCCCCCTCCCAGTTAACCAACCCCTACCTGGAACAGAACCCAGAGGGGAGCCAGGGCTGCGGGTGACCCCTCTCCTGGGGTCACCCACCTCCCCTCAAGCTCAGACCCTCCCAAGCCCAGCACTGGCACCACGCCTTTCTGATTACCTAGGCCTCGGCAAAGCACACTTCATCTCCTGACCCCCAAACACGCATATCCGTCAAACCACAGGCTGCGATCCATACATGAAATATTCCCTTTTCTAGAGACGGATAATTCGAAGTAGAAGTTCTGACATTTTCCTCTCACGCCCAGCGGAGGTCCACGATGGGTGGGGAGGGGAAGCTTTGCAGAGACGCCTGGCCCTGCCTTGAGCTCGGCACCCAGGGGGAGTCCCTCCCGAGAGGCGGCAGGCCCCACGCCCTCTCTCTGCGGGCAGCACTCGGTCTGGGCAGGGGAGTCCATCCCGTGCGGCCCAGAGTTCTCCAGAGTCGGCCGGCAGCCCGTGGCCCACAGGGGCTGGCACCCATAGCAAAGGTGGGGCACACTCCTCTGGCCTGGGATGGCATGTGTCCGAGACGGAAGGGACACTGTCCTAGGTTCTCAATTCACAGTTGAGTGGACAGGCTCAGAAAGGCTACAGCTGTCTACGGTGGCTCATAACCGGGATACGGCCGGAACCAGGCCTGGGACTGGCAGGTCTGTCCCTTTCCCAAATCCATCCGCCACTGGCCGACCGCAGGCCTGCGGGGATCCTGGGACAAGCTGTTCAACAAGAACTGAAGACGGGGACCCCGGGCAGCAGTGGAGATGCCGCAGTCCTGGCCACGGGAGGGAGGACCACACACCACTCGAGAGCACCGAGGAGCTGGCCGGGGTGGGGGCAGACGCACAGAGGCAGGGCGAGGGCGGGGAGCATCCCCCTCACAGCAGCACGCAGCACTCATGCCGGCAGGACCCCTGGGCTCCAGGCACAGCCCTGCAGGGGCCAGCTCACAAGTGCTCTCAAAGCCGGGGTCAGGCTGGGCCGGTGCTGCCCCAAGCTCTCCCGTGTTGGGTCCCCTGGTGCCGCCGAGCTGACGCCCTGGGCCCCTCAGGGGACTGACCTTGGCTTTCAGGGGCTGGAGCCCACCACCACCCAGTCCGGCCTCCAGGCAAAATCGTGGGGCTTCTGCAGGCCAAGGTCCCCAACCTCCATCCTGGGGTCCCTCTTCCCCAGCCCCTAGGCTGTAACCACCCCCTTCCCAATTGCACCTCACACACCTCAGCCTTCCTCCCTCAGGCCTGCCCTGTCCCGGGGCTGTTGACCAAGCCCACAGGGCCTGTGGGGCCCGGCCCAGGCCCCTGTCGGCCTCCCAGCTCTCACTGGTCACTGTCCAGGCTGCCTGTCCCTTGCATCCCTGGAAAGGTTGAGAGTCGGGGAGCTGGTCCAGCAGCCGAAGCTCAAAGTGATCTTCCACCCAGCCAGGCTGGGTCCCGCCGGGAGAGATGGAGAGCCGCAAACGCCAGGGACCCAGGGTGGCTGGCGCAGGGAGTGGGCTGGCAGCCGCCACTTCCCCGCCAAGAGCCCACGTCTGCACGAGCCCGGGGAGCCGACCCGGCGAGAACACCCAGCGCAGGGATGCCATCTCCTCTCCCTCCGCCTCCTTCCTAAAAGGCAGCGGGTGCGCCTTGCCAACCCGGCCCGAGCACACCCGGCCTACAGAGGTGGCCCAGACGGCCACCCCCCCTCCAGCCACCACCCTCCTGCCTTTGTGACGTCAGAGCCTGGGCTGGGCGCGGCTGTGCACCGGCCCTTCTAGGTGAGGTTACTGTGTGTCGGAGCGCCAGGGGCAAAGGGACTGGCCTCCTGAACACAAAGAGGCCAAAAGGGAGGGCCCTGGGGAGCAGCCCGGCGCCGGGAGGGGTGGAGGTGAGACCCACACTTCTGTCCCGAGGCCTGGCAGCTGATCTCCTCCTGATACTCACGGGAGGCGGCCTCCCCATGACAGGGGCCCTGGGTCAGCCTCCCGTGGGTACACAGGAGCCATACCACACTCCTCCCCTGAGAGGAAGGACCACGGCCCCGAGGACAGGGGGCAGATCGTGGCGGGACCCCCCCAGGTTCCCTGAGCTCCGGCCCAGCCTCTTCCTCGGGCCCCAGAGTCTGGCCCCAGCTGCCTCCTTCGGCACACACAGCTTCGGCCTGATGGGGGGCTGCGGGGCCCTTCACTCCTCCTCTATGGTGGCACCACATTCTTCCCCGGCAAAGCCCGGGCTTCGGCTGACGCCCCCTTGGGGTCACACCAAAGGAAGCCCCCCACCCAGCCCAGAGGGCTCCTCTGGGCCCTAGGCCCTCCCTCCAGCCTGTTCCCCAGGGCAGCCCCACAGAGTGGGGTGCCTGAGCTTCAGGGTGGGGTACATGGAGTCTAAGTCTGAGCCCCAGCGGGGCGGCATGCCCCCAGGGAAGTGACGTTGCTGCCCCACTGGGGGTCAGACGGGGCCAGACGGCTGGTCCCCAGGCCCGCACGGCTCCACTCCCTCTCTCCACCGCCCTCCACCTCCAGGCTGGAAGGCAGGGCCCTCCAGTCAATAGCAGCCACAGACATAACAGGGCACCTGGGAGAAGAAATGCGAGGAAGGGTCATCTGACCCCCGACCTCCGACCTGCCCCACCTGCCACTCAGCGGAGCTCCAATGAGAACCCAGTTCCTGGGGCTTGTAGGTGTTGGTGTAGACGTAAGGAAAGGAGTCCCGACTTCCTGCCAAAGAGCCCTAATCCTGAGACAAGGATGGGGACCCGCCGGAGGGGCTTCCAACACAGTCCCAGCTCACAGTGCCCCCACATGCCCTTCTGGGGCCCGAGAGCGGCAAAGAGGACAAGAGGCTGCCCCATCGCCGACCTTCCCCACACCCGCACCTTGGACCGTCCGCCTGGAGAGGCCACGGAACTCTTCCCCACCAGGCTGCCCCTCCAGCATCCTTTTCAGAGGAGCCGCAGGTCCAGGCAGCTGGGAAGAGCCTGCATCCCTGCCTCCCCCCCCCCACCGCTGGACACAGATGCACACCCTCAGAGCACAGCACATGCCAGATGCGGCCCCCGGCTCCCAGAGACCCACGGGGGGCAGCTGGGGCACCGTCTTTCCAACCCTCGGCCCACTCGACCCCCTGGAAACCCCTGGGTCCAGCTCCTGAGCCTGTGGACCCTCTGCTGAGCTGTGCCCACCTCCCCTTACCCCCTCCACACACACACAACCCCGGTCGTGTGCGTCCAGGCTGGAGTTTTCCCAACAACCTCACTCCAGACCCTCGTCCCTGCCTCCTTGGGGACGCTGGAACGCCGTGGCCTGCAGGACGGGAGAGGCGCAGCTGGGACCCTTGTGTTTCTCCCGCACCATCCCCACCACCCCATCCTGGGCTGTTTATCTTGTCTCCACCGAGCCCTGGGCTGAGGGGGCGAGTGGCACGGCCAAGACACAGGCCGGGCTGGCCTCCTGGGCCAAGAGGCAGGCACGTACGTCTCCTTGGTTGTGCTCTTCCCCTCGGAGTGTTAAGCTGCAAGAACGCTGGCAGAGTCTCTGTTACGCCAGAGGGCTGGCGGGCTTGGGAGAGCAGGCTGCAGTTCCTGAGGGCTTTGCAGCCCCACCAGGCCGGGCCTGGGGCAGAGGGAGGGCTGGCCCCTCCTGAGTCCCCCCAAATGCCTCCCCCAGGCCCCCGCCAGGGCTTCGGTGCAAACCCCCGTCAGCATCCCTCCCACTTCAGGAGTGGGTCTTTGGGGGGAGATGGGCAAGAGCCGTCCCCGACCGGTTCCAGGGCCATCCCCACCCTCCTCTGGATGGCAGGAAGGGAGGGGGTCGCCTGGCTGGGGTCAGTGGAAAGAGAGATGGGCGGGCTCCCTGGACCCCAAGCCCCCTCTCCCCGTCCACGCTCCCGCCTCCCTCCCTGCCGAGGAAGAAGGGCCAGAACAGAGCAGGCCACCGCAGGTCTCACTTATGCGGGGCAGGAGAACGCCGAGGCCGGTCAGAGTTCAATTTTCCAAATAAACGTGTTCCCACGATCACATCGGAACCCCCGCCAAGCCCTCTCGCCCCAGGTTCCCATTTCCCGGAGCAACTCTCCAAGCCGGGAGAGGGATGATCAGTCGACACCCAGATGCAGAGGAGGGTAAAAATGGGGGGGCGGGGGATGGGGTCGCAGAAATGCCAAAAATGGGGCTGGAAAGGGCAGGCGAGAGAGAAGGGAAGGGGTGGGAGGCCCTGACGTGTCCCAAGTCTCTCTCCCAGCCCCAGCAGCCAGCTCCAAACTTGTTTACTCCTCAGCGTGCTGTGCTGTGTCCAAAAGGAAACAGTTAAACATCTCTGGCGATGGCGAGTCCCTATCCGTCACCTTCCCTCCCGGGCTAAGCCCCGAGGCGCTGTCGCTGCCACCATCGCTGCCAGGGACCCAGACCTCATCTACTTTATTCTACTTGAGCATGGCCAAACTGTTGCTATTTCGTGGGGGGAAAGGAACCTGACTGGCACCCTAGGCACCAGCTGCAGGGGTGGGAGCGGGGGCGGGAGCGGGGCGCCCCCCTCCCCGTGCCCTCGCCGCCGGCAGGGGGTCCTCTCCCGGCAGAGGCACAGGGGCACCACCGATCACGCCTGGACAGGGCCCGAGTCACCTGCACGCGCAGCCCGGGCATCTCTCGAGCCAGAGCGAGCCTGACGCGGGCCCCCGGCGCACGAGCGAGCGAGAGGCAGCCGCGGCGGAGGGGGAGGCGGGCGGGCAGCGACGCCGACTTACATGGAAGTGATGTTCCTCGAGATGTCAGTGATGTTGAGGCCGGCGTTCCCCGTGCCGTTGCCCGCATCCTGCCCTTCCAGCAGCGGGAAGAGGTTCCCGTCGTCCGGCCGCCGGCAGCTGATCTCGGTCTTGCTGCAGACGCAATTCGCAGGGCAAGCCAGCACGGAGCCCACATAGTCCAGCCAGACGCTTCCCAGCAAGAAAATCCGCCAGAAACTACACTTGGCCGGGCAGAGAGAGACATCCATCTCCGATCGCTGCTTCTAAAAAAGAGGAGGAGGAGAGGCGAGGGGGTTGGGGTGGGGGGAGTGGGGAGAGCCGGGGTGGGGGGGGGAAGGAAACAAAGACGACGAGGGAGGGGGAGGGGGAGGGGGCCTCTGCCTTTGAAACGCCGTGCGATGCGATCAGATGCAAAATCCTTCAGCGTCGGGAACCATCGCGCTGCCGCTGCTGCCGCCGCCGCCGCCGCCGCCGGGTGGGAGCCGCGGGGAGCGCCTAGTGGCGCGGTCTGCCTGGCATGGTGGCCGGCTCGCCGGTCCGGGGCTCGAGCTGCGAGCCGCGCTCGCCGACTCCGAGACTTTGCAGGGTGGCAACAGCCGGTGGGGAGGCAAAAAAAAAAAAAAAAAAAAAAAAAAACGGGGGGAAAGGAAAAATGGTGCTAAAGTCACCAAGTCCCACCTACTGGGCAGAATTAAAACGGACACACCTGCAAAAGACACACACACACACACTCAGACACACACACACACACACACACACACACACACACACACGCCCCGAGCTCCGAGGAGGAGGAGGAGGAGGAGGAGGAAGGAGATGCGGCGGAGCTGCGGCGGCCGCCGGAATGGCTCGCCGCGCGCCTGCAGAAACGCACTAGCGCTCCGAGCCCCACGAAACCGCCCGGGTCCTCGGAGCGTCTTCCTCGGCGCCCTCCCTCTCCCCTCCCTCCGTCCCCTCCCCACTCGCCACTCGCGGCCGCCTCCCCCGCCCCCCGCCCGGGCTGGGAGCGGCAGGAGAGCGAGTCTCCCCCGCCCGTCCCCGCCCGTCCTCTCCCCTCCTCTCTCCCCACCCACCCACCCACCCACTCGGCGGCTCGCCGCCACCCGCAGCCGCGCGCGTCCTCCCGGCGGCTCCACGCCTCGCGGCCCGGCGTCCGCGAGCCGCAGCCTGGGGTGGAAGCGAGAGGAAGGGGAAAAGTTGCAGGCGGGATGGCGAGGGTCTGGCCTGGGGAGGCGGAGTTGGCGAGCCGGCCGCGCGACGCCGAGAGGCGCTCTCCCTCCCACTTTTTGGCCCTCGCGCTGCCCGGTTCTGCTGCAATCCGGCCCGCGGGAGGCAGGGACGGGGACGCGGCCGAGGTGAACGCGGAGCGCTCCCCGAGCCTGAGCTGGGGGCACAGGCTCGCCGACAGCGCCGGGAGCGCACCGCAACCCCGGGGAGGCGCCCCGCGCCGAGGAGGGGACTGCGGGCGCGAGGCCCTCCATCTGAATGACACTCGTTTCCGGGATGGAGAGTCCGGGAGCTGGGCTCAGCCGGGAGGGGACTGCGGGGCTCGGCCTGGTGGGTGCCCCCGCGCCCCCTCGGCAGCGGGTTTTTGCTTTGGGCCTTGGGCAAGCGGGGGACACGCGCAGAAAGGGCTGCGCCCAAGAGCCCAGGTGGCCCCCAGGCGAGCCTGCGTGCGCGAGAAACGGCCGGGGAAATTGGGATGCAAGGGGCATTTTTTGGCAAGCGCGCGGCCAGCACCACCGGAGGCCGGTTTCTGGGGCTCCCTCGGGCGAGTCGCTCTGGCTGCCGGGTGAGGGGGCGGCGCGCTGCGCTCCCCAGATTCGGGCGCGCAGAGCCGCCTTCCTTCCTTCCCTCCCAAGCACCCCTTCCTGGTAGGGGCGCAAGGCAGGTGCAGCCAGCCTTGGACACGGGCTCAGATCCCCCACGGGGGAGGCAGGAGGGGTCCCTACTTTTTCCCTGGGCAGGGTTTTTTTTTTTTTTCTTTTTAATAAAACGTCAAAACGCCAAGTGTGAGCTGTTCGCGGAGAAAACCGGAGCATTCACTGTGGGCGAGGAGAAGAAAGGGTTAGGGAAGTCCGAGCAGGCAGACACACTACGGCATTCATTCACCCGGAGAAGAAAGCAGGGCTCTGCTCCCGGCGCTGGGGTGAGGGCAGGCGGGGAGCGAAGACGCGGAATCCAACTGCATTCAGCCTCTGAAAGGGTTCGCCCCCGCCCCCCGCGGATTCCCATGCAGGTCAGGCAACTTGCAGGCGAGATGGGGGGCAGGGGCATGCGGTGCCGCCTGCCTGCCCGGGCGCGCAGCCTCACACGGGCCGGGCGCCTGCGAGTGGCACTGCCGCCGCCGTGAGTAAACTTGGGGCGAAAAGGAGAAAGCCAGGAAAGAAAGAACATGTCTATAAAAGGCAGTTTTCCCGACTCCCCCTTCCATTCCGCCTGGGCCTGGCCTCAGGGAGACTTCTCGCCCGCTGCCAGCATGGCCTCGTCCCCAGGCTGGCACTTCGCCCTCCCACCAGCAGGAGGGGACAGAGAGTGGGAACCTCCTCAGACTCTCGAACCGGTCTCCACGGGCCTTAGGCCAAGGCCTGATACCCCGAGTCCCCTGGGGGGACTCTCCCTGCCACTTGCGGGCCATTGTGCCACGGGCTCTAAAAGATCTGAGAGGCGGGGAAACTGAGGCGCAGTCAGCAGAGGTGGCAGGTGGCCACAGAGAAGCACAGGGGACCTTTCTCGGCCCCTCTGGGGGAGGTGCCAAGAAGCAGGGAAGGCTGACTGCTTGCGGCCCAGCATACTTTTTCCTGAAGGAGAGAAGCGATTTTTAACATTTCCAGTGGAGAAGGGGAGGTGTCCATAAGTCAGAGCAAGTGAAACCTTGAAAAGCCTCTTTGGAGGCAGTGGAAAAGGAGGTCGAGGAGCAGGGCCCTGGCGGAACAAGAAGTCTTTCATCGCCACAGCCAAGGGGGAGTGTGATGGGAGGCTGGGTCTGTGCCGGAGCCCCCGGCCTGCACAGGGGGTGGGGGGGCCCTCGCTGAGGCCGAGGGTGGCCTGCGAGCTGGACGGCCGAGTTCAACTTCTAACCACGGGCCAGTCACCGCAGCCTTCTGGGCCTCCGCTTCCACGTCCGTGAAGTGGCCACGCTGGGTGGGCCCCGCTGCCCAAAGTGAGGCCCTCTCTGACCGGCCGCACCGGTACCACCCGGAAGCTTGTTGGAAACATGGCTCCCCCACCCAGACCGACCGAACCAGAATGGCCACTTTCACGCGTCCCCCGGGTGACGCAGGAGCATTTTAGTTTGAGACGTATGGAGAGTGCTCCCAGGTAGGTGACCCATCTCTGCCTCCACGTGGGCCTGGGCGGGGGCCACTGTTGAGAAGAGAGAAGGGATCCCCTGCGTGGACTCTCAGAACACCGTTCGAATGGAGATGAGGGGGTGGCTCAGACGCAAGGACTTCGTAAACAGCAGACCTGAGAAGGTTCTCCAACCGTGCACCCTGCCAGGGGCATGTACCTGAGCTTCACGGGTCTGTCGGAGAAAGGCCAGATTTGGGCGAAGATGCAAGAAAAAGTCAGCTGCCTGGACACCCTTGTCGTGGTCAGCAGGGGGCCAGAGTGCCTTGTCTTCTTGGTGAAAATGCCCTGGGTGACACCCAAGAATGTCTGTCACATCATGCGATTCCCGGTACGTAGCCATCCCTGGTCCCAGGGACACTGTGACCCAGCTCGGCATGCCACCATTCAAGGGACAGCACCCCCCCAACACTGTGCTGCCAGCTGCCACCTCAGAAATGGGAAAACTTGGTAGTGCATCCCCTGCTGATGAGTAAGAGGCAAGAATGACAACGTTTTTCATTTTTTGTTTGGTTTGGTTTGTTTTTAACATAAAGTAAAGGTTTAGAAACCCTTTACAGCAGAGCAGACACCTTACGGTACCAGGAGTTTGGAGAAGGTGGGAATGTTCCCAAGATTTAGAGGTGGTCTCCTAGCCCACAGGCCAGAGTAGGGGGCTGCCTTCCAGAGCACAGGGGTACAACCTTCCTGACACCCAGAGAAGCTGACCACGTGACCCTTTCCCAAGGGGCATGGCCCTTCTCCATAAGCCCCTGAGACTTCCTCTTGACTATATGCTACAAGGGACCCCCAAAGCCAAAATTCCTTGCCACTAGGAAAGACGGAGGGAGTGGAGGCTCCAAGATACACCAACACAAGACGCTGACCCAGGGGTCGTCACCTCCAGGGTCTCCCCACTGCAGACCCCTGCAGGCCTGCAGCCACTTATCTGCCTCTCCGATCCAGCCACACCCCCTTTTCCAAGGAACCCTGGCCCCTGAGCCCGTGGGCAGTCTCCTGGGACACAGGCCAGGCCCTAGGCGTTTGGATTCCCCACCAGGCACTGTGCCCAGGGTGTGAGCGGGATGTGGGCCGCACCATACGACTTTCCAGACTGAGGGGACAGGAGACCGCTGCCCTCTCTGTGACCCAGCAAAGGAACTGCGGTCCTGGGAAGTGACTGAAGAGGCCTGTCTCCCTCACATCGTGGCCTGAGAGCTCACACTGGCCGGCGAAAAGACAGGGCTGCAGGCTGGAAAGAGGCGATGGGATCCGGAGGCCAGGAGCCCACGAGGGCGCTTGGACCACACGTGGACAGGGAAAGGCCATGATGAAGAGGAAGAGTCAAGCACCCAGCTGGTCCCCAGAAGCAGAAAAATCCAAACACAGGCGGCCCTGCTCAGGAGCCTGACTCAGGCCGTGAGATCTCAGACACAGGCCTGCCGGAAGGTCGGAGCGGCCGGCCAGGGAACGGGGCCACCCCGCACCCGCCCTCCGCTGCAGACACAGCCCCGCATCCCTCCAGAGGAGCGGCCCCCAGTCACCGACATCCCGCCCTGGATGCCACACCCACTCGCCCGATTGGTGACCAGAGGACACCTGTGTCCTGCAGAAAGCCGACCCTTCTGACCGTCTCCTGGGGCCTCGCTACGCCTTGAGTCCTCAGCCAATGCAGCCCAGGCCTGCTCAGCTCCCGGCTCCCGCCTGGGCCTCCACTGCCTCGGGCAGCGCCCTTCTGCCCACCGGCTGCTCTCCCCTTCCCCTGCCCTGGCCCCGACTCCTGGAATGGGGACTCTCAGAGCCAGCTCCCCGCTAATGCACCGGGTTAGCACCTAAGCCGCATTGGGCTAGGTCACCTTGGGCACGCTCCTTAACATCTCCGATCCTCCCCTCCTCCTCCTCCTCAGCACCGGGGACCACGGCCCTCCACAGTCAAAGGGGTGTCAGACAGCCGAGTGCCCGGTGCCCGTGCGGCGCGGCAGACATGACAACTGCTGGTTCCTGCCAACACCAGGCCCTTTGCACACCACACGGCATCTCACACCTGCCCCGCCGGCAGCAGTCGGCCCCCAGAGGCTCACAGAGCAGGGGCGAGGGGGTGCCGAGGCAACAGCCCCTCCACGCCACCCACCGCGCCCTCTCTTCCGAGGGGCACATCGGGTCAGGCCCGGCCCCAGCACCTGCTGGCTGGAGGCCCGGGCGTGTCATCTCGCCTGTGACTCTCGCTCCTGGCCACTGCTCGGGGACCAGACACAACCGTAAAAGGTGCCTAATGCTCCGGGCCCAGGGTTTGGCGTGCAGCGGCTCCCCTTCTCTTCTCTCTCTGTCTTGCTATTCTTCCTCTGGGGGCCCACCCTCTACCAGATGGTGCAGGCCTGTATCGGGGTGCTCACACACTCTGCCCTCCCTGCTTGCTGGAAACCACCCTGGCTTCTGTTTCTCTTAACAACACAGACCCCCCCACACCCCAAGGCTCAGGGGGCTGGACAGACGGTGTGCCCCGAGTCCTCAGGCTTGGAGCGGGGGAAACTGCCAGCAGAGCTGGGGCTCCCAGCAATTCCCTCTGGCGCTCACGGTCACTGAGAGCCGAGCACACATGCACACGCACACACACACATTTAAGTGGGTGTTAAGAGCAAGGTCCCCTCCCTAAAAGTTACCCTTATTTGCTGAGACACCAAGTGTGGGTATTTGGTAGAAGCGTCAAGTTGCGGGGGGGGGGGGCCCTGAGGAGCCAGGCTCTCCTTTGGAGTGAAGAGACAGCTCCCTCCGCAGGCGTTCTGCCACGTCCTCCACCCCCTCCCCAGCCCACAGCACCAGCTGCACTGCCTGGGAACTGAGGGAACAAAAGCCCAGCCTAGGGAGTTCTGGGAGGGGGGTGGGACGGAGAAGGAAGGTGGCAGTGGGGGAAGGTGCACACCAGCCCTGCGGCCCTGGCTGAAGCGCAGGTCAGACTCCCGGAGCTGCAGGGAGAGGCTGCACCCGGCCTGGAGACACCCAGGTTCGCCCAGCTGGTGGAAGCCAGGTGACCCTCGAAAGGTGGGGACATGTGGTCTTCCCCTTCGGTGCCCTCTTCCTGTGTCACGCTCTCGAACCATCCGTAGGATTCCAAGGAGAGCCCAGGACCCCAACCTTAGGCAAGGACGTCTGGGACCCTACCCCGGGGCGCCAGAGCTGGCTTTCCCAGCACAGGGGGACAAACAGTGCCCCCCGGCCCAGGGCCGGGTGGCCTCCCCACAGCACTCACCTGACCACTGAGGTCGGAGCCTCTTGTGAACGGTGGTCCCAGGGCTCGTGCTGCAGAGGCCGCACCCACAGTCACAGGGGCGCTTCGCCCTGGGCCCCCACAAGCCCTCTCCTACGTGAGCAGAATGCGGACAACAAAGGCCGTGAAGACAGCTGTGTCCATGACGTGCTGACTTCCGTGGGCAGCATCTCTCTACCCTCTTTCCAGGCACGGTCCCCTTGCGCCCTCACCAACACCCTGTCTGACAGATGAGGAAACAGAACAGAGAGGTTCAGGCGCTGTCCACCGTCGCCCAGCTGCTCCAGGGTGTGAGCCCGGATGTAAACCCCTCCCCTCCCCTCATCTGCTGCTACACTAGAATGCCCCCCCGGTGCGGCAGTGAGGACGGGGAGGCTGCCACCTCCCCAGGGGAGAAGGACACCCCCACCCTCCTGCACCCCAACAGCCCTCTGCCAGGCTTTGGAACAGCCCTGGAACAGGGACCAGAAGGGGGTCCCCACTGAGATCACTGGGCAGGACGGGGCCGGTGCAGCCCCGCCTGGGAGATGCACACTCTGCAGCCTGCCCTGCGAGCAGGTCCCCCGACGCCCAGCTGCCCTTCCCTGGAGGTGGCAACTGTCCTAGCTCCCTCGGGGACGAGGTACGGCACCTAGAGGTAGGCCCCTGGCACAGTGGCCGCATTGAATGTCCCACCCGAGTGTCTGTAATAAACAAATCAATAATTAAGAGAGGATGCACATTAGCCTTTGAACGGGCTCCAGAGGGGGTTTATTTCTGATCTTACGTGAGGTGAACAAGTGTGTGCTCCAGGGTGGGGGAGGTGGGGGCCGCGGCAGAGACGGGGTAAGAGCAGGTGCCCGGCAGCGACAGCAGCCTCGGCCGTGGCGGGGCCCGTGCAGTGAGTGTGGGGGACCGGGCGGCAGGTGGGCGAGCGTTCAGAGTGCTGGGCAGGGGCGTGGGGGCGGGGGAGGAGCGGGCTGAGGGGGCCTGGGGTGCCCTGTGTGTGGGGGCGACCCCTGGGTCTCGGCAGAGCAGGCTGCTTCATAAGAAGTATCGGGCAGTGAGGGAGAAGCAGGTCTTCCGTCCCTGGGGCCGGATCGAGTTAGAGGCCGGGCTTTTCATCTGTTAGCTCTCGATACGAAGAGGACAAAATAGAAAGTTTTAAATATCAAGCCCATTTCCTGACTCCCACCTTCCCGCCCTTCTCTCCCTGCTGGCGAGGAAGCCGGCTCCCTTCCCCTTCTACTTCCAAGCCCACTGGAAGCTTCCAGTTCTGGGGCTTTAGGAAGGAGAGAAAAAGATAGGAAACCATCTTTCTATAAGGTCGGTTTGTCAAGGACTCACAAGCCCCACGCACAGACCAAAAATAATAACAATAATAATATAGCAGATTGTACAGTTACAGAAGGTTAACACTTCGGGGGGAGGAGAACCTTAGAGACTAAACAGTCCAGTGTCTCTCTGGCTTCTCCAAGCGGGAACCCCCCCCCCCCAGCCCAGGAGAGCATGAACCCTGCCCCCGGGCGAGGGGGTGGGGACAGGGGGGAGGACTGTGGCACTTCCTTGAAGCCTCACATTTTATTTTTAAAATGTGTGCCAGTGTGCCATGCTGTGGCACGCTGTGCCTGCGTGTGCTTGGCATACACTGACGCTCTGAAATCCACCCACGGAGCAAACCGAGTGCTCCCGGACGGCAGATGCCGGGTCGATCGTCCCTGAGCCCTCGGAGCCCCTGCCGTCTGGACACGAGACCCTCCCACATGCAGCAGTGCCCCCCTTAAGCAGCACACATTTAGCCCAGACCCCTCTGTGCACATCCCTGACACTTTACGGGCAGAAAAATTAGGCCCAAGATGACTCAGTTATGTCCCCAAGCCCACACTGCTGGTGAGGACGAGGAGGCCAAAGGGGACGTACTGGCCTGGCCAGAGCTCTCAGGACCTTGCGTCCCAAACGCAGCTGGCCGTCCTGGGCCACACACATCTCCCCCCACGTGAAAAGTCACCTTTTTTTTTTTTTTTTTTTTTTAGCACAGCAGCACTTTTTTGACAGATTTTAATGACATCATCTCTCTAAGCATCTCCAAGGGACACCGAATTCTCCAACACAACCTCACGCAGGCCTGAGGACCAGCTCCCAGAATGCCTCGGAGCACCACAATTTCGGGTGTCTGTCGGGTCCCTATTTACCCCGCCCCCCTTTCCAAAGCAGACTCGCAGACAAACACAGTAATGGCCCCTCCGTAGCACAGATGGGAACGAGGTGGGGACAGGGCTTTGTCAGGGCGGTGATGGGGTCCCAAGCTCATATTATGCAATCCGAGGTCAGGTTTCACCCTCCAGGCCTCCGTGGATGCTATGTCAGCTTCTGCTCAGAGGCGGTTCCTTTCAGCAGCCTGAGCTATAAGAGAATGAGGCTGGGCTGGGCTGGGCCTTGGGCTGCCTGGAGCTGGGCTGGGGCTGGGCTGGGCTGCAGCTGGGCTGCGGTGGAGTTGACTGGCCAAAGGCTAGGAGTGCCTCCTGCTGATCTCAGGAGCACAAGCCTGAAAAGCTAAAAATACTGAGCACGTTTCTTGCAGGGGGGCTGATTCAGCTGACCTTTCCTAAGGATGGCCAATTTGCTGACTCCGTGCTGGGGGCCCGTGGGCAGAAAGGCCTCCTGTTTCTCTCCAGCTGACTCTTGGGCTGCAGTGAGGCAGGATGGGAATATCCTCTCCCTCCCAGCATCCCTCACTCCTGATGGATCCAGTGAGAATGGAGCAGCTCAGAGACTACCACGGCCAAACCTCGGGCTGGGCAAGACCATGGGGAAAAGTCTGACATGGACTCCAGTCTCCTGCACCTCCTGGTCGGCCAGGGCCGCCAAGCAGAAAGGCAGCCAAGTTATCTTCACTGAACTCTCCTAGAGCTACCTTGCTTCTGGTACCACCATCCCACCACCAAATCTAGAAGCAGGAGGAGAGGGCAGCTGCCCTTTGGAGGTCTCTCTGCCTGAGGCTCCTAATAAAAGACCCTCCCTCTTCCATCCCCGGCAGGCTCCAGGCGACCTGGCAGGCCGGAGATCATGCTAGTCCCCACCTGCTGGGGAGCGCCTGGGCTCTGCCCCGGGCCTGCTGCGGGCCAGGTGGGTGGGCCTGGGGTCAGACACACGTGGGCGTCACAGCAACGCTGACTTGGTTCCCTGATGCACTGGGGCCTGGCTCTGACCTGGTCCTGGCCCCTCAACCCTGGCCCGGCCCCCTCCCGGCATTAGGGAGCCAGTCCTCCGCTGACAGGCCTGTGGCCTGGCTAGGACAGGGCACTGGCCACCCAGGGATGGAAATGAGCACTGATAGCTCCTGATTTGTGCTTTTGTTGTCCCACAGGGCAGACGGAGAGGCAGTTTATAAGGCCAGCGGCACCCAGAGAAGCTCTGCCAGGAGCCCGTGCCACCGGGAGCTGCCCACAGGCACCCCAGCCAGAGATCGCCTCCCTGAAGGGCCAAGAGCCAGCCTGATGGGGGAGGGGAAGGAGGACAACCCCTGCACAAATGCCTGTTGGTGGCAGTGTGCTGGGGTCTCCGGACCCCCTGGGAGGTCTCTTGCTATCCGGCTTGCACAGGTGGAGAGCCAGACTCTCGGAGTGGGTGAGCCTGAAGGCATAAAGCGAGGAGCCCAGGAGCAACCTGGGTCGGCCTGATGTGGGAGCCCTGCTGCCTAAGCAGCCAGAGGTTGGGGGATCAGAGGACAAGCGTGGTGGGAAGTGGGAGGAGGGGACGGTGGGGGAAGTGAGGCCGGGAAGAGGGAGGGGGCACAGCTGAAGAGAAGCAGGAGGGAGACAGGGGCAAACAAGCAGGAAAGAAGGTGGCCCAGGCTCCGGAGGGCTGTCTGCTGCAGGTGGAAGGGGCCAGATCTCGGCGGCTCTCGAGAAACAGATTCTGTCCAGGACGGATACCAGGAGTGGACGGAAAGACTGACTCCAGAGGCCTGGCTGAACCTCAGGAACCAACGGCCAAGGCCTCCCTCTTCCACACGGGGAGAGAGGACAAGGCTGCTGTTACATAAAGGGCTGGTCCGGCTCCTCATTAAAGAATGAAAAGCAGCCCTGGCTGGTGTAGCTCAGTGGATTGAGCACCGGCCTGTGAACCCAAATGTTGCCAGTTGGGTTCCCTGTCAGGGCACATGGCTGGGTTGGGGGCCAGGTCCCCAGTGTGGGGGGGGGGGTGAGAGGCAACCACACATTGATGTTTCTCTCCTTCTCTTTCTCCTTCCCTTCCCCTCTCTAAAAATAAATACATTTTTTAATAAAAAAAAAAAGAATGAAAAGGAATAGGCAGCAAGGGGTAGAAGCTGCAGGGGGGCTGACATTTTATTAAAAGATGGCTGGATTTCCAGCCGTCTCCTGCTTGAAACCCTCTGTGGGCTCCCCCCCCCCCCTGGCTGCAGGACCCCGTCCAGGCTCCACCGCCCAGCATCCAGCCCTCCCCAGGCTCTGGCCTCACCGCCCTTTTCAGTCCCCTGCCCATCACGCTGCCCCAGTGCCCAGCACCCGGCCTGCAGCTGACTTCACTCCTCACTTGTCCCCACCCTGACCCTCTCTGCCTCTGCCTGTCAAAACCCTGCCTGTCAAAACCCTCTCCATCCTGTGTGTGCAGAGGGTGCTGGCCCGGCGTCCAGCACAGCCTCAGCCAGAGTCAGCCGGGGCTCACGGGGGGGCCGTGCACATGCCCGCTCCCCTCCCAGATGTCGAGGTCCCTTCCAGCCAGGGCTGGTGTGTTGGCAGAGCCCGGCACCTGAGCTGGGCTAACGCTCACTAGAAAATCACACCAGGACACCACTGGTCCGCCCCCAAGCCCCAGAGCCCCAGGGTCCTGGCTGCATGTCCTTCCACTTCCCTGCTTGGAGAGAGGCACCTGGCGCACTGCAGTCGGCTGGAGGGAAGTAAAGGGTCTTCAGCAGACCCACGTGGAGTTCTGAGCCAGGTGCTGCCTTCCGGGGGGGGGGGGGCGCAGGCTCCAAAGCATCCTGCCCTTCGTTTGTCCAGGGCACCGTCCCTAAACCCCACAGGCAGAGGGACACCCGTGTCCTTACAGCCCTCCAAGGGGGACTGGCCTCACGGTGCCCGTGTGGCCGCAGCCTCAGGCACTGAGCGCGTGCTGCCTGCCACTCTGGGGAAATGCCCTGGGCAGGTGCTGGGGACACGGGGCACCGTGAGCACGAGAAAGTGACCTCCGGGAGTCCTGAGAAGGGAGCCATGGACACAACTCATTTTCTGCCCGGTGTGAAGTGCCCCAGTGGGGTAAAGTAAAGCTCGCTGGAGCGCCCGCAGGCCAGCACAGGCCCTGCATAGAAGATGTGGCATCTGCCCGCAGGCAAGCCCTGTACCCCGGCTGCCCTAGTGCCCCTGCGGAGGACAGGGGAGGCAGCCGCTGCTTCTAACTCACTTCCAGTTCCTAGTCGGGGCTGCAGGGCTTCCTGAATGGAAATGCCTGCACCCCCTCACCCTTCCCACGTCCTGAATGAGCCCTCGGGTCGCGGCACCTTGCATCCCACCCCAAAGGGCCGCTTGGCAAGCAGGCCCTTTCCTGGAAGGAGGCCTGCGGTTTGCTCCTCCAGAGCCCCAGCTGGGCCTTGGCTGGCATCTAGCACCACCTACCGGCCACAGGGGGAAAAGCGAAGGCTGAGCAGCCGCCTCTCCCCGGGGCTGTGACAGTCATTCGGAGGGGCCTGGCAGCCACACCCTTTCACACTCTGTCCCTCGTCCCCTGAACCCCATCCTTCACCAAGGCCAGGGGCACACTTCACAGGTGACACGGATACTCTGAAGCAGACAGAGGCCGCGAGCCAGCTGGTGTGGTCAGACGGGGGAGCAGGGGAGGAGACGGAGAGGGCAGAGCAGGACAGGAGCGGGGGAAGGGGGCCCGGAGCGCAGGCCGTGGTCTGTGGTGCAAAGCAGCTGCAGAGACACAACAGGAGGGGGCGGCGCAGCCTTCGTGCAGAGGGAGGGACTAAGCTCTCTGGGGGCGGATTCTGAGGTCTCTAGGAGAGGTCACACTCCAGTCACCGCAGGCCAGGGCCAAACAATGTCCCCACGCTAGACAACGTCACCCCTCTTGTACCCAGACGCAGGTGGCCCGACACCTGCCCACACTGCTGCCGGGACCCCGGCCCAGCTCTCCGTGGCTGGGACAGAGGGAGGAGGGACAGGCCTGAGGGTCTGTCTCAACCTGGTCCGATACTCAGTGAGCCCACAAGGTTCGCTGTGCAAGATTACACCCTGCCGTTTTCAGCCTCCGGCTCAGGGATTCCGGTTCAGCAGAGGGCTGCCAGCCCTGCTGGTTCTCACCCTGCCTGGGGCTCTGAGGAGCAGCCCACCCCACAGCTGGTGTTCCCGGGGGGAGGAGGAATGTGAGAGGGTGCAGGGGAAAGCCTGGGCTGGCGGGTCGCAGACTAGCAAGTCCTCTCACCGCTCTGGGCCCTGGGCTGTGCATCTAAGAAACGACAGGGATGCAGGGCTGTTGCACGGGGCAAGCACCGCAGAGCACTCGGCGAGGTGCCCGGAAGGTGGGCTGGGTGAACGCCGGCCAGGGAAAAGGGGAGAACCAGGGCCTCGGCGTCTGCTGTGCCGCTGAGCACCCTGCGGCCCCCTGGGTGGAGTCCTCAGGCTTGCTCCCCCACCCCAGGGCAGGGCAGGAAATGGGAGGGCAGGCCAGGCCAGGAGGAGGCCTGCTTTCACTGGGAGGGTTGCTCGCAGGGCGAGTGCACCCGGGCACCTCACCCACTGGTTACGGTGCTCAGCGAGCGGATGGAAAAACCCAGCGCCCCCCTCTGCTGCATCCATTATTCAGAACTTCCCACAGCCCAGTACCTGCTATGGGGGTGTGTGAGAAGCACCAGCCAAGGCCAGTCTTGCCTCCTCGGCCTCAGCTGTGGGCAGCAAACTCGGCACAGAGACCCGAGGGTGGGTAGGTGCCATCTTCTGGAACCCTGGCTCTCCAGGGAACCAAAGAAACAGCCATCAGAGAGGAGCTGGGGCTGCCCAGGGAGGGAGCTGGCCCTGGGTGAGGGCTTCTCAAACTCCACTGTGCACGAAAACACCCCAGAGGGCTGGTGCAAACCCCACTGCTGGGCCCCACCCCACAGGTTCTGCTCCCGGAGGTCCGGGCCGAGGCCCGAGGCTCTGCATTCCTAACAAGTCCCCAGGTGCCGCCGCTGCTGTTCTGGAACTATGAGCGTCTAAACCTAAGTCCGTTTTTAATTTAAACTGTAGGATACAGAACCTTCCCATCATTGCAGAATGCACTGCAGAACAGGGCTGCTCTGGAAATTACACCCCAAAAGCCGGGGGGCTTCGAAGGGGGTCAGGGCCAGAAGAAAAGCAAGGTCAAGGCTTTCGGGAACTCGAAGACTCCCGGCGGGGAGACGGGCCCCGCGAAGCCTCTGGGGAGGGCCGGGGTGTGCGGTGAAACACCAGGTGGCGAAGCACGAGGCACCGCAGGAACTTGGTGCAGGGGCACTTTTTAAAGCCAGCCTGGGGGAGTGGATGGAGGCGAGGCGTAAGGAAGAGCTGAAGGGAGGGGGCGCGGGGAACCAGGCTTCCAGTATTTTTTGCTCAACTGTGAGCCGCTCGCCCACGGGCCTGCCAGTGCCCATGTCACTCGGGACGTGAGCGGCGGCCGGCTTCCGCCTGTGTCGGGCAGGGGCAGCCGAGAAAGACGGAGTCTGTGCCGGGCAGGGAGCCTGAACACTGTGATTCCTGCTCCGGGGACGCGCATACATCAGCGTTCGGAACAGATGGCCCAGCAAAAGGGGTTAGGTAAAGAGATCGCTGCGAGGAGTCTTGTCACTAGCATTTGAGCGGAGACCCGGCAGGAACAGACTTTCGGTGGGTCCGAAATAGCAAGTGCCAGGGAGGCGCGCGGGCCGCCTTCCCTGCCCCGCCCCTCCTTCCCCTGCCTCTGCCAGGCTTCTCCCAGGGAGGGACAGGGGCTTCTAACTGCGATCCAAGCGTGTGGAGTGCAGCGCCTGTGGGCGCTGCCAGGGTGCCTTCGCCGCACAGAAAAACGGCTCCGACCTTGAACGCACAGGAATCTGCTGGGGTGCAGGGCAGGGGGTGGGGGGAGGCAGGAGGCCTGCTTGCTGCACCCCGACTGCGTGCGCCCAGACTTCTACGGCCTAGGGGCTCTCTCCCAGTTTTCCGACCTGACCTCCGGCCTTGGCTCTCCCCCTTTGCTGCCCTCCGCGCCCCTCTGCAAGGGTCCTGCCCCGCAGATCACCCCTCCCGCCATCCACCTCCCTCCTCCCTTCTCTGCTCCTTCCAAGTCTTCCTTCCTCCGCCATTTCTCCTTCTGCTCGGATCCTTCCCTGACCTCTGAGGAAGCCATTCTCAAGTTCCAGGCTACCCTGAGCTTCGCAAAGCCACCCCTCCCCTGCCTCTCCGCCTCTGGTCCCCTCGAGTCCCGGGACCCATCACCCCGTTTGTCTCCTTTCCTGGGGCCTCTAGCCCCCTACACCCTCCATCTTTCTGCCCCTTCTGACCACTCCTACCCGGAAACCGCAGCCACCGGAATCAGCAACTCATTCCCGGTTTTCTTTCCAGCTTCTCCGCCATCATTACCCCCGCCCCCCAGGTAAGTCACCTGGACCCTGGTCCCACCCCCTTCTCCCTGTCAAGCCGTCATGTCTCCCCCATTCATAAAACTCCTGTGACATCGGACCATGTGTTTGGTCTGGAGGGAAGGCAGATTTTACGATGGATTAGTAATAAAACTATAGTTAGTGTAAGAAGGACTCCATCACCCAACAACCCAAATTCAGTACATTCGAGGAAGACTGCCTGGCTGGACTCCCTTCCCGACTGGTGGGGGGTGGTCGCCACCGCCCCCGAGGGGCAGGGACGCCCCTCTGACAGGCGGGGAGAAGTGTGCAGGTGCTTCCCAAACCCCCTCTTCAGACCCACGTCTCGTCGGGGGCCCTGGGCCGGGCTTCCACACCTGCACTCCTGACCCTTCGGGCGGCGCTGTTCCTGCTCCTGGGGCTGACCGTTCACTGGGGGGCGTTTGGCTGCGTCCCTGGGCTTTCCCCCGAGATGCCAGCAGCACCCCTCAGAGTCGCAACCGTGAAAACCGTCTCTGCGCATTGTCAAACGTCCCCTGGGGCATGAATCACCAGACGATGACAGGCAGGGTGTTTTCGTGTGACGGGGAAGAGACCGGTGGCTCTGGACAGCCTTCTGAGGCCTCAGGGTAAGGGACAGAGCCCTCCAGGCTCAAGAGGGGCCACTTCCCAGCTCCGGACCGAATCCTCGGCTGCTTGGCCTTGAGAACGACGGCGGTGGCTCGGACGCACTGAGCTTCCCCACGGTCCAGGCAGGGAGACGTCGAGGGCGCTGTGTGTCACACGTCACACATCGTGCGTGCGATCTCACTGCTCCGGGGGGATGGGAGAGGTGGGGAGGCCGACATGGCCTTAATGGTACCTGTCTGTCTGGGCATCTGTCCCTTTTCCCCCCGGCTGCCTCTTTGTGCAGTTGAGTGAAGGACAAGCAAATACAAACCCCAAGTGCGCACCTCCCTGCAGACGTCAGTTCTGGCACTCCTCAGACGTGCCAGCAGGAGCCCCTCCTTCCCCCAGCTGGCGGACATGCAACCTTCCTCCTCCCCGGGACCTTCCTGCCCACCACCTCCTTGGGGCAAGGGTGGGGTTTCTGGGTCTCAGAGGTGCAGAGACAGGATGGGGTGGGGCAGGGGAGGGAGGCCGCCAGCCCCCCACCCACACAGACCAGCACTGGCACCTCCACTGCCCCACCCTCGTGCCCAGCTGGGTCCCAGGGCTCACTGCCTCTTCTGCTGGTCACAAGGACCCTTCTCCATGGCTGCACATAGTCCCGTGGGTCAGGCTGTATTTTCTGAAGGAGACCGAATGTTCGTGCAGTAAGGCTCTGAAGCTCTTCCGTGGAGAGGTGGGGGGTCTTGTGGCTACAGCAGAAGTGACATTACGTGACCCTGACTAAGGAAAGGTATGGGTCTGTCTGGTCCTCTTCAGCCGCTTGTTCTTGGAACCTAAGCCGCCATGCTATGAGGAAGCCCAAGCTTCCACAGAGGCAGACACAGCGGGATGTCCCAGCTGCACAGGCCGGGCGGGATCCCAGCCACAACCCACACGGCCTCGAGACCTTCGAGTAAACGAACTTTCAGATGGTTCCAGCCTTGGAACCCCCCCAGACACCGTGGAGCAGAGACAAGGGGAGCCCCCACCAATGCACCTGCCTGCAGACAGGCCTGTCTGGGGTCTTGCCTCCTCCCCGGAGCACTGTCAGGGGACAGGCAGGCGTTCCCCCTGATCTGCAGCTTGCACACCGCCCTCCTCTCCCCAGCCCAGGTGGACAGAGTCCAGCTCTCTCTTCTTTGTTTCCCTACGACACTTTGCCCACGTCCGGGCCTCTTGTCCCTCACCCTCTCACCTCCTCTAACTCATCGAACTTGGCCTAACGGTCTGGGCGTTTGAAGCACAGAAGCCTGGGAGACGAGCGGGCTGTTCCCATCTGCCACCGTCCCTCCCCCGGGGGGAGGAGCACAAACCCAGGGACTCACTTTGGTAAAGAAGGGAAGGGGGAAACCACCCCCTGGGAGGGAGAGAAAAGTGCCTATTTTTAACAGCTTTATGGAGAAGTTATTCACACCACACACAAGTCTCCCGTTGAAAGCACACAAATGCGGTGGCTCCTGGTATAGTTACAGAGGTGTGCGGTCACCCCTAGAGTTCATTTCAGAACACGTCACCACCCCCTCTCTGGCCTCCTTCCCTGGGTGCTGACATTGCATCTGGATGTCTTGAGTGAACTACCGACCCCACTGGGCCTCGCGAGCTCCCATAGGGTCCTGTTCTGCCCCCAAACACGGGCTGGGGCCTGAGCTCCAGTTCTCAGGGCCGCCGCCACGGAGGGCTGTGAGCGGGCAGGGTTTAGGACCCAGGACTGAGCGAGAGCGGCAGTGGGGGCCGCCAGCAGAGAGCTTGTGGCTCACCTAAGAATCGGATGAAGAATGGGCTGGACAGGAGCATGACCATCGATGAACCACAAAGCCTTTTAGCGTCCATTTGCGACTGCTGCTGAACAAACAACTGCAAACACACCGGTCGCTAGCTGGGGCTTGGGTCTCCTGGGACAGCCTTGAACTCCAGCCTGGGCCCCATCCCCAAACAAAGGAGAGAGCACCAGCCCTCAGCCGCCCCGTCTGGGGCTCTACAGGCAGACGCAGGACCTCCGCCTGTGTGCCTTTCCCTCCCTGCACCCTGGCCCTTGGTGGGCCAGTGATCTCAGCCCCTCAGCCTCAGGGAGCAACCCTCTGTGGCGCAGAGACCGGTCGTTGGGTTCCGATGCCCACGTATCAGCTTTCGGAACCAGATCCTGTTTGCCTAACTCATCCACCGCAGGCCATTCACTTCCGGGAGGAAGTCACAATGCCCACTTCCCCGAAACACAGGACAGGACCGTGCCGTGGGCAGCAGAAGCGGGCGGTCACTCCAACGGTCCCTCTTCCGTCCCCCATTTGTTCTGTGGGGTGCCAGGTCCAAAAGTCTGGGCAAATAGGCTCAGTTTACGGGTCACACACAAAGTCCCCAGGGTCTCACTAAGCCACGAACTCCTTGGGAGGAATGAGAGGTAAGCCTCGCCCACCTGCTAACCCAGTGTCCCCTTGAATCCATGGACCCTTGCAGACACGGGGCCTGGGGGTCACCTCTCCGTTCTGGGGCGGGGGGGTGTAGGAGCCCTGAGGGGCCGAGAGAACACGCAGCCTCACACGAGGGCCCAGGAGGTCCGAGTGGCATGGGACCCCCCAGTCAGAGGCCAGAGCACAGGAGATGTTCAATCTGGTCTTGTTTCCTCTGAACTCATCAACTCCCCAGCACTTTGTAAGACTCCTTGGAAAAAAGGGGGCAAAAGGGGTGACTGTGGAAGGTGCCAGGTGCTCTGTCGAAAGGCTTCACCCCAAAATCAGCCAGGCTGGGCTGAGAGAGCACCCACCTCTCCCAGACTCCCATCCCCAGAGCCGGGCACCAGGCAGGCAGAATTGCCAGCAAGGCCACAGAGCTCCGCTCCCCCCACCCCTGCCCCGCCCTGCCGTCCTCCCCCCGCCCCTCCCCAGTGACGTCTGCCTGTTTACTTGCTGAGTCCTGGTTTAACAATGCGCTGTTTTTATGAGTTGTGCTGCAGTTCTTGGTAAAGCACTTTCATCCACGCTAATGCCCCCGCTCTGCTCCTCCGTGACGGCCTGGCGGTTCCTCTAATGCATCCCTCTCACCTCAGGGTTACTAATGAGGTCAGGGGGAACGCAATCCCCCAACTGAATAATTCACTGATCAGATGCTGCAGACTCCAGTGGTAAAATTTATTTCTGACACCTCAGCAGCAAATGGGTTTGTGGACACACTCGCTCCCTCTGAGCTCCAGAGCCATCTCTGCTAAATGGAAGGCTGCCGGGCTTGCTTAACAAAGGGCTCCGGGCTGACCGCACAGATCTCGGCGACCCAGGGGAGGCGGGGCGCTGTGCTGGGCTCCGCTGGACCGTCGCTGGACTCCTTTCTGTGCCAGTGCCCAATTCCCCAGTTTCTAAACCGAGCAGGTTGGGCTGGAGGCCTCTAGGGTCCCTGTCCACTCGGGGAGTCTGCACCCCAAGCCAAACCTCCCAGGGCCTGTCCTCCACACACCAGCCCCACCCAGGGCTCTCAGGGGACGACTGCCTGGAGGGCCCCTCGGCCCCTCACATCCCCTCCCTCGGGGGCTAGAAGGACGCACAGCCACCTTCAGAGTCTATCCACAGAAAGGGTCCCTGTCCTCCATAAAAGGCTGTAGTTTGAACTCCAGCCAAAGTTGCCCCAGGAGACAGAGACACCACCCCCATTCTGGAACCTTCCAGGCTCCTCTGGATCATACCAGGTTCTTTTGACCGCCCCCCCAAGTGACCCCTGCCGGTGTACGCCAAGTCAGCCGGAGTGCCTGTGTCTTAGGTTTGGGGTCTCCGAGGCCCGCCGTCCGGGATCCGCCCCGGCACGGCACCGATGCACCAAGCAGAGGGTTCTACCCATGCCCTTTGAACCTGACTGCCCCAAAATAAAGACACTAATCAATGTGTGCATGTACGAACAAGGTGAACATGAACAGCCCTCAGAAACATAGACTGTAAACTAAAATCGTCTTCAATGCTCAAGCAACCCCCCACCGACACACACCCTTAGGCATGGAATTAAAGGAGAACCTTCAGGGCCCCTCTCCTTTCTCACACCCCTGGGGAAGGGCGCTGCCGTGGGCAGGTGACTGGAGTCCAGCCAAGAGCTGTCCCCTGCGTGGGCAGGAGGAGAGCGGGGGAAAGGCGCTGAGAGTCTGAACTCGCTGGTGGAGGGGAACAAGCACAGCCCTTCTCTGCCCGCCCGCTTTTCTCCACCAGCCCCCACGCCTCTCGAGTCTGTGTCAAGGTGCTGTGAACACAGGGCTCAGCAGCTGGGAAAGGGCCCTGTGCTCCGGCGCGGGGGCAGGGGAGGACCGGCGGCCACATCCGTCCTCACCCTCGGCTGGCAGCCCAGGCAGCCGGCTAACTGCCTGTCCCCTCACCCAGCCTTCCCCGGCTCCTCCTCCACCCGGCCCTTCTCTCCCTCTGCACGCAGCTAAAAGGCCCTGCGTTCCATGCCCCGAAGGCATGGCAGACAGGTCCTTGGGCTGAGTCCTGTGCTCCCGGGTCGCAGGTCTCCAGGCTGCTCTCTGCACCAAAGACAGAGAGGCCGCTCCCCACTAACCCGTCTAAGCCGCCCTGTGCCGGACGGAAGCAGCTCCCCACTTGACCCTTGCTTTGAGGTGTGACCCCAGCTTTGCACTCTGAGTCTAATTTAGGAAGCCTCCTCTTCACAGGCAGCCCCGAGCCTGGCATAGGGATCTGAGCCCTGCACTGCAGATTCAGGCAGATTAGCACCTCGGCTCCCGGTGGGAGCCAGGCTGGGCCGGCAGGCAGCAGCAGGTCCGGCCCCCAGGGCCCGCTCTGGCTCCCGGCCTGGGCCACGTTCTTTGCCACCGACTTTTCCAGAATCTATCTCTTCCCTCCTCCTCCCCTTGGTGTTCAGCCTTGAGCCCTGGAACTGCTGAGTCTCCTTCAAATCCAGGATGAGACCATCAATGCCACAACGCCGCACGGCTGCAGGCCCCAGCCTCTCAGAAAAGCGAAAAGAACGAACGTTTGCTGAGGTCTCCCTTGTGCCAGGAGTGCCCTTCCGAGGAGGAAGACTCTCAGACTGCGAGTCACAAATCCGGGGCCCGCACCCAGTGACTCTGCCCCCAGCTCTGACCCTGGACGGAAGGACCCTCCTTAAAAGAACCTGTCTTCATCCAACCTGAGAGGGATTGTTACAATGAGAGGGAGCTCAAAAGAAGACAGACTCTGTGTGGAACTGGCCTATGAAGACAAGGCTGGACTTGGGGTTCCCTCACAATTCCAGATCCTCAGGGTATCCCCGCCGCCCCCTTCGAGTGGTCCAGATGAGGAGATGAGCCCAGGGTGACGGGCTCTCTCCCGCACCCCGACTCGTTCATGTGTCCTTCTGTTTACCCCCATTCTACCCACCCGTTCATAAACGCCTTCTATGCTTTAACTGCGTTAATTCACTCAAACGCTCGCCCATCTACCCACACCCTCGTCCCTCTACTCATCCACCCATTCGTTCATCTATCCCTCCTCCCATCCATTCATCAGACCAAACACCTGTCCATGCATCCGCTCACTGACTCGTAGGTTTCATCCATCCTTCCGTCCACCCACCTACCAGCACACGCGTTCTCCCACGCGGCTGTCCATTCACCCTGCACCTGCCCATCCATCCATCTCTTCCTCCGCTTACCTGTCCGTCTGGCTATCCACCCACCTGGTCATCCCTCCGTTCATGTATTCATTGACCTGTTCTCCCATCCATGTCCCACACCACTCGTCCATTTGCTAATTTACTCCTCAATCCCATCCATCCATCCTTCTATCCTCCAGTTCACCTCCATGCAGCTACCCCCCAACCCTCTCACCTAGAGGGTTGTATCTATCAGCTCACCCGTCCATCTGTCCATCTTTCACCCATTCTTGCATCCATTCACTCAATGCAAGCTGACCACACCCTACAGTCCAGACCCCATGTTATGTGCTGAAGACAAAGAGGTGAATAACTCCCAGGTTCTGCCTCTGAAGAGGTCAAGTTACAGCGGATGAGGAGGGGTGGCAGAGTGGGAAGCGTGGACAGAGGTGGGGTTTAGAACAAGGGCCTCCGTGCGGGTCTGAGTGGTGATCAGAGGTCTCTCGGGAGCAGTCATCCGGCCTGAGTTTCCAAAGGTGGTCAGGAGCCCGGTACGTGGACACGGGACGTCAGGGCCAGGCAGAGGGGGCCTCAGGCGTGAAGGCACCTGAGCAGGGCAGGAAACTGAGCTCCAAAGCAGAGACTCTCAGCTGGCGGTGACTTCTGCCCTCGAGGGCACGTCTGGCAACGACCTGGAGACGTTTCTGGTTGTTACGGCGTGGAGGTGCCACGGGCATCCAGTGGGTAGAAGCCAGGTCGGCTGCCGAGCATCTCCCAGTGCACAGGTCGGCCTCCACCCGGTAACAGAACTATCCGGGCCCCACATCAACAGCACCAAGGTGCTGAGAAACCTGCTCTGGACGGACAGGAGACAGCTCGGGGGAGCAGGGGAAGCGGGAGGGAAAACCCCAGGCAGGAGCAAGGCCCAAGGCCGCGTGCCATGTTCCGTGAGCACCCACTGTCCATGTCAGCTCTGGCAAGTTACCCTAGCCGGGGCGGCTTGCACGGCGAACACCTGTTCCTCATCATCCCGGGCTCAGGAAGCTTCAGACACGGTGCCCAGTAAGGACCGTTCACTGACGACCGTTTCCTCACTGGGTCCTCCCGGGGTAGCAGGGGCGGTCGAGGGAGGGGAGCCCCTTTGTGAGGGCACCAATCCGACTGACCAGGGCTGCACCCTGCTGACTCAATCTCCTCCAAAGGCCCCACCCCCTAACACCACCACATTGGGCGTTAAGACTTCAACACATGAATTTGGGGGGGAAACAAAGATTGAGCCCGTGATGCACACTCTGTAGTGAGCTCTGTGCAGAGCCTTGGGACGCCAGAGAAAACGGGACCCAGCGGCTGCCCCCAGAGAATCGCCGCTCGTCAGGGACGGGAAGGGAGCGTCCAGTCGTGGAGCCCCTACCAGGGGCCAGTCTCTGCTCTGGGGTCTTCAGTATTCCGTGGATTTCCTGCACTGATTCTGTGAGATGGGTACTTTTATTTCCATTTTCCAGGAGAGAAACTAGGGCTCAGAGAATTAAACACAGTGACAACACAGAAAACCGGCTGGCCCTCCGTTGCACAGGGAGCCCACGGCCGTGCATGCTGCCCAGGCCGACCACCCCAGGACGCTGCCCAGTAAGACCTCGGTGGACAGTGTGGCACTCACGGGGGCCACGTAACTTTACCAGGTCCTGACTGAGGGAGGAATCCAATGTGCAGGAAGCAGGGGGGCGGGGGAAAGACACATTCATTGGACAAGGACGCGGTAGGGTCTGGAGACCGTGGGAGGCTGGAGGACTGGAGACTGGGGGGGAAGAGGGAAGGGTCCTAGGGGGAGCCCCCTGCAGGGAACGTCAGTGGGGGCCCGGGACCACCATGAGATGCTCGAGGCCTTGGGGACTGAAAGGGCCCCCACAGCACAGGCATTAGAAACTCCCATCAGTGACCGCTGAGGGACAGAGAGAGGGCAGGAGTTGAGGGGACTGTGACATTCTGAGCCTGACTGAGTCTTACCTAGACCGGTCTGGGTCAGGGCCTCTGGAGACAGCAGTGTCCCCTGCCTGCCTGCATCAGTTTCCAGGGAAGGGCCAGCCCTCACAGACGAGCACGGGGGAGCCCCTGCTGCCCTGGCCTGTCCTGGAGGCACAGCACCACTGCCTTTTGGGGGCTTCACATCCACCTGTCAAGAGAGCCGCGCCCCCTCCTTCCATTCCTTCCAACCTGCCATATACATCATCATATCACACTCACACTCACACTCAACACTCACACACACACACGGCCCAGTTCTGAGGGTTTCATGGACGCTGCCCATCAGATGGGGAGACAGCTGGCTAAAGAAAACGTTCACTGGCCCCACTGCTCTGAGCTGCGTCAGGCGGAGAGGCTTAAGGAGAATCAATTTCATCCCCGAGTACCCGACAGGAGACGGGGAAGGGGAGGGAGGGGCCAGATTCCACAGCAGCCAGCGAGACCAGGCAAGGCCGCCATAGCCCAGGCGGGGGAAATGCTTGCAAATTGAATTTCTGACTGTGGCAGGGAGACCAGCCCGGGCAGGGGAGAGGCCTGGTGTCTGTGGGCGGGGAGCCCAGTGCTCTGGGGTCAGAGGGCCGCCCGTGCTTGCTAGACAGGCAGGGGGAAAAACAAGAAAGGCCCACCGGCTCCTCACGTCCTCCACTCTTCCTTTGACCCCTACCACCTCGGCCCCCTTCCTGCAGGAAGGAGAGGGGAAGTGTCCAGACACCCTGCCCCCAGAGCAAGGCCTTGGAGGTGGATGATCCAGGCGAGAAGGGGGTGACAGGCTGAAACGGGGCGTTACCTGCCCCTGGGAGGCCCTGATGAGGGGGCGTCCCCACACCCTGCACCCTGAACCCCATGCTCTGGACCCAAAGGGAATCTTCAATCACTTGTCATGGAGTTCTCCCTCTCTCTGGGCGTGGGGGCCCCCCTTCCAGCTCACCCCTCAGAGAATACACCTAAGTGGGCCCTGCTCGGCGGAGCTGTGAGGTCAAGGGCAGGGCTGCGCCCACAGAGGAAGTGGGAAACCGGGTGTGTGAGCCCGCTGACCCGGGACATTGAACCCCAGGAGTCTGTCAACCTGCTCCTCGGGAGAGGAGAAGGCAGCCCAGCCATGGCTGATGGACTGCACACCATCTTTATCTGGCTGTGGTGCGGAGAAGGAGACCCCAACAGCCAGTGCAACAAGAACCGAATCTGGCAGCCCCTTTGAGTGACGGAACGATCCCTGTATCTTTCCTACAGGCTGGGGGGTGGGGGGGAACCTGTGGGCATGTGTGATCTGGGGCCCCCACTCTACCACACTCCTGTTTTGCCCAGACCCGCACGGCAAAGCAGCCATTGCTATGTGCCTGGGAAGTTGAGATGCTGTGAACGCTCCCCTCAGGGCATGACGCTCTCGCTGACCTCACGCCCACCCGAGGGGGCCCAGTGCTGCCAGGACGTCTATGGCCCCTGCTCCCCAGGCCTGCTGCATTCCCCCCCCCACCCACCACCTCTCAGCCCAGGCTCTCTGCGTCCCCATGGGACATTCTCTTCTGTCCCAGGGGGCTTGTGCCCGCCCCTCCAACCCTGAGGCCCCAGTAGAATCCCACCCTCCCCCAGACCAGAGCCGCCCCGGCCACTGCAGCGGGGTCAGGCTCTCTCCACCGGGAGATCATTCTTTCGGAATGTGCCGGCACCTCTGGGAAGTGCTGGTTCGCAGGGCAGAGTGAAGATAACGGACCAACACCCCCCAGCAACACACACCACACCTCAGCAGGGACCTGACAGGGGAAGAACATCACTTGGGTTCGGAAAAAAGGTCAAGACTTGAAGTCTCGGCAGGACAAGGGAAGTGAGACTGAGGTCTCCAGGGGTGAGCTCCCCCAGACCAGGGCACCGTCCCTGAAGTCCCGTGCTGGACTCCCCTCCCACGCCCGGTGACCTGGACTAGGTCACAACATGGGTACAGAAGGCAGACACCAGAAGTCCTATGCAGGGGGAAAGTCAGTTATGGGCCGGACCAGGTCACTGAAACGGGGTCACCACCCCCTGGGCCAGAGAGAGAGCAAGGGCCACAGGCCAACATGGGGCAGAGAAAGTAGGGGAGACCCTGACTGCGGCCGGGAGGGCAGGAGAAAGGGGTGGGCATGAGCTTAGAGAAACTCCAAGCCCAGGGCAGCTTCGCTTGCCCATCTCCTCCACGTCACGACGGGCTTTGAAAGGTGTGTCCGCTGTCCCTCCCTGACCCATCTCAGCCCCCAGTTCCTGTAAGAGCACCCACCCCTCCCCTGGGAACCAACCCCTCCCTCTGTTCAGCCCGAGACTGGGGTGAGGTAGATGCCGGCCCCACCCTCTGGCGTCACAGGCAGGTGAGTGGCCCGGGCCTGGCCAGGCGGAGTGGTCCACCCCCAGCCAGGTCAACAGCATACGGGCGGGCTTCAGAGCAAATCCTGTCAAGAAAAAAACTTCGCCGAAAGCTGAAGTACCAGTTAGTACGGATGCCCACCAAACACCTCAGAAGCCGTGTGGCACAGATGAAGAAACTAAAGTCAGACTCAGTGAAGAACAGCTGTCATCACAGATGGACAAATGCCACAGAACCCCACTCCCAGGAGGTGCCTCGAGGTTCAGCTTTTGCATCTGGGCTCTAAGGCATTCTCTCCCACACAGCCCAGCATCAGCCCGGCGATGGGTATTAATAAAGCTTTACTCCCCTTGGGTCTTCCATGCAACGTCTGGGAGCCCTGCACAAGGCCAGTCGTCCGGGCGAGGCGTGAGCATTCCTGGGTCTCTGGCAGACAGACTGTCAAACTCTAACCTGACCCGTGCCACCCACCACCGAGGGACAGCTTCCCCTGGCCTGCAGGTGTGTTCCTGAGGAATGCCTCCAGCCTTGACCTGCGCTCCAGCAGACCTGTCCACCTCCCTCAAATGACCTCAAATGAACCCCAAGTTTGCTGAGACTACCCCCATTCACTGCTCAGGAGGAACTGAGGGAGGTGAGGGAGAGGCCAACACCCCCACCCCCACCCCCCCCACACACACAAGGAGACAGCCAGCTTTCAAAACGCAGTGCACAGGGCCAGCCTTCACTGGGGAGGGTTTGTGGGGAGGAAAAGCCACCTAACAGAGAGAGGGAGAGAGAGAGAGAAAGGGTCAGTCTTGCTGAAGAGCTAAGGGGCCTCCGCTGCAGCCCCAGCCCGGCAGCCCAGCAGTCTCCCCATCTGTTTTAGGTAGGTCAGGTTCTGTGGCCGGCAAAATTGATGCCGTCCGCATAAACGTAGTTCGTGCTGCCCCGATTTATAAATATAAGTGCTATGGCGAAGATGCAGGCAGGTTGTGATGAGAGGTGAGCCCGCTGCTGATTGTGGGTTAATTAGCTCTGCTAATAAACAGCCTGTAGCTTCACTTAAGAAAAATAACATATTCCATCTTGGGTAGAACAATTCCAGTGCATGTGAAATACATATTTTTGCGTAATGAGCATTCGAATGGCTTTCTTTGGAGGGGAAAAAGAACCTACACGTACACAAACACACACCACTCTTTTCTCTAAAATAAGAAAGAGAAATCCAGCCCTGGCTGGTGTGGCTCAGTGGATTGAGCACGGGCCTGCGAACTGAGTGATCGCAGTTTGGTTCCCAGTCAGGGCACATGCCTGGGTTGCAGGCCGGTTCCCGGTGGGGGACACACAGGAGGTGGCCGTACATCGATGTTTCTCTCCCTCTCTCCTTCCCTTCCCCTCTAGAGATGAATAATAAAATCTTTTTTTAAAAAAAGCAAGAAAAATCCAGTCCCTACACCACGCCCCCGCCTGGACTGGATTAGGGTGAAGAGTGACGTCGAAGGGGCTCCGGCAGCTTCCCAGGCCACAGGCTGACCTTCGGCAGGCGGCCACACACGGCAGTGCCAGTCTCAGCGGAGCCAGAGTCCGAGCCCGGTGGGAACCTGGGCTTCGGGGGGTGAAGACCCATCCGACTGGCTAAACAACAGGCTCGGAAGAAGCACCTTAATGGAGCAGGAAGGGGGTGCTTGGGATGAGCCTCCCCAGGAAAGAGCAAAGCTGTCAGCAAGAAAAGAGCCGTGGGAGAGCCGCGGCAGGCCGACCCCACGGGCATGGGTCCAAGGCAGTGGGGACAGGGACAGGACTCCAGGCACGAGATCAGGGGACAGGCAGATCCCGGGTCTGCACCAACCTGTGATCAATTCAGAAACCTGGGGCTGGGAAAGCCCTTCCGAGTCAGAAATTCCGGGATGGCGGGTACCGGGCACCCGGGCTGGGTCTCACCCCCGGCCCCCCTCCTTGCAGACATGGTCACGGGCATAGCAGTCTTTCCCGCTGGCCACAGGAGGCCCCTCGGAACATTTTGGAGCTGGGTGGGCCTGATCTTTGCCAGCTGAGATCTGACCTTGCCTCTTTCTTTCAAGGTAAGGAAAGCGAGGTCCAAGTTAAAGTTGTGCTGTTACGTGTTTCAAGCGACCTTCACATACGTCTCTTGACAATTTCTGCTATAAACTACGTCCAAGAGACTTCCAGATGCCTGCAGTTCTTGGTTCCACCGAGCGTATTCTCAAGTGAGTCACAAGAAAACCTTCCAGAGTCCGTAAAAAGAATCCCAAGGAATGCAGCCAGAGGCAGCGAGGTCTGCTGCAAAGCGTCACCCTTGGAGGAAGGACAGTGCAGAGATGCAGACCGACAGCAGGGCACATCTCCAGAGCCACCGGGCCGCTCATGGGCAGTGGCCTGTCTTCTCGGGGCCGAACCCAGTGAGACGGTGAGGTCGCCCTGTCCCTGGCCGGGTGCGCTGCTTTCCAGAGTCACCACCACAAAGCGGCACACACAGGGCAGCCTCACTAACAGACCTTTGGTGTTTCCAGGTCTGGAGGTCGGCAGGTCTGGTCTCTCTTGAGGCCTCTCTCCTTGTCCTGCAGACGGTCCCCTTCTCTCTGCGCGCTCTCAGCGATGTGCGGACTTTGCTCAGTGTCCGCACATCGCTGGTGTCTCCTCCTCTTCTCGTGAGGACGCCAGGACTCCTGAACCAGGGCCCTACCTGTGCAGCCTTGTTTGACACCAGTTACCTCTTTCAAAGCCCCACCTCCAAACACAACCACCATGGGATTTGGGCTTCAACACAGAAAAGTGGGGAGACACACTTCTGTCCACAATGCAGGGTCATCAGTCGCTGCCCTTGGAGCTGCAGGGCTCTCCAGGGTCACCAGCCCCAACACCTGCCATGTAGGACTCTGGGTCTGGGACAGGAGGGGGCTTGTCCAGCCTGTGCCCCGACTGGGACAGGAACTCTGCATCCACACAAACACAGGAGCGAGGGGGAGGGGCTGGCAACACGGACAAAGGAGGGTTATCCACCCACCAAAGACGTCCTCGCCCTGGCCCCCAGAACCTGAGGGCGTGTGAGCGTATAGGACACAGGGAAGGAAGGCTGTAGAGGAAGTGACAGCTGTTCATCAGCCGACCTTAAAACACGGACCACCCTGGACTCTCAGGGTGGGCCCGTGTAATCACAGGGGTCCTTCAAGGGGGAAGGGAGGCAGAAGAGGCGTCAGGGGCAGTGTGACCAGGGCAGGCAGGACACAGGTGCCCTGTGGCTGGCTTTGCAGGTGGAGGAAGGGGCTGTGAGCCGAGGAGGGCGTGTGGCCTCTTACAGAAGCTGGAAAAGGCAGGGAGACAGCGTTGCCCTGGTCTCGGCCCAGTGAGACCCGTGCTGGATGCTGACCTTCCTGACAGTGTCATGGTAAGTCTGCAGTAATGTCTTACAGGAAGTGGGTGCGAGGCTGATGAAGTTCCCCCAAATGCTGACAAAGGGGAAGGACAGCGGCCCCGGGAGGAGAGCTGGCAGCAGGATCGGAAAGGAGAGACGCCAGGGCCCCCACAGGGAGCAGCCCCCACCGCTCTCCGCAGATGGAGCATTCCACACACGTCCTCACTTGGAGGGTGATGAAGGGGAGTCAAGGCCAACCTTCAGGGCGCAGGGACCTCCCCTCACCCCCTGCAGGGCCCCTAACCTGTGGGAGGGGGTTGGGGGGGATCCTGACTCTCAGGACTGTCACCAGCAGACCACCAGCCCCTCCGGGGAAAGCAGTCAGCATTGCACAAGGGCTAGCTGGTGAATGTCGGAGTAAAACGCAGGTTCTCCAAAAACTGCAAAAGGAAAGGCAGCCCTGAACCCTGTTTACCCGCAGGGATGTTAGTTCGTAGCTCCTGTGCTAGTCCCGCTGCTCCGCATTTTCTGCCTGACACTCTGCCGTTCCTGGTGGCCTCCCCATGACGTCAGTCACCTTCTCCCCAACTGCCTGCTTTACCCCCAGGGCCGTGGCCCACAAGCCAAGGAGCGAGGAGGGAGGGAGGGAGGGAGGGAGGGCAGGAGCCCCTGGGAAGCCACGGTTCCTGCCAGGCCAGGGAGCCGAGCCCACGCGCTCCAGGCCCGCAGAGACTGGCAGAAGGTAAGTGCAACCAGTTGTCCCCTCTCCCTGCGAGCCCAGAACCCAGGGACGTGTGCGAGGCACGTCTGGGCTCTGGTGTAAAAATAAACCCCGGCTGTCAAGCCCCAGCATATTAATGACAATTAATGATTCGCTCTAATCCTCCCCAGCTCTCCGTGGGCATCTGCGAGACGCTCCGGGCTGGACAGCCCGCCCAGAGCCTGCAGTGGGCTCCCTCCACCGCTGCTGTGCCCTGGGACCTGCTCACAACCCCAGGCTGGGGTCCCAGGCCTCCAAAACCAAGGCCTCTGACCTGTGCTCCTAGCATCAGCTGTTGGCATTTCAGGGGCTCAAAAAGCGCCCCCTTTTCACCCCTGTTGACTCACACCCCCTGCTCAGGCCCCCAAGCAGCTGCTCCCAGCCCCAGAGAGCCCCCCCTCCCAACCTCTCCTCCGGGATAGCAGCACCTCAGAGACAGCAAGTCCCCTCACTGTGTTCTGACAGCGCCCTGTGCCGCCACGGAACCGCACCTCACGGTACATGTCGGCCACCCCGTCTCCCTGCCCTGGCTGTAGGGGGTGCAGCAAACCCAACTCCGAGTTCCCTGTCCAGTCCCGGCTGCCTGGCCAGCAGCCAGGCATCGTCACCAGAAAACCTGGAGGTGAGCCTGGCCAACCGGCTACGTGCGGGAAGTGCTCGGACCTGCGGCGCCCAGCGGGCGTGGTTCTCCTTCTGGCACGTGGGCTGCTCCATTCGATCCTCCCACCGCCCTGGGCCGTGGGTGCCATTATTACTCCCATGATTTAGGGGAGAAGACAAAGCGCCTGCCATTGTCATGGCTTGTTCCCAGTGCCACCTCCCCCGCCTGGGTCTGGCCCTGCCATCACCGTTGCGAAGCACAGAGCGAGGCCCAGCCTCTTCAGGCAGAGCAGACCCGGGGTTTGAGGGACGTGTTTGCAGAGGATGAGGCCTCACACGTGTCTGGCTGGGCGACACTTGAGAAATGGGGGCAGAGAGCGCTTCGGAGAACACGCCCCCAGGTCTGGGCTCAGGCTGTGCGTGGGGTGAGAGGCAGGGAGAGTGTCGCTGAAGCCGGAGGTGAAGGGGTTGGCACTGCTCAGCAAGGGGCCAGGACTGTTCTGAGGGTCTCGGAGTCGGTGCCCAGGTGGCTCCGGCCCCACCTACACATTCACAGCCCACTCACGCGGGGAAGCGGCTCGCGGCTCTGCCAGCCTGTGCCTGCACCGTAACGAGCATAATGAGCGAGCAGGAGATAAACTTTGCCTCAATAACACACTGCCTCTTCCTGCCAGCTCCGCTTGGGATTAAAACCACAGTGGGGAGAAAGGAAAGAAAGAAAAATTGAATCAGAGAAGCCCCGAAAACCAAGCACCTTGAAGAAGGGTCATCTTTGAAACCTCTCTAACTGGGCACTGATCCGGGGGAGGACATGGGCTCTGCTCTCCGAGCCGCACAGAAGCGCCCGTGGCAAGGAAACTGCTGCTCTCTCTGTCCTGGGCAGGGCGCCCGTTATCCCTGCTGAAGCTGCTCCGGGTGTCCACTCTGAAAGCCTCAGGGGGCCCAGGAAATCTCTGTTGCCAAGGCCCCCCGCTGGCCTTGGAGGAGAGAACCGGGTGGGCGGCTGTCCCCGACTGAAATGCAACCGCCGAAGTCCTCCTTCTGAAAGCAGGACCTGCCGCATGGGCAGCCCTGTCGGGTGGGGCCGACACCCAGTTCCGTGCTGTTTGTGCTTCCACTTCAGGGACCCGGGCCGCCCCTTCCTCCGGCTCAGAGCTCCGCCGCTGCTCTGCCTCCCACTAGATCCTCCCCCACCTGCCTTCTCGCCTCCATGGGCCTGGCAGCAGCTCCCACGGGCCCCCCGAGCTGAGGAGCACCTTCACCTCCCACCCTTGCTCTTCCCTGACCACCCCACCCTCACCCACCCCAACAACGCATAATCCCGAGGCTTCGTCCCAGGAGCGGCCTCTTTCTCCCAGACCGAGGCTGCTGTTTCAGAAGAAGTCACAGCACCCAGCTCTCCCCCTAGGCGGGCAGCCCCTTCCGCATGGAAAAGGATGGCAATGCGTGACAAGCCGCCACTCTGTCCACATAACCGGGAGCCAGGCGTGTCTGAGCACGCACAGACTGCACACAAACACGCATCGGACCAGCCTTTGGTCAGGCCAAACCCCACATCCAGGTCTTTAATGACAAACCTCCTCCCCACCTCCCCCACACGTACATGCAAGCGCACACACGCACGCACGCACGCGCACGCACACAGCGCTCTCCTCCGTCTGTGCCAGCGCACTGGTGCCGCCCCCGCTGCAGACCATCGCAATAGCTTCTATCGCACCTCACGCCATGCGTCCCTCCGCTGGTCAGCCCTGCACACTTTTCAGAGGCTGTTTAAGCCAATGCTTTGCTTGGAACCACTCGGTCTGGGCCCTCCACTCTGCCCCCGGAACGGAGGCGATGCCTTGGCCTGGTGTTCGAGACCTGGCCTCAGTGGGCCCCAGTAAATCCTTCCAGCAGTGCCTTTCTCGGCACCCACACACCCTCCGGCCAGCTGGTCTCCTCCCTGTCCCTGTGCACACACCCACACCCTCCTTCCGGAGCCTGCGCCTCCTACATCCTCCCCTCCAGCTCTGCCTGCCAAAGCTCACCTCTCCTCCAAAGCCCAGCTCAGGAGTCAGCTCCCACACCAAGCTGCCCACACTTAGCACGGTGTGTGGCAGGAGCAGGACAGCGTCACCTCACCAGCCTGACACGGGCTCTGCAATGTGATGGCTTTGGCTCGGCCACGTTCCTGCTGAAAATCCCCGAGTCCCAGCTCATCCCCGCTCCCACCCCACCCGGGGTGAGGGCCGGTCAGGGGATGAGGTCTGGGGACTCAATGACCATGTCTGCACTTATACACATCTTAGGAAATAGATGGGAGCGGAACAGTCTGGTGTTACGGTGCATGAAAATGTTCCACGATCGCATCAAAAGCTCCCGGCCTCTGCACGCCCTGCGGCAGGCCTTCCACGTGCTTGGGGAGTAAGTGACTGACACCAGCCGCTCCGTTCTGCAAACACTGAGGACACTGTGCCCAGCCTCCTGCCAGTTACCTGGGCCTCCTGCCAGCCTGTCCTCCTGACCCTTCCTCTTTCCGGCCAGGTCTGTGGCTCTGAGCAGCAACCCCCCAGCCCCTGTTTTCCCAAACCCTTTCCACCATTTCTGCCACATCCATATCTTACCTCTATTATCATTTACTTAATTGATATCTTTCCTTAAATGGACTCCTTTTGCAAGTAGATCAACAGATTGAACAAGGGCACCTTATGTAACTTCTTCGATGGAATACCAGTATGGCTGGCTGTGTTAGTCAGCGCTCTCCAGGGAAATAGAACCGATACACATACAGATATAAATAGGGATACTGATATAAATAGGGGTAGACACAGAGGATATACATTGTATCTGGAGATAACATACAGATGTGCATAGAGATATAAATACAGACGTGGGTATAGATTCGTACGACAGGGACACAGATACAGGCCCTTATTACAGGGAACTGCACACGCACTTGCAGAGGCTGACAAGTCCCCGGGCCTGCGGCAGGCGGGCGAGCTGGAGACCAAGGACTGCCCCTGGGCAGCTCCAGGCCAAAGGTCTGCAGGCTCCAGACCCTAGGAGAGCTGATGTCTCAGTTCAAGTCCAGAGGCAGGAAAAAGCCCATGTCCTAGCTCAAGACTGCCAGGCAGGAGGACATTCCCTTGTACAAGAGCGAGGATGGGCCTGCTTTATTATACTTGTTCAGACCTTCCGCTGCCCGGATGGGCCCACCAACAGCAGGCAGAGCAACCCACCTTGCTTGGTCCACCAACGCAGATGGTCACCTCGCCCAGAAACAGCCTCACAGCTCAGTGGATTGAGCGCGGGCCTGCGAACCAGACAATTGCGGTTCGATTCCCAGTCAGGGCACATACTGGGGTTGCAGGCCCGTTCCCTGCAGGCCAGTTCCCAGCAGGGGATGCACGAAAGGCAACCATACATTGATGTTTCTCTCCCTCTCTCCTTCCCTTCCCCTCTAAAGATAAATAAATAAAATCTTAAAAAAAAAAAAAAAAAGAAACAGCCTCACAGACACTCAGAACGACACCTGACCCAACAACTGGGCACTCTGCGGCCCACCAGGTCGCCATACACAGCTGACCACCACGCTTCCTACAAAGAGAAGGCAATGACAATGAGCACTAACAAAAGGATTTCAGTCCAGCTCATTTCCCCAGTCTGTCTCGGGCTCTGGGCCTGCTGCTTGCTTTTTGTTCTCTGTCTGGAAGGGAACGAGGATGGAAGGGAAAGGAATGAGGGAAGTTAGCCAGCATTGGGGAGCTGTTAAAAGTGAGTAGATAACATACTGAGACTTGCACCTTAAAATAATCATGAGGACACCTGGCTGGTGTGACTCAGTGGATTGAGCACCAGCCTGCAAACCAGAGGGTCACCAGTTTGATTCCCAGTCAGGGCACATACCTGGGTTGTGGGCCAGGTCCCCAGTAGGGGGCGCACAAGAGGCAACCACACATTGATGTTTTGATCCCCCTCTTTCTCCCTCCCTTCCCCCCTCTCTAAAAATAAATAAATAAAGTCTTTTAAAAAATCATCGAAAGGCCTGCCCGTCAGTGATCTACACCCCCTCAGGGGCCGCTAAGCAAGACCACAGGCCTCTGCGGCAAAGAGCAGATCCCAATGACCGCCACGTCTCCGTGGGGATTTGCCCATAGGAGCCACCTAATAATAACATGGTAAACGAGTGAAGCAGGGCCAGGAACATTCTCTGACCCAGTGGGAGTTTTCTGCCAGAGGCGGAGCATCATGCCTGGCCGAGAACGGCAGGCCACACCAAAGGCTCCATCCACCAAAGAGCTACTGTGGCACTTTGGGGCGGGGCTGTGTCCACGGGAATTAAAACATTCAGTAGCCCCGGGGCCGAACTCAAGACATTCTGAGGCTCTAGACTCTGTCCCACGTCATCCGAAACACCAAGATGCATTTTCTCGGAAAGAACACTGAACACTGACATCTAAACATGGATTCAAGCCGCGTGTATACAAAACACAGTGTGTATTAGAAACAAGGAAAGGGGGGGGAGAGAAGGAGAGGGAGGAAGAGAGAAGGCGAGGAAGGGATGGAAAACTGGGGAAGGCAGAAGCAAGGGGGAAAGAGCAAGAAAAAGGGCCTGAGATCTGATCGCGGCTCTTCCCGGCGGTGACCTCCCCTCTGTAAATGGAATAAGTAAGTCTGAGATCCTCCAGCGGTGACCAGATCTTTGGGCTGTTTCCATGTAAACCTAGCCCCCAAGACCACCCTGTGCCTGCGATGACCCAGGGGCGTCTTTAGCTGCCGGGGCCTTAATCTCGCTCAGGACTCCTCCAGCTGGGAGAATCCTCAAGCACAGAGGCAGAGGTCTGGGAACTATTTTCAGATTTCCACAAACGCCTCACAGGTATCATCTATTGTCCTGCAGCGAAACCTACTAAATTCCTTGCCGTCCCACCGTGGGGTCCTTCCTCACCTCGGACGCTGCATTTCACTTTCCTGCCTGGCTCCCCCAGAGGAGTCCCGTGGCTTCTTACATCGGGAAACCATGAATCTGTGTGACTACACTTACAATGTATGTGAATCTATATCCTCAATGCTTGGCACATAAGGAGCCTCAAGAGATGTCTGAGAATAAGTCGGTGAACGAATGGATGAATGAGTGCACGACAAAGGTGATGCCGAACTGCTCTGACTACATCCTTTGTTATTCATCCCTTGGAGTCATCAAAACAAGGAGGCAAATCTATTCCTAGGAAATGCATTCAATGGATTATTTGAAAGAAACACAGTCACTCAAAACAAGTGAAAAAAATAAGGAAAGGGGTGCCCGGCAACAAAGACGTTGGGAGACTTGGAGAGAGCCCTTCCCCGTCTGTGCCCACAGCAAAGCCCAAGAAACCCGAGCCTCCCCCAGGGAGGCAGAGCCCTGGAGACTCAGTCCGCGGCTAGGCCACCAGCTCCCGAGGTAGCAGTTCTCGAGGGGACGTCTGGAGACCACCAGTATCTGAAGCCACAGAAAAGCTGTGTCCAGTGCAGATTCCCGGGTCCTGTGCAGACCCAGAGAATACAGACTACCTGAGACCAGGCCTGGACTCCACGCTTCCAGGAAGTTCTTTGGGTCGTTCTTAAGCACACTCAAGTCTGAGGACCACCGCCCCAGGGGATCCTGGGCAAATCCCACTCCGGCCACCTGCTGCCCAGAGCCGTCTCTTCCCCGAGCCCCAGCTGTGAGGAGGGCGCATCCCTCACCTGGGACCCATAAACATTGTGCTACAGAGAAGATGAAGTGAAAACAGGGCGTAAATGATGCTCCCCTGCCCCTCCTCCCACCCCCTGCCTTCCCCTGAGGAAGGCCCCGGCCTCGGGGACCGCTCACCGGGCATTTCAATAAACTCCAACTGGCCCTTTATCAGATGGTCCAGTCAATTAGAACTTCATCAGGAATCAATTTGTAAGGCCCAGCTGAGATGTAACTATAGATCAGGGCAATGGCAACGGATTATCCCACTAATGGAATATTCCATTGATTAATTGAGTATTTAAATCTCCCAGAGCCCGGCCACGCTGGCTGCCATTGTCGCTGGGTGAGGCTGTGGAGAGTATCTCAGTCACAGAAAAAATGACAGTTTGCCCTTCATTTGCCAGCTCTCAGCAAAAGAGCGGGTCTGGGATGGGAGCATAAGGGGACTAAACGGTAGTGAAAATGTATATATAATAAAGATTATATATTTTTTTCAAAAAAAGAGCAGATCTGTCTTGGGTCCTCAGAGAGCTGGAGCGTGGCAAGGTTTTCTGCACAATGCAGGCACCTCCCACCCACTGACTGAGCCAATCCGGGAAGACTGGTTTAAATGCCCCCTTTCCCTGCAAAGCTGTGAGCTGAGCATCTCCAAGAGACACCGGTGCTCCTGCTCCTCTTTTCACACTTCCCAATAACCTGGAGACCCTTCAAGCACAGATCCCTGTCTGCTTCAGCAGGCCAGGAGGCCTGAGAACCTGTGTTTCTAGCAAGATGCCCCCCCCCCCCGCCCGTGCACTGGGGCCACGTCTGAGTGGCACTTATCTCTGATGAACAAACGTGCGTTTTAACAGGCCACTGTGTGAGTGAACAGGATCTGACGCCTCTCTGCGTGATGCTGGAGCCTGAGGTTTTGAAATGTGCAGGACGGATGCCTATGTGGCACCCACTGAGGTTGCAAGGACAATACGCGTGCGCGCCGGGTGCGTGCAAAGGTGGGTGTGTACCTCCCATTTCACGGGAGCTGCCCATCCCCAAGTCATCCACAGGCTTGAAGTCAGAAAGCACAGGAAGCACTTAATGCGACGCTTGGCACGTAGCAAAAGCTTCATCGGAAGCTATTGCTCTTATTACTCGGATACCCAACACCTAAAAAGGTCTCTGAAGTCGGGCTCCCTTGGGGAAAAGAGGGCTCTGAATGCTATTTGCTGAGAAGCAGATGTATCTGCTTAAAGGGCAGGAAAAGGAAAGCCCCTTGCTCCTCGAATCTTCCCCGGAGGCCACAGGGCACCTTGACCATGGGACTGTGAGGTTTATGACCTGGGACCTTCCCGGGGGGCGTAACCAAATTTCCCCGAGTGGCTGACAGACTGTGAGGGAAAGGAAAAGAAAACAGGAAATTGGCATTAGATGTGATGCTTTTTTTTCTTCATACTCAATTGCATTTAATCTTTACTAAAACCTGGAGGGCTGGAGAGAATCATCCCCATTTTTCAGGTGGAGAAACTGAGACCCGGAGGAGGGATGAGTCTGCTGTAGACCATCGGCCGGCCGGCTGGGACTGGAGCCCAGGTTTGCGCACTTCCCTCCCCACCTCGCCGTGTCCCAGTTCCGGGCGTCTGTGCAGGTGAAGAGGTGTCAGGTTGTAGGTGGTGCTGTGCTGTCACAAGACACACGGCCATGTGGGGGTGCGCACATGCCACACAGGCAGATGTAGGCCATCTGTATTCAAAGCATGCTGGGGCAAGCTATTCTAGTCGCTCGGAGCTCAGCCTATCCCCCTGAGGGCTTCTTCACGCCGGGGTCTGCTCTTCCCCTGACAAATATGGATGGCTTTGTCGGTCCTTAAATTTTCTTTTGAGTGACCTACAAAGCACGGAGAATGGCAGCAGTTCTTGAATTATTTTAGTCTGTAAACCACCTCGACAGGGGAAAAGATCCCATCGTCTGCCTACCCGGAAAACTCCGGCAGAGGAACATCATCAGCAGAATTAATGGGAAGACGGTGCTGCTTCTGCTCAAACACCCGTGGGTGGCGTCTGATGTCTAGGAAACACCAGAGGTCAACTACTCACCCAGGCCACACCAAATGAGACCCGCGGTCGCCTTGGGAAAATCAGTCCTGGAACAGACGCCCCCATCAACACCCGCACCCCGTGCACAGGCCCGACAGCCCCAGGGCACTGTCTCTCTCCCAGGGAAGGGAGAAGGTGAGAGCGAGTCTAGAGGGAAGGTGCTCAGACAGCTCTGTCCACCCGCAGCCCCAGCGGCCTTCCCTGTGTCTTCATTTCCGTCGTTTGGGGCACCGTGAAATGACCCACGTCATTTAGGGTACCCCGGAGCGGCCCCACCAGCCAGCGGGTGACGGTAGGAAAGGGTCTGCTCCAGTTGGGGCCTCAGCCTCCTCAGCTGTCATATTCTGTGACCCTAAAAGATAGTCTCCACACGGCAGGTGGGATGTGAAGCACCCCACCCGGGCGGTGAGGGCTCCTGCCCCGGACAGAGGGGTTTCCTCACAGGGTGACGAGCCTGAGGAGATGAGGGACAGCAGAGACAACCTTTTTGTAGCCAGCTGGAGGGAAGGCAGGGATGGCAGGAAAAAATTCAAAAAGCAAAGATCAGAACACAGCCCCGCTGAGCCTCTTCAGATGCCCCCCATGTCCTGTGCGGGGTCTGAACCCTCATGGCTGCAGGGTCGCCCAGTCAGGCCTTGACCTGGGAAGGGCCAGCAGCGCCAGGCTTATTTGAATCTCCACTCCACTCATATGGGTAGGACAGTTAGAGGTGGTCCGGCACTCAAATGCCATCTTCTCGGTGGGCGTGGGGCAGATTCAGGAGAGTGATGCTATACCCCCTCTGCCCAGCACAGTGGTAGTGACCTTATACCCTGTGGCTGGTTCTTGAACCCACTCCAGTTTTCATCCAGATCTGCGGCCGAGCCTGACCCTCTAAGGCTAAGCTATTTTTTACCCACCCCTGACCCACCACGAGATGGTGGTGGGAGAGCTGGCTGACTCCTAGTACATGACTCCCAACCTAGTGCTCCTTTCCCCACCACACAGCTCCGTACACTCCTGGTAGTAGATGGGAGGACAAATATATATACAAACTGCGATGCTTTTGGCTGCATGTAACAGAACACCCAATGAACATTAATCAAGAAGGGCGTTTACTTACCAACTCTAACAAACTACAGAAGCACGAAACTTCAAAGGTCTCTCTAGTGGCTCGATGATGTCACAGAGGAACAAGCCTCTTTCTTTCCTTCTACTCTTCCATTATCCTCAATTTTCTTCTGGCTCAATTCCTCATGGTCCCAAGGTGACTGCTGTGGTTCCAGGCATCACATCCTCACACAACCATATTCGTGATTAAAAAGGAGGGGGGGCGGTTTCTCCTCACATGTCTCTTTTTATCCAGGAGGAAAATGTTTCTCAGGAACCCCCCTGCATGCTTCCTCTTAGGTCCCATTGTCAAAGAGTAGATCCCACTGTCCTTACTCTTGATGCAAGGGCACCTGGGACAACAAGTGCAGGACAGTGACCCTTAGAATGGAAGACTAGCTCTAGCTCTACCATCAAAGGGAAAATTGGGGCACAGAGAGGCCTGTCTGCTGGCCCATCGGCAGACTGGCAAGATGATGGTCCCTCTGGGTAAAGCCGAGGTGTGCAAAATTCCATCCTGAGTGTGTTTGGAGTTCTATGACGGCATGAATATTAGAGGACAAGTTTTGATGTGAGAGGTGGAAGCCCATTCCAGCCATAAAGCTGAACCGCAGGACAGGCAGGCCCAGCAGGCCCACAGTGGAGGCCCAAGGCAGCGAGGGCTCGGCCAGGGAGCACAGGGAGGGGGCGTGTGCCGGTGGAGAGAGCTGAAGGAAGGCCTGGCCACCAGAACAAGCAGACGCCACTGTGGACCCTCCCACACTGCCCAGGTCTCTGAGACTCTCCTGCACCCTCTGCTCTCCGGCCCCTTCTCCCCAGGCAGGGGGTGAAACGGCCCTGAGCCCGGCCCATCGAACCTCGAGAACAAGCTGTAGTGACCCAGGAGACACAGTTGTGGACACAGTTGTGTTTTCCGCATCTCGTCTCCCTCACTCCACCCTTCCACCTTCAGCCCCGACACAGCAGAGTTCACAAATGAGAGAGCCCCAGGGAAGAGCAGGGGACAGAAGAATGGGGACGACTGGGAGGAAACTGAGGGCGTGGCCTGCCCAGGAAGACCTCCCCTACTCACAGCAACGTCTGCAGGGCTTGGCCAGGGAAAGCTCGCTGGTCTCCTGAGGGCCTGCTCTGCACCACGCAGTGGGCGGTGTTAGTGCCAGCAGAGTGCTGCGACCACGAGGCCCCAGTAGAGAATCCAACAGGGGCCACCTTCTTTGTGGTCCCCCCTATCCTGCAAAGGATACGAAGAGGTCCCTTCCTTTCCCCCCAAGAAGTGGAGGTGGGTTTGGAAAAGCGGTGTGCGGTCCTGTGTGTCGGGACGGGCCGAGTGCCGGAGGTATGCTGCATGCATGTGCGTGAGGCTCACAGGAGAACTGCCTGTGGACACGGAGGAGCGGTGCAGTTTCCATGGCTGCACCGGCTGCCACCCGAACGCCAGAGTTGCCCAAAGCAGCAGCCGAACCACTCGGGGTCTGAGCTGAGATGACAGCCCCTCCTGCGTCCCATGAGCTGGACCTGACTCGGTTCTCGCCAGTTACCAGCCCTGGGCCCCATACTTGCCAGCAGCCACTCTGGCTCTATGTGTGAAGTTCCCATCATCCCCCAAATGCCTCACAGCAGGAGCCGATCCCTCTGCTCTGCAGAGGAGACATCAGGTGACTCTTCCAGGGCCACACAATGAATGCATGGCTGACCTTGGATTTGATGTCTGCTTGTTCTGACGTAAAAACTCTTCCATGGGGCGAGGGCCCCGTTTTCCCCGGAACGGGTGGAAGTTCTCAGGGCGCCCGAGGGTAATAGAAGACAGCTGCGTTGCCCACATGTGTCTGGTACATTTTTGTAGCGTGAGAAGCTCTCTTCCCCCACAGCAACCACTTGGGGCTGCTGGCCGCTCCCCTCGTCCACCAGGACCACAGCAGTCTCGGCCAGGCTGGACCACTGTCCCACACCCCGCTGTGACCTCTCTGTGTCGACGAACCCCGGAGCCCACTCCGTTCTCCCTGGCTGCGGGTTTACTTTTCCAAAGAGCACAATAAGCACGATTGATTTTAAAATAAAAAACTTCTGGCTTATGCACAGAGGCATTAGTCAGAAAGGTTAAAAATGATGAGGAGGCATTATTTCCCATTACCCTTACTTTGTAACCTTGCAGCTGAAACACCACGAGACCAGGGTGGCCTCCCCTGACGTGCGGCAGTGGCCTCGGGTGGGCCTTGCGGGTGGCAGTGCCTGGGTGTCCTTGGCGCAGAGCGGACACTTGCCACAAGGGACAAAGACTTCCAAGCCAACAGAGCCGGAAGAGGCCTCTGCCCTGCCCGGTCAGTTCCCTTGCTGGCCAGCAGGAGGAAGCGACAGTAGCTCCGTCCCGAGGGGAGGAAACCCTGGGAATTTGGGAGTCAGTGAGGCAAAGAGCTGCATGGGTGTCCAGAGAAAATTCTGTCAAAAAAGGCAATTTGGCCTTCCCGCTGGAATAAAGCAGGGTTTTCTGCATCAAAATGCCCCACTGGGAATTAAGCCTGCTTTTTCCCATGTTTCCTGGTGAATGGCATGGTGGAAAGGCCTCCTACGAGGAACGGAAAGTCACCCCTGGGAGCGTGAGTGGCCCTCGGCACTCAAGGGGGTTTAGGAGGTGAGAAGGCAGAGAGGGAGCACCGGTGAGAGGGTGGGCAAAGGTGGACTTCGGGGTCGGGGGCGGGGGCTGCAGACAGGTGCTAAGGGACGGGAATGTGACTGAGGCCTCGGTCCGAGGGAGCGTGGGTCAGCCCTGGTTCTGACCCGGTGCAGCGGTGCAGGTGCAGGCAACGTCCAGAGATGCCCTCCCAGGATGCAGCGTTCCTGGCCCGGGGGCCCTGCATGAGGGTGCATGGTGTCCAGGAGAGGAGATGCAGGGCCGGGGCAGGACTCCGCGCTACAAGACAGACATTTGTTGTCCTTCCCTGCCCTGGGCTCCCACCTTCCGTCCGGCTGGAGTTATGACTGCACGCCGCAGGCCTCGCTGGCTTTGCACTGGCCTGGGTCTCCCTCTGCAAAGCGAGCTCCTAGGGAGCAGGGTCCCTATCACCCCATCCTCCAGGGCCAGCAGGGGGCAGTCTCCTGGGCTAGCTTTTGCACCACTGAGCTCACCAGAACCCAGATTCTGGGCCTGATAGCACACGGAGAGTCAACCTGTCACTCAGAGCCAAGGGACATCAATTACATCCTTCACATTCCAACTGGAATCTGACTTACTCCTTTACGGTGAAAACCACGTAAACATAATGGCCACGCAGACGCAGGGGCCTGGCCCCGTGCGAGCAGGGCCACCTCTCCTGGGTAAGACCCTGCCCACCAGTAGTTAAACAGGCTCAAGTCCCTCTCGTCTAAAAGAACAGCCGACGGCTCTCTAACCCCGGGACCTCACGTGCTCCTCCAGCTGCTGCCTCTCGGCGTCTCCCTCCGCCCCTTCGGGAGCGAAGTTCTACAGTATAAAGACTTCATCACGGTCGTCATCTCTGCTCTTTCATTACCTACTTCAGTGGGGCTTCTACCCAACAGTGAGTGACGCTCCAGACATCTAGTGGCCAATATGGCCTGGAAACCAATCAACAGACCACAGGGCCTGGCAAGGTCCTAGAGACGCCCAGCTGACTGGAGGTGGCCTTTTTACTGGACCGTGGGCAGGTCAACCGTGAGCCAGGGAAAGGACCAGTGGGCTGGCGTGGCAGCTCTTTACCGATCGGTACATAAGGATCTCAATGGCCTAATCGCCTGCCCAGCACTACCGTGAGGTGTGGTGTGAATACCAGCCCTGCTCCATCGCTCCACATAAACAAGGTCAAACAAGGTCACTGGCGACATCCATGTTGCTCCATCCGGTAAGGACGCTTTTTGGTCCTCATCTTACTCGATCTCTTGGCTGTGCTGGCCACTCCTGACCACTCCCTTCTTCTCCGAACGCTCCTTTCTCCTGTCTCTATTGGCCTCAAATGTCCCTGAGCGTCTCTGACACTTCTGGCGACCCAGCACCACCCCCTGTGCCAGCCCATCCCGTTCCATCGACTGTTAAATGTTGTAACCCCTAGAGGCTCAGTCTTACACCACCTCCTCTTTCAACACTATTCTTTCTCCCTCGGCAACTGTACCCACTTCTGCGCACTCAATTCCAATTGTTCACACCAGTTAAGTCACATTTTAGACCAGCAGCCCAGAACTTTTTTCTGAGCATCTGTTCTAAACACTCGAATGTCTCAGACGCACTTCAGGAAAAAAAAACAAACTTTAAGAAATGCATATCTGATACAGTACTTATACACAGAACACACACTTTAAAATTCTCAAAAGTTGATCATAAAAAAAACAAACCCAATTTTTAAATGGGCAAAAGAGTCCAACAGATGCTTTAACTAGGAAGATATACAGATGGCAAGTGAGCTCAGGAAAAGAAGCTCCCCGCCATTAGCCATCGGGGAAATGTACAATAAAATCGCTATGCACCTATGAAAAATGCCTAAAATAAGAAAATAATGGCAACACCCAGTGCTGGTAAGGATGCAGAGCCACTGGAACTCACACACTGCTGGTAGGAAATGTACACACGGCGGCCCCTTGGGAAAACTGCTGGGCAGCGTCTGGTAAAGTTAAACACACACTTACCACTTGACCCGGCGATCCCATTCGATTTGCTAGCACTAAGTATCCAAGAGGAATAAAAACATAGGTTAACCCAGAAACCTGTCCGTGAACATTCACTATAACTTTATGCAGAACTGCCAAATACGGGGAACAACTCGGAAGCCCTTCAACTGTGAATGAGCAAACAAGCTGACGCCTCCAGGTCAGAGAGCGGCGCCCAGCAGACCGGAGGAGGGACCGACATGCGCAAAACAGAGAAATCTCAGACGAGGGACCGACATGCGCAGCAGAACGACAGGGAAATCTCAGACGCTGCACTGTGGTGCCTGACAGAAGCCAGGCTCCCAAGGCCCCGAGCTGCACGATTCCGTGTAAACGACACCTGGAAAAGGCCGAACTACCGCGACAGAAAACAGATCGATTGTTGCCGAGGACCTTGGGGAGGAGCAGGAGGAAACCCTCTGGGGGGACAGGAGGCAGAGCCCAGCGAGAAATAAAAAATGGAGACGGGGCGAGGAAAACGTGAAGCCGAGCCCAGGGCCCTTCTGGGCGCCGGGACTCTCTGGGCGACCCAGGCCGTGCGCCTGTGAAGCCAGCCCTGGATGGAAATATACTCTATTTACTTCTCGTGGTGGTGGTTGCCCAGTGCTTTGCATTTGTCAAAACTCACAGAACCGTGCACTACAAAGGACGGATGTCACTGCGTGTAAATGAAACCTCCGTCAGCCTGACATTAGAAACAAAAACAAGACAAAACCTGCGTCTTGCCCCTAAACGAGCCCACGCTTGGTGGAGGTGCACCCTCCAGGAGAAAGGCCTGGACTCTCCAAACTGCACGTGAAGGTCAGGGGAACGCAGATGGGAGAGAACTGAAACAGCGTAGCAGCTGAATGCCCTGGGTTGCGTCCTGGGCCAGGAAGTGCCGAGGCCGTGACTGGAACCCAGGGCTCGGGGCACCCGAGTGCTGCTTCTACACCCCTAATAGCTTCAAACATGCTCCCCGGGTGGGGGGTACGGTCCTTCAGGGCAGAGGTGGGAGTTAAACAGCGTGAGGGCGTCAGCTCTGGAGCCAGGCCACCCCCCCTGACAAATGCTGCTCCCAGCTCCCGAGACACAGGAGCTTGGAGCCAGTCACTCGGTCAGGCTAAATTTGATTTCCTCCTCCGTGCCATACCAGGCCCCGACTTGCTGGTTCAGTTGCTGGAAGGATTGAAGCAGAAGTCACGGTGTCTGGAATATAGGGGAAAAAATCGCTAGATAAATGGGAGTCACCACTATTTTCTTCATGACAGTAAGGAGAACGACATGAATGAAACATCACTGGCATCCCCAGGCTTTTGGGAAGAGCGGGGAAGCCAGGACCGGGGCCACCCGCGCCCTGGTTGGTGCGGGAAGCAAGCTGGGGGCTCTCGAATCGGAGCACCGTGTTCACAATTTCTTCCCGAGAATCTTGTGGAGACAACCGATTTCTATCATCTCTGTTTCCTCTCCCATTAATATCTCGCCCTCCCCGTAATCAGGCTCTCAAAACAGATTTATCCACTTCACTCCTCTTTTCCAAGAACAACCTTTGGGTTTCATTTATCTTTTCTAACATACTCTGGTTTTCATTCCATTAACCTCTGTTTTTATCTCTGTTAATATTCTCTCCCCATTTTCTGTGAGCTTATTCAATTGTTCCTTTCTAATGTCTGAAAATGATTACCTAACACCACTGCTATCTTTGTGGAAGGGGGGAGGATCTTTCTTCATTAATAATGAATGTGTTTGAAGGCTATAAATTTTCCTCTGAAAACAGCTTTCACTGTGTCAGAGAGACTTGATGACTTACACCCTCTCTGAAGGATTTCTGAACACAAGTCAACGAAGCTTAGGCCTTTTAAAAAATGATCACAGATTTAAAATTAATGAGATGCACAGCCAAGGGGGTAATACTTGACTCTGCGTCCTTACGGCCTTTCTTCCCCCACCCGCCCCCGACCCAGCCACCCGCATCCAGGCGTCATGGCCCTTCCCTAACCGCAGTGCATTGTAATCACCTGCTGGCTTGTTTACCTCTCACTTTACTGTGGGTCAAAGACAAGGTTTTCTGGAACTGGAGCCCCTGACTCAGGTGCTGAACTTGAACCCATCTGAGCCTCATCTCTGAGCCGCTGGCCTTGGAATTTTCCTGCTTGGACTCCGGAAAGTACACATGCGCGGGAGCCGGGAGCAGAAGCAGGTCCCCTCTGAGCCCCAGGCACGGGCTCCTCAGCAGTGAAGGACAGCAGGTGGGCCCCTCCGGCCCCCACCAAACTCCCCCCACCCCTGACCCCAGGGCTCAGTGGGAGGCAGGCCTCAGCCCTCCCATGGGGTCTCGTCTTAGTGGGCACTTTTTATCGAGCAAGAACACTTCATGGGGTGCCTCATTCAGTCCTACAAGGGACTGCTCCCACTTCCCGTAGGAGGAGTTGAGGTGTAGAACCGTGGTTCTGACTTTAATATGCCCATGGGGCCCTGGAGGTCGCATCTCTAACGAGCTTCCTGGTGACACCAGTCTGCTGTCTGCCTCAATTTGAGCAGCAAAGGCTTAGAGAGCTGGGCAGGGGCCCCTCGCCTCTCATGCCTCAGCCTCTAGGTCAGCGCTAACAGAACTTGTCCGCAGGGATGAAATATCCACAGTCTGCATCGTCCGATCTGACGGCCACAGGTAGCTAGAGTGACTGAGGGACCAAATTTTTCCATTTTTATTTCATCATGATTCACTTACATTCAAATTTTAATAGCCACAGATGTCCAGCGGTGGCTCCCACACGGGGTCGGAGCAGCTTCAGGGAAAACGGGGCTGAAGGACCAGCCAGCCCTTCCCCAGCAGATGGTCCGGAGTTCAGGCCTGGAGGGCTCCAGGTGATGAGATTTCAGCCCAGGCGCAGGGGCCCCCCGAGCTTCCAGCTGGTCACTGAGGACAGGGAAGGGGCTGGCGCTGCCTGTCTGGTCAGGGGAGGGGAAGCATGTTGCACCACCATGAAGCCACCTCCTTCCCCGAGTGCTCCCTGAAGGCAGGGAGGTCAGTGGCCGTCACATTGGGTTGAGGCTGCCGACGACCATCACTGCACACTCCCTCTGTGCCAGGCACTACTGCAGCACAGCACCTATTGGTTCATTTCAATCAACACGTCGACAATTTTACAGATGAGGCACAGAGAGGTTCAGGAACTTGCCTGAGGTCACACAGCTTCTGAGTGCCAGAGCTGGGATTCCGAGTCTGGAAGTCTGGCTCCAGGCCTTCATCCTTGAACACCTGCTAAAGCTGACTTGAAAATGACTGTGTTACAGAAAGTCCAGGGCCTCTGATATCCCAGGGTTCCCAGGAGTTCTTGTGCCATTTGGTCTAGGGACATGGCAGGTCCTGGAGACGAGTTCTCAGGACCGAGGCCATTATCACCATCATCCTCTCAACCCCAAGAGCCTGGGCGAGCCGTCCTCTCCTTCTCCTCCTCCACACTGGCCCCAGCCCTGTGCTGTCGGCCAGGAGAGCACTCCGGCCTCACCCAGCTACCTGCCACCTTCAGCGAGGGCCCCAGAGGAGAAAGGCGGAGGGCCAGGTGAGGTGGAATCCACGCGGGAGAAGGCCCCCGTGCACGCCAGAAGGGCGCCACAGCACGCAGGTCAGCCAGAGGCTCTGCCTCGGGCCTGCCTGGCAGCCCAGCTCAGGCAGCTCCTGGCCCTTTAAATGGACGCAGCTCCCACTGGGCACTCTTAAAGCTCACTTCATTCATGAATTAAGTCCCTGACATCCCATATCTGTATGATCAATATGTTTGTTTATTAGCAGCAGCTGCTGTGTTTTAGCGAAGGTGGTGGGCCCCAGCGAGAGGGCCGCTCGGTAACCACAGAGCAGGGCCTGGGACCGGGAGGAGAAAGGCCTCCCGCTGGCCGGCGGGAGCTGGGGCTGGATAGGGTTTCATGGTAATGGCCCTTTAATTGAAATCACTGCTTCAGTAGGACCGTGGGGTAGGGGCTGTGCTGATGGCTCCTCTCACCCCCCCTTCAAGGGCTCCATTAACTGGTGGATGTGCTCCCAGCTCTGGGCTAGGAGAGTAGCAGCAGCTTGGGGGGGGGGGGGGCTGAGGCTGCGGTGGGCAGCCCATCGCAGCAGCACAGCTGCTCTGCACCGTGCTGCAGAGAGAGCGGGGCTCAAGCACGGGCCGCTCTCTCGGAGGCAGTAAGGCCTGCCGACGGGGCCTCCCTTGGCTGGGCCCCAAACCCCAGCTCGGCCCGCTTGTCCCCACCCGGGGTTCACTTCGCCTCGGTGACTCAGGGACCTCGTGCCTAGGCCGGTTTCTGTTATCCCAGAAGGGGAAAAGACACGTCATTCCCCAGTTCTGATATTTGATATCTGGCCTATGCTGATGACTCAGGATCCGGGCCTCCTGTCCATCAGTGGTGCCGCGGTGTAGGGAGCAACCCCGGAATCTTGACCTCGTTCAGTCATTTGTACGTCTGGGAAACAGCCAATGAGCAACTTCTCCAGGCTGAGAGCCATGCCGGATGCTGGGAGCACAGAGACGAAAGAGTGTAGCCTTGCCCCACAGGGGTTTAAAGCCTTATTGGTAAAGCACGCAAACATTGATGATGCAAGAAATTAGCAGCTTTATTGGGAATGTGCGCCGTTCAGTGGGAGCACAGCGGAGCAACCGCTAAGCCGGGCAGCTGGGGCCTGGGGGGGTGGCATTTGATGTGAGGGAACCTGTCCTAAGCTTTGAAACCAGTGCATTTCCAGGACCAGAAGGCTCCCCCATTCCCCCCAGATGCCCCATGCAGTCTGCACTGGCAGCGCCCCTCCACACCCCAAAACAGGCACCAGAGCCCAGCGGGCTATGCAGTGGCTCCCAACTGCAGGGGCACCTGGCCTCCAAGGGACGTTCGGCAACGTCTGGAGGCGTTTGTGGTTGTCATGGGGGTAGGCAGAGGCCAGGGCTGCTGCCAAACACCCTACGATGTGGGGGACAGTCCCTAACAACAAGAAAGGATCTGGTCCCCCGTGTCCACAACACCAAGGCTGAGAAACCCTGGGCTCGGTGACGTCTCCATATTTCATCCTGACTGCAGCATGAACACAGGCGTCTTTGCATTTTCTGCCTTAGCTCAGGACCACCCGCCACACCTAATCCCAATGTGCAACCAGCCTTGCCGATGGCTGGTCTCACCACCTGTCCCACTGTTTACAGGGTCACCCTGGCCTTTGGGGTGCGAGGTTGGGTACCATTATCTGTGACAGGACTCTGGCTGGCTATTTCCACTTCAGCCCGTCATCTTGGAACTGCCTCCTGACAGGGGTTCTCAGGGGGTCACACCATTTTCCTGAACACACACTCACAACCACCTTCCCTCCTACCCTTCTCTTGCCTCCACCCCATATTCAGCTCGAAGTGTGGACACGGGGCTGGGACTGCTGTTCCCCACTTCTCTCACCGAAATCCATCCTCCCAAAGGTCTCGTCCTTCAGCCCTACAACTCACGTGGGCACAAACATGAGTGGTCTGGCACACAGAAAAACATCAGGTGAATAGGGGTGACCAGCATACCACCCACATTTGCCAGCACCTGGCTCGGGGCACTGACCCAAGGCTATGCCTGCACCCAGACGTTCTGAGTCACTTTCAGGATCTGCCCCCTTCAGACGGACGGCATCCTATCAAAGAGGCTGAGGGATCCCATCCTCCTGACGCCCAGTAAAGTGGACGATGCTCCGTAAAGAACCTTAGGTTATCAGCTTCCTGTCCCCTGGCCAACTTCCAGGAGGTTATAGAAAATGTCAGTTGTTGTACTCGAAACTTCTAAACCAGAAATGACAAGGAGCCACCTCCAGTAAATGCAGGGTAGCTGCCTTCAGCCATGGGCTGGGGCGGGGGGGCAGGGAGGGGTTCTGGGGCAGGAAGGTCCAGGGAGGGCCACTGGGGTTACCAATCATTTTATCTTCCACTCTTAATCATAGTTCAGCTTTGGTCCCACACCCTCCGCCCTGTTCCAAGGAGGCAGCTGGTCCTGAGTCTGTCCTATTACAAAAGTCTAGATCCTTAACTGTTTGAGGCCAAGGTTCAGGAAGAAAGAGAGTCAGGATTAATTAGTCATGTTTTCAAACATGTAGAGGGGAGAGGGGGTGCGTTCCCGGTGCCAGATGTGTGCCATTTGCACATCGCAACGGAAAATAACTTCTCCTGCGTTCCCCGCGCCGATGTATTACTAGGACAGCGTTAGAGCTTACGGTCGGTGCCTGGGTCTTCGTGAGGGCCCCGCGTGAGTGCTGAGATGGATTACATTCTAAATGAAGTTGACACAGCATTGCTGTTGGTTCTCACCCGTGGACACGTGCACAGAATCTGTCTGGTGATATAATTAGAAAACAAAATTGTCTCCAATCTGCACATTCCAATGACCCACTCACGGGAGCAGTGCCAAATCTGGGACTCTGTTTCCCCTAAATGTCGATGTGCCTTAGAATGCACCAACGATCATGAATTTAGAAAGTCGCCAAGGGTTGAGTCAACCGCGTTCTGCCCAGTGCAGTCCATCGGGACTGGACGCAGCCAGGAGCTCTGGTTGTTTAAACATCTTCCTTAAAGGGAACAGAATCTACAGACCTGCCTCCATCCTTCAGCCCCACTTCTCCGCCTTGAGAATCCCCCAAACAGCCCAATCCTCTTTCACACACCCTGCAGACCAGGGATCAGCAACCTACCAGCCTAAATCTGGCCCTCCACCTTTCTTTATAAATAAAGTTTTATAGAAACACGCTCACACCCATTCATTCATGCATTGCCTATGGATGCTGTCACACTTCGACAGCAGAGATGAGAAGTGATGGCAGAGACTGCCTGGCCCGCAAAGCCTAAAAGTTTTACTACTTGGCCCTTGACAGAAAAACGCACCACCCCCTGCTACCGACCACGGCTTCTTTAGTGTCATGCTGAACAAAACCATCTCTGGACAGCGCTCACCGTGGGGTGTGGTTAGTTCGCACCCCTCTGACCAGTTCCCTCTAGTTTGTGTTCACAGAGCGGCCCCCCGACTGTGCTGCTACAGGGGCTGGCCACGACTCGGCCCCTTCTTTTCTCTAAAGAGGGAGCCCCTCTCTCTGGAAGGTTGCATCTGCTTCCTCATGGGCAACAGTCACCACTGAGTCACACTGTGTCCCTCATGGACAACCTAATCACACCTGGTTACCATGTACTGGGTGCTGGCTGTGAGCTGGGCCAGGGACCAGTATTTATTTTATGTCCTTGCTTTGACTGTGGTCACCCAACTACCCTACAAGGGAAGTCCTGTCATTACCCCCGTTTTATAAAAGAAGACATTGGGGGCTCAGAAAAGGTAAGTCAATACCCAAGGTCACCTGTTCACAAATGACAACGCTGGATTTGGGGTTTCGGCTTGAGGGAGAAGCGCAGCCGCTGAAAGGACCAGAGCAAAGGAGGGACGTCATCTGAGGTACGCTTCAAATGGCTCCCTCCACCTGCTGGGTTTGGAATGGGCTGGAGGGCACAAGAGTAGCAGCAGGCAGGGTGGTCAGGAAGCCACTGAAACCAATCTGGTGGTGAGCTAGGCCAGGGCCATCGCACCAGACGTGGGCGGAGGTGCCTGGGTTCGTGCCGAAGCCCAGAGGGCGTCCCCACGGATAAAAGCTGTGGCACGTGAGAGAAACAGTGGAGTCCAGGTTGCCACCGAGGTCTCTGGCTGGAGCCACGGAAGGACGGAGCTGCCTCTAAGGAGGCGAGAAGAGGCTGCGTGAGGAGCAGGTCTGGGGGACGACCATGAGTTTGCACATATTACATGTGCTGAGAGGCCTACTAACCACCCAAGGGAGGCCCTGAGACTGAAGTGGCAGGAGAACCTTGTCGCTCATTCAGCCCTTCGCACATTCACAGCTGCTTACTGAGTGGCTGCTTCGGTTGAGCACGTTGCAAAGGCATCAGAATGTTTCCGGAGACAAAATAAACTTGGGCTGGTATTTAGATCAATACCCCATGGCACGTCCTACTATCTTAGGCTATTAACAGCCATCGCTCCTCCAGCCGCAGCCTCAGCACGCCCTTCACACACACACACACACACACTGGGAGCACAGGCCACTTGGGGAGCAAGAGGCCGCAGACGCGCCTTGAACTTGAGGCAGAATGCTCTCCCTGGTTGCTCACTGCTTCCCCAGAGCCTGCTGCTTGGCTCCGGGGACTCCCAAAACCCTCGCCACACCCTGCTCCACCTCTGCCCCGCCCCCCTTCCTGCTCATCTGGCCTGGCCTCCTCCTCCAAGAGGGATGACCCAGCAGGCACTGCTGTCCAAGGAAGGCGCGCGGCCTCCTTCTGAGACGACAATGAGGGAAGATCCCTACAGTCTTAAACAGCGACCCCCACACCCCTGCTTTTTTGCTTCCCCTGCTTAATCATGGCTCTGGCAGAGAGGGCTTGGCTGGTGCAGAAACTCAGGACTCCAGACACGCCAACACGGAGCTTCCAGCCGCACAGGCCTGGGGAGACTCTGCTCTTGGACTTCGGCAGGGAGATGGAGACTTTTTAATTAGAAGTTGTTATTAATGGGAAATGCTGCAAATTAAAACTAGGCCTCCTCCCTCTCCCTCCTTCCTTCCCCACTATATTTATCTCTGATCTCAATTAGAAAGTTCAGGGACTCGCTGCTGCATAGCATGTGTGGAGATGGAAGCTGCTGGAGTCACCAGGAGGAGGGTGAAATCTTGCGGGGGGGAGGGGGCTGTGGAGGAAAACAGGGGCAGCCCAGGGCCAGGGGACAGGGAGTGTTTCGGCCCCGAGCTCCAAAATAGGTCCTGGACCTGGTCCAGCAGAGGCCTCCTCAGCCTTTTCTGTCCCTGACGCTGGTGACAAATGTCTCCACTCATCTGCAGGGGAATAACTAGTCACCGGCCTACAAAGAGATGTCAGAAAGGGACAGTGTCCAGGAACAGTTAGTGACACCTTCAGTTTACTTTGGCTTAAAAAATTTTCGAGGGAAAAATTACTTGAGTCTTCCCAATGGCAAAGGTAATGTATGCTTGCCATTTTGAAAACTCCCATATTACAGATAAGGTTCAGGTAGAAAAGAATGAAGTATAAATAATGTGAAATCGCACCGCCTAAAAAGATCTACGCCGTTAACAGTTTTGGGGGGTATCCTCGTTGCTATCCATCTCCTCGTTGCTGTCTCTCTTTCACAAGTTTATGTCTCGGGGACAATGCTATATATATCCAATGTCCTGAGGCATGCCTTTCCCTCGGCAAAATACACTGTGAGGTGGCTTTCTCTATCAATCCCCATAAATCTATGTCATAATTTTTAATGGCTACATGACATTCCATTCTGTGGGTGTATTGTAATTGATTTAACCCGGCCCTGTCTCGGTGGTCACTCGGTTGCTTCCCGGGTCCATTCTTAGAAACAGCTCTGTGCCTTTTCTTTTTACAGAGCGGAGCTGGGGCTGGGCCATGCCACTCCCAGTGTCCCTCTGCAGCTATGACGTCCCAGAGGCCAACAGCTCCACCTATGGGCTGGAAGACCTGGAGCAACCGCATCTCCCCGGAGGTCCCTTTGCTCAGAGCTGGGAACTCAGGGCCTCCGGCCCCCTAACCCTCTGCCCAGAGGCCTGGAGCTGTGGGGAGGTGCAGAGAACCGAGCACAAGGAAACTCCCCTCGTGGGAGAAGCCCTTCGGTGGACGGACAACACCCCAGGCTGGGCACACTCAGTCTGGTTTGCTCTTACCATGCTTCCGACCATGAGGTGGTTGTATTTGGAAGCATGACACTGTTCTTAAAAAATATTCCACCAAAAAAAGAAGAAGAATCACAAGAAGGAGGAAGAGAGGAAGAGAGGAAGAGGGGGAGAGAGACCTTCAGAACTGGCCGGCCCAGGAGCAGCGCCTGAGGCCTCCCCTCCGAACCACAGGACAGTGGCCAAGCGGCAGGGCCGGCCTCCCTGAGTCTCCCTTTCTTCCTCTGAAAATGGTAATGACCGCCCCTCCCTTGCAGGCTGACTTGAGAATCAGAAATAATGTGCTGAGATTCTCACCACATGGTCAGTGCAGTGGCAGTTTTAATTATTATTATTAGCATTCTTAATAATAGCAACATAACCACAGAGCATTAATAACCAATTGCTCTCGATTGTGCTGTTGCTGGTCTTACAGGGAGTTTGTACGAGACACAGCCAAGCCCTCAAAGTGGGCACAGATCCCTCTGTAGGCAACTCTCCCAGGGAGCAGGTCCTGACAGAGGCACCAGGTGACTGTGGAGAATGAGGTAAGTCTCCCTGGAGGAGGCGGCACAGAGAAAAGAATGAAAGAGAGGAGCTGAAACCCCACCCGGGAGGTAGCCCTTTCCCTCTGCCACCTGCTGAGCCTTGGAAACTTCTCATGCTCATAGAAGAGGAAGCGCGAGCCCAGGCTTCCTGAACTGTCAGGATGATTAAACACAGACCTCGGAGGGGAAGAGAGATTGTGGAGTCGCAAACAGGAGAAGTGACCACAGCCGTGGGTGGCTTTAGTTGTCATCTATCAAAAGCAAGGACTGGTCCAGATGACCAGATGACCTCCTGGCCTCAGCAGCCTGCACCCCACATTGTATAAACATGTCGCCCACCCTCCGCGTTTCCAGGCGAGGCTGAGACTGAACCACTGCTGAGAACTCAGGCCGCAGCCGGGGCAGAGGGCAGCACGAGGGGTCGGGACGAGGGGGCCCCTTCTCCCCATCCACGCCGCTGTCCCAGCTCACACTCCTACTGCCTCTCCTCTGGGCACTCGCAGTGACAACCTCTGTCTCCAACAGTGTCCCCACGCCACACCAGTGCCAGGTCACTCCACTGCAGCGGCCCCCCAGCTCCACACCGCCCACAGCCCCCCACTGCTGGCACGGCAAGGTTCCCACTGCACCCCGGCAGGCAAAACTCCATTCCCTGACCCCGATGCTCCACCCAACACAGAGATGTCTGATGTCCCCGCAGGAGACCCAGGCTGTCCCACTTCCTGTCTCTGCTCAGCCAGTGCCCACTGTTGGCAGTGAGTCCCCTCCAGGTGTCTGTGTGTCCAAGTTTGGCCCACACTCCAAGGGGACAACTTTGCTGGCCACCCATTCAGAAGGTGTCCCTCTCTCCTCCAGCTTTCATTGTCACTTTCACACGGAAGTCAGCCTTTCAAAGCTTTCCTAATTATTCAGGATCCCAGAGGAGGAGACTTGTAGACTCATCCTGGGGGCCCAGGATGGTGGCATGCGCATTAGTCTGAACACCCTAACAGCGACTTCCGGTGATGAAGGTAAGGACACACCTCCGGGTCTTAGGCTATCCTCTCACTCATCAACTCTGCGTCCTCAACAAAGTCACAGTCAAAAGCCTCGATTTCACCGTGGCTGGTGTAGCTCAGTGGATTGAGCGCAGGCCTATGAAGCAAAGGATCGCAGTTCAATTCCCAGTCAGGGCACATGCCTGGGTTGCAGGCCAGTTCCCAGCAGGAGATGCACGAGAGGCAACCATACATTGATATTTCTCTCCTTCCCTTCCCCTCTAAAGATAAGTAAATAAAATCTTTTTTTAAAAAGCCTTGGTTTCCTCATCTGCAGAATGGGGCTAATGATACCATGATACCTTCCCCAGGTGACTTGTCAATCATAGCACTGATGAGCAGGGTCCTATACCCCATGACAAAACTGGTGGTTACAGGCACAACTGACAGAGAGACCTCTCGGTAAACCGTGTGGAAAGGAACAGAAGGAACCAACATGGGTTCTTTCTGCTCCCGCCCCTGGAGTCTGGGCCAAGGTCTCGGCCTTCCCCAAGCCGAGGTTGTAGGAGGTGGGGCAGGGGACCACGGGGTGGCTGGAGCCTTCACTTCATCTCCTTTCTGCAGATCCCAGTCCCCCCAGGGCCCGCTCCTCTCCTGGCTCCCCCTTCCCACCCAGGGTCCCAGGCCTCGCCTGCCCCCTGCTGGGGGAGTTGGGATCACAGGCAGTGAAGCCAAGGTGCTAAGTCTCCCCACAGAACAGCCCAGACTCTGCAATTACCCTGTGTCTGCTAATTGCTCACCGCTACCTCTCCCTCTCTGTAGGAATATCATTGCTTGCAATTAGCACAAAGATCCTTTCCCACTCTAGTTAAGATCCCGAGTTGCAGTTAAATGCTCCCAGATCCCATTTAAATGATTTCAAATGCAATTCATTCTGGCTCATTAAATAATTCTTGGGCTGGCTTTCGTGACTGTCACCATCTTAGAAATCCCTCTTTCCAGAAACAAAAAATAATAATAATGAAGGAGGGCTGATAAAGGGAGAATGGTCTGGCCTGAGAGAGGGAAGGAGCAGGTTTTCCGTCCTGGACAGCCCTGGGCCTGGCTTTGCATTTCACTCCGTGCCTCTGGCTCCCACCCCAGCTCCCCCTTCAGCTCTCTCCCTCCATCCTTCTCTCTCGGAAATGACTTCACCTGACAGCTATGGATTTAGAGCTTTTTTGCCAATTACTTATGCCCAGTGAGAAAATAGGTTTTTAATGTCTGTCCTTGTTCCGCCCAGCCTGGCCACCTCCCCGTGCAGTGAAGCCACAGCCCTCTCCCCCCAGTAGCCTGCACTCATTGCCCGAGCCGCCCCGGCTGGAGAGCACACGGTGAGGACAGCTGGAAGGGGCGGCGCGGGACCATGGAGGGCAGACAGAGGCTTGATTCCCAGGGGCGGCACCTCGCCACTGTGCTACCGAGGGTGGACCAGCCTGTGGGACCCGCATCTCCCCGCAGCCCAGTTCAACAACACTCATTCATTTATTCTTCATTAATCACTAAGATTTACTGAGCACTTGCTATATGCCAAGCACCAGGTGAGCATTTTATGAGCATTAATTTCCTAAACACTTGAAACGACCCTGTAAGATAGATGCTATTCTTAAGGCAGTTTCACAGAGAGGAAAATTAAACCTCCCGAGAAGTGTAATAAATCACCCCAAATCACACGATTAGTAAATGCCTAACTTTAGATGTGAACTCGAACACGGCTGGTCCTAGACACAGGTGGCCACTGCGGCGCACTGCCTGGTGCCCGGTGATCTCCCTGGGCAGGGCCCCGGCACGCCCAGGGCGGCCTTGCCAGGCGGGGGTCCCTGCCAGGTCACAGCTCACACTCCTCTACTCAGGGAGATGAAAACCGTTTTTCTAGAACATGGCGCACGGTTGGTGAGGGCTGCGACAGAGGCCTGGACAAAATGCTGCAGGAACTGGGAAAGCGCGGCCATCCATCCATTCCGCTCTGGGAAACGGGGGGCAGCCTGGCATCCGGGTGCTGAAGGCCAAGGAGGAAACCAGATGAAGGGGAAGTGAAGGGCGCTCCTGGGACAGGGAGCAGCAAAAACAAAGGCTCAGAGGCTTGGAAGGGCCTGGCGTGCCGGGGTGGCATCATTCCCGGCATGATGCAAGCTGAGGGTGGAGGGGGATCTGTTGCATAAATATTAGTCTAGACCAGTGGTTCTCGCCCTGGGGTGACTTGCTCAGCCCCTGCCCTCGGCCAGTGGACTTTGAACTTCGTCTGGAGACATCTGTGTCACAGCTGGTGGGGAGATGCCCGTGACATCTAACAAGTAAAAGCCAGGGATGCTGCTAAACATTCTGCAATATGGAGGACAGTCCCCTCAACAAGGAATCATTCAGGCCCCAAACCTCAGTACAACTGAGGTGGCAAAGTCCTGGTCCAGAGGAGTCATGACGGAGCCATGCCACTCAGAGCACAGCAGAATCGATCTGGTTGAAGAGGTCAGAAAAGGTTCATGGAGGAGGGACTTGCATACAGCTCTTAAAAATGGGCAGGGTGGACAGGTGGGGATGGGGGCAGCATCTCTGACAGAGACAGAGCCTGGGCCAGACCCAGAAGGTCGAGAGGGAGGGGCGTGTTCACGGAACTGTCCAGCCTGCTGTGCATGGGGTTCATGAGGAGAAGGTGAGAGAAAGGGGCCAAAATACCAGCATCAGATTCGATCTTCGTGAGCCTGAGGGCAATTGGGAAAGGTTCCGTAGGGGAATAGGAAGCCATGGAAGGCTTTGAGAGCATCAGGAGACAGGACTGAGATGCACTTGAACTTACCAGGCTCTAATGAATTGATCAGGAAAGGCAGGTAGGGGCCCGTGAGGGGGCAGTTTCGATGCTTCTGGCAGGAGTTTCAGCCGACCTGACCTTGGATGGTGGCAGCCCCAGGGGCAAAGGAAAGGACAGTGCCATGAGACTGTGCCAGGGAAAGAAGCATTGGGAATGAGAAGGATCTGAACACTGAGTACACGAGAGGATGGAGGAGGAGGAAGGGGGCAGGGTTTAGGAGGAGTCTCCCTGTCCAGGGAACAGTAAGCAACACAGACCACAAGCAGCAGGAGTGGAGGGAACTTGGAGCAATGCTCCCCACTGACCACGACCCTGCGCCTCTGGGCCAGAGCTGGTGAGTGCACAGTACCAGGCCCCTGGCTCGGCTGCAGTCAGTGGGCGGACCCAGGAGGATGCAGCAGGAAGACCCGCTAGAAAGGGCCTGAGCGGCATCACCCCGGTGGAGGAGAGCAAGGCCACAGCATCAGGGCTGCTCAGTGCGGCTGCTGATGGTGACGGCAGCAGTGACGGCAGCCGCCGTGCATCGGGAGTTTGCCCTGTGCCGGGCCGGTGCGGAACACCCAACACCAGGCTGAGCCTTAGCTGAGCCCCCTGGTGCCCACTGGACAGTTGCCAGGGAGACTCCAAAACCAAGCCCTCGCCAATTAATTCCAACTTTAAATGTGACTTGATATTTTAGTTTGTTAAAACAAACATGCATTACATTTGCAATGAAAAACATAAGAAATTTTTTTTAAGTGGAAACTGAAATTTGGGCACAAATACACCCATTACGGTACAGCGTATTGTTCCATCGGCGGGTTACCAGCTACGTGTTGGGCCCTGCAAAGTATCTCATGAAAATAAGCAACTACAGTCTTTTTACAAAGGAGAGTTTGCTTTTAACGAACTGGCATATCGCAGCAGCTTAATAAAATGTTCTGAAAGAATTATTCAGTGGACCCCAGCTAGAACCAAAGGGCACTGGCTAGGCCTGAGCCTCAGGTGTATGTCAGCAACACCAGACAGGAATCTGCGCACCGGGTCTCGCTGGGCTTATCGACTTGAGCCACAAGAAGTGGGGCTCCAGCTGCCTCAGTCCCTCCCGCCCCAGATGAGGTCTGGGAGCTGATGGGGGGGGCAGGGGGGAGGAGATGAGTCTGACAGAGTAGGAAGGCCTCAACAGCGAGTCAGGAAGAGGGACACGGAGTGAGGGAGCAAGGAAAGGCAGAACAGGAGACAGCTTTTCTGACACGGGGGCGGGGAGGGGAGTTGTGCTGAAGGAGGGCTGCAGGACTCCCTGACCGCGCTAGAAAAGAACCTCAAAGTCTCAGTGGCATTCAGGAGCAAGCACGTCTTTGTCACCCATGGGTCGGCGCTGGCCAGGGGTAGCTCCGCTCCGCAGGTCTCTCATCCACCTGCCTCCTGGGAGCAGTGAGCCAGCCGGCCGGTTTTTCCCAGGTCAGTGACGGAAGCCACAGGGGCAAGGCCAGCTGCACAAGGCACCACGAGCTCCTTGCAGCATCGGGTCCGCTCACATCCAACCGACCCAAGCAAGTCACATGCTGAGCCGAAGTCAAGGAGCAGGCATACCCGCCTGCCTTTTGTGGAAGGAATTCCAAAGTCTCACAGCACAAGACCTGGAGATACGCAGGAAAATTAAGTAATCAATCACGCAGCCTCAGCCCAGGACTGTTTGCCATTTCCCTATTCTCATACACAAAATGTGCTTAAAGTGGCTCTTAAACTACGTTTACAGCCCCCCGGCTGTAAACTACGAGGGGCTCTTCGTGGGACTTCTCAGTGTTCTTGGTGCTCCACCCATTGAGCTTCAGCTTCACCGGACCCTGACCTTGACCTTCACCCTTCACACTAGCAATCCCCCTTCTCTTCACACGACTCCTCCTCTTCTCTGCAGAACACCATTCTCTCACTGCTCTCACCCTGTCCCCCAGCCCCACCCAGGCACCACCCTCTCAGTCTCCCTTCCCACGGTTACCCTTCTGCAACCTGCGCTTGGAACACTGTCCCTGAGAATTCTGCCGTAGCCTTTGTTGCTCACTCTGCGCCACGCAGAGCTTCAGGGCACCGACACGCGCCAGGAAAGTGCCTTACACTGTATCAGCTTTTCCCTGCGTCTCTGAATTGAGGGCTCAGCGGTCTTGCAAGACTCAGGAAGGGGCTCGTGATGGCTGCTTGGTCACCACACCAGCCGCTGCTCCGGGCTCCTCCCGCCGGGTTCTCGTCCTGCCACTGGCTTTGAATAGCACCCCAACCCCGATGGTGCCCGGTTTCTACCTCCTCCCAAGCCTCTCCCCTCTCTGCCCCCAACTACGACTTACTCCCACAGGCACATTGAAAATAAACCCACGACACAGCTGGCGACCCCCTCTCCTCGTGGACCCCCGAGCTCACACATGCCGCCACAGGGCCCGTCTTCCACTCACCTCACCAAGCCGGATCTGCTTCCTGCCATTGCCCTCCCCTTTATTCCTGAAATCCGTGCCCTCCCCTCCGGCCCCACTGCTCTGCCTCTGTGTGGCCCCAGCGACTCTCATCTGAACATTCTCACCACTGGTTTCCATGACTCCGATCTCCCCAGTCCCTTCTCTTCCCCGGTATCAGCGGTTCCTCCTAAAACCCAAACAGGGTTATGCAAACCTCCTGCCTGCCATGCACCAAGGGACCCCCACGGCTTTCAGGACCACGTCCAAAGTTCTTGGCAGGGCACGGAAGCACATAATCAGCTGGTGCCCGCCTATGAATCCAGCCCCAACTCCCCCGACGAGCACCGCGGCCAATTGTGTGCGGTTTCCAGGGCACAGCATGCTCACTTCTGCCGCTGGACCAGTACGCAGCCGCTCCTTCCGCCCTCCTCCCAAACTTGCTCTCCTCCTGTAAGACTGGGCTTCCACATTACTTCCGCCAGGAAGCGTCCCTGGACCTCACATCGGATGGAAGGGGCCCCTTCTCTGAGTTCTAATAGAACCGAGGAATGCTTCTGCCGTAGCTCCAACGAGGCCACGCTGTCCCCACTGACTCACGAACATCACACGAGCGGGGATGTTGTTTTTGCCTCCCAAAGGCCATCGAGCATGAGACACAACAGCAGGTGTTTTATAGACATTTGTGGAACGTCTACAAAATCCATGCATCTACGAAACACGTGGGCGAAACGTTGGTCACACGTCTTACCTGTCTGGTGACGCTGAGCAAATCTCGCTTCGCCGATGGGTCTCAGCTCCCCCATCTGCAAAATGGACATAGTAGCCTGATGTTGACACTGAACGATGAATGTGGGCCCATCCCCGTAACTGAAAACCACATGATCAAAAAACGTATATTGGGACTAACTGCAGTGCATAGGACGTGGATGTGAAGAAAGCAGGACAGAAAAAATAATGCAGACGGTGTGGCCACCATCACATTAGAAACCCAGGGCTCACGCAGACGCACCCCCACACACGAGAGACTGGAAGACACGTTGCCGACATCTGTCCTTGGTGCCGGGCCTGTGGGCGATTTCCCCTTCACTTCGAAGCCTATTATCTTCCACGTTGTCTTTAGAGAATGTGCATTACTTTTATGATGAAAAATTACACTTTATTACCGAAAAAAAAGGATTCTAAGAGAAGAGCGTGCATCCTTCTCACTTGGCCACGGGCTGAACGCCCCCCCAGCACTCCCAGGGAGCGGTGAGCACATCCCTCCCAGGCTTCTTGTTCTTCCCAGAAGCACGCAGCCCTCACGCCGTCAACCCAGCCACCAGCCACCCCTCCCGCTGTGCTCCAGGCAGTGCCTGCCGAGGGGACACCGGTGCACGCCACACGGAGAATGACCTCTGTCCCTATCTTGTGATGATGGGGGAGGGAGGTCAACACAGGCCCGGTGACTTGCTCTGGCCGCCTTGTCCAGCACAGGGGACACAAACACCTTTCTGGATCCTCGCTGTGTAGGAACACACTTCTGGTGCCAGCCCTTGGGGCTGCCCATTTTCAACGCCTCGGCCTGCGCCCTCCCCTCCCAGGAAGGGTGTCCTATCCGCCTCGCTCAGAGCTGACGGACTGCAAAATCAGAGGGACCATTCCGACCCCCACTGGAGAAGCTTCTAGGCCGGCCGCATGCCCCCCACACACACACACACTGTGGATGAGAAGAGAGAATGGTACGATCTTCCCACGGAGCCACTTAGCAAGTTGTATTTGACCCTGATTTCCACCTCTAAACATTTATTCAGGAACATGGTAAGAGGTACAACTCAAAGAATGCTCATCAAACACAACTTATAATATTTAAAAATCAGAAACAATGAAAATGCTAAAACAGGGCTGATTAAATAAAGTATGGCAGAGTGACTGAATGGGTTACCATGCAACCAGGAAAATAATAAGGGAGGAGAACAGCTAACCGCATGGAAACTGTTTGTGAAATATTGTTCCGTTAAAAAAGCAGATTACAAGACACTTTACACAGATGATCCCGCTTTGCAGGGTGTATAAATGTATCCTAAATGTATCTATAAGCATAGCAAAGAGACTGATAGGATAAACAAAAAACTGTTAGCGGTTATTTCTGAGTACTAAAATTTCCAAAGGCTTTTCCTTTTTTGGCTCCTTTCAATTTTCTATATTTACCGCAATTAGTTTGGATTGCTTTTGTAACATGGAGAAAAAAAAATATATTGAGAAGAGTCATCTCGTTGACAATCTTCCAATTCTCTTGAGCCACCTCATTTGCCAAGTCATGTGCTACGGTTATCCATCTTCAGTCCTACTCCACTCCCGATTGCTGAGGTTTCAGGGGCATGTCTGCATACTCCCGGCTCCCTCCAATCCACTCTGAGAGAAGGTGGGAGGTTTCCAAAGCCCCCAGACACTTCCTCTCTACCAATCAGTTTCTCCTCACCAGTTCGGGACAAAAGTGACAGGGCCCTTGCGTTTCTCCCAGTCTGCCAAGCCCATGGATTTAACACTGAGGCACATCAAAGGAAGTGTTAGGTATCACTTGTAGTTAAATGGAATTTCTGGTCGGCTGCACTTCCCCACCTCAGGCTGCCACGGTTCTCAGTCGCCGCCCAAGGCCCCCATCCCAGGGGCCATGGGGAGACCGAACCTCAGTCCTGGTTCTGCTCACTGGGCCACAGGCCTGGTGCAGGGGCTCCGCCCTGTAGGGGGTAGGGGTTCCCCTTTCAAATTCACAAGGCAAGCATCCTCTTGCCAACCGGGGTACCTGCCATGCTGAGCCCCCTAGAGGGGGTGTGGGGTTTTTTTAAAGATTTTATTTATTTATCTTTAGAGGGGAAGGGAAGGAGAGAAATATCAATGTATGGTTGCCCCTCGTCAGTCCCCTGCTGGGAACAGGCCTGCAACCCAGGCATGTGCCCTGGCTGGGAATCAAACTGCCATCGTGTGCTTCAAAGGCCCACGCTCAATCCACTGAGCTACACCAGCCAGGGAGAGGGGGTGTTTTTCTACTTTACACAGAGACCCCCCGGGCTAGCGGTGCCCCTCCCCCATGGAGCTGGCTGAAGGAGCTGGTAGGCACGGACTTCCTCCAACGGCCCCCATAAGACACCAGGTCTCTTCCTTTCTCCTGTGAGCTTCTCAAACGCTCTCCAACTTGCTTCTCCCCGAGTTCCTCTGTTGCCAGCGACAGCCTTGCATCTCACGCCAGGGAGGGGCAGTGGGGTCCTGTTAGGTTCCCCACCCTGGCTGCACCTTGGAATCCCCCAGGGAGATTCTGGAAGTCCGGATACCTCACCCACACCTCGGAGCCACGAGATCGACACCCTGGGGTGGGGTCCGGTGTGGGTGGAGAAACACCGGTTTAGCAAAAACTACTTGGAGCTTTTTTTTTTGGGGGGGGGTGTTTGGTTGTTTTTTTTTTTTAAGTCTGGGTCTAAGACTCCTTTCCTCTGCTTATCACCACACAACCCTGGACGAGTTACTTTATTTTTTTTCCAGTCCAGTTAGTTCTTCAACCGCGAAGACATCAGATCATGTTTTCTAGTCCAGACTATACTGTAAAGGGATGAGCCCTCTCAATGTGCAGTCACTGACCCAGACAGAGAGGGTGGAAGACGCCAGCGGCTCACTGTGACTGAGGGGGCGGGGCCGGGAAGGGGCGGGGCCGGAGAGGGGCGGGGCCGGGCACCCGGCGCTACAACTTCCGTTCACCAAGCCATCAGGTCCTGAACTCCGCTCACCAAGCCATCAAGCCGTGGCTGGGAGCTGAAAGTCTGCACGGTCCCTGAGAGTCTTCTCATCTCTTAAAATTGGCATTCTGCACAGGTGTGCGGCGCTGGCAGGAAGATAAACCTCTGTGCCTCCACGTGGCTCGGGGGGATGGTGAGCCGCCTGAACATGAAGCCATCCACTGTTTCCAGATTCAGGTCACGGGGCTCAGAGGACTCGATGGCTGTCATCGCCTCTCCCTTCGCACACCATCCTGTGTCCTCGCTTCCCACGAACCAGGCAAAACCTGTTAGCTTCTGCCCGTCCTTCCCAGCCAGTGGGCTCCACTGAGAGAAATAAAGTCGCCGGACCAGAGAAGTAAAAACTCGTCAAGGATTTAGCGAGCCTCTTACCTTTTCCCCCTTCTTCAGCCCCTTCTGCAAAGACAAGCCCTGTGCCCTTTCCCACCACCCTGAGAAGCGGCCCCACAGGCGACCGGATGCGGGGGGGGGGGAGGCAGAATGCCAGCTGATCCCCAAGCAGACCTGAGGTCAAGGTGGAGCCCCACCACTTTCTGGCTGCGTTCAGAAGCATCCGCTCCCCGAGCCTCGGTGTCCTCATCTGTGAAATGGGTGACAACATCTGTCCTCCTTTCCTCACGGGGGTTTGTGAGGATCCATCGATAATGTGCAACTGGGAGCGACTAATACGCTCTATTCTTTTAGCCAAGATCCTTGTTAGGCCTGCCCAGCCACGCCCTCCCAGCAGCTGCACAGCCCTGACCACACTCATTAGCTAGGAAATGGCCCTGTGACCTGCGCCGGCCAGCGACCCTTTTCGCTGGTCCTACAAACGAAAGTTCTCCTTCTGCAGGAAGCCATCCTGTCCCCACAAGAGGCATTCCACAGAACGGGAACAGCCCGAGAGAAGCAGAGGGAGAGACCCTCAAAGACAAAGGTCGGATGACGCGCGGAGGGCACTCATTCCTGTATCCGTTCATTCGCTCTTTCAGCAGCTGCCATAGGCACGGCAGTCTCAGGAGTTGCGGCACGACATCCACTCCCAGATGCTTGGCTCTGTGTGAGGAACCAAAGAGCAACCGTGCCCTCCTGGGACTGGCATTCCAGCGGGGACCCCAGTCAGTGACGTGAATACCAAGGAGATGCAGAGCATAAGGCCAGGAGCAGTGCAAGCGCTATGGGAAAAACTAAAGCAGGTGAGACAGTGAAGACTGAGGGGAGGTGCCATTCAGACAGGGTGACACAATCCTCCTCCACCTCTGGACTCTTACGCTTCAGGGGCCAATAAAGTCCCAACGTGCTAGGCCAGCTGGAACTGGGTTGCTCTCGGGGGGCCGCCGAGAGTCCCGACACAGCTTTACCAACGTAAGGGTCGGCAGGGGTGTTAACGATGATTATTATAATAGCGGCGCAGAGGCCCCTCGGGAAGCAACTGGATCACACCCCTGGGGATCCCATGTCTCAGATATTTATGACAATGGAGCCTTCCAAGGACAGGAAGTCAGCAAAACCGTCCTCCATGGAATGACACACATGCAAGGGCCGTTCGTTCTTCCAGATGCACCCACTGCATTGGAAAGTCAGAAATTTGACCTTAAGACACGTGTTTGAGAAGGGAAGATGTTGGTAGCGAGCCAAACAAACCATGAGGTGGGGGATCTGTGACCAGCCAGGACTGACACCTATCACTGAGGTGAACTTGGGGGAGACCCTGGAGGCATCAGCAATGGTGCAAGTAACGAGCACCCACAACCAGCACCCGGTCGGCTGACTTCCTGCGGGTCCTACAGTCATGCGAGCTGGGAGCTGCAGACTCCGACTTGCACGGCCAGCGTGAGAATGCAGATGCCCAATAATACCATCATCCCCAGGGAGGTCTTCGTGGCTGGAGTCCTTCAGCTTCAGATTCCTAACACCCAGAAAACTATTGAATGTTTGACGACACCGCCATCCCGGACCCCCCCCCCGACAACCTTGAGAATTCCTGCATGATGACTGGTATTTAAGGGGTGCCCCAGCCACAGGGTCTGCCCGGCTGGAGCTCTGAGAGGCGGGCCGGAGCCTCCTGCATCATTCTGATGCACAGGACGTACAGCACAGCCACCGCAGGACACACGGAAACCGGAACCCCCATCGCTGCCCTGCCCGGCTGCCACACTCACACGGTGATGAAGATCCGCCTCGCACAGGTCAAGTCGTCTTCCGCAAACCAGAAGGAGCCTGCTCAGAAAACAAGTCAAGTGCATCCAGCCTTCCTGTGGCTGCTGGAATTTTCCCGTGTTTCTCTTCCCCCAAGTGCAATGATTGTGGAGATGCTGCATTGCTTGCTGAGGCAGGTGTGTCGAGCGTTGCGGAACGAGACAGCATGAGGCCCCTTTTCCAGAATGGAGAGCGGGTGCCGCGGGCTGTGGCTGGGCCGCCCCCCAGGACCGAGAGGGGCTCGGCAAAGGCGGCTTTCTGTCAGGGGCATTGTGATTATGGTTTCCGCCCCTCCTTGCACCAGAATCTTGACTCCAAGATACCTCTGATCTCTCAGATGTGTATGTGTGTGTGTGTGTATCAACAGGTCCCTTCACATGCAGGAACAAAGAATGAGGCATGAGGAAAGATCTTTATGATCAAGCCAGTTTAAGAAAATACTAGACTTAAAAAAAAATACTCCCAAGTGATAATACAAATTGGTTAAGCAGAGCCTCTTAAATGATCACACATACTGTGAGCATCCAAGGGCGAGGCATGCCAGGACTCCCCCATTTATCTCATGGACGTTTAATAGGAAGGGGCCAAGAGTCACACCCTGGACACACAGCACAACCTGGGACACACAGAACGGCGACACTATCTGGTCTTTATTCCCCAGATGGTGGGGATTCTACGGGAAGAAAGAAATGAGAACACACGAAATCACCCAGTATGGAAAGATATTAAAAGAGATCATATTCTGGATTTCACTTAGGAATAACGGAGTCCAACAAAGGACATTTTTTTTCAAGGATTCTCTACCTCTGAATTTCCCAGTTACAAACGTCCCGTAGGTGCCATCCAAGCCACCAAACAAAACCACATCAACTCAGGCCCCCACCCACAGAGGGCAGTAATTCCAGTGCAAGGCCCCTCCACTGGTGACCACGGAGTCCTTGGTCAGCAGTGGCAGTCCCGCTGGGGTTCTGCCCCGTGGGCGGATAACACGGGAAACCACCAGCTCGTTCCCCACCGCTCAGCATCCCAGGCGCCCACTGGCCTGCCCCTCTTCTCCGCTTCCCCTGCGAGCTCCCCGAGGGTGGGGCCTGGTGCACGGTGGACACTTAACAACGGTTTGGTGGGTGGGGGAGTGAGTAGATTACCCCCTGAAGGCCTGAACCATGCAAACATTTCTCCCTGGAATGTGGGGAGCCGAAGGTTCCCCCCCATTCAGCTCCCATGACCCCAGGTCTCTTAGCCTCCTCCCTCCGTTAGAGACTCTGGGCTCTGCTCCCTGGTGCTCGAGTGAGTCTGTGCAGGCAGTGGGGGCAGATGCCAGCTGCGGAGAGAGAGAAGGAGTCTCGGGGTGGAGTCGGGACTGGGGTCAGATGACAGAGCTTGTGAGGGAGGCTGCCGCTGCCCCCCCCCCCGCCCTGCGCCACCCTCCCTGCTGCCTCCCGCCCCCTCCCCAGCTCCCACTCAGAACCAGTGACTAAGTGCGTCACCCGGCAGAGAGCGGGTGGCTGTTTTTACAGCTTACTCTTTCAGGGATTCTAAGTGACATTCTGTAACTGCTCTTCCCCGTCTCGGAGCAGCACACCCTCCTGGGCTCTCTCCCCCTCAGTCTTTCTTTCCCTCGCCCTCGTGCATTTCTCTCTTCCGGGCCCTGCTGGGGAGGACCAGAATGGCTCAGAAGGCAGGGGTGGGCCCCACGCACGAGCAGACAGGCTTTCCTGCCTGCTGCCGCTTGGGAGACCCCAACTGGGGGCCGCCCCCGCCATGGTACCCCCGCCCTGCAAGAGAGGACCCAGGCTGAAGCCTGGGAGCCACACCTGGGCCCCTTCCTTCCCTCCTCCCCCTCTCCCACCCTTCCTCCCTCCCCTTGGTGAGCATTTTCCAAAGGTCTGCTAAGTGCCAGCCCCAAGTTCAAAGTGGCAAGCAAAACAACCCCAGCCTCTGCCCTGCAGGAGAGGGAGGTCCATTGTTGCCCCTCAGGAAACTACCTTTTATCACACAGCGGTGTCTGCTACAATCTGGGAGGCCACGGGCCCACACCCAGCCTGGGGGAGGAGAGATGGTCCTGAGGCTTCTGGGAGCCCCTGTTACCAGATGAGGACAAGATGCTGCGTGATGGGGGGGCAGGGAACGGACATAAACAAACAAACAAAGACCCCGTCATTGTGCTTAGGATACAAGGGACAAAGCAGAGGAGTGAGACAGCTCAGCTGAGCCATTCGGCAGCCATCTGGGGGCCTCAGGGTTCCCCCTCTATAAATGAGACAGTTGGGCCAAATCACCTCTAAAATCCCGTCCCTCTAAAACTCTGACAGTCAGGACCTCCGATCATCCAAAAAAAAAAAAAAAAGACAAATGGAACAGGACAGAGAGGAACTGCAGAGCAGGAGCCACGGGTTGGAATCCAGACCCGTATTTAGTCCAGGCCACTGGCTGCGTGCGGGACCTCGGGCAAGGCAGAGAAGCTACTTGAGCCTCGGTCTCCTCGTCTGTAAAATGGGGATGAGAACGTTACCTACTTCACAGTGAAGGTAACGACAGTGAGAGGGTGCGTTTGCAAGCGTACACTGAGCACGGGAGTGACTGAGGCCTGGGCTCCTGTTGTCTGAGGCACAGCTACCTACCCATGAAGAATGTTAAAGACATCGGGGTCTCTTTTTAGTTTGATTTTCCGGCAGGGACTCTTCCCATCAAAAGAAGGGGGGTACTTAAAACCCCAAACTGCAATGGGCAGAGAACACAAAAGTCCAGCCACCAACAAAACACTGGTGATGGCAGCGGGCCTTTGTCCTTCCTGAGAAGACATTGACGGAGAAGGAGCTGGAACCTCACAAGACCCTCCCCAGGTTTCCAAAGACTTCCCAGTCCAGGGGCCTCAAAGCAAGAAGGGGGCATCTCTGCACGGAGTAGACCACAGGGACGAGAACACAGAGGGGCACGCAGACCAGACCCACAACCTGCCTCACACCCCCAGAGGGACAGGGACACACTTATGCTTTGGTGACGCAGACGGCAACATCAGAACAACCCAAGTTGTCTCTGCTTGCGGCGATCACAGGTCGATTGTCACAGGAGTGAGCCCTTCCCAGTGAATAGTTTGGAGGGCATCCAAAGGTCTCCAGGTGAGGGAGAGCTGTTGTTCTATGCATGCGCCTGGGTGAGTGGACCCTGCCTGGGAATGACAGTTGAGCTCCCAGTGCGGAGAGGGCAGAACCGGGGGAGCCACTCCCTTCCCGATTCTGTCTGGGCGTGTGTGGCTGTGACAAAATATCCAGCACAGCATTTGGCACACAGTGGCTGCCCCCGAATGCTACCTGAACACCAACTCGCTGTGTCTGTTATTCAGAAAGTGATTTTTCATCCATGACCTCTCTTCCCCCTCACACTGACCCTCTGGAGAAGTTGGTAGGACCACATTCATTATGGGACCTGGTGGTGCTCTTCACCAAACACATCCAGATCACCCCCATTTCTGGGCACATGGGAAGACTGTACTTCCCGGCATCCTTGACATTAGAGGTGCCCATGTGACTTGTGCTGACCAATGAAATGTGAGCAGAGTGACGTGTTCCTTCCAGGTAGAAGTTGCATAGACCATTGAATCATCATTTCCACCCATTATCCCGGTTCCACTGCCACAGAAATTGGCAGATGGACATGAAAGGTGAAATAAGAAACAAAGCTCTGCTATGTGAAGCAACTGAGATTTGGGTGGTGTTTGTTACTGCAGCATGAACTGACGCTGACTGATACACCCACATCACAGAGAAGGAAACCACGGCTAAGAGCAGTGAACTAACTTGCTTTCAGTAACAGCAAGACTGTGGCAAAACCAGGATGCGCTTTGGATGTTCTCTCTGACCTGACGTTCAATATCACAGCACGATTCTGAATCGTGGACTTTGCCTCTTTGTAACTAGAACTACAGAACTTCTTTTACCCCTTGTCACCCGGCCCTGGGATCTCGGCATTTGGCAGAAGAGAACACAGGAAACCACTTACTTCACTGAGTTGAAACTTTGGGGAGGCTTGGAATGTCCCCATCACAGTCAAAGCTCAAGCCATCAGTAAGCAGACAAGCCCTGTACTCTACCTCAGTTTCCCTACTGATGGCAGAACAGCGAAGACGGTTTAGGTCACCAGCCCTTCCTACTTTTCTATTTCGGGCTGGGAGAACAGGCCAGTACAGGTATACCAGAAGAACCAATCGATGCCTTGAGCAGGAGAGGCCGAAGGGCCAGCCCACAAAGAATCACGCCCTCCTGAGCCCCACACCAGACTACCGGGTGGCTCTAGGGAAGCCCAAGGGGTCCGGGAAGGCTGGAAATAATGATGAAAGGAGCTGAGTCATCAGTGACAAGAAGCAGACCGGGGCCTTACAGATAGAGCCGTGTTCCCTTAGGACGGGAACAGATCCAGCTCCATCACGTGGACGTAAAAATAGTCCAGACTCACTGCCCTTGGCTTGGCCGCTGGTCCTAGACTTAATGGAGGACTTGGGTGCACCGCACTGCCAGCCTCGCCCTGGCCCGAGCCTGCATAATGGTCTCCTGGGCAGCCCATCAAACCTGTGGTCACTTAGAAAGGTCCCTTGTAGGTGCCTCTGAGATCAGCCAGCCCTATCTAGCAATGCCAGCACGCCAGGGCATCGAGATGGCTGTGATCTCCTGCTTCCTGGTGTCTCCACTCCCCAAAGGCACACAGGCAAGACTGAGACAGGCAGGGCCAGGACAGGCAGAGGCTGGCGTGAACCAAGCATCAACCAGGCTCCAGGCAATGCCCTGGACACTGCGCAAACTTAAATCATGTAGACCTCACCACCTCCCTACTGGATCGGCGCTGTTTCCTTCACTGTGCAGACGGGGGAACTGAGACAGGTAGCCTGGCACAGGGCCTTCCAAGTCCTCACAAAAACAGCAAAGCTTACCGCTGTCACTGTTACACCATCCCCGGCGTCGCTGGGAAAACCCAGACTTTGAAGAGTTCCGTGGAATGTCCAAATCGCTTCTCTGGGACATCAGCAGACTCTGCATCCTGGTCTCTCCGACCCCGATGCTAATCAATCACTTCGTGAGTTCTTTAAAAATGCACGTGCACGGGCTCTACCTCAGCCCAGCTAAACACTTATTGGCAGGCTCAGGGCCGGGCCGTGGCACTTCGTCTTGCTCTCTGGATAACCTCAGTTATCTGGATTGCCCCTCGGTTAGAGAGCCCTGACCTAGGGCGTCTGACAGCCCCCCCACCCCATACTCACCCAAGGCGCTGCCCCCTCCCTCCCCTACGCTCCCGGACAGGGTCTCTCCAGCCCGCTCTCTCCTGCTGTACGTCCTGGAGGCCTGATCTCCAAACACCAGGCTCTAGCCCTCCCTTGGGGAGGTGGCATGTGTGACTGCTGGAGTCAGCAGCTTCCAGAGTGGCCCCCAGTCTCGACCCCCTTCCTGATACTCTCCTTACAGTCCCCTCTCCATGAGAGTGGGCCGGGTTTACTGACTTGTTTCTACCAACTAGAAGACGGCAGGAGTACTGGGATGTCACTTGCAGTACTGGGTGATAGAAAGACCGTGGCTTCCGTCACGGACGCCCTTTTCTGCTCCCACACTTGCTCACTCTTAAGGGGCTCAGCCGCCCTACTGTGCGCTGCCCTTTGGAAAGTCTATGCAGCATCTCCAACCAGCCGCTGGCAGCAACCTGAGGGCTGCCAACTGCCATGTGAGCCAACGGGGATGCAAACCCCCCCCATGAAGCCTAGAGACAACCACAGCCCCCACCAATCTTGACTAGGGCCTTGTGAGAGACCCCGAACCAGGGTCTCCTGGATTCCGTGCCAACAGAAACCACAAGACAATAAATGGTCCCCCAAAACTTGGAGGGCATCTGTGCAGAAGCATTAGATAACTAACATCATCGCTCCTGGGGCTGGAGCACTGAGGTGGGCACAGTGACCGCCCCCCACAAAATGCCCACATCCCAGTCCCCACAGCCTGTGCAGATGTTCCTTCCTGAGGCCAGACGGACTTAGCAGAGGTGACGGAGTTAGAGGCCTTCCGACAGGGACACCTCTAGACCTTGTCCTGGCAGGCTCACGTAATGACAGAGCCTCAGGGTCAGAGGCCTGGTGCAATAAGAAGCACTGGACCGGCCGCGCTGGCTCTGAGGATGGAGGAAGAGCCCACAGCCGGAGGCTCTGCAGCTGGCCTCTGGGAGCCAGGACAGGCAAAGAAACAGAGTGTCCCCTGGAGCCTCCAGGGGGAACACGGCCTTGCCCACACCTTGATTTAGTTCAGCGAGGTCTATTTCCGACTCCTGACCTCCAGCACTGTAAGACGATGACTTGTGTTTCCTCAGCCCCGTGCGTGTGGTCATTTGTCTTGGTGGCCAGAGGACGCCAGTGCAAAGCCAGCCCTGGGACCAGCAGCTCCTGCAGGAGCCATGGATGCTGACCCCTCTGCAGGAGGCGAGGCTTCTGCATGTAAGGCAATGGGGAAGGAGCTGCGGGGTTCCTGAGCACAAGGAAAAAGTGCTGAGTCTGCCCCCTTCGGGGAGACCAACTGGAGAAGCTTGGTTTCCAAGCCCCAGAGCAGGCACCCGACACCCATGAGCCGTTCCACAGCTGCTGACTGCAGGCCAGCCCTGACTGAGGCAGGGGGCTGATCAGGATGGTGTCGGCGCCACTTGAGGTGCCCATAGTGTCATCTTCAGGTGGTGACCAGGCAGGCAGCTGCCCACAGGATCCTCAGCTGGCATCACACACTTCTGCCTGCTTCCCTTCACTCTGCTTCCAGAAGATGAAGGCTCGGTCAAGAGTCAAGGGCCAGCATCAGGGACCTCGGAGACCTTAAGGCCGCTGAGCCTCCCACAGCCACATCTGACTTTTCTCCCCTCGCACTCACCCCCCGGACCACCCAAAAGTCTAACTACTAGATTATAGGAAAATTTCTCACGTTACTTACCTGGTCGAATTCTGTCACGTTACTTACCTGGTCGAATTCTGTCCCTAGCCAATCAATGAAATAAATGCAGAGACAAAGGCTCGGGGAGGGTAACCGACTGCAAAGCGAAGGCTACGATCCAGACTCCCTAATTCCGGCCCTACAGTCCGCACACCCAACCGCACCTTCTCCCACATCCAGCAAAAGCGCTCCTAGGGCTATGGGGCAGACGAATGAGTTCCCAGCCTGGAGCTGACACGGCACGGCTGTCACGTCCTTGTGCCTCAGTGTCCCTGTAAGGGGGCCTAGTAAGGAGCCCTAACACAGTGCCCGTGAGAGCACCAGGGAGCTGAGGCGGCACGCAGAAACACCCAAAAAGTCAGTAGCCACCCCCACTCAGGTTTCCAGACTAGAAACCATCAGAAGAAGGGGGGAAAAAATTCTCCCAAGTTTCTTCACACCAAACTTTGAAAACTGGGATGTGGGTGTGAGCAGCACTTTAAGGGCTCACAAGTGACACGCAGCTCACCTGTCAGGGATCTAGGATGGGAATGCCGGTTTTAATCACACTGAATATTTCACTTTCTTATGCAGAGGCATAATCAATTATCTTATTTAAAGGCATTACGATAATGTGTGTGTAAAATGGAGCCATTCTCTGTATTGCATTAGATTCTACTAATTATAGGAGAATGTTTGGAGCTAAAATGTCAGCCTGTCATCCGGATGGCTTGTAATTGGGGATTTGCATTCACAGAAGGGAAGGGAACTCTGACAGAAATTGCATTCAGCTCGAGCTCGGCCGGCCTCCGCCTCGCTGGCTCCGGCAGCACGCAGGGCGCTGATCTCGGCTCTCTGGCCCGCTCCCAGCGGCCACACTGGGTGCTCCATCCCCCTCCTTCCCCAGGAGGGCACGGCTGGAGGACGGAGGGTGGGGCGGGGGAGGACCAGAGGGCAGCAAACCACACCAGCTGCAAAAATGGAAAAGCAAAATCCCTCTTGAGGATCTGCCCACCCTCCTGTTCCATTCTCTCCCGGTGACTGAGATTCTAAAAGTGGCATTTAAAGAGACTTGGGTTCCAAAGCATTTATGATCTTTGGCTTTCTTGGGAACAGCGATCGGATTTGCTTTAATACGATGCCACAGACATGGCACGGGTGCCCGCACTGTGCGCGGGACCTGGCCCAGAGGCACCGGGCGATGGATAGCTCGGGGTCTGGGGCAGATCACCTGTGTCGGCCTCCCGGCCTCACCAGGTGTGCCCTCTGGGTAACGTGGGGTTCACTCTGGTGCCTCTGATTCGCCCCCTGTAAAATGGGGACAGTCGGGTCACACTCAGGCCAAGGGAGATGATATTTGCAAAGGAGCTTAGAAGGAGCCTGATGTCAATTAAGCAGTCGGCAAAGCTTAGCTGGCATCACAGCCACCAGCCCGATCGCCCTGCCCCTGGCCCTCGCAGGCTCATCGCCCTCATACTCTGGTTTCCCATAACTGTCTGCTTTACGGCAATGTAGTTCACCTGCTGTGTCTCATTTTTTCATCCCCAAACTCATGATTATCCCCCCTCTTTCAAGGTAACCCTCTCTCTGGCCAGGGCAAGCAGGGAAACAGCCCATCTGAACAGAAGAGGGTTTGCATTCAAAGTCTCCTTCCCGTTGGTTGAATCCTCCACTCGCCCGCACATCAATCCGCCCAAGTCTACCCAGCCACAGCGCCTCAGCCCCAGCAGACCAGGGCTGGGATATACCGACCCGGACTCCTTCCCCCAGGGGCAAGTAGAGGATGAAAACCGCCCACCCCCGCTGGCCAGGTCACTGGACCAGGGAGACCCAGGGCCAGGGGGGCCCCAAGAAAACCCCAGGACATGCACCACGGGCTTCTGATGCCGTGTCCTCTCACGGTCACGTCTACACCATGCCTGCTTCCCGCCAAGCAGAGGCCACCACGCATGGGTCACCTAGAGCAGTCACAGTGGTGATCTGGCCGCTCGGGCTGTGCCACCCTGAATGAGAGTGGCTGTCGCCCGGGCCAGCACCGCCTCCCTGCCAGGAGCTCGGACTGTGACAGCAGCCGCCCAGCCCACCTTCCCGCTCGCCGCGTCCAGCTTGGCTTCAGCGAGCAGCCTAATGCAGGACTCGAGAACTCCCCCAGGTCCCCCGACTCCATTAAGGAGCTGATTAAAATTTGATGCCCCCATTTAACACCTATTAGCAAACACAGTGCCCTCCCGGTAGCAGAGAGGACTTGGAAGAAGGGGCCTCCCCAGCTCCCAGCAGCACCCTTCCTGCCAAGGTGGCAAACTGTTAGATGGAAGGAGTACGAAGCAGACGTAGGTGGGGCCGGGAGAGCCAACCAGCTCCTCCTGAGCCCCAGACTGAGCCTGAGAGTTTGGTTCCTCACGTGCCGTGGTCCCACAGTGGACAGGGGACCTGGCCAGAGAGGAGCAACCGGCAGCCACCACCGCCTCTCCCCTGCCTGCCCAGGAAGTAAAGACCTCAATTGTCCAAGATGAGAGTGAATGTAACCAGGCTATCAATGCTCCAAATGGAAAGAATTGGATCTCTGTTCCCCAGGTCCACTCCAGGGACTCCCCTCCAAGACTCCCAAAGGGAAGGGGACTCTAGAGAGACAGAAAAGCCCGTCAGCCTTCCCAAGCAGAATGAAAACTCTCCTGGAGCCCCGTGGCCCTCGGGGCACGGCTGACTCCCTTTCAGGGCTTATAAGGGCTTCCCAATCCCAGCCCCTCCTCTCTCGGCCTCATTTCCCCACCTGCTCCTACAGTCCAATCACTCCAAACGTGGCAGTCACCCCTGCGTTGCCTCGGAAGTCCCCGCGTCCCCCTCCCAGCACGCAGCCCTGCAAAGCCTTCCCCGGTACCCATCATGGATCCACTGCTCCCCACTTCATGCCAGGGGCCTGCGAACCTCGGACCAGATCCAGCCCACCACCTGCTTTCCTGCGGACCACAGCCGAGAATGGCTGCTACACTTGAGAGTGTCTATAAAGAATCAAAAGAAGAATTTGTCAGGACACTGATGGGAAGGAAGCTCTGATTTTGGTGTGTCCACGAATGGTTTCGTCGGCCACACGTTCGGGTACATGTCATGTCCGGCTGCTTTTGCACCACAAGGCAGAGCTGAGCAGCAGCGACAGACCTCACAGCCCGAGTCCCCTACATCTGCCCTGTGGTTCTTGATGCAACAGAAAAGCTTGCCGACCCCAGCTCCCTGCTGCCTCGGCTTTCATTGCAGACGGTTCTCCTCCTGGGATCATCTGTCTTCCCTGTGGATGACGAGCAACTTGAGGAGGAATTGTGTTCAACTCTGTCCCTTGGGCCCATTCCAGCCCCAGGCAGCGGCAGATCTGCAGGTTCTGTTACCACGGGGAATACCTATTCACCCATCCCAGGCCCCCACCACAAACGCGGACGCCTGGAGTCTGGAGTCACCACTTCCTCTCTGTGGCCCTCCAGCCCTGGCAGTGGAAGTGTCTCCAGGAGCAAACTCTCCTGTATAGACAGACCCTGTGCTAACAGGGCGAGTTGGCTTGCCCAAGATCATTCAGTCAGAAGGGGTAGGGCAGAGACTCAAACCCAGACCCTCCGGTGCAAACCTAATCTCCTGCAAAATCGCCCCGCCCTCTGAAGGGACTGGGACAGCCCATTGGCTCTGGGGAGCTGGGACTCCTTTGGGGGCGGAGTCCATGGACCAGAAGCAACTCCAGAAGCGTGTTTGTTGCGTGGGAGTTATAAGCAGCAGTTGTCTAATAAAGTAATTTCTGAACATCTCACATCTCCTAATTGCTTGTCACAATAACGTGAGGCATCTCCCTGTACGTTTGTTTTTCCTCTGTCGCTGGCACCGAGCAGGAGCTCCTGGGCCCGGGAGGCGGAGATAAATATAGCCGCTCACTTACTCACCACTCGGGTTGCCTGAATGCACAGCAGAGCTTGCTGCCACCCCGACACACACCTAGCCTGTGCGCAGGCGCACGGGCAGCGATGCCGCTCCAACCACGAACTGCGGGGCGACGCTGATACTTCCTGGACCAGCCCTAACTTCGGGAGGAGAACAGATTGGTCCAGCCTAGTGCCAACAGGCCACAACCAGGACCCTTCATGGAGAGGCACATTTCTAACGAGGAGGCATCGAATGGAGCCCAATCCGGGACATCTTTTACCAAGTGAGGATGGATTCGCTTCTGAGGTTCCCACAGGCTCCAAGTCCAAGACGCTCTGTACCTAGAAGCGCCCCACCCCTCTCTTGGAGGCAGGCCTGGGGAGCTCAGCTGTGAACCACAGAGGAGCTTCGGAGGGGGCGGGGGGGGGGGGGCTGTGGAGGAGGGGCCCGCTCTCACACACACCATGGCAGCCAGTGGTTCTCAGACTCAACCCGGGCCTCTCTTCAGGGGCTGCGGCCAGGGTGTCACCATCTCCGCCCCTTGGCAGAATGAGCAGCAGGACCAGGAGGCGGTCACACATGCGGTCTCAACCCTCCTTTCTGGGTCTACACACCCACCCCTGCTCGGCCACCACTTCCGGTGTGCCCTGTGTCCCCCACCCCAGCCTCCCTGACTCCCAGCGCCCCCACGCAGAGCCTTCGCTAGAGGGCTTCCCACCAGGGCTTCCCACATCACAGTCTGGAGGCCCCAGACGAAGAGCTCTGGAAAGGGTGTGTGTGTGTGTGTGTGTGGGTGTGTGTGTGTGTGTGTGTGGGCGTGTGCCCTGTGCTCCCCCTCTTCCTTTGGGTGGACATACACAGGGCTGGCCCCAGGTTTTCTAGAAAACGGCCCCGCCCTAGACCAGCAGAAACCTGCCTCTCACGGTCTTGCTCAAAGGGTCCCTGCCCCTTTCGAGGTTCCAGGTAGGTACAGAACTGGACTGCCCGGCTGGGTGGTGTCTGTCCAACCCATCCCAATGCGGGGGCTCAGTCCTGGGGTCACAGGACCCTTGCTCTCTGGTATAACTCCGGGAACGGCTGGGGCTTGTGTGCGTTCCCAGCGATGCCCTGGGAGCCCAGCTGTGTTAGGGGAAACACAACGGCAAGTGTGGAACACTGAGGCTGACCGGGGAGGCTTTGGAGAAGCAGACAAGTAGTGCCCGTCGGAGCAGAGAGGCCAGGTCTCCCTTAGAGACCCCTCAGTTCCCAACGCCTCTGCCAAGCCACCTAGGTCCACCGACGCACACCTAGCCCGTGGCTTCTCCTCCCTGGTTATTCCAGAAGCCCATGTGTTCCTCCTTATCATCCCCTCCCCGTTCCCTTCTACACCCCGACCAAGCTCAAGTCCCCCACATCCCTTGGCAAGCCCAGGAATCACGCAGAATGTAGAGTGAGCCCAACTTGTGTTGAAAGTGCATCTCTACTGAGCCGTGTAACCTGGTATAAAAGCCTTTCGACCTCTCTTAGGCTCAGTCTCTTCACCTGTACTATGGGGGTTGTAATGTCTATCTCTAAGGGACAACTGTCATTTTTGCTGACCCATAAACCCTTCTCCCATCTTCCGGTGTCAACACCACGATTTTCCTTTGAGGAAAACAAATCCCTCTCACTCCTCGCCATGCGGCTCCCTTCACCACAAGTGGGCAGTTGGCCCTGGGCCCAGCCACCGGGATTGGTTCAGGAAAGGCCACGTGACCCAGGCCAAACCAATGGGAGCCGGCCCTGGGATTCTGCTGAAGCTCTCTGTCCTCGGGAATTCCTGCAAAGGTAGAACATAAAAGTCCAAAGCTGCTGGTGGCCACCTGTGCCTGAGGCAGGTCTGAGAACGAAACCAAACAGAAGTAAGAAACAGAGACAGAAACTTCTTGGGACATTATGTAAGAGTGTGTGTCTGGCCAGGTCTGACCGACTCCCTTGAACTTCCCAATACCATGAGCCAATAAATCTCCTCTCAGCTACTTTGAGTTGGGCTTCTTTCACCGACAACCAAAAGTCCTGACTGCTACTGCTACCTTGGGGCTTCGGTCAGAACCAAATGAAACAGCATGTTCAATCACCTAGGAGGCTGCTGGCGCATAATAGGAACTCATTAAATATTAGTCACCTTCCCAACAAGAGGAGGAAGGGAAAAGTGCCAGTGGACACAAGACAGAGAAAGCAGAAAGATGGCTAATCAACCGAGCGAGAGCCCGGAGGAGCCAAGAAGGGATGAGATCAAAGCAGGGCGGAAGGCTTGGCCCGAGCTGCAAAGGAACACAGCTTCCCTGGGGTCGGCGGGGAGGAAATGGAAGGCTGCTGCCCCGGGAAGGGCCCTCCTCCCAAACTCACGCCTCTTCTCCTGTAACGCTTCTCTGGCTCTAATCCTGCCTCCCTTTTGGGTCCTGGGAACAAAGGCACTGTGTCTTGTGTCCCAGGAGATGAGCTCGGGGACCCAAACCCAGGAACTCCCCCACCTCCAAAACTTTCGGCTCTGTCTTGTTGGCAGAGAGCTCCTGTGGAACCCAGCCTCCCCCTGCCTGTCCCACTTCTGCTAGAAAAAGAGAAACTGGTTCACCACAGAAGCCACTCTTCCACTTACACTCATGGGGTTCACTCGTCTGCAGTGACCACCCCCCCAATGCAATGCAACCCACCGAAGACTGGCAGCCTCCTTGGCGCTAACCCCTGACTGAAGGCCAGCCATGCAAGCCCTACTCAGCACTCGCGGGCAGAGCCGAGAAGAACCTTCGGAATGCCCACGTCAATATCTCCTGCCTTCCTTGAAATCAGACGTTGGCAGATTTTTCTCCGTCAAGGCCCAAAGAGTAAGTGTTTCAGCGTCTCTGGCCTATGTGGTCTCTGCCACAAGCAGTTGCTGGACTCCGCAGCTGTGGACCGAAAGTAGCCGGAGGGAGGAGCACAGGAGCGAATGAGCATGGCTGTGTCTAATAAAAGTGCGTTTATGGACAACCAGATTTAAATTTTACATGTTAATCATGTACGTGTGTCATTACATCTTCTTTTGATTTTTTTTTTCCCCAACGATTTGAAAATGTAAAATCATTCTCAGCTCACAGGCTGCACAAAAACAGTCGGGAGACCAGACTGGGCCCATGGGCCGCAATTTGCCAACCGCTGCTCAAAGTGCGGAACCACGAGACCGCGTTTGCTGAGCCCCTGCTCCACAAGGCTCCCATTTCCCTGTCCAGTCACCACTCCCACCTTGGAGAGCAGCAGGACTGCCCTCGCTTTGTAATTTAGGAAGCCTGAGTTTCAGAGAGCGATGGTGACTTGCCTTCGAGTGTCCGGCTCACTGGGTTCCACCCCACCTGGGTCTGCCCCCAAAGTCTTTCTACTTCACAAGCTCCTTCCAAAAAGCCTCTCTCAGCCTCCTGAGCCCTCCTCCCTGCACCGCCTCACATGCCCGATTTGTGTGTAAACAACAGCTGTCTGTAACCTTGACTCCTTCCCCTGCGGAGGTGTATGCTGCCTGAGGGCAGTGATGAGTCTAATTCACGCCCCCAGGACTGCCTGGCCCCCCAGTCAGCCCTTCTTAGCCACTCAGCGCAGCAAACCATACAACGTGGCTGGTCTTCCTTTAAATGCAAGACTACAGACCACAAAGCACGCTCAGCACTGCCCAGTAATCTTAGCATGCTCCTCTAGAAATTTCTCCTTCTCACTCTGGGAGGAGACTTTTGCATACCTCCTCTTCTCTCCAGATCTGTCCTCCATGCCCTGCTCCCCAAGCCCCGTCGCCACCCCGCCCCTGGCTCACAGGTCGCCCTCATGCCTAAGAAGCCATTGTGGACACCCCCTTCACCGCCATGACCAAAGCCACACCCGGCCTCCTTCCGAGGCTGACCCCACCCCCTCTCCCCGCACTCCTGCCCTCCCAGCCTCACCCCCTCATGCTGCTCCCTGAACAGGCCACGCACATTCCCGACTCAGGGCCTTTGCCCGCCCTCCCCTCCCAGCCTCACCTGCCGCTGCCACTCCCTGCAGTCTGGGGCAAAGGTCTTCCTGGGCCACCCTGCTAAAACCGTCCTCCCACCTTCCCACCCTACACCGCCACCTTTGTTTTCTTCTCCGCATCTCACTCCCTGATGCTTTTCCATGTGCCCATTTGTGTCTCTCTGTTCCTCTCTGGTGACGAGGAGCGTGTGAGCCCTTCAGGGGCAAGGAGGCATTGGATCTGTTTTGCTCGGTGACGGTCCCCCCCCACCGTCTCGAACAGACAGGCACACAGAGCAGGCACTCAACACATATTTTTCTGAATGCACCAAGAGAACCCACAGCCCCAGAAAAACTTTTGCCAAACTCTCTTTCCTTAAACTGCCCGTCCCTGCAACTGTCTCCCCCTGCATCCCGGCCTCCCTTCGTGGACCAGGTCCCAGGGACCCTTCGAGGAAACCCGCTCCTCACTCTCCCTGACCCACAGCCCCCAGGAACTGCTGCTATTGGAGCCTTTTCTGGGGCCTCATGAACGTTCTTGAACTTGGGAAGCCTGGAGTGGTGCAACGCACCAGCAGCATGATTACAGGACTCCAACTGCCAGGCTCCACGGTGCCCACTTCTCCGGGAGCCCTCAGAGGCCCGGGTGGTGTCGGGCCTCCAGGGAGGAGCTGGGAGTCCTCATCGTCATCAGAGCGAGCACCTCTCCAGCTAAGCCGATAGCTCCTCGCTCAGGGCCCACCAAGAGGGCAGCTTGGGGCCCAAGAGGGGATCCCGGGTTCCACACCCCAAAGCGGGACCCGGACCGGGGTGGGGCTGGACGGTCTCCACCAGGGTCAGCTGGGTTGGGGGGGCACTGACCTCACAGTTAAGCCCAGGTTTGGCAGAAAACGCAGAACTGGCCCTGCTGACATCTCCGGCAGCACATCTGGAGGCCACTGGCAGCCCAGGCATATGTCTGTCCCTCAGACAGCCAATGGCATTGCAGTTGACAAGCCTGTCCTCTGCCTCTCCAGCCTACAGCTGCTAGAGACTCATGGACTGTGACTTTTATGTCCCCAGAGTAGGTGCCTCGCCACGGCCCAGGAGAGGCAGGTGGGGCCTGCAGTGCGTGGGGTAGGAAAGGGGCCTTGGAAGGCCCACCTCACATCTGGCTGGTGTATCACGCGATGGTGACTAGGATCAGCATATCTGTGCCACCGAGAGCTCAGCCGCCCCAGGACAGAGGAGCAGCGACCGGCCCGGTCCTTGCAGCTCCTCTCCAGAAGGCACTGAGGGTCAGAGCCAGCAGGGACTCCTGGAGTCTTCTGGGCCCACTTCCTGAGTTAAATCTGCGGGAAGCAGACCCCCAGCGCTCCTGGCGCGGCCCCCAGGGTTCCCACAGGACTGCTGGGAGTGGGCCCGGAGAGCCCTGCAGGCAGCCCGGGGGACGAAGCTCTCCATCCCTCGGGCTTGTCTCTCATCAGCCACGGGGAGCAGTTCTGACCCCAGCAGTCTGGGGCGAGCCCCCAGCATCTGCATTTTTGATAAGCCCCTCAGGAAGTGCTGAGACAGCCATTCCACCGCCAGGTGGGGAGAGGCGCTGGATGTTCTTCTTTCCTGATAAATGATTAACGGCCCAGAAGCACTGAGCGAGGCAACGCTAAGGTCTGCGTCCTTCCTCAGCTCCTTTCCCGGTGTCCGGGGTGGCTGACTCCTGAAGTGTGAGGAGGGTACAGAGGTCCCGCCTCAAGTTCTCCCTGGCTGGGAGGGCGAGGCCCCTCAGACAGGCAGGAGCTCCCCTGAAGCCACCACCCACCAGGGTGAATGTGTCCCAGCTTCGGTGCTTGGGGACGATGCCCCACTGCAAGCCACACTCCCCACACCATGAGGGGGCCTGATGCAATGGGCAGGGGGAAGGGCAGAGGACGCCCCCACCAGGCCCCCCCACACTAGGTCTCAGGGAAAACTCACGAGCATCCTATGAGCTGGCTACTATCACCCCTACTTCACAGATGAGGAAACTGAGGTTCTGAGAGACTCAGTGGCCCCCCCAGGTCACCCACCTGGTACACGGCGATGCCCATAGTCTCAGGCATTCTCAGACTCTCGCAGGGCCTGAGTCGGTGGTCACCATCCTGACTGCAGATGAGGCTGCAAACTTGACATTCTTCACAAGGGAGACAGCCTGGTGGGCTGAGGGGCAGCTGAGACGAGGGAAGGGGGGCGGTGGGCGCTGACCCAATAGGGCCCGGAGGGTACTACCCAGATCACCCCCTCTGCCGAGTGAATGGGCAGGTTTTGCTGGTGTGGTGCACCCCCCACGTCCTGCTGTGGTGTGGGAAACAGACTGAGCCTGCAGCCCGAAAGTGCTGGATGAAAGCCCATTAATAAACCTCCCGGCCAGGCCCGACCTGGGCAGCACAGGGTGCGCCGTTCATAAATCTCTGCCAGGCTCCAGCTCCTGCACCGCAGCCCTGGGGAAGGGATACTGGGCTCAAGCAGCCCCAGGAGAGGCCTGAGGGGAGCAGGGGTGTCCTCACCCTCGGAGAGGCCTTGGGACCTCTCACACCAAGTGTGCCCTCCAGCCTCGGCGGTGGAACCCACCAGTGACGTTCTCGTCCAGGGAGTCTGGAGAAGCCACACACGTCACAGTTGAGGACTATCCCTTGCCCTGGAGTTCTGGGACCTCGGGCAGGGGCTGGGCTCGTCTCTTCCAGAAAACAGGCCCAGGGGACAGCTCAGATCCTTCCCATCCCGCCCTTGTGGGGACCGATGGAAGCCCACCTGGGAGAGCCGGTGTTGCTCGTGGGAGGAACAAGCCTTCCTAGGAGAACCACTGACAGGCAGGCCCTGCCCTGTGCGCTCTGCTCTGACCGACCCCTTACCAGCCAGACAAGCCCCAGCACAATCCCCATTTTGCCAAGAAAATCCCCATTTTGGAGAAAACTGAGGCTTGCCAAAGTGAAACAGCTTTCCCAGCGTCACAGCTCTGTCAACCCAGGGACTCAGCCCCTCGGATCCCTGTGCAAGGCGACAGAATGCAAACACTTAAAAACGACACAGACGGAGGTAGGACGGGCTCAGACCCCCTGCTGCCCCCCAACTTCCTCCTCTGCTCCACTGGTCCCCAACGGGACAGCTGGCAACGTGTGGAGACATTCTGGGTTGTCACAGCTGGGGACAGTGGAAGGCAGCTGGCATCGGGCGGGTGGGAGCCGGGGACGCTGCCCAACAAGCTCACAGGAAACAGGGCAGCCCCCCGCAGCAGATGATCCGCCCGGCAGGCCAGCCGCACCCCGGCCGGGGAGTGCCGCCCACTGACAGCCACTGTCCACCAGACACACCCCCACCCTGGCTTCCGCCGCTCGGCCCCTCGGGGGCAGGGCCGGCAATACCAGCGTCCAGTGGGGTGCCCTGGCTGTGAGCGCCTGCTGTGGAGGGGCTGGGTGGGGGGCTGGTTCTCGTGTACGGGACTTCGGAAAAGGAAGGCGGCTTCAGGGTGGGACTTGGCGGTGTGCTTCTCTGGGCGGTCACCTTCCCTACCCCGAGTCCCCAGTTCTCCAACCACACACTGATCTAGGAGTTACTGTGGGTAGTCTGTGGGTATTACACAGACTGGATTAAACCCGTAAACAGTTTCCTTCAAGGAAGGGAGAGGGCCCAACGGAATCTGGGCGGGCCGGGCTCCCCGGCCCCAAGGCCTGAGGAGCAGAGCCGAGGCCCCTGAAGGAGAAACACCACCCGTGGGCTGGAGCCTCACCCCACGCGGAGCTCCCGCCGCCCTCCCTGCCGCCGGCCCCCAAAATGTTTGGGCAAGCCAGCTCCTGGTGATAAACCTCTGTGGGTCCTTCTGGTTCTGTTTCTCTGGGCGAACTCTGCCGGATACAATTTGTATCGTGATTATACATCTGCAGAATAACGCAGGTGTATTCTGGAATTGTAACAATTCCCCTCGCAGATTTGGCCAGTGGGCCCTGGAGTCAAGGAGCGTCTCCTGGGATTCCTGTTTGGCTGATTTCTTTCCCTCCCTCTCCCCCCACCCCCTCAAAAACTGATCTAGGCAAACTGGGTGAGCTGGTCCTAAGGAATTCTCTGCTCCTTGTGACAGTGAGTGTGGCCTTGGGCGCCCCCTACAGGTGGGGTGTCCTCACAACTGTCGCATCGGCCTCTCTCAAGACACGACCTCCGCACCAGGTCCGGGGAGACACACTGGGACGCCTCTCGGGCCCAGAGGTTCGCTCCCAGTGAGCACCCCAGCCTGCACAGCAGAGCTCACGAGCCCCCGCCCTCTGAGTAAGAGACGGCTCCTGCAGAGTCCCGGCCCACGGAGGGTTGTGGGTGTTCAGTCGGGGCCAATCCCCTTTCTCCTCCCCCGGGGACGAGCTGTGCTGAAGGAGGCCTCCTACTATAGAAAGTATGAGCAACATTTTAAAACCACTCAGAACGTCGGCTGTTGCCAAAAGATGTGACGGTGCTCTTCTAGGCCCGGGGCCCACCCTAAATTTAACAGCCCCGTGTTTACAAACCCCAGCCCTTGCATCTCGGAGGCTCCCTCCCATGTCCCAGCTGTCCCTCCCAGGAACTCCGTTTGGAGAGTCGCTGGCAGTGTCACCGCCAGCTGGTGCCTCTCAGAGTGGCCCTGACACTCAGCCCGGGCGGAAGAGAGGGGACACCAGGAGACCCTGCTGCTCGCTCAGGGCCGTAGGCAGTGCAGGCTGGAGGGTCCATGGAACTCCGGCACGGGACGCGGGGGGAACTCCAGCAGCTACGGAGCGGGGGGGCTGCCTGTCTCGCTCTACGCTGCCTTCCCTCCCCCCCCGCACACACACACACACACACACACACTCATACTCATGAGCACACAGGCACACACACCTCCCCAAAACGCAGCTGTCCTCCAACCGTTCCATCACACTGAACAACAGCTGAGAATGGGAAGAAACACAGCCCCCTGATGGGACAGAACACAGATCACCACGGATGCAGACAGCATGCACGAGAGCGGGGAACCCGACCCTCGCTGGGACCCTGCCCCCCTTCCTCACAGCACTGCTCCCCCAGAGTTCTCGACTCCACGCACCAGGGCTGCTGGTTAACCACTGGGCACCGGGCACAGCCCGGCGTGTCCGGTTCAGCAGGTCTGGCGTGGGGCCCAAGGGTCCGCACTTCTAACGGGTTCCCCAGTGAGGCTGCTGCTGGGCGTCTCACTGAGGGATTCATCACTTCGCAGCCAAGCTAAGTCGCTGCCTCCCGAGCCACACCCGCGCTGAAGCCAAGCAGGGAGGGGGTGGGCTGGGGGCGAGGCAGATGCCGGGGCTGAGCCCTGCCAACGCCAGGCTTTCTGACAGCTGCAGGAAGTGACAGTTGACAGCCGGATAGCAGAGAGACAGCAAACTATAAAAAGCAGACGTAAGAACTCAAAAAGCAAAGCAGTCTGAAACCATCTTGGTGGGATACAGTGATTACATGCCGCTAAATAAATCCCAAGGAAGCACTCTCTCACAGCACCAGGGAGGCAGGATATTCACGGAGAGGGCCCTGAAGGGTGAGGATAGCCACAATCCACCTGCTTGAGAAGGCAGGGAAACATCAACTTGACTTTGTCAAAAAAAAAAAAAAACCTACATCTAATTGGTTGGCAATAAAATCAACTGGGTGCTCAATGGATTATAAACTTGGCAATCTGGAAAATTCTCCTCCATGTACTAATTCATTTACCTCATTACACAGGGTTTTGCTTTGCACGTGCACCTGTGTGTGTGTGTAGCTGCACGTACGCACACGGGTGGATCTCATCTAAATGCCGCCCTCACGCTGACTGCTGCCCTTTCTCCGCTCTCACCTGAAACATCATTTCCTCCTTGACCCTCAAGGCTAAGTCCCCAGCTAAAGCCCCTGTGGATGTGCCAAGGCTTCTCTAATTGCTCCAACCGGGACTCCTTGCAGAGTGTGAGCACTGTGGGGGAACTGGGCGGGGACTGCCTTCTTTCTAGGTGTCTCCACTGCCTAACAGAGCAAAGCATAGTAGGTGCTCAGTAAATGGATGCTGACTGTATAAAATACCCACTTTGCTGCTCTCATGGCAGCACCCCCCCCCCAAAACTGCCTCCTTCGCCAAGAGAAAGAAAAAGTAGGTCAGGGAGCACGAGCCCACGCTTCAGGCAGCCCCACATTCTGAAAGCCTGTGTGGCTTGTGCTTATTCCTGCTAGCGAGGGAGCACAGCAGTGCTCCAGAGCGGAGAACCGCCCCTCCCGGCTCCAGGTTTTAATCAGACGTTGGGTACTCGAGGCGAAGCGGGACACAAACTCAATTAGATCATCCCTCTCCCAGTCTCCACCCCCAGACTGTTCCTGATGAAGCCATCCCCTGTCCCTCCGCCACCTCCCAGACCAGCCCACACAGGCCCTGGGCCCCTCCTACCCTCCACTCCAAAGCGACCGCCCTGTGGAGGACAGGGCCCGGCAGCCCCGGCCCAGAGCACCAGCAGACAGAAAATGGAGTGCAAAGCTGACTGTCAGAGAAAATGGGGCTTTCCACAATTGACTCATTTGCCTGTAAATAAAGAGCATAAATAAGAATCAGCATGAGCTGACCGTGAGCAGGAACGCCCCATGGGCTGGTGGGGAAGTAGAAACAGTTCCCTCCCCACAGAACTGGCTGCATTAGCCAAGCAGGACTCAGGACCTCGGAGCCCCCTCCCCGCCCCACCACAGCCCCCGGCCTGACCCCCATCCTCGATCTCGAGAAGAACCCCACGAATGCAAACATGCCAGTGGAGAAAGACCTAGCAGCTGCCTCAACCCATGAAGATGGCCTTCCTCATTTCTTTCTGGGCCCGACTCAAATGGGCTACGGTGTTCCCAGAACTCCTACCCAGAGCGTTTGTCCAAGGCAGAATATCCCTTCGAAGGCGGTATTGTTTCCTGTTCACCACAGTCTCCCAGAGGCGCTTCCTTCCTCCTGGGCTGTCTCAGTAACAAATGCTCTAAAATCCTGTTGACTCTCAGTCACAAAAGACTACTTCCCGCACACGAGGTGTGTCTGACACAAGTCAGTTGCAGCTTGGCTCCAAGAACGGGCCTGCAAGAGCAGCCTTCTCTGGAGATGGACTGTCATCAGGGCAGGACAATGAACTTGGCCTTAGCTACGCTGCCTCTGACAGCTTTCTCATTGGCTAGAGCACGTCGCATGGCCACGCTCAGGTTCAGAAAGATAGGGATGTATAATCCTCCGCAGGGAAGAGTATAAAGAGAAGAACCCCGAATAGGAGTTGACTAGTTACATGATCTTCTGTAACGCTTGACGCCCCAGGCTCCCATTACCCTTCTCACACTCGGTTATAAGTCACCTCCGACACCACCCATACTGTCGTCACCCACGGCAGCACTGTCCTCCACCACCACCACCACCACCCCTGCCACCAGCCTCCCACGACCACTCCACCAGCCTCGTCAACAGTGTGGTGTCACTATTACCACCCGCCTTCACCCAGGGCCCCTGCAGAGGAGGCCCTGCCTGGGAACAAACATGTCCCGCAGAGGGCAATCCCGGGAAAACGAAGACGGAGCAGGGAAGGAGGGAGAGCAACGAGAAGGGGTATTTAAGAAGCAGGTCATCTTCATAACAAAGCAATGAACCATTCCATCTTGCATGTCATCTTCACGTCTTAATGGCTCCTCCTCTGCACCTCTGCACAGGTCATTGTGGGGAGCGACGGGGAAGTCAGCTGTTGACTCCTTCCTGGTCCACCTCCCACGGGTCAAGGTCAACCCTATTGAGCATTTACTCCCTTGACCTTCTGAGAGCTATACCCCGGTCTCCCGGGACAAACTGTAGAAAAGCCAGAGCCCCTGAGGGTCCGGGACACAGCGGTGAGTCCCTTGGTTCACAGCACTGTCTTCTCGGGTCCAGAGCAGGCTTCTCTGCTGTGGGAATCACGTGGTGAGCTCTTGCTCAGTCTGCTCAACTGGAGAACAAAGCAAGCGGCCAAGGCCAAGGCCAAAGGGAGCTGTGGCCACGTAGACATGGGGTAGCATCGAAAGGAGTCCAGTTCACCCTGACCCTTGTGCCTTTCAGGTCCATGTGGTGCCATTCGTGTACGGTACATATGGCACGTCAGAACAAGATGCCCTCCATCCTCAAGTCTTCCTCCAAAGAGAGAGGAAGGTCCAGGTCTTCGAGGTGACGCAGCTGTGCGTTGTACGAAAACGTACAGCACGATCGGCCCGTGGGGCCCCCCACCCTTTGTGCTGCTCCTGTCACAGATGCGCCTTCTACGCAGCAAACCCTTGTTTCCACTTGCAGGGCTGTCTTTGAAATAGTGTAAGGAAAAGAATCTCTCCTCCCTCCTATCGTTGCCGTCGTCAGCACTCTCTCCTCCCTCCTGTGGGCTCACGTCCCCATCTGGCATCGGTTCCTCTTCTCAAGGCCGTCTTTCAGCGTTGCTGGGAGTGCGGGCCCCGCGGGCCTCATCTGCCTGCGGATACTTTGGGTTTTGCCTTCATTTTACATAGTTACTTAGCCTTCATTTTGTTATTCTAAATTGATGGGATTTTTTTTTCTGATTTTACATGTGTCATTCCATTCTCTTCGTGAAATGTGTTTGCAAAGTCAAGCTGTTATTCTTATCCTCACCCCCCCCCGTACCCTGCCTTTTTAGACTTTTCATCTGGCTGCCTCTAAGACATTCTTATTATCTAATGCCTTCATTACTTTAATCGTGCGTGTTTTCTATTTATCTTCCTCGGGGTTTGCTATCCTTTCTAAATCCATAAATTGCTGTTTTGATAAAAATGAAAAAATTGTGGTCAATATTTGTTCAAATTTTTTTTCTACCCCATGCTCTTGTTTTTTACTCTCCCTCCCCCTCCCCCTCCTCCTCCTTCTTCTCCTTCCTGGGACTCCAAGTACACGTATTCTGAACTCTTTTATTTATATATATTTTTTTCTGTTTCAGTTCCGATGATTTCTACTGACCTGCCCTGAGGTTCATTCATCCTCTTTTCCTTCCAAGTTTCTGTTAACCTTGTGCACCTGAATTTTTATTTTGGGTGCTGTATTTTTGTGTGTTAGCGTCTCCATTTGGTTTGGTTTTACAGTTTTCATATATCTCTTGAAATTTCCCTTCTCCTCACCCATGACATCATTTTTTCCTGTAGATTCTAACATATCTGTCAGAATTATTTCCAAGTTTTATCTGCTGAAACTGACATCTGGAGCAGTTGTTGGTCTGTTTCTACTGATTGGTCTTTCTCTTGACAATGGGTCCCATTTTGCTGTTTCTGCTCATGTCTAGTAATTTTTTAATTACATCCTGGACGTTGTGGATGATATGTCATGAAAACCCTGGATGCTGTATCTTCATTAGAAGATTATTAATATTGTTCTGTCAAGCAGTTAATGACTGGCAGAAAATCTTCATCTTACAGAGACTTAATGTTAAGCTTTGTTAAAACAGGTCTTTCCAGCTTCTTCCATTCTCCGAAGGAGCAACCCTTAGTCTTTGCAGGTGTCCTTACTCCTGGAGCTTGGCCCCTCTGCATTTTAACAGAAAAGCTGAGGGGTCTGTCAAGCTCTTCGAACTCGGCAGTGCTGGAACCCCAAATCCTGTGTCCACAGCACTGGGAAGTTGCTGGAACACCTGCTCAGCACAAGCCCTAGAGCTTTCTTCTGGGGCCCTTGGGCTCCTGCCCTGTGTCTTCACAGACCAGGAGTCAACTGTAGACTTGAGGAGATATATGCATATCTGGGGGCTCCCTTCACACGACTCCCTCTTTTCCTAGATACCCCCCCATTCAATGTTCAGCCCTCCTGGAGGCCCTGAACTCCAACCCCTGCCTCCTCAGTGCATTAGGAATTCTGTACGAGCTGTTTCTGTATGACTGGGGAGTGTCCTGGGGGGGGGGGGCAAGGAAACAGGGGTCTCACCGAGGGTGCTCCCTTCTGTCATGGGTCGCAGCCCCTCCCGCTTCTGCCTGCTTCTCATCACTCTACAGCACCGTCAAACAATCATTTTTCTTTTCTGTTTTCCCAATAACTCAAAATTACTGTCATTGGGACAGTTAGTCTGACGGAGGGTCCTCCGCAACCAGAAATCTTTTGAAGCGTTTTATCGTACAACTGAAGCAGCATCCTAGTCAGCGGGATCCCAGCCCTCCAGATTTCTGCCATTCGTCTGGGGACGGAAGTCCATTGGGTTCCGGTCGGCCACGGCAAGTCCTGCGGTTGATAATCCAGCGCTGGGACTGCAACCGAGGGTTTATGCTGACGGTATCAGGAGCAGCTTCACAGGTCTTCTCCATAGACACTGGCCACCCACGGCTCTCTGTCTTCGTCCCTGGATGAAGACAGTGCCCAGACCACGGCCACCTTCAATTTTTCACTGTTTAAACTAAGAACTCCACTTAAAATATTCTAGCTGTATAATGATCCTATTTCCACACATGGCTGAATACATTCATCCCTTCCTGACACCACTGTCATTCCACTCCCTGGCACGGGTGCTCCTTCACTAACCTCTCCCCTCTGCACCCTGTTGATTATATTCCTCTCTTCAACCACCATTCGAAGAATCTGAGACGTCCTCACCAAACCATCTGCCTTATTCCCCACCGTGCGTGCACACGCACGTGCCCACAGAGACACACACACCTTTCACAGCCAGTAAAGGCAGATGTTCCAAACTTTTACACCCTTCCCCCACACCCCCCAGGGAAAGGCTGAGAAGATTCTAAACAATTAGTAATGGAGAAAATGGATGTGTGCTTGGAACAGGGTGTCTGCCTGACACCAGACCTCAGAAGGGAATTTCGAGACGCCCTCATGAGCTCGTTTGGTTGCACGTCGCCCAAACAAAGCGCTGTACTTGTTAATGAGTGTGTCAATGGCCCTGTAACTTACTCAGTGAAGACCAATTCATAAAACATTCATGTTCCATTACACAGGATTTCCTCTGTCTCTTTGATGGGAATCTTTCTCTCTGGGGAGAGACTAAGAATGGGAACGGGAGAAGCTTTTTTTAAACCTGGGTTCCTGGATCACACCTCTGCTAAAGTTAAGAGGAGATGAAGAGCGAATGGGCTTTGGTAGGAGTCAGACCTAAACTTAAGTCTCCACTCGGCTTCTTACTAATTCTGTAGCCTTGGGCAAGTCGATCGTGAACAATAATAGCGAACACAGATAGAACATTAAGCACTCAAATGCTTTCAAAGTTTTATTTCACTTCATCCTTATAACCCCCTGTTGAGGTAGCACTATTACTCCTGTTTCACGGATGAGAAAGCAGCATCATAACAACCTGTTGACGGAGCCCTGCCACAGGGAACAGACTTTACCCATGGTGTCTGGTCCTTGGCTTACAAATGCTGTGCATCGGATGAGAGAGGCCACAGGTTTGCGCCTCTGGGTCTCAGTGTGCGGTTGGCCCTACCTCCTGGCCGTGTTAGTTCTGGCTTTGTGGCTTGCAGGCTTGGGTCCTGGGCCATTTAGAGACTCTGCATGCTTGTCAATGTGCTAGGTTTGTTTTCTACTGCTGTGTAATGCACGGCCACAAACACAGGGGCTTGAAAGAGCGCACATTTATCATCTCATCAGTCCCACGGGTTGAGAGTCTACCACATTGTAGCGAGGTCCCCTGCTTGGGACTTTGTGGAAATCAAGGTGTCGGCCCGCGGTGTCTTCTTCACGAGGCTTGAGCGGGGAAAGACCCTCTTCCAGCCTCTCTCAGGCTGTTGGTGGAACTCGTCTCCCTACAGCCCTGTGAGTAAGGTCCCTGCTCTGTCCCCTGTCAGCTGGGGCCCACTGTAGCCCCTAGAGCCCGCTTTGGGGTCTTTGCCCTCTCTACAATTTGAGAGTTTGCTCCTTCAAGGCCAGCAGAAGGGCATCTGCTATTCTTCCTACGTATTTTAAGGGGGTAATCTGATTAGGTCAGGCCCACCCAGGATAAATCTCACTTTTGATTAACTCAAAGTCAACTAGTTAGGGGTCTTGACGAGAGCAGCAGAATCCATTTTGACATATAATGGGACGTCATCCCATGAGTCATATCCTGACAGAGTTGACGTCCCTCCCCACACTCAGACACAGGGGATTCCACACAGCGTGCACACCAAGAAAACAGACTCTCGAGGACCGTGGTGGAACTCTGCCTCCCACGTTGCCAAAGACCGAATGTGTGTGCCCCAAAATCCATACGCTGCCGACCTAGAGAACCTAATCCCTAATGCGGATGTGCCGGGAGGCGGGGGCTTTGGGGAAGTGGTTAGGTCCTGAGGGTGCAGCCCTCATAGATGGGATTAGTGCCCTGGTACAAGAGCCCTTGGAGAGAGCGCCCTTGCTCTTTTTACCTTGGGAGGACACAGGGAAAAGGTATCAGGCTACACCCCGGCAAGCAGGTCCCGGACAGACACAGAGTGGGCAGGTGTCTATCTCAGTCTTTCCAGCCTCCCAAACTGTAAGAAATGCACTTCTGTTATTTGTAAGCTGCCTAGTCCACGGTATTTTTGTTATAGCTGCCCAAACGGACCAAGACACACCTAGGCTATTTCGCTTGTCTTCGCTTGCTAAAACCTGGCAAATGAATTCTGTTGTCTTCAGATGAACCCTGAGAAAAACAGTACGTAATAGAAAGAGCACTAGATCTTGGAGGAAACGAAAAGAAAGGACTGGTAAGCGGTCTGACCTGCTGGCGAAGGACCCAGTTACCAATAAAGGGCGTGAGGCCGCCAGTGGCTAAGCCTCAGCAACAAAATGATTCCTAGAATGCAACCTGTGTCCGCCTGAAATGAAGAGCACAGTGGGAACCCTGGTGGTCAGGGTGGCAGCCACGAGAAAACATGACCGGTGGCGTGAGAAACACAAACACTGTGAATAGACTGGGATCTATAACTGCACTAGTAAACTTAGAAAATTAAAATTAAAATTCTGGGCTTTCGGTTTTCGACTCCAAGTATGTCAGAGAATCAGGGAGTTTCTATGACTACCCAGAAAGAATGAATCTCTCATCTCGAGCGGGACCGAGGTAACTAAAATCAATCTCAGGGTCTGCTGTTGTTTCTGTAATGACACCGGAGCTTGAACGCAAAGCCCTCCCACGGCCTTTGAAGCGGCAGTTGTTAGAAGAGTGCAAGGTCTCCAGAACTGGAACAGCAGCGAGCGCCAACTCAAGAAACAAGGGAAGCCGATACACACCAACAGCGTGAATGAGTCCCACATGCGTTATGATGAATGAAAAAAGCAAGTCTCAAAGGGCTACATCCTCTAACATGATTCCACTTCCACGACGCTCTGAAAAAGGCACCACTGTAGTGGCGGCGGACAGACGGCCGTTCCGGGACTGCGGGGTGGAGGGAGGCTGTGACTAGACAGGGGTGTGACTATAAGTAACGCTGGTACTTCACTACGGTGGTAATTACGTGACGCTCTGTGTGTTCGAACTCAGAACCATACACCCCCCCCTAAAAAGAGTCCATTTTACGATATGTTAATTTAAATATTTTTAAAGAGAAACACGTGTGGTAATGGAGTTTCGTGGACCTGGAACAGAGGGATGCACATAACAGGAGCCCAGGCCGACGTTCCGTGTGTGAACACCTATCAGAGATTCCAAATGCACAGTACTGACTCGAATAACTGGCAAGAATCTCACTGATATGCTCGGTAGATAACTAAAACTAGAGTCAACAGTAACTGCTATGAATGTGAAATGCCAGCAAGAGTTGATTAAACACAGAGGAAAGAACAGAAGAGCTGGGGAGATAAGAATGTGAGGGCGCAGTTATCGCGTGCTCACAAGTTCCACCCCGAAAACAGTCCGCGAGAGAGGTGAGAAGACAAGCCCGTCACCGTGGAACGGAGAACTACACGGATGACCCAGAGCCCCAACACCCTTTAAAATCACCCTAGGAACTACCCACGCCCGGGGGAGCGCACCGGTGGGAAGGGCTGCCGTGGCAGCGTGCTCCCTGATTTAAGTGACAATGATTGAAACTTGGAACAACGAAGGTCCAGTGGAGGAACCCAACTACCTGAGAGAAGGCCGGTGTGGTGACCACGACGGCTGCAGAGCCAGAGTGCCCAACACAGTGGCTACGTCATCTACAGGGATCTGTGGGGATAGTTAGGCCTCTAAAGAGAATGCCAGGCCGAGCAAGCGGAGAAGGTTGATCTGAGCCCCGACTACAGACACTCACTGCCTCTCCCCCGACTCCCAGGCCTGAGTGAGTTCAAAGAGCCGCAGCTTTCCCAATGCAGAGGAGACTGGGTTCCCTTAAAAACAACTATGTAGTAACATCACAAGAATGTATCAACAGCTCCCGCCTGATGGTTACCAAAGGATTGTGGAGTACGGCGCAGGGTAATTGTGCACTAGGAGAAAAGGAATTCCTAGGGCTTTGGAGGACCCCTCAGTGCTGACTCCCACCCCTGGCCACACCCACCATCACCATGGGCCCCGGCTGAGGCTGTGGAAGTGGGGTTAGTGGAGCTGGACGTGAGTCCCTCTGGGCTCCTCCACATTCGTGACTGGAGCTGACACAGGGGGCACTCACCACGAGGCTGCCAGCTTCGTGCAGGATGCCAAGTGAGCGAGGGCTCCGGAGCAGGCCTGGGTGCGGTGCAAGGCTCTGCCCCTGGGACGTCTGCACCGGGCAGATCTGTGGCTGGGGGCCAGGTGGAGCCTGGGGCCCACCCCGACGGGAGCACCACGGCGGAGGCACCTGGGCTTTGCAACAGGCCCCGTGCGCCCTTGCGGTGGGCTGGTGTTCTCAGCCGTTCCCCGCTGGGCTACGCAGTTCCAGCGGTCCTTGCTGGACTTTCTGGTCAGACGTCCGGGCTCTGATTCCCTGGTCAGACTGCACCATCGACTTGAATCTGTAGATGAGCAAAGCGCGGGTTTGGAACTGGGTCTTTCTGGATGGAAGTGCTGCTGGGTGTGAGCCCCTCCCCAGTTCTGCGCCACAGACCCCCAGGGCCGGGGCTGTGCAGAGTGCCTTGTAACTCCTGTGGGGTGTGACTGCGTGGGGCCCCTAAGAAGCAACCCCCAATGCTGAGATGCCCCCGGTGGGCTCCCTTTTCCCAGTGGAGGAGCCACAGGACCCAGGACTCCACTCAGTGTGGTGCTGAGCAGGCCTGGGGGTGGGGAGACGTGGCCCGCGGTGGCCCCGGCTCTCACCCTGCTCCGGCAGTCGGCTGGGTCTCCGTGGTGCTTCAGTCACAGCCTGTGTCCTAGACACTCTCAGTGGTAACTGGTCCACAAGGAGTTGTTAGCTGTTCTGTTGTGAGGAAGGGCGACGTCGGGAATGGTCTGTGTTGCCATCTCGGTGACGTCACTTCAACAGTTGGTGGCTAGTTATTTACCCTGGCAGAGAAGAACATCCAACCGTGAGAAAACTGGAGGCTTTGCAATGGAGCTGCCCATCATGAGCTAGGGACTGTCTGTCACCCAGCACCAGGGTGACACTTCATGAGTACATGGAAGTGGTAGATAATAGAAAAACTGAGCTGCTCCAAATCCAATAGATACAAGAAAACCACGCTCCCTCCCCATTTTCATCCCTTCTTTAACCCCCGCCTAGAGCTCAGAGCTGTTCCCTGTGACTGGCTGACTGCGAAGGTAAAAACCAGAGGGCCTGACTTTTAGGGAGGGTGCAGCTCATGCTCCGCTTTGTTTGCAAAGGGACAGGCCCTGGGGTAAGGATCCTCTAGGGCCCGTAGATGTGTCAGAGCTGGAGGTGACAGGACCGGAGGACCGATGACAAGCAGCAGTGGGGAGGAGGCGTGTGGACGAGCCCTCAGGATAGCAGACACAACACGCAGTCCTGTGAATGCCAAGGCCTCTTTCTCCAGCCCCTATGTTTGCTCCATGGGCTTGTAAAAACCTGGCCACAGAGACAGAGATGGACATTGTGCTGAGCTTAAGCCGTGGGCTGCCCAGGCCATGCCCCTGCCAAGCACACAGCTTGCCAGGGGTCATGACCACCTTGGATCCCTGACGAGTCCCGAACCACTGGGCAAACACCCCCCCTCTGGGCAGACAGGTGGCATTGTAACCTTCTCCATGGAGGGGACAGTAGTTGTTCTCACTGGGACAGACAGTTATTATAGTCACAATTTGCCTTCGATTTTGGGTTGAATTGTTCTCCTCAAAATTTATAAGTGAGGCAGACCCTGACACCTAGTACCTTCTAATGTGATAGCAACTGGAGATAGAGCCTTTAAAACGAGGCTGTTAGGGTGTCCCTGATCCAGTTTGACTGGTGTCCTTACCAGAAGAGGAAATTTAGACACACGGAGAGACATCAGGAGCACATGAGACACCAGACAGAAAGCCCAAGTGGGGACACAGCAAGGAGGCAGCCATCTGAGAGCCAGGGAGAGAGGCCTCCAAATGAACCAGACCCGAGGACACCTCGACCTTGGACTTCTAGTTTCCAGAACCGTGGGAAAATACATTTCCATCACTACGCCACCCAGTCCGTGGTCCTTTGCTATGGCAGCTGGAGCAAGCAAACATGCACTGGTCTCCCCGGCCTTCCGTCGCGCAACAGCAACGGGCCTTAGAGAATGGAGAGATGCCCTAGTAAAATTACGGCAGCAGCGAGAAACGACACCTGGTGAGGTTGAAGTGTTGCCCTACCAAATGTAGCGTGTGGCTGTAAGCTGGCAACGACACCCTAAGGGTGGATGTCGACCGAAAACCAGGATGTTACTGCGGGAAAAGAGAACGGAGGCTAAGCAGATGGGAACCACAGCTGTCCACTCGACAGGCAGTCCTGGCCCCGCCCTCCGGCTACGAGTGCGACGGTGGCCGAGAAGGCCCGGATGCCTAGTCTGAGGCCCATGATCTTGGGAATCCCCCTTCACTTGTCTGGGCCTCGCTCCTCTCCTTTGCCGAATGAAGAACTAACGAAGCCTGCCTCGCAGAGATGCAACAAGAGAGAATTCATCCGACCCCTTGGAGACCTGCAAAGCGCTCCGTGATGTGAGTGCAAGGGATCGCCTTTCCTGCTCCTAGGAAACCAGGGTGAGCTGAGCACAGCCCCTCCCATTGCAAATGATAGGGCAACTGAGGTAGATGACAGATAAGACAAACAGACGAGTCTCCCTTGGAACCACTGTCACCTGCCCCTCACCACACAGAGGCCCCCTCCACCTCTGAGTAGGCTGCTGCTGAACGAAGCTGGCTGAACTCTTCCCTTCACTGGGTTAGAGCCAAAGTAGCAGGTGACCAGTGACCCGGGGCTTAGACCGTAAGTGTGTGTGACACAGGATCTCTCACTGGGAAAGGAATTGGACAGAAACGCAAAGGTCCCTGCTGAAGAAAATTATCGTAGCAATTATTAGGGTAACAAAAGTTGGAAAGTAAATGCCGCGCGCAATAAAGGATTGATTGTATAATTACACCAATTATGGCATTCGTCTCTTCGGTGGCGTGCCAGGAGGTCATGGAGAATGATGATATGGATATTATAAAGAATGACAGCCAGGGTGTGATAGATGGAAAGGCATATACAGCGTGATCCTGTTTTTATCAAACAATCAATCATATAGATGTGTTTGCAGGCACAAAGACTGAAGAGATACACAGTGGAGCCTCACCAGCACACATGCACTTCACACCCCCGAATTCATCTCTACGTGTGCCATGGGGGCGGGGGGGGGAGGCGCGGACAGCTGCAAGGGTGTGGACCTGACCTGCGGCTGCTGCAGCCTCCGTCCCTCTCAGTCCCCACTGCCTTCCAGAAGGTGAGCACCTCCGTGCGGAGTGTGACGCTGGTGTTTCACAGTGTGCTTTTCTCGTGCCCCCTGTCTCCTCCACGCAAGCCAGCCACTTGTTCTGGGGCTCAGCCAACAACACGGTGATCTGGTCGATCCCAGTGGGAAAGGGGTGCCTGGAGTGGACGGTGCTATGAGGGACGCAGCCCTGGGGAGCTGTCCAGGGTGCTATTTCTCCTAAGGACCGACTTTGGATCCTGGCGTAGGATCCCGGGTCAGGTCCCGCCCAATAAAGTGTGTACGGCGGGGATCTCCAGGTGAAACTGTTTCTCCTTGCCTTCATGATAACCTGATCTCCAAGTTTCCTAAAGCGGACAAGTATTTACAAAACATATTTTAGGTGAGGCCCCTGAGCCAGAGGACACTGACCGAGCACCCCCCAGAGGCTCCGCGGGGAGAGCTCTGCTTTGCCAGCTCACAGAGGCAGCTCCCCGTCAGGCCTCTGCAGAGCCGGCCCTCCTTCTGCAGCAGTTTTCAGAGCTGCTCTGCCCCCGCCCCCCACCTCCTTATCAACAAGGATCTCCACGGGTTATAGCATTAGGCCAGGCTGGGCAGCTCTGGATGGCTGCAGGGCCCGGGGTGCCAGGCGGCCCGGGGCCATTTCAGCCCATCGCTCCCGGGCTCCATCAACCCTTGTTAATCCTCATTACCAGCCGAGCCCAGACAGGCTGCCTCCATGCTGGGCCCTTGATTTTTCTATTTCGAGAGGGTTACTCGGGCCAAATCATTAAATCGAGTTACGCCCCTGATGTCTTGGGCTCACAGCGCTCTGCAGTCCCTCCTCTTCCCAGTCCCCACAGGCTAGGGGTGGTCCCCCGCCGCACGTGACAGGACAAACGCACCCCACATGCTCACGCACATGCAAACACACGCTTGCCCTGCACTGACCTGAATAAGCACCCTCGGTCGCGGGGACACAAACATCCACACTCAGGGGGCCTCAGGGGTCACGAGAGCCCCGGTTCGCTGGCCGCCTGGAGGCTTCTGGCGCATCGGAGAACGAGGAACCGCCACCCCCAGCCCCCACATTTGTTGCTGTTCTAAATGTTTACATGGAACAAATTATCATCATGTGTTTCAGACGCAATTAGAATCGTGTTACCCACCAACTAACGGCAGGATTTATGAACTGTTAATGCTTAGGGCCCTGTAGGCAGCACGCTTGGGTAACGCAATGTGCTTAGTGTGTGATGGATGTCTTTTCCTCTCCCCCTTGTCGGCGCGTCTCAGACTGCGAGTGCGGCCCCGTTTGGAGACAACATCGACAGCCCGCGGCCAGGGTGTGGCCCGGCCGAAAGGCTCCCAGCAGTTCCTGAACACGCACACGAGCACCCACGGGACGACCACATCTGCAGGGGGAACCCGGAGTGCTGGGGCCTGCTGGTCCCCTCAGTCACCTTTGGACAGTCCTGGGAATGTCTCAGAGCCAAGGGGGGCTCTTGGAGCCTTCTGACCCAGCCCTACTCAGGACACAGCTTCTTTGGTCACCCCCTGGCTGGGTGGCCACGCTACCTCAACACAAGCTCTTCCAACGCGTTGCTGACCCGGCAACCTGGACCAGCTCCGGGAGGAAGCGATGTGAGCTGGCTGCCCCGGAAGTCCAGCATCAGCATCCTCAGCCTCTTCCATGGAGAAGCCGTGGGATATGGATGACTGGCGCTCCGGCTGGGCTTCTCTTCTGTCCCCCCATGTCTGGGAAAGTGTGGCACACTCGCACACTTGCTCACACACACGCACATGCTCACACACACATGCACACACACACTTTGAAAGACAGTGTGCTGTCGGGGGAAGACCCTGGTTTGAAGCTCTCTTCCTTGCTTAGGAGTGGTCACTTAAAGTTATTTGTCCTCTCTGAGTTTCGGGTTTCTACATCTTGAACGTGGATCTGGGAGAAACCTGCCCCCGAAGTAAGCTGTCGGCAGGATCTCCCTGCGGGGTCTACACCCACCGAAGTGCCTGGTGCATCATTTCTTTGCTGCCCCTGATGCGTGGGACTCGCCGTAATGAGGCCTGCCCTCTTGGGGGAGAATACCCTAAATTCAAAGACGCACTGCTTGTTTGTGCAACATGGAGCAAAAACATCAAAATGGGACTCCGATGTCTAAATTCCAGATTCAGCTCTGCCACAAATGAGCTGTGCGTGACTGGCAAGGCTTTAAGTACACTCAGCCTCTGTTTGCCCATCTGTGAAGGGGGCACACTCACTGGAGGAAACCCTGGGGTTCTTTCCACATTCGGGGTTCTAGCCCTAGTGTGCTGGGCCCCCGGCAGCTCTTGGAGATGGAGCCCTGCTGTCGTTGTACCCCAGGTCCCACCTCCCCCCGCCTGCTGGGAGCAGGACCAGAAAAGCAGCTGCATGACCTGCTTCCCCAAGGCCACCCGCTCCCGGTGATGCTGCCGCGGCCTGTCCCCCACGACCCTGAGTAGCACGGCTCGAGAGGGCCTGCAGAGAGGCCCCGCGCATCAGGCACGGGCGCTGCCGTTCTGGCCAAGAGTCAGGCTACCCTTCGTGATAAAACCATATTCAGAACGGTGCTCAGTGGCTGCCGTGCTAACCGAGCATTTCAAATGGCTTTGCCTGATGGGCCTCCTAATGAAAGGGCTGAAATTTTCAGAATTATTCCATAAAAGATGTGTTCAATTAAAGTGATTCCATTTCTAAAGGTATTTGTCCCTTCGTGAAAGCAAGGCCGTGCTTTTCTAATTAAAAGCCAATTATTTGCTAATATGCCCGTCTCGGTGCTTCCGGCACAACGAGGCGGAGGGAGCGGGAGGGCCCGGTGGTGGCGGTGGCAGAAACCCAAGGGAAAAGACGAGATGGGCACTCCTCAGAGGCCGCGGCTGGCGCCTGCTGTTGTCACTCTCTCCACAAGCATCCCAAGCATTTTAAAAGGGAGATTTTAACCCACCCGCATAGACTAGACCATGTCACTACTCTGCTCAAGACCCTTCACGGGCTCCCAATCACACGGGATATGCACAAAACTGTCAGCAGGGCCGGCGAGGACCGATCAGGTCCCTCTCCCTCTCTCCAGCCTCATCTCTCATGACCTGCTCCCTGACAGGGGCAGAGTTCAGGGCGTGGGGGTGGGGGGGGACCAGGCTTCCCTCCATCAGCCCCTGGAGTGCACCCGGTCTCTTCCTGCCCCAGAGCCCTCGTCAGGAAAGGCCCTGCCAGGCGCTGCTGCAACTCTTCCTGGCAGAGCCCTCCCTGATCACTCCCCCAACCCCAGTCTTCTTTTTTCCTTTAGAGAAGCCACCACGAAAGCAGACCTTAGATTCCAGAGATACGAGCGAATACCAGTGAGAAGGCAGCACGAGGTCAGCAGAACAAGGACGAAGTGTTCAGGACCACGATGCCGGGATCGATTGTACTTCTTCCTGGGACAGAAGCTGATCTCACCCTTACTGCTTGCACCACAATAAATTTCTGATGACAGGACGGTTCAAACGTATACAGTAAAACCACAGATGTGCCAGAAGAACTTGTCCATTTGGGGCTCGGGAAAGGCCTCTTTCAAAGCACGACGGGGACGCAGAAACTGCGATAGAAAAGACCGATCACACTAACCTCACAAAAACTCAAAGGGCGCTTTACAGGGGGGAAAAGGGAGAGTCATTGTAAGAGGGACACGTGGCAGGGAAGCACGAGCAACACGCCGCACAGGCAGCGGGCGATTCCCCCCCCCCCCCGGGAAGGGCTTCAGCAACCAACACGGTCAGCAGTCCGGCGGGGAAACCCTGACGTGAATAAACAGTTACCAGTCCCTGAAATAAAATGGATGCCGAATATTAAAAACTGACATACCATTTTTACTCACCAGGTTGGCCACGCTGGCCAGGCTGAACAGCAGACTGTTGGCGACAGCGTGAAGAGATCCACACGCTCGTTTCGTTCCCTTTCCATGCGCGCAACCTTTCCAGACGCAATGAAACCGTAACATTTAATATGGACTAGGCTTTCGTCCAGCAACCCCAACGCCAGAAAACCATCCCGCAGATCCGCTTACCCACAGAGAACATGACATACGTGTAAGAACGTTCACTGCGGCATGGCTGAAAATCCAAAATACTGGAAACAAACTAAATACCCTTTGATATGAAAATAAATCATGCCATGAATTATGGCATAACCCTTCCCGTTGACCACTACCCGGCCTTTACAGTGAATGAGGCGGCTCCCACGCGCTGACCGACGCGGAGCATTCTCTAAGATACTGTAGAAGGTGGAAAAGCAAGTTACCGAAGGGGTGCACGCCACGCAAGCACACGTGTTTAAACATGAAAGAACACGCATGCACGCACTTTCCTGCGCACCGATTACCTCCAGAAGGAGACCCAGGGGGCGGGTGACCCCGGCAGCCTCCCAGGAGGGGAACCAGGGCGGGGGAGGCTCCGCTGTGACTGCACAGCCCGCTGCAACTCTCGGGTTTGGTTTCATGCACTCCGCATCCAGATGAATTCTTGATTAAGAATAAATGAATTAAAAGCCACTTCACAGAGGGTAAACACCAAAACAAAAGCAAAGAAAGCAGACACACAATGCCGCCAGCGACTGTGTGGTGGCACTAACAGTCTCTTTCACCCAATCTTTGTATTTTTCTAGATTCAAACCCTATTTCTTTAATGAGCATGTGCTGATTTAAAACAGGGGAAAGAATCCTCCTTTAAAAGCCTTGGCAGAGTGACTAACCACCATCTTTCCCGTAGAGCTGCGCACATTGCCAGCTGGATGGGGTGCGGAGCCTCCGGCCACATCTGTTAGCCCTGAAACATCCTCATAAAGACCCTCCGCGCCTCTGCGTGTGGCCTTGGGGAACAGGCCGTCCAGCTGCTGCTCTGGGCCCGCTCCCAGCAGGCAGAGGGGGGACCACGGCCTAAATGACCGCAGCGCTCCATCTCCAGCCGCCGCCGGGGGCCCCGCACACTTGCAAAGGCCAGAGAAGACAGTTAACATTTGAACAGCGCTCTGCAGTTTGCCAAAAACGTCTTCTGTGACATCTTACTTGATTCTCTCAGGTGCCATGAGATGCAGCTCTAATGATTTCCCCCTTTTGAAAGGTACGGAGGCCCATGTTCTGAGGAAGTGACCCGTGCAAGCTCACTTGGTGCCACGTCCTACGGCCAGGAGTTCGCGACCTCCAACTCCAAACTTTAAGCCCTTGCCACTTAATTCAGTTGCTGTGGCAGACGCTAACGTGCTCAACAAGCGAGACCTCTCTTTCCTAGGCACACAGCTGGAGCACGTGCCCCCGCCTTTCCTACGGTAAGTGTAGTCGCTGAATCCGGCGTTTTTTATTCTGATGTTTTGACATTGGGGGCTTTACGACTTTGGGGAGACTGCCCTTCCAGAGCTCCATTTCTAGAGGCGGTAAACTCTCCGAGGAGCACGGCTCCCACATGCAACTGACCGGTCCAAAGCCTCGCCCAACCCCTGCCCTCTGGGCTCTTACACCGCAGGACACTAGTCCTGTCCTAACCACCACGTGGCCGGGCATCAGACAGCTGCCAGGCAGCCTCCACAGGCTGAGCACCCTACGGTTATTCCCACCCCTCCATTCTAAACTGGCCCGCCCTGCCTCGCCCATCCTGCCCATGGAACACAGTGAAAACAGCCCACTGTCCCCTGCTTGCCCTCTTCTACTGGGTTAAGACATGCAGTCTCCAGCTTCTCCGCCATTGCAGTCGAACTAACCTGAGTAATTCAGTTGCCGAAACGCTTGTTGGGCCACTTCCCCTCCCACCCCAGCTGGCCTGCCTCCCAGACACCTGTTCCCCTCTTCTCCCTTCCCCCAAGGCCCCGAGTTCTGTAGCTTCCCTCAGAAGAGCATCCTGTTATATCAGGTATAGTCTCCCAAATTCTCCCCTTAGGAGGCACAGGTGTCTCCTAAGCACCCACCAGGTGTCAGGCACAGAACAGGATGTGAGGCAAAGGTCACAGCCCTATGCAAGGGCTGGGTACCAGCGACCGGGGGTCAGGAGCCAGACTGGGCCCAGGGGACACAGCGCTAAAGCGGAGCATCTGCCACCTCCCATTGCTAGGTATGTGGGATTCTACATCAAAAAAAAAGGAGGAGGAGGAAGGGGAGGAGAAGAGAGAGGAGGATGTTGCAGTGAATGGAGACTCACAGAACTGAGGTGGGACCAGTCACAGTCAAGGGGGGACCAGGGAGCAACTGGATAACCTCAGGTCACAGGAAAGGGGAGGCCTGGGGGTTCTAGAGGCCGGATGAGAGCCCATCCCCCATGGTTCCACAGGGACGCTACAGCTTTTTGCCTTCTGTCCCTAAAGCCAAGCCTGCCTTGGAAACACCCCAGAAACAGCCAGCGGCTCACCCGCTGGCTGTTTCCCTCCCTCCAGGGTCCCTCACCCACTTAGGAAGCATCTGTGTTCCGGCTCCGGTCCTGGGCCCCCGGTCGGCGGGACTGCCCGGCACGTGTCTGTCACAGCCGCACGGACCGGCCTCGCTGCAAGGAGCTGGGGAGGCAACATGTGTGCGGCACCGCCCCGATCAGGGGCCACTGGGCTGCACGAAACAGAAATGCCTCCACTAGCTCAGCTAACAGGCTTAACTTTTTAAAGCAACTTTATTAGTGGTTTCATACACGTTAAAAAGATAATAGGGCCCTGGCTGGTGTAGCTCAGCGGATTGAGTGCGGGCCTGCGAATCACACAATCGAGGTTCGATTCCCAGTCAGGGCACATGCCTGGGTTGCAGGCCGGTTCCCAGCAGGGGACGCACGAGAGGCAACCATGCATTGATGTTTCTCTCCCTCTCTCCTTCCCCTCCCCTCTAAAGATAAATAAATAAAATCTTAAAAAAAAAAAAACACCACTTTCTAAAAATGGGGGGGGGGAGAAAAAGAAAAAAGGGGAAAAAACCCATCAATTTCTGAAACTGATAGAAGGAAGCAGAAATTCTATTTTTGCTCACTGAATTTGTAGTTCAAACCTTACACGGATTAGACTTCAGACCCAGATGGCTTAACTGACGGATTCTACCAAACATTTAAGGAAAAAAAATATTAGCATCACCAAGAAAGTGAAAAGGCAAGCCACAGACTGGGAAAAAAATAGTCACAGCACGTATATCCAACAGAGGAGTTATGTTCAGCATATACAAGGAATGGAGAATATATATATATATATATATATATATATTATGGTATATAATGTATATTGATAATGAAAAGCACCGCCCTGGCTGGTATAGCTCAGTGGCTTGAGCACGGGCTATGAATCAGAAGGTTGCCAGTTAGATTCCCAGGCAGGGCACATGCCTGGGTTGTGGGCCAGGTCCCCAGTGGGAGTCACGTGAGAGGCAACCACACATTGATGCTTCTCTCCCTCTCTTCCTCCCCCCTTGCCCTCTCTCTAAAAAGAATAAATATTATATTTTTAAAAAATAAATAAGTAAAAAGCACCCAAATTTAAAAAAAGGGCAAGGAACTGAAAAGGAACTTCACAAAAGTAAATACTGAATTGCCAACAGATGCGTAAAGGTGCTCATGATCTTTATTCACCAGGGAAATGAAAGTTAAAACTGCAGTGAGGTGCCACTACTCGCCCACTAGAGTGGACAAAAGTGCCGGTGAGGACGTGGAACCACGAGAACTCTGGTGCATTGCTTGTGAGAATGTCAACTGACACAACTCTTTGGGAAACTGTTTCCAATCGCCCTGGCTGGTGTAGCTCAGTGGATTGAGCATGGGCTGCAAACCAAAGGATTGCTGGTTCGATTCCCCATCAGCACACATGCCTGGGTTGTGGGCGAGGTCCCCCAGTAGAGGGCGTTCCTCCCTCCCTTCCCCTGTCTCTAAAAATAAATAAACACAATCTTTCTAAAAAGGGGGAAAAGAAAGAAAATTGTTTCTGATAAAGTTTCACAGACCTATTTCATGGCCCACTACCAGCACTCTCCTGTCTACACAGGGAGGGGCAAAAGCAGGTTTACAGCTGCTCGTACGGAGAATAACACAATAATCAATAAAAAATAATAATACGAGAATAAACTCTGTCACACTGAAAGCCCACGTCTGCCCCGCCCTGTGTTTAACAAGAGGGCCGCTCTCGGAGGCTCTCTGAGCATCATTATGTGTGTTCCCAAAACCAGGCTCCGAACTTCAAACTAAGTGCATTTCTAATAATGGCTGGAAGCTGTATCCAGATTTTTGATCCACCTATTTCCGCATCTTCGCTTTGAAAACTCCTCCCCTTCCATTCGGAGCTCAGTGTAGAGAAGAATAAAATCTCCATGGTGACAACTGCCCCCTCTTCGGAGCACGTTCAAATTAATGCTGAGCTTTTCTTCACTGCTGCTGTGTCTTGCCTGCAAATTGTCTCCTGAAGTCACTCCAAGGTCAAGGGAATTTCTTTATCACTTAAGGTCGCCTTGAAGGACATGGAGGAGCAATCTGAGGTTCATGATCTGGAATGGATAAATCGGATAACAAATAATTCTATTATCTTTGAGCCAGGCAAATTATTTCCGGCAGCCCTTCCAATGAAAAAGTTTTAGGTGATGTTGTGGTGAAGAGCCTTACACAATAAAAATGTATGTATAACAGGGTTTTGGGGTTTTGTTTTGTTTTTTCATTAGAATGTCTGATGAAGACATTCACTGAGTGAGTGTCCCTTTGTTGCCACACATCACACGGGGTGAACAAAAGTAGGTTGACGGTTCTGAGTGCGCAAAACAAGGTTAAAAAAGCTACTGTGGGGATCACACCCTGCATGTCCTTTTCCATAGGAGCTGCTTTTGCTCACCCCTGTATATCTATCTCCAAGAGAAATATGTGCCTTTGTCCAGAAGAAAAAGATTTATGTGTGAAGGTTCAGAGTAGTTGTATTCACAGTATCTAAGAGGTAAAAACCTTCCACACAGCCCTCAACAAGTGTGTGGGTAAACCAACTGTGATAATTACTCAGCAATAAAAAGGAATAAACTATGGATAATGTGCAAGACAGATCATCTGGACAGTATGATGCCAAACCAGAGAAGCCACACACGGGAAAACACATACTGTAAGATTTTAGTTAGCGCCAGTTCAAGATCGGACAGACTAACTTACCGATGCCTTTGGTGAGGGACGGGCGGCTGTTGACCTGGAATGACCACCAGGGAAATTTCTGAGACGTGGAAATATTCCACAGCTTTTTATAGATGATGGTTGCATATAAGAAATGTATACGTATGTTAAAAATTCATTAGGGTTTGTGCATTTTATTGCATGTAAATTATTGCTCAAAAATACCACCCCACATAGATGTGTCTCGTTTCTTTTAGAAACATGAGTGAATGTGGCAACAGAGGGGCCACGTTTGGCCTCAGCTGGCTGGGGGAATGTACGTGACACCTCGCCACGGACCCCACCACTCTCTATTGTCACACCCAACCCATCACGCTCATGTCTGCCACCTGCCTGTCTCCCTACTGCCCCAGATCCCTTGGCACACGGGTCAGGCTGGGCATCCTGGGTGAGGTCGCCAAAGCAGCCACCCACCAGACCACCAGCGAGTGGACTAACCACACTCAAGTTGTTTCTCTGCCCGGCATTTGGAAGCAGGTCTATTCCCTTCACGCTGAGCCAACAATCCAGTGTGGCAGGGAGCCTCAGAAGAGAGATCCTGAACTTCCGAATAATAAAGACTGCTCAAGCAATTAATTGAAGAAATCAAAGAAGTGTAACAGTATTTGCATTCCAAGCTGGTGGAGCAGGTCATACTGATGACATTTTTTAATCGTTCAAGCAAATCCTGCGCAAAATGTATTTTAACAGAGATGTGTGCCCTCTCTTGCCCCAGTTTGACCTCCAGACACAGGGGTGCTCCTCCTCTGTCTATTGCTGTGCTAGACGACACTGTGAGGATGGGGCCTCCCAAGATCTAGCTGACAGTTGGGGCGGGGGGGGCGGGGCATCATGTCTGCAAACCAGGGCCACTCTGCCCACTGGCCTGGCACCTCCAGGCTACAGATCTGTGATACCCAAATAATTCACCCCCTGGTCTGGCCCAGTCTTGACCAAGCACAGCTGACACTAGCCAAGTCACGAGAGCAAGGTCTTCCTAACTCTCTCAGAGAACCAGTGGGAGGTCTGGGAGGATCACAAGAGGACAAGTCGAGATTAACAGAGTAGTAGGAAGATGCCCGAGGCACTGGCTATTTAGCAACCAGCACAACACTTTTTTAGTATTTATTAAGCAGCCTTGTCATCCCAGTGTTTCTGGGCCACAGCTGAGCTGGAACCAGCTCCCACCAACTCCTGAGAGCCAACTGTGAGCACCTCTTCCCAGTTCACTCAGCGACACCACAGTGGTGGCTCCCAGCGGCCACAGCGGGAGTATTTTCACCATGGAAATTGGCAAGTGCTACAAAACAGCACTCCCTCCCCACCGCCCCCTCCGAGAGCCCTCTCACCAGCACACCACTCACATTACAGAAATCACAGGCTAACCAGCAGCCACCACCCCACACTCAGGACGGTCTCTGGACTCAGAGACCCTGGTGCCAGGCAATCTTCACACCCACTGAGTCCTCACAACAACCCACAAGATATGCGCTATTTGTGTCTTCATTATGCAGACGAGGAACTGAGGCACCCAGAGGCCAAGTGAATTACCCAAGGCCACACAGCGATGGAGAGCTGAGCTCAGACCTGGCCGTCAGGAGCCAGAGGCCAATGGGACACTTCACCCCCATGTGACACGGCCTTCTCCCCTTCCCCACGGAGATCTTCAGTGGGCTCTGGGCTTTCAGTCAGCCATGAAGGCAGAGCCCAGACTAATAGCATCAAGAGCCCTCTTGCTTCCGAGCCCACTTCTGACTTCCTGTTCCTGGGAGGCGGGAAGGCTCGGGGCTTCAGAAGCACACTCCATTGCTCAGGCAGACTTCTTAGGGGGACGGGAGGTCTTTGCATCTAATCTTCCAATTTCCCTCCCACCACTCCACCCCAGAGATGTGCTTAATGATGCCTTCTGAAATGCAAGAGTGCGTTTTCATCACAAAACCAGGTGGACGGTCCATATGCAGCATTGCTGGTAATGGATGGGTTTCCGCATGCCTGCGCGCCTGCAGCCGACCTGCCCTGCCCAGCCTCCCTGCCTTGGGCACTGGGGCAGAAACCCCTTGAGGCCCCTCAGAAAACCCTGGCCTGGCTCCAGGCACAAAGAGCACAGCCAGCCCTGGCCCTTGCCCCGCACAGAGGCCTGAGAAGGCCTCTGGGAGGTCCTGGCTAGCGGTGCCGAGACCAGATGGTCAGGGAGATTACTACAACGGGATCTCCACATAATCCGTAAACTTGGATGGGCTAACGTTCCTTCACATGCCTTATCTTGTAATCTCAGCGAAAGCCGTGCAAAGTGAAGAGCGTGGCTCTTCCTAGCCCCACGAGCCCCGAGTGCTGACTCAGCCCTGCTCTGACAAGCTGGGGTTCTGAGGGCCGAGGTGCCCTGCCAGGGGGCCAAGGAGAGGCTGTCACCAGGGCCTGATATTAGTGAGCAGGAAGGGACACCTCTAAGGTTCCAGAGGCGTCCAGAAAGCACCGGACTGCACGCTGGGACTCCACATGGCAAAAGCCGGGGACTGGGAGTCAGGACTTGAGGCATCTCCCACCTTTGTCTCTGGGTCTGTGATGAGAGACTCTCCCTGCCTGGGTCTCTTTCCCCCAAATGTAGAGGAAGTGCCAGCGCACCTGCTGAGATCGAAGGACCTCACCTGCTGCACCTGCTGCCATGCCTGGGTCTGGCCAGCACTGCCTCCCTGTTGCATGTTCGGCGCCACTGGCCAGGTGCAATCACCCCGAGGCAGGTGCTCACCCTATTGACTGTTTCCAGGACCCAGGGCTGTCTTTCCTGGCTCATTAAGACCTGGATTGAAGTCCCAGCTCTGCCACTTACCAGGTGCGTAACCAGAACTGTGCCACTTCAGTCTCCCAGCTTTCCCTCGTGTGTCAATTAGGGACATTTACAGACCCCTGCTGCCCTTGGGTGTATTATAAAGATCACATAAATTCAGGACACCGGACCACAGGGACACTCTAATGTATCAGTCTGCTCAAAGTAAAAATATATTAAATTGAATCAAATAAGGGTGAAAACGCTTGGATGTCGGTGTTATTTTTTTCCTGGCTCTGTCTTCCCTTTCAAATTGTACCTCTCCTGGGTCTCCACACCCTCTTCATGATTCTGCTTGATCCTAGGAGCTCATTCTAACGAGGTCATAGCTCAGTTCGTGACTTCCGCCTCGCCCTGGCACTGCACAGGGGCGGAGGTCTTCCATGCACCGGCCTGCAGCGAGGCCCTGGGGGAGGGCACCCTGGGCTTTCTGACTACTCCAGCCCCACAGCTTCTGGCCAGTTCTGTCCAGGCGTGAATGGACTTGTGTGTGGCGCCTCCCTGTGGACACCACATGTACTGCCTGGGACCCACCCCAACCACCAACCCAAGGCCGCCCCCACCGGCATTTGGAATCCAACTTCCTCATGTTGAAGGTGAGGAAACCAAGGCCGACAGGGGAACATATTACTTGTTCTGATCAAACAGTTCCTTAGACTTTTTCGTAAACAGAAATAAGTGACAGGGAATAGCCCCTCGTGTTCTACGAGCACAAATGCTGAGGTGAAGAACAGCACGCCCAAGTCAATGTCAGAACTAACATTTTACACTTGGGGACCAGTGCCCAGGTCCCAGGTGCACCCAAATCATTAGGGAAGGAGAGACACCCCCAATTCTTTCTTAGCTATCTCGGGCACTGAGAGTCCCCTTGCTCCGGAAACCACAAGCCCTGTCCCAGAAAAGTCCTGGCATGGGGAGGACAGCCACTGTAAACATTCATTCAACAAACACCAGACAGCCAGCCCGCACCGGGGATTGGACCCGACAGAGACCCGAGCACAGCTGGAGGGAAGTCTGTCTGTCTGGGAGCAGGATATTCTAAATCGTGCGTGTTGGCTCAGCCGCAGCCAGGGTCCAGTTAGGGAAAGGTCATCCATGCCAGGTAGTTCAGATGAGAGAATTCAAATTCAGGCAACTAGTTAAAAAAAAAAAAAGTATTGAGAAGCCTGAAAAACAAAAGCAGGGGATGGTGAAGCAACCCCCAGGTGAGCCAGAGCAGAAGCCACCATCGCCACCCGGAGAGCAGCAGGGACAGAGGGAGGAGGTGGGGCTGCCCCGAGCCCTGACCATCTGGCAGGAACTGGAACCACGGGGCAGCCTGCAGCGGGCGATGACACCACAGGAGCAGAGGGCTGCCGGGAAAGCCACCAAAGCAAAGAACAAGGAGAAATGCCCAGCCTCTCCCCTTGCCTTCCCAGCACCTCTGACTGCCCAAACCCAGCTGGAATCCAGTGGCAAGAAAGCTTGGAAAATGCAATATTCAGGGCTCAGCAACCCCCTCAACACTGACATGCGCACACACGCACTGCAGAGCTCAGTAGCGAAAGGGCAGGGAGCAGATCTGAGAGCAACAGGCGAATGACCTGTGCCGTGTGTGAGGTGAATATGCAGGGGGAGCCTGCGTGAGCCGAATGCTCAAGAACACGCCAGCAGGCTGTGGTATCGGTTTCAAATGTGCGTGTGTCTTAGTGTGACAGTTCAAGGGTGCGTGTGCAGCAGATGGATTTCGTGGGTCTGTAGAAATGTGTGACAGGAGCAAGCATCAAGGGTTCGCGTGTGATGTGAACATTCGAGGGGGTGTGCGCGCGCGTATGTGATGAGAATACGTGACGCTCTTGGTGTGTGCGTGCGTGGCAAGTGTTCAAGGAGGCGTGTGTGTGATGTGAATGCTCAGAGCTGTGTATTTGGGTGACGTGAATATTCAAAGCCACGTGACATGATGCTCGTGGTTGGGGGGTGTGTGGCTGTGCGAGATTGGTGAGAAGTGGAGGTGGAAAAAAGGAAGTGCACAGAAATGTCCTCTATGGAGGTGGTAGAAAATGTGGCTGTTGGGGGCAGATCCATGTGAAAACCTTTTCATTCTCACATATGCACAAAAAAATGGCTGAGAGGATGCTGTTCAGAAAGGGCTGCGTATCAGGTGCGACAGCACCACTTTTTTAATAAACATACTTATCCATCCACATGAGTGTCGTGTGCTTCAGGGCAGTCACCTCAAAAAGTTAAACTCTTGTTTTATTGAGGCAGCCATGGCCAAATGAAGTTTCGGCGGTCTGCTTTCCACTTGTATGCCATCCATAAAATTTACAGTCATTACTACAATCATCGTGTGTTTTTGTCGACTAAAGCCAGAATTACCTAACATAGATCACTTCATCGCTGGCTTGACTTAAGAACTTTGTCAATACCCAAATCTCTCTCCTTTAAAAAAAATGCTAATTTGTCACCTTTAAGTCCAAGCCTCCCTTGGGTACCCAGCTTAAAACACAAACTTTAGGGCTTGCTAATTAGCTGCGGTGGATGGGAGGGTGCAGGGAGCTACAGACACAATGGGTACCCAGCGGATGCCCCAGGAGCACACCACCTGCACACCTGACCTGTGTGAATTCCAACCACTGTGCTGGCACGTTTACAGCTGAAACTGGCCATCTGTGAGCAGGCATTTCCATCCACTGTGGATGAGCTTACAGCCCCCAGGGGCACCTGCTCGGGGGTGCACCGGGGATGGGTGAGGCAGTCCCACCTGGGATCCTGACGCCTCTCCGTGTGTGAGCATCTCACAGGACTGAGTTCACGAATTTCGGAACCCCCTTCACATTCTCCCAAATGGTCCTGATTTGGGTCCTTCCTCAGGGGCACACAGACCTGCAGTCAACTGCCCCTCCGTAAGATGTAGGGGAATCCTAGTATGTTATACATTATATTCCATAAACACAAGCCAGCGGGTTAATCTTGTGCTCAGCCAAACACACCATGACGGGTTCCATCACTGGAGGACACTGGCCGTGTCGGATTCCCCAGCAGGCCCGTGCCCACCAGCAGTGTGACCCCCTCCTGAAGAGATGGCTCAGTGGTAACTTTGAACCTGGCATGTGACTCCGCATTGCACAGGCTTTAGAGCCCAGCCCTCAGGTGAGACATGGCTCCACTGCAACAAAAAAACATGAAACTCATTGTCTTCTTGCCTTTTGACTAAGCAACTCTGAGGCTGTCTTGAACAATTAAGCACATTTAACACTGTACGATCCCCACGGGCCTGTGCCCCAGCCCCACAAAACTGCTTCCAGGCCTCTGGGGGTGCATGCTCCTCTTACCCCTCCGCCCCCCTCACTCCTCCTGTTCTTCAGGCTCAGCTTAGCCCTGACCTTCCCCTCCCTGACCCCCTGACTGGGGGGCGCCCAGCATATCTATGTCCGTGGCCCTGTTCCCCTTTGCTGACCCCGCCACCAGGAGGACATCGGCCAGGTGCATTCCAATCACTGTTCTATCCCCAGTGCTTGGCAGTCAAACCACCTCCTCCACAGAGTCTTGTTGAATGGTGACTGGAATGTTTCAGAAATTCACTTTAATGTTGAATAATCCTAAATGTCAACGAATTCTTCCCATGTTGTCATTTCCCAAAAAGTTCCGCCTGCTGCATTTCAAGCTACTGCCTCCGACTGAGAAGAGAAGGACTGACACCCGCTGGGTGAGTAACGGCCGCGCCTGAAGACCAGGACCCTCGGCGTTCTCGTCTCCAAACTCGGTAGCTTCGGTGTCTTTGGTCCCACTGTTCTCTCCGCCAAGTGCTCTCCACAGTCTCCCAGGGGGCCCCGGTGCAGACCTTCGCAGGGGTCCGGGAAGCCGCCCTTGATGACAGGGGTGCAAACTCGATGAATCAAAGGTGGCCGCCCTGACAGCGTGGGGCAGTGGATGGCTTTATCGCCACACGGCTGAGTTCAAATCCTCGTTCCACCTCACGTTAGTGACGAGACCCCATCCCCCACCACCCACCCCCGTCCCCCACCCAGCCTGTCTGCAGATCTGCACAGCAATGGTGAACGCCACCACACAGGGCCGCTGTAAGACTCCAGATGAGGCCGAGTAAGCAAGTGTGCCCCTCATCTGTCCTGGCAGCTTCAGGCTGCCCCTCACCCCCCCCACACACACACACACACAGGACAGGGTGCGGGGGCTCGGCAGAGTCTGGGCAAGAAGCCTCTCTCCCAGGCAGTGCCCCTTGCCGTGAGGTTGCAAGGGACAAACTGGTTGTCAGGCAAATTCCGCCACCTTGTGGTGCTCACAAGTATGAGCCCAGGCCACCAGCAGGGAAGCCCCGCCTCACCCCCTCCACCTCCACCAGACTTCTTCTGGGGGTTTCCTGCTCCTCAGTCCTGTCTACTGTGAGGCCTCCTCACCTGGAGATACCCTCCCACACCCCCTCCCCAGGGTGTTCCCAACTTTGTCTGCACGAACAGCATCAGGACTGTTTTACCCACACTGAGCCAAAGAACCTGGGGGCAAGGTGGTGGGGGCTGTCCCCTCACCTTCGTCCCTTCTCCAGCCACTTAGCAGCTCCTTGGGGGCTACATGTCTGGGTTTCCAGTAACCCGTGGTGGCCCTGTCTTGCCAAATCCTCTCGACAAGCCTGTTCTGGTTCCTCTGGCCCATCTGAGAAAGTCACAGAATGACTGCTGTGTACGTACACACATACATACATACATACATACATACATACATGCACTATTCCTCGCTCCAGGCTAGCACCGCCCTCCCCGGCTGTCCCCATGCCTGACTCACAAGGGACTCCCAGAGCCAGCCCCTCAGCTGCTGCAGTGGTCTGCTGCCCGGTCCTATCCCTGGGCCTGTACAGCAGCACCTACTCCGGACCCCTCTCCTGGACGCAGGGGAGCAGAGCCCTTGACGCCTCCACACCGTGGTCTTCAGCACCAACATTCCAAGGCCAGTGGCAGGTGACTGAGAGCCTGAAGTGACAGGCTGTGATCCGGGTGTCCAGGAAACAGGACAGAGAAGGGCGGGGCTGTGGCTGCCCTAAGAATTCAGGCTAACAGGCTGCATCGTGCTGTGTGTGCTTGCGGCTTAGCGCTCTTAATATCTGGGCTGCCAACCTCTCCGCTGTGTTTCTCTTTCCCCTGCTGAGGTAACAGAATAGGTCAGCAGGTCTGTTCTGGTTTTAGTGCCCCATAAGCCTGTGCCTAACAGTGGCTCTGGATTTGCACACGCCCAGCCAGTTGGGTGTGATTATGGGACGGACCTGCCACCCACCTGCTTTAGAATTGGGCTGGTGGAATGAATCCACTAAGGTCCAAACTACCCATGTCCCTTATCAAATATGTCAGAATCTCTTGGTTCCCGCAAAATATAAAGCCTTGAAAAGGGAAGAACAGGAGATGTAAAAGCTAAAGATGTTATAGCTGAATTTGGGAGAATTTAGGAATCTAAAGATGCTGGAAGGAGGAAACATTTACTGAGTGTTTATAACAAGCCCTGCACGGTGCTAAGTACTCTGACATAAATTATCACATTTTCTGAAAAAGAGTATCATCTGTATCTTACAGATGAGAGACGCAAAGCTAAGAAAGGTTGAGAACTAGCTTTGTACACAGATTGGAGTTCAAATTCTGGCCCCGCTGCTTACTTAAGCCCTGCTGGCTTAACTGGAAATGTGGGCTGTGGGCGTGGGCCCCAACACCCTGGGTCACGCCACTGCCCCTCACAGTGATAGTAGCTGTAACTTGCTGCAAGTCATCAAACAAGTTCAAACCCAGGTTTCCTGCCTCCCAAGTTCAAGTTCCATGGGGAGAGAAGCTGATTCACTTTTTCTTTTCTTCAAGGCTCTGCCTGGGCATCTGGAAGTTCAGCAGGTATAGGAGCTGGACTGACCAGCGGCTCACTGTCCCGCAAGTGCAGAGTAAAGGAGCGTACCTGCATACCAGGTACAGAAACTGCCCGGCAGAAGGAAACGGTTGAACACACGTTACCGGGCAAACAGCAAGTGAAAAACAGGAAGTGACTGAACATCACTCGGGAAGGCGATGACCAGGTGGGGGGCAGCTAAACTTCCGGAGGGGCCTTCCAGTGTGCTGGGGCCAGGGGTAGGTCTGTCCTATGTGTTACACACACACACCAGCATTTCTCAGGGTGCATGAACACACCTCCAACCGCACCCCTTAGCCCCACATCACCCACCTTGCTCCTTTGAAAGCTCCCGTCCCCTAAAACTCAGGGAACACCCACCTCTGTCTTTGCTTGCTGGCATGGAGCATGCACGAGAAACGGTTTCCCGGTCACGTTTGACAGCCAGTGGAGGCTGGCCGGCACTCTGCCTATATAGTCATTCTCACTCTAATGGCATAAAAAACATCTCTGGGATTCTGCAAAATTGCCCCCCTGAAAGAATACGGCTGCTGGGAAAAGGAGGTTGGGGCAGGCCACCCAAAACCTGCAGAATTCTGTAGCCAGAGCACCAACAAAACAGAAGCAAGCCCGCTGATGACGCTAAAGCAGCTGGGCCCCCAGTGAGCACGGGCACTGGTCCCCCTGCAGCCAAAAACCACGGGACTCCATCCTTCTTCCCGAGATGTAGGTGTTTTGAGATCGATGCAGGTCCTAGCAGAGACTAGCCCCATCCAAATCGAACACGTGACCCGGGGCAGGCCTTCTTCATCACTTTCGTAGAACAGGAGATGGGGCCATATCTTTGTGGTGCCCTCCTGGCCACTCAGTTTCCCCGACAGCCTGAGTGGGAGTGAGTCTTGAAGCTCCTAAACCTGCTGTACTTGCAATGAAGAAAGGCATGTCTATAAAATGACCGGCTTTCTCAGGGTATTCAATCCTGTCCCTGATCATTTCAAAATATGAATGTTCTGGGGAAAACCTCATAGGAACTAACCTGATTTCAGGCTATCCTGATACCACTTCTCTACCTACCAGGTGTATACATGCTATTTCCCTTTAAAAGAAACAACTTTGTGACAACACAGGACAATCTTACGAATGAAGATTCTGGTACCTGTTCAACATTTGGGTGTTTTCTCCCACACTGAGCAACTCTGACACCAGCTAACATCCTACAATTCAACCGAGTTCGGACACTGCTGACCCAGAGACAGCATCAGATCCCACATGTTATGGAGTCGGTCCGACAAGACGACCTTCCACCTCAGACGCTCATCAGGTGCCCAGGTTGTTACCTGTACTTCTGACCTACTGGCTATAAATCGGAGATTCCCGTGAGTCCCCTCCTTGGGTTTGACTGATTTGCTAGAGCAGCTCCCGGAACTCAAGAGAATCATTTTACTAGATTAGCAGTTTATTATAGGACATGACTCAGAACTGCCAGATGGGAGGTGCCTCGGCAAGGTATGGGGAAAGGGTACGTGGCTTCTGTACCTGCCCCAAGTGCACCCCTCTCCCCGAATCTCCAGGTGTTCGCCAACCCAGCAGCTCTCCAAAGCTTGTCCTGTGTGGTTTTTATGGAGGCTTCACTGCTGTAAGCATGGCTGATTACATCACTGGCCACTGGTGAGTGAACTGAACACCTAGCCCCTCTCTCCTCCCTGGAGGTCAGGGGGCTGGGTCTGAATGTTCCAACCCCTCTGATCCCAGGGTTGGCTCCCCTGGTTACCAAGGAGCTTTGCAAAAGTCACCTTATTAACATAACAGACTGATTGTTCTCAACACTTAGGGAACTTCAAGGTTTTAGATGCTCTGTATAAATGAACGGAGACGAAGACCAAACATATTTATTGCAAATTAAGACGTCAGTCATCTCTTTGTGGCTGTGAAGCTGGGGAGACCCCAGCCAGGCCAAGCACATCGGATCTTAGCCTCCCAGCCTTTCCACTCTTAATAAAATGATTTGACGCCCCCCCCCCCCAAAAAAAAAGACGTCAGTCATGAAACCAGTCACCACCTCAGCCCGGTGATGACTTCCCTTACAGGTTAGAGGTCCCTGCGGTACAGGTCACACATGCAATTCACTCTCAAACCAGAAAAGCAAAATACAGCTGCCCTTACCTCTTCCCACTGCCCAGCCTCAGCTAGAAACATCTCCCCTCCATAATGAGGGCAAAGAGCACACGTAGGAGACATGGGAAGGAGGGTCAGCACGAGGAACCTCGATTTGGACCGCAGAAGGAAATTTCCCTCAATTTTGATTCTGTATGAGAACGAGAAGCTGCACCTGACACAGACATGGAAATTCCATTTCACCAGCTGACATCGAAGGTACGTGCCAGTGTGTTTAACCAGAAGGATGTCAGAGAGAAAGCCAGGAAACCTGATGGGATCCAGGACCACAGCCTTGCTACTGGAAGCACTATCCTGGCAGAGAGACATGTCTGAGACCCTCCCTCTTTCCTGCTTTTAATGGATGTTCACCTAGAGCCTTCCCCGTGCCAAGCACTGGGACCAGTGGTGAACCAAACAGCACAGTGAGGGGTCGAGAGCCCCAGCCCAGAGGCCAGGCAGGGATCATCCGTGGGCGCAGCACATTTCTCAGCCAAGTCACACCCGGCCGTGATGCCCTGCCTGTTGAATGCAGAGAACAAGCTGACACTGCTGATTTCATATGATTGTTTCATAACACAATTATTTAAACATAAAGTGCTTTATTAAAAGAAGAGGAATGAGTAAAAGAAAGGTAAGGAATTATTCCTTACACTAGATTGAGGGAGGAAAAAGACACCAGAATTTTATTTAAAAATGTGCATTCACTGTTACATGTTTAAACTTCAGCCCCCTTCACAGTACTCTCCACCTGATGCAATACACCAACTGAGACATTTTTCCACTGCTCAAGTTTTCGAATTTGTCGATTCTGATGCCATTTCGTGTTTCTGCTTTTCGCTTCACCTCTTCCACGCTGGCAAAACGTTTCCCTTTGAGGGCGTTTTTTCACCCAGGGAAGCAAAAGTTGTTCAGGGCAAGATCAGGTGAAAAGGGAGGATGAAACACAGGGGTCAGACCATTTTTGGTCAAAAACTGCTGAACACGCAGCAGAGTGTGAGCAGGTGCAGCCGTATCACCCTTCGTAAAATGGACAAACGTGCTGAAATTCTTCAAAACTCACTGAAGCCAAACACAGCCTCTCACGATGCCAACTGGTACAGTAAGACAGGTGGGCTCCTAAAACATTCACTAGCGGGGAAGCCTGGACTACAGAGGGCCCACCCTCCTGAAAGTAATCCGGTTTTGAGTTTTCTTTGCTTGTTCTAGGAAGACAGGGAATGAAAGAAAATGGCTTAAAAAATTATACATACAACTAGTTATTGTTTGGTTTTTTCTCCTTTTCCATGGGCCTAGATGCTTTCACAGAACGCAGGCTTTTAGGAATTCGATTCGTTTCCTGTTCTTTCTTCCTGGGCCCAGGAAGCCCACTGACTCACTATGAAGTAACGCAATATTCAATTATCGGTTTGGAGAGGAAAGGGAAAGACACCCTAAGCCTGGCTCTCTCCGCACAGGGAGAAGCAGCGAGCACTCCTCAAAGGACAAATCAGGCAAGACACACACACACTGATAAACTTGTTTATTGCACAGAATTGACTTTGCTTCTTGATATTCCCTGAAAAGATGGGGCAACCACAAAATGTCCTTGAGGCCCCAACCACAGCAGAACTCCGAGCTCCGTCCACAGGCACCAGTCCATCAGAGGTCCAGCAGAAATCTCCTAACCTGGGCCAGGTATTTTGGTTTCAAATAGTCACCCAGCTCGTCCTTACTGACCCACACATGATGGCCCTTCTTCCCAGCCTGGGAAAAGTCTCCAGTTAGTAGTAGTGCTTTGAAGAAGAACACTTTGGCCCCAAGGCTACTTTCTGTTCGTACAGCCTGGGGGAACTTGAACTTGTAGTGGCCACAGGGTGCATTTCCCAGGAACTTGGCTTCCATGTTGTTTTCTGAGAGAGGGGGGAAAACAGAGTTGGAAGATGAGGACACACTCACCTGTTTATTCTGGCTCCCAAAATCTCTGAGAGGGATTTCAGGCCAAGGTAAAAGCAGTCCCCCGAGGGAGGACGGGGTCCCTCCTGAAGAGCTGGTTCACTGGGTCCACTCTGTGCACCCAGCCACTGCCATCAGATTGAAGTCAGCAATGCAGTTCAAACGTCACGACCAGGAGCCAGAGCACTGAGCTCCCAGATGGGGCCTGCCACCACCAGTTGGTGAAGGACTGAGACTCTTGGTATCTATAAAGCAAAATTCACCAGCCTTTCAAAGTGAGTGTTTCACAGGAAGTATGAAAAGGATTCGATCTGACTTCTGGAGAGTGAACACATCATAACCAGAGTTAAAAGAGAGGTACACTGACAGGTAATTTCTGCAATGTACAACAAAGGGTTAATAATCCCAAACCAGCATGTCAAAGGATGAGGAAATGATGGATGAATTACTAACTAGCATTTGGAGAATTGGTGAGTTAAATTAAAAAAAAAAAAAAAAAAGGAAAGCTGATCTCAGCCCTCATATCAAAATTAATACCATCCAGATCAAAGATTATCAACAGAAATTTAAATTTTTCATTAACTGTTTGTTCCTTTTGCCCTGGCTGGTGTGGCTCAGTGTATTGAGCACCAGCTCATGAACCAAAAGGTCACCGGTTCAATTACCAGTCAGGGCACGTGCCTGGGTTGTGGGCCAGGTCCCTAGTAGGGGGCACGTGAGAGGCAACCACACACTGATTTTTCTCTCCCTCTCTTTCTCCATCCCTTCCCCTCTCTCTAAAAATAAATAATAAAATAAAATCTTCTTAAAAAATGTTTGTTCATTTTGGATGGTGGTTTTACGGATGTTCAATATTTTCCGAGTTTTTCCATATTTTTATATTTTTCATTAAAGAAAAAGAGCCCATAAGAGTACTTTCTGTATCATTTTTGAGAGGAAAGCCTAACCAAAACACAAAATAAAAAAGAAAAGAAATTTATTTACATAAAAATTAAACCTTTTTTCAAGGAAAAAAACAAAGCATAAAAAAGTCAAAGACAAAAATGACAAACTAAAAAACATATTCCGACACATTCAACAGAGAAACACCTTAAGGTATAAAAAGTACTTAGAAATCAATGAGAAAAAAATGACAAATCTAAAAGAAAGATGAACCGAGCACACGAACAGGAAGCCCACGTGAAAATCCGCATCGAAGGCCTATACACCCATTACAATGTATTCGATGTTATCACTGAAGAAATGTGCAGCGAAGCGCCCACGTATGACTAAGGCTCAGACGCTGCAGCTGCGTGTCCCGGCTGAGGGGGAAATGGGCCCCCGCCGATGGACGCGATCAGCGCGGCAGCTCTACCTGGCAGAGTCGGCTGCCAATCCAGCTCACACATGTCCGTTTGCAGCAGCCCTGCTTCTAGGACGTCACGGTCCTGATACAGCTGTGTGAGCACGAGAGCAAAGGTGAGTGTACAGAGGTGTTCACTGCAGCTTTATTTGTTAAAGTGACATCCAGCCTAAACAAAGGGCAGCACATATGTATTATGAGACAGCACACTGGTGTTAAAAAGTGCAAGCCATGTCTTCGTGTACTGATGTAGAGAGCCAATTAAAGGCTGTAAGAGAGAGAAAAGGGTATGTAACTCTAGAAATATGCTCCAACCGTGTGGAAAAAAGAAACAAATTAAACATGTGCTTCCCATTTCTAAAAGCATACACCAAAAACTGTTAATGGTGGTTGCCTCTGCAAAGGGAAAATTACTTCTTATCCTGTAATATATTTACTAGACACTATGTAACATTATTCTCATCATATACAATGAATTGATTTCCTTGCTATTAAAATACAACACTATATGCAATACAAAATATCAACAGCGGGTATCTGTGAGCGGTGGTATTACATTGGTATGTTATCTTTATACCTTCCTGAAATTTCCACTTAATTCAATGGATACATATTACTTTTCTATAATCTTGGGAAAAATGGATTAAAAAATATAATCAAATCAAGAAAAAAAGAAACCATTCATCACAGACATGAGCAAAGAATCTGAATAGGCAGTTCACAGGAGAATACAAACCGCCAATAAACATAAAAAGATGGTCCAATCACTAGCAATCAGAAAATGCTAATCCAAAAGCAATCATTTTTACTGACTACATAGGCAAAAATTAAAGAAACTACTTCATGTTGGTAAGTCTGGGCAAACAGGTGCTCCTTTACACCACTTCCGAAAATGTCACATGGCAGGTGCACCGCCCTGCGGGACCACAGGGCATCACCTGTCAGAAACGTCAGCATCTCTCCCCTTGCCCGTGAATCCCACCTCCAGAAGCTCCATCTCCCCAAAATGCATGTAGGTGTGGTGCCAGTGGGGAGGGCAAGAACGGGCTTTGACTTTTTTCATAAATATACCTTTACACAGCTTAAGCTTTTCTTTGCCATTTTAATAAATTTCCAGTAAATCAACACATTTTATATGCACTTAAGTATTAACATTTAACAAATACATTTCCTTTCAGAACCACTGGCTGCAGCGGAAGGGTGAAAGAGCAGAGCAGGGCCGAGGTGGACCCCCTTCCCGCATGGCACAGAGGAGGCAAGAGCGGAGCGGGCGTCAGTCATGTCTGACGTGAGGGAGGCTGAGCATCTGAACACACTGATCCCGGCAAGCACCCCGGCCAGCCACTCCCAAGGGATGGCTGAGAACACCAAGAGCACAGCACGGGCTCCCACCCATTCCACTCCGCCCAGCCACCTCTCCTGGAGACGCCCAGGCCCCTCCAGACCCCTCCAGGGTCGAGGGGGCACACATAGGCTGCCGATGACTCATTAGCAGGTACTTAAGCTGGTGGCACTTATATTGCAAATCTATTTTCTCAATAAACGCTCAGCAAGTACCTCCTCCATGCCAGGTACTTCGCTGAGAGCTAGGATGACGGAGGACAGATGCTGCATGTACCTTCGAGGGAGTCAGAATTCTGGCTGGGGAAGGAAATGTGTTATAAGCGAGTACAGGGCAATGGGGTGAGAGAAAGAGTGTACTCTCCACTACAACATGAGCTCCCAGGAAGCAGGAGTCACGTCCTGCCCGGCACTGTGACTCCACCCCCTAGACAGTGTCCAGCAAAGGAAAGGCAGAGTGCAAACCAGCTGCATGCACTGAGTAAGGGCACACACAGGTGCGTGCGGTGGGAGCCTGCAGGGAGACCAACGCTCTCCACCACAGGCCTGGAGAAGCTTCCACCACAGAAGGTACAACAAACGGTTGAGTCTTACAAACTGAGCAGTCAGACCAGGGAGGAGTAAAAGCATCCAATCAGAAACTAGCATGTGTCAAAGCAGAGATGCATGAAAGACCACATTATTCAAGGAATGTAAAAGGTCTGCTAGATTAGAACTCAGACTACACGTTCATGAGATGCTAGAGGGAAGAAGGGTGAGCTGGGGATCAGAGCACAAAGGACTTGCAGGCCATGCTTGAAAGTCTGAACTTTTATGGGAAACCCTGTAAGAACTCTAGAGCAGTGGCCAGGGATCTGCGTCTCAGCAAGCTCACTTCTAGCAGCACTAAAGGGAAAGACACACAGAAAAGTGGGTACTTGGCACCTACTTCAACAGCCAGTGTGGGGGTTGGGTTCTCAACCCCTGTGATTCGCTCCTCAGGTATTATTTGACAATATCTAAAAATTTTTAGTTGTCACAAGAGGGGTAGGAATGGGTTAGTGCCGCTGGCATCTGGTGGATACTGGCCAGAGATGCTGCTAAACAACCTATAATGCACAGAACAGTGACCACAAAAAGTTCTCTAGCCCCAAATATCAACAGTGCCAAGGCTGAGAAACTGTGGTCTAGCCAGGAGTAAAGGGGCCACAGCCAAAGCTGTGGGAATAAAGAAAAGCGGACTATTTAGAGCAGACCAGGCAGGACTCCAGAATTTATGGAGGCCGGAATGAGATCAACGCTGAGGCTTCGAGCTGGGTAAGTGGGCAAGCGGCAGTGCCAGAAAGCAAGGATAACAAAAGCAGCAGGCTGCGAGAACGGTAGCAACCTCAATTCACAATGTACAGCTGACCCTTGAACAAGGCGGGGCTTAGGAGCGCCGACCACCCAGGCAGTCACAAATCCACATATAACTTCTGACTCCTCCAAAACTTAACTAGTAATAGCCTACTGTTGACGGCGAGCCTCACCAGTAACCTAAACAGTCAATTAACACATACTTCACATATATGTGTATTATGCACTATATTCTTACAATAAAGAAAGCGAGAGAAAAAGTACTAAAAAAATTGTAAGAAATACGTTCACAGAACTGTATGTGTTCACTGAAGAAATGCTGCATGTGCGTGGACCCACGCAGCCCAAACCCATGTTATTCAAGAGTCAGGACACTGAGTGTGCGTCTCAGTGGGACAAAGACAGATTCTCACTTGGCCTAAGGAACATCCTTACCTTTGAATCCATCCTCACAGTCAGCCTGTACATCCCGAGGCCAAGTTGGAAGTAAGACTCATGGGGTTCAGAGGGAGGCTGAGAACTTACCTGGGAGTGTGGCCAGGGTTCGCTCGGCTGTTCCTCGGAGGGTCTCCCCAGGCTGCCACTCTGCCTGGGGCAGCATCCAGACATCTTCATCTCCAAGCTTCTCTTTGACCAACAGAACAAGGTTCCTGTCCAGCTTCCGGTGCAGTGAGGTTCGATCATTCTTCTTATCGGCCTCTGCAAAGACAAGGGGATGGGAGGAGACAAGGTAACTGTGATTGGCCAGACCAAGAAGATCAGAGCTTTACATCCATTCTTTAAAGTAGATCCACAATCCTTGCTCCCAAAAACATTTATCCAGTACGCTCCCAGCCCCCACCAACCTGTGCTTTCATTTTACCTGCAGTCAAACCAGAAATTGAAAATTCCAGAAATGAACTATTCATAAGTGTTAAACTGAGCACCATCCTGCTCCATCCCACCTGGAGACGAACCATCCCTTTGCCCCGCGTCTCCACACTGTGTGCTCCAGGCCACTCAGCCATCTCAGTTATCAGATTGCCTCTCACAGTATCACAGTGTGTGTGTTCCAATCACCCTTTTTTCCTTAGTCATGGCCCCGAAGTGCAAGGGCTGTGATGCTGGAAATTCAGATATGCCAAAGATAGGCCATAAAGTGCTTCCTATAAGTGAAACAGTAAGTACAGTACAGTATTTCGAGCGACAGGCCACGTTCACCTAACTTTCATTACAGTATATTGCGGTAATTGTTCTACTTTATTATTAGTTATTGTTAATCTCTTAAAGGGCCTAATTTATAAATTAAACTTGGCCATAAATGTATATGTATAGGGAAAAACACAGTAACAGAGTTCAGTACCATCCAGTTTCAGGCAATCACCAGGGGTCTTTCAATGTGTTCCCTGTGGATAAGGGCAGCTACTATAATCAAATTACAACCCTGAACCATTTCCCTAACCCTTTTCAAGGTAGAACCTCACAATCTTGAGGAAATTAAATATTAAAAAAAAAGAAACGAAAAGCTGAACTTCTCCTTTGAACAGCAAACTGTAAAGTACTTTGAGCTTCTGGAGAAGAAGCAATACCCATACTAATTCAAATCCTATTACTTCATTGGTTTTCACACTGTTACTGACTTAAGCAGCCCCCACCTTCTCTTCAATATTCTCCTGTGAAACAAGGATAAGAGAACCCCACCCTGACTGAGGAGAGCTTTCAGCTAAATCGTAGAGAACTAGTGGGAAAAGGGCTTATTTACCCCTTTCTCAGTCCAAAGTAGGAGAAAAATTCAGAAAACATTCATAAAGTTTAAATGAAAGAAAAGGCTATCCCAACATCCTTACTTACTCCCTATTCAAAAATAACACAGGTCTTAAATAATTATATTAGAGAGAGATATAAGGAACAGAGAAAAAATTTTACTTTTCTCTTACCTGAAAGTTTTCTCAATTGCAATTATTTGTTTCTTAAAACACAAAGCAGAGCTAGGCAACTGTCCTTTGTTTAAGAATCTATATACACCTCTCTCCCTTTCCTCTTACTGACCTAAAAAGACCACAAACCTGTTATTCGATCTCCAGGTTTGAACTGCAGAAATTTCTGCTCCCACATATCTTCCAAATCCTGTACCAGCAATATATCCTGTTCATCATCATCATCATCGACGTCAGCTTTCCTCTTGGCCAGGCGCTGGGCTTCATCCAAAGCACGAAGCTCATGGTCTGAATACAAGCTTCTCTCTGCCTCGATCTGGAAATTAGAAAGACAATAAAGCAGCCAGAATAAAACAGAGATACAGCACACTTGACAGACTCAGAAGCTTACTGCCCAACATAACCACACATATCCTCAAAACACCACAGAAAAATACAGAGAAAGAAAAAGCTCACTTGCACTTTGGGCTTGAGTTACAGCTACTAAAATGTCAGAATGAGACTGGAGGTCAAGAAGGCTGGGAACAAAGACCTGGGAGGGACACTGCCTGCCCACTGACAGGGCTCCAGTCATGTCAGTTTCTGACCAGAATCTCTCTCACCATGGACTTTCCTGCTTAGGGGAGTTTACAGATGCTGTTCCTTCTTCCTAGTTTCCCCTCCTGGGAGATTCCCTGCTCCTCCTTCAAATCCCAATTTAAATTATCACTTCCTTTGAGCTATTCCTTGACATCTCTCATAAAATCAAACTAGAATACCCCTGTTAAATTCTCACAGTACTGCATTTTCCTTTACAACACTTACCAGACTCTGCAATAAGAGTCCTGTGATTATTTGGTTATTGATGGGCCCTCCTCCACTAGACTGAAGCACTCTGAGGACCAGTTATGTCTATCTTAGTCCCACTGCATCCCTAGCATTTTATTTATTTATAAAGACATTTTTATTTACTTTTGGAGAGGGGAAGGGAGGGAGGAAGAATGGGAGGGAAAACAATGTGACAGAGCAACACCAATCTGCAGCCTCTCCCACGTGCCCCAACCACGGACTGAGCCTGCAACCCAGGGATGTGTCCTGAGCAAGGACTGAACCCTCGACCTTTCGGTTCTTGGTAGGATGCCCAACCAAATGAGCCACACCAGCCAGGGGTGCATTCCTAGCATTTTAGCACAATGTCTGTCTGTACAAAAGAAGTGCTAGATGGTTACCTGTAAAGTGACTAATGAAATACTTTACAGAGAAAACTAGTACACCAAGTAAAAAACATGAAGTGAAGTTTATAGCTCTCCCTTTAGAGTATAGAGAAACACATCATTCTTTAGTCACTATCTGTGGGGACTTAAGACCGTCAGTTACCACACTCAGTTTTTGCCCATACTTCCTCACTTGCCTCTCACACACAGTCCTGGTAGGCAAAACAGGGCTGACTTTACCACAGGCATCTTACAGATGCGCCACTGCCTTTTAACACTCATCACAAAGACTCCCTCCTCTCCAAACTGCCAACTACCTATGATACAGACGGATTCCGTCTTGTTCACCACCGCTTCCCACAAGTGTCGAATGAAAAAAGTGTCTCCAGAGAGTCGCCTAAGGTGACAATAAAGGTAACTGAAAACAAACTACCTTTTACTGAAAGCCTACTATGTACAAAACCAACCCAGAAAGGTAGGTACCATTTTGCGGGGAAAGGTACGGAAGTTCTGAGAGGTGAAATAACTTGTCTAAGGTCACACAGACTAACTGGTGCCGGAGTCGGGATCGAACCCAAGCCCACGTGCCTCTACTAGTTCCCTAATGGCCCCCAGAGCCCGCCACCCACACCTCAAATCTACCTGTTCTAATAGAGCCGCCATCTCTTCCTGCAAAGGGGTTAGCGACTTCGAGACCAGCGGTGGCCGCTGGAGGCACAAAGCACCCAACAGACGCCATGGAGAAACGCTGTTCGAGGGTGCGGCCGCAAGGGTCAGGCTGCGAGAACCCGGACTACTGCCCCAGAGCCCCCCGAAATGCCGCCAGCCCTTCACCGCCACAAACAACGCGCGCCCTCCCGGCGCCGCCATCTCTGCCCTCCCACAACGCACCGCGGCGCAGCGGTCCGGAGCCAATCCTAGGTTCCCACAAGACAGCGCGGGGGCGGAACGTAGAGAACCGCTCAATCCCCGAGCGACGGAAGGAACCATTCCAATGTGGAGGGGTGGGCAAAGATCTCATGTTAGAAGGCCAGGGGGAAGGAAGAAACCTCCCAGTTGAAAATAGCAGCGATGATTATTATAGCGCATATGAATCTGGATTAGAATTCTTAACGCACCTTCTGAAGAGGAATCAGATGACTCCTGTACTCCCCCCACAGGTGCTCGTGGTGCCGGCGCCGCGGACGGGAGCACTTTGGGGTCAATTCAAGTCATGCAAGTTGTAAGAAACGCGGGGTCTCGGTTTTTGCGGTCATGGGTATGGCCATCGACAAGCAGGTGAGAGTAATTACCCACTCCGAGCCCATGGCTAAATCCAGGAGTACACTCCCGCCCTTGTCCCACGAGCCACCCGGACTCCAATGGCTGTTAGGTTTGGGACCTCAGCGAGCTTTCCTTCCCCTCAGGGTCGTAGCCCGGGCGCCGGGCGCCACAATCCACGTGGACGCCCAGCAGCTGCAAGACGCGGCGGCCAAGCAGGAAGTTGAGAAGAAGGCGGCTCCGGATCCGGCCCCGGCCCCCAGCCGCAGCAGCTTCAGGTGAGGGCCATTTGGGTCCAGCCCTCGGGAGACCAGCACCCTGCACCCCAGACTGTGAAAACCAGTAAATTCCCAACTCTGTCACTTGCGATCTGTGCGATATTATGAGAACCCCTAAGCCTCCGTTTTCTCGACTAAAAAGAGGTTGTGAGAATCAGATGAGCCGAGCCTTGGCACAAAGCGGATGCTTAGCGAACTTTTGATGCATCAATGATTGGATGTCAAGGTTGTATAGTGAATGTTGGCTCCCTTCCCCTCTGAGAAGGATACCACCGCAAACTAACACACAATGGGAAGGGGGAGGAGCTGCTACACGGTAGTGTAGGTTATTGAATGCTTTTTAGAGTTGGTCTAAGGCCTAGGGAGGTTTTTGTACTCAGCCCTTGGGGTTGGCATCTTGCTTCTCACCACTGCCACCACCTCTGCGTGTCAAGCGTACGTCACATCCGCTTAACAAACATTTATACCAGCACAGATACAAAAGGTCGTTCCTCCCCACAGTGGGGAAGACGAAACATGCATAATCTGACCAGTAGTGTACTGGCAGTAAGAACTGGTTGCTTGGAAGTATGTATGAGAGAGTGAATCCGGTAATGACTGGAGGGAAGAAAATGCGGAGCTGACAACTGAATTGAATGGGAGTTCAGCTGGACAAGATGAAAGGGGTCGCTTTAGGCAAAGATAACAGACTGTATAAAGGCATGTGATGTGAAAGAATGTAGTATATTCAGGTATGTGTGAGACAGCAGATGAGGTCAGCAAGACCAGAGGGAATCCGAATGCCAGTGCTCTTGTCTGTGACTGGGGCTTTCACGAGATCCCTACTGTAGGTGGTGGGGAGCTCCATTCTGGTCATTCAGCATTGCCAGGCACTGTTCACGGTGTTGGGGACACGCTGGTGAGCGAACACACAAAAAACCCTGTCCCTGTAGAACTTACATTCTAGTGGACGGAGGACAGCAAATACAAAACAGGTAAACCATGGGAGTGTGACACGTGGTAGGAGTGTGTCTTGTGTTTATAAGTAATAGCGAGACTGCCACCATGGAGTGAGGAGTGCAAACAGGAGGCGAAGGGGCCAGGGCTGTGGCAGGCACACAGGGTACAGAGGATTGGTCGGGACTTCAGCTCTCACCCTGAGTGAGATGGGAAACCCCTGGAGAGGGATGACACAATCGTGCTTCCATTTTCTTTCTTTCTTTTTTTTTTTTAATAAATTTCTTTTCATTCTTTTTTTTTTTTTTTTTTTTAGAGAGAGGGGAAGGGAGGGAGAAACACTAATGTGTGGTTGCCTCTCCCATGGCCCTCATGGGGGACCTGGCCAGCAACCCAGGCATCTGGCCTGCAACCCAGGCATGTGCCCTGACTGGGAATGGAACCAGCAACCCTTTGGTTTTCAGCCTGCGCTCAATCCACTGAGCTACACCAGCCAGGGCTCGTGCTTCCATTTTCAAGAAGTCTCTTTGGCTGTGGCATTGATATTGAACTGTGAAGAAGCAAGAAGTCTGGTGAGCAGTTAGAAGACTACTTAAATAATCTAGGCCAGAGATGACGGTGGCTTGGGCCAGAGTGGCAGCTGCCGGGGTAGTATGAACGGTTGGTTGGACTGATACATTTGGGAAGTGGAACCAGCGTGATTTGTTAGTGTAAGGTGTGAGAAAGGAGAGGAGTGAAGAACACTAGAATTTTGGCCCAAACAGCTAGAAAGATGGAGTTATCATTAAGACGGAGAAGAGAGGGGAATGAAGGGGGGGAATAGAACAACTGTAACAGCATAAATAATAAAAAAAATAAAAAGACGGAGAAGACTGCAGGAGATTGTTTGGAATTGGGTGGTTAAGTTGGAGATGCTTAATTAACATCCAAGTGGGGGATACAATATTGGCTATTCGAAACGAAGTCCAGGGGACAGATGGGGGCCAGACATGCACGTGGGGAGCAGTCGACAGAGATGAAGATGAGGCTATAAGACCATCGAGAGGGTCAGTGCGGGTAAAGAGGAGAAGTCCCACACTGAATCCTAGAGCCCTCTGACATTTAGAGATTTGGCAGATGAGGAACAATCAGCAGGAGGGAAAGAAGGGGTTGGGGGGGGGAGAATGGAGAGTTTTTTTTTTAATGAGGTTGAAGGGCAAAGATGAGTTATATCAAATGCTGCTGGTAGGACAGGTCGATAGGCTGGTGATGAATGGCTCCTTGTACTGAACATTGTGAGTTGGTCAGTGACCCCAACTAGAGCATTTTCAGTGGGGCGATAGGGGCTAAAGTCCGAGTGGAGTGGGTTCGAGAATAAAAGACAGGGAGAAACAGCAGGTACAGTCAGTTCTCTGAGGGGTTCTGCCGTAAGGCTCACAGAGAAATGGCAGTAGCTCGAGGAGGCTTTGAGATCGAGAGGTTTTTGTTTATTTTTCGGTCGGGGAAATGACAGCATGTTTTGCTGATGGGAACGATGCAGCAGAGGGGAAAGGACGATGATGCCGGAGCGGGAAGGCTGCAGGGGAGACGTCCTTGAGAGGCTCACACACAAGTGGGGCACTATGAACAGGAGACGTTGCAAAGATTATGGGCACAGATGTTTGATAGGGGAAGCTGGACAGAATTCTGATTGCTCCCATCTCTCCGTGAAGGTCATCAGCTGCCCGTGAGGAAGCAGGAAGGAATGGGAGGTTTGAGGAGGCAAAAGAAAGTATAAAATAGTCATCCAGGAGAATGGAGAAATAATTGAACCGGGGGTGTGCTGTAGGATAGCCAGGCAGTGCCGAAGGCCTACTTGATGTTCGGATTCGTTAAAACGCAGCAGTGGTTCTCAGCCTGGGGTAATTTTGCCTCAACAGGGACTTGGAGTGATGTCTGAAAGCATTTTTGGTTGTCACAGGGCGGAACACATTGGGTAGTGGGCAGGGGCCAGGGATGCTTCTCAACACCCAGTGTGTGCAGGACAGCCCCCCACGACAATGAACCATCGGACCCGGTGAGTCGGTGGTGCCGAGGCTGAGACACCGTGGTACAGAGAGGCCAGGCAGCGTTGCTGCGTGGTTTTTCCCAGCCAGCTGTGCAGGTGCACGCGCAGGCTCCGAGTGGCTGGAGAAATGGATGTAACCAGGGTTAAGGGTTTGCCAGGAGCAAAAGTGAAGTTGCGTTGGGGGCAGGGGATTGAAGGAATGTGCAAGGGAGTGATTATAAAGACTGGCCGTGGAACTGACTTGAGGTCAGGGCAGAACTGAAAGCATCAGATGTGTGAGCGAAAGGGAAAAGCTGGTAGGATCAGTGGGCTGGAGGGGTGCCCAGTGCAGAAAGCCAGTGGGGGGGTCCAGGACATGGTGGCCAGTTTGCGATGCTGGGAAGCACGGTGACAATGAGGTTGCAGGTATGGTCAGGGCTTGTTACCTCGAGAGAAATAAGTAGCCAGGGGAGGATAGAGGGAAGGAAGTCAGGCAAGAGAAGCCAAGGGCTGGAATTGGAAGGCTCTTCCTGAAATCCTGCTTGTAAATATGCAGGAGTAGTGAGTGGGTCATGAGCTATGGTCTTTGCATTTTTCTACATGTATCTTCATTTCTAGAAAGTGTCTGTTGAGGACCATGAGGCAGGGCCTTCTTTTTCTGGGAGCAGAGCTGCAGCTTCCCCGGCTGAGATCCCAACTTCTGCCACGCTCGTGTCAGGGCCCACCTGGGTTAGGGGGGCTCAGGGATTGGCAGATTCTCCCACCTGAAGTACAGGCAGCAGAAGTCAGCCCCCCTCATGGACCCTCAGCAGAGAACAGCGGCTGACGTCAGACCTCCTTGGCTAGGCAGCAGCAAAGCCATGTGGGCCCTGCTGGCCTCTCCCTCCATTCCCCTACCCGGAGGATGGATATGGGCACAAAGAGGCAGCAGTCCCAATCCTGAAAGCTCTGTCTTCCCCTTCCCTGGGCTTCTGTGGGACAGACTATTTGTTCATTTGTGCAGTGGTCCTGGCAGGTTTAAAGGCCTGATCTTGTCCACGCCTTCAATTAAATGTTTCAAGTTCCGAATCCTTCCTAGTTTAGAAACCTTGCGTTACATATAAGGTGTTACACTGGTACATTCCAACTTCAGTTGGCTTAATTTTTTTAACACCCCGCCCCACAAGTCCATGGGGGAAATTTTCAATTGGGAAGCAATGAGGTTTTAAACATTCATGTCATCTCAGAGCTTTGCCCACTTTTCATCCTGGCGGGTAGGCTGGTAAGCTAGGAACCTGCTGAGATGCTAAATCATCTCTCAAGATCAGGCCTAGCAGGAAAGAATACACTTGTAACTATTGGATACCGATGTGTTGTTTTGTTTTTGATATCTCCGGGAAAGAGGGGAGGGCTGTTCTCAGATGATGGCGTGTTTTCTAAACCACCATCTGTGCATGTCAGGTGACCGTGGGGCACACACACGGATCTGACTTGCACGTGAATGGAAGGTGCAGGGGCAGGCTCACTCACGTCTCAGGTGCCTAATGACCGGCAGGTGCGTCTGAATAAAAGCAAGCTGGCATGATAAGCAGAGCTCGGAACCCAGGCAGGTCTCCTAGGCCCACGGCCTGGCTCCCCAGCTCACCCTGTTCCCCTGTTCCCACCTCAATGTCTCCACCTGAAAGTGGAGAGTAGTGACCTGGGACAGCCAGAAAACCAACGGGGCTGAGAGAGCAAAAGGCCTTGAACCACACGAGTGTCTGGCCCCAATCCTGGGGTCACCTGCGTGTCCCTGGGGCATTTTAGAAATAAGATTCCCAGGCCTGTCCGGAAGTCGTGAGTGAGGCTTACCCATCACAATGTCAGATGGGTCTGCTGTTCAGGGGGAGCAGGTGGTCTAGGATGGGGGCCGACAGAGCAGCCAGGTCTGGCCAGCGCAGCGAAGTTTTACTGGGACAGCCACACCCACCAAGTCACTGTCATCAGCGGCCATTTCTGCGCCACCAGGCCAGAGCTGCCACAGCAACCTCGTGACCAGCAAAGCCTGTAGTATCTACTCTGGCCCTTTTCAGGAAAAGTCTGCCGACCTCTATTCTAGGGGATACTGAATTTTGTTTATACTAATGATATTATGAGTCTTATTAAAATTTCATTCTTTTATATACAGAGTCACGATGTCATTTATGGGTGATGAAAAGGAAAGAGGTTTAACTATATGTTTTAAATGACAGAAAGCGGATCCAGTAGAGTGTATAGGGTAGAGGCCTACAAACCCTGATCTCACACTAGAAGGGACAAGCCAGGTGGGAGTGTGGGTCTTGTCCCTTTTCTTTTCGCAGAAAGTCACTCACTCTCTGCGTCAGCAGCTCAGGGGACAGCCGCATGGGCAGCGCTCACAGACAGGATGGCGGCGCCGGGACTAAACTGGGGAGGTGGGGGCCGCTGCCTCTGGAGCGGGTTGGAGGGGGGCTGCTGCGCTTCACTGAGTTTGTCTGCACTGTGGACCTCTTCGATTTTAACCAACAGCACGACCTTATGTGGACTGTTTCTTCTAATCGCAGCATTTACCCCCCAGTCCCAGGACAGGCGAGCTCCCTGAGGTGGGCAGGGAAGACATTTGAGGAGGTCCCAATCGCGCACATCAAGGCGTCGTACAACAAGTAAGTGGGGAGGGGAGCCCCTGGGCAGGTCTGTGTGGGCTCCTTTCCCATTCTCGGGGAGGGCAAGGCGGCCGGGGCGCCTGTGTGGGTGGAGACCAGGGTGCCAGGGTCTGCTTGGTGCCGCCAACGCACATGCTTCCCAGGCTCCCTCCATGTCTGGGGGAAACCAGCTCCTGTGTCTGTAACCTTCATTCTAATTTCATGAAAATGTGAGCTGGTCTGGGCATGTCGTGTTGATGGGATCTGCCTGCCTACAAACAGTGTCGAGGGCATTCCTAGCTGGGGGTGACACGTAGCCCTTCTCAGGGGGTGGAGCTTGTCTTAGTCTGCTCAGCTGCCACTACAAGGGACCACAAACTGCCGCCAATAACAGATATCCCCTTCTCACAGTTTTGGAGGCTAGAGGTGCAGGGCCAGGGTGCCAGCTTGGTGCGTTCGGGTGAGGACCCTCTTCAGGGCTGCAGGTGGCTGGCTTCTCAGCGGGTCCTCACTCAGTGGAAGGGCAGAAGGAACTTTCCGGAGTGCCTTTTATAAGGGCACTAATCCCCTTCGTGGGGGCTCCATCCTCATAACCTAATCATCTTCCAAAGGCCCCGTGTCCAGATGCTATCCTGTTTGGGGTTAGGATTCCACCATGAATTTGGGGGGGAGACACACATTCAGTCCAGAGCAGAGCCCTCTTCAGATCATGGCTGGTCAGTTTTCAGTGAGGCGGAGGGGACGACCCTGACCCTTCCAGGCGCCTCCTGTGAGGTTCAGAAACCATTTCACTGGCAAGTTCAGAGTGGAAACAGTGTTTTCCTTCTCACCCGGGCTTGTGAGGGCATAGCTCAGTGCTGTCCAAAGTCTCTAGCGGACAGTCCACTTTATCTTCTCCCGCCTTCCCAGCACACAGATCCAGGTAGTCTCTGCCACTAACCAGCCCCTGGCCCGCACCTCCTGCGGCACAGAGGGGTTTCGGAACGCCAAGAAGGGCACGGGCATCGCGGCACAGACAGCGGGCATTGCGGCCGCGGCGGTGAGTGCGTGTCCCCTCCGCTCCCTCTGTGGTGGCTCTCCCGTTCTGCGTGGCTGACCCCCGGGCGAGAGTTCTGGAACCAGCCATTCAGAAGCAGTGGGGTACATGCCAGCTCTTGTCTGAGGTGTGAACACTGAGGGTGGTGTGAAGGGGCTTCTCTGTCTCTTCCTCTGAACTCCCACAGAAGTTACACACTCAGTTCATCCTAGTAGACGGAGGAGCCGGTGCTGAAGGCCCATCACAGCCTCCCTAGTGCAAAGACTGTTGCGGCCGGGTTGGGCTTGGCGGTGGTAACCAGCTCTGAGGGAAGCTGTGCTGTGGTGAAAACCAGTTTGCGTGTGAACCGTCGCCGACCTTTCTGGAAGGCGATCGGATCAGCAGCACACCGCTAGCGGTGTGTTCATTCAGCATCTCCACGCCAGACACTTCCCATTCACGATCTTGACCTTCAGAGTGCCCTTGGTACCAGCCGCGTTTTTAAGGTTCAGATACAGCGTGTACGACCTGCTCAGAGCCACGCAGTCATTTCAGTTCCTGAACTGACCCCGGATTTGTCTGGGGCCAAAGCTCGAACACTGCCTCCTGCAGCACAGGCCTTCCTGAGGCGCACACTAGGTCCTCCTGAGGCGCACACTGGGTCCACAACCCAGAGGCATTTCCCAAGGAAAACCTTGACCTTCAGAAAGAAAAAAACCCAGTACCCAAAACTATTGGTTGCCGGACGTCCACCGATGGACAGATTATACACCTGTACGAGGAAGGCGTTGGCATCCAGGGTGGGGTCGGTGACATCTGCATGCTTCCCAGACTTCCCATCACAACCTCTTTAAATCAAGATGAAAACTTAACCATCGCTCACGATTAAAACGATAAAAGAATACTTTTTCTGTGGGTGTGAAAGCTCAGCCTTGAAGTCCAGGGCTCCTCCCCAGGGTCTGAGATTCTGCATTTACCCACCTGAGAAAAACCGGAGCAGTACTTAGAAATTGCCATTAGGTGGCAGTGCTGCTCTGGGTAAAACTGCAACCCAAGTCCTGCGCTCCCCTCCCTGTCTTCTGCCTGTGTTCCTATGTGGGTCAAGCCTCTTCCCTGGAGCTTGAAACCCTGTTGCTCCAGGGGGCAGTAGCAAGAGACTGGGATGTAGCAGTTCTCGCTGGGGTGCTAACTAGTTGTTGCTCTTCTCCAGAAAGCGACGGGGAAGGGCGTGACCCACGTCCGAGTGGTGGTGAAAGGCCTGGGGCCTGGGCGCTTGGTGAGTGGCCGTGATTCTCCACGGGATATGCACTTGCTTCTTTACTTCGAGAAACAGGGCGTGAGAGCAGCTAGGGAACGCGGAAAAGGACCTGGTCCTGGGTTTCCATGAGGGCTCGACGGTTTCTTTCTGTTGTTCTCACCATCTGCCAAGCTTCTCAGAGCAAGCCCAGGTCACGTAGTGTGGTCCCTCAGACTTCCACTGAGGGTCTGCCAGGCCCCCAGAGCAGAGAGGCAGCCCCTGGGGACTGTCACAGGTGGGTCCCTCGGTACAGACAAGCTGGTGCCCAGGGTGCCGGGAGACCACTGTCATGATAAGGAAAGCTTCCCCACCGAGGTGACAATTCTCCTAACTTGTGGAGAACCACATGGCATTACCCAGGGGAGGGGAGACGTCCCAAGCAGAGAACGCACCTCAGGTGAAGAAGCTACAGCAGTGCTATGGGTGGGTCGGGTGCCTGGGCAGTCTCTGCGCTGAGGTGGCAGGGCTCCGGTGGGCGGCAGCAGGTGTGGCCGAAGCGGACGGCACTGAGCGCACACGGGTTGGGAGGCTCTGTGAGCAGACGGAGTTGGGGTCACAGGTGTCACAGCCAGTGAGCCTCCCCGAGCCCTGTCTGGACATGCCGGGTTATTATTTCTGGGGCCAAGCCTGTTCTTCTGTTCCTGCCAGGCTGCCATCAAGGGGCTGACCATGGGGGGCCTGGAAGTGATCTCCATCACAGACAACACCCCCATCCCGCACAACGGCTGCCGCCCCCGGAAGGCTCGGAGGCTGTGACGGGAGGAAGCCCCCACCCCCCAACCTCGTTGGAAGTACCCTGTCAGAGGTCTCTCCAGAGGGCGGCTCGTTGGAGGTCCTTCAGGCAGAGAGGGACAGCTGCGCCTCCTTACATGGTGGTGTTTGTCTGACTTTTGACTGGAGACCGATGTGCCCAGAAGCAAGGCCATCCTCTCTTGGACACAAGGAGAGCCAGAGGGGTAGCTGGGGCCCGGACTCCCGCCAGTGAACGCTGCCCTGCTCTAATGCAATAAAAGAATATCTCTCCATCTGTGGTGATGCATGAGTTTCTTGCTTCCAGATTTGGAATGTGAACTGTAGAAGGAAAAATGTCTCCCTACTGCCTTCTCTTCCACCCTTAGCAGGACCTTTGAAGGGTAACTTGTGACCATTGACCAAAAAACCCAGTGGGGGTCTTCCTGTGTTAAAGTCATCTCCAGAGGGAATTAACACCGTTTCACCATAAAACTACATGTAAGCACAATGTAGGCAGAAATCGGCGCCCTTGAGAGCCGCTCTGCTGTCTCCTGTGGTTGGCCTGTGTCTGCGCCAGACAGAGGCCCCGGAGCAGCCACACGGTGTGTCAGTCAGGGCCGCCTGGAAAGGGAGGAGGGGAGCAGGTTCGAAGGTTTAAAAGAGAAGCTTAATGACGGTTCGTTACAAGGGCGTGGGTTAGGGGAATACACAGATCGGCAGAGCCAGCGGGAGCAGGAGGAACACGATTCCCCGCAGCCTCAGGGCCCAGGGAAGGAAGAGCTGCCGGAACCCGACAGGAAGGCAGCCTCTGCCAAAACCCGGGCCTGGCAGAGGGGGCTTGCACACGCCCTGCTGGTCTGCAGCTGGTTGCCCGCTAGCATCCCGGCACTTGAACCCAGCAACAGGCAAGGAGGCAGGGGCACTCGGGCCGCAAGAGTGAGCACAGGTGGTTTCTGCCGTTCCCGAGAGGGAAACCCTCCAGCCACTGCTGTTCTAGAACACATCCTTTACACACGGGGGCTTTGGGAAGGGGGCAGGTCGCTCAGGATCCAGAAGCGCACAAGCACAGAGAGGACACTGGGGACCCGGCACAAACTGCCTGGAGCTGCTGGCCAGGTGTGCTGGCCAGCACACACTGCTTTTTGTGAACTCTTGGTGCCCACAGCTACGTCCAGGCTCCGAGTGACTGATGAAACTTATGATGTCTTCAGCCAAGTCACCTCTCAGTCACTCTGTCTTGGCCTCAGGGAAATAGGCACCGCCACCGAAGGTTGACCGTTAAAGAAGTTCTGGTTTGCCTGGAAGACCAGCTGCCTGTCCGCTGCCACAGGCCCTCCTGGGCGTCAGGCCGCCATCACTTCCACAGGCAGGAAACGGCCTCGCACTGTGGGACGCACTTCCCCATTTCCTGGCAGCACTTCCGAGTGCATCTGCAGTTCTGTCAGCTCAGAGCTGGTGGCACAGGAGCGGCTGCACGAGGGACGCTCCTCTCCTCTCCTCTCCTCTGCATGTAAAACGGCAAACCCCACTTCTTCCCTTTCTGCACAAAGGCCGTTTTACCTTCTTTCAGCCAAGCCACCACCTGCCACCAAGACGTGCCACCGCTAACAAACTACACCTGTTTAACACTGAGGGACCCGGATGCTGGCAGGATATCACTCAGCACTTTTCACTCACCTCTGCCTGCAACCTGGCTCTGACGTGTCCATGTTTTAAAAAATCATACATCCCTTCCCCCAGGGCTCCTCGATTCTTCCCCTCTCATTTTCTTCCTACTTGGGATGCACTCATTGCTTTTTCACTCCGAGGACCGTCAGCCCAGAGAGAGCAGTCCTGCTGCAGCAGCGCTCGTCTGTCGGAGCAAAGCGAGCAAACGCGGGCTCCTGTGCACACATCCCGGGCCCTGGAGGCACAGCCCGAGCACCGCCACTACTCCCCTTGGGCGCACGGTCCGAGGAAGCGAGAGAGGTGCATGCAGCCGAACTAGAAGCACCATGACACAGGCACGGCTGTTACTGGTGTTGGTCAGAGTGGAAGAACGATTCCCTCAGTTCAAGGGCCAGAGGGGACAGCCTTACGGAGGAGGCGGCAGGCGAGACAACCTAATGGATCAGTGGGTGTCAGTGGGGTTGGAAATGCAAACCATGAAGATGCTGAGCTTACTGGTAATCGAGGAAATGGGAACTGAAACGCGTGACTAACATTCCCCAAAGGATGCTAAGCAAAGCCCTGGCAGGGGTGACATCACACAGGAAAGAAGCAGAGAACGAGGAGAAGGAGGCAGCCGAGTTGTGAATGCCGCAAGGACAGCGCTGCGGAGGACGCAGTGAGGCAGCGACTGGACTGCAGGTGTGTTGTCTCGGAAGCCAAAGGGGCGAGCACTTCGAGAAGGAAGGGACAAAGCGCAAACTGCCGTGGGGGGTCAGCTAGGAAGGAGCTCGAGCCAGGCGAGGACGGGGCAGTGCCCACTGGACCTAGCAAGGTGGAGGCCACCAATCCCACAGGGAGGGAGGTGGACAGCGTGGGAAGTGAGGAAGTGGAGATTTGGCTGGTGTCCTGGTAGAGGCTGGGTCCCGGTGACAGGGAATTCAGGAGGGGGGGTCCCCTCCCTGGGCCAGGCCTCAGGAGAGGAGAGAGAAGCGGCTGAGAGTGGGAGAAGTGACCACAGCGAGGCGGAGCCCAGTGTGGGCTCCCCATGACAGGAGTGCCCACTGTCGGTCAGGAACAGCAGCGTCTGCCTCAAACACCGCGGAAACAGAAAGTCTTTGCAGTCTGAACCCAGGGAAGGTCTCCTTCCCTCCCCTAACACCCGTGTGACGGTTCTGAAATAAGAGTGCTCTCCCTGTCAGAGCTCTTACCTGGTGAATGTAAGCAGCAAGAGCCTTTCCAGGGGAAAGGTTGGCCACCTTTGCCAACACTGAAGGGGACAGATGTCTGGCTTCACGGTCCCTTCTGGGAATTCGTCCTGTGGGAGCAGCGGGGTCCGACAGAACCCCCTGCACTACGGGCAGGCTCCAGCCCCCGTGAGACTTCGGCACTCGAGATGTGGCTAGCGTGACTGAGGAACTGGACTTTTAAGTTTCATTACATTCAAATGAATTTAGACGTACATAGCAACATGTGGCTAGGGGCTCCCCTATCGAACAGTGTGGCTTAGATGCTCTTTAATGTGTGTAGCAAGTATGCAAAGGTGTGTATTCTCCGACGCACTGAGAGTTCTGGTGAAAGACTCGAACTAAATGTCCATCAACGGTGAGCTAGTTAAAGAAAGAAGGCTCCATCCGTGTAATGGGCGTTAGCCAGGACCAAGTCAGGATGCACTGCCGAGGAAAAATAGAGGTGGGGAGGACAGCGTGCGTGGCGTAGTCACTAGTTTCCGTGGAAAAGGACAGGATATGTGCACATTTATGCACGCGCATTGCATATCTGGAGAGATATTCCCCAAAACGGTAGTGTCCTCTCTGCAGGGAGAGAACATGAACAGCTAGGAAACAGGCAGAAAGATGTCACTTTTGCCTTTTCCACCTTTAGGAGAGGGTGCTGTGTACATTGTTGCTGCTTAGTCTGATTAATTCATCACTTAAAAATACAATAGAAGGAGAAATAAAGAACTGACTTATGCAAACGTATGGAAGCTGCGGTCAGGCACCACGCGCATTATCTGCGGCATAACATTTTAATAGACATTTGACGTACACAAACCCTGTACCACGCCAGCCCCCGCAGCCCTGCTGGTGGCCCGGTCCTTGGGGGCAGACATCTGACTTGGCTTGGAAATTGGTTCTGGCAATTACTCTGGCTTCTCCCCTCGCCCACCCAGGCTCAAATTAAACTGTGCACATGCTCTGCAATTTAGCAAAACCGGTCTTGCCAGAAAGTCAGCCTCATGTCACTGCGGGCTGGAGGCCGGGAAGACAAAGCACAGAGCTGTTTCCATAGTGCCCTGTGGCAGCTTAATGCCCCTGGATTTGCGTAATCCCCTGGAACAGAAAGGAAATGTCAGCCAAGGGGCAGCGTGGTGTCCCAGGGGCCTGGCTGGCAGGACACCTGCTCTGTGGCCCCTGCTGAGCACAGACTCGGCACCCAGACCACAGGGGCCACACTCCTCTTCTCCAGCTGGACCTCAACTTCCCCCTCAGGACAAAGAGGCGGTGGAGTGGGATGGGGTTCCGGCACCCTAGGGGCCCAGGCCCATCCTCACACACTAGTGACCGAAGTGGGAGAGAGGCTCAGGGTGGGACCACAGGCTGACTGGGTGCCCTGAAAATGCAACGAGCTCTTCTCCCTGGCTCCCCCTGGCTGCCCATTTCTTCCAGCCTGAGGCGGGGTAGAGAGGGGCGGCGACACAGCCTGGTTGGTACCCCAGCTCTGCATCAGCCTGCACCTCAGCCACTCCCACCTGCAGGGGGCGCTCTGCTGTACAGGTGAGCATCCAGGACGCCTCTCTCAACCCGCTCCCACCCGGCTCCCTGTGGAGGCCCTGGCTGGGGACACAGTGTGGGTGTAGATGCACGCCCACCCTGCTGCTATTATTATTATTATTATTATTATTATTATTATTATTATTATTATTGTTATTATTATTAAAAACTCATGTTGCCTGTGATTTTAATCAGAAAACGTTATGTGACCCCATCACCCATCCTCCCTACACCCATATAGTGAGACGACTCTAGATTAAGCCAAAAACTGAATTAAGTTAAAAAGCCAAATGACTCAAGAATCTATTCCTCAAGAGTCTTTCTCCCCTCCCTCCTCCCTCAAAATTTTATTAATACTGAGATACAGCGTGTCTGAAACCTGGTAACTGCCTCCGCGTCTCAGAGGCTGACAGTGCGAGCAAGTCAAAGAACCCCATTTTGATGCCGCCAGCACTCACGGAACGAGGGTGTGTGTGTGTGTGTGTGTGCGTGTGTGTGCACACACGTGTGTGAGAGAGAAGGTGATAACAGGGAGGGGTACCAAGGGGCACTCCCTAGGGGAGGTGACATCTAAGGTCATGAGATGGGAACAAGTGTTAGGAGGCAAATGTGAGGGACCAGGGGCAATGGCAGGGGGGGCGTCCAGCAGAGGGGGCGGCGTGGACAAGGGCAGAGTGCGGAACGACACAGTCTGTGTGGCGAAGTGCAAACAGAGCACCGTGCGGGGCACTGGCCCCCCGAGGACAGCAGACCCTGGACACGGTGCGCGTCATCTTACGTGCAAACAGGGTCTTGCAGAGGTGACAAAATGGGGAGATTGCCCTGGATGGCCCAGCTGGATCCTGAATGAGATCGCATGCACCCCCATAAAACGGAGGCAGCAGCAGATCGGACTGCTGTGACAGAGGGTGAGGAGGCCGGGTGACCACGGGGGCAGAGGCCGGAGCGAGGGAGCCACCAGAAGCTGCGGAGAAGTGAACACTGCCCCAGAGATGAGAGACGGGAGTCCATCGCAGAACAGCGGCAGCGGCGATCGGACCGTTGGGCAGGCCGCCCCCCCACAGAGAGGCTGAGGGTGAAACTGCCCTCCTGGGTGGAAAAGGGCAAAGAAGCCCCGAAGCTGCCCCAGGGAGTGCCTCTCACAGAAGGGCCCTGTGGGGCCGCAGCAGCCCTGGGGCTCCCTTCCGGGGCCTGGCATCCGGGGCCCTCCAGAGGCAGATGGACCTCAGCCACGGCACGGGCCGCACTCCAGCCCCTGAGCGCTCAGTTCCTTCCAGCAGAGGACAGTCCGGATCCTGAGAGCGCATCCCTGGGAGCAGGCAAAACACACTTTTTTGTCCTCGCTGAGACTGGGATAATTGGGGCATTAACAAAAATGCATGCATCGCTCACCATTTTCTGTCTGGTTGAAAGGTACTTGGTGGTTATTTAGAGCCCTCATACCCCCTATAGTCCAAGCTCACCACGCAGACAGAGGCAGGAAACTGGGTCATCACGTGGGCTCAGCCTCTAAGACGCTGGCTGCAGCCCCACCCAGGACACGGCAGCCTGTGCAGCCCCCAGTGAGGGAGGGGCAAGCTCAGGAAACCAGACTGCGGGGGCGGGGGGGGGGGCATCCGACTTCATCTTCCTCCGTCACCGCCTCCAATTAACTGTCAGATCGCCCTTTCTGTGTCCCCAAACCTCCCCACTCAAGAAGAGGCCACGCTTTCCGGTTACTTAGGGTTGTCAGGGTGAATTCCACTCTTAGAGTTACCACCCTTTTTCGGGAATCTGAAAGTCCAGTGATGTCTCTAATAAATTTCCGTCTCAAAGCATCTCCCTCCCCCACCTGTGGACTCCACCCTCGCTCTCTGGGGCTGAAACCGGGAAGATGGAACGAGGGGGAAAGTGAGGGTTGTCCTTCTGCCCATCGGGCTCCGCTGGTCAACACTGCCCATCAGAGCTCTGTGACAGCAGGCTGGCCCTTGCATGGGGGCTTTTTGGAGACCAGTCCCCACCAACCTACACAGAGCCCTCTGCCCTGGGCCTTTGTGGTGGACACAAAGGTGTACTGCCCAGACCCCAACTCCAGGAAGAGCCCGCTGCCCAGCCGCCGTGGGCGCCGTCAGCCCCTGGGGCAGCTGCAGAGAGTGGCCTCGTCCCAGTCGTGCCCTTCCCATGGCACCCGGTGACCGGGGGAGGGCCTGGCCACTTCAGCCACATGGGCCGGCTCTGACAGGCGCTTTCTTTCTTTTTTAAGATTTTATTTACTTATTTTTACATCAAGGGGAAGAAAGGGAGGGAGAAAGACATCGATGTGAGAGAAACACTGATCAGCTGCGTCTCTGACACACCCCAACCGGGGACCCACAACCCAGGTAGGTATGTGCCCTAACCTGGAATCGAACCTGTAGCCTCTCACTTTGCAGACGACACCCAACTGAGCCACGCCGGCCAGGGTCTGAAAGGCACTTTCAGCTCCAGCTGAGCCCCATGGATCGGTTGAGGCCGTCAGGACTGCACGACAGCTCGCCTTGCGTCTGCGCAGCCCTGCTGCCTCCCTCCCTCCGGCAGGTATCGACCATGGGCCACGCCATAACAAACACCCCGTACACAGGGCGGTCGCTGTCTGCCTCCCAAAGGACCCTCACCACCCCTTCGGCACGAAGCACATGCACTCTGAGGCCGACCTCTCCCCACCATCTCAGCTCCTGGCCCTGTGGCCCATCCCACCCCGCCTCCTACTGCGGGGACTCCTGAGCCCCATTAGGGGAGGGGTGCATCAGTGATACTGGCTTCACAGTGCCCACTAAACCACGGGAACTTTGGGGATGCCCCGCTTACCAGTACCCCATGAGATGCCAGCAGCAGGGCTCGCCCAACCGCCGCCCCCTGCCCTTGCCCTGCTCTGCCATCCCCCCACCTCCAGACCTCTCCTGGCAGGGAGCAGGCACTGTTCCCTCAAGTCAGGAATCGGTGCCCCACCCAAGCTCCGTGAGACACCTGCAGTTCCTGCCCCCCAAAACTCCGAGTTGCACTCTGCCACAGAGGTGGCGTGGAGTGTGCTCACGGGTTCTCTGCAGCTCGGCAGGCCTCCAGCCAGGGAATGAGACACCTGCCTCCTCTGCCGATTGGCCCACAACTGCTCATATAACGTAGGAAAACAACAAGCCCAGAGTGTCAGCCTAAGCTTTAAAGTATCGGACAGACTAGAATGGTGCCAGAAGCAGTATTCTCAACAGAGGCCACTAAGGAACCTGGCATTCCACACGCCTCCGGTCGCTGCCCGTGCAGTCCTCCGGCCCAAGTTATTCAAACAGCTGTCTTGTTCTGTTATTTTGAATGTGCTTTTGAGAGCTGCTTCGACTCCTTTACAGAATGAGGCAGGAAACCCACAGAGAGGCAAGACAAACCAATGAAATCAGGAGACCTGAGTCCAGGGCCTCCAGGTGACACCGGAGAGAATAGAGTGGGAGGGGCACTGCTCGCTGCAGGTACAGGGACTCTGCCCAACTGACTTTCTAGAGACGGGGTTCTCTGGTCACTCGGAAAAGCTCCTTGGCCTCGTCGGGCCACAAAGAGGTGGGAGATTCCGGAGCCTTAGTGATGGCCCTGTCACCTCCTGCTGCCGTGGGGATGGAGATTAGCAGCACTTAGCTCTCAGGCCCCCTGTGCGTCTCCACCCCGTGGCCCCTGAGTCTGCTGGGTACACCTAATCCACCCTCCTCTGCAAACAGCAGCTGGTCAGGCCGGGCTCCACAGCCGCCTCTCTGCCACCCACCGTCCTGGCCAGGGACACAACATCTCTGCGATGGCCCTCATCCCACAAACCACCTCCCCTCATCCCCCCGCCCCCCATGTGGCTCGGATGGTGGGGACTTCCCACCCTGCCCTTGCGTCCACTGCCGTCCACTGCCGGCACTTCCTCCGTCCCAGGTCCTCCCCGCCGGGCCCCTCTCCGGGCTGCACAACAGGCACCGAGGTCCCATCTGAGCTCTGGCTCCAGCTCTGTGACCTTTGCGAGCTATTTCGTCTCTCTGTGCCCAACGATTTCATCACCTTTTTCATCTCATGGCACACAGAAACTAATGAACTAAAATTCTGCGCACACCAGAAAATATATATTTTTTGCTAAACTGGCCCCCCCCAAAATAGGTATAACTTTGATTTGTTCACACTGGATGGCTATTGCTGTGTTGGCTGATGTCATGTTTGATTTGACATCTAAGGGAAAAGAGGCCAGTGCCCCTGACCACACAGTCGGGGGTGGCGTGTGTTAAACGCTCTTGCGGTTCACGGGGTGAAGATTGCTGATACTGGCGCTTCGGAGGGCTGAGGGGACTCAGTTAGTGAACACGCCTAAAGCACTTTACAGTGTGTGGCTCGAGGGCTCCAGAAACGCAGCTCTTAGCCACCCTGCTCTCCCTCTGAGCCCCAGCAGGGCACCGGGCAGCAAGCCTCCCTCTCACCCAGGCAGGGCCTTCAACTCCACCTTGTCTGACTCTGATGAGGAGACCAAGAAGCAGCTCTACAACGCCCTTCAGAGAGTGTCCTGAGAACTGTGAATGGATCTCGAGAAATCTAGTGGGCGGACAGACGGACAGCCGCATGCCAAGCCTGCCCATCGGTGAACCCCATCCTCACTGTCTCTGGTGGCTCCCGGATCTGCCACAGGGGAATCATGGTGCCTCAGCCTCATTACTCCAGCAGGGGAATCTCAGGAATTGCATGCTATCTCCCGATGCAAAGCGTGTTTAGAAAATGCAGTTTTGATACGAAAATAGTAGTACGTGGGGGCCCCTGCCCGAGAGAGGGAGCCCCCACACCACCCCTCCAGCCGAGCGGGCTCCGGAAGTCTGGCGAGGGCAGGCTGATTGGCAGAGCCTCAGCTGCGGTGCCCTCCAGGGGTAGCCAGTCTTGGCTCCCTGTTAGAAGTCCTTAAACGTAGAATCCCACAAACCCAGAGAGAGTTTGGAATGCTGGGAGAGCAGATGACAATGTCACTCAGCGGTGTGAAGGACTGTGGGACTGAGCCCCACTCCCGCCACCGTGAGGGGGGATGGAGGCCATGCACTTGAAACTGTGGGGGGTCTGAGGATTAGGAGGCCTCCAGCAACCACCCTTTCACTCCAGTGAGGCTGCAGCCCCCAGGCTGCCCACCTTCGCAGCCCCGAGGGGCCCGAGCTCAGCCACACTTTGCATTTTCCGGAGGAGGCGCAGAGAGGACACAATCTTCCATAGCCCTCCCAGGCACGGCCACCCCGACCCAGGCTTCCTGCTGCCCGGCTCCCACACCACGGAGCACACACCTTGGAAGATGTCCCCGGCAGAGACACGCCAGCCTCTGCCTGCACGGTGGGGGACGGAGAGGTGGCGGCTTCCCATTTTCACTTCATCAGTAAGCAGCAGCTGGAAGAGAGGCCGGAACCAAGGGTCTTCATTCCCCATAGAAGTGGGAAAAGCCAGTCCTCTCTCGCCAGGGGTCGGCTGGCTTGAAAATGCTGGGTTAACCCTTCAGGCGCTCACTTGACCCACCCAGACCCAGGGAGAAGCTGTGTGCGCCCCAAGAGAGGAGCGCCTGGCACGGCACCTGCCCAGCACTTCCGTGCAGTGACCATTACCTGCCTGCCCGCCGAGGGGTGGTCCCTTATGCATCCTCCCAGCAACCTCTGGGAGTCCGGATTTCTGTGCCTTCACAGACCCTGAGTCTCAGGGAGGCAGCACAGAAGGGTCGGAGACAGACCAAACTCAGAGGCTCACCGGCTCCCGCCCTCAGGGAGAGGCCGCTGCAGTCTGTCTGTCCAGCCCTCGGCCTCCCCTGTTCTCTGCTTCACTCCAGGTCTGGCCACCTCAGGCTTGCCAGGGTCCTCACCTCCGTCACTGTCTGGCCTGGACAAGCATATGCTCAGGAAATCAGCTCAAGCGTCAGAACCAGAACCGAATGACCTTGACTTTTCCCATTCACCACGTGTTATCTATTTCGTCTGTGGGCCTCCGTGTGCTTATCTGAAAACGGGACAGTTCCTGCCTCTCACAGAGCTGTGTGTTAGGTTTGTGGAAATCACGAGACGACCCCTGGGCTGGGGGCCCAGGGAAGCAGCGACCGGGTGCTGACGGGTCTCCGCAGAAGCCTTGAAAGCAGACCTTCCCCTCAGTTCCCAGGGGCCAGAAGTGTCTTCTCCCCGCCCTCCCTGGTCTTCGAAGTGCTGGCCATGACTCTGCCTCAGGCAGCTATTTGACGAAGTTTGGAGGTCAACACATGTCAAGTGTAAACACCATGCTTGGCACACGGTGACAGCTGATCTTGGCTATTGTTACATTTTCTCTGGAAACAAAACACCAAAACACTCCCCCGGTGATCCTGGCCTCTCTCTGGCTCCTCCCCCCGACCTCCAGTCCACAGCGCCCAGCTCCCATGGCTCGTTACACACCTCTCCCAAGGGTGCCCTCCCTGGACGCCCCATGAGCACCCCCAACCACGCACGTCAGGTCCCAACCCTTCACCATCAGCCTCTTCCTGGGTCCCAGGCTGGGCTGGGCCCCACCTTGGCCACTCGCCCCGTCCCTAACTCTGTGCTTCCCTCGTTCCCCACTACAGCAGCTCACCTCCTCTCTCCCCCGCCCCTTCCGACACTGTCTTCAACGCGCCTGGAGATATTCCACAGGCCTCCCCAACTCTCCATCCCCTGGCCACTGGCAGGACACCAGCACTCCTGACTGTCCCCACGGGCTGCCAGGCACTGAGATGAGGCTGGGATGGCCACAGCCACAGCGCCCGGTGCTGAGAGTACGGCCTGAGAGGCGGCAGGTGGAAGAGGAGCCCGGTTCTCAACCAGCCCTGTTGTCCGACAACAGCTGTGGCTCCCTGAGCCCTGACTCCGGGCCAGCGCCAGGCAGGCCTCCATTCGGAGGAGCATGGGGGCCAGCAGGCAGGTCAACGGGGCTGGTCAGGGCGGGGCGGGCAGGAGTGAAGTGGGTGAGAGAGCACAGGCTGGATGCAGAAGACAGCAGGCCCGGCTGGCAGCCATCTCTGCACCTGGGAAGGCAGGTCTAGTGGGAGGGAAGGGCTCAGGCACAGGGATATTTCACTTCCCGTGTCACCATACAGCCGCTCTGCCGCCCCGCCCCAGCCCCCTCCCCCGCTTCCCAGGCAGGACGAACTCTGGAACTCTCGGCCGCCTGCCTGGGCGGAGGCCCCTTCCCTTCCCTACCCCTGCCCCTCTGCTCATATCACCAGGTAGGGTCCTCTCCTGCGGCGTACCGCTCAGGTGACATCTCTGCCAGAAGCCTTCATGACCGCACTGGCCGGGGTCGGGCCCAGGGTCTCGGCTCCCCTGGCCCCTTGTGCGCCAGTTGAGCACCTGTGTTCCGCGAAGGCCCCCAGACTGTCACCTGGTCTGCCCCCGACCTGGTCCATAACTCAGGACTGGAAAAGACACACCCTGCCGTTCCCGTCAGTAGTTCCAGCTCTGATATTCAGCATAAGCTCAAGAAATGTTTGTGGACCAAATGGATGAGCAAATACAAGGGGCTCCCTGCAGACACAGCCTTGCCGTGGATGTGGAAGGGGGCAGGGCCACACATGGGACAGACCCCAAGATGGGTGGGAGGGTTATGCAAGCTGGAGGCACACGCAGGCTCAATCCAAAGAGGTCCCCAGGGGGCACACAGTCGGCCTCCTGAGGGCAACATAAAAAGGCGGGGTGTTTTACGGATCTGGGAAACTGTGAAAACAACAAGTGCGCCACACGAAGCAAGTCAGGAAGCAGCACCTCGGCTCCAAGCAACCTCTGCAGAAGCGGCAGGTGGGAAGAACAGGTCTGAAGGCCGATCCCTGAGCAGCCCCCTCTCAGACCCATGGAGCAATGGCACGTTCAGGGCAGCGGCCGCAGCCGACACTTTCCTTCCCTCTCCCTTTCTCCGAAGCCCAGGGAAACCCGGGGGAGTCAGCAGGCCCCTGGAATGAAATAAGGCGTTCCTTCTCCCTTGCCCAAGGCAGGGTTGTCCCCTGCCGTCCTGCTTTCCCCCTCGGTCTGAAAGGCAGGCTCTGCCTGCTTCGGGGTGAGACTCTTCCTCAGCCGCACTTCACAACCTCAGAGGACTTTTCTAGACCATGTGGCTCTGTGTTACAGCTGGTGACATTCTTTCCACCTACGCTCACCATGAACTTGAAGGAGAGGGGTAGGGAGGGAAGTCCAAGGGTCCAGAGGTTTGAGCACCAGATCTGGCTTTGCAGGACTCACAGGTTCAGATCACTCACTTCCTCTGGAAAATCAGCCCTAGACCCAGGGTCCCACCCCCACCCCCACCCCCAACTGTGACAGCAGGTGGACCAGTCACCCCCACCCTTGTCTAGAGAGAAGCAATCAGATGTGAGCGTTACATGTTGCTAGGGAGCGACTGGCAACAGCTGGCTGAGAAATAAGTCGTGTCCTTGGGAAGGCATGTTCCTGGCCGCTAATTAAATGTCGCTGAAGCATCTCTTCCTTCAGGGAGCTGCAGAAATGTGCGGAATGAATGCAGGCAGGAGCAGGCAGAGAGCAGCGGGTTCGCAGGCCTGCTAGGACCCCCACGCACAGGAAAGGCTGCGGGGGGGGGCGGGGGCAGGGATGAAATCACTAAGCCCCTGGGAGACTGGAAAAGTAAAAACACAGCCTCAGACAGCTCGGCTGAACGAGCCCCTGCAGGGTTACCTCACCACCTCTGCTGCCGCGGTTAAATGCGTGGGTTAGATATTTTCTTAGAAGCTCATTAAAACCCGAGAGAATCGAGAGAAGGCTCTCAAAAAGAAAAATGTGCACGTTCACGTCCGTGAAAACACTATTCACAAGAGCCCAGAAGCGGAAGCAACCCAAGTGTCTTTTGATGAATGAACCAGTGAACAAAATATGGTTTCGACACCCCATCATACGTAGCGTTAAAAAGGAAGGACAATCTGACACACACGGGGACATGGACGGACCTTGAGGACATCATGCTGAGTGAAGTAAACCAGACCAAGGGCGACAGACACTCTGAGATTCCACTTCCGCGAGGTGTCTGAAGTAGTCAGAGCTGCGGAAACCAGGGGCTGGGCGGGAAAGCACCAGGAGCCGTCACTTACCGGGGACAGAGTTCCAGTCTGCAAGGTGAAAAGGCGTGGAGGGTGGATGCATGATAATGTGAGTCTACCTGATGCTGCTGAACTGTGTACCCCTAGAACAGTTTAGGTGGTTAAGGTTACATTTTGGTTTTTTGCCACAATTAAAAATTTTAACAACTCACTGAGAATTGTAAGTAATACACATTTACGGTAAAAGAATTCCACAGAGAAAGGGAATAAGCTAAAAAGGAAACATTCCCCTTCCTTCTCTCTTGGGCCCACTCTCCTAACATAATCATTGTGAACAGCATTTTTAAAAGTACTTTACTTATTTTTAGAGAGAGGGGGCAGGAAGGAGAAAGGAAGGGAAAGAAACATCAATGTGTGGTTGCCTCTCATGTGACTCCTACTGGGGACCTGGCCTGCAACCCAGGCATGTGCCCTGACTGGGAATCAAACCAGCAACCCTTTGCTTCATAGGCCTATGCTCAATCCACTGAGCTACACCAGCCAGGGTGCAAAAAGTATCTTCATTGGCTTTCAAAAGAGCTCCCTGACTCTATGAGCATGTGTCTATTCAGAGTTATAGTGGCTTCAATTTCAGGACACACTGTAGCCTTTTTTTTTCTTTTTTGCAAAATACAGGGTGGAACCAAAGTAGGTTTATAGTTGTTCCTAGGGGAAATAATACAATAATTAATAAATAGGGATACAATAAATCCTTTCATGTCTTCACAACTGTAAGCCTACCTCGGCCCCACCCTGAACAACATCACCGTAAACACAGCGGTTCAAGGACTCTGTCTCGGACCTTCCGAAATCAGTCTGGACACATCGGACTCTTGGCTTTTAATGGCGGCATCAGACCCCATTTCACAGACAGTTATTTAGCGTGCCCTCTATTGTACTTTTCCACTTTTTAATAATGAAACAGTTACAATGAAACGGCCTTACCCATGTCTTGTTTGCACATGCAAATGTTTGACCTTTAATACATAGAATTTAACTGGGTCAATAGGTAAGCATAGTTATTAATCCGCATAGTTATTAATCCACAGCTCTTTGTCTTTCAAGAAATCTGGATTGACTTCCTCCCTCACCAACAGTGGGTGAGAACACCCTACACTTTTGACTTGTGTAGGGTGAGAGTGCACTACGCTACACTGGGTCATCAAACATTTTTAACCTTCTAGTACATATGCAGAACCCCTCTCTATTCCTTCAACAATTAATGAAAGCTAAGGGACAATCTCTTCTTCTAAGCACCAACCCTAGAAAGTTAATTACTAAGCTTGGAAGAGAAACAGCAGCGAGACCAGCTGTCTGGTCTCAGGAAGCTGAGTGGGGCCGAGAAGAGCAGCTTGACGTGCAACCCGGGGCCTGGGAACCCGGCGCTGCCGTTGGCTAACTGGGCCGCGTGACCGGCAGGTCTCTGGGGCACTGGGAGAGCTCCCCCCAGGGGATGCACCTTCATCATCAGGGAGTGAATGACACATTCCATGGGGAAGCAGTGAGCTCCCACCAAAAAGCTGTCCACCACTCGGCTCTTCCCAGCACCACACTCAAAAAACTGAGTAACCGGGAGCTTGGTGGGGGGCAGGGCGGTGAGCCAGGGCGAAGGCAAACACCACATCAAAGCGCGATCCTGACAGCTTAGGCAGCATGTACATGCAACACACGTGGTCTCACAACAACGCACACACTCACTGGCAGTGATGGTGAGGCGAAGGGCACACTCAATTTGCACACGCACAAGCGATGGCAGCAGGGACGTCACCATGGCCGCGGCCTGGCTGACCCTGCTAAGATGCCATTCTCAGACACACTCCAATTCTGAAACGCGCATCTCAGAACAGACGACTGATGCCAGTACCTTCCTCCCTGTGGTGTTTAGGCCTGTCACGTTGGTAAGCTCTTAATGCACGTTCACAATCGACCACAGTGACGAACTCTCAGTAAACAAAGCTCCTTCTGGCCAATGCAATCGGCTACCAAGAGGGTGAGGGATACCCTGGTCTTCTCGGACCAGGGTGTGCTGGGGACAGAGGCTCTGGCAGAATGGCACCACCTAGGATGCCCCCAGCCTCTGGTTGGTGAGCAGGGTCGGGGCGTGGAGAAGGGGCCAGCGCATGGTGCCTGGGCGTCAGGGACAGGAGAGTCACGGCGAGGCCAGGTGCCCTCTCTGGGACACTACAGAGGCCAAGGGGTCAGAGAGAGGGAGAGGGCGGTCAGCACTTACTCTGCACCGGATGAAGGGCTTGCAGTAAGACTCGTTCAGTGCTCACGTCAACCCTGCAGAGAGATGGCCTCCATTTCACGGAGGAGAAACCGAGTCTCAGTAAAGTTCTTTCAGCTCACACAGCTAGTTGGTGGCAGAGCCGGGGTGCACACAGGGCTCGCCTGCCAGCCTGAGTCACTGCTGCCGTACCCCCGTCAGGACACCGTGGGACAGGGGTGGGAGTCTCACCCCCATCCCTCTGCCTCCTCCCTCATGTCTGCCTCTGGTAAGCGAATGTGGTATGATGGAGCCTCGGACATTTTTTTTTTCAAACAACAAAGGGTGATAGCTTGCAAAGGATATACACTGAGCCGATGAATGTTGCCAACAAAATTGCCCCCTGGAACATCGAAATCACCTAATGTGCCCAATTGCTTTCGGAGCACGCACTGCAGAGGACCGTTATGCTGATTACCAATAATTATAATCTGCTCATTAAGGAAAGTCCCAAAGGTCTCCTACAAAGGAACACTCGGGGCTGAGATGGAGTTACTCTGTGTACTTGAAAATAATGAAGCTGCCGTTCTTTTAAAAATTATCTAATTTAGGCCTTTCACAGATTTATGCTGTGCTTCTCTGCAAGGCCTCTGAGCAAGCGAAGGGGCTTTGCCAAATTTCAACAGAGCCTCTCTCTCAAAGGTCTGCACGGATTGCGGACATGCCAGCTCTCTGAGGAGCAGGGATGAGCGGGGGGAGGTTCGGGGAAGAATTCAGGTCTGAGAGATACGCTGCCCCAAACTTCCTGCTTTTCTTCAACATTCTGGTTCCAAAGAACTTGTTTCTCCAAAGACCCCTGGGATCACCGAGCCCTTGTGAAGAGAAGACTTTTCCTGAGAGCAGCCTTGAAGCCTTTGGAACAAAGTTCATTTAAACAAACACACAGAAGCTGAGAACCTAAAAGGGGCCAAGGACTCGACAGGCTGGGTGCCTGGTCTCCCATTCCAGTTCAGTCCCCGTAGATGTAAGAAACTTCCAGGCCAGCTGAGGCACCGCTCTCTGGCCTAGAGGAGAGCCCAGAATCGTACAGAAACCCAAGGACTGGAATTCAGGAACAGAAGTCACCACCGGGTCTCATGGAAACCAGAACTGGTGTGTTGCCCGGCCAACAGGACTCTCTTTGCACCTTTACTTGGCTTCCAACCACATGAAACAGAATACCCAACTGGAGGCGGCTTGCGTGGGAGGGAGACGAGCCGTCTCACGGACCTGGAAGTGCAGACGGAGGGCAGATAGAAGGTCAACTACGTATCTGTGATCCAGGCTCGCCCCTCCTCACTCTGCCATCCGGAAGGTCAGCTTCCTCCTGAGGGGACACTTTCTGGGTCTGGTCATGGGGTGCTGGACAGTGGACATGTGGGCTTAGTGTCTCCTCATTGACATTTCAAAAGAGAAAGGTCCCCCCCAGCCCCGAAGTCCCACAGACCTTTATGTCACGGTAGCACGCGACTCCTCAGCTCGGCCCTCGGGCGGCCCGGTGTTGGTCTCGCCCCAACTCCAGTCAAAGCAAAGAGTACAGGGCCATCCCAGTCGGTTCAGACCGCTCGGGGCCCCTCCCGGGGGTGAAGCCAGACATGTGGGAAAGCAGAGGGGGGATGGGAAAAGAACACATGAGAATAATTCCCAAGGTTTTGGCTCGAGTAAACGGAGATACTAAAGCCATACAGGAAACCTCAACCAACTCAGAAGCGGGGTGGGCATTAGTTTTGTTTCGGACGCCATGGTTTTGAAATGCCTCTTAGAATCCAAACCGAGACACCAAGTAAGCTATGGGATCTATGAGTCTGGAGGTCAAGGAAGAGGTCAGGACCAGAGTCACAACTTTGAGAGGGATCAGCATACAGCTGGCGATGGAGAAATCAGCTGAAGAAGGAATGTTCATAGAGAAAGAGGAGAGGACCCGAGGCCAAGGGCCGGGGCTCTCCAACACCTACCGGCGGCACAGAGGAGGAAAAGGAGAAGCCAGCAAAGGGACCGGGAACCAAGAATCAGTAAGGCAGCAAGAAAAACCAGACACGTGTAACTGTCCTGAAAAACCGAGAGAAGCCAGTGTTTCTTGATCCAGAGAGAAATCGTTGGGAGGCGGAGTAAGAGCAGGACGAGCAGAGAGCACTGCACCGGCAACACGGAATCACCGGTCACTGGTCCCCGGTCTCCGTGCAGTGGTGGGGACAGAAACCTCCCTGGAGGGAGTTGCGGGAAGACAGAATGAGGGGAAGCAAAAACATTCCATTTAGACAACTCTTTCGAGACGTTTTTCTGTGATGGGTAGCAGAGAAATGGCAGTAACCAAAGGGCCGTGGGGCCAACGCAGCAGTTTTTATTTAAAGAAGGAAGCTCCTCAAGCACGTTTACACGCTAACAGGAATGACCTATCAAGAGCTGGATGATGCAACAGGGAGGCGATAATTCCGGGAGCAAAGACCTTGAGAGGAGTCCAGAGGAGACGGGTGGAAGTAAGTGGGGGAGGAAGGCGGTGGCTTTTCCTAGAAGCAGGGATATTTCACTCAGGGGGAAAGGCAGAGAATAAGCACAGACAGATGCACATCTGATACGGTCAAGAAAAGGTTAGTTCAGTGCTACAACCGCGTGACTGCTTTGGGATCCTGATTTGGTCATGACCTACAAAGGACCCGGGAGGGTGTCTCAGGCGCCCAAGCCTTTCCACTCCCCTTTGCAGTACCGCCCTTGACCTGCCTGGCCTCCCCACCTCTAGTCTCCTTTCCCTCCAGGAACTCTTCCAGACCGCCAAAGGCTGCCTCTGTGAAAGCCACATCCGCCCCACACTGCAGCAACCCTAGCACGTGCACAAGGCTTCTCTTCAGGGGTCAGTCCATTTCCCTTGCCCCCTGCCCCCTGTGCCCAACTTACTCTCTAGCCATATTCTCACCGCGTGCCAGTCCACCACCTCGACAGCCCTGTTCGTGCCTTTGAACATGCCCTGGTCTCTCCTTGAAATGTCCTCTGCCCTGGTGCGCACAACACACTCCCATTCACCCAGCGTTGGTGTCCCTTCCCAGAACAGCTTTCCTCCTCTGCCCCCCCCTGCAGCCCCCTCCACGTTCGTAGACACACGGCACTGGAGCTTTTGCCGTTTTGCATCAGCATTCCCTTCATTTGCCTAGCTCACTCGTCATTTTTAACTTCTTAGGCATCTACTCGACTCACAGTAGGTCGGCACAGGCGCTCAAATGCTAAATGAATTTAGCTGCTCAAACGTTCAAGGTGAGGAAGGGAGCCGAACGGTTTTGATGGGGTTCGGCATCTCACCTCACACTTCTTACGCTCCCCAGGGACGGTGGCCTGGTGCAGAAGGACACAGCATCAGCTGTCGGCAGCCACGGCTCCTTTCACAGCCTGTTCTGAGACCCAACATTTCAAAGTGACCTTCAAAGTCAGACGTCGCTAACAAGCTCACTACATAAACCATGGGTACGTGATGAAGATGAAACATAAACAGCCTGGCAGCCCTCGGGAGGGGACCAGCGGAGAACGTGACAGAAGGCCGCCGGCGGGGGGCCGGCAGGTGTTCGCAGGACAGCTGTGATGGCTCAGCCGTCCAGGAACAGCCAGTCCAATCTCTTCAGGGGACACCTGGAGCTTGCCAGCTCCCGCCACCCAAACCGCGGTACGTGCTAAACAGTGTCTGTTTCTCTGTGACCAGAGAGCCGCACACGCCGGCACCTGCACAACACAGATGGCACAGACGGGAGCATGTCTCCACGCGAGAACCTGCAATTATGCCCGGCCCCCCAGCTGGGGCACAATTACCAGGCGAAAACCCAAGGGAGGGCAGCGATCCTGGCAGATGACCGCCTTCCATGCTGGCACACACCGCTCAGTCTCCCGAGGGCAGCCTTTGGGTCCAGGGCCTCTACCCCCTTTCCCGTTCCTTCCCGGAACCTGTGTATTTGGCAAGCTTTGGGTGAGATCAGAACATAAAGCAGTCATCAAACAGGATATACATAAGTAAGAAAATATCAAGACTTTATTTTGTTTTCTTACAAAGATAGTCCTGCTTGGTGGCTGAGTAGAAAGGATGTACATAATTCTCGCGAGTAAACAAGACGCACCTGCTACAGAATGCATGACCAGGTGACCAGAAGGCGGGGGTAAGAATGTAATGCTCTCATTTCATAGCAATAAAATACAAAATAAAACCAAAAGTAAATGAACTTCATTAGTGCTGGACATTCCCACAGGGAAAAAAAAAAAGCAAGAGGACTTGAAATCAACCAGTCGTTTTCATACACAGTGAAAAATGTCATAAATCTTTTTTTTTTTAAAGTCATTAGGCTGAGCCACGCTCATCCGCGCCCCAGCTCCCCCCTCTGAGGAACGCCCGCCAGTCTCAAATCCATGCAGCTGGCAGCCAGGAGCGCTGCTTTGGGGTCCACCGGACAAGAAGGGTGCAGTCCTGGGAGACCAGCACACCTGGCCCGGGCGAGGCACCTACGTGCAGCAGTGTCTCATGTGGAAGTTGACAACGTACTCAGCGTTAGTCCTCTGCACGGAAATCGCAAAGGGCTCAAAGGGGTGAAAGGTAAAGGCAACAAGGCGTCGCACTGCGTGGTTGATGGGGCGGCCCAGCAAGCCCGCCTGGATCTCAAACTTGAGCAGACCAGAGTCCCGGGCATAGAACCTAAACAGAACAAGAGAGAGAGAGAGAGAGAGGGCGGGGGACGGTAGACATACTCACCACCATCTTCAAACGCCAGGGGAGCACAGCAGGGGAACCCGGCAACTTGTTCCTTCACCTTAACAACGAAATCCCCTCTTACAGTTCTCAGACCTGTGAAATCCCCTTCGCCTTATCAGCTCCTCTTAGGGGCAAGGTGATTGGATTTCACTCTGTTGTCCTCTTATAAGTCACTGGGTCCTTTCTCTCCCCCAAGTGACGGCCCTTAGTGACAGCCTTAATTACAGCCCCCTATTTCCCCCAAAGCTCCCTGCCCTCAAACCATCTGGGCCAGAGCTACAGATGAAACGTGAGCCGTGTAGGCAATTTAAAATTTTTGGGTAGCCACATTAAAAAAATTTTTTTCCAAGGTAAAATAAATTTTCATCATGTATTTTATTTCATCCAATATTGATACTGAAAATATTGTCATTTCAATCTACAGCCGATATAAAACATATGAACGAGCTCTTTCACATTCTTTTTTTTCTTTTGCTCTAACCCTCTGAAATGTGATCTGCATTAGACACTGGAGCACACCTCAACTTGAACTTGCCACACTTCAAGGGCTCACCGGCCATGTGGGGCTGACGGCCACCGGCCACCACACAGGACAGTGCAAGAGATGGACGCACACATGAGTTTTTCATTTTTAAGAATAAATTCTTTGGCAGGTTCTTCTCTTTCACACACAAAAACAAAATACTAAGCAGTTTTTAATCTGTCATCAAATACAGTGAGACTAAAGACACCATCACCCATTCCAGTACTTACATACCCACAATGCAAAGTAAGTGCCCTGGGCTACTGAGAACTACAGCCGATCAGCAAGGCTGGGGCTGACCTGGGGAGAGTTCTAGAAAAGGAAAAGCCTAAATTGAAGAATTCTAATTTCCCCCTTGGAAAGCAAATATATACTAGACACAAAGATATCCATACCCTTTGAGTCAATAGTCCCACATCCAAGAATTTGCACCCTCAGAATTTAACTTAAACAAACAGCGACATGAATAAGTCACCAGTACAGCATTAGCTCTAACAGAAAAATGCAGAAAGAATAATAAACGCTTACTAAGAGGGGAATGGTTAAATACAGAAGGAACATCTATCTGAGGGAGTACTGTGCCCGCGTCAGGACTGTGGCTGTGAGGACTACGTGGCAACGTGGAGACACATTTCTAAAAGACACGCGGACCACACAGTACCACGCTCACCACCACCACAGCTGTGCAAATGCAAACAAGCACGCTGACAAGGACTAGAACGAGATGCACGACCCAGGTGTTAGAGTGACGGCATGGCCTCCTCAAGTACCTTTAACAGCCCTCCACTTCCCATGTTAAATTACAAATAAATAAGAATTACAAGGAAAACGCCTTTACTCAGGGACTATAGCATTTCTGGGTGGGTTATTAAGTTAATCTTTTTTAAAAATATTTTATTTCTTTATTTTTAAAGAGGGGGAAGGGAAGGAGAGAGGGAAAGAAGCATCTGTGTGTGGTTGCCTCTTGCACGCCCCCTACTGGGGACCTGGCCCATAACCCAGGCATGTGCCCGGACAGGGAATCGAACCAGTGGCCCTTTGGTTCACAGGCCAGAGCTCAATCCACTGAGCCATACTAGCCAGGGCTAGGTTGATCTTTTCAAATCAGAAAGGCAAGTCGGAAGGGTGAGAAATGTATCTCATGCTACTGGACAACATCAAATGAGGCCCATTACATGTTTTTAAGTGTGAAAAGCACGAAGACCTTAGCCGCAGCGTCCCCAACATACAAAGGGCTTATAATTTAAAGTGGGTTATCTGAGCGTCTAAATCTGCCCACCAGTTTGCAGGAAACACAGCGAGCAGAGAAAGACGGTGACTGTTACGGCGGGGATGCAGTGAGCAAAACCTGGAACATGAGGAACACTACCGGGTGGACGACCTGGTTCCTTCAATAATTTCCCTGCAAGGAAAATCAGAGGGAAGCCGAACCTACAGAATAAAAAAGACTGAAGGAAACAGTGACCAAATGCAATGCAGGAACCTTGTTTCGATCCTGATTTGGAACAAACCAACTGAAAACAATACTTACGAGACGACAGGCAAATGTGAAATTGGATTAACTATTTGGCCGTCTCAATAAGGTTTTGTTCATTTTCCCTAGATGAAATAATTGTATTGAGGTTGTATTTTTTTTAAGCCTTATCTTTTAAAAACTCATAGGGAAACATGAGGAAAGGGTCACAAGGGCTGGAAGCTGCCCCAGAACAGCCCAGGGTGGCCGTCCGGAGGAAAAAGCGGTATTGGCAGAAAGGGGTGAAGCAGCCCCGACTGTGAGCTGATAACTGCGGAAGCTGGGCAATGGGTTCCTTATACTCTTCTGCTATCTATATGTGTACAATTTTCCATAATAAAAAAAAAATGTCATGTGGTGTTTGGAACTTGACTGCAATTTCCCAAAGGAAATGTTATATGAACAGTGATCAATTATGCAGAATATTTCACAGAAGCCCTATTAACACACCATGAAGCTGGGTGACAAAACACCACCCACGCTGTTGTCATGAGAGAAAGCCTCATGCGCCCGCTCCGGGCTGCAGCCACACACTCTCCTCCCCCAGAATGGCCCCACGGGGACAACAGTGCCTATTCCTGCCTCGAGCCCCTTGTACGGCACACACGGCAACATGAGCTCCCAACTCGGAGAGACAGGGGGCTCTGTGAACTTCACCTCGGTGAGGCAGCGACTGACTGTCAGAGGTTACTTGCAAGGTCCCAGCAATAACACCCAAACGTTTACGAGTGTTACCATCTACATTCCAAAATCCCCCAGGTGGGAACTCGGGAGCTTCTCCAAAACCTCCCATTTCCCAAATTGCTTCTGCTCTCCTTTCTGTTGGGTAACTGGGGAATGAGATAATCTGGGCTAGATAAAATGAAAAAGCCTGCACCGTGAACATTATCATGGAATAGCATTAGATTACCACATGGAAAAGCATTGTTTCCTTCTCTGGTCACCGTTAAAAGTAAAGCACACTTACCCAACCTGTATGTTTTGAAGAGCAGCAGAGTGTAAGCTGTTAATCGATAAGACTAGTGCCTAAGTGATCAAAGAGCCAGCCTTTCCGACTCAACCCATGAGCACCAAAGGACACAATGACACTGAGTGATGTCCGAGAGGAAGGGAGAGAGAGGGCAGGTCAAGACCAGCCCTTTGGCCGTCTGCCGCGGGAGCAGAGATGGTGTACCTGATAGGGTGATCTCCGCAGGTCTTGGGCCGCTCCATGACGGACACCCACTTGTCATCGTAGCTGAAGAGCGACAGGTCAAGGTAGGGGCTGCCGCTGTAAGACTGGGCGCTGATGGGGAGCTGGCCCAGCAGTCGGCGCACGGCCTCGGTGTGACCCCCGTACTTGGCATTTATGATAGTGTCTTTAAACCTACAATGAAGCACCAGTGGGGAAGACTGTGTTAGCGGACACACGTTTTCAACGGACAAACACGCGGAAAAACAAGTCCTTCTGTACATAAAACTCCGAGCACTGACGGAAGTCAGAGCGCACAGACAAGTCTGGCTAGCTTCGAAGACTCTCAAAACAAAACAGAAAACAGGAACAGGGACCATTACTTCACAAACATTTAAAAAGAAGACTCTACAGACAAGTTTAAGATGGGTATAACCGACAACTACGACAACATTTCTACTTGAATTTACCCTCCCAAATAACAGTCTTAGCCTGCATTAAGAAGGAGTGAAGGAAAGCAGAGAACCCTGAGGAAAGCTGCCTCTCTAGCTGTTCCTAGGACCAGTTACCAGCCGACTTTCACCCAACCTTCTGACAGGTCACTCCTTCTTTGTCCAAGTAACTTGGAGAGCCAGCTCCCTGGGCCCTGCAGACACACCAGCATCTGAATGAATAGTAACACGGACAGAGGCACTATCTGACTTCCCTTCAATAATAAATAAAAAGGGAGCTGCTATTTCTCACAAGCGTAACAAACACCAGATTTAAAACCCTTGGGCCAGCTGTTCCTATTCTTCTGGAAATTTACCCTAAAGAAGCAAACCCCTTCAGGCAGAAAACTCCCCATGAGCACAAGAAGGACGAGTTGAAGGAAAAAATAAAATCGACGTGGAAAACAAGTTTTCAAATATTATATAATCACAGGGAAAATGTTAAATGGTAAGTAAAAGAAGTAGGTTACTTGTGCCTGTATAGAATGAGTAAAACCACACAGAAAACAAACATTTATGCCTGAGAGGCAGACTGGCAGAAACACATCAGAATGTCAACTGCTGTGTGTGCAGAATGACATTTTGGGTTTCTTCCTTCCTTTTCACTTGCCTGCGGCTTCTTAGAATGACTATCAGCTGTCAGCATGTATTTTTTTTTAACCTCTATACAAAAGCATATCATATTGTTTAACCATCAAAGGGAAAATAAATAAGTTGTTCTTAGTCTAGCGGCGGCGAAGGAATATAACAACAGCTCGTCCCTGAAACAATGGAATAAAAACTAACGAGATCAAAAACAGAAGGTCCCTAACTGTGACGAGACCAGGAGGGCCGACCAGACGGTGGTGAGTCCCGCTTCACCGCTAACCCGGAGCGCTGGGTGGGCACGAGCCCTTCTCTCCTCCCCCCAGTGGGAGCCCACTGGCAACCCTGCCTTCCCATGGCTCCTCTCGGCTCCTCTCCCTCTCGGTAGTCAAGCCTGCAGCCTCGGTGGAAGTCATCAAATATAACCTCAGGCCACACGGAACTTCTTTCTTTCCCTTTCGTTTGAGCTGGGATCCAAGTTCCCAGGCTCTTTTTTTTCCGGCCCTTTTCTGGCGAAGAGCTGGTGCTGCATGTCACCATCCACTCTCCAACCCTCCTGCCTGGTGGGCTTCTCGAGGCAGAATGAGGGAGGCTGGCCCGTGCTTCGAGATGATCACAAATCAGAGCCTCCATGAAATCCACAGGCTGAGGCAGTTTCTACCCCCCAGCAGCTCCCATGGCCTCCACTCCCCAGGCTCCCCATGGACGGAAAGACGAAGCGGTCCTCCCTCCGGCTCTTCACCAGTATAGCTCGGGACTCACTGTCCCTCTTCATCTGTGGTGAGTTCAAACTCTCAGAGATGACGCTTCCAACACCATGGCCTCCTGGTTCCTGGACCTCCCCTCTGTTTCAACCGCCCATTCCCACAGTCGTACCCTCAATCTCACCATGACCAAGGACTGCCACTGCCCGGTCATCTCAGGGTGCAGCACCCCACTCTGCAACCACCTTCTCCCCCCACTTCCCACTCACCCCCTCTGCTCATCCCGGCTTCCACCAGCCTTCGACCCCACTTGGCAGAGTGGTACAACCATTGATTCCACCCACTTTTGCCACCCTACAACCTCATCACGTCCCCTCCCCCTTCCTTAGCGAGCCTAAATTCCACAGCCAGTCATTCCACTGCAACTCATCCTCAGCACCCTGCCTTCTATTGCTCGGTGGTACCTGCTTGGAAAAACTACGACTCTAAGTTCAGCTCCACCTACTCCATGCCTGTACCACTCGGGAGAGCACCATGGCTGGAGATAAACATGGGACAATGCTCGCTTCAAACCCGTAACCACGGCCCTCCTGAGGGCCCTGAATGCACAGGGTGCTCACGCTGCATTCATTCCCACAGTCCCTGGGGCTCCCGCTCCTCCATGCCCACCCTGACCTCACTGCATTGCCTGCTTTGTTACTGACAAACGTAAGTCGCGAGAAGAGAACTTTCCCAGCCGCCACCAGCACATCGTTCTGATTTAACTGCCATGTTAGGCTGGCAACTCCATTTGGCCTCCAGACCCCACACCCTCTCCTATTCTTAACCAACTCTTTCCGCCCTTCCCCGCGCCATCAGCTTCCCCTGTCCACAGGATCAGTCCTGTCTGCGTCCAAACACGCCATTTCCCCCGCCATTTAAAATAACTAACAAAAACGGGCCCTGGCTGGTGTAGCTCAGTGGATGAAGCACGGGCTGCAAACAAGTGCCGCTTCGATTCATGCCCTCATGTGCCTGGGCCACGTGACAGGCAACCACACAGTGATGTTTCTGTCCCTCTCTTTCTCCCTCCCTTCCTTCTCTCTAAAAATACATAACTAAGCCCTGGCTGGTGTAGCTCAGTGGATTGAGCACGGGCCTGTGAACCAGACAATCGCGGTTCGATTCCCAGTCAGGGCACATGCCTGGGTTGCAGACCAGTTCCCTGCAGGCCAATTCCCAGCAGGGGATGCATGAAAGGCAACCATACATTGATGTTTCTCTCCCTCTCTTTCTCCAGCCCTTCCTTCTCTCTAAAAATACATAAATAAAATCTTTAAAAATAAAAAATAAAAATACTAACAAAAACCAGCCACCGTTTGCTCCTCCAGCTACTTGTGCATCATTCTTGAGCTTCTCCTTTACGACGAGACTCCTCAGAACACTTTTTGGTGCCCCCCTCCCCATTCTCCTCCTCCCATTCTTTCTTCACGCTGTCTCAAACAGACACCCCCTGACGTCCCCGCCACTCCTCTCCGCAAGGTCACCTGTGGTCTCCAGGGTGCTACGTGCAGGAGCAGATGATCGGTCCTGTGATCTTCGACCTGTCAGGAGACGCTGACGCCCCTCCCACAGAGAAACTGCTAGACCGCCCGCTCCCCTTGGAGAGCCCGGTCCCCCCACACTCACCCCACCGCGAGCTCTGCCGTCACCAGGCGCTGGAGACGCTCTCTTGCGAGTCGATTAAAGCCAACAACGCTGGAATCATCTTTGTGCTCTCTCACAGCCCACCTCCCTCCTCCACCAACCTTTCAGGCTCGACCTCCAAAACACAGGTACTTCCCATCCCTAATGTCACTGGCCTGACCCAAGCCACCATTATTCAGTAAACAAGTAATGACTGAAGGCCTAGCACATGCCAGGCATGCTTCCAAGTGCTTAGGATATTATAAATAACCAAAAAAAGAGCTTAAATCCTACTAGCAGGAAACAAAATGCAATGATTTTTTTTTTATTGGTTCATTGCAATAGTCTCCTAACTGCTGTCCCTGCTCCGACGTTACCCCCCAACAGTCTCTTCTGAACACAGCAGCCAGAGTGATCCTGTTAAAACACAAGTGAGACCATGTAGGCCCTCCACTCAAAATCTACACGATCTCACCTGCAGATAAAGCCAAAGCCTCAGAATGGCCTCGTGTGTCTGGCCCCATCTCCAACCGCGTCTCTAACTACTCTGCCTCCTGCTCGCTCCAGCCCAGCCTCTGTGGCCTCCCTGGTGTTGCTCAAATACAGGAGCAAATGCACCTCAGGCCCTTTAGATTTAATGTTCCCTTTGCTGGGTGTATTCTTCCTCCCGACGTCCACACAGCTTGCTCCCTGACCTACTTCAAAAGCTTTGTTCAGCCCCGGCTGGTGTGGCTCAGTAGATTTGAGCACTGGCCAGCACTTCAAAGGATCACTGGTTTGATTCCCAGTTGGGGCACATGCCTGGGTTGCAGGCCAGGTCCCCAGCAGGGGGCGTGCGAGAGGCAACCAATTGATGTATCTCTCCCACATCAATATTTCTCTCTCTGCTTTTCTTTCTCACTCCCTTCCCCTCTCTCTAAAAATAAATAAATAAAATCTTTTTTAAAAAAAAGTCTCTGCTCAAATATCACCTTCTCAATGAGGCTTGTGTGAGGACCCTGCTAGAACAGAACTGACGATCTCTTGTTAACAAGCAAAAACCATCCAATGTTCTACTGCCTGTAGTGTTTCCTTGGACACATTCCCCCCGGACCATCGCCACCCTCCTGCTCCAGCCTGTCTAGCTGGTGTCTGTCATCCTGGAGCTTCCCTTCACCATCGTCCTTGGAATTCGCTTTGCTTCTCTCCAGGGTCAAACTATTTCCTGTACCGTTCGAATTGTGTCTCTTGGTAAAACACATCTTCCAGGTGCTTTCTGAAAAAAGGTACAGAGAGAGCTATTTTCTGCGGCAGCATGTCTGGTAAATGTCTTCACTCCAACGATTAGCCGAATATGGAATTATCGGCCATAAAGTCATTGTTTTCAGAGTGGCCTGAGGGCACGACTTTCAGGACTCCAAGCTTTCGGGGCTGTGGTTCAAAGTCCACCGCCATTTGGACGACTTGTTTTTTTTTTACACGTGAGATGTATGTTGTCTCTGGAAATTTCTACAATCTTCTCTTTATCCCCAATGTTTCCAAATGTCATGGTGACATGCCTCAGTATGAGTCTTTTTTTTTTCCACTGTACTGGATTCCTGACGAATCCAGTAATGTGCTAAGGAAGGTTTAACAAGCATTTCTCCAGGGGGGAAAGGCATAAGGGAGAAGCCTTGCCGGTCTCTGTGGCGTGATCCCCCTGTGACGGTCAGTGTCAAGGTCCCCCTGTGGTGTCCAGAGCTGAGCTGTAGCACATCACTGCCCGGTACCGTCACCACTCAAATAAAATAGACGCAAACATCCGCAAGGGCACATATAACGGCGACATGATTGGAAAATACTTCATTTTCAATGACAACCACATTTAACAGTCTGCTTGCAAAAAAAAAACTAATTCAAGTTTAACTCACAACCAGCTAGTTACACAAACCAGCACAAGCCTGTTTGTGGTACCATTGCAGGGTCCTGCCAGTCTGGAAATGCATGTTCTCAGGACTGGAAAACTGTCTCACATGACTCCCTGGCCTTCATTTTCTCTCCTGCTCCTTCTGGAATTAGCCAGATGTTGGGACGCCAGGGCAAAGCCTGTGAATTTGTCTCCACCCTTTCTCTTCCATCTTTATTCTCCTATCTTTTTGTTCTTCCTTGGAGGGTTCAGCCATGTCTAACAAGTTTTAAATTTCTCAAGTGTCATTGTTCCAGGAGAGTTTCTGTTCTGATAGCGTCAGGAACTCCAAGGAACGCAGGGCCCTGTCTTCCTTCTGCTTGTTTCATTCTGGTCTCTGCCTTTCGGGGTCACGGCTTTCCTTCAGTGACTCGGTGTCCATGTTTCTCCTGAAACTTTTCTTCTAATTATAACAGATCCATTCTCATTTATTTTTACCGCCAGATTTCTGGAGACTATAAATTTGAGCATTTAGAGCCCTGTGTTCCCAAGAAATAAAGAATAATTTTAATTGATGTTAGGTTATATTTTCAATGCAGCAAAGTAGGGTAGGATGGTTAATAAAGTGTTACATTAGGATACAATTCTGTGGGGGAGATGAAATAGATGTATGAATTGGAGGATAAGATTGTAGTAGGCACCCTGGCTGGTGTGGCTCAGTGGACTGAGTACCAGCCTGCAAACCAAAGGGTCACTGGTTCGATTCCCAGTCAGGGTGCACGCCTGGGTTGTAGACCAGGTCTCCAGTAGGGGGTACATGAGAGGCAACCACGCACTGATGTTTCTCTCCCTCTCTAAAAATAAATAAAATCTTTTTTAAAAAAATAAGAAGAAGATTGTAGTACGCTTTCCTGAAGTTCATGACTACTGGCCTAGCCCCAACCGACTGAGAAAAACTAAGCCTGTGAAGATGGGCGGAACAGCTTACCGGCGCTGGATCTGCCTTGCAAAATTGTTGCTGGACGCCGAGCAGGGAAACTGGACGTCGCTGTGCAGGGTGGCGTTACGGAAGAGATCGCAGAAGTTCTCGAAGAGCTCCAAGAGCTCGTCCGACGTATTCTCGAACACGGCAATCACCTCCGTTGTCACCATGTTGTACACCACGAAGAAAGATGCCTGCGGGGGAGCAGAGAGAGCTGAGGGACGGCTCAGTGTGCTGCCTGGCCTAGCGGACTTACCAATTGGCTGAAAATTCGAGCTACCTCGGGACACATGCAAACCCCTCCACTGCAGCTTAGGGCCGAAATGTGGCTCTGAGTGGCTCTGGGAAAGGGGCAGTGGGGGGCCTTGGTGGGCTTCCTCACTCACAGGCCTCGGGGTTGCCAGGTTTCCCACTGCACCTGTGCAGCCGGAATCACGGAACTGGCCAGCATATATGTATAGAAAGGTTTCCAACCTTTCATTTTAAACTGTGCAAATTCAATTATTTTTCCTTCTAAGTGCTTACTTCCTACTTGCTCCCCAACCCACCCTGTGGGAGGAAAAAAAAATACTTTGTTTAAATGCCAGATTTAATTTTCCTTCCTGCTGAGAAACTAATTTGCAGCCTGGAGTTGCCTGTTGACAAATTAGTTTCTCTTGTATATATGGTACAGTTGAAAGTTCAATTTAGGGGGTGTTTATTTTTCTTCTTAATATTTCTAACACGCAGAGAGCGGCCTTAAGTACATTGTGTCCTAAAACTGCCCAGGCAAGTTGTGCCCAATCGGGGCACTGCCGCTGAACAAATGAAACGCCAGAGAGGTCCTTCCGCTTCCTTCGCCATAAAAGTGCCTTCGGCCGAGAGCATCTGCAAGACAGACTGGTGACATAGCAATCTCAGAGAGGGCAACTGAGAAGCCTTCAAATGCCACAGGGGGGCAGAGTTACTGCTTTTCCTTGAGTGGGTGCCTTGGGTGACGAGCCCTTCCCCTTCAAACCTCCAGCTCTCTGCTGGGCTCAACAGGCAGCAGGAAAGCGCCAGGAACAAGGTTTATCACAGCAAAGGGGACAGAGTAAATCAATCTGCAGGCTTCCACAAGGATGCTGGAAGTCTTCAGAACCCTGAGATTAGTCTTCCCCCTCCCGTGATTAAGTTTCAATCTCCATTAACAATTCCTGGAGCCATTTGGCCTACATGTTTTACTAGTAATTAGTCCTTCCCAGAGCTTGTATTACATGACTTTTGTGAACCCCTGGAAATTAAATTTGGCTGCAAATTAAAGAGGCTGGAGGGTAACCCGAGAATAATACCCCTCATATTAGCAAGGCTTTGTTTTGGATGCACTTTTTACTCATTAACCTTATTGGAACCTATCAAATTAAACTGAGGAAGGAGGGAAAGACGACTGGGGCAGAGAGACTGGGTTTCGAGTTACCATTCTGTTAAGCAAAGCACAGAGCCCTAGGAACATTTCTGGCTGTAACTTAGTGCAACTATCAGAAAAAATAAAAAAAAAAAAAGAGGTCCTGTTTTTCTCGAAGAAGAAAGGGATAATCTCAAAGGCAGCCATGGTAGACCTCTTATTCCCTCCAGAACAAAAAAGGTAATTAATTACAGCTCAACTTCAAATAAAGGAGCGACTCAGGTCCTGCCTGTCTGTCGACCTGGGCACCACTTTGATCACGTCGGGGCTTTATCAGGATCCACCCTGATTTCGTGAGTACAGAGTTACACGAACATTTTCTAAGCTTCCCCCTCCCCGCCCAACCCCCCAGACAGACTGGGAAATACAGGACAGGAGGGTGCAGAGGCCACTTCACCGCCAGTCTCCCATGCCACACGAGACGAACTAGGTGCTCCGCCGTGACGGCCCCCCATGGGTGACTTTGTCATTGACAGGGAAGAAAAAGGAATCCAGAAAAAAATGATCTCTAAACCCATAGCACTCCCCATTTTTTAAAGAATTCATGAACTGTGACTCAGAAGGAGAGTGTCGGAAAACATGCCACCTCAAGGGCAGGCCAGGTCTCGGGAGACAAGGCCCCTCTCCGGTCTCTCCTAACGGCAGCCCAGCCCCGGGTCAACGAGCAGCAGCAAACCCAGGTGACGTCGTGGTTTGCGGGTCTGCCACCTGTTCGGAATTTCAAAGTGGCATCTAAGGAGACAATCCGGACACAGGAGAGCAGGGGCAAAGGTACAGAAAGGTGGTCTCTTACTTGGTCTGCACTGGAGTGGAGTGTTTCTTAAAGGGAAACGCCCAGGTTACCCTGAATTTCAACACGGTGTTTCTATCCCAGAATCTCAGAAGATTCCGGGCTCTTACCAACATCTTAGTCCCGTCTGGGCCATGCTCTCTCCCCTACCAACATCTTTCACCCAAATGAAGAACCTCAGGCCCTGCAGCCCCGATGATCCACTTGGGGGATCCAAAATCTGGGCTTCCTTTTCATCTTTTACTGCTCTCCCATCTACGTGCGAAAGGCCAAGGTGAAGTCCTGAGTCTTAACTCCGTCGAATGAACTGGCCTTTAAAGGAGACTTTGTGAAGAAGTATGTCGGCATTAACCACTGAAGCAGGAAAGAGAGGCCAGATTTTCAGAGGATTTTTTTTTTTGGTATGGTGGGCTCCTTCTTATTGCCAGAACTACAGCCAACAAGTAGTCTTGCAAAATCAAGGCAGGATTACCCACAGGTGGTCCACACCTTGACCTTGCACCTCATCTGGGCTTCCACCTCAGGGGCACTAAAAATGTTCTGCAGTCCCCGGCTGGTGTAGCTCAGTGGATTGAGCTCGGGCCTGCAAACCAAAGGATTGTGGTTCGATTCCCAGTCAGGGCACACGCCTGGGTTGCAACCAGTCCCCGCAGGGGACCCACGAGAGGCAACCACACATTAATATTTCCCTCCCTCTCTCCTTCCCTTGCCCTCTAAAGATAAATAAATTTTTTAAAAAACATTCTGCAGAAAGTATAGGGTAATAACTGCAGAGGCGACTATGTACACGGCAACAGCTTGAAGTCTGGCTTCCGGGCATCCAAATACACACACGTGGCCAGAGAAAAACGCAGCTGCTTCAGGTCTGACGGAACCCGAGGACAGCAAACACCGAAGACCACACACAAGACGTGTGTTTCCCAGAGGGCGGCCAGACCCAGACGCAAAGGGAGAAGCCGCCGCCTGCCGAGGAGATCGGAGGAGCGGCAGGCAGGAGGGCACTGCGTACCTGCGACGGGTCCGTGACCCTCAGGGTCACCACGTCCTCGCTGGTGTACTTGATGAACAGGTGGTTTTCGTCCAGAAGCTGCATCTTCCACATGCGCAGCTGCCGCAGCTGGTCGAAGTACTGGAAGAAGCGCCTCTTGGCCATGGCGCTCCCGTCCTGCTCCGCGCGGCGCCACAGGTACACGAGCAGCCGGTGCTTCAGGGAGTTGATGAAGGGGTCCCGGAAAGGGTTGGCCATGCCCGTCTGGCTGTCCCGCTGGACCTCGGGGAAAACAGCCGACACGGTGAGCAGGTCGTCCTCGTAGCAGAAGCGGCCGATGGTCCTCACGTCGATGAAGGTGCCCTCGGGCGTCACCTGGAACACGTGGATGGTCTGCTGCTGCACCGACAGGATGGCCAGGATGTTCTTGTACAAGTACAGCCCTTGGTTGTGCGACAGGACCACCTTGTCGCACTTGAAGGTGCGTGTGTCGCACAGGCGGCCCGTGTGCAGGTCAATGATGTGGAGGGAGTAGTCCTCCAGGGGGGACCGCGGGTTGGGGGTCACGGACTCGCTGTTCCGATACACCTCGTAAAAGGGGGGGTGCGGTTCGTCAGGGAGGTAGGCGGCCGAGCCCACGATGACACAGCGGCAGTCGTCCGTGAACAGGCTGCACTCGCGGTTCAGGTGCTCGCCGTGGGCCGAGACGTTGGTGATGTGCAGCAGGACGAAAAACCGCTCGAAGAGCCGGCCGCGGATGTTGACCGACCGCTGGTCATTGCCGTTGGACAGGATCTCCCCCTCGTAGCCCTGCAGCAGGTCCTCGGCTGCCTGGCAGCCCTGGTACTCGTAGATCTCGAGGGACGTCTGGTCCGAAGAGAAAGCGATGAAGTAGCGCCCGTCGGGGGAGAACTTACGCAGGAAACAGGGCGGCTTCTCCACGTTGACCACCGTGAAGTTGGGGAAGACGTTCTGGTGGAAGACTCGCACCTGGTGCCAGTGGGTGCCCGCCTTGCCGGAACTGATCCGCCGGCGTTCCAGGCGGTGGATGACGTTCTGGTTCTGGATTCTTCGAGGTTTGATGGTGGGGACATGATACTCCATTCTCACATCTCTACAGGGAAAAGTCAAGTCTAAGGAAATACAACAAAAGTTACCAAAACATGTACACATCGAAGAGACATCCCTCCCTTATACCCTGAACCCGGTAGATCCCAAGATGACAAGGGTCAGCATCTCTCCTTCCCTGACTATAATCAGGAAGCGGTCCGACATTTCCAAGTCTAGAAATGGGTTTGAGAGACGGGCCGAATTCAACTGGAATATCTTCAGTGCAGGCATAGCTGCTGGGAAGAGTCAACAAACTTAGAACTGTAAAAAATTTTTTCAATGTATGTTCATTAAAAAATATAGGCAAGGACCTATGTCCAAGATTGCTCTATCCAGCAAAACTTTCATTTGGAATGGAAGGGCAGATAAAGTGCTTCTCAGATAAGGTCAAGTTCATCATCACCAAGCCCTTATTATATGAAATGTTAAAGGAACTTATCTAAGAAAAAGAAGATAAAAAACATGTATAGTAAAATGACAGCAAACTCAGTTATTAACAACTACACCTAAAACAAAAACAAACTAAGCAATCAACTAGAACAGGAACAGAACCATAGAAATGGAGATCACATGGAGGGTTAGCAACAGGGGAGTGGGAGGAGGAGAAAGGAGGGAAAGGTACAGAGAATAAGTAGCATAGATGGTAGGTAGAAAATAGACAGGGGGAGGGCAAGAATAGTATGGGAAATGTAGAAGCCAAAGAACTTATATGTACAACACATGGACATGAACTAAAGGTGGGGAATGTGGGTGGGAGGGGGTGTGGAGGGTGGAAGGGAATGAAGGGGGGAGAAATTGGACAACTGTAATAGCATAATCAATAAAATATATTTTTAAAAGTAAAATAAATTTATATATATGTGCGTGTGTGTGTATTTTTAAAAATATTTATATTTACTGGGCTCTTAAGATGTCTGTACTACCAAAGCAATCTACAAACTCAATATAATCCATACCAAAATCTCAACAGCATTTTTTGCAAAACTAGAATAATGCATCCTAAAATGTACATGTCATCTCAAGGAACCCCAAAAGGCCAACGGTTTTGTAAAAGAAGAACAAAGATGGAAGTCTCACAAGTTATGAATTCAAAACATATTATGAAGCTACAGTAATCAAAAAGTGTGGTACTGGCATAAAGACAAAGATACCAGTGGAATACAATAGAGAGACCAGAAACAAACCTTCATGGATATACATCTGAGACTCAAGAAGTTCATAGGACCCTAAGCACAATAAACACAAAGAAATCCATGCCCAGACACATCAAACTGTGAAAAACTAAAACACAAAACAAAAATCTTAAAGAAAAACAAATAATACATTGCTTACAGGAAACAACAAATGCCTGTGGATTTCTCAGCAGAGGCGAAGAGGAAAATACAGTCAGTCACAGAATTTGCTCTGCCAATAAGAGAAAAACGCAGTAGCTACTTGAGAGAAGCACAGGTCTTTGCAGCACTAGAGTTTAAAAGGAATCTCCCTCAGGAGTTTTTACAAAGGAACTTAGCATGATGCAGCGGGCCACACCTTCCACATTTGAACAATACTAAATTTCATATACCTACTCCTTGTCACATGTGGCCATTTAGAGGTAGCCTTAAAAACACACTACTAACCTGGCTGGTGTAGCTCAGTGGATTGAGCGCAGGCCTGCGAACCAAAGGATTGCGGTTTGATTCCCAGTCAGGGCACAGGCCTGGGCTGCAGGCCAGTTCCCAGCAGGGGGCGCATGAGAAGCAACCACACGTTGATATTTCTCTCCCTCTCTCCTTCCTTTCCCCTCTTAAGATAAATAAATGAAATCTTTTTTTTTTTTTAATGCTTTTGCGGTCACATCCTTTCCACTGTGGTTTAAGCACCTTCCCACTGTCCTTAGTGATAGGACCAAAATCCTTCACAGGACAACCACAGGTCTCCGCTCACCCTCCCCGGCCCCCTTCCCCACTTAACTGACCATCCGTCAGCAGGTGTGCTACCTCCTGCCTGAGAGCACCTTGGCACTTGCCGTCAACCTCCACCTGTAACAGCTCTCCTCACTTCGCTGAGTTGACTCCTATGTCAGGTATCCGCCTAATCATCCCTCAGTCAGAGAAATCTTCCATCACCTCCCCGCTAGATGCAATACCAATCTCCTAGCCATATCTCCCCTTATTGCACTCTCCACGCTTGCAGCTGTGTCTCTGAATGTTACGTATGTCTGTGCCCTCAGTGACTGCCTACTCCTGCCCAAGCCCACACGCACTGCATGCCGTGTGCTCATCACGGTGCCTCACACATCTTAAGCCTCCTTTCCCTCCACACTGCACCTGCCTCACGCCAAGTTCTTTGTCGACGCAGGTTCCAGCAGGGGCTGTCTGTTCCCTCTGCCTGGGATGTAGTTCCTCTGCGTCCCAGCCATAATTCCTCAAGTTGCAGCTTCAGCGATGTCTCCAGGACGTCCTCTCTGACTACCTTTTCTCAAACTGGCCTCCCGTTACATTTCTGTTGGCTCCAAAGTAACTGTCACAATCTATTACGTTTACTTGCAAGGTTATGTGCCTGCTACTGGTTGGACTCCCCGGACAGGACGTAAGTACGTCTGCTCAAGTTCCCTCGGTGTTGTTCTCAGAGCCAGCACTGGGGCTGGCCCACAGTATGCGTTCTGTACTTTATTTACGGGGCGAAAGCAAGCCTGGCTGAATTGGGCCACTAACTCATTTCGTGGTACCAATCCTCTGCCCTTGGCTGGGTCTCCGTTTCCCCAGGGGAGCAGGTGCACAAAGCCCTCAGCTGCTTGTGACAGCTTCCAAAATGGGCAGGATGGAGGGGCGGGTACACCCCCCACCAAGGGGGCACCCCCTGAGAGACAAGTCTGCAACGGGACCTCAAGGGAAAAAGAAATCTGTGAAAGGACAGGGGCCGTGGGATCTCCGGGTCACATGGGGGCAGCCCCAGGGCGGTAACCTGAGGAGGTCTCAGGGAGGGCCCGCCGGGCTTGGAGGCTGGGCTTAGGAAGGAGAAGTCCTCACCTGTCCGTCCGGCTCAAAGGGCGGGGGCTAGGGACCCCCCAGCCACCTGCGCTGCACCTCCCCCGGCCCCGCCCCCGCCATGCCTCAGGGCCCAGTGCCGGAGACCTCAGTCCCTGCTTCCGCCTGCCACCGGAAGTGCGGCTCAGCGAGAAGCAATGCGGGGACTGGGAGGCGCCATCCAGCCGGTAACGACTGGCTTGACAGCGCACCCTCGCGTCCGGAGGCGGATGGAAGCCACAGAGGTCCCATGACTGGGAAGGGAAGACAAATGAACTCAGTGCTGTAACTGAAACCAGCAAAGACACCTGCGTTTGGGCCGCCTGTCACTACCAAACCCAATAAGCAATGATAGCGATTGAATCTTTATGGGCGCTTTATTCAGATGGCTGGCGGTCTGAGAAGATGGCAGGTTCATACCCTAACAGACCATCTTGTCTTTTCTTCCCAGGCCGTTTTTTTTTTATAGCAAGGGATAAACAAGGTGTGGTGAAGGGTTTTGAAATTCAGGGAGGAGCTCATTGGATTAAGAAAACAACTCCAGCATTCTCGCCCTGGGTGGTGGTCTTAAACTGTGCCCCAGGCGGTGGTCACCTCACCCTGGAGTACAATGGCTCAGATATCATCTGGAACTGCTTGCACTCCTTCTGAGGAACAAGGTGGAACCGCTGAGGGTCTCCTGGAGTCAGGGTGGGTCCTACCTTCAGTCCAGGAACAAAAGCTTTTCGTGCACTGACTACTAAGCTTATTAGCTATTACTCAAACTAAAATTTTCCAACTCTGAAACCCTCTATCATTCTGTGGTCTCATTTCTATGAGATCAGCTTCATAAGGAAGTATTCATTTTGTTGCTGGGCGTGTAACTTGGCATCGGACTGTCCAGTGGGGGGTTAGGAACACACCTTACTGCAGACCCATGTAAGGGGGCACATTGTAATGCAACAGCAAGCTATGATACCGAAGAAAATGACAAGGATTACAACAACAAATGCCTCTCAAAGTCCAGGGGTACCAGGCAGCCAGAAGGTTAGTGTAGATAAGTCAATAGCAAAGGATCCCTCTCTGTTTTATATTGGACACCACATCATTTATTTGTTTTACTTTATGCTCTATGGGCTGTAAACTACCAGTTAGGTTAAAACAGCTGAGTCCTTTAAATTCCTCACATCCATGGTTATGCCTTAGAAGAAGGTGTCTACAGCTGCACAATTTTCCAGGACTGCTTCTCTGACTTGTCCTAGTTCTTGACTAATAGCACTGGTGGGCTGCGAGGTGGCATTCAAAGCTTTGGCCATAGCGCAGGCTAATCTGACCGCAGCTGGCATTACAAATATAGTTAAAGACACATACATATTCAGCGCTGGCTGGTGTAGCTCAGTGGATTGAGCACGGGCCTGCGAACCAGAGGATTACGGTTCGATTCCCAGTCAGGGTACATGCCTGGGTTGCAGGCCAGTTCCCAGCAGGGGGCACGCGAGAGGCAACCATACATTGATATTTCTCTCCCTCTCTCCTTCCCTTCCCCTCTAAAGATAAATAAATAAAATCTTTTAAAAAAGACACATATTCAGCAGAGCTAAAAAGGTGTGAGTCACTGTTACAATCGGGTGTGAGGGAGAGGTCCCGTCGGACTCAGGTCAGGTGGGGCTTCTGAGGCGTAAACACCATCAGTCTTCCCAGAGAGCATGGTCCCCCAGAGCTGTTTGCTGGAACATAGGAATAGACATTTTACACATCAGAAACCATTCTGTTCGCAGTTTAACATGAACATAAGCATAAGATACATCAGTGGTGCTGGTGCAGTTCACCTTCACACCTGCTGAGAGCACAAGACAGTTTTAGTGCAGTTCACCAATGTTACACTTTTGTCAGGGGCTACATCAGCGACTTTCAATGAAAACATTCCCCTGTCCTTTATAGTCACTGCCGGTCCCCGATTATAAATGTCAGAGTATGTCATTTTCTTTTCGATACACTCAAACACAGTATAATTTCTAAGGCTTTCCAAAGGGGCACAGACACCGACAAGACATGTAGCGAAAGTCTGTTCAACCTAAGTTCCTCCTGCAAAGCAAAAGTCAGAAATATTCAGAACATTTTTTTGCTAAATATACCCCAATATTTTCAGCCCGTTTGAAGGGAATAAGTTGTCCATAACAAGAGGTAAAGAAAAGAACGTAAGTCATTGTTTCTCAAGGATGACTCCCAGGTCCTCCTCCAGGGCTCTCTTCATTCTGGTGTGAGGGGTCCAAGGTTTTACTTCTGCCAGCTCCACCACGGTGGGGGTGGTGAGGAGTACGCCCCGAAGTCCAGCCCACTTTCCTCCTAGTCGGTTTTTGGAGATGCTGTCACCCAAGTCTTGAGTAGCACCTTGTCTGCAGGCTCGGAGGAAGGCAGCAACCTGTGTGTGTGTGGGGGGGGAGTCTCTAATACAGGCCAGGTCATTCCTCACAGCTCAGGTCTGACTTCAATGTTGCACATTTTCTTCACCTTCAGTTTTTTATCTACATACATATCTCCCACCCCAACTGTGACCTGAAATGGCCACCTGTACACAATTTCACAGGGACTCAACTGCATCCCACTTCGAGGAGACACCCTTCTCCTGAGCAGGGCAAGAGGCAAAGCTTGATCCCGATGGAGATGAGTGTCTTGACCCAGCTTGGCCATATTTTTTTCTTCAAGGTGTGATTTATCTTCTCTACCGTCCCAGAAGCCTGAGGTCTCCATGCCATGTGGAGTCTCCATGTGATTCCTAAAATTTACTAACCTGTGTAATTTCTGAAACAAAAGCAGGTCCATTATCAATCTGGATGCTGCCGGGGAAGCCAGCGCGAGGGATTATTTCCTTCAATAAAGTTTTCGCTGCCTCCCAGGATTTCTCCGTTCTAGTAGGATAACATTCTATCCATCCTGAAAAAGGTGTCCACAAAGACTAACAAATATTTCCACTCTCGGACCCTTGGCATCTGAGTAATGTCTATTTGCCAGTCCTCAAGTGGACCCTGTCCTTGGTATTGCTTTCTCTCTCTGCTTTGATGGGGATCTGTATTGAGGTTGTTCTTCCAGCACACAACACATCCAGCAATTACTTTTCTTAGGGCTCTAGAAATTCCAGGACCCGTGAGCCACCGTTTGACACAGGTGGTTAATGAGTCTCCTCCATAGTGAGTGGCCTCATGTAAATGCGTCATGACGGGCTCTACTAAATGTTTTTCATCAAAACCCCAACGCTTAGCTTTAAGTCTGCCGTCGAATAGTCAGGGTCCAATTGTGACAAGCCCAGAACAAGCACCGAGGGCATTATAAATACTCCTTTCGCAGCCTCTGTTGCTGCCCGTTCAGCCAGACTGCTTCCTCTAGCTGCTTCAGTGCGCTCTCTCTGATGCCCCGGGCAGTGGGTGATTGCCACCTATAAAGGTATCCGAACAGCCTCTAACAATTTAGGAATTTCTGCCACGCACTTCATCTCCTTTTTATTGGAGGTTAAGAGTCCTCTTTCCTTCCACATGGAACCAGGTGCATGCAAAATCAGGAAAGCGTACCTTGAGTCAATACACACATTTGCTTTCTTTCCATGAGACAATTCCAGCGCCCTCGTCAGTGCAGTCAGTTCGGCTTTCTGAGCAGAGGTTCCCGGCGACCAGGCCTGGGCCTCCACTGCTCCTCCAAGAGTCACAACCGCACACCCGGCCTCTCTGCTTCCTTTGTCCGTACCACTGCTTCCGTCTGCATGGAGAGCCCAGTCTGCCTCTTCTGGAGGATGGTCCGGTAATTCAGTTCTGCTAGAAGACTCTTCATCAGTTATCTCAGCACCGTCAGGTTTTAGCGCAGCCGAGTCAGGCTCCGGGGGAAGAGAGGCGGGGTTTAACTCCCTCACAGTTTGGAGGGAGACGCTGGGACCGTGGAGAAGAAGGGCCTGGCGCCTGCCCCTGCTCCCAGCAGGGAGCCGCACATTCCCTTTGGCTCCAGCAGGCTCAGCACTTGCCGGGACACGTAACTGGCACAGGCTGTCCCAGGGAAAACGTTTTCAGCTTCCTGCAAGAGCTCACAGGTGGCTGCCACTGTCAAGCAGGCTGGCCACCCTGGACAGTGTGGTCTAATGTCCTTGACATTATGTGATGGGCTGCAAATGCCACTAAGCATTTGGGTGAGGAATCCTAGGGCAACGCCCTGTCTCTCACCCACGTATCACTGAAAGGGCTTCAGTGGGTTTGGAAGCCCCGAGGGTGGTGCAGAAGCCAGGTGTGCCTTCAGGGACTCCAAAGCCCGAGTGCACTCCTTTGTCCATTTAAAGGGCGATATTCCGGTCCCTTCAGAGCCTCAGACAGTGGTTGAGCAGTGAGCCCAAAGTCTGGAATCCAAAGGCAGCAGTCACTCGCCATCCCCAGGAATCTCCTTAACTGTTTCCTGGTATTGGGAAGGGTCCTCGGTGGACTTCTGTTGCACGGTCTGCACCACAGTGCTCAGACTTTTCCGCTCAGGGACGCCTTCCCCATCCCCTCAAGGAGGCAGCCCTTATGCTGCACTAAGAGAAAGGCCATCCCCGTTAGGGTCCCGGTTGGGCTCAGTTACAGGCATTGCCCTGGGAGGGCCCAGAGCCCCAACTGGACTTTCTTGGTGTAACCTCCGAACCTCTTCATGTGCCTTATCCAACACCAGCCTCTGCTCATGCCCCGTAAGCAAAGGATTCCATAAGGCTTGTATGTCAGCCCAGTTGGGATGATGAGTGGCAAACACGGACACAAACAAGTCAGTCATTTTAGCAGGATCATGTCTACAAGAAGGGTGTGAGCTTTTCCAGTTTGACAGATCTGATGTAGAAAACAGAGTATGCACCCAATAATATCCGGCAGGATGGCCCTCTGACCCCACTCCCACTGAGAGTCTCCAAAAAGGATACTGACTTGCTCCGACAGGGGCTTTTCCTCCACCGAATCGGTTCCCTGACCGATTCCAGACGGCGATGGCAGTTCAGGCGCACTTTGCCCAGCCCCAGGGCTGCGGGAACTCTGACCAGCTTGCAGCGGCCATAATATCCGGATCTTCCTGGCCCCTCTCCCAGATCCAAGCTTCTATCTTTCACATGAAAATTCCCTTTTTTCTGAACCATTAACATATTTCCTTTTAATTTTGCCTCTTTATCATGTAAACTGAAAAAAAAACTTCTAGGTAAGGTATTTTGTCCCACTTCCCTGATTTTTGACAAAACAATTCATTACAGTATAACACAGTGATTTAAAGACCCATTCGGTGACCAGCACCCTCCTGAGTGTAGATTATACAGGACACAAGCCGAACAGTATTACAATAAAACCACATATGCTATAGATACACGCTTGTAAGTTGGCGAATTAGCCAGAATTGGCCCCAAGGGGCCGTTTCCCAGAACGGAGGCTTCCCCCCCCGTTCTACCAGACGGACCTCCAAACGGGGGTACCCAAACCAACCAGACGTCATTTTCTCAGACCGAGCTCTGTTACCCAGAAAGGTGCCTTTACCAGACGACCTACGTCGTGACCCAGGATTTTAACCTGAACCAGAAAGCGCAATGATTCAATCAAACGTGATACGCGACGTGAGGTGCTGGGAGCAAGTCCCCAAATGAGATCACTTGGCAGCTGCTTGGGATTCTCCAACTCCAAACCCCTCTCAGTCCAGGCAGCCAATGGGACTCCCCGCCAAAAACCCAGACTTACCGGAGAGTCCCAAAGTCTGTCCCAGAATGGAGTCGCCAAAATATGTGACCGGAGAAGACACCCGCTTTCCGGCTGCCTGTCACTACCAAACCCAATAAGCAATGACATTGATCAAATCTTTATGGGCGCTTTATCCAGATGGCTGGCGGTCTGAGAAGATGGCAGGTTCATACCCTAACAGACCATCTTGTCTTTTCTTTCCAGGCCAAGGTTTTTATAACAAGGGATAAACAAGGCATGGTGAGGGATTTTGAAATTCAGGGAGCAGTTCATTGGATTAAGAAAACAACTCCAGCATTCTCGCCCTGGGCGGTGGTCTTAAACTGCGCCCCAGGCAGTGGTCACCTCTGGAGTACAATGGCTCAGATATCGAACTGCTTGCACTCCTTCTGAGGAACAAGGTAGAACTGCTGAGGGTCTCCTGGAGTCAGGGTGGGTCCTACCTTCAGTCCAGGAACAAAAGCTTTTCCGTGCATTGACTACTAAGCTTATTAGCTATTACTCAAACTAAAATTTTCCAACTTTTAAGTCCCCTGTCATAACGGGGCACATTTGCAAAAAAAAAAAAAAAGATATAAAAATTATTTTTTCACCCCTTGCTTCGATGCGCATTTCATTAGCTGAGAGACAATCTGCCTTCTGCTGTCTCTTTCTAGACAGTGAGCAAGTTGAGGACGGGGACTCCAGTTATTATCCCTGCCTGTTCAGTACTTAGAGCATTTCCTCATAAAAAAACTCTGTGGCTAAACGAGTCCCATAACCTTTACTCGACTTTCACTTACGTTTATCTCAGGCTCTTAAAACGAGGTTCCTCCCTGGGAATGTCTGCTTTGTCCTACTTCCGCACAGCCTGTCCCCCCCCCCCCCAGTTTTTCTGTCCGCCTCCTTCGGAGCGTCCAGGTCCCAGCGCAAATGTCCCCTCACCAGCGGGCTTTCCTGCCGGTTCTCATGCCGCCGCCATCGTGCTACTGCTTCCAAGGATGCAGGACTCACCACAGTCCGATGTTGTCTGGTTCATGCCTTTGGTTCAGGATGAAATCAAGAGCCAAGGGCAGGCTATGCGCAGAGAAATAGCATAAGCAGACTCATGCTCTGGAAGGTTCACTCTGGCTGCCACAAGGAGAGGGAGCTTTGGAAAGGCCAGCCAGGAGCCCACCGCAATAGTGCAGGCCTGGGTTAAGATGAAGGAGGTGGGAGTGGTGAGGAGTGGTCAGTGGACATACTGAACATGGAGCCCCCAGGACTCGCCAATGCACTGGATAAGCAGTGTGAGAGAAAGAAAGGGCAGAGGCGAAGAAGTCCCGAGGTATTTGGCCTAAGTAACTGTGAACACGTTTGCTCAGAAAGTCGTAGCATGGGGCCCCTGGCTGGTATGGCTTAGTGGATTGAGCACCGACCTGCAAACCAAAGGGTCACTGGTTCGATTCCCAGTCAGGGCACATGCCTGGGTTGTGGGCCAGGTCCCCAGTAGGGGGCGTGTGAGAGGCAACCACACATCGATGTTCCTCTCCCTCTCTTTCTCCCTCCCTTCCCCTCTCTCTAAAAGTATATAAATAACATATTTCTTTTAAAAAGTCATAGAATGTTTGGGTTGGGCTACCTTTGAAGTCACCTCCACGAAGGCAGGGCCCATTTCTGTACTGCAACTATGGATCCCTGAGGGTCAACACACGCCAGGCACACAGGCCTTCATGAGCACCTGCTGGATGCTGACAACAGCTTTCTGCACACTCCGGGCAGAGCCTCGCTGGGGCGATCTGCGAGCACACCAGACACCGCATTTTCTTTCTCCTCCTCTGAAGCCTGCCCATCTCAGAGGTTCCCATTTCCAACCCCTGCTACCCCTTCCGCTGTCCTCCCGCCCCGGGGAGGAACACCGAGTCCCGAGCTGCTCCTGCATCCCCTGCTCCTGCCTCCTCTGTCCCTCTCAGGAGTCCTTGTGTACACAGGGTCCCCACCTGAGTGGGATGATGGAGTGGCAGGGAGGGACCTGAAGGACTTGAGAGCTTTCTCTCCGCGCGCCGCAGTCCTCCTGTGGTTCTTCTGCCGGGGCTTTTAACAACTCTGCCCGCCGTCTGCATTAGCCGCCAGAGGAGGCCAAGGGGGGAAGCAGCAGGGAAGGTTCTGGTTCTTTTTCCATTTCTAGAGAAGAGGCTGGTAGCGCTCTTTTCACCTCCGTAGTGTGCCAGACGTTCCTTGTCCTGAGTATTATGCCGTCCCACGGCCATCATCATCATCATCTTCATCACAATCCTTTACTAAAAACAATTGCAATCAGCATTCAGGTACCTATTTACTGTCTGCCGGACCCGATGCCAGTGATTCCACCCACACCATCTCACTGCGTGCCCTGGACCAGCCTGGGAGTTAGGTGCGATCATCCCCACTTTACAGACACAGAAACTGAGGCTCGGTCCTACCTGATGCCCACCCTAAATTTACTTTACAGGGTTCACCTCTTCATAATAATCAGTGATCGCCATTTGCAGGAAAGGCTCGGTTTCTGGGTGCAGGTCTTCGGGCTTCAGATTTCAAACCCAAATTCTTACCCACTGTCCCTCCATGCTGTCGGCTAAATGCTCCGTGCTTTCTCTCTATGGTCGGTGACCCCACACCTTGGGTCTTTCTCGGACAATCTTGCCACTGACTCTGGCACCTGTGATTTAGTGCTCGGGCAACCGGATGAGTTTCATTCTGCTCAGTTTTGAGGGGGAAAGAATAACTTCTAGATTCGTTTCAGGTCAAGGTGAGCACGTGGCCCCAGCTGTTTGGGGCTTTTACTGTTTTACCTACTTTTTTTTGCCAAGGATCTCTCTCTCTCTCTCTCTCTCTCTCTCTCTCACACACACACACACACACACACACACACACACACACACATAGCTTTCTCTTGGCTTGAAAATGTCGAGGGAGAATTGCCCTCCTTCACAGAGCAGAGAAGAAAAGCCTGGGCTTTGGAATAGACTGATTTGGCTTGAAAGAGGCCGCCCCTGAGTGTGCCTGGGCTGACATGCCCGGGGAGAACGAATTAGGCCGGATCGAGAGACCCCGCTGGCTGGGCCAGGCGCTGGGACCCCAGCACAGGGCAGCATGAGCTGGGGAGGGAGGGTCTTTTCTCTCCACTGGCCCACCCAGGGGACTTGGAATCAACCTGCTCCGAGACGTAGCAGCAAACCATTCCAGATCTCATTCCTGCCCTCACCTAGCTGCTCGGTGCAGCGACTCTTTCCAGATTCTAGTTGGAGAGATACAAACAGCTCATTTCGATGTGATGTGGTGGTGAGTGCAAGGTGGGTGGATGGGCACCGAAGCAAGGATTCCAAGAAGAGATGCCACAGAAAATGCTGAAGTAAACGAGGGGACAGTGTCCCTGGCGACGGGGACCGCACAGACAAAAGGTGTGAGACACAAAACAACACAGCACCTACCGGCAACAGAGTGCAGTTTGGCGTAAGAGGGACATTCACAGCCGAGAGGGGTGACAGCTCTGAGGCTCAGTTTTCTTATCTCTAACACAGGAGTAAGGCATTAGTTCAAACAATGCCGGGTCTGGCCAGGTGTTCCATCAACGATCGTATCTATGCCCCAGTAGATTTGAAACTTCTAGGCAGCAACCGTGTCTGAAAATTATATCCACTTAAAAAATTTTTTAAATTTATTTTTAGAGGGGAAGAGAGGGAGAAAGAAGGGGAAGCAAACATCAGTGTGTGGTTGCCTCTGGCACAACCCCCACCAGGGACCTGGCCTGCGACCCAGGCACGTGCCCTGACAGAGAACTGAACCGGTGACACCTTGGTTTGCAGGCCTGAGCTCAATCCATTGAACTACACCAGCCAGGACAATAAGCCATTTTTGATTTTGCCTTGCTTATATTAGAGGCCTAACATGTGCTTGTTGAATGAATGAATGCGTTAAAGTCAAATTGGGTGTCTGGAGCTCTTCTCCTTCCAGATGCGGGCTGGGAGGAAGGAGACACAGGGACCACGCCGGCACCTTCTCTCCTGTGGAGTATTGGCCCTTAGGCCGGGTTCCCCTGGGTGCCCGGTGGCCACTCTGTTTGACCCTCCACTCCCAGGGACAGGACAAAGGAGAATGGCCGCAAATAAAAGGAAGAGGCTGGGGACCCAAGGAGGCTAAAGCCCAGGGAACATAAAAACCCTGAGCTGCAGGGAAAAGCACTCTTCTTCCCATGAAAGCAATGAAATTAGGGGTAATTGTGAGACACGGAGATTCGATAAAGCCAGGGAGGCGCTCAGGTGCGGGGGGGGGGGGGGGCCGGGACTGGCGGGGGGAGCTGGAACAGCTGGTCCTCTTCTCCAGCGCCAGCCATTGCCCTCTGTCACGCTGGCTGAACAAACAGTCCTTCCTGGGCCCGCACCCACACTGCCCTGTCATGGGGCGGCTGGGGCGGCCGGAGGCGCTAGGGTGGCCTGCCCACCCACAGGGCACGAGCCTCCTCCCGGCCACTGTCCCCTGCCTGGGACTTGCTCTGAGGACAGGAGACTCATGGGGGTGCAAAGGTAGAATCACCCTGCTGTCTACCTGTAGGCCACAGGCCACCAGAGGGCCTGGAAGGAACCAGGGGACAAGCCGTGGGGCAGGGACAGCACACCCCTTCCTTCCCTGTGCCCCCCACTGTCCCCCCTTTCACCCACCAAGACTCCAGTGGTGAGAGCTCACATCGTGACTCAGAGAATGGGGTGCAGAAAGTGCTGGTTAGGGCAGCACAGGCCTGGGGGGTACACCCAGCAGGCACCAGCCAGCCCGGGTGTTCCTCAGTGAGGGAAGCTCTGCAAGAATGTGTGATGTCTAACTAGGTCGCTGCAGGGCCTTGGGGGAGGAGGCAGCAGAAGTGGGGCGTGGGTGATGAATGGATAAGAAAGTTGTAGTGCATATGTACAAGGGAGTATTATTCAAGCATCAAAAAGAATAAAATGCTGCCCTGGGTGGACCTTGAGGGCATTACTCGAAGTGAATTAAGTCAGGCAGAGAAAGATAAATACTGCGTGATCTCACTGACGTGTGGAACAAAATCAGAAAGAAAAGAAGCCAACTCATAACTACAGAGGGCAGATTGGTGGTTGCCAGAGGCAGGGAAGAGTGGAGGGGCAAGAGCAGCGGGGAAGGGAGTCAAAAGGTAAAATCTTCCAGTTATTAAAAAAAAATTAGCCCTGGCTGCTGTGGCTCAGTGGGTTGAGTGTCGCCAGTTCGATTCCCAGTCAGGGCACATGCCTGGGCCGCTGGACAGGTCCCCAGCCCGGGGGTGATGTGAGAAGCAACCATTGGTGCTTCTCTCCCTCTCTCCCTCCCTTCCTGTCTCTCTAAAATAAGTAAACGAGTATTTCTTTTAAAAGTACTTAAAATAAAACATGAGTAACAGAAAAAAAAAAAGGTAAGTGGAGAAAAATGCTGTGTCCAAGCTGCTGATCATAGCTCCTCAGAATGGTGCCGTTGTGGCCAGAGCATCTCGAAGAGGACAAGTAATGCTTCCTTCAGGCCACACCCTGGACTAGTCCTAACACTAGTCTATGGGCCGGGCATGGCGGGGAGGGCGGGGGTTGGGGAGACAGGCGCACGGAGGGGATGCAAGAACAAGACGAGGCCCTGTCTCCAGTTGAACGAGAGTATGGGACTGAGGGAGGAAAGTCCGTTGGAAAGAAAAACGCTGGGCTCTTCTGGAGGACAAAGTGACAGCCAGCAGCTAAGGACCTCTGAATGGCCGTCTGGCCACCGAGGAGCAGGCTGAAGAGATGGGAGGAGAGCAGAGAGGAGCGGGGACACTTTCCCCCTCCACTCTCACAAAACATCACTCCCCGCTGGGGGCTGGGCCCCTCGGGCATCTGATAAGGTTGTTAAGTCCGCTGGAACACCTGCCCGGCCATCTGGCACTTTCATCCTCTGGACAGGGCCTCCCAGGCCTCCTCGCCCACCTCCTCCAGGCCAGAGGGCTGCAGGGGTTTGAATACTTGCCAGCAACAGTGAACCACCGCCCCCTGACCCCCAAGAACCAAGGCAAATTTCTATGTTCTCAGGGGACGCTGCGGAAACACCTCTTTGACTTTGCAAAGAGACTGTTCTCTACCCCTGACTCAGGCTGGGTTGGGCCCTCTCTCTGGCTCCTGGCACTTTAAACACGGCTGATTCTGAACTTGCCGAGATAACAGAGCAGGGCAGTCGGGGGCCTGGAAGGGGGAGAGTTTAAACAAGGCTGCCCTCTCCTCGTATCAGCAGCCCGGGGACCATCAATCATTTCCAGTGCTGGGCTGCAGGAGCTTATCAGCAGGGTGATCGCCTCCCCCGCCCTGCCCCGGCCTCTTCTGGGCTCTGGAAACCATAGCATTTGGGGGGAAACACAGTACTTAGGTTTGCAAGCCTAGCGAGGCTCTGTCTAGTGGCACGTGACCCATGAACATGTGTGTTTAGCTGTTCCACGAGAGCCCTGATTTGGGTTAAGAAAAACACACCTGAGGCTGCCGTGACTGTTCTGCATCCTGCCTGGGTGCTGATCACAAAGCTGTGTGCAAGGCCGCGATATCACCCAGCGGCTTGCTTAAACGACCTTTACGCATGTCCTCTCTCTGTACGACCCCTCTAGTTATAAATTTAAAAAAAAATCTACTTTAAAAAATGCACACCTGAGCCCTGGCTGGTGCGGCTCAGTGGACTGAGTGCCGGCCTGCAAACAAAAAGTGTTGCCAGTTCGATTCCCAGTCAGGGCACAAGCCTGGGTTGCGGGCAGGGCCCCCGGGGTCAGGGGGCATGCGAGAGGCAACTACACACTGAGTTTCTCTCCATCTCTTTCTCCTTCTCAGCCCCTCTCTCTAAAAATAAAAATTTTTCTAAAGGGCATACCTGAGCAATGCTAAGCTCTCAGGCTTGACACCTCAGCCCACACCCTCTGAGGGCCCCTGGCTGTATGTACCTGTACCCAGATCCCTGCCTGGGGTGGGAAGGAGGACCAGCAGCAGGGTGCAAAGAGGTGGAATTTGGGAAGGGCACATCCGTGTTTGATTCTTGACGCTGCTGTTTCCTAAGTCACTCTGGGCCTCTCTGGGCTTTGGTGTCCCCACCTGTGAAGGCGGGACAATATTCCCTGATGTGCCAGTTGTTGTGATGATCACAGATGATGAAGCGGAAAGCGCCTGCACAGCACCGGCCCCCGGGTCACAGCTGGTCCCTCAGGAGCCTGAGTCCCCTGCTTACCTGCCCTCATCTCAGCCTGCCACCCCCAACACCGGAAACAGACGTCCAAATCCCTTGATACGAGCTTCTCTCTCTCCACCTCCTCTTCCAAATCCAGCAATTTCTCTGTCCCTCCTCCAACTGCAAAGATCCAGCTTGACCCTTGGCCCGTCCCCAGTTCTCTGTAAGAGTGGGTCAATCCTTTCTAGGGTCCATCCCACAGACCACCCCCACCCCCACCCTGCACTCAGTGCCCCCAGCAAGAGTCCAGCCACACCAGGTGTGGCCCCACCCCTACCTGTGGGTTCAGGAGCCCTTGGGCTGGGATTTCCATGGCGAACAAAGAGGATGTTAGCAGCCTGCCCAACACTTGCTAGTGGAGCCGGGGGTGGGGGTGAGGGGCACTGGTTCTCCAGGCCCAGGCTGGGGGTGGGGCAGGCTCGGCGCCCACACAGGAGCTGCTGTGCGCACTCGGGAACGCAGACCCGTCTAAGGTGAGGTGCCCGATGTGGACGGACACACGAAAGGCATCAGCGCCCCCCTGTGCAGCCCTGCGCTAGCATGCGTCCCCGGGACACATCCTTCCTCCAGGAACCTCTGAGTTTGCAAAACCTCTGCCTCCTTCCTCATGGGCCCACATTGGCTTCCCTCTCCTCCCTGCCAGAACCAACCCCAACCCTTCTCTGCACTCCTGGCCCCCAGGTTTACAAAGACAACCATGTCTCATCCTCCAAAGGAGCTTCCTCCAGAGGAAGGACGTCCTGTCCCTTCAACACCAGCTCAGACTGCGCCTAAGAACTTCAGTCCCTGCTGTGCCCTGCCCTGGGTTGCATCCTGGAGGCGGTAAGGGGTAAAATGAAGAAACAATGGCTATTTGCACACGGGCTCCAGAGTGCCCACCGTCCTGCACCCCCTGCTCCCCAGCCCCCTCTGATTGATTCCCGGTTCACACTAATTAGGCCCTGCTTGGCCAGGGACAGGAACAGAGCTTTGCCATTTTCTTTAAGGAAACCCTGTGAGAGGCTGACCTGCTGGTGGTTGCCAGGCAACCCTGATGATCCTACAGGAAAGGCAAACTCCAGAGAGGCCGGGGCCAGAGCCTAGTTAGCAGCTATTGAATGTGAGTCTCTGCTCCACTGAAAGGTGCGAGAAAGGCCTGGCTGGCGTGGGCTCCCACCGCTCCGGCTGTCTTTTTTAGATGGAGTGTGTGTGTGTGTGTGTGTGTGTGTGTGTTGGGGGTGGCGACACAAAGTGAGCAAGGACAGAAAAAAGTGGTGTTAGTCTTTCTTTTTCTTTCTTTCTTGCTTTTCTTTCCTTTTCTTTCTTTCTTTCTTTTATTTTTCTGGGCTTTTTTTTTTTTTTAACAGAGAGGAAGGGAGAAAGAGAGGGAGAGAATTATCGACGTGAGAGAGGAACATCAGTCACTGGCCTCTTCTGTGCACTCTCACTGGGAACAAAACCCGCAACCCAGGCATGTTCCCTGACCGGGAATCGAACCGGAAACCTTTTGGTTGGCGGGATGCTGCCCAACCCACTGAGCCAAACCGGCCAGGGCAGTAGCATTAGTCTTTAAAGTAAAATGGTTATAACAGATACCAGGGCAGGACAGTTTATGAAGTCATACATTTTCTGTTTACCCTTTAACGTCCCTTCCTGCCTCCTCAATTCCAGAGGCCAGGCTGGACTTGTACTTTCTTACCTCGGAACAGGACAGAGAGCAGAAACAGCCAGTAGGCCAAGGCCCTTTGCTTCTCGTAAAATCTGAAGCCACAGAACAAGAGATAATGGGAAGAATCTTGGAAGGGGTCCGGGGACAGGTGTGACGTTGGGGAAGAGAGCCTTCCTGGGGTCCGGAAGCCTGTGTCACTCTACTTGCTATTCAAGGACGGGACAGACTCTGCGGCCTAAACATCCATGGACCGGGGACTAATAAATAGTGCGACCCTTCCAACGAAACGTTCTGCCACTATGAGCTCGGAGGAGAACACATTTGGGTGCTGATATTGAATCTCGTATTTTCCAGCATAGTTTAAGTAAAGATATAAATTAAAGTGGAGAACTTGGTCTTTACCCGAATGAGCTGAGAACTTACACCCGCGCAAACACCTGCACACAGCTGTCAACAGCCGCTTCAGTCACAACTTCCAAGACGAGGAAGAAACCAAGATGCCCTCCGGTAAGTGAATAGATAAATAAGTCACGGTCCCTCCAGGCAATGGAATATTGTTCAGCATATTACTAAGCATAAGACGCTGATCGAAAAGGTCTACATATTGTAGGATTCCAACCGTATGATGTTGAGAAAATGCAAAACTGGAGACAGTAGAAAAATGAGCGGTTGCCATGAATTAGGTGTTGTGGGGAGGGAGGGTTGACCAGGCAGAGCACAGAGAATCTGAGGGGGCAGTGGAACTATTCTTCATGATATGATAATGACAGATTCATGTCTTTATACATTTGTCAAAACCCAAAGAGCACAGAACACCAAAAGAGAACCCTAATGTAAACGACGAATCTTGGGTGGCAGTACTGTGTGGATGTGGGTGCACTGATTGTGACAAAGGTACCTCTCTGCTATGGAGGAGGCCGTGCAAGTGAGGCAGGGGGACAGGGGAAATCTCTGAGCACGTTTCCCGCAGCCCGAACACTGCTCTGAAGCACAAACTCTAAGAGATGGACGATACCTGTGTGGATTTGACATAAACTGCAAACCTCCCGTTCACCCGGGAGTCACCTCGAGTCCAAAACTCATGAAGGCTCCTGAGCCCCAGCGCCCGAAGCAACAAGACATTTCTTACCAAGAGGAAATGTTATTTTAGACTGAAATCCTAGCCAAGGCTGCCAGCGGCTGTGGAACACAACTCCGTAAAAACGCGGCCCTTGGAGCCCGTAACAAGATTTCTACCTGATGATAGGAAAACAATGATTTTTACCGAAATCTGCCCCCGGAAATGGGTTTCTCCCGTTCCGGCTGAGGGCTGAGATCAGTTGCGAAACAACAGTGAGGATCCTGAGCGGTCCGCGGCCAGGGTTGTATCTCCTGCGCACACTAATTAACTCAGCATCTTCCTTCCCAAGGGCAGGGCGAGATGAGCTGCTCGGAGGCGAGTCTGGCAGGCCTGCCTGTCCCAGGAATGCCAAGAACTCACCTGTGATCTCTCTCAATCGATTTGCCCTGGTGACAAACTAATGGATCGCTGCGACAAGCTGCGTTCGGTGGCCGCCTCTGCCGTTTTCCACTAGAAGGCTCCTCTGAAGCAGAGCCCGGTGGACTGCCGAAAGGAGTGATTGATGTGCACCATAGGCCCAGGACCTCCTCTCCCACCTCCCTCGGCACTCGGCCTTTATCCGCACGCTCAGAACACCCTGGGGACACATGAAGGGGAGATTGAGTACCTTCTCTTTATCTACAGCCTAATGCAGAATTAGTGGGGGCTCTCCTTGCAAATCTCAGGTCGAACGCTTCTTAGCTCATTATGTTTTTGCCATTTCATTTTAGGAGACAACAATAGAATCCGCCTCAGGCTGAATGTATACTTTTCAAAAGCGCTCTCTTGTGAGTGAGCCGCTGTGATGCTCACTGAAAGCCTCTCAGGTAGAAAAAAAGAAGGGTCACCGTCTCCAGTGGGTAGAGAGAATTGGGGCACCGAAGTTGAGGGACTCCTCAGAATCAAACGTTAATTTCTGTCATCAAACGACCTTTCGCAGGCGATCTTTAGCATCTCCACAAGGTCCTGCAGTCACCACCAGGACAACTGCCAGATCGAGTGCTTCACCCTGGAAAAGAAGCCCTGTACTCACTACCAGTTGTCCCTTCTTTTCCCCATTCCCTTGTCCCCGCCAGCCACTAATCTGCTCTTTGTCTCTATGGATTTTCCTGTTCTGGGAATGATTTCATAAAAATGGACCCAGACAGCTCTGGCTCGTGTAGCTCAGTGGCTTGAGTGCCGGCCTGCCAATCAAAGGGTCTTGGGTTTGATTCCCAGTCAGGGCACATGCCTGGGTTACAGGCCAGGTCCCCAGTTGGGGGTGTGCAAAAGGCAACCACACATTGATGTTTCTCTTCTTCTCTTTCTCTCTCCTTTTCCTTTCCCTCTCTAAAAAAATAAAGAAATAGAATCTTTTTTTTAAAAAAGGGAATCAAACAATATGTGGCTGTTTGTAGATGGCTTTTCTCACTTAGTACAAAGTTTCCAAGGTCCACCCATGTCATGGCCTGTTTCAATACTTTGGTCCCTTTTATGACCGAATCGTAAGCCATCCCATGGATATTCAACCGCTGTTCACTCATTTATTAGTTGATGGACATTTGGTTGTTTGCACTTTTTGTGTTACGAATAACGCTGCTATGAACACTTCTGTACAAGTTCTTTGTGTGAACATGTTTTTCTGTTGAATTGAACATATATGTAAGCATGGAATTGTTGGGTCATATGGTAACTCTAGTTGACATTTTGAGGACCTGCCAGACTGTTTTCCAAAGCAGCTGCACCATTTTACATTCCTACTAGCAATGTATGAGTTTCACACTTATCCTTGTTCACACTTGTTATTGACCATTTATAAAGGTATAGCCATCCTGCTGACTAATTGTATGCCTTCTTTGGAGAATTGTATATTCAAATCCGCTGCCCATTCTTAAATATGGTTCTTTTTACTATTGTGTTGTAATGTAGTTCTTTAAGGATCCTGGGCCCTTATCATATACATGATTTGATAATATTTTCTCCCATTCTGTGGGGTTTTTGTTTTCATTTTCCTGGTGGTGTTCTTTTTAAATCACAAAAGCTCTTCATTTTTATTAAGTCCGATTGATCTATTTTTCTTTGGTTGCTTGTGGTTTAGGTGTTATACTTTAGAAATCTTTGCCTAACCCAAGTTCACCAAGACTTACACCTGTGTTCTGTTTTAAAGAGGTTTGTAGTTTTTAGCTCTTATATTTAGGTCTTTGATCCACATCGAGGACATTTTTGTATCTGGAGAAAGGGACAGGTTTAAGTTTTCTCTCTCCTGCCCCGCGATGGTCAGGGAAGGGGAACTGTCAAGGCCGCCCCAGCGGAAATGAGGGTTTCTGCAAGCCCACTCTTTGGGAGTCTCTCCTGCCCTGCTCAACTTAGGCACAGGAACGGGCACAAGGGCAGAGGGGCGCACCCGGTATGAGCCCCGCTGACCGTAAGGCTGGCTTCAGCACCATTGCTGATCTTACTCCAGTTTCTGCCCCAGGGGAGCTCAAAAGCTCCCGGAGCCCAGCCACGCGGCAGGAGAGACACGGCGGCTCGCAGCCAGCCTCAGGATCTCCCGGAGCAGTTGCCATAGCCACAGGGGACTTTTACTGTGAAGCGCGGAGACCCCCTCCCTCCCTTCTCCGCTCGCCTGCTGGATGACGTCAGGGACGTCCGGGGCCCTGACAGGCCACCTGTGGGTTGGTCTCGGCTTTAAAGCGGCTGTTCTCCGCGGGCCCCCGCAGTCCTGGACTGTGCTTTCGCGCAGCACCACGCCGGGGCCTGGACCCGACTCCCGCTCGGGCAGTGCTGCCGCCGCTCGGGACCGAACGGATTGCCCCAGAGAGGCAAGTATGCATGGGGTGCTTCCCCAAATACGCTTTTCAACCTCCAACCTCCCCGACCCGGTCCGCGCCCCCTGCTCCGCAACTCTTGCGGGAGACGCGACGAGCCGGCGGCGGGACGGCGAAGGGTTTTCTTCCAGAAGGAAGTGGAGAGCAGCCGTCTTCCTTCCGGGCGGTGGCGACCTAGGCCAGGTAAAAATGTCCCGACCACGCTGTCCCGTCCAACGCTCCCCCGACGGGGTCCAGGTTTCGGGGTTGGAGACGGAGCCGACTGGAAATGGGTTTCGGGAGCCGGAGCCCGGGAGGCAAGAGGGCAGCCGGGCTTGGCATCCGCCAGAGGTGCCGTGCCCGCCGCCAAAGTCACTAGGAAGGGGGAAGGCGCCGAGAGCGCCTGGGAAGAGGGAGGGGGCTCTGCGGCCCAGCCGCTCAGCGCTCCTCCGGGGTGTTCGGCCAACACGAGTGGCGGGGCGTTAGTCCTCTCGCCCGCCTGCGCCGCCAGGCCTAAACCCGTTCGTCTGGCCCGGTCGGGCGCCCCTTCGGGGATGGGCAGCACCAAAGCCTCCGTGAGTGCGAGCGCGCGCTCTCCGGACTCCGCCTCCCCAGCCCGCCACGACCTCGCTTCCGGCGCTGCTCGCCCCTGAATCCCACTTGATCCCAGATGCAGTGGACCTGTTGCTCACAGAAAAGCGGCCGGGTTGGCTGCTCTAACCCTCCTCTCCCTGCCTTGTGGGCCACATAAGCCGCCCCAAGATCTGAGCGCCAGGAGTCCTCGACTCCTCACGCTGACGCCCAGAGATCCCAGTACAGAAGAAGAAGCAAGGCATGCCCCGAGAGGCAACTGGGTAATCATCCCAGTGCCGAGGGCTCTTCCTACCCTCTGCTATCGCGGCAAATAATTCCACTAACCCGGGCAGGGGAAAGGAGAAGCGCGGGGGATTGCGCTCCAGAGAGCCCAGTCTGCTGTAAACAAACAAGCAAACAAACGCATCTGTTGGAAACACGCTCTAGTCTCTCCTTTTCCCCCAGGTAAACAAATCGTCTGCCCCAGGGGTCCGTACCTCGGGGGTCAGATTGGCTGCCAAAGATCCCCAGAACCCCTCCTCCGCGGCGAATCTGAGCCTCCAGTTTCAGCACCAAGGGCTGGACAGCGCCACGGCCGGAGAGCGCCCAGGGTGGGCTGTTTTGGTGGGGGGGGGGTTCGCGCCGATCCGAGGTCTACCCCACGCCGTACGCGCTTGTGGTTTCTCAGACCCCACGCACAGGAGGCCAGGAGGTGAGACACGTTTCGCCGAGGGAGGGGGAACTCATTTCCCTATTCCTCCAGGGGTTTAGGGGCCGGATTCTAGGAGGGCACTCTAACTCCCTTTCCCTGAGACCAGTTAGAATAACTTCATGCGGAAAAGAGGCGCGCGCCTGTAAGTGGCGAGCGCAGGGCGCAAGCGCGACAGCGGATGTACCTGGACGCCCAGGCCCGGTGTGCTGTGAAAGAGCGACACATCCAAGTCGCGTCCTCCCTCTCCCCTTAATCTCCACGCGCCATCGCGGATGAAGGGAGAGCAAAGCATGGGATGGAGAGAGGGGGCCCAAACTAGAAGGATGTTTTATCTGGGTGTAGATGAAATCTGTCCAAAACGAACACCAAGGTCCGCATTTTTAGCCAAAAGAGTCCAATTGCCCTTTGTATGAGGAGCGGAATGACTGCCTTGCCTGAGGAGGAAAAAAAAAAAAAACCCACGGAAGAGGGGGAGACATTATCACAAAAGGGCTAACGGGGGGGGGGGGGGGGGAGGGGGGGGGAGGAGAACGAACGAGACCCGGGCACTACAGTGTGGTTACCCGGCAACCAGCCTCAGCTTCCTGTTGCCTCGGTTACAGTGAATGAAGGGGCTTTGGTCCTTAATTATCCATGAGCACCTTGATTCTTTAAAATATCTGCAGGGGTGATTTTTTCCTTTTAACTCAAGATGCTTGGTGAAGCAACTACCACCACAATCGTCCCCACCGTCTCTCCCATTCCCTTCAGAGAGGTAACGAAACCCTATCCTGCCGTGTCTCTGGGATTTACATTTGGGCTTTTTTCCCCCTTTTCTTTCTTTTTTGGTCATTCTTTCGTTAGATGGAGGGATTGCTCTCCACTACCTTTGCCCCTTTAAATGAAAAAAGCACATTTGCTCGTCATGGAGGATCAGGAGGGAAAACAGGAAATTGTCCAAAAGGTGTGTCTCTGGTAGAGAGAAGCTTCCTCCTTGATTAGGCCTTGGTTTCTCATGGGGGGTGGGGCAGGGGGGGTTGTCTTTTCCTCACCAGCGCTGCCTCCATAATTAGCAAACACACCACTTCAGGCTTCTAATCCTCTGATCTTTTCCTTTTGCCTTGACTGACAAAACACTCACTCCACCTTTCACCTGTCAGCCTTGCCTGCCTGTGTTCATTTGTGATATTGGGGTGGGAAATCCAGTTACCCGGAATTCTCTGAAGGCAGCTGTGCCCTCCTTCTCCGAAGGATTTAAAGGAGAATGGCTAACAAGTTAACAGAGCAACCTATGTCCTGGGTACTCTTCCTCCCTAGAACACTTCTAAAAAGCCATGAAATTTCTCTTTCCCGAACAAAACCTTGCTTTCAGCAGGGCTGTCAGGAATGGAGGGACTCTGCTTCCAGCAGTAACTGACTTATCTGCAATACCCTGGATCTAAAACATGTTTCTTTCCTTTTCTCTTTTCCACCCTTTCCTTCACCTATTGTGAATACGAAAAAAGGAGAAGTTAATAATTACAATTTCGATCAAAGTTGAAAGCCCCAAAAAGCCCTCCATGGATTGGCTAGATATCATTTTGGGGTGATTTACATTAAAATGCTTTTTTCCCCTTATGTTACTATAGAAACTTCTTTTTAGTCCAAACCAGACAGCCAGTGTGCTTTTTGTATTTTTCTTCCCAAAGAAGTGCTTTCCTTTATGAATTCTCCATCACTGATCACATCAATAATGTCCCATAGCAACAGTGGGGTTTTTTCTGTAATTATTAGTCCCTTTCTGCTCATTTCCTTTATAGACAAAGCGGCTACTTTCCTTTCAAGAAGAGAACTGAGATCTTATTGGCCAGGAAGGGAGACACATTCTCTCATTGGTTGGTGTGTATTCCCTTTGTCAACCAATCAGAGCATGCCATTTATCCTTTTCTGACTAGCTGGATGAGCAGGGTAACTAGAATGATTGAACCTGCCTTAGTTTCATCCAGTAGCAAAGGATGGACCTCTGAGTTCTGGGACCCAGGATCTGGGATTTGCTTTAGTGGGTCTGGATTCCATTTGCTTTGCAAGAATAAATTTTGCGACCGTGTTACTTGTATTCTACTTGAACACATCTGAGCAATAAATACATTGTTCTGTGGATTTTTTTTTTTCATTTAAAAATGTACCATGATTATCTTTCCAAGTTATGCAAGTGACTGGAATCAGCACACTGGGATGCAGGATCTTGGTCATTTCCTCAAGAAGTGTAGAATTGGTCTCCACCCTTGGGGATCCGGTAAAAAGTTTTGGAGTTGAGGATGGGAAGGTGGAAGAAGGAAGAGCTGTGTTCTCTATGACAGACAGATACTTCAGCTTTTGAATGCACTCTGGCAGACTTTGGTGTCCTGGGTAGTTTTGTTTGTTTTTCTACTTTAATTCTTCACAGCCACCCTTCTGGCCTGCGTTTTTAGTGACCAGCGGGAATGCCCGGTGAACGGAGACAACGACCCTCTCATTCCGTGTAAGAGCAGACCCCTCACTCCCCAGGAAGGCTTGTGATGGGCAGGTGCCCGTGACCTCCAGAAGCGGAGGTCATCCCGGTGGTCCCTCCTGGCCTTGGCAGTGGGCGGGTCAGGCGTGTTCCCTCTCCCTGCACCAAAGAGTCCCGTTTAGCGATATGGGCATCGTCCTCATTCCTCCAAAAGGAAGGTGCTTCAACATCGCCTTTCTTCCAAGACAGAAACTCCCTGGCAACAGACAGCTCTGGAGAAGCCTTAATGTGAGTACCGACCGCTTGGTTCTTGGCCGGAGGGGATCCTGGGAGTGCACAGGTGCTCAATCCTGACTTGCTGTCCAGAGTCTCCTTTAATGGCCCCGTCTGTGCCAGGGTTTCCGTGGGACCATGAGCCCTTCGACCTCAGGGCTTATGCGTGGTACCCCATTCACTCCCTAGAGCCTGCTCATACTCAATGTAGGGGCTCAACACATGTTTGAACTGAAACTTACTGGCTAGCACCAGAAGTCTCTGAACTTCCTCTCTGTGACAAGGACAGCTCTGGCCCCGGTCCCTCCCCCACCTCTCCCCTCCAAATGGTTCCTATTCCCTAGCTCTCTTCACAAAAGAGAAATGAAGGCCCGGTTAATTGTTACCATGGTTATGTGGAGTAGCCACACTGAGGATCCCCACCACCCATTACCGTCAGGGAGAAAAAGAGGGGAGGGGCTTGGGGATCCCTGTCAGGGGGGAAACCATGGAAACCAGCGTTGCTAAGGGGATGGCTCTAAATTCAGAGGAAAAAAACTACAGGGGCAGATCATTTTTTTCAAGGTGCACTTCTCTGAGAAAGAGCAGCCTCTTTCCCCACCTGCATCTTCCCCCAGCCTGGACAGAAGCCAGAGGTAAAGAAATATAGAAAACAGGGCCACTGTCAGGCTCAGGTCCACCCTCATTGGTCCTCAAAGGAAAAGAGCCAATGAGAATGGATTGATTGTGTCCACACCTCACGATCCTATTCTTTGAATTCCATCCTCTGCCAGGCTCTGGGCTGGGCGCTGCTCTCACGGTGAGCTTAGAGCAGGAGGATCCCCTGCAAACTTTGTGACACGCATCCGCATACCTGTTACCTTCTGCAAGTTTAACCAACAGCTCCCTGAGGAAGACCTGTTTTCCCAGGATCCTGACTCCTCTGGCTAACACCCTGTACCTCAGTTAGCCTGGTTCTCCGATATTGGCACTCAAGTCTCTCCAAAACCATACTCCGACGGGGGCAGACTCATCTTCCTTAACAGTGCCAAAGACACACAGGTTCTTATTGGTATTTTCAAAGAAGTAAAAGACAGTAAGCTCCCCGCTTTCTCCTTTGGTTAGCTGGGGTGAGGTGGAGGTCCTCAGCTCCCTGCGGCTTGCAGTTGAAGAGCAAGCACCCCACCTGGGCGTATAGAGAGAATGCTTCTCTCCTTCCTCTTCCCGAGAATTTCCTGGCTTTCTGGGCCCACCGGTCTAGGGCTGACAGCTGAAAAGGGGCTGGTGCTGTCTCCCTGACCCCTTCGAAGACTCTAGGCAGGCCCTTCCCCACTCTGGACGGAGAGACCCAACAGAGGGTGGAGGGCTGGGCCATGAAGGGAGAGTTTTCCATTAGAGAAAAAAATGGGAAGCAGCACCAATAGGGGAGGGTAATTACCTTTCAGCTGCTGCAGAAACACAATTAGGGCCTTGCTCTCTCAGCCATCGGGATACTGTGGCTTTTGCTAATTAAGCGGATGTGCCCTGGCAGCACAATTAGAGGCCGGCCCGGGGCCAGGGGTCTGGCCTCTCCTCCATTGGTGCCCCGGCCTGGGGAAATTAACCAGGGAGCCCCGTGTGGAGCCTGGGGGCACTGGGAGAGGATTCCACCCCCGCCCCCTGCCCATTTCCCCTTTTCCTCTCCTTGTTCTTCCTCTGGCCCAGCACCCCGACCCCCTCCATTCAGAGCTGTAGCTCCATAAACCCTTGGAGGGTGTGCACACTGGACCTCAACTTGCAGGTGGGGAGGGTGGGGGACTAGGTAGAGAGTGGTCACCATTACCTGGAGCTCTCTCTTTGTTCCCTTCTGCAGGATACTAGGCTCTTTGTGATTAATGAAGACAGGTAGACAATGAGCCACCCACCTGCCTCCCTCCAAAAATAAGATTTCCTTATCAAAGGAAGTATGTCAAACTCTGGAGAAAAGAAATCACAGCTGCCCCCGCCCAGTTCTGAGGAGAGGCTGGAGGGAATTCTGAGGTGGGGGAGGGCTGGCTGACTGACGCCCCAGGTCCTCCGAGGCTGCTAGACAGCAGTGGATTGGGGATGGGGATGGGGTTGCGGACACAGGTGGCCCGCCCCATCTGGAAGACTAGTGATTTTGTTGTTGTCTCCCAGCTTCAGCAACAAGTCCCAGTCTGCCGCACGGTGCGGGCCCTAGCAACAGGGTCGGGGCGGGCCACACAGCCTCGCTGGTTCTCCCTCCCTGTGTTCTTTTTGGGTCCTTCTCTGTCTCCTAGAAAACACCTCTGAAAACCACCCTGGACGCCCCTGGGCAGCACACCCCAGGTGGAGTCTTCCAAAACAAGGACTGACAGTGGTGTGAGTGGAGAGCCTTGGATAGCCTTGGGTGGGGTGGGGTGAGGGGTGAGGCAGGGTCTCTGTCCTCAGGAGCAGGGGGGGGCTGCTCCCACACCACCAGCTGAAGGACAAGGAGAGATTTCCCCTCAGTTACTCTCTAATTTCCGAACAACCATGTTGGGTCGGGCACCCACAGTACAAGGTCCCCTTTGGCCCTGCACTCAGGGTCTGGGGGTCTGGTTGTATTTGGCAGGAGAGAGCCACAGTGTGAGTGGGCACAAAGGGCCCTTGACTGCCATGTCAACAATGCTGGGTGCCTTGGCAGGAACGTAGTGGACACACCTGACCGGGAGCTCATCTGGCACCTCCCCCCCGCCCACGGCTGACCGTGAATTTATGGACATGGACGGGGCACTTTGGTTCCAGAATCTGCCTCAGTGCTGCAGGGCCCCCGAGGTGTCACCCAGGAAAAAAGCAGGTGGGGATCCCTAGGCCTCTAACTATGCTGCCCACTGTCGTGGGAGTGGGGGTCATAAACACCACTTCCCGGCCTTTCTCTGCACCTCCAGGTCGGGGTCACCTTGCCCCAAGGTGGTCGCCAAGTCCCAATAATGAGACCTTCAATAGGGATAAATTTTTCACATAACAAACTCAAATGCCCTCTTTACTCCTTTCCAGGTGAATTTTCCCCTCAGCCCATCACTCAGCGGGCACAAGGCACCCCTAGGGCCCTCAGGTCAAAGAAGGGAAGCGTTGGTCGGCAGCATCCAGAGGCAGAGAAGGCTGGGATGATGGGACAGTCTTTCTTTCAGAACACTAAAGCATCGATCAATCAATCAACAAAATAAATATGTTAAAAGATGCGAAAAAACAACAAAAATGCATCTTATAAACCTAAACTGTGTTGGGAGTTGTATTCCTTCAGGAAACCTAAAAAAATTCAATCATTAGCTGAGCTCAGTCACCTCTACCACTTTCTAGCTGTGTGACTTTTCACTGGGCACTTAACCTCTCTGAATCAAATCCACCCTTTGCTTTCACCTAGAGGCTGCTGCTATCATTACATTACCGCCACAGCGGCTCCGACGGCTCTTTCACACTGGCTCCCTTCCCTGTTTCCTGCCTCTTAAATTTCCTAACCCTGCCTGAAGCCAGCAGGGGGCTGGTCCTATCAGAAATCTCATTCACACTTGGGAAGGCTGCAAAATGGTGTGACTCAGTGGGTGTCTGCCCTTCCCTGGAGAAGACGGTCCTGGAGAGGAAAAGGAGAGAAAAGGAAAGTCCCACACTGCCCTCAGCACCCCGTGCTGCTGCGGAGACAAAAGGGGGAGAGGTCCTGCCTCGGTGAAACATTCGGGAAGGGAGTTGGGGTGCACTCCTGATTGGGGAGCTGGATGAGAGAGCCCCTCCTGATAGGGGGCAAGCAGCTGGGCACCTACTTCCTGAGGGGGCCATGGTCGGGGAGAGGGAGCCCTGGCTGTGAAGTCAGACGCACCCCAGTTCCATTTCAGGCTCTGCCTCTGATTAGCTGTGCGGCTTCCAGCCAGTCACTTCACATCTCTGAACCTCAGATTCCTCACAGTGGAATTACAGTTTTCCTCTCCCCTGACCCAAGCCACAAGCCCACGATCCCTTCCAGGAAGCAGTAATGAATGAAAACCACCATCTCTCTATTGGTCCCCCCTATAATGGAGGGGTTTTATCCTATTTGAGAGGTTATCCTTTCCCTCCCCAAGTCAGCATCCTGTTCATTTCATGAGACTCAATGTATATTGGAGAAAAAGAATGAATATGGGCTAAGTCCCCCTCTTTCCCCAATGTAATAAATGCAGAAATCAAGGCTTAGAGAGGCTGTGTTGTTTATCCCTATGACACTCAGCAAAATAGACAGTCTGAGAACACAACAGGGTTGGTAAGCCAGAGGCCAGGCCATCTGGGTCACCTAACATTAACTTCCTGGACCCGCTTTACACAGCCAGCACGCCCTGGCACCTGCTTCCCTGGAAAAGCAAGGAAGCAGCGCCCTCTGGTGGGATTTCTAGGTAATTGCTGTTTAGCGGCGATTTCTGACCGTGGCGGCAAACTGAACCACTTACTGAGGTTTCACAATTACCATATTCAGGCCCCGCCCCAGACCAGTTACATCAGAATCATCGGATGTAACTCAAGCGTCAGTATTTAAAGCTCCTCGGGCGATTCCGATGTTCAGCCGAGACTGTGCCACAGATTTAAGGCTTAATTTTATGTGTCAAATACTAGTCTACAATAGAACAAGTATGGGTGGGAAAGAAAATTCCCCTGGATCAAATCCTTCCAATTTTTTTCCATTAAAAATATCAGCCATGTCCTGTGAGACTTAGCCCGGGTCTAAGAGCCCTGGAAATGCTCAGAAGTCGAGGGAAAGTCTAAAGGTACCATAGGTGTCTTGGGGACAGACAGGCTGTATCCAGGTAGGTCCAAAGTTAGTTTGCATCGAAAGTGTGAATAGAGAGGGAATAATCTGTTTGAATAACATGAGTGAATTAATTGCCTCTGGCTCCCAGAGTTGTCAGCTTCATCCCTCTCCACAAGGATTCTTAAATTTCAGTATGCATTAGGATCTGTCAATCAGTTCGGTCAAACAGATTGTTGTCCCCCGCACCCACCCCACCCCCACTTCCACCTCCGAATTTCTGAGTCAGTAGGTGCAACCGATTCCTAGGTGATGCCTAGGCTGCTGGTCTGGGGCCACTCTTAGAAAACCACTGCCTTAAAAAGATGGCCAGATCGACACCCCCCTTCAGGCCTACACCTGATCCAGCAAGGCCTTCGGAGTCTGAGAGGAAAGATTTACCTCTCTAATGGCCTTATCCTTTGTCCCGCTTCCCTCACACCTATACTCTGGTCAGAAATACCAGGTTCTTTGACACATGTCCCTCAGGCCTCCTGGTACCTTTGCAATGTCATTTCTGCTTGCAAAGTACAGCTAGAAGTCGGCTGCTTCCTTAGGTCTTTGTTTGGACCCTAGCTATTTCTCCTTAATTTATTTAAGTGTCAGTTTCCTTAGCTGTAAACCATAAATACTAAGAGTACATAGCTCATCTATTGCCTGGCACACAGTGCTCACAATAAATGTGAACTGTTCGTTATTCTCATTGTTATTCGGGTTGCACCCGATTATCTCTTAACCATTCTGTTGGCGCTCCAGATCTGAGAAACCAGCCAGAGACCGTGCCTATTCTGTGTATCCCAGTGTTCAGCCCACAGTAGGAACTTACTACGTATGAGCACAGTATTACAAAAGGATAAAACCAAACCAAAACAAAACTTCAAAGGAGCAAACCTGACTTTAAACATTTTTCTTACGTGCCCATCCCGCATTTCACTGAATGCCCACGACAATCGAGGAGGTAGAGGTGTGATCTGTGTAAGTCATTCTACCTTTGGTGGCACGAAGCTCATAGAAGCCCACGTCCCGACCCAGGGAGCGGGATGCACTGGAGGCGGGGGACACAGATGCCAGCGGAATCCGGGCGAGAGGAGGCCACACTCTGCTCCGGATTGTTTAAAATTTCCCGCGGGCTGCGCTGGCCAGAGGGACAAGCCACGCCCCCTTAAGCATCCCGCCCCTTCTGCTGACACGCGCCAATCCGCAGAAAGCCAGGTCCTCCCAGAAAGCCAATCAGAAGGGGTCTTAGGCAGGTGCCGCCTCTCAGCGAGCCAATAGGCGGACGGCCGGAACGGGGCTTGCCCGGGCAAGTGGGAACTACCGGCTGCCTGGATGCCACGTGCCGGTGGGAGAAACGTCCGGGCTTCAGGTGATCGCTGGGACCCTTCTGGGGACAGCGGGGTGGAGGGGGCTGGCGCGGCTTGTCCCTGCTCGCGGGGTTCCGTACGTGTATCCATCTCCGGCCTGCGGTGGGGGACGCCGGGACCTGGCCGATCGGTTCTCCGAGCCCGCGGGTGTGTAGGCCCGGCCCGGGGAGCCTCTTGTCCCGCGCCCCCGCCCTGATCGTGGGTCTCGGGCCTAAGGGGACAGCGATGGGCGATGGGGACTCGGCCTGGCGGGGGCCAGACCGCCGCGGCCAGTGATTGAGCAACACCCGGGTCCTTCCCTGGGTGCGGTCAGGCCTCCCACGCATCACTCCTAGGAGGACGCAGGCTGTTGGAGGTCATACGGGGCTGTCCTCGGATTCCCTTGCCCCGCAAACTTTTTAGTAACACAGGGGATCTTATCCAACCAGTTTTTCTCAAATTCGGGAGATGATTAGTATCTTGGCTTGGGGGTGGGGGTCCCGCGCTCTTTAAAATACGTTCTGTTTCCCCCCTCCCCTCCCCCAAAATGACGGTTAAGAAGGTGCGGGGGTACCTCTGGAAACCGTTTTAATCCGTTCAAGCGCCTTCAACAGACATCTTAATGGTTTCTGGCAAGTAACTGCTTGGGGCACGTCCCTAACCTAGTTCGTCTCTCGAATTAATAAACGAACCCTCCTTTTATGGGGAGGGGACGGTGACCACGTGTGGAGCAAGTCCCTCTTTAGTCACAAAGCCCACTGCCTGCCTGATCAGCCAGCAGGTGGGAGGCCCTGATGCCACTGGCAGTTCAGACTTTGTGGGGACACTGCTCTGAGGACTCTGCTGGCTGCAGGTCCTCAAAGCCCAGGGTCCAAGGGGGCTGGAAAGAGATCTGTGACTGCCTTTATTGTAACAGATGTGTTATTTGAGCAAAACCTCTTCCCCAGCCTCTCTGAGCTCATCTGGGGGCCCAGGCCAGGGGGGCACATTCACGATCATTTAACTGGGTATTGACACGCCAGCCAGATCAGGCAGGTGGACCAGGGCTGCATTCACCTCTTTTTTTTTTTTAAGTCCTCATCCGAGGGCATTTTTTTCATTGCTTTTAGAAGAGAGGAAGAGAAATATGGTTGCAAAAGAGAAGCATCGACCGGTTGCCTCCCATAGGTGCCCACACTGGGCACCCACCCCACAACTTTCTGGTTACCACGTGGCGTTCCAACCAGCTGAGCCACCCAACCATGGCTGCTGGCACCTCTTGAAACATAGCCGCTGAGGTCTTTTCTCAGGGAACCTGTTCCTGGTTTCTCTGAAACACTGTCAGGCAGGGTCAGGGCAGCCAGTGGCCCTAGTCCCTGCCTCAGGCTGGCCTGCAGGGCCCTCAGCCCTCTCCTCCTCCTCCTCTGTCACCAGCAGCCTCTGTCTCAGGCTTCTTAGGCCTCTTTGTCCCTGTGGCTGGGCAGAGGCCAGCTGAGTGAGGCTCTGCATCGGCTCCACCATGTGACTTGTCTGGACTTGTAGTGATGAGTCCTTGTGAACAGGAGGAGGCTTCTCAGGGAGGATGAGTCAGGATGGGTCGCTGCCGTGCCCTGGCCCAGGCATCCCAAAGGGTTCTTGACCTGCCCTCTTCCTCCCATCGCTCTTCACTTCTGCTGTTGCTCAGAGTCGTATCTGCTGTGAGGCAGGGATCCTGTCCCCCGTCCCTAACAGTCTAGGGAGAGGAATGGTCCCAGCAAATTTGGGGATGAAGCCCAGACTTGGACCACCCTCCGGGAACGGCTCTCACTCACTGCCCACCCGTGTCCTCACCCAAACTCCTTCCCCTCCCACAGAGACGTGTTTTGCCTCCTGGACTCTGTGTCAGTGTTTTCTCTGTCTGAATGCCCTTCCCTCCCTGGGCCCTTGGCAGACCTTCCTGAAACCTGTCCGAGTGTCCCCTCGCCTGCCAGGCCTTCCCTAACCAGGCATTTCTGCCTGTTCCAGTGAGTCCGATGCCCGTCTGTAGCCCAGCGCACTCCCATTCTGAGTAGTTTCCGACTGCCTCTCTCTCTCTCTCTCTCCACCAAACCGGCAGTTCCCTGAGTTCACAGTCATCTCCAGCTCGGTGAGCCCCACAGCCTGGCTTTTGTCTCTTGTTAACTGAGCAAGTACCAAACCTCCATGCTCCAGTTTCTCTTACCTGTAACATGAGGATAATAATACTTTGTTTGGGTTGTTGGGGAGATTGAGTGACTCCGTGGAAAGTACTCAGAGCAGCAAGCAGTCTGCTTGCGGTGTTGACTGCATGAGGGCAATTATTAAAGCAGGTCCTGGACTCAGTCCAGGAGCCTGAAAGACAGTGCAGGCTCTAGGGCAGCGGGGCAGGGGAGCACTCACTGCAGGAGGTGAGCAGGGGAGGGCAGGCCTTGGCCAACCTCATCCAGCCCCTCCGCCCTGTGTTCTCTCTCTCCAGAGTGCTGCCCCATCAGAAGATTACCTCCCAGGCCTCCCTGTCCCCGAGTAGTGAGCAGATTGGGATGGTACCTGGGGAAGCCCCTGAGTCTGCCCAGTGCCTGTGCCCTTTGCTGACAAGCCCGAGTGCCAAGGATGTGCTTCGGAGGAAGCACAAGCGAAAGAGCCGACAGCACCAGCGGTTCATGGCCCGGAAGGCCTTGCTGCAGCAGCAGGGGCTGCAGAGGGCGCCCCCAGAGCCAGCATCCTCCCCCGCTCCTGTGCCATCGGAGGCACCACCAGGCACTGAGGCCGCCAGCCGTGGGAGGCAGCATCCAAGGGATGAATCTGGAGGTGCCCCATGCAGCAGAAAGCCCACCCCCGGGGAATGTGCTGGGCCCTCGCCCAGCAAGTACGTGGCTATCGACTGCGAGATGGTGGGCACAGGACCCCGAGGGCGGGTGAGTGAGCTGGCCCGCTGCTCCGTGGTGAGTTACCATGGTGACGTCCTCTACGACAAGTACATCCGGCCGGAGATGCCCATCGTGGACTATCGCACCCGCTGGAGCGGCATCACTCGGCAGCACATGCGCACGGCCATCCCCTTCCAGGTGGCCCAGAGAGAGGTGAGGGCAGATGGGGACCCCTACCCTGTGTGGATTGGTGTGACAGGGTGTGAGGAGCAGCCCTGGGTTTGAGTCACCACTGGAAGTGAGGGACCCTGGGACAGTTACTTGACTTCTCCAAACAGTGGGTCCCTTCTCCATAGAAAGGAGGAGTAGCACCCCAACCCACCCGCATATAGGGATAGCTGGGGTGTCATACTGGGTCACGTTTGTGGGAAGGCCGTCCCAACAGCCAGGTGTGAAACGACATACGTTCTGCATTTCTTTTTCTGTTATGAAAGTATAACGTCTCTGTACAAAATTTGTAAGGCCCACCTGAAGGTGTTAATATTTTGGTATATTTCCCTATGTTAGGTTTTCAGGGCTTTGAGAAAACTTAATTAGTGGTTGAGAAATCCCCAAACGTGCCTGAGCATAAGGAACACCTCAGGCCTTATTAATCTGAGCCTTGTCTCCAGGCCCCTCCGCGGTCTGATGCCTTAGGTCCCTGGGCCTCCGGAGGCCCTGGCATGCACGCGCCTAGGAACCATCACGCCGTGCAAACTGGCACAGTGAGAACCTCAGAGCTCGTGGGGAAAGTGGGTTAGCAACACAACCCTCAAGGAGCGTTGTAATGACACCCCCAAAATAAAATCATGGCCACCTAATAACAACGGTCCCACAGCTTTGCACTTGTTAAGTGGTTAAGCGATGTATAAGTGCAGCCGTAAGGATGGCACTTTGCCTGGAAAAGACCCGACATTTTCCTCATGGAGGTAGATGTCGGAAGGGTTGCAGCTTGTTACAGTGAACTGGTCCAAGAAGTTACCTGCAATCAGATGGAAAGTGGGGCAGTAGGTGAGGGTGGCTGTGGCCACTCACACAGGCGGACGGAGCTCCCTAGGAGGTAGTTGAGGGGTGTATGTTTTGTGCAATCGCGAGTTATTCTCAGATCCTGTCTAACACATCGATCATGTTGGAACACTTGCGTTGGGAAACAGCATTACGGCAGAACGTACCAATGTTTCTGGGTTTCTCTTGGGTCTAGGCAGATTTAGTAAATACTCGTATATAGCCTCTTGTATCCCCCTTTTTCACATGACTAGAGTGGTGTGGCCAGGAGTGTGACCAGAGCGGTGGCATGTCCTTGTCCCTGGAGACTGAGTGCGCCCCATCCCCCTGCTGTGAAAGCTGACTTGAGCGGCAGAGGCAGGCTGTGCCAGGCCCGCAGCTGGCGATAACGGGAGCCAAGCCAGCAAAGAGGGCCGGAGGGATTGGAGGCCTGGGAACCCTCTGGAGCCTGAGGAGGGCGGGGGCAGGGAAAAGACGTGCACCTTGGGCAGACAGCCAGCGCTGCATGAGGCAGCAGGGTCCTGCATGTGGAGGGGCGGGGGGACAGGATCCTGGTGACAGGGACTGTGCACGGTGTGCCGGGAGAGGTCTGTGTCCGGTGCCAGGCATGGCTCTGTGCACTTTGCCCAGTGGCCCCTCCTGTGCATCACCAGTCAAGTCAGACATGGTCCCTGCGTGTTTACAGTGAGCTCACAGTAGGCACGAGGGCTGTTGACCAGCCAGAGCTGCATGTGTACTTAGGGCAGTAAACCCCCGGCAGGACAGAGCAGGAGTCCTAATGTCAACAGGGGGTTGCTGGGTGGCCTCCTGACAAATGAGCTGAGCTGCACCTGACCGGAGTTAGGGGAGGAGTCAGAACAGGGAGTCAGCAGGGTGGGAGGGCTGGGGAGGTCTTCAGACTGACAGACGGGCCTGTGAGCAGAAAAGAGGAGCACACACTGAGTTACTGGGAGCTCTCTCCTGCCCACGGCCAGCTTTAATGCCAGCAACCACCCACAGGATGGTGTTGGCATTCCCGTTTGCAGGTCTGGAGGGCTGCTGTGCACCCCTGGTGGTTTCAGGTAGTACGTAGAAGGGTCTGGACTCAGACGCGGGCAGCGCAGTTGATGGGAGCTCCCTGTCTCCCCTCTCCATGCTGCCTCCATGCAGAGGGACCTATGTACCCACTGGTCTCGGGCCTGCCTGACGGCAGGGCCTTCTGGCCTCCTTTCTCTGCTCACAGATCCTCAAGCTCCTGAAGGGCAAGGTGGTGGTGGGGCACGCCCTGCACAACGATTTCAGGGCCCTTAAGTACGTCCACCCTCGGAGCCAGACCCGGGACACCACCTGCGTCCCCAGCCTCCTCAGCCAGCCCGGCCTGCACACCCGGACCCGGGTCTCTCTCAAGGACCTGGCCCTGCAGCTGCTGCACAAGAAGATCCAGGTGCGTGGTGGGGAGCTTGAGGGCCTGGCCTCCAGCTCCTCGTCCTCCCTGCAGCCCATCCACTCCCGGGTCTCTTGCGTGCACGGCAGCCTGGGCGTTTCTCTGCAGGCTCCTCCTCCCTGGCGTGCACACCGTTCCCGGCCGACCTCTCCCAGGTCTGTCCTCGCCCAGGGCCAGGCTCTCCGCCTGCATTTGTAATCTGTATGGATTCTTCTTCCGTCGGGGCCGCTTGTAACTCCTGCCCCTGCTGTCCTTCACCTTCATGACTCCCTCTGCTCTTCGAGCCCTCGGAGGCAGTGATTTTCATCTTGCTTTATACTGGAGGAAATGGGCTAGAGAAGCTGGGTGGCTTGTGCGATGGCTGAGCTTCCAGCGCTTTTCTGTCTGCAAGGCCCATGCCCTCCTCACTGTCCCAAGCCGGACACCCCTGCTCAGACAGTGCATGGTCTTGGGCCTGTACACAGAGCCTGGTGTGACGGGCCTCTCCCTGGGGCTTGGCAGTGACCAGGGCTCCTGTCCGTAGGTGGGCCGGCACGGGCACTCGTCGGTGGAAGATGCCATGACGGCCATGGAGCTGTACCGGCTGGTGGAGGCGCAGTGGGAGCAGCAGGAGGCTGGCCGCCACCGCGCCCACCCCGAGGACAGAGAGCCTGACAGCAGCACGGACATGGAGCAGTACATGGAGGACCAGTACTGGCCCGAGGACCTGGGCCCTGGCTCCGGCAGGGGCGAGAGGGAGACACAGGGAAGAAGGGTGTGAGGGAGGAGGGGCTTGTGGGGAGCGGGGCCAGGAGAGCACTGGGTGCTCACCTGGGCGAGGCGGATGCAGCCAGCTCCCCCAGGTCCGAGGAGTTGGGATCGTCTGTTCTCGGCCCCCCTGCCCCGTGGACTTGCTTGTGGCACTCTACAGACACCGTGAACCTGCCAGGTGGACCGGCTGCCAGGGCCCAGCCCCCTGGGAGGGGTGAGAGTCAGCCTCTTCCTGTGTCTCCCTCCCTCGACCTTCAGAGTCACTGTCAGGCTCAGAGTAAGCACCCCAGAAGCTTTTGAGCTGAGGTGACTCCGGAGACGTGTTCCCCTTCTCTCTGATGGAGCTCTGGCTACAGCGCCAGAGGAGCTGGTGGCGGGCTCAGATGGGCCCTCGGGGCCTGCAGGCTCCTGGGGCACCGCCCCTCACACGCTTGGCACCAGGAGCAGGGAGGGCGGACAAGCTTCCGGTGGGGATCGGCGTGTTTATTTTGAACCAGATCAGGCATTTCCCCTGCCCACTCAACACTAGGCTCTCGAGCAAAAACCTGAGAAACCAGGAAATGGTTTGAGATCTGGAACACCTGGGCAGTTGCACCCAAGGGACCTTACATATTTATTGAGAGCAAGGCCACCAGGGAGCAGAGTCCACTGGGGCGCCAGCAGCTGTGTGGCGTGCCCGCCCTCGGTAGCCAGACACGTCGATTGATGCTGGGTTTTCTCCAGATTTCTTAAGTTATCTATCAGGAATCCACCCCTACCCCGCTTTTTCCAGGGCAGATTGGGGGTACTAGGGTAACCAAACGCTCAGGTCATGCAGGCCTTTAAGCCCCGTATTCGCTTGTCCTTGTCACGTAATAGCCCTGAGGCCTTAGGCACCTGTGTGACTTCACTCTTGAGCTTCTGCCCTCGCCCACAAAGTGGGGACAGACCTACCTCGTACGGTGGTTTGAGGATGAAATGCTGGCACAGTGCCCGGCACCTAGTAGGCCCCGGTCCATGGGAGCTGCTGTTTTTCTTGAAGGATCCATTCCAGCCTCTTCAGGGTGACACCTGCGTCAACCCCAGGTTGAGGGACTTTGGCCCTGACAGACCTGTGCTTGCGTGGCTGTCCCCGCAGGTGAGGCGCAGGCCCGTGGTGAGGACGCCGCACGGAGGTTCAGGGTTCTCGCCGCTCTCCACGGCGTGCGGCCTGTGTGTGCTCCGTGTCCCGTGCTGTGTACAGGTGGTGACTGGATTCTCATGGCAGAGTCAGGGCAAAGCAGCAGGGCCACAGCTGCTGTGGACTTGGGGCCGTCGGGGGTTCATTCACCCACCGTGCCCCCGACTGCAGAGCAGGGAGCCGGCGGGGCCACTGCCCACTGCTGGCCTGGCTCTGGCGCTTGGGTCTGGGTTCCGTGGAAGTCCAGCGGACGCCAACACGGGGCTGGCAGCAGCATCTTCTGCCTTTTTATCTGTGGGTAGAAGGAGGAGGCTGTTCGTAGCGTTCCAGAAACGGCCTGGGTTCTAAATCGGCGTTGTTGTGAAAGTGTCTTGGAATAAAACACTATTGGGAAAGCAGGTGAAGTGGCCTCTTCCGTGACCCTTGAAGCTGGAGTGGGAGGGAGGCCATCATCTTAGCCATTTTTAAGTGTAGAGTTCGGCAGCATTAAGTACATTCACAGTGGTCTCCAGAACTGTTTTCATCTTGCAGAACAAACTATACTCTTTAAGCAAGGACTGCCCATTCCTCCCCCCAGCCCCTGGCAACCACCATCCTACTTTCTGCTTCTGTGACTGACTAGGTGTCTGGGAGAAGGCGACTCCTACAGTGTTCGCCTTTTCCCTGGCTGGCTCGTCTCCCTTAGCACAGCATCCTCTGAGCAAATCCCCACTGCAGCCCTGGCTGGTGTGGCCCAGTGGATTGAGAGCTGGCCTGCGAACCAAAGGGTCACTCCTTTGATTCCCAGTCAGGGCACATGCCTGGGTTGGGGGCCAGGTCCCAGTAGCGGGCACATGAGAGACATACACATTGATGTTCCTCTCCCTCTCTCTCTCCCTCCCCCCCCTAAAAATAAATAAAATCTTAAAAATAAAGTCCGCACTGCAGTCAGTGCAGGAACGAACTTCCTGGGTGAGCCTGGATGGCGCTCATCTGGATGGGCCCTGGGGTGGCCTCCCCCTCTGGGAGGTCACCGTGACTGACGCAGCCAGGAACATAGACGTGCAAATAAATCTGGGGGTGAGTTCCCCCTTATTCAAGGTTTCCTTTCAGTCAACTGCAGTCTAAAAATAGGACGCTTTTGGAAGTTATTCATGACTTGAGTTGTGGGCCAGGCTGAGCAGTATGATGAAGCCCCCTCCTCCCCCCAGGACCCAACTCCTCCCGTTGCCCAGGGTCCCCGCCCTGTGGACACGCCCTCCCATCCGTCACACAGCATCCTGTTACTAGGTCAACTGTGTCAGGTAACCCTTACTTATGACCCCAAAGTGCAAGAGTGGCCATGCTGGCCATTCTGATGCACCAAAGACACGCCATGAAGTGTTCACCCGTAAAAGTTCTCAACCTGATAAGGAAAGGGAATAAAACAGTACCCCGAGGTTGCCAAGATCTAGGGTAAAAACGACACTTTCCATCCATGAAACTGAAGGAGGGAAAAAAATTGTGCTCGTTTTGCTGTGGCACCACAAGCTGCAAAAGCAGTGGCCACAGCGCGTGACGAGTGACAAGTGCCAGTTGAGATGGACAGGACACTAAATGTGAGGGCAGGAGACACGGGCGCCGCTGAAATGAGGGACGTGGGGCCCTTCACTGCAGATCAGGGGACAGTCACAGAGATTCAGGGGCAGGTGTGCGCAGAAAAGCACAAAAACTGCTGGAGAAGCTGTGTCTGCCAATGAAAAAGCTGCCAGAGGTGAAGAAGTGATTAAGGTGGGGAACTGCCCTGGTTTCAGACATCCCCTTGGAGTCTTGGAACATGTCCCCCAGGATGTGTCCCCCAGGATGACGGGGACTACGGTGTACCCAGCACCGGAAGTGCTGCATCACGGGAACTCCATTTGGTGTTTTGAGAAACTGTTTCTCCATAGTCACCGGGCCCTTTTACATTCCCACCAGCTGGTACCCAAAGGTTCTGACTTCTCGTCCTCACCAACACTTGCTATTCTCCAGGCTGGCAGTGTCCGGCCCCACCCTGCACTCGGTGCTGGGTGTTGAGAGAAGGCCACAGTGGCAGCCCCCGTGTCTGCGGCTGTCGGGGGAGGCAGGCCGGCTGTGCAAGGGCTCATATCTGCAAAGGCAGAGCCGTTTGCCCTGAGCGACACACCAGCCGTCACCTCACCCCACCAGACTTGTGGCCTTGGTGTGGCCATGGATGACACCCATCAGACCTGGGAACTGGGGTAGGGCTTCTTCCCTGGACCCGTGAATCACCAGTGCCCGCGTCCATTCCCGGGGGGCACGCACAATACATTTGCAAAACCTCTACATGGCCCGGGCGGGGCTCTTGGTGCTGGGGGCCCCATGGCGAACCAAGCGAGCAGGGGAGGAAACTAAACGAACAAGCAAAATACATGCTCTTCTGAATGGCGCTGATTCCTGCGGACGATGCAGATGGAGCCTGGGAAGCGGGTAAGAGGTGCAGTTTCAGTAGAGGCCGAGAAAACTCGGTGGGAGGCCAGAGGCAGAGGGAGCAAACTGGGTAGATGACCCGACAGAAGAGTTTTTCAGACAGGACAGCAAACGCCCAGGCCCTGGGGGACAGGGAAAAAGCCAGTGTGGTGACAGACGGGGGGTGAAAGGAGAGGCCAGGGAAAGTGGGGGGGAGAGGCCGCCCTTTGCAGCACCCTGACTCTCTCCCACCCCCGACCCCAGGCGGAGACCTGACCCTACCCTGCCCGCTCTGGGGCCCAGCACTCCTCGAACTGAAGTTACGCGGAAAGACGCCATCACTCGGACAAGGGCAGGGAGGAGTCACCACGGGAACACAGAAAGGCCTTCAATGTAGGTTCAAGTTTAAAACAGGGGCCTTGGGTCGGATAAATGCCCAGGATGAGAGTAGAAAGGCCTGTGGGGCAGGTGGGAAGGAGGGTCTTGGAAATTACACAAGAAGAGAGGTTTGTTTTTGTTTTTTCTAACAGTGCAAAGATTAGATTTGGGGAAAGGTAATCTTAGGACCTGAAGAACATGGGGATGGGAGTGAGAAACTGGGGAGCCGCCTGGGGCCAGTGAGGGCCGGGTGGGTGCAGCATGCGGAGAAAAGCAGGGGAGACTTAGAGATGCAGATTTGGAGCCCAGCAAGGGGCAGGCTCAGAAGGGGTGGGAGTGGAGGGGCAGAGGGGTGACCTAGCTGGAGGCTGACGTGTGCAGGTCCCCGGGGGGGCTTCTGTGGGGATGGAACCAAACCTCCAACTGCAGCTTTAGGGGATCACTTTCTCAAAGCACGTAAAGTAAGAGGAACTTTGCTTCATCTCCCCTACGTCAGGGTAACAGTCCTCTATGCTGCCCAAAACCAAAAAGTCCCCAAAGAATCCGAACACGAGTAGAATCCGCTCATTCAGGATGGGAACCCTAAATAACCTCTGATGCCTCGAGTGTGACCTGACTACACAACAGACAGAGACCGCGCCTCACGGCCCAGACACGGTTCAGCCCCCGGTTATATACTGGAGGTCAGCTGTCTCTCGGTGAAAACACCACGGACTTGGGGAGATTCCTTCCCAAGCCACAACAAGTCCCACGGCTCAGGGCTTTTATCTGCACAGATCTGGGGGGGGGGAGACAGGGGCCTCGGCTCACCGTTGAGACCCACCGTGATCTGCCAGAGCGGCATTCGTCTCTGCCCTAGTCGTACCTCAATCACGCAAACACGGAGCGCTTCCTCCCGTGTGCCCCTGCACGGTTCTAAGAGGCCAACATTCCAGCTTGGGCGGTAGCTAACAAGAGGAAAGAAGGCTGGGCTGCTTGGGGTCCCTCCAAGCCGGCTTCTCTTTGTCCCCAAACAGTGTCCACCCAGCTGGACGCAGGGCCCAGCGAGGGAGGCACCCTGGACCGACAGAGCCTGGAAGGGCTGCGTCCCTGTCTCCTTGTTCTCCCAGGGCTGGGGTCGGGGGCTGGCCCCCGCTCACCTCAACCTTCTGCCCTTTTCAGTTAAGAGCCTCAGTGTCCCGAGAGCCAGCTCCCCCTGTCCCATTAAAAAACAAAAAACCCCTCTGGGAGTGTGAGGTTGGTAGTGACCTGGAAGCTGCGGGACCTTCCCCGAGCTCCAGTCCCGGGCATGTTTACTCTATGGGTGGAGAAAAAGGAAAGAGAGATGTCGCAATGCACTCCACCCACGTCGGCAGCGTCATCTGAGCGATGAGGTGGAGGACAGGGGCAAGAAGGCGAGCCAGCCAGCCAGCCGTGGAGCCTGCCCTCCTCAGTCAGTCCTGACTCAGGCCCCGGAGTTCCCCTGTCTGCCGGCAGGGGGTGGGGCGAGGACCCCACGTGCTGGCCTGCCACCTCTGACCTCACTTGAAAACGAACCCGAAACTAAAGCGGGGTCAGGTTTCCTCGGTTTGAAGTCAGAGATGAGTCACTGCTAAGAGCAACTGCAGTGGTTAAGTAGCACCAGAGACACAGGCGTGAGACCAGGGCACAGGAGGCTGACTGGTGAGGGTGTGAGCCGGGGTGGAGGCTGCGAGGCAGGGTTCGGGGGTGGCTGGCCAGGGCAGGCGGTCTCCCGGTCCTGAGGCTGCCAAGCAAGACCACAGGCCCTCGGACGGACGACCAGACTTTGAAGCCAGCAGGGTGGCAAGAAGCCAGTTTCCTTTCTGCCAGGGGGTGGTGTGATAAGGCCGGGACAGAGGGCGCAGGCTGGCAGGGTGGTGGCTGAGGAACCCAGGGGCCGTGGCAGGCCCTTGAGTGATGCCCTTCCCGCTGCCTATTCTCCAGCGCAGCTGAGTGTCCCCCCGCAAGGCATGGCGAGCAGCATGGAGGCGGTGGCCATGGACTGCGAGATGGTGGGGGTGGGGCCCCTCCGGGAGAGTGGCCTGGCTCGGTGCAGCCTGGTGGACTTCCACGGCTCGGTAATCTACGACAAGTTCATCCGGCCCGAGGGGGAGATCACGGATTACAGAACCCGGGTCAGCGGGATCACACCTCAGCACATGGAAAACGCCACGCCCTTCGCCGTGGCCAGGCGGGAGGTGAGTGAGGGGGAGTGGGCCAGCCGGGCCACGGAGGGCTGTGGACACACCCCGGACACACACGTACTTCCCTGGTGCCTTCCCCAAGGACCAGATCCGTGACCTGCGTCCCCAGTGGCATACGATTCCCTGCCACCCCTGGGTGGGGAGTTCTAGGGTGCAGAGAAGCTGGTTTGTGCCTCCACTGCATCCCTGAGAAGGGCGGGTCCCTGCCACCAGACAAGCTCCCATCGGGCAGCAGCCTCAGGGCTTCTGGTCCTCCTGACATTCCCCACTCTGATTTGGGAGCTGGATTCCCCGCTCTTTCCTGGACACCAGGCTGCCACTGGTGAGCCCTGTGGGGAAGCGAGAAGCAGGTGCTGGGCAGAGACCCTCACTGGCTGGGCCCCTGGCAGGGGTCCTCCTGGTTCTGGAGAACCGGCCAGAGCCCTCTGGGCCGAGGGGAACACCAGCTCCCAGACCCGTGGAAGGTGGGCCATCTATCACCCTAAGGTCCCGCGATGCACACCCCCCGCTCCGGTTTATTGTGACAGCTTCTCCAGATTTAACTTTCCATTTCCCTGCATCACCAAAGAGAAAGCAAATGCAACCTCTGTGAAGACGGCCCCCAGGTTAGTCACTTCTGAGAAGGCTGAGAAAGGCAAGCACCCTCATTGGTTTCCACGCCAGCCGGGGGTGGGGCAGGCCAAGCACACCAAAGAGAACAGAGGCGTGCCTCTCACACGCGCTGGCACGGGAGCCTCCAGGTGCTCGAGAGGAAACCGCAAGAGCAGCTCCTGTTTACTGAGCCCGGCCGGGTGCCGTCCCAGCCCTTGGGCTCCGAGCTCCTTCATGCCTCAACCCACAGGCGGCCAGGAGGGGCTCCGGAGCTACTAACTCAGCTGTGCACCCCGGCTCGCTCCTTACCTGCTAACGTACCTGGGGCAAGTTACTCAACCCTCTCTCGGTACCGGGTTCCCAAAACCCGTCGAAGGGAACGGGGATGATCGCAGTGATTTCATAGGCTCCTTGTGAGGCTTGAGAAAGGGCCAGGAGAGAGGGCCGGAGAGAAGGACTCTCGGGAGCTACCCAGACTGTCTGCCCCGTCACCCTGTGTTCCAGGCGAGGAGCCCGAGGCTGGCCTGAGCTACATGCGTGTGTTGGTCGGCTAGGGCCACTGTGACAAAGACCCACAGACGGGGTGGCTTGAACAGCAGAGCTGTGCTGTCTCTCGGTTCTGGAGGCCCCAAGTCCAAGATCAAGGTGTCAGCGGGGACGGCTCCTTCTCAGGGCTGTGGGGGAGGGTCTGTTTCTCGGTCTCTCCCCCCGCTCTCGGATGCTCCCTGGCTTGTAGATGCGTCACCCCGGTCTCTGCCTTCCCATTCGTGCGGGGATCCCCCCGCGTGTGTCTCCGTGTCCAAACTGCCCCTCTTTATAAAAACACCAGCCCTGTGGACTAGGGGCTCCCCCCAATGACATCAGCAACCACCCTTATTCCAAACAGATCACATTTTGAGGAACTAGGGATTTCGACAGATGGATATGGGGAGGCAAGGGCTTGCACCATCCCGCCCATAACGCTCCATGACTTGTACAAGTTCAGAAAACAGAAGGGGGAAGAGCCAGCGAGGTTTCCAAATTCAGGCTCGAAACTCCGGAGCCGTGTGCAGACAGGGTTGAGGCCGGGAGCCCTCTGGAAAGCCCTGGTGTGAACTGCAAAGTGCGGTAGCTGTAAAACAGCCCTTGGATTTCAAAGACTAATAGATCTTTTTAAAAAATCATAAGCCCTGGCCAGTGTGGCTCAGTGGGTTGGAGCGTCATCCCGTAACCAAAGGTCGTGGGTTCGATTCCCGGTCAGGGCCTATATTTAGGTTTCAGGTTCTATAGGGATACAGGGGTGTGGGGAAGGCAACCAACCGATGCTCCTCTCTCGCATCTGTGTTTCTCTCTGTCCCATCCTCTCTCTCTAAGAGCAGTGAAAAAAATGTCCTCGGGTGAGGAGAAAAAAATTTTTTTAATCATAAAAGTACCGCGGTTGTTTTTTATAGCAACAACACATCGAAACGCTAACATTTCGGTTGTGTGATAGGTTCCATAAAACATAATTTATTATGACTCCCCGGCCCCGTCCTCTGAGAAATGCCACTAAGAATATTTTTGTTGAGAGACCTCATGAAGAGTTGAGGAAAGTACCTGGCGCAGTGCCAGGATGATGAAGAAAGACAATGTCCCTCCCCCCTCCCTTCTGCAGCTCTTTCCAGGAATTTGTGCGTCTCCCCTCGCCTGTAAGGTTTCTTCAGAGAAAAGTGACACCTGCCTCATTGCACTGGCCCAGGGAAGGTCCCACCGCCAGGGGTCGCACTGGCGGGCGCTTCCCCACCTCCCGGGGGCTTCGGCAGGTACCCCACCGCCCTCCAGGCCTCTGCTCAGGAAGGCGGTGAAGCCAGGCCGCTAACTGGCCACAAGCCTCACCTCCCCAGCCCTCACCTTACCCACGGGGGATCGAAGCCCCGAGACCACACGGCCAGTCCTGGCGTCCTTCCCTGTGTCTGCCCAGCATCCTGAAGGGCTGTTGCATCTCTGGGCTGTGTAGACGGTTCTCCACCTTCCCCGGCTTCCTCTTCCTTCCGCTGCATGTCTACCCCGCCCCCATTATGTTTGTGTCAAGTCCTGTGTTGCTAAATGCAGACCGCACCCCCACCCCCGGGGACCCCCAGGCTCGGGAAGTGATGAATTTCCCAGAAATGTACCCCACGGTGACTGGGGATCACTTGGCCCTCTTACATCTGGGACTGTGACCACTGTCGCCAGAATGACAGACAGGTCCTGCGGGGCCGTGTGCGAGCTGGGCCTGAGCCAGCTCCTAGCAGGGCAAAGAGGTCGCACTGTGTACAAACCTGAAGAATGTCAGCAGGAGACGGCGCGTGACCCACGGGCGCCCTGTGTGCTCTCTCAGTGAGCTGGCCCTCGCCCCCTCTCTGCACACCGGGTTCTGGGGGTCGTGTGCCCTCCCCACTCGGGGGGACCCCACACCAGCACTGCCTGTCAGAAATCCGGGATCCAGAGCCCAAACGCGGGTTTCACGGAGATGCCCCGGGGGATTCGCAAGCCCCAGCCGGGCTCCGTCCAGAGGAGGCCCCGAGAAAACCGCAGGAGCAGTGAGGAAGGCTGGTGACATGGTCTGTCGATGGTGAATGGACAGACCCCATCCCCAGCGCGGTGACCACGGACAAGTCACCTCAATGCGCTGAGCCTCAGCTTTCTCCCTCTGGCCTCCAAGGAAGAGCATATCAAAGGCCCTACATGGAGTCCGGGAGGCCACTAGCGGCAGAAAAACAGGACAAGGCAGGTGTTAGCCACCCAGAACGTTCTTTCCGGAGGGATACACGCTGTCCGAGAGCTTCCACACATGGGCCCGAGAGAGCCGCGAGCTGCCCCGGCTGTATTTCCGGTCCCCGTTCCTCTCTAACCGCAGCCTTGGAAAACGAAAGTGACTGCCCTGTGTGGGCAGAGGCGGGCTCTCTGTAGGGCCACCCGCCGTGGGAGAGGAGGCGAGAATGAAGGCAAGGGGGAGGCTTGGGCGTACGTCCAGGCACTGGGCACTGGGCTGGGGGTGTTCTCAGGGTTGCTCCTTGCAGCTTGGCCGCAAGGCCCGCGGAGGCCCGGGGCCGGCTCTTTCCACAGACATGGTGGCGGCTTTGAAAACTGCTTCTGCCACAAGGGAGTGAGTGTGTGTCTCACTCACCCGATGGTGCTTAGCAAATCCCTCCAAAACCTAGCGACTCAAATAATGTTGAGATTTAGTTCACTCAATACCAGCAATCTGGGCAGGGCTTGGCAGGTGGGGGTGGCGGCTGCTGCTCAGCAGAGGCATCTTGCAGGTCGCGGGCTGGACTCCTTGGGAGTTTTGCTCACCCCCCTGTCTGGTGCCTGGCACTGGGGCTCCTCGGGCTTGTCTTTCTATCTGCACGTGGTCTTGCTAGGCTTTGGGGTAGCTCAGGGACCCAGGGATCCTGGCCCGTAGAGAAGTCACATGGGCCAGCCCGCAGGCGAGGCAGCGCGGGGTGCTGGGCTCCAGCTACTGTGAGCACCGTACCAAGACATCTGCACAGTTCTTTTTGAAATCGTCAGGGTAAACTTGCACAAGTGACTTCACTCCTCGGTGACCCGGATTCTTTCATTTGCAAAATTCAGTTCAAGACAGGCCTTCCTCATTGCGAGCTGTATGAGTTTTCCACAGCTGCTGTAACAAAACCGTAAACCTAGTGGTGCAAAACTGCACTCGTTTACCGTCTTACAGCTCTGCAGTTCCGAAGTCCTCGAGAGGATGAGAGGAGGGGTGGCAAATCCCCAGCTTCCAATGATGGTTTTGGCTTTCTGGTGATCGGCCCCACCCAGGAGCCCACCCACAGGTACCTCACTAGAACAAAAGACACACACCTGTCGCCCAGGAAATGGCAAGGCTTTAAGGAGCCCTGTGCCAGGAACTGGCAACAGACACCAACTTTACTTATTTTTTTATTATTTCATACATTGCTCTTCCACATTGAAACCACTAAAGGAATCGGATGGACCTTCGGCACAGATCTAAACTAGTAAGTGTGAAGAGGGACTTGGTCCGGTTTTCTCACTTTGTAGATGGTACGTTTAAAGCTCAGAGAGGGACAGTGCTTTGCTCAAGGTCACACAGCGACTCAAGGAGGGGCTGCTGCCCGCCTGTTCACGGCAGCCTGGAGGACCTGGGTGACCTGAGGGTACGTGTCTTCCTGGCCAGATCCTGCAGCTCCTGAAAGGCAAGCTGGTGGTGGGTCACGACCTGAAGCACGACTTCAAGGCTCTGAAAGAGAACACGAGCAACTACAGCATCTACGACACCGCGGAGGACATGGTGCTCTGGGCCAAGGCCGGCTTGCTGCACTACAAGCGCGTATCCCTCCGCGTGCTCTGCGAGCGCCTCCTCGGGAGGAGCATCCAGGTGAGGGTCCCGCCCTTCCCCACTGGGGCCCGAAGAGTCAGCCTCGCGTGGCCAGTCAGGAGGAGGGTCTGCTCTGGGAGCCTGGCCCTTCCCTCCCAGAATCCAAACCCCACCAGTGGCAACAGGGCAAATATTGGGCCCCAGAGACGCCCTGTCTCCCGCTAGTCCCGCGGGGCTGCGCACTTCGTAGAGGTCAACACGTGTTTATTAGGCACCTACTCTGGGCTGCCCTTGAATGAGGCGCTGGGGACCCCAGGTGAGCAAGGCCCGGTCCGTGAGGAGCCCTTGGGTCACGCAGGGTGGCCCCTAACCGGGTAATGAGCACACACTGTGGACAGTGTCCCGTGGAGGGCAGGGCTGGTGTCCTGGGAGCAGGGACATGGGTGGGTGGCCGGACAGGAGACCAGACCTGGGTGGAGTCTGAACCGTGGCCGTTGGTGGAGGAGGGCAGGAGACTGGCGGGGGAGGGGACAGACGAGCCCCAGCCTCCTCCGCTGGGGAGCCGAGATCACGTAGGAAGCAGGACATGGGCCTGAGTTTGGGCCCCTCTGTTAGTCTTGAGGGACACAGGATGAAGGACAGACAGGCCCACACATCAACTCATGGAAGGCTTGCTGAGCAAGTGGCAATCTAGCAGCGTCTTTTTAACATATTCCTCAGTGCCCAGGAGGGTCCCACAGAACAGTCCAGCCCCTCTGTGCCCGACAGCAAGTGTGCAGTGTCCCCGCTGGCCTTGAGGGCCCAGCCATGTCTGGGCCTTGGCAGCTAGTGGGGGAAGCTGGACCTGCTGCAGCCCCAGCTGTTCGAGCCCTGGGGGGACCCAGCCACGGACCCACCATGGGGCTCTGGATGTCAGGGTGTGAGCAGGGAAGGGCGGTCACCTGAGGGCTCTTCATTCCAGCTCCTCCCCCCCAAGTCCCCCCTCTCTCTGGGTGTCTGCAGAACAGCCTGTCTGGACACAGCTCGGTGGAAGACGCCAGGGCCACCATGGAGCTCTATCAGATGTCCCGGAGACTCCGGCGCCGCTGAGGGCTGCCCAGTGGGCTGGCCGTGTCAGCTCGGCTCCCTGCGGCCGCTCCTCCAGGGTCTTTGCCTCGCCAGGACAGCAGCTCTCTTGCTTTTGGAAAGTGCATCTGTAGCAATAAAACGCTTCTATATTTTCTCTACGCCAGCATCCGTCCTCTCCTTGTCTCCGCCCTTCTTTTCTCCAAGCCGGGGGAACAGTGAACAGGGCCCAGCCTGGGTGGGGTCACTGTACTCAAGGACAATGAGCCCTTGAGTCGGGGTGTGGGGGACAACCCCTGGCAACCTTCCACGAGTCGTTCCTCCTCTTATGTGTAAAGACCGGAAGCAGAGCCGGCAGAGTCTGGAGTCCCAGAGAACTAACTAGCTGGGAGCCGCGGTTCTGCCATTTGGTAGCTGCACGGGGGCAGGGCCAGTTACTTCACCTCCCTGTACCGCCCCTTCCCCGCCTGCAAGACGGATGGCACCTGTCAGGGCTCAAACACTCCCCGAATGTCAGTAACTGGTGGTCCATCTCCAGAGCACCTGAGGGTCCAGGGGACCCCAGGGACAGCACCTGCTCTCTGTTGCGGGGCCCAGCCCCCCCCAAGGAAAGGAAGCCCTGTGTGTGGGGAAAAGCGTCCAGCCCAGGGCACTGACTGTTCATTACAATCAGCTACCAAGTTGCTGTTTTAACCCGTGCATGGGTCCCGCTGTAGGTCCACTACCAAAAGAATCGCTTTTTTTTTCCTCTTAGGACGTTTGAATGGCCTCGGGTTCTTCCAAAGCACAGAGTTCTCACCCCTGGCCATGTACTGGCATGGCCTGGGGGTGCTAGGCTCACCCCTAGGGTGTCTGACTCAGCAGATCTGGGCTGCAGCCCGGACTCGGAGCTCCTGGCATGTTCCCTGTTGGTGCCGATGCTCCTGGCCCAGGAGGCCCGGGCTTCGGGAAGCACTGCCTTGGCGTCAGGCGGTTGTGATGTGCAGCCACAGTTCAGCGTCACTGACCTAGGGCGAGGGCCACCAGGCCGGCTCCTGTCCCTGGTCCAGCTTCACCCCCCACCACCCCGTTTGGCTGCCTGTCAGGCAGAGAGACGGTCACAGCCCGTGTTAAATATCCCCACTGCACAGGTGAGGGGCTCAGGGTAAAACCAAGGACGCAGGGATTGAAACCAAGGCCCATCAGACCCCAGAGCCCGCGTGCTTTTCATTGTGCTTTACAGTGTTTGCACCCTAACCTCTGGGAACCTGGAGGGCTCCCTCCCGCGTCCGGTCGGGTGAGGGGTTGCAGCCTGTGCTCTCAGGGCCCTCTGCCGAGGTACGGTTTTTCAAGAACTGCCAGATGCAGCCGCCTTGTCTTGCCGAGACTGGCCACCAGGTGGTGCTCTTGGACCGTCTATCGGCCAGGCTGCCTAGTCAGCATAACTGGCGCGAGGAGCACTGGTGTGAGGCCTGAGGGTTGTGTCTGCAAAAATGGGCCCGCGGGGTTGGGGGGGGGGCGTGTTGCTGCTCCTGGCCTGGAGGGTAACCCCAGGCTCTCCAACTCCCAGAAAGTTTCCCTGCACGGCCCCAGGCTCCCTTGAGAGGAGAGATGAACCAGGATTCCCAAAGGAATCGAACCTGACTTCCTGCCTCCGCTGTGGTGCTTGGACGCCCCCAGAGGACAGAAAACCTGGGGAGGCACGCACCCCCAGTCCCAGGAGGGCACCAGGACCTGGCGGGCAGCATGGGCTCCCTGCCTCCCACACAGTGGTATTAAAAAAAAAAAAACACTCACATGAAAAACACAGACGTTAAAGAGGGCCCTGGGAAGAGCACCAGCTTTAGGGTCAGCGCAGCTGCCCAGGGGCTCAGTGTTCCCATCCACCCAATGGGCTGAGAAGAGAACCACGGTCTCAGACTCGAGGTGCCCAGTGGAGACCCCTACGCGGCACCCACCACCACTGACTGTAACATACAGAGCTGCCTCTGGGCTCGAGGTCAGTTTCCAGCCCCCTTCGCCTCCACCCCACCCCACCCCATCTTCCCTCAGACCCACAGCTGCGGGTCCTTCCCTGGGCCGCCCGTTCGGGGCCAGGGCGTCTCGGTTCTCTTCGCACCGGCCCGGCTGCCCTTCCCGGGTGAATGACCGTGCTGTCCTGCATGATGGGGGAGGAGGCAGGTGCAGTGGTGGTCTCTGGCCAGGTGGGAGCTCTGTCTGACCCCAGGTCCTTCCAGTGGTCTTGTCTGAGCCCGTGGGAAGGTGCCACCTTCTTCCCTGCAGGCTGAATCTAGGGAGGCTAGAAAGGTGAGTGTGGCCAAAGCCTCTGCTCCAGGCCTCACAGCCGTCGATACTCGAGGGGCCGTCAGAGTGGGGAGTGAGGACATGCCCCTGCCGCACAGGGCAGCTGACTGCGCTGAGACCCAGCTGACTGTGGCCGGCAGAAATGCTGGCCAGTGGGGACATCTTCAGGGCTGCGTCTGACCCATGGGCCACCAGGGTGAGACCGAAGCTCCAGTCCACCTCCCACCTGGCACCTGACCCCTTTCAGCCGGGGGTGTGGCATCACCCTTGGCCTGGATGCGTCCAACGGCAGGGAATTAACTCACTGTCTCAAAAGCTGCCCTCAGCCCTGGCTGGTGTAGCTCAGTGGATTGAGCATGAGCCTGTGAGGCAAAGGGTTTCTGGTTTGATTCCCAGTCAGGGCACATGCCTGGGCTGCAGGCCAGGTCCCCAGTAGGGAATACATGAGAGGCAACCACACATTAATGTTTCTCTCCCACTCTTTCTCCTTCCCTTCCCCCTCTATAAAAATAAATAAGTAAAATATTTTTTTAAAAACCCTGTCCTCAGAGGGTCAGGGTCCCTGATGTACACACGTACAGCTTGCCCCACTGACGCTCCCGTAATGACGCTCCCGTCCAGGACACATCCATACCCTTGTCAACATGGTGACCAGTCACCCGTCTTCTGGTAGTTGTCACGACTCTCATTTCCACCCCAAGGTTCCAGGTTAAATATCCCAAATTTATTCAACATTTCCCCCTTACGCCAGGCCCCCCTTTTCCCCTAGGCTGTACCAACTCTCCCCACCTCCTTGCCCCCCACTTCCCCAAGGCCCACCCTCAGTAGATTCTTCTTTTTTTTTTTTTTTTTTTAAAGATATTTAAGAGGGGAAGCAGGGAGAAAGAGAGGGAGAGAAACACCAATGTGTGGTTGCCTCTCACACGCCCCCTACTGGAGACCTGGCCCACAACCCAGGCATGTGCCTGACTGGGAATTGAACCCGCAACCCTTTGGTTCTCAGGTGGCACTCGGTCCACCGAGCCACACCAGCCAGGGCCTCAGTGGATCCTTAACAGACGGAAATGAGGAGGGACGAACACCAGGGCTGCACCGAGACAGGGACGAGCAGCATCTCCCAGCCCAGGGCTGGCTTTGGGAAGACCTGTACGGTCACGTGGCCATGGCAGAAGGGACTAAGGCACCAGGACGGGGTCACAGCGGCCACCTAATTCTAAAGCCATCAAGGCAAATGGTGGGAGGGGGTGGGGGACTGGAAATGACCGTCTAAAAATAAAAACGGCCCCTGAGAGCACACCTGAGTCAGCCTCTGACTCCAGCCAGTCTGCTGCTCTGAACAAGGCCCTCGGCCAGCAGCCCAGCCCGCACGGAGAAACGTGCTTCTCTTCAGGCACAGGACTCCCTACCCTGAGTGGCCCACGCCGGCCCCTGCCCGCCACTGCCCCCCACCCGCAGGCTGGCCACTGGCCCCAGGGCGAGGAGCCAGTCCAGGCCGGTTCCCAGAGTGGTCACCAACGCTGCCCACTTCCTGCCCGGAGTGTTTTGGGCTGGGCCAGGCTCCCGAGCCAAGAGCCTTACTCACTTGCGGAACAATTTCTCCTCTATATGGAAAGAACATATGCTCTTCCTGCCAGGGGAAGAGAGAGTTTCGAGCAGCTTTGCCGAGACGTGGAGGACAAGGCCAACACTGGCCGGGCCCCAGCAACCTGATCTCCAGCGAGGGGCTGTGGGGCCCACAGCACGGCCGCTGGCCTCTGCCGCTCCCGGGTGTGAGGGGAGCCCCGGGGAGCTGCTCCCTCGCTCGAGGCTGGAAGTCCTTCCAGCTTCATTTTCCTGTTCCAGCCCCGGGGCGTTTAGGGCCCTCAACCTCGATGGCTTCAAATAGCAGAAATTAGTGTTCTCGCTGTTCCAGAGGCCGGGCGTCTGTAATCACAGTGCCCCACGTTCCCGCGGAGGGCGCCGGGGACACGGCTCATGCCCGAGTCACTCCGGTCTCTGCCTCCAGCTGCACCCAGCCCCCACCTTCCCGGGCGGCGGCCTGGGATCTCCCTCTGCCTCTCATTTATAAGGACACTTGGTGGCATTCGGGGACACCCAGATGATCCAGGATTAGCCCCTTCTCTCAGGTCTTTAACTTCATCGCAGCCGAGGTCTTTCCCCTGTGACAGGGAACCCCCACAGGTGATGGGAATTTGACATGCGCCTGTTCCGGGGGGATACAGATTTAAGGAAATAGGAATTTAGGGACTATTCCCGAGGGGAACTTCAGAAAGGAAACAACAAGAGCAGAAAAGGGGCTGCTGAGTAACAAAATGGAACGGATGCTAATCAACCAGCATGATTTTTTTGTGTGTGTGAAATTTCTCAAGAAAGCAGATAGTCTTAATTTTGTGGCACAAATGTGATGTTCTGTGATTCCCTTATCACTTTTTAAAAAGATTTTATTTCTTTATCTTTAGAGGGGAAGGGAAGGAGACAGGGAGAGAAATATCAGTGTATGGTTGCCTCTCATGTGTCCCCTGCTGGGAACTGGCCTGCAACCCAGGCATGTGACTGGGAATCCAACCGTGATCCTTTGGTTCACAGGCTTGTGCTCAATCCACTGGGCCACACCAGCCAGGATCCCTTATTGCTTTGATTACAAAAAAGAAAAAGAAAACAGTGGCATAGATTGCATAGATTTTAGGTGTGGCGGGGAATAAAAAGATACAGAGAAACAAACATTTGGGTGAAATCTGAGTACAAATTCAAATTCTGATGAACAGGATTTGAGGTCACAAAGATCCCAGGAGACAAAGACAGAGTTTATGAGCTGATAAAAGGAACAGCAACAACAACAAAGAAGACGTAACAAACGCAAACATGTACGATCTAACAGTACCTGCGTCCACGACTTCAACGACCCCTGGAAACGACCACTCACTAGCCTTCCTTAAACTCGAAACCTGGGCAACGGGACGACCCCGGGGGCACTTCAGACCCTGGTGACCCCAAAATCCCACCCAGCCCGGTCATTCTGGTCTCCCTTCCTCAAGGAGGTCTGCCCTTCCTCAGGAAGCAAGGCTTCCGTGTTTCTTCGAGACCTGCTCCTTCCCTAAAGTGTGACGGTCTGGTGGGATCATCAGCGAGGGGTCCCCTCCCTTCCCAAGCTGGGCCATGGGGTCCCTATATCCAGGAGCTTTGAATTCTACTGGAAAAGAGTCGAGACCACAAAAACATGGCTCGTGGATTCCAGCAGCAAGAGCGCTCTGACCAACCGAGAGTTCTCACGACCTAGACTCTGGACGGTGTCCTGGTTCCCCGTGCTTTTCCAAGACGGAGTCATGAGTTTTTGTTTTTTGTTTGTGTCCTGTGATTTATTCTTCAAACAAATCCCTTTTCTGAGGAAATTAGCCCAAGTCGGTTTCGGTCCCTTACAACCGAGAAGGCCGTCCCCAGATGCAAGCCCCTCCTTCTTAGATCTCCATTGTGCCGCTTCTGGGACGCCTCCCCCTCCGCCCCATTCTGTGGGCCTTTGGCGACCCCTCTCTCACGTTACATGGAAAAGGCCTCCCTTACACGTCCAACCCACCAGGAACTGAGACCAGAGCACTGTGTGGCACCCAGTAGGTCTGCGCTCACACTCTCAGCCTCAGTCTCCTCAGCTACGAGAACACAGCGGGAGGAGTTCAGGTGCAGAGCGGTTCTGCCCCATAACCGTGCTTGTCCCACAATGTCACTGGGGTGTTAGGTGGCCCGGGGGTTCTCAAACATCCCCCTAAAGGCAGAGGGACGGAACCCCCCGGCCGGGAGGTCCAGGACAAGCCCCTGCTGCAGTCGCTAAGGAAGCAGGCACCTGAAGGGGGCCGGGCCCTCTTCTCCCTGGTGACCAAAACTGCCCAACTGGGTGAACCTTTCCTCTCCTGGTTGTCTCTGAAGCCTCATGCATGGCTTACGAGGAACTCAGTAGGGATGTTTGCATTCTGCTTCATCACGGGACCGTAGGAGAACACCCACAAGCTCTCATGGCTTGTTCAACGCAGAAGCAATGACCTCCTGCCCTGTTGGCTTACAGAGACAGAAAAACCGTCCTTACGTGTCTGCTCTGAAACAAGTTTTAGTCAACTCCATTTGTGGGAGCGGAGAAGAGAAAGCAGGGGAGCCAGGCCTCACGGGGGTGAGGCAGACGGCGAGAGAGATGATGGAGGGACCCAGGGCCCTGCCAGTCTCTTGCCAGGGTCCAGACACAGAATATTCTGGAAGTCCTTCCTTCTGCCCGCAGCACCAGAAAGAACCACACACTCTTTCTTTTAAGGGCAAAGCGCGGTTGCAGCCTGGCAGCAAGAGCACCACTAGGGGACAGCGTTTCTGGGCTGAGGGGCAGCCGCTCCCTGGCTCGGCGCGGGCTGGGACCGCTGCGGTCACCGGGCGGCCCGGGCTTGGTGCACTGCTGGCGGCAGTGGGCAGCCAGGAGGCAAGGGGCAGGCGGGCTGCAGCTGGGACACGGGACTGACGTCCCTGGCGGTGTTGCCTGGAAGGTGACGTAGCCCTGAGGTGTGTCAGGGCCAGAGGTGGGGTGGGCAGGGGCCCAGAAAGATCCGCCCGCCCCATGAGCAGCCTGGATGCCCAGATGGGTGAGTTGCCCAAGGAAACTCACTCGCCTTCCCGGACAAACCACTGGAGCGATTTATGGAAAACAGATGCTGGTTGGAGTCGGGTGAGGGGATGGGGTTGAAATGAGCTTTCTCCCTCCCTCCCCAGCCCTGGTCAGAAGCAGACTCAGCCCGGCTGCAGAAGAGGCCCTCGGATCACAGAGCACATGGTTTATGAGCTAAAAAAAAAAAAGGGTCCATGAGGACTTTGGCGTCAGGAGGCAGTGGTTGACATAACAATCCTAAGAGGTAACACCAAGTGCTGGGGGTATTGCTCTAAACTCGTGTGTCCCCCTCAGTCCTGTAAACTTGGTCCCCATTGCCCCCATTTTCTCAGGCACAGAGAAGTTAAGTAACTGGTCGAAGCTCACACAGACAGGAAATGGCAGAGCTGGGATTTGAACCCAAGTACTTGGGGTTCGGGATGTTAAACCCTGCCCAGCATTGACCTTGCACCTTAGATCCAGGAGGAAGAGGTCAGCCAGTATTTCTCCAGCACTGCCTGACTAGGTTATTTATTACCTTCATTTTACCTTCAGAGGTGTTATTACTGTCATTCTTATTTTACAGGTGAGGAAGCTGGGGCTCAGCCAGTCCGTTCTGTAGCTTGCTCAAGGCCACAGAGTTCCCCCGGGGAGAGGCTGGATTTGAATACAAGTCAGCCTCACCAACCTAGTGGCAACTCCGCCCGTGCTGAGCCCCGCCCTCCTCTCTGTGTTCAGGAGGCACCTCCTCTGCTCAGGCCCGTCCTGGTCCCGCCGCAGTGCCCCGACCTCAGCCAGCCCACTTACTGTTGGCGGGGCAACCAGACAAAGCCAGAGAGAGAGCGTGGAGACCTCAGACAGGGGCTGACTGGAGCCGCCCCCCACCCCCCGCCCCGTTCCCCTCAGCCCACCCACCTCCCTACAGGGTCCTAGGACGGGAGCCAGCGGCACAGACAAGGGCCGCATAGATCGGCAGCCAGGTGCCCGCGGCCACAGGAGAGAAGGGCCCCTCTTCTCTCCGCTCAAAGGTGGATTGAGGGAGGCTGGCTCCATGATTTTTCCAAGAAGCTCGTCTAGAGCCAGAGAATGGCAACATCTGTGCCGTGGGCTCCGTGCTGGACGCAGCTCAGGCCACAGTCTGGGGCTGGCGTCAGCTGGAGACAGCCCTGCGTGGAGGAGGCTCTGGCCTGCTGGCCCACCCGTGGGGCCCTCTGGCTGGCCGGCTGAGGAGGGTGGCCGCTGGCCTTCACCCCGGAGACGGGAGCCCGGGCCAGGAAGGGGAGCAAGGAAAGGCCTGAGGCTTGGGTGCCGCCTGGGGTCTTCTCCATCAACTGTTTGTGCTAAAGAGCTGGACAAGGCCCTGGCCACCCAGTGGGTGGGCCCCGGGGGCTGGCCTCCCTGTCCTCAGACTCCTGGACCCAAAGCCCCTCCCTTGCCCCTCTGCCTTTCAACACGGGCATCTGTGGGCGTCCCTTAGCTCCCCCACCAGCCTGCTCACCGTGCCTGCGAGGGCATTTAGACGCCCTCCAGCAGATTCATTCTTCCCCTGACTCCCCCCCCCCCACTGGGTACAGATTTTAAATTTAAAGTTTATTTTTTTGAAAAGGTAGTATGTATACATGGCTCGAAGTCCAGATTCTGTAGAAAGCCAGCCACGGAGAAATCCTGTTCCTCCCCAGGGTGCCACCCACTCTTGCCACTCCCCCCCACCCCGGCCTCCCCAGGACCAGCTTGACCACCTCACCAGGGCCTTGCCTGCCTTTCCAGCACCTCTTACTGCGAACCAAGCACACACAGATGGCTTTCATTTCATGCCCTTCCCCTTCACTTCCCCTTTACTGCATCGAACTGTTTCTGCTCAGGATGTCCCGGAGGTGCTTCCTGGTCGTTATTTTCGAGGGCGCCCTCCTTTTTCCCAGCTGTCTAGTATTCCTTCTGCGTCTGTGTCGTAGTTAATTAGCCGGCATCCTTAAGATGAGCACATGGGTTGTTTCGAACCTTTTCGGTGTCATTTTCGAGTGCGGTCTCCTGTGGGAGTGTGATTCAGGCCAGGTGCCCTGGTCAGACAAGTGGTGGGAGAGGCTGACGTCCTACTTGGAACCTCTGCCTCTGCTAGGCATTGGCAAAACTCCAGAACCCTCAGAATCCAGGGAACACAGGTTCAAAACCATGGTTTTAAGCCAAATCGACTTATTTTAAAAACAGGAAACTGAGGCCCTGGTTAGTGCACCTCAGTGGACTGAGTGCCAGCCTGTGAATCAAAGCGTCACTGGTTCAATTCCCAATCAGGGCACATACCTGGGCTATGGGCCAGGTCCCCAGCAGGGGGCGCTCCAGAGGCAACCACACATTGATGTTTCTCTCCCTCTCTTTCTCCCTCTCTTCCCCTCTCTAAAAACAAATAAATAAAATACATTTTAAGGGAAACTGAGATGCAGAACAGGCATGAGACCAGTCAGCCAGTGGTCACCAGTTATCGTGTGGGAGAACTAGAACTAGTCAGCAGGTCTCTTGGACTCTGCACCCCCAGGGGTGCCTGACTAGGGCTCTGGGGCCCCTGGATTGGGACCACAGGAACCGGACGTTCCCATGAACCTTGGATTTGCCTCTCTCTCCCTCTGCATCCCCCTTTCCTCCTTCGTTGCTCAGAGTCGGCCCCTGTGCACTGCTGGGGACAAGGCTCTGAGCTCACTGAAGCCGTGGTGAGCTACCCACACAGAGAGAATTCGGGTGGCGGAGCTGAACTGTTCAGAAGCAGCAAATCAAGAACACGCAGGAGCAAGGCAGTCCGGGAGCCCTCGGCCTCTGGAGGCACCTGTAAGCAAGTTGTGTTTTTGTAAGAATCACCAGGGAGTTGTACCGCCAGTGAGCGACTGAGGAAACACGTTTTATGAAAGAGAAATATGTTTACTGCCAAGCAAAGGTCAAGGGGAGGGAGGATCTGTCTAATCAGGAAGGACTTCACCAATAAACAAAATCCCGGTCAGCCAAGAGGAAAACAAGCAGAAGAGGGGACATTTGAAAGGCTGACTCTCTGAGCCTGGCACAGTCCAGGGGTGCAGGGAAAAGGCAAGGTTTGGGGGAGCCAGGGGTCCCCTTCCTCACCTCCCCCCATCTAGTAAATCTGACTCAGCGGGCCCCGGAGCCAGGAAACTGCCATGCACAGGGCCACTCTGGACAAACCAACTGCCTCCCTGAGGTCCCGCTGCACTTTCTCAGTGGGAGCGAGTTACACTCAGCAGGGGGCTGTTAAACCTTCTCTTTAGAGCCCCAAAGTGAGGGGGGCTGGAGCTCGCCTTCAACAAATGACCCTTAATCCCCACCGGACAGGGAAGGTTGGAGCAGCCGCCCTCACCGGCCCCGATAACTTGGACGGTGAGCAGTCTGGGTGAGCCCGCTCCTGCACAATCCTCTTCCTAAACCACGGGGCAGAGGGTCTGAGATGAGACTTTCTCACCATCCTGCGAAGTGAGGTCCTGGGGTTTTTATTCAATTTGACTTAGGAAAAGATAAGAACATGAGCTTCCCTGCACCCAGGGTAGTGGACTACAACTCACACTCGCTTAAGATTTGCCAGCAGAGGGGACTACTCCTGAGAGCCTCCCCTTCCTTCCACCGCCCAGTCCCCCACCCCCCACGGCTCTGGCCCTGGTGACAGAAGGGATGCTCTGAGGCTTTGTGGCTGGGCGTGAGAGAGGAAGGAGGCTTGCGGTGCCTTCCGGGAAGGCAGTTGCCTCTCTAGTTACTGTAAACGGCGTCTGATGTCGATGCAGAGGTGCGTGAACGGAAGGACACACACACCGCACCCGCATGCTGGCACACGCCTTTAAAGAGAGACGTTCAAGGGCTGGTAGGGCCCCTTTAGGAGCTGAGAGATGGGAATGGGACATCAGGGGGCGGCCCCACTTCTGTGTCCCCAGGATGGGCCATCCCCGAGGCTGAGTCGGCGGCAGGGCTCGCGGAGATGGGGTGTGGGTGAGGATGGACCAGCCCACCCCCTGCCGGGCTGATTCTGAGCTCCAAGCAAATCTGGGCAATTGAGGATCTATGACTATGAACCAAAGGCACGTTGGCCAACAACACGGCCCTCTAGAGATATCCGTCCACCGCTCAACCTTGGCCTCATCTTAAGTCTGGAGTCTGCTCTCCAACCTCACAGCTGGGTGTGGTCCGGCCTTAAAGCTGTGAAGGTTTTGTCTGTCATCTCTTTTCGGCTGGGGTTCTGCTCTGTTCTCGGGGTCCGATCCTGATGGTTTCGAGTGTTCTGCTGTTCGGTGCACCGTGAGCACGCTTTAGCAGAACCCCGCTTTCCAATGGGAAGTCCTCTCCCCGCCCCATTCATCCAGAAAAACCGGGCTTGCTCCCTGCTGTAGGGGCGCCAGGCCAGTTGCCTGCTGGGCGCTGACTTTGTCAATGTTTCAGGTTGGGAGCTGGACCTCAGAGTTCATGTGCATTTGGGCCCAAACCCACAAGAAGAGAAAACCTGAGGTTTTGATTTGTCCTATGGAGGCTTTAAAAAAAAATCCGAAACTCACATGGAGGCTGATATACATCCTTGTCATTTTCTCCGGCTGAGAGACACCTTTTCTCGTCGTCTACCCTCGCGCCCAGCCTGCAGACCACTCGGTCCTGGTTTCACGAAAGTCTTGGAGGAATGTCAGCTGGTTCCTGCTCTCCCTTTCCCTCGGGTGTAAGTAAACAGCCCTGGGCCCGTTCTCAGGGGTCCCCCTTGTGGTGCCCCCCACAGGTCCTGCCAGAGGCCTCCAACTAGGCCAGAGAGTCCCCCTGAGGTGTGGCCAGGGTGCTGAGTCCTGACTATGACAGCCCACATTCAGCATCAGGGCCTTCTTTTTTTCTTATATAACTTGGGTAATCTGGGGGACCGCACCGAAGGACCCTGGAGGAGGTGGCGACCGCTGTTGTTTCCTCCATATGTGGATTTAAATCGTTTTCAGAGAGTTGGTTGTGGTCTGGAGTAGGCACCTGGAGGAAATGAGGGGCCCCTCTCCGAACCAGGGCTCTGCTGGGGGTCACTCGCCACAACAAGCAGCAGAAGCAAAGGGCAGGGAGGACTGAGCGATGTGTATGACAGACACACACACACACAGATGAGGATGCAGAAGGGCTGCAGGGACAGGCCACCCACAGCCCTGTGCACAGCAGAAGCACAGGGGGGCTTTGTGGGGAGCCAATGGTGCGTCAGAATCGGGACAGTGACATTCACGTCCAGAGAAGCCCCTGGGATTCCCCCCCAGGACAGGAAAGTGACAGCCAGCCAATGAGGAGTGTTCCACACAGCGAGGCAGGGACGCTGAGCCAAACGCACGCACGTCTCCCAGCACCAGCCTGTGTATCGGCTGTCAGCAGGTACAACCTGCGGAGCCAGGCTGGTGCACTCCAACTCCACAGCCGCGAGGAGGCGGAGATGAGGGCGCCAGAGGGAGGCTGAGCGTGTGTGCCCACGCACGAGCGCATTCTAGCAACAGAGGAGGTTGCCCTGGCCACCCTTGGGAGATCACGGGGATATAGTGGGTGGAGGGGGCACGTAGGGTCCCCTGTAAACAACCCGGCGACTCGGGGTTCTCACCGCGTGCCCTGAGCCCTCCCGCCCTGGAAACGCTGTGTTTCGAGAGTCAGAAGAGAAAAGGGACAGAGCCCTGGATCCCGCGGCGCACAGGCCGCCCACCCACGCCTCGGAGATACTCTTGCTTGCGTTGCTGTCTCGACCCCTGGCTAACGGGTCACCATCTGCAGCCTTGGAAGACAAAGCCGAGTCCTGCCTCCAGGAATGGGGGACGTGCCCCAGAGCGCACAGCTCCTGGTGGCAGCATCCGGACCAGAACCTGGGCCTCCAGCATCCAGTCCTCGGCTCCTCCTCCGTTTGCAGCTCTGGGAACCCTGGAAAAGACCCTCGCTGCTCTCGGGGAGCTGATATCCTAGTCGATCTATGGCTAAAAGCCCACCCAACTGCTCTGCAGACCCAGTCAGCAAAGTCGCTGATTGAGGATCCTACAAGCACCCAGCATCCAGGTCAGCCCGGTGCCTTGGGTGCAAGGTGAGAGCGCCCCCAAATAAAAAGGACACGTGTCACCTCTTTACATGTACTGGGGCTTCTAGTGGGTAATAAGACAGGCCAGGCATTTGCAGGGTAGAAAATTCACACCTCAGAGAGCCGTGAGCTGGCGGACACGCCCCTGGACAGTAAGGTGCTGTCCTCACCGCCTCGCCCGACAGACAGCCCGGCGTTTCTCGGCTTTGCCCCCAGATCCCCGCACTCCCGTGGGACATCCCTGCAGACATGACACAGAGCCAGCCTGGCCTCTAGGACAAAGTGTGGTGTCAAGGACTCGTGCCAGAGCTATTACTCACACCAACCACCCATCTGAGGGCCAGCATAGGAGCAATTATTTAAGTATTCTTGGAAACCCTGAAATTTTCTTTCTCTTCGCCTGGACTAATTTTTTCCTCTGGGCTTCAGAACAGACTTGCAATTGTCAGCAAAACCTCCCTCATTCCACCCTCCCCCCCCAACAACACACACACACACACACACACACACACACACACACACACACACACGACAAATCCATGCAGGCGGGGCCTCCTGTGGCTTTGTAGAGACCCCTGGACCCCAGGAGGCACCGGATTCTGGGTGGTTGAGCCCAGTTTCCCTGAGAGAGGCAGCAGGTGGGAGAGTCAGGCTGGTGGAGAGGGGACAGTGTTGGGGACAAGGCTGGAGAAAAGGCTGCTCTTCAAACAGCTTGAACCCCTGGAGAAGCAGCCCAGCAAACGCAGCTGGATTCACTTTCTTTGCCCACAGCGGCTGCAAACAGGGAGGCCCATGATCTCCACGGCCAGTAGGTGGCGCCCCTGTGTCTGGGACCCAGCTTGGCCGAGACAGAAGCGGCCCACCTCCACCTGAGTCACGTCACTGAAGTGCCCCTCCCTTAGTGCCCCTCCCCCCACGACCAGTAGCTGCCACCTTCAGCCAGCTGCTCCAGAAGCAGCAGCCCTATTTCTCCCTCCATCACCGGCCAAACAAGTGAGGAGGGCTCTCGGCTGGCCCCTGTCGTCACGGCACCGGGCTTTTTACCTGGGGTCCCTTAGTGACATCACTTCCTCCCCCTCGCGCCGCACTCATTTTCCAGTCTCCGCGCCCAGAGCACCAGAGCTAATTGAAACAAGACGCGGACATTCACGTTCAAGTAGCCTTTAGCCGGGAGGCCAGAGCTGCCTCTGGAAAATGTTAACGCTTTCCTGTTGGACGCCAAGCCCGCTTGGAGCTAAGCTTCCAACGAAACCTCATCTGTCAAACGAGGGGGCTGGACCGTCCCGGAGAGCCCTGCTGGCTCTGCCGGTCTGTGCTACTATGAAAAGAAAACCCCATAAGCCGTGGGAGGGGGAAGCCGGGGGGCTACTGCTGGTTGCTGGTGGTGTTTTCACACATAAAGTGGTTGTGAATCAGGTTTTATTTTAGGCCTTGCCGCTGATAGGTGCGTTTGTATTTTATGGGCCATCCTCTGCTCAATTCCGAGAAAATCACCCCATCAGAGGCTCCACTGACATCACCAACCCCCAGATAGGAGGCCCCGGGCACGTAAACCTCAGGCCGGAGTCTCCGTTGGTTCAGAGACTTGGCTCCCCTTGAAAAAGAGGTGGCTGTGGATGGGGCCCCTTGTTGCCATGGAGACCAACTTTCTCCCTCTCCATCCACCTTAGGGAGGTTTGGGCTCCTGAGGGCTTTCCCCCTACCCGTCCTGGGGTCTGAAGGTGATGGGTCCAACCTCGGGTAGAGCAATCCCATCCTCCCCGAAGGGATCATAAAGACAGACGGACAAAAGCTCTGCCCTCTGGGCGGCCCAGCGAACCGGACTCAGGGCACTGACCTTCACTGCCGTATCATTTTGGCTTGGACGTCTGTTTCTTTGCTTGTTTGTTCATTTAATTAGGTCTTATGGAACTTCTCCATTTGGGTACAGTCTTCCTGACTGTATTTTTTTATTTTTTATTTTTCCCCCCAGCTGTTCTGAGATATAATTGACATGGAACACTACCAGTTAAAGGTGTTCAGCAGAATGATTTCACTTATAAATTATGAAATGATTACCCCAGTAAGTTTGGTTAACATCTATCCTAAGCTCTTTATTTGTGGGGGGAGAGAAAGATTTCTTTTTCTCTTTTCTTTTCTTTCTCTCTCTCTTTTAAGACAGAGAAGAGAGACGTTGTGTAGTCATTTCAGTTAGTGGGCCAAAACCGCTGAAGAAAAAAATGTGTTTGGAGGAGACCAGGCAGCACTGAGAAGAACCACAGCGAGGACCAACGGACGGCTTCTCAATCGACAAAGCGAGGCACGTCCTTGCTCCTCCAGGGCTCCGGTCTTCAGAACCCAGGCATCTTCTCGCTGGGAGGCCCCCGGCCTGCAGCTTTGCCTCGGCAGGGAGCCCCCCTTCTCTACTTCAGGGGACACACCCTTCTATGTTCTTACAACTGGGTTGGAAAGAATCTTTGAAAGTTCTTAGGTGGAAGCCTCCCTGTGACTTCTATCAGCCAGTGGCAGGTTTGTTCTCAGGACCCCCACGCAGGGAAGAACACATACCCTACTCCGAGGTAGCTCGGGCAACACTCTTTATAACAACCATTCGTGCATTTGCTCATGTTTCTCTTTCTTCGGGTGAATACCCCCAGTTCTTTTTTTCTATTTTTTTGAAGATTTTATTTATTTTCAGACAGAGGGGGAGGGTGGGAGAAAGAGAGGGAGAGAAACATTAATGTGTGGTTGCCTCTCGTGCGCCCCCTACTGGGGACTTGCCTCACAACCCAGGCACATGTCCTGACTAGGAATCGAACCATTTTTTCTGTCTTTTTAAAAGCTTGTATTTATTCATTTTTAAAGAGAGGGGAAGGGACAGAGAAAGAGAGGGAGAGAAACATCGATGTGCAGGAGAAACATTGATCTGTTGCCTCTTGCACACCCCCAGTTGGGGACCTGGCCTACAGCCCAGGCACATGCCCTGACCGGGAATCAAACCAGCATCCTTTCAATTTATGGGATGATGCTGAACCCACTGAACCATACCAGTGAGGGCAGTCCTTTTCAACCACTCCTCGTTCAAGGTCATTTCCAGACTTTGTACCATCCTGGCCACTCACCTCAGGACACTTCCCAGGTTGTCAGCCCCCCTCTTACCCTGCTGCTGGGGTCTGGACATCATGCTTCCTGATTCTGTGTTGACGGGCTGATGTCGCGCCTAAAACTGGCCACAGGGACACACCCTGCCGTCACTGACGATGCTCTCCGAGCAGCGGGCACACACGCTGGCACATTTGTCTGCCATGAGAACCGCTTGCCACGTATTCTGAAATGTGTCTCTAGAGAATCGGGATGGTTGGAAGTGGTTCGTTTTCCACTCAATGATCACTCCGTATTAATCTTCTGAGATCTTATCACTGATCATAGAGGGGGAAAAAAGCCATGGAACTGTGACAATAAATGACCCAGCCTTGACCCTCAAGGAGAGTCAGTTGAACAAACTTGCCGAAGCCCAGCTGGCCCAGGCATGAGGCTCTAAGCAACTTTGGAAGAACCCTGTTTGTGACCCAAAAAGCGCACTCAGATGTCACTGGAGGTGGAAGGAGCCGTAGGAAGCTTGGACTCAGGTCCCTTGGTTTATAGATGAGCAAACGGAGGCGCAGAATTTGCCGTTTGCCCGCCTAGCCACGTGTCCACCTGTCCACTCAGCAAAGGCACATGTGGAGCCACCACAGTGAGCAAGGGGACACATTGTGGGGGGGGGCAGCCATGTGAGCAGCAGTGAGGAGCGTGAAGTGACTTCGCTGGTGGATGGATGAAGAGCTCTATCCACCACAATGATCTGCCCAAGGTCATGCCGTTTGTTGGCGTCAGAGCCAGAACTGGACATCAGATCTCTTGATGTCGGACGCAGGGCTCTTTCTTCCCAAGGCACGGTGCTCTCGCCCTTAAATGGCCAGATGGTAGGCACACGATGAAATACACACAACAGAGGTATAGATATGCAGACTCTGGCAGGCAGGATCTAAATCAGGGGACTCTGTCCTGTCCTGAGGGACTTCTGTTTAGACACTGCAGGCAGGATGCCTGTCATTGGCGCATGCACGGAAATAAGGCCGCCCCTCAGAAGCACAACGCAGACGCCAGAGGCAAAGCCCTCCCAGCTGCCTCCCAGGAGCACAACACTCCCTGCGGATCGGCCCCTTCGGTCACGAGTTCCCCGGGGCCAACAGTCTCCCAAAGCTCACCCAGGATCCCCCCAGGAGCACCCCAACTCGCATTCCTCCTCTCTGAGCTCCCCAAGATCGGATGTTACTCACTTTGCTGAAACCTCCTCTTCCTCCCTTGGTTCCAGGAGGCTGCCCGCTTCTCCCTCCCTGCTGACTCTCCCCCCCCCCCCAGTCATCCCTTTCACCTTGTACATCCACAGGCACCTGTCTTCGCTCTCCTTCTCCGACTTTCACGTCTCGCCCTTGAAGATCAAGGCGTTCATAGAACCTCCACTGTCATCTCTAGGGATGACATGAGCGTATCTATGTCCCCGCCTTGACGGGGGTCCCCTGTTCCGCTTGCCTCTCTCTCCATTGCTTCAAACTCAACAGGCTGCAAACCCCGTCATCCTTGCTCGAGCCCCACTCTCCTCCCCGCCAAAGCCCTGTCCCCGTCCCACCACGCCAGCTTTCAGACTCGTTCTATTACTCCATCCGGCCTAAATGCCGAAATAAAATTCAGGTTTTCCTCTCTTGTTTATGTAAGTTCATCATCTACAGAAAGTCGTTAGGGACTCTTCCCTCAGATCAGTTTAATTGTATTCACCCGCCCAGTGGTCACGAGTCCTTCTGTCCTTCAAGAGCACTCCACCTGACTCTGGGATGACCAGGTCACGCTCCGAGGAGCCCCAGGTAATGTCACACCTCAGCTGTCTGTGTCCCCCAGGCGCCACGCCAGCCTGAGTGATCCTGGCCTCTCACAGATGCTCCCCACCCCCACTTTCTTTTCTCCCTTCAGTACAAGATCAAGGCCAAGAGCAAGGGCCAGGCCATCCTGCCACACAGAGAAGTCTCATCGGGAGGCCTTGCTGGAGAGCAAATGGAGGGACGTCTCTCTCTCTCTCTTTTGTGCCACAATGGGCCACAACCTACAATCGGACCCTATTTTAGGACAGGCAGCTGAGAGCTCAGGGCTCCTCAGAGCTGAGCAGCGCCCACCCCACCCCCACCCCCTCTGACCTGGGCCTCATCCCCCCAACCACCTCTGCTGAAAACGCCAGCATCGGGCCTTGCCCTGTGGTTCTTTTCAAAGAGGGGGAGCCACGAGGGGGGCTGTATATTAACCAAGCATCTTCGGCCTCCCCAGGAGCACGGGTGCAAACATCCGGGAGAGAACCCCTTCCAGGAGTGCTGGGGCACACGGAGCTGCCAAAATCCCAGTATGCGCCCCCCCCCCCCAGGTACCCACGTAAAGAGTTTCAGTCTGGTCCCAGTTATACCTGGATTCACAGAAAATCAGGGCTGAGAGGGCCTCAGAGACCAGCAGCGCAAGCCCCCCCCCCCAGCACAGACAGAAGAATCGAGGGACTTCCATGGTCAGTGAGGCGGAGGCAGAGCTGGGACCAGAGGGCAGAAGGCCAGCCCAGCGGGCAGGACAGTGACCATCAGCTGCCCTCCCGCTGCGATGAGACCCCACGGCAGCCCCTGAAACTTAGGGCCGGACGGGCCCTGCTGGCGGAGCCGGGCAGACTCTGTGAGCCCAAAACAGTCAGGAGCTGTGGGGACAGGGTACTGAGCAGGGGCAGGGGGCCGGTCCAGCAAGAGGCAGCCGCACTTGGCCTGGGAGCCTGGCACCATGGGAATGGTAGGAAGCAGCCCAACAAGGACTTGAGCTTCACGTTCCCGACCAGGAGCCTGATCACCCGGGGAGCCAGCCAATTTGGAGAGCGGACCCCGCTTCCTGGCCTCTCCGCCGACTCGAACCGCCGCCCGGTGCTCAGCGGCACCCGCCTGCTTACCTCACCCCTCCCCGGCCAGACGGGCGCAGGATGCGGGCTCCCTTTGCCAGGGGCCCGCGCGCGGGGGGGGGGGCCAGACAAGCCCGTCCAAGGTCTGGGGCTCCCGGTGCACTGAAAACTAGAGAAGTGCCAAGACGGGTTCCAGAAATCGGGGTGTGTTTAAAACGTTTCCTGTGAACAAATTAGCACTCTTGAGGTACACGCCCCACAACAAACAGAATGCAACATAATCGTGCTGTTCATAAAATCATCACAGAAATCATATAAATATGAATTCGGAGCCTCCCCCCCCCCCCAGGCCACGTGGCCCCGCAAGGGCATGAATCAAGGTCGTACTATGGTCTTCCCGAGCTGTTCTCTGTGACTGGGCTCAAAACCTCCCTGGAGGCAGCATCCATGGTTGAAATTTGAGGCCCTTGGGGCTGGGGGTGGGGGGAATCGAATGGCTTTCTGTGTCCTACCCCCAGCCCCTTGGTCAGTGCCACCCCAGAGGGGCTCAGACACTCTGCCTGAAGCTGGGCCTGGACCTCTAAGGGACTGGGCCTAAGACGGCAGGGGACAGCAACCTCCCACCCCATATACACACCCAGCCCCAGGCCGAATCTTGGAGAGGACGCCGGAAACCAGGCTGCCCCCAGCAAACGGCCCAGGAGCCTGGGGCTGCCGGTGGGCAGGCGGCCGGGCTGAATGGGGCCTTTTCATGTCACCCGACCCAGGGCCGGGTGTGCTGCCTGCCCCCTGCCACACAGAACGCTCTCAACCCGCGCGGCACAATGCACTCTTCACACAGCTTAGGAAACAAAATAAATATATTCTCCCCCCAAGACCCCACAATGGGGCTTTTTCATGGCACAGAGTCAGAAACAGCCCTCAGCCTTCCCCGGGGGCAGAGGGACGCTCTTCCCCACAGTCTTTGCCACGCGGTCCCAAGTCTCCCGGTCCACCTGGCCCCGCCCGGCCCCACCCACCCACTTGCTGGTCATGGCCAAGTGCAGGCAGTGGCCCTCTGGGTGGGTATTGGGCAGAGTCTACGGAGGTCCAGGGAAAGGAAGGAGGCAAGTGAGGAACCTGATATTTACTAATTTTCTATTAGGTGTCATGCAGGCAAAGAGACTCAATGAGGACACCCCTTCTTATGGACAGAAGCCATGCACGGTTAGATGCCACCGGGCTGAGGGTGGGGGCACCGACTCAAAGGGACACTCGAGACTTCAGGTCAACCCTGCAAAGCTCCAGGCCGAATGGCAGAGCTGGGGGAGCCTCCCAGAGTCGTCCAAGGCCCTCCCCCCTCACTCTCGGCCCAAAATGCCCCACGAGCGAGCGCACACCCTCGGAGAGGCTTGCTTTCGGGGAGGCGCCAACCAGGCGTGAAAAGAGTGGACCTTAATTTGTGTCGTCCCCAGGGCCCAGCCTGGGGCCGCCGAGGAGCAGGTTTTCCATAAAGTTTGTTAACTGAATAAATGACAGAGCCTCCGGAAGCAATCTCCAGAGTGCGGTTCCAGGATCCGAGTTGCGGCAATGACGGGGGAGAAAGCTTTTCCCCACAGCTGGAGCTTGCCCCTCTGCCCAGAGGAGGAAGAGGAGGCAGAGGAGAAAGAGGAGGGGGAAAAGGAAGAGGGAGGACTCAGCCCCGACCCCCAGGCAGCCGCTGGAGCTTCCCTCTGGTGCTCGTTGACCTGGGAGGGTGCTGCTGGGCCACACAGAGCCCTCGCCTGGGCCTGGCCGCTGCGGGGCTGCCTGTGCTTCCCACGTGGCCGCTGCCTCCGCTCTGCCTGCACGGGCGCCGGCCTGTGTGAGCATCACCTTCCCCGGGGCCAACCGCACTGCTCGGCCAGAGGGCTCAGCAATCCCACACGGAGCCCTTCCACAGCCACACTTAGAGCTTCGGCCCACCCCTCCCTTCTCCCACCAGGCCCGGGGACCAGGGAGAAACCGCTGGTGCAAAGGGAACAGCGTCAGCCCTGGGCTCTAAGCCCCAGTCCATGCCCTCCCTTGCCTCTGTCCTGTGTCGAAAGCACAGGCAACCCCCTCAGGGGTGCCTCCCAAACCCCACGGGACCCCCAGCTCCTCCCCCTCTGCGTGCTCCGCGTAAAAAGCTGGGTCCTGTGTATCGCCCAGAGGCTGGCAATGGTCCCTGCCTTCCCCCTTGTCCTCCGGACACCCCCTCTCCCTCCAGCTGCCAAAGGGAGCTTTTAGAGTAGGAATCTAGCAACCCTACCAGTCTCAAGGCCCAGTGGCTGCCAGCTTGCTGGGGATGCAGGCGTAAGCCAACCCCGAGCCCCAGACCCCTTCTTTGACTCCCCTCCACACAGTCAGCTCGGCCCCCTGGGGGCTGCCTGTCCTTCACCTTCAACCTGCCGAGGTCCTTTCCACCCGAGCAACGTTGCACTGGCTCTTCCCTCTTCCCCGAAGACTCCTTTCCTAGGGGTTCTTCTTCTTTTTTTTTTTAAGATTATTTATCTTTAGAGGGGAAGGAGAGAGGGAGAGAAATATCAATGGATGGTTGCCTCTCGTGCACCCCCTGCTGGGAACTGGCCTGCAACCCAGGCGTGTGCCCTGACTGGGAATCAAACCACGATCCTCTGGTTTGCAGGCCCGAGCTCAATCCACTGAGCTACACCAGCCAGGTCATTTCCTAGGGGTTCTTAACCGGGGGTCCATGGATTGAGCCGGGTTTCCATTCCATCGTTTCCCCCTGACATCCTGGGTACATTACGTTCTGCATTACGAACGGCATTTTGGGAAGAGTTGCACAGGCTTTCCCCGGACTCCCCAGTGCCCGTGGCTCAGAAGAGTTTAGGAATCCCTAGACTTTCGTATGGCTGGCTCTTCCTTGTCATTCAGGTCCCGGCTCAATGTCACCTCCTCAGGAAGGCCCCGCCACAGGCTATGCCATATCTAAGGCAACCTCCTTGCTTTCTGCCCAGCGCAGTGGTCTCCGGGTCAGCAGCCGAGACAGCCCTTGGGCACCTGTTCAACAAGCACGTTCCCAGGGCCCACCCAGACCCACTGAGTCCGCAACACTGGGGGCGTGGCCCAGCATTCCAGCAAGCCCCCCAAGCGCTTTGGGGTGTTGGGTTCTCAAGTTGGGAAACCACAGACCCACTGTTACAGCCCTGTGCTATCGCAGTTATCACCATACAGCCAAGGGAAGCTGGAACCCAGGGCCCAGCAAGGAAGGACAATGCGGGCGACAGTGGGCAGGGAGGTGGCTGAGTGGGGTGGGGCCGCATTAGACCCACAGAGGGCCAGGCTGTGTCTTGGGAAAAGTGCCCAGGTTGCCCTCAGCCACAGTAGGACCTGGAAAGCCTGGTATTGTGTCTCCCCATTGGCTGCTCCCTGTCGGCATGGAGCTGGAGAGGAGAAAAGGGTCCCACTCCTGCTCATGTGGCAGGAGAGGAGTTTGCCTCCTCTTGGGCCACTCACACCTCCACCCTGGTCTGAATGGTTAACCAGTGTCCTGAGGTCCCATTTGGAACCAGCCACAGTCGCTCCCAACTGATTCCAGTCCGGTCTCCTGGCCTCAGCGCCATTGGCCACAGGAAGTTCCAGGGCAATCCGAGGGCCCTCCCATCCTGAGCTGTTTCCTGTGCATTTTCCAGATGTTCCTGCAACCCGAGCCCTGGCCCGTTCTTCAGGGAACGGGTCCCCGGGAGCTGCCTGAGTCTGCCTGCAGACTGCTCAGCCTGCAGCCTCTGGCTTTGGTGGAGTTCTGAAACGGGCCTCGTGGCCTCGTTCCTGTTGGCTGCTGGTCTCCGGCCTCCGTGCAGTTCCCAGGCCCCCAGGGGGAGAACCAGACGCTTTTAATTGACTTCCCCAATCTGATGATAGAGTATTGGGTATCAATAGACCGCAGGCGAGCTATTTTCATCCATGATTTCAGACGCCGCCACGTTCCTGCCACGGCGGCTCGGCGCATGAGCTCACCCCTGTCTGCTAGCGCAGCAGCATTTGCTGAGGCCAGGCAGTCTGATTCAAGACCTCCCAGGGAAAGTGCTAGGAAACGGGGGCGTGAGCAGTCCCAGCAGAGTGCCCAAACCAGAGCCTGCCAGAGACCGGCCTGCAGTCAGCAGATCTCGCCCTGGCTGGGGAACTCTGGGCAGATGACTTGACCAATCCATGCCTCAGTTTCCTCGCCCATCGAGGAGAGGGTGAAGTAGATGGAGACCCTGGTCCTGGAATTCTGCAGCGAGGCCTGAGTGCCTTGCTCAGCCTTCCTTATGTGAGAGTCCCGAGCCTTGCTCATGTGGTGTGAGGTCGCCGAGGTCAGAATCACCAACTCGACTGGTTCCAGCGTCTCCACCTCAGTGTCCTTCCTGACCTTGGCCAACCCTCCTGGGGGCAGGGGATTGGAGAGCTCATCCCCAAAGCCTTTTTTCCCCCAAATACTTTATTTATTTATTTTTAGAGAAAGGGTAAGGGAGGGAGAAAGAGAGGAAGAGAAAAGTCAATGTATGATCGCCTCTCATGCGCCCCCTACTGGGAACCTGGCTGGCACCCCAGGCATGTGCCCCGACTGGGAATTGAACCCGCAACCCTTTGGTTCACAGGCCTGCACTCAATCCACTGAGCTACAGCAGCCGGGGCTCATCCCCACAGTCTTTAGGGCACCACACAGGCATACGTCTGCATTCTGGGTCCAGTGTGAGCAAGCAGCATTGAGGAGATAGGTGCAGATGTGTCCAGGAGGCTGTGGACCCCCTACCAGATCGCTGCCCTACACCTTTCCCTTAGCTCTGTCCTGTCTGACCTACGTGCTGCCCCTCCCCCATCGGTCTGTGAGCTCAAAGGCAGGGAGGGGCTCCCATCCCCGTGGTGCCTACAGGGCCTCGTTTGAACCCAAGGAATGGTCACGGAACAAATGAATGAGTAAGTGAATGAACAGACGGAGGGATGAGTGGATGAATGGAAGGGAGGGTGAATGAAAGAAAGGAAACCCACAAGAGGCAAGCTTGCTTGATCCTGTGTGTGTGTGTGTGTGTGTGTGTGTGTGTGTGTGTGTGTGTGTCGTTGCTAGGTGGGGGAGAGCACAGGATGAGTCACAGCCAACTAGGAGGGGGCTTGAGGGCCCTGCCTGGAAACCGCCCCCCTCGGTCACGGTCTGCAGACTGGAGAACAGGGAGAAGCTTTCCTCCACGAGAAAAACCACGGAATCGTGCTGGCTGCAAGGGCGAAAACCACAGTTCACTTAGTCCGCGCCCTCCAACAGGGAAGCAAAGGCCCAGACAAGTTCGGGTCCTGCCTCTACACTGAGATCATCCCAGAAACTTCTGTTTTTCGTGAAAAAGGAGCCTGCGGTGGGGAGGGGAGAGCAACGCAGGGCAGAGTTGGTATTAAACAGAGAAATGTTAATCACAGAGAAAGGCTGCGCCTTCCCAGGGGCAGAGAGTAAAGGGGGCTTGCCAACCTCGAGGGTGCCGGCTCAGCGGGACCGGACGGGGCCGGGCCGTCAGGCATTATTACATAACCAAGCTGGAGTCTCCAAGAAACACCTAAGCTGGCCTGGGGTTCATCCTGGAACGCGGTTTCCAGCTATTTCCTATAGAGGGAGGTTTTGCTGAGCACAGGGTTTTCTGCATTTTCCATCCATTTGCTACGAAAGTCGAGCAGGAGACAAAATACAAAATCCTTCCCTGAGATCGCCAGACAGAAATCTCCCAATTTTCAAGCAGGAGGATGTTAAGCTTCACCCCATGGTCTCCAAAGGCCTGGTGCCTCTGAGGCACCAGGAGCCGTTCCCAAGGAGAAATCCGCTCCGTCAGGCGGCTCCTCCTGGGCCTGGCAGGGCGGGGGTGCTGAGTCCTGGGGCTGCAGCTGCTGCGCTCAGGCACATGGCTCTGGGTGGGGGGAGGGGGGAGCACAGGGACCAGCCAGGAGCATCGGGAGTTCTGCAGGACAAAGCCCTCCTCAGATGGTTTAAGTTGGCTTTGGGGAGGTTGATGCAAGGTCCCACTAAAATTTTAGTTGCACCCAAGAAAATCATCATTAAAATTAGCACCTATGTCTTAATGCCATGTCTCCAGAAAGCCTCACACAGGGAAGGACAGGTGTCTCTGATGCACCCCCATGGGGTGAGCACCAGCTTGGAGACCCCCTCCCTGGGGTGAAGGACGGGTCAAGAGAAGTCTGTCCTCACCCTGGCTGGTGTGGCGCGATTGTTTGGAGCATTCATCCCATACACGGAAGGGTGGAGGGTTCGATTCCCAGTCAAGGCACATGCCTAGGTTGCAGGATCCAATCCCCCGATCGGGACCTGTGTGGGAGGCAGCTGATTGACATTACTCTCTCCTCTTCCTCTCTCTCTCTCTAAAAGCAATAAAAAAAATGTTCTCAGGTGAGGATAAGAAAAAAAGAGCATTTTGAGACCTGGCTCACCACTTGATCAAATGAGTAAACAAATTACTTAATGTACCCCTGTGAGCCCTTTGCCTCTTCACCTAGTGATTCATTCATTCATCATTCATTCATTCTGTCTTTATTGAGTGCCTACTGTGTGCAGACACTATGCTAGGTGCCTGGGACACCTTGGGGCCCAAAGCAAGCCCTTGGTGGTGCTTACATTCATTAAGGATGGGGGAGGGACAAAATAAATGATTGACATAATCAATAAGAATATGGCAAAGTAGAGGATGACAAAGGAAAAAATGCAAAGGAGAAAGAAGACAGGCTGCCAAGGGCAGGGCTGAGGGGCGAGTTGCAGTATTAAATGTTTTGTATATTATAAAACATCTGGCATGATGGTTAAGCACATGGATTCCTGAGCCAGATCTGCATGCAAATCTTAGCATGTACTAGTTGTGTGACCTCAGGCAAGTTACTTAACCTCTCTGGGTCTCAATTTCCTCACCACATGATAATCACAGTAGCCACCACATGTGGGAATCATTGCAAGTATTAAAGTAAGTTCATACATGTAAAGTGCTTGGAACAGGGCTGGAACATAGAAGAAGATGTATTTTTAAAAAGATGTTACTTATACTTTTAGAGAGAGGGAGAAAGAGAGGGACAGAAACATCTATTAGAGAGAGAAACATCGATCAGTTGACTCTCTCATGTGCCCTGAGAGGGGTCCTGGCCCACAACTCAGGCATGTGCCCTGACCAGGAATCGAACTGGTGACCTTTTGGTTTGCGGGATGACGCCCAACCCGCTGAGCCACACCAGTCAGGGAGGAATGTGTCTGAGTATTGAAAATAAGCAGTGGGGAGCGTTGACTAAATGTCAGTGTTGTAGTAAGCCCAGAATCCCGAAACTCACATTATTTTTCTGGGCCCCTCGGGTTGCCCGTGTGGGGAAAAGTGGGCAAGGTGCCCCTCGGCCCCTTCAGCTCAAGATCCAGCTGGATTCACCTTTTTGGCCCGACCGTGTAGAGAGGGGACAAGCCCACCAGCTCTGGACCAAGCTGATCTGGGTCGGAGTCCTGTTTCCACACCAGCTGTGTGACCTTGGGCAGGTCACGCGACTCCTGCGAGAGCGTGTCACTTCCTCGTCTCCAGGATGGGGGTGACAATACCCACTGACCCAGGCACTGTTCTCACTGCTTCGCAAGCCCCACCCTATTTCACCCTTGTCACAACCCTGAGCGAGCTCTTCCGTCATCTCCTCGTACGAGTGAGGAAATGGAGGCTCACGCAGAAGAGACGCCTGCCCCGTGCAGCCACAGTTCCCGTGGCCCCTCTCTGCCTGATCCCGGGGCTCAGCCTGGCCCTGGACGGGCGCACAACACGCACACGCGAGGCCCAGGGTCTGACGCAGGGCACCCGCCTTGGCAGGGTGGAAGGGGTCGTTCAGGCCTGGGGCTCATTCTGCTCTTGTTTGTACTCCCTGAAATGATTTCTGCCCAGACGGCGGCAGGTATCGTGGGCCCCAAGTGGGCAGGTGGCCCCGTGTCACATCCTCCACCCACCCCCACAACCCAGTCTCTTTGCTACTGTGTGACATCAAAACAATTCGACATCCACAGCTGACCTAAGCCCAGCCCTCCAAGAGGGACCTGGCTACACCAGAAAGAAAAATAAAATAAAATTAAACACTTAACAGACTAGGTTGTTTGTTTGTTTTAAGGAAAACACCCAGAGGGACAAAAACGGCTGGGGGTGGGTGGGGGAGGTTATCTGGGGCCAACAGGGGAGTCACTCTCCAGAGAGAGTCCCCAGAGGACTATGTGGACGATCAGAAATAAACCTATCTGTGCTTATTCCAGCGTGCGGGTCTTTAAATAGAGCCCGGGGTGCGTGGCTGTGACCGTAGGACGAGGTGTCCCCTCTGCAGGCTGTTTCCGGGACGCGGCAGTTCTGGCTGCTTTGTTGCGTGTCTGCCTGCGCAGCCGCAGCCGGACGAGGCGTGGCTCCAAGGCTCGTGCTGCCTCGGCCACCTTCCTTAAACAAACTCCAGAAGCCACGGCAGCCTGGGAGTGAGGCTTGAGCAAGAGCGGATGGGGCCCAGGCGGTGGCACCAGGGACCTCCCAGGGCTCCCCGATGACAAACGCCCTCCTCCTGGGCCCACTGGAAGAATTCCACACCCAGCGTTAAAGCTTCCGCCCCTTGGTCTCTCAGTTCCCTGCCCTTGAGGGGCTAGCCTTGCTCCCTGGCCCCTCCTGCAGGGCAGAGTACAGGGGCCCTATGCAGAAAGTGGTGATGGCAGGCACCACTCTTTGTTCCGTCTGTCTGTCTGTCTGTCTGTCAGTCACCCACTAAGCTCCCGCTTGCTGGGTGTCAGGCCCTGGTCCCAGAGTCACCACCACAATGGCTAAATTGACCAGGCATTCCCCCGCATCCTTGGTCCCATACTAAGCACCGCCCCCCCAACACCTTCCCTCATTAGTCCTCACAGCCACTCTGAATGTCCTTAGTGCCTCTTCCTTTCGCCCGCCTCACAGGTAAGAGACTCCCAGGAGGCCAAGTTCCCGCAGTCAGTCAGGGGCAGCCAGGGACTCTCACCCAGGTGAGTTTGAAGATTTGGAAACCTGTGGTCTTTACCCAAATCCTCCCACCCTCCTGACGCATCCAACCCCACCCCTGCCCTCCAGGTGCTCAGCCCAGAGGGAAAGATAAGCGAGAGAACAGGCCCTCTGAGCAGAGCCGTCGGGGAAGGAGCACCTCACGGACCCCAAATAGAGCAAGTAGGTCACAAAGCGCTTAGCAGAGATGGTCTCTGAGTTCAGCCTTTTCTAAAAAGTAAAAGTCAGCCCTGGCCAGGTAGCTCAGTTGGTTGGAGCATCGTCCCAATACGCCAAGGTTGGGGGTTTGATCCCAGGTCAGGGCACATACGAGAATCAACCAATGAATGCATAAATCAGTGGAATGACAAATCTCTCTAAAAATAATCAATAAAGAAAAAGTAAAAATATATGAAAAGCAAAAGCCAGAAGGAGTCAGATCTGCTCCCGGACTAAACGTCGGCATGGGAGGAGGTGTGTGAGCGTGTGTATGTGAGTGTGTGTGTATGTGTGTGTAGATTCTGACTGTTGACCCAGGGAACCCTGAGACATGACCTCACCCTGGACACTGTGGGCCTTCAGCAGATACTGGGGCCTGGCCATTGGAATCTTCAGCCACTGGCCCTGATAATAAAACAGCCACACATACTTACTAAGAACCTATGGTAGTGACACGTGATACTTGGACGTCGGTACAGCCATGAGGGGCCTCACCATGATGCGACCTAGACAGGGTCAGTTTTTCAAATGGGGAAACTGAGGCTGGGGGACAGAAAGCAAGACGCCTGCCAATGTGCCCGTGCCTGACACAGCTGCAGGACAGAAAGACGCCCCGGGTAGGGCCAGCCCTTGAAGGGATCTACTGCAGCCACCCAGCCAGGCTGAAACCCCCCGCACCGGATGTCCCTCCACAGGAGCTGCCAGGCCCTTCGTCATGGAAGACAACGCATGATCTGCTAGAACACGCCTGCCTTCGGAGAGCTTCGCAGTGACTAACACGGTCTTCCTTAGTCTGAAAGCAACTGTCTCCAGGTGCTTGGACCCACAGCTCCCATTCCCTCACTCTCTTCTGGAGGCCGGCCCTCCAGAAATTCGGAAAACACAGTGGGGTCTTGGCCAGGAGGCCTCAGACACTGCTACCGGGCTGTCCCATGACTCCCGACCTGCCCCCAGCACGTCCCTGACGCCAGGCCAGTGCGTGTCTGACTCCAGCACTGGGGGGTGAGGGGGCAGCTCCCATGGCCCCGGAGCCTCTGCCTGGTGACCCAGCCCTAGGGGCATTTGCTCAGTTGGGTCTGTGGACTTGCCCCAGCCCCGTGTGGTCCTCCCCCCAGCCAACTTTGTGGTGACTTCTGCTCCCCCCTCTCGCCCTGTGCTGGTGAGAGAGGGTTAGGCGTGAGGCAGCAGCAAAATGCCCTACTGTTCACGCCTGCCGCCTGCCCATGACTCTCTCCCAGGACTCTCGGCCCCTGACTCACCGGGCCCGCCCTGGGTAAACCTCCCGTGCGGGGGCGGGGACCCAAAGCTCCGAGGCGCTGTCCCCTCGGAGCGTACATTTCCATGAGGCCCAGGTTCAGTTCCCAGAACCGCCACAGGGGAGGCCCCACCGTTTTCCCTGTCCCCCCTTGCTCAGGCCATTGTTGACATCCGAGTGAGCAAAGCAGGGGTCTGGGACAAGCGAGGCTGGAAAACAGAGCAGGGCAGTGTCCCCTCACTGGTTGTCACCTGGGACAAAGCCCAGTGTTGTCCACATACTTCTCCCCAGCAGTCCACATGGTACCTCGGGTTTCCCCCTAAGCTTGAGTTGTTGAATTAAATCCCCCCTCTCCACCCCGACCCCCACACTGGCCTGGCCCCAGGAATCGTCTCTGGCTGGGTTCAGGAGGCAGCAGGTAGGTAACACCCGGCCCCGGGCCCTGGCACCTTCTTTCCCTCCCCGCCAGCCCCGCGGTCAGACCGCAGTGGTGAAGGGAGGCCTCTGCCTCTGGAATCTTCCAGCGCTCCTGGCCCCTTGGCTGGGAGTATTTGTCTTGGCTGCCTTCACCTGGGCTTTTAAAAGCCGAGTTTCTCCCCAGCAGCTGGCCTCCTGCTCAGCCCACAGAGCGAGGCTTGTTTTCGGGGAGCCGCAGAGCCCTGAGCAGCCCACCCGGGCCCGAGCCCAGGCCCCTCTGGGGCCACAGAGAGCTGGGAGGCGGCGCTAGGGGGCCAGGGCGGGCAGGGCCAGGGAGGGCAGGGCCAGGGAGGGGCGGGCCAGGGCCCCACTGCCACCCAGCATGAGGGAAAACAGGGATCCCAAACCAGGTGGGGAGGGGGAGAAGGAGGACCCAGGCCATCTGCCCGGAGACCCGGGAAGGACTGTCCTGTGCCCCATACCTCCTCTGCACTGTGGATGTCACAATGTTTTGCTTGCTCCAAGGTAAGGAACTGAACTTCTGGAGGTACTTTCCAGTTTTGAAAAATCTATGACTTCATAGTGTTTTTTTAAGTGCCAGTAAAAGGTTATTTGTGTGCAAACAGAACATTGTGACAAGTGTGCCCGGGGCCGGGGTCAGGAGCTATTTTCTGCCTGGTGACTTGCAGATCAATGGTAAGGATCGAAAGGGTTCTGAATCCCAGCCAGACTTCCTCGGGGGGCCAGTGTCTGAATGGGGGGCCTTCATGGTTCCCCTTCCACGGCCCCTTCTGAGAACATAGGGCAGACAGTCCCTGTGAAGACCCCGCCGGGGCCTGGCGTTCTCCCCCTCTCCCTGCTCTGCGAAGGCCCCCTGGCCCGAGCTGCCCATGGCCAGCGAGCCCAGCTGAAAGGTCCTGGCCACTCGGTCTCCCATGCCATGGAGGAAGGGTAGCCCCTCACCTTCACCTTGGGATGCTCTCCTGCTCAGATTCCCATCTGGGCCTGCCGGTGCCCCTGCTCCGCCCCAGATCCCAGCTGAGTCACCGTTTTGCATCTCCCACTGCATCTGTGTGGGTCCCTGGTGCTTGCTGTGGCCTCTGGCTGAAAGTGCTGACACCCAAGGATGTCACAGTCTCAAGGGCTGCTGGCCCTGACTTGGCCCGGAGAGTCCTGGCTCCTCACCACTCCCCACTCCACATCCTACAGCCTCTTCATTCCATACGGTGCTCCTCCTCCTCTCGGTCGTCTCTAACAGACCTCTGTTCCCCTCCACCCGATCTACGGTCAGTTCTCATTATTCACGGCAGTCGTACTCTGTAATGTCACTGCCAAGGCTGAGTTAGCGGATGCTGAACCACTGCTGCGAGGGGAGATGCGGGGTCAGGTTCCTGCTGGCCTCTGGCCACTGCAGTTTCATCGACCAATCAGTGCACGACCTGCTTTACTTATGCCTACTTCTGTTTAAAGGCATTTGGCAGCTATTGTTGATTCATTAACACTGCACTCGGGGGTCAACAGCACTGACCAGTGCCCAAGGAAGCTTATCTAAGGCAGCTTGGGGGCAGGCCACACAGAGAAATCACCCTCAAAAAGCACGAATATGTAAAAGAAAATGGCACTTAAAAAGACCACGAAAAGAACACTATTTATATAGTACCAGGGCCGAAACGAGGAGGCAGAGTGTCACCTTGTTCCACCTCAGTGGGGACACGTGTGTTTGACAATCCAAAGTTGTCACTGCCCCACACACGCCTGTGAGGGACCATGCCACAGCTCGGACTTTAGATGATAAACGTTTTTAGCAAGGAGGCAAATTCACAATTATGTAACTCACGGATAAGGAGGATGGACTGCAGACCCCTCTCGCCCTCCCCCTCCCCCCTTCTTTTCTTCACCAAGCCCTTCTCGGCCACGTCCCACCTCTGGGCCATCCACGCCGCGCAGGGCCCTTCCTCACCTGTGCGCCCAGCGTGCTGAGCGACAAGTCCCTACCGGGCACTAAGCTGAGGGCTGACGGGCTCCAACCAGTGGACGGGATCCTGTCCTCAAGGAGCTTATTGCCCAGGTCACGGTTTCTGTCACCACAACCTGGCTCTGCCATTGTGGCGTCAAAGCCACCACAGACCATCAGTAGGTGGATGAACTGTGGCTTACAGAGCAAGTGGTGGACAGTCCGTCTCCTGTCTCCCGACCGCGGCTCTTCCCTGGGGCCGGCCGCCTCTCCACTCCCTGACTGCCACCCATTTGTGCCCAAATCCTCTGCTGCAAATCCTCCCCCGGGCGCAGGGGCCCTGTCAACCGGTTGGGGGGGGGGGTCTAGCCCAGCAGGAGGTCCCATCCATCAGCCGAATAAACAAATAACTTCCCAAACCAAAGTTCCATACGTATGACTGCATAGAACCCAACTTTTGACCCCAACACACTTTCAAAATATTTCAAGCCAACTCCATGACTATGTTTAAAAACTGACACTTCGGGAGCCTGCTGAGAAGCAGTCCCTAAAATCACAAGCACTGTTTCAAGGGTGAAGTTTCTACTGGTTCCCTGCCCCCACATCTTCCCCAGGGAAGGGTCTCAAAGGGCGCTGTGGGTATACAGTTGAGACCGTGAAAGGGGCTCTTCCTCCTTATTACTTTCTCCTTCGGAATCCTCCTCAGTCCTCCCTTTTCTCTCCCTCCTTTTCTCCCCCTTCTCCTCCCCAGGGAAAGCCTGGGAGCCAGGAGGCAGCTGCGGGATGCCTCGGGTCGAGGGTTTCTGGGAACCAAATGGCAGAAGAGCCTGATGCTAGGTTGTCCGGCCCAGCTCTGCCTCGCCCCTGGCACACGTCCCCGAGGGCATCGCATTCCCGTGCATCTTGCCAAGGACCTCCTGGGGTCCTCTCTCCTGGGGTCTCAGCACAGCTGTAGGCGGCTGGATTCAGACCCGGGCAAGGACAAGGACTCCCAACCCTTAGCCACACAAAGCTATCACTCCCCTGGGATCTGCCCCAATCCTGGAGCCCCACCGCTCTGACCCCATGAATGTACGTGTGCATACACACAGGCACATACGAACAGAGCTGCATTGTCTGCGAGGTGGAAAAAGAATCTCATGTTGTTTAAGGGTTTCTTCTCAGCAGGTCACTTTTATCTGTAAGGTCTCCACCCAGCAGGGAAAGAGTGAGAAAATCTGGGATGTGAATTCTGGGGCTCAGGGGGCGGGGAGAGGACCTGTGGGTTGGCGTGAAGGTGAGTCACCTCTCGCACTTGCTCATGAACCTTCAACAGGTCCATACAACATGCAGCCTCACACCACCCTTCAAGGCTGGGCTCAGTGAGGGGAGCCCAAAGGGAATGGGCCCAACACCACAGAGGGGACAGAACCCCTAAACGGTAGAGAAGATGGGAGGGGGACACAATGGCAGGAGCTCGAGGTGAGGGCCCTCTGCATCTGCACCTCTGGAGGAAGCGCCCATGTGAAGGCAGCCTCAGCGGCCAGAGCAGCTGGGGTGGACCCATGAGGATGCCGAGGGCTCCAGACCCTGCTGAGCCAGACGGCCAGGAGTGCTGGGTGCAGACACGGCTGGGTGTGACCTGGGCTTATCCAGGCTCCAAATTCTTCACTGTTCCCTGGGCTCGCGCTGGCGCCCCCCACCCAACAGGCTAGTTGGGAGAATTAATCAGCCGAGGCTTTGCATAGTACTTGGCATGTAGGAAGACCGCAAAACCTCAGCATCCCTGATGACAGCGACGATGAGGATGACGATGCGGTTCCTTGGGCTCCTGGGAATACAGGTGTGCATTACTAAGCTTTCACTTCTGCGGACCCTTCCTGGTCAGTTTCCTGTCTTGTCTACAAAATGGGATGGGTCAGCCAAACGAACCCGTAAGGTTGCTGCTAGAGCTAAGATTTAGGACTGACTCCAGGAGTTTACAGATTCTGGGATTCGACAGAGTGCCTTGCCTGATATGGTCTGGCAAGGTTCGGAGGCCCTGAGGCTGCTCGGTGGAGGAATGGGAAGGTCTCAGCTAAGATGAAACCAGGTAACGTTACTCTGGACTTTTTAACAGCCTCTTTCTTGGTGTCTCATCTCCTCTCTTGACCTTCACAGTCAAGCGTAAAAACAGTGCCCACTCACCAGCCTGCCCAGTCAGTGCCTCCCAGGAGGTGGGCGACCCACTGGTCTGACTCTCACCAGTATGCACCGGTTTTGCCTCATACAAATGGAACCAAACGGTACGTATCCCATTGCCTCTATCGTCCTGCAAAACGTTTTCGAGATTCATTCATTCTTTTCATTGCTGAGTAGCAGTCCATTGTCTAGATGTACCAAATCTGTTTATCCACGGATATTTGGGTGGTTTCCAGTTGGGGGCGATCATGAATACAGTTGCTATGATTTACAATAAAAGCCCAACTGATAATCAATGGGAGACAATGGTCTTGCAGTCAATGGTACTAACACAATTATCCCACAATTGTGGGATTTGGAAAAAAATTAGCCTTTACCCCTAACTTATACTTCACACAAATATTGATGCCAGGCGGCTCATAGGCCTGAGGTAGGAAGGTAAAGCAGTCCACAAGAGAACATAGGAGACTATTTTCACGACCTTAGGAAGGGCAAGAATATCTCAAGCAGGTCGCAAAGGGCATTAACCATGAAAGAAGAAAAGTGGACTTCCCTAAAATTAACAATGTGTTCATCAAAAGACATCATTAAGACAATGAATAGACAAGCCAAAGATGGGGAGATGTTTGCAGTATTTACATCTGACCGAGCAGTCTTTTTCGGAATGCTTATTTTTTAAACTCTACAAGTCAATTACAAGGAGAGAAAAAAACTCAGTTTAAAAAATAGGCAAAATATTCGAAGGTTTGAAGGGAGATGGAGAAACATTGATGCGAGAGAGAAACCAACAAGTTGCCTCGTGTAGGTGCCCAGACTGGGGATCACGCCCAGAATGGGGTCACACCCAGAATGGGGTCGCACCTGAAGCAGCGAACAAATCTGTAACCAAGGTATGTGCTCCGACCCAAAATCGAACCTGCAACTACCCCCCTGGCTATGGGTTGGCGCTCCAACCGACTGAGCCACACTGGCCGGGCCTCCAACGAGACTCTTGAACACTGGGATCAAGTTTCACCCCAACCCACCCACCCTGGAGCTGGTTTTCATCCCGGAAAGCTGGCCCTCCAGCCCCACTGCTGCCCACCCACCCTGCCCAGCTCGTCCCCTCCCACGGACGCAGTCAGGGCAGGACGGGGCGGGGTGGGGAGCTCTGCAGTTTCCCCGGACCGAAAGCACCGCGTCCACCCATGCCGGTTGTGCACGCCCACAGGACATCTTTTCCGAAAGCAGAAACAGCCTCATTGGAACACGGAGCGGAAGAGGTGTTTGCCGAGGAGACGCGCATGCGCACCCGAGGCAGGCACGGCAGTTTCAGAGCCCGCAGGGAAAGGCCACACACGGCGCCTGGCCCTCAGTGGTGACCTGGATCTCATGCAGGACACTGGGGTAAACCTCCCGCCTTAACACACACGCTTGAGTAAACTCTACCTTCTGGCCATAGGGGGAGAAACGGATAAATCTGTCGTTTTTAGTAAGAGGAACTATTGAAAAATAGTGAGGAAAAAAATAGAAATAAATAGAATTTTTTTCCCTGTTTTAAAAGTAAATAGTGCACAGGAAGCCACAAGTCTATTTAAAAAGCCCTTATGGAAAGTCCCGGAAAGATGTGAGCGAGGACTCCAAAGAGGAGGCTGCTAAAAATCGAACTTGTGTGGCCGGGCGGGGGAAAGTGCAGGTCGTCGTGGCTGGAAAAGGTGTCTTTTCAAAAAACGGGAAGTGGGTCTGAGCAAAGTGCAGGAACCCGGAAGGCCCCAGCCGCCCCGGCCCACCTGCACCTCTCTCTCACCGATCAGCCCGAGCTCCCTGTCCCTCCTTCTCTGTGTGCTCTGAAATGAGAGTGCCTCTCTGTTCTATTGGGAGCAATGAATTCTCCCATCCACAAGCCTCTCTTTAGTGGACCAGCTTGGTAAGGTTTCTAGGCCACAACATGAATCAAGGAACTTAGATGAGCTATTTCAAGTCGGAGATGAAGTCCTGGAGATCTCAGTTTGGGGCGCGGGATGATCCAGCCGGATGGGGGGACCTCGATGGACAGTTACAGGGGAGTGCGTTAAACACTCCGACCAAGGAAGTACGGGGGGTTTGGGGGCCTGAGGAAGGAGGGCGCATCAGGGAGGGCTTCTGGAGACCCAGCGCCTGAGCTGGGTTTCGAACCAGAAGAAGAGAAGGGCATTTTAGCAGGGGAAGCCCTGAAGGCAAAGGCAGAGAGGTAAGAGTTCAACAGATGGCGGGAGGCCTGGGGCACACGTGTAGGCATCAGACAAGATGCGGAGCCTTGTCTGCCTCCGCTTCCGTTCCCCAGTGATGGAGGTGTCACTACATCAGGGCACAGAGGGACTTACACTGAAACCAGGTTTACATGTTTGTCTTGTTTATTCTCAAGGGAATTGAGAAGCAGAGAGGAGGTGGAGAAGGTTCGACACTGCAGAAGCAGGGAGAACGCCCAACACACTCAGAAAGGGATGCCTGGGGAGAAATACGGACAGCAGCACTCTCCCCAGGAAACATCTGGAACTAATCCGCCCTGGAGACGGTGGGCAAGCAAACACAAGTCCGTTCCAGGAGGGGTTTGACCATTTCAGGGATAGGGGAGTCGCGGAGCTTCTTAAGGGAAGCTGGGGATGTCTGGGACTTCTGCCTGACCACTTGAGGTTGGAGGGCTGGGACGCCAGCACGCTTTCCCAGCAGGCCCCGCAGACACAGCAGACCAAGGGTCGGGCCGGACTGACCACGCATCCCACCCGCCTGGCGCTGCTCCTGCTCCCTGCATCCCTGGCCTCCAGCCCGGGTGACCCTGGTTCTGACGAGGATCCAGACGCAGGACTCAGAGCAGACGCCTCAGAGCCTGTGGCCCCACCCACGAAGGGCTGTGAATGCCCCCTGTTCGTGGCCTTGGAGCAACACCCAAGGTGACTCTTCAGACAGGTCTCCCGATCTCAACAGGAAGAGGTTCATTTTGACAAGGATACCACACAGGAGTGTGGGCCAGATGTGAAGTTTCTCTGTTTGGTGTCGGGAACAGGGATGTAGAAAGCGCTGAGAAAAAATCTGATAATAATAAGGAGGAGGAGCTGACGAGAGAGGACACAGAGATGAAAGTGATATCGGTACAAGTAGCAGAAGTGGCCATGACGGTGGTGCTGACAACTGAGATTAAGCCACAGGAGTAAAGATGGAGGAGACGGAAGTGGAGGCGATGATGATGGAGGTGGAGGTGGTGGCCATGGTAGTGAAGGGCATGGAGCACCGGTGGGGGAGGCGATGAAGGAGATGATGGCAGTGGAGGTGAAATCACAGGTGACAGCAACTGTGTCAGAGGAAGTGAGAGCAAAGGGCAGGGGGCACCACTGTGGGGAGGCGATGCTGGTCGTGACAGTGATGGTAGAGGTGATGTAGGAAGATGAAACTGCCAAAGGTAAAGGTGAAGATGATGGAGCGGGTGGTGTTGGTAAAGACAGAGGAAGAGTTGATGGTGGAGGGGATAAAGGAGATGCGGGCACTGGAGGGGGGATGGGGGCGAATGGTGGCGGCAGAGGTAATTAATAAAGAAAGAAGTTCATTGTGAGCTAGCCCAGTCAGAGAGCGATGCCTGGAATGGGGAGGGCTTGCACCAGGGTTTACAGACTGGGAGAAAGTAGACAGAGGGGATACAGCGGGACATTCCAAGCTGCAGAAATGTTCGCGAGAATTTCAGGGGCAGAATAAGTAGGTTGTATCTGACATCGACTTGGTAATTTGCAAGGAATCATGGGAGCACTTCTACCATGAAGACTGGCAAATGTTACAAGTTGGCTTTTCCATTCCTGGAGACCCAGCTGTTGACCATTTAACTACACACCACCGATTGCTTTGCTACCCAGGAACCCTACCATGAGAAGAAGCAATGATACTCCCCAGACTAGGTCTGGGGCACAAAGCACGCCCCTGCATTATAGTGTCATCGCTGGGGTCTTTTGATCATTTTGAACACCCAATGGGCCACGTTTGTTGCGAGGAAGTCTCTTCAATCTGGCCCTTGCGTTCTCTTGTCATGACTTCCACTCATCTTTGAGCACCCCCTTGCTTTAGGACACAAAAGATGCTCTTTGTACTTTGCCCACCCAGTGCTGGCCTTAGTGATTAGCAACCAAGATCTGGGCACTGGATGTGTGCATTGCCTCTGGGGTGTCACTGCCTGGAGTGCTTGTCAGAGGACAGACAGGAAACCAGTTTTTTAAGCCATGCATCTATATTACAACTTTTAATGCAAATTTAATACTGCAAGCTTTATTTCTTTTTTTTTAATCCTCACCTGAGGATATGTTTTTTAGTAATTTTAGAGAAAGAGGAAGGAGTTGGGGGAGGGGAGAGGGAGGGAGAGGCAGAGAGAGAGAGAGAGAGAGAGAGAAACATCAATTGGTTGTCTCCTGCATGTGCCCAGACTGGGGAGCGAACCTGCGACCCAGGTATGTGCCGTGACCGGGAATCAAACTCACAACCCATCAGGTACAGGGTGACGCTCCAACCCACGGAGCCATGCTGGCCAGAGCGCTTTTTTTTGTTTGTTTTAAATAAACTCTCTGCTCATGTCTTTTACCCATTTTCCTATTAGGTTTTTTGCTGTTTTTCTTCTTGGTTTCAAAGAGCTCTTTATATGTCAACCCTTCACCTGTGAGACTGACCACAAAAATGTGCCCCCAGCGTGTCATCTGCCTTTCGACTTTGTTTACGCGGGGATTCTGATCGGGTTTGTTCTTTGGGGAAGGGAAGGCAGTGAGAGGCAAAAAGCCGTCAGCACTTCCTCATCCGTGTCCTCAGGATCTCAGGCCACTTCTGTCCCTCCCCAGGCCAAGAAAACAGCCCGAATTCGATGTGTAAACGTCCAGGAGCTCATGAGAGTCATGAGGTCAGGTCCCCCGACAGGCCGGGTCTATGCAGAGGCTGTGACATTGCCTCCTGAGCTCAGCAGGACGTGGCATTTGGGCTCCAGGGAGCAGAGCTGTTCCACGCCCCACCCAGAATGAGGCACCAGGGATGCCAGTCCCGAGAGGGGAGGGGCAGGACCTGAGTCAGTCTTCCTGAGCAGGACCCTTGCTGACTCACCCGGGCTGCGGGGTGTCCCTGAACCTGAGAGAACAGAAAAACACCAGAGAACCCAGTTCTAGGACTCGGGCGCAGGCAGCTCTCCCAGCTGCCTCTCTCCGTGTGCGAAATACGAAAACTCATGCTGTAACTGATGACCGGTTCATGTCTACTGGCACTTACACAGTTCACCGGTTGAACTCTATGAAATTTCCATTTTTGTGAACCAAAAAGGGCTGAGCATCGGCGATTTCATATGGTTCAATCCCAAATGGGCCAGAAATGTTCAAAGGGCTTTTCTGTGTCAACTCGTTCGATTCTCACAACTTTATGAAGCAGATACTCATCTGAGGAAACTGAGGCTCAGAGAGGGAAGACTCACTGTCAGCACCTGCCCCCTGTCTTCTAATCTGAGGCACGTCCAGTAGGCCAGAGCTATTCACTGTCAGAAATTAACGAGAGCCGGGGAATGCACACCCCCAGGAACAACCCTCACTAAACAGGGGGCTCGTCCTCCAGCCTGCTGTCCTGGGTAGTAGAGACACTGATGAACTGACGCATGTCCCCTATGGTTTCTCAGAGGGATCCCAGCAGGATGGAGCCTCAGTCACCCAATCTGTAACCTGCCCAGTAATGTACCCATTGTGGACTTTCCTCTCTTCCCCATGGCCTCGCTAGGATGACCTATCAAATAAACCATCTGCATGCAAGGATTTTTCTCGTCTCTTGCTGCTTTGCGGGGAACTGAGAAGTCACTTGGTTTCCAGTTCTGCCCCTACTTCATTGCATGGCCCTCCCTCTGGGCCTCAGTTTCCCTGCTGGATAAGGGGGCTACCCCCTGTGCACAGCACACAGCGAAGAGCTGTGAGACAATGACTTCACCGAAGCAATGCCTGTGAGCACATCCCGTGCAGCCCAGGAGTCAGCATCAGGAGGTGGCCGGAGTAGACACAGCAAAGCGATGCCATGAGACGCGGCGAGCAAACATGGGCAAGTAGAAGAGCAGAAATTAAAATCACAGGCACTTCCCCTTCTCCTTCAGTCCTTCCTGCAGGACACTGAATGTGGCAGTCCCTCTGGTTCTTGTGCCAACTTCAAGCAGGGCCGCATGTCTTCTGCCTTCTGCCATGGCACTGCGATGCTTTGAGTCCCACCAGCCCCTGCTGTGAGTGGTGTTCTCCCGAGTGGTCCTTGAATTAGAGAAAGGAGGATCCATACTGAGGGGCTGCTCTGTGAAATGCTTTATGAAACGGGCCTTCTTAGTGCTCAGAAAAACACCACCACGCTGGTATTCATAGCTCCGCTTGAGAGATGAGGACACCGGTGCCAAGTGGCCAGTGTCTAAGGTCACTCAGCACGAAGCCAGGCAGCCGGGCTGCAAACCTGAGTCCGCCTGCACTCCCCACGCCTGTACTCCCCCGACGTTCCACAGGCTCACTCTCAGGGAGGCCAGCTCTGTGTCCAAGGACACTGCCGGGGCTCCCAAATCCTCTCTAGGGACAGTCCCCAGGGCCAAGCAAACTGGACTCACTAAAATTTGGTTGAAACTTATCAGGTAGCTGTTTGTCTTCTTCCTGGAGGCAGCACGGTGCAGAGGTTCAACAGGCAGACCCGAGAACCACACCAACTAGATCTGTGGCTGCTTCCCTGCTGTGTGGTCTTGGACAAGTCACTTTAACTCTCTGTGCCCCAGCTTCCTCATAGGGAAACTGTGGGCAAGGGGCTCCTATTGTATCTCCCTGGAAAAGCTGTGACGATAAGGCAAGAGTATTAATCCGTTTGAAGTGCGCAGCACCCAGTCTAGTACCTAAAGAGCACTCAGTCCATACTGGCCATGGCTGTCCTTTCCAGGAAGGCCCTGGCTGAGTCCCGTCTCTGTGGTTGGGGCCCCTGGCTCTCTGCTCCCTCAGCTTTCTCAGGCTGCCTATCATGTCACTTAACCCCTGGGAAGCGTCACTGCCTGCCACCTTATACCAGGCACCAGCTGTGCTCTCCAGCGGCTGGGTCATTCCCAGACCAGGTGGGCCGGCGGGGTGGGGGTTTCTTAGAAGGACGACCCACTGGTCACCACCTGGCCAACCTGCTGATCACCCCTAGCAAACTGTAAACACTTTTGGTATATCCTCCTCTCCAAACTACAAGAACAGTCAGTGCCTGGCTCACAGTCAGCAGTAGATGAATGAGCTCCAAATGACTATTAGTTATTTATAACTTTAAAACATCCACCATCCCCACTGGGAACATTCAGGATAGCTTGGAGAAGGAGCTGGTCATAGTCCCTCAAACAGTGGCAGCCTCATGGGCTCTGCGAGTGTCCAGTCCCCCCAGGGAGCAAACTCATTTGCATGGATAAATTCTGATGTGTGGTTTTTCAAGTCAGTGCTTCATTGTGTCCCTCACAGTGCCGTGCACACAGTAGGAGCTCAATACATAGGTGTTTATTTATTCAAGTGCTCCAGAGCCCCTGAGTTCGCAAACAGAAACCAGAGTCGGAGCCTCCTCCCTTGCAGGCCAGGCCTTGGTCCATCTGGGCAGACAGATGACCATTCACTGGCCTGCTTCCTCTGGGAATACTGTCCCGGCTCCAAGAAGGGTTGCTGAAAGGGGGCCATTCTCTCATCTCAGAAGGGTTTCAGACACTTCATAGTGAGGATTTTTTTTTTCTCAACTGCCTCACTTGACCTTGGGGCCTAACGGGTAGTGGGCAAAGCCCAGGAAAGGCCTGCAACCAGCGGCCTTCCACCAGCCCAAGCCTCGCTCCGCTCCTCTGGACGCCCCATGCGGTGCTCTCCGGGGCCCTCCGGGGCCTAGGGAGAGACCGGAAGGACCACGTTTCCTTCCTTCCCGCTGGACTGGGTGCTCGTCTCCACCAAACGCTGAGAGGCTCTTTCCTGTGGCCACAGCCCCTGGGCCACCACCCTTTCCCTTTCCCCGTCTCCCTCCGCCATGGCAGGGGGTCAAGGCATTTGGTTTTCTTAAATAGTTACAAAAGGACTGACCGGCCGGTGTGAGGGTTCCAGAGAGCCTGGGTAGTCACGGCTCATCCCCCGCCTCAGCACCATGGCTCCATCTCTGAAGACTGGCGTGCTTGGGGACAGAAGGTGCCGCTGGTCCGTGCCCCGGACGCTGGCGGTTCAGGGAGTCAGCTGGGAGACGGCGGGGCGCGGTGGAGCCAGGCGGGAGTGTCTGGCGTAGGAGCGTGTGTTCGAGGGGGAAAGAAAAAGATCCAACAGGACCCACTTGGGGGTCCCCTGAGAGATCGGGTCAACCAGTCTCATCTTTTGCTTTCAGTATCTCACCCCAAACTTCTAGCATCTTCATAAGGTCATTTACTAAAGACCACTCAGGCAGGACACAGCACCATGGTCCCACCAAATGTCACAGAGAAGACTTTCGGTGCTGAGTGAGGATCGAGAGGCCTGTGTTCAAATTCCCATTTCCCAGGTGGCCTGGTCCAAGTCAGGTGCTGTTCCGAGTCAGTTCCCTCATCTGCTAAGAGGCAGGTGCTAATACGTCCTACGTTGTAGTGTTGGACGAGGACAGCTCGGGACTTTGCACAAACTGAGCACTAAGCAAGTGTCGGCTACCATGATTACCAAGTGCAAACACACAGGCTGCGACAAGTTGTCCTATTTGGCTGGAGCTAGGGGGCAGCTGTGAAACAACACGGGAGATGGGACTGAAGACAGATGGGAAGTCATGCTACCGCTGCGGCGTGTGGGAAGTTTATACTTGATTCCTGGTCCTGGGGAGCCATCCGAGCTGTGCGCAGGGGAGAGAAGTAAACAGAGCTCGTAGCGGGGAACAAGGTGGCAACGGAGAGTTTACAGACAGAGGAGGGCTCAGCCTGTGGTCTCGCCAGCTACTGCCCTCGTGTTCAGACCGTGCCAGCCCCACGCCCCCTAAACCCCCACCCCCAGCCTCCTCCGAGAACAGGGTCGGCCTTGCCGACGAGGAGCACGCTTTCTACTTACTGCACGTGAATGTGAACTCTCGCCTGAATTTGCTGAGTAAAAATAACAGGACTCTGAGAAAGAGCAGGTCTGCACTTATTTCTAACCAGGCCCTGGTATGATTTAATGCTCATCCCATAGGAGTGTCCAGTTCCCTCCCACATGTGTCTTCTCGCTTCCCTGGGATCTCATCTGTCCTTTCCCCTTCCTTCCTTCCTTCCTTCCTTCCTTCCTTCCTTCCTTCCTTCCTTCCTTCCTTCCTTCCTTCCTCCCTCCCTCCCTTCCTTCCTTCCTTCCTTCCCCCCTCCCTCTGTGTGCTCTTTCCCAATCTCCGACAAGGGAGTCCTAGGCGACTAAGGAACGACATGGGGCCGGCACTCTCTCCAGCACCGGTTACGCTGCACGGGGAGGTAGGGAATGCTCAGTCCCGCAGGGAGTCACCTGCGAAACCTGGCGGCAGCGAGGGAGCAGACACTGGAGTTGGGCCATGGGCACCCCGAGGGCAAAGACTGGATCTGTGTTGTTCTGTGATGAACTCCCAGAACTTGGAACGGTGCCCGGCACACAGCAGGTGCTCCACACATGGATGCTAAGCTCGGAAAATGGGCTGTTCTTCGTGGCGTATGATGGTCGGTGGGTAATGAGCGTGTGTTTATGCGAGGGAAAGGCAGGTGGCAAGGGTGTGTAGGCAGATCCACCTGGGGGATGAATCTGGCCAAAACATGCTCACAGAGGGACCGGTACTCGCGGCCACCTCTGCCCCAGCACCCACATCTGTGCTCACTGCGGAGGTAATGAGTGACAAGGGCACTTTCACTGCCTCCCTCTGCCTCCATAGGTGGCAGGTGCCCATGACCCACAACTTGAGAAACCCAGGGGCTAGGAGCCAAACAGTCAGCGCCTGGGCCTGGCCTTCCTTCCATGGCAGCCCAGGGCGCATATCCCCCCGGACCAGGAGTGCGCGACAGACTGCACGTCCATTCCCGGCGTGGTCCCAGGACTCAGCTGCTCCACACGCACGCGGGCCAACGAGGACCCCGGGAGGTCCGGGCCCAGAGCACGCATCCTGCGGCCCCCAAACAAGGGCGGGCTTTGTGCAGCAAACGGGAGGCAGGGCGGCGAGCCCCGGCGCCCCTCCCGGCAGGTCCCCGCCGCGGCCCACGGATTCCTGCGGCCACAGGGTCCTGGCAGCTCGGGCGGGCTTGCAGCCTCCGCCTCTGCCCCTCGACCTACCCAGAGAAAAGCTCGGGAGGAGAGAGAAGCGCCCAGACCTCCGAGGGATGCGAATCATCCATCGAGTCAACAGATCTCAGCGATCTGAGCGCAAGTTTGCTTTTCAGGGCAGCGCGCAAAGGCGGGCGGAGCCCCTGGGCTGCTCCGCAGAGAAGGGGCCGAATGCAGTCCCACTACGGGCGGCGGGGGGCGCTGGGGCTTCCTTCCTCCGGGCACCAGCGCCCAGCCTCCCCAACGCCCTCCGGAGTCAGGGCGTGTGCACGCCTGAGAGCTCAAACAGAGAAACCAGCGCTCGAGATACACACCCGTGGGTAGTAACACAGCGCAATGTTTGCTTGGTGGCCCAATGAAATCGTAAGAGCCAGCATGCCCAAATGCTGACGATGTGGAGGGAAAGTTCGAAAAGCTTGATGGAAAAAGCAGAACGAGGTGGGGGGCGGGGTTTAAAACGCGTAGGAAAAGCCAGATAAAGAGCAAGCACACAGTAAAATGGCAAAAAATAATACCTTCATTAGTAATCACTACAAATGGTACACGTGGAAACTCCACATTTCGGGTTGCCAGATTTGGTTTAAAAAATATGGGCACAAATCAGAAAGTGGTAGAGTTACAAGGAGAAATTTATAAATCCACTGACATAGGAATAATATTTACAAGAGGAACAGTCAAAACATGAAACACACAGGTTGAAAATAAGACTGAAAAAGACGTCTGAAGAAATGCTAACGTCTTCCCCCCAAAAGCTGGATGGCTATAATAAAAAAGCATTATGGAGAATATCAATAATTACACAAATATTATAAAAGGAGTCATTCACCAGGAAGCTATAACAATTATAATAACGTAAGTTTAGCATCCAAATTTATAAAACAAAAAGTGATACAATGACAAGGAGAAGTTTACAAATCCTCAGTCATAATGGAAGATTTTTATCACACTTCTCTCAGTAACTGCTGTACTGAGCAGACAAGAAAACCAGGGAGGGCAGAATATCTGAATAACACAGCTAAGTTTGATGGACGGCCGTATGTAGAACCAAGTACCCAGCAGTTAGAAATACTTTCCGAGAACACATAACACATCTGCAAAAATGTATTATTTACTAAGCACGAAGAAAATCATAATGTGAACGAGAACCCATATTATAAAACACCATACGCTCTGAATGCAACTAAGATCAAAATCTTTAATGAAAGCCTGTAAATTTAAAACAAACTTCTAGATAACTCCCAGGGTACGGGGAGTTCATTTCTAATTGGAAATTAGAAATTACTTAGAACTGAATGACCTCAAAAATACTATGTACCAAAATCTATGGGATAGCTTTCTCCCTCCCTCCTGACCCATCCGTACTGTCCACTGGGTGGACAGAGCAGGGTAACTGATGGCCGCCCACTGAGAGGGACGGCCCGGAGCAGGAGTTGCAGCCCAAGAGGAGTAAGGAGCATGTCCGTGTCGGGGGGTCCGCTTGGTGTGGGCGTCAGAGCTGGAGCTGGGAGGGGAGGGCGTGTGTTCGAGAAGGCAGCAGGGGGTGGGGTACTGACGCCCACGCCTGGTGAGGACGGCCTGCACCAGCCTGGGGGGCGGACGTCCAAAGAGAGGTGCCAGAGTCCAGCTGAGAGAGAAGGGCACCCACAGACCTCACACCAGTGCCCCCAATCCAAGCCAACACCACGTGTTCACTCTGGTCATCGCCCTCTCCACAGGGGTAACCCCCTTCTCCAACAGACAGAAATCCGGCTCCGGCCTCCTTTCTGGAGCAACGCACCCCACCCACCCCCTGGAAACCCGGCCCCGCCACTGCTGCCGCCTCTCCCTCAGAGCAGGCAGACGCCCGTCCCGCCCCGTTGGTCTCTGACATTTTTCTGCACTTTGCTTGAAACTTCCTTTGGTACTTTATTTGAAAAAAAAAAAAACCTCACATTTTTTTGGTACTTCACGTGAAACTTTTCTATACATTGCAGATTATGTTAAAAAATTTCATTAAAAAACCTTACATAACTCTAGCCACGTGCCTTAGTGCGTGGTATGTCATCCTGTACACCAAAAGGTCTTGGGTTCAATTCCCCGTCAGGGCCCATACCTAGGTTTCGGGTTCAATTCCCGGCCAGGGTGCCTATAAGAGGCAACCAATCGATCAGTTTCTCACATCAATGTTTCTCTCTCTCCCTTCCTCTCTCTAAAATCAATAACAAAAATATCCTCAAGTGAGGATTAACAAAATAAGAATAAAGACAAAAACCTTACGGAATGCAGCCACAGAGCCACGAAGGGACATTTTACAGCTTTAACTGTTTATAGTAGAAAAGAAGATGGCAAATTAACCGGTGAAGTACCTAAGGCATTTGAGAAAGACAAACAGAGGAAACCAGAGAAGGGACATAATAAAGATAAGTGACGGCAAAGTCACGAGGTCACACCTGCGCTGCTGCGGTTGTGCAGACAGTGTGACCAGAGGCAGCCAGTGCGGAAAACAACTTTCCTAACCCCGTGAAGTTGAAGCTGTGTCCAGCATGACTCAACGATTCCACACCCAGAGCTTCTTCCAATGCCCCTGAGAAACAGCACAAGAACGCTCTTTGCAGCGCTGTTCGTAAGAGACAAAAAAGTGAAAACAAATGGAACGTCCATTGATAGAATGAACCACGAACCGCGACCTAGTCACACAATGCAACACTGTGGGTCAGTGAAAGTGAATGGACCACAACCGCACCCCTCACCACCGGTGAATTTCAAAACCAGAGTGATAAGCGACAATACCGAGCGACAGAAGAATTCACATGCTGAAACTACGTCACTAGTAAAACTCGGGGATAACATACTTATGCCCTTGGGGCTGGGAAGAATGTCTTAAATAAAATGACACATGCAAACCATAGTGGGAATGATGGATAAAACTCATACTGAAATTAAAACTCCCTGCATGACAAGACACCATAAACAAGAGAAAGACGAGCTACGAGCTGGGGGAAGATATTCTTGACAGATTTAACTGACTATGGACTGGTCCCTAGAACCTGTAAGAGAACTATCCAATGTCGGCAAATGTCAAACTCAAGAGTAAAAAGTGGGCAAAGCTTACAGAGATCCAATTTGAAGAAAAGGAAGGTGGAATGACTAATGACCTGGAGCAGATGCTCCAGGGCTCTGGAGAGGGCGGGGCACTGATTAAAACTCCGGTGCGGACCCCTCAGCTCCTGCCCCAGGTGCTCGACATCAAGCCGGCCCCCCTGCGGCTGCCCCTGCCCCATGGGCTGCTGACCACACCCCAGCACCCTCGACGGCCCCTCCAGGGTGCCAGAGCTCACCGGTCCCCGCCCAACGATGCACTCCGTTAGAGCTGGTTAGGTCCCCAGGAGTTAGGCACAGCCCCTGCTTCCCCAAGCCACATGGACACTTCCAGGGGCGCTGGGCTTGGGTGGGTTCAAGTCACAGCTAATTACACTGACTGAGAAACTACGAGCCCCCTTCAACACACAACCCCGTCACTGAATCAGTCTCACCGGGACGGCTCGTCCCTTCTCTGTGATGGAGTCTCTTCCAGGTTCTCAAATACTCATCTGCCTCACAGCGAAGTGTCTGCCAGCTTCTCCACTCCATTCCTGCGTGTCTGAGCCCCCAAGTGCGGATGAGGTTTGGATCATTCCCAACGCTTACCCAGACACTGTCACTATCGACGGATGCCAAACATAATTCATGGCTCAATTGTGTTTTTCTGAGACAGGGAAAACTGGCCCATTTTTTTTTTTTCAAGGTAGAAAGTGAAAAGGAAGGACTTTGGAGTCACCGAGGTGTGACGGCATCTCTGGCATGTCACCCCACGTGAGGGGACTAACTCTTTACTTCGGGCCGGGCGAGGTGTACCTGAAGCAAGCCTGACACGCCTGCACTCCCAAGGTCTAATTTCACAGCCCCAAGCTCTAAAGAGACAATCAAAATGCAATGTGCAGATCACAGTGTCATGAAGAAGCAGGTACAGGCTGCAGCTTAGCGGAGGGTGTCCCTCCGGAGTGCCAAAGCAGTGGGCCTGCCGGCGAGGCACACAACAACAAGGGGCCTCTAGTAAGAAATTCAGGCACAGAACCTCAAAAAAACACGCTTCCTTCTCCATGGCTATAAACAAAGCCAGGCCACGGACTGGTGACTGTCAGCTTCCGAGACACAAGTACACGACCGCTACCCACCCTCGGTGAGAAGGTCCCCTGCAAGGTCCCTGATCTGGTGACAGAGAACACTGCCTAACCTCTCCAGAGGACAGAAAGGTCAAGCCTGACAACCCCAGGCGGGGTACCCCAGCACCCAGCGGGAGAATGGCCAGCCACTGCTGAACAAAGATGCGGGTTCTTCATTTACCGAAATATTTATTAAAAGCCTCATTGGAATGTGGTGTCTGACTTACTCGCTTTATTTTCTGACTTGGAATGACATTTCTGTATTTTCACACGAGGGTTACATTTAGAATCTCACCAGCCTCAGAAAATAACTTTTTGTGAATCTAAAAATGCCCCAGCTTGATGTTTCAATGAGACTGGAAGCAACATTTCTCTAAATGGTTTCTTTAAAAGCAGACATAAATCAGCCCTACTTCACATTGGCTACAGAAATACCGATGCAACTCCCGAATGAAAAGTTATTTGCAGATCGCAGCATGCTAAATTCGTCCTCAAAATCTACTCATGTCACCAAATATGGGTTTTTCTATAAGCACCAAAAAATAAAGTTATTTTGAAATGTAACACAACCCAAATGTCAACGGTCCCCTCGTCCCTCCTCATTCTTTCCTTTTCTATCTCCTCTTCTGCAGTGGCTGAGAATAAAATTTCTTCACATGGTTACGTTAATATGGCATAAAATTCAGAAAAGACAAGGAAAAATTACTAAACAAATGTAAGGACTTTGTAGTTTCTTTCTTTCCTTTCCTTCCTTTCCTTCCTTCCTTCTCTCTGTCTCTTTTCATTTCACCGTTATTCATTCCCAAATATACATGCTTATTTCTTACATGAGTGTTTAGATACATTTTTGTGCCCCATTTTTATTTTCCGGAAAGCGCCCCACTCCCTGTCTTTCAATGTCAAGTGCATTTCTTTCCCTCTTGTCTCTCTGTAACACTCCTGAGAGCATAGCACTCAGGAGTAAAGTACATTGTTAAGTCTATGGATCTCAGCATTATTGTGAGGAAGTTACCGTTATTTTACCCACTTGATATAAGGGGAAAAAATTCGCACTCAGAGAGCTTGAACAACCTGCCCCAGGTCACCCAGCTGACCAGCAGCCCAGGTAGGATTTAAGTGAGGTTGCAAATGATTTTTACGTTTTTACTTTGTCCTTTGCTATATTTTCCAAGACTTCCATAATGAGTATGCACTGACTTTACAATCAGGAAAGAAAGCACTCTAAAGTTGTTGTGGGATTTGTTTTTTTTGTTTTTTCATGAGTTCCAGGCCTTAGATCTACAGTGAAGGTGAAGGTTCATCCCCTCTTTAGGGGCTCCTTAGGACACAGAGCTTAACCCTGAAGAACTGCTTGGACCCACTCCCAGGGTCTAATTTCAAAGCCCCATACTCTAAACAGACAGTCAAAATCCAATTCGCAGATGAGTCTGACAGAGAGACAGATGCAGGCCGCAGCGTAGGGGGCACCTCTCCGGAGCGCCGCAGCGGTGGGCCTGCAGCTGAGGCGCAGAGAAGCAAGGAGCCAGTGGCCGGCTTCCTATAATACTGAATCGGAGCCTCATCGGGTGGTCTCGGGTGAACAGACACGGATACCCCAGCATGCAAGGTTGGAGGGCGGCTGGACAGAGGCCCCAGGACTTGGTCTTTGCCATCAACTGCTCCTCCTACAGGGGCAGGTATTCAGGAGTCCCAGGTACCTGTCCTCAAGGCTTTTTATAGGATCAACACCTCCAGAGGAGGGGTCAGCCTGGCCTCCTCCTTATTTACGTCCACTTAAACCCTACGCGCATCGGCATACATGATCACATCCCAGTCCACACTACACTCGAAGTCAGCAGGTCAGCCTGCATCATGCACTTTCAGAGGGAAATCACTGAGTGCTTCCGAAAGTGAAGCGAGTTGCCCCAAGGCCCGCAGTCCCTGCTTCACCCTAAGACCCGTCCTGGGCTCAGCTGCAGGGAGGGTACGTGGACCTGGGGGTTTCTTCACAATTAGTTTGTCAGCAGAGTAAGTACAGAGGGATTCCGGGGAAACAGCCCCCTTACCCAGAAGGAGCACCCTGGAGAACCAGGTGCCTGCATGAAGTCGAGCGTAAATGGGGAGCAGGTCACCTGGTTCTGGAGCCAGCTCTGCCTGCCCCAGTGTGACCCTGGGCAAGTCCCTCCCCGGTCCCATCTCAGGCCCTGTCTTCTCTAACACAGGAAGGACAGGCTGGCTGACCTCCAACGTGCAGGCTGGCTCTAGGATATCGATTCTCCATTCATCTTCGTTCTGTTTAGTATTCTGTGGCTTATGCTTTTGAGAAGCAAATCAATTTGGTTTCTTATTATGAATACTTCATCTTCCTTCATATAAACACTGGTGAATATAAAGCTGTGTGTCCCCAGAGGGACTTTATGCTCCATGCCAAACCGCAGCGCCTATTACATGACTAAAAAAAAGTGGCCGCTTTAATCTCTGGAGGACCGCTATTAGAGATAAATGCAGAGGGCGGGGGGTGGGGGCGCAGCACTAAGCCAGGCAGTATCAGGACATCACCCCGAACCACCAGGCTTCCAAGTCTCCAACTGAGCCCAAGAACCTGATACCCCATAATAATCATGTTTATTAAGCACTTACTACGTGCCTGTGGCTGTTCTCCTGGCTTTCCATACATTTATTTATTTAACTCCTTATAACAACTCTATCAAGTTGTTATTGTCTGCATTTGCCATGTGAGGGCAGTGAGGCACAGAGAGGGTGGGGAACTTGTGCCAGGTCACACAGCACGTAAGTGGCAGAGTCATGATTCAGGTGCAAGCATCCTGCCTGCGGACTGATGTATCACCACACATATTGGCCTGACTTATACCCAATAGGATCAGGAAATATTACTGCGTGATGAGCCTATTGCCACTGTACCAAGGTAATATTTGAAGTGTTAACTATGGTCTTTTTTTTTGGATCTTGTACTTTCTTTCTACCCATGACCCTTTCCCTGTCCCCGTACACAGAGCACACGGCACGTTTTGCTTCAGAGAGGGGTAATAATGACGACTGACAGAGAGAAATGAGAAAACAAGTCTTTTCCTGGCACCGCAGGTCAGAGAACAAGGCTGTAGCTTCGAAAACTGGATAGGCTATAATAACAATAAAAAAAATTCAACAGGAATGTTTTTTCTCAAAACACTAGACTTTGCTCACCCTCAGTCTCAAAGCCCATCTGAGCTCTTCTCTGGTGCTGACTGGGCCCAGCTCAGGAGGGACAGCGTGTTTTACAACTGTTTACAGGAAGAGGGGGAATGCTCAAAGCAGCCAAAGAAAGACCTACTGTTGGGAGACCAGATGGACGGAGGGGCCCGACGGGGGCAGGTCAGCCTGTCTGGTCAGCTGTGGGCCGGGGCAGCAAGGTCACAGAGGGGAGCTTGTTCCTCGTGCAAACAATATCGGGCATTTGCAGCGTAAGAGGGACTTTTGTAACCGAGACTACTCAGATGCCAACCCTCAAATCAGGAGGTAGCTGGAACAGGGGACCCGGGGTGCAGCCCCAACGTGTCCTTTGGAGTGGACTTTCCAATCACAACAGGATTCAGACCAAGACTTTGGAAATTCTCCCCCAGTGCGGCTCTTCACACAGTCACAGATACCAGCTGCCAGGACGTCCGCATAGGAGAAAATGACCGTCGCTGCCCCAGGACAAGAGCACGGAGCCCTGTGAAGGGACATGGTTTTATGATCCCATCATTCTTGGCACATAGCACAATTCTACCATGTGGTATTTTTACAAAAAGCCTTAATTTATGTCAATATTTTAAATACGCTATGACTCCAAAAAGCAAAGACACCCCAGTAGCAATGAGCACACCCGGTGCTTGTATTTTGGTCTTTTCACTAAAACAAACCAAGGGGCCTTAAAGTAGACGCAGGTCCCAGGCCTGGGGCAAAAGTGGCGTCAGATGAGCCTGGAATATCTTGTTATGCCAGAAAGTAAGTGGTCAAAAAGTGACAGACACGTGTACCAGCTTGAGGGGACAGCCTCTGACAACGCCTAGAACAATTTGAGCACCAAAATAATGAAGTGATTAAGTACAGTCACAATATATAAACCCTTAAGGAAGTCATAAGTCCATGTGGGTGATAAACCAGTGTGGGGGCAACTGCCCAAAAGTTCCTCCCCCATCCACCACGGATGAAAGTGAAACTACCAAGACATGATCTGCTTGGGGAGGAAGGGTGGCCGATCCCTCAAAGGAGAAGGGCCAAGAGCCCTTTCCTCAAGGGGCTTTTATTGGGTCCGTTTGCACAAGAATACAGGTAAGGATGTAACAATAGATACCATTCAAAGAAGTATGAGGGCTTATTCTCAGTCAGAGTCAGATAGCTAAAGAGCCATAAAACTTTGAGGAACAGACTTCTTGCATGGACCCTTATTATTTAAATGCAAGCGTTCTACACAAAGCAGGCTTCACAGGATTGTGCATATTCTTTCTTAGGCCTGATGGCACCAGAGAATCTGCTCTTTCCAGCACAGGGCTGCACCGCCTTCCCCATCATAGGTTTTCAGGCTTAAGTGGATTAGAGCCAGGAAGCGCTTCTCCCAGATGGAAACAGGGACTCAGGCTATGCCAGAAGAGCTGGGGGGCAAGGGTCCATCACTCCCTCTTTGTGAGTCCTTCCATGATGGCCTTCCAAGTAATCGTGTCTGGCGTAGGTTGCCCCTGCTCTGAGGAGTCGTACCCGTCATAGACTAACCAACCAAGCTTTGGGGACAGGGGATGAAGCAGAGACAAGCTTTGTCTCCTTAGTGGCTCGAATTCCTGAGGTCACTCACTCAGCCTTATCCATGAGGGGTGGTTACAATTTCTGAAACCAGGCAGAGCGGTTCCCAACAAACCAGTACATGAACAGGGGACAGGAAGGAGCCTGGGTTAAAATAGAATACCAAGCCCTGGCTGGTATAGTTCAGTGGATTGAGTGCAGGCCTGCAAACCAAAGGGTCGCTGGTTCGATTCCCAGTCAGGGCACAGGCCTGGGTTGCAGGTCAGGTCCCCAGTAGGGGGCACACAAGAGGCAACCACACATTGATATTTCTCTCCCTCTCTTTCTCCTTCCCTTCCCCTCTCTCTAAAAATAAATAAATAAAATCTTTCTTTAAAAAGATCTTCTGATTTAAAAAAACAGAAAACAAGAATTGACTATTAAATGTGTTGGGAGAGCTGGAGCTGGCAAATCCTTTTTTTGCAGGTATCACAATAAAGACTGAATCAGGCAAGAAGCACTGGTGGATGCTAAATCTAAGGGGGAAAATCCCATCAGCAACAACATAGTTGCTTGGTCTTAAAATGTTCCCCCATAGATTATTAGTTACAAGGGAGAAAATAATGATTACACAATGAAAGAATCAGATAGCACCTAGACTGGAGGATTAAAATGAACATCACCGGTTAGAGACAGGTGAGTATCACGTGCATCCAGATGTGACACGGTGACAGGGACACAGTGTCACTGGCGCAGCGCTCCAGCCAAGAATACCAGCCACAGTGCCGTCGCCAGGAAGCGTCAGGCAGACACAAAATAAGGCGCATTCTGTCTTATAAGGGGGAGAAAAGGGCAAGCTGTGTCCCGTAAAAAAAATGTCAAGGTCATGCGAGAGGAGGGGAGCTGTGGAATGTTCCAGATTAAAGAGACACGGCGTTTAAACCTTGACCCAAAGCTAGATACTCTACAGGAAGAGGGAAAATGCTATTGAGGCCATTATTGGGTCAACTCACCAAGTGAAATACAAATAGAAGACTTTATCAAAGTATTGTACGGATGTTAAATTGACTGAAGTTTATTCTGGCCCCTTTCGTGAATGCACACTGGTCTGTGACCAAGAGGCCACACGGACACTTTGACAGAAGTCTCCCTGGTTGGCACATGGGTGGTGGACGGGGTAAGGACACTGTCATCAAGAAGACTGGGTGCAGCCCGGGGGAGGGGCGCCGCACGTCCCTGCAGGGGGCCTGTCCCTCTCACCTGTGAAACGCATCCCAGCCAGAGGGGGCTTTGCAAAGTGAAAAGCGTCATCAAGTCCCATCCCTCCCTAAAACCATCCTTCTGGGTTACAGTACAACCCAAAAGTCTTCAACAAGACCTCGAATGGCTTATTCTAAGAGCTTCATCTCACGTCTCTGCACCATAGTTCTCCACACCCCCCCTCAGACCCTGTTCAAATGCCTGGCGTTTGCCTTGCTCCTTGGCTACCTCAGCCTCTTTTCAGGGACGGTTCCTTGCGTCTGAAAGGTTCTCCTCCTCACCCCACCCCCGCTCCATCCAGCTAACCTCCACTCATCCCTCATCTCAAAGCTGACTTCCTGTGCATTCCAAGGCACATGGACAGGCCACAGGGAGGTCTCCTGTCCAGCTCACAGCCCGGGCCCCTGCGTGAAGATGGCTTCCAGCCTCAGAGTGACCCCCCAGCCTTGGAGCCTTTTCAGAGGAGGCCCCAAACAGCCTGTAGTGGAGACAACCATCCCCTGGGTCCTGTCGAATTTCTGACCCACAGGATCTGTGCGCGTACATATTTTATGCCACCAAGTTTTGGGATCATTCATTATGCGGCAACAGTAACTGGAACACACAAGAGGTTAATAGGCATTATGCAAAAAGGGGAGTTATTCCTGTAATTAAATGTTTTGGAAAGCACTCCATCGCACAGACTCCAAGTCAAACAGAGTTTTATTTTACCACAGTCTTTTCACATACAATGTGCACTGTGAATCTCCAAGAGAAAGATACAATATTTGGTGCTCCTGGAACTTTTTTCTTTCCCGTGGGCGGTCATTCTGCAGGGGCTGATGTTAGAGTCTGGGACTCATAGAGAAGCCAGCTGAGGCCCAGGAAGGCTCAGAGACCTGTCCAGAGGCACCCAGAGTCAGGACCAGAGCCCAGGTTCCCCGATGCCTGGCTCAGGGCCGCTCCCACAGGCCGGCTCAGGGCAGACTCAGGTGCAAGTGCGCAGTGGCTCCCTCCCTCCACACCCCTGCCCGACCCTTCAGCCTCTCCTGTGTAGCCTGCACCTCTCACCCTTGCCTCCTTCCTCACCCTTTACATGCTCCCCCCAACTCTTCTTTCTCTTTTCCTCCTCCACAGGCAGCTGAAGAGATGGGGAAGGAGAGGCAGGCGTAGGTAACAGCCCCCGCCTCTCCCCCGGACTCCCCTTCCCCAGGGCACACACCGCACACCCCCCACAGGGCCCACCTCCGCAGCCAACCTCAGCCCCTCACAGCTGGGCCTGCCTCCGTGAAAGCTGCTTCTCTGCCCTGAACACTGCCTGTTGTCCCATCCACGGAGCCGCTCGGCTCCTCCTCCTCCTTCCAGGCCCGGCTGGAAGAGGAACACAGCCCTCTCTTGTCCCTCCTCTCGATATTTCCAGTAAAAGCACCTCGAACACAATCTCGCTGCCACAGCCCTAATTATGTGTGAAATCATTTTTTTTTTAGCTCGAAACCAAAGCAAACAAGCGCACACAGAGAAGCCCATTCTCCCCGGCCCAGGAGGTTGGGTTACCTCAGGCCCGCACAGAGACCCCGCTGTGTTTCGCAAGCTGCCCGCCTGGCCAAGGTGCCTCCCGGGCCTGACCAGGGAAGCGGCCCACCCCCTCGGGGAGAGAGTGGGTTTCAGTCTGTTCTGCGCGCCCCACGCAGGCTCACAGGGGCCTCACGTGGGCCGGGAGGACTGTGAGGCCACAGGAAAATGCCTCTCTGAAAAAATGTGGGGTACTCAGGAGTCTTTTCTCCTGGGGGAAACTGTCATCATTTTATTGTATTCTATTTCTGGATTTCAGGTACCCAGGAGGAGAGGAGATCATCCGTATCTCTATCCACACTCGGCTGCTTTTTCCTCCTTTTCTCCCTCTCCTTCCCCTACTCCCATTCCCTCCACTGGCAACCACACTCAGGCTTGCTTAACACAGGTCCTTCTGTAAATCTGTGCCTTGGAAAAGCCATTGCTGCGGGGAGTATATGTGGTGCTCATCTATTTAAGTGGCACTGTTAAAGATTCAACCTACTTCTAACTTTTTCCTCTGGGTCCTGGGTCTGGGACATGTGTCCGTGTGGCTAGATGGCCCTGCTCTCTACAGCAGGGAGCCCCCTGCACAGTGGTCCCACACGCGGGTCCCTTCGCCCGGTGACGGACACCTGGTCGGCCCCCCCTCCTTACCCCCACGAATCACACCATGATGGACACCCACAGACGTGTCCCTTTGTGGGTCTCTGCAGGGAATGCTTGGGCGTCTGCGTCCGCGGTTTGGACTGCTGGCGTACAAGACACACACTCACTTGCCTTCACTGAGCACTGCCCGTTGGTGTCTAGAATGCCTGGAACCGATGTACACTTTCGCCCATAGGACACGGGGGTCCCATTTCCTCACCATCTTACCAGCATTGGGCACTACCCGACTTTGTAACGGTCGCCAGTATTTGAGGATGAAAGGGTACTGCTTTTTAAAATTCTTTTTCTGACGTCCGCGGAGGTAACATACCTCTTCAAAAAGTCCTCGGCCGTTCGGGTTTTTTACCTACTGTGAGCTGCCCACCGAACAGACTTGCATTTTGCCATTTCTCTAAGGTGCACACACACGCAACACACACACCTCTGCAGACTGAAATCCCACGGGACGTAGATGAATTCCAGGGCAGGTTACATCATCGCAACGTGAAGTGGCCCCATCCAAAATCACGGCCAGCCAGTGTGTCACGGAAATATGATGGGTTTCAGACGAGCAATTTTAAATTTTTACCAGCAACATTTTAAAAAAAAAAGGTGAAATTAAATCCAATAGTACATTTTTACTTAACGCAATATATCTAAAGTATCATCATTTCTACATGTGATCAATATAAAAAACATGAACGGAACCCTTTACACTCTTTCAGTACACGTGGCCGGACTTCCAAACCCGGGTGTGTTTCACACCCAAACCCCCGCACGTCCATCTGCGGCAGCCACACTGCAGCTGCTGCTCACACGAGGCCCGTGACCAGCAGTGACCGTGCACGGAAGAGCCCAGGTCTCTTTCTCCATTTGCTCCTATAGTTACAGACATTAACTGCCTCACTGTGTCTTCCGCAATGTAACTGTTTCTGCTGGTGCCCAGGGACAGGACTCGGGGGCAGGAGGTGAGGCACTCGGGGCAAACTTAAGTCCGTGTCCACTCTCCTTAAATCCCGGGCCCCACGCACTTGCCCAGCCGCAATGCGGCCACGTAAGTTGTGGTGTCATTTTTAAGACCAGTGTTTAAAGGAAAAGGAAACAACTGTTTGACACGTGGGCACTGGGGGGCTCTTAAAAAGCCAGAAACTGTTACAGCTCTTGAAACTAGAGACGAAAGAGCCACAGAAGCACCTGGCAAGGTTGTCATCAGGTTGCATAACTGAAAGACTAATAATGTCTTGTACAGTGGACACTGCTGAATGGACGCTCAGGAAAAGACATGACGGCACCGCCACTTCCCACGATACAGCCCCTTGTCAAAATGAAGACTTAGCTGTGGCCCTGGCCGAATAGCTCAGTTGGTTACAGCATCATTGGATACACCAAGGTCACAGGTTTGATCCCCACTCAGGGCACATACAAGAATCAACCAATGAATGACTAGATAAGTGGAACAACAAATCTCTCTCTCTCTCTCCACCTCCCCACCCTCATCACTTGCCTGTTTCTCTAAAAAAATCAATTAAAAATTTTTAAGAGACTTGGCTGAAACCAAGAAAACTGAGCTGATCTCTCATTGGCAGCCTACAAATGGAGGGACACACGGACGTGGCTGGATCACTGTGTTGCTTGGATTTGTCCAGAATCACGCTAATTAATCACTGAAGAAGATGTTTGATATGGACGCTTGACAACCAACACACCTGCTGTTGACATATGGTGAGTATTGGAGAACTTTCCTGAATCCCTAGTTTGGGCATTGTCCACAGTCAATGGTTCGTGAGAAAAGAGTAAGCATGCAAAGGAGACTGAGAACCTGAGAACCAGTGGGCAGAGGGGTGGGAGCAAACCAGGGGAGAGCCAAGGGCGGGGAGCGGCCAGCTCTGCCTCATGCTACTGAGGGGTCAGGCGGAGTGAAACACTCATCAGATTTGCTACCACGGGAGTTACAGCGAACATCCGCCAGAGCTGCCTCCACAGAACGATGGAGGCGAAAGCCAGTGGTCGAACACACTTAAGAGAGAGAAGGGCTCATCAGGGTGAGGTCGGGAGAAGCAGTGAGGGGAAGGCACAGGTGCCCCAGGTGAGAAGATGCAGAGGGAGGCGCCTCCATGACAACGGGAAGGTCCAGCGATGCCGACGGCTTTGGAAGTTGCAGGGTTTCAATCTAAGTCTCCAGTGTTCCCTATGAAATGCAGGAGGCGCGCGGGAGTTTGGTGGGCTGGCAAAACGTTACTGGAATGTCAGGCTGCATAAGGAGGGGCACAGAGGGCTGAAGGCTGGGAAAAGGTGGAGATGGGCTAAGGCGGGCGGGAGGAGAGGGCGCTAGGCCCTGAAAGCAGGGTGCCTGACTCCGGGACTCACGGGGATGGCAAGGTGAGAACAAGGACGTGAGTGGGTGAGGTGGGCACAGGAGAAGCCATAGAGAGGCGCCACCAGGGGAACCAGCCCTCCTGAGTCTCAGTCCACCTCACCACCCTGCCCCGCCATCACCGACCCGAGAGGTGACAGCAACGCACAGGTGACCGAAAGCACAGCCAAACTGATCCTCTGCCCCCCTCTGCACCCGGTTCCCAGCCACAGGAAGCATATTTTGCTCCCACAAAGTGATCTTTGAATCAGATGCTGGGAGAGTATTAGTCAAGCTTGGAATGGAAATTTCAAGAAAGAGGGGCGATGCCCCTATCGCTTTAATCAAAAACTGAACAGAGAGGCCTGTGCTGCCCGGGCTGCTTTCAGACCCTCGAGCTTGGCCTCACCTCGTCTCCCTGGCGTTGGTCCCTCCAGACCAGCCGCTTTCCCACACCGTAGTATGTTCGAGTCACCTGGGGACCTGGAAAAAGTGCTGCTGCCCAGGTCGCACCTCCAGAGTTGTTGGCTGGACTGGTCTGGATACAGGCTGGGCAGCAGGTGATTTCTGAGTTCTCCAGGTGATACCAGGGGGCTGCTCTTTTTTTTTTTTAAAGATCTTGTCTTTTCTTTCTCTCTTTCTTTCTCTCTTTCTCTCTCTCTTTCTTTTTAGAGAGAGAAGAAGAGAAAGAGGAACAGAAACATCACTGTGTGGTTGCCTCCAACGTGGCTCCCACTGGGGACTTGGCCCACGTTGTGCCAGGCATGTGCCCTGACTGGGAATCGAACCGGCGACCCTTTGGTTGGCAGCCCACGCTCAGTCCACAGAGCTATCCCAGCCAGGACAAGAACCACTCTTTACAGCAATATTGGAGCTAGAGAAGCTGCCTTTCATTCAGACTACACCAGTTCCAGAAGCAACAGTCCTGTGCCCTTCTAGAGAATGACAGAGTCCCCTCTCCTAACAGATCTGCAAGGTTCTAGCCCAGGCCAGGAGGAAAACCGCGCAAAGCTGAGCTGGGTTAACGTCTTTGGGGGCTGGGGGCCCTGCCTCTTTAGCTGGGTCTGCACACTTTGGACAGTCTTCCCAGAGGCACTGATCGGGTGGAGGAGGGCAGGGAAGCAAGGCCAACGGCTTCAGTGTGGTGTGAAACTGGGCGTGAGGGACAGTCGATCCCACAGCAAACAAACAGGGCAGGGCAGATGGAGACCAACTTAGGCGGATGGCTCAGCAGGCACAGAGCTCCAACGGCAGCCAGCACAGTGGCCTCCCTCCTTCCCAGAGACCAAAACTTTCCACTAGGGACACAGTATTTGGAGACAGCATGACGTGGCCATCGCAAGACAAAGCCAGAAAGTCCATGTCTGTAGGGAACGTGACATGAAGTCATAAGCTCAAGAAACAGCCTCACACCCAGACTGTGACCAACATGGGGTCACTGTCGGACAGAGAGGCCCGCTGGGTCACCAACCTGCAGCATCCACAGTGGCACCCAGGACCCCCCAGAATCACCCCCTCTTCCCACAAGGTTCTGCTGACCCCCATCATCACCTCACACTGGGGACTGCACTGGCCTATTTTGGGATCTTTGCCTCCACCAAACCTTGTTCACTATGGCACCTCATCGCCTACTAGAACATGCAGTTATGTGTCTAATGATCCCATGAATGAAAAGGAGGGGATATGTCTCCTGTTCTTAAGCAAAGAACCACCAGCTCTTAGTTGGGGGAAGACTGTTGAGGGGGGCACCTTACTCCAGACCAGTTACATCCTGCCCTGTGGGGGCCGGGCATCGGCACTCAGTAATTATTACTCATATAATCCTGATTCACAGTTAAGACCCCCTACTTCAGCGGGTGTAAGGATCTCCAGAGGCGCTGGGCAAAAATGCAGAGCCGAGCCACAAATCATTTGGAAAAGAAATCTAAAAAGTCATACCGTCCAGCAGCGTCAAAGAACACCGTCCATGGACACATGAGTGGACAAACAACCTACGTGTTGATTTTCAACCCAGTAGTGGAAAACGAATCTTGTCAACAAATGGTGCTGAAAACCTGCAATATCGGTAAGAAAAAAATATTAACCTTCACCCTTATCTCATACAACTCGCGCAACATAACTCAAGATACACCAAGACCTAAAACTAAAAGTTAACACTAAAATGTCTAGGAGGAAATCTTTGTGACATTAATAGGCAAAGATTTCCTCGGACACACCAAAAAGTCCTTAGAAGGGGGGAAAACTAAAAATCTGGACTTTCTTAAAATTGAAGACATCTGCTTTTCGACGTTCATTGTTAAAGAAAACAAAAGAAAACCACAGACTGAGAGAAAACATATGCAACATTTTTATATTCAACAAAGGACTTGTATGCAGAATATATAAAGAACTCTGAAGCTTAATAAGAAGTTAAATAACAACCCCTACACACACAACAGGCAAAAGGTTTGAACGAGCGTCTCAAAAAGAAGATACACAAAAGGCCAGTCCGTCCACCCAAAAACGTTCAACCTTATAGTCGTTATGAAAATGCAAATTGAAACCACAGGGAGGTGCCTCTGTGTGTTGATTTAACCAACTAAAACTTAAAAGGCTGGCAATGCACATATACCAAAACTCCAACGACACAGGGATTGCATGGCCCCTGTGCACGCTGCCATGCAAATTAATGCAGAGTCCCCTCCTTTCTACTGACGGGACTTGGGCTGCCGGGAACTGCGAAGTAAGATTTGAAGAATGATGTGTGGCTTTTTACCCTTCAAAGTGAAGAAAAGAAAAACGGAAGATTTCAATTAAGTCTGTAACTTCACACGTGACTATGTACACTTTACACTAAACATCGTTTTGTTCATATTTAGATGGTTCTAGAAATAAAGTTCTCATTGTGGTTTCTCCCACAAATATTAGGGCATCACATCTGTGCACCACTTGTTGTGAACTGTTGCACTTTTCCTGTTTTCCTTTACAAGTAAATGTTTTCCAGTTAAAGTTGAATATATATAATTTATATAATTTCAGTTGAAGTTGCATTGTATTTGCATTTATTCTATATACATATAGTACATATCTATATATAATAAATAAAAGACAGGCCCTGGCTGGTGTGGCTCAGTGGATTGAGCGTGGGCCTCTGAACCAAAGGGTCACCGGTTGGATTCCCAGTCAGGGCACATGCTTGAGTTGTGGGCCAGGTCCCCAGTAGGGGGCGCATGAGAGGCAACCATACATTGATGCTTCTCTCCCTCTGTTTCTCCTTCCCTTCTCCTCTCAATAAATAAATAAATAAATAAATAAATAAATAAATAAATAAATGATGGATAAAGTCGAACACTGGTGATGATGTAAATAATAAATAAATAACAGATAAAGTCGAGGGTTGGTGGCGATGTGATGTATGTTGATCTTTCTGGGATGGTCAGGGAAGGCCTTTCTGATACTGAAGGTGCGATCTGAAGATGCGCTAGAACTAAAATGTAAAGAGTAAGCATCAAGGAGACCCTTGGGGAGAGGAGGCGGTGAGGAGGTGAGAGTCAGGAGTCCTGAGGGAAACAAGAAGCGGCTAGACCCTCTTTCACTGAGGGGGAAACTGAGGCCCAAGGTCATGGCGCCTGAGAACGGCGCATCTGGAACCCACACAGCTCACAGGCGCATGCTCAGCGGACCAGCCCACTCACGCCGCACGGGTCACTGGCCCCCACTCCATACAGCAGGAACGTGCCTCTGAAAGCCTTTCACCTGCCCGTGGGGTGATGGCGCCTGGCTTGAGTTAAAACTCACGGCACACCCAGGGCTCTGCCACGTGCAGCCGGGCGACCCGCGGAGCGTTTCACGCCAGTGGCTTCTGCAGATGCGCCGCTTTCCCGTGCTCCTTCCCCACCGCTTTTTCCATCCCCCACAACCTCCAGAGTTGGCGCCCATGCCCATGCCAACAACCACAGGTAAACGTGTTTCTCCCCGGGACACGGAGTTAAACATCCAACCGCAGAGATGTGTCTTGGGCCCAGAATGGAAGGGGCCGAGGTGCCAGGGATGACAAATCCCCTGAGAATCCAGCCTGAAGCTCCCCTGAGAGACACCCCTCCTCAAAATAGGCGGAGAGGGTCAGGAACACCCATGCCAAACAGCTCACCCACAAACCCCCACTGTGTCCCTGGCTTTCCCCACCTCGGCCCTTTCTATTTTTATCAGGAGAGTGAGAGGGGGTTGCCAGGCGGGGCCACGCAGCTGTTTATGTCTGAAATGTGTAAAGATGCACAGTGTACTTGGGAGAAGGCGTTTGCAGTGAAAGGAATTTCGGAGGTGAGTTTCAAACCCCGCAGGGTGAATAGGTGCCTTGTGTTCTGGCTTTTGACGCTGGAAAAGCCACATTTCCAACCAAGGCCTGCAGAGGGGCCAGGGATGGGGAGAAAATGCGCGGGTATGAGAGCTGGACCGGCAGTGGGACCCAGCTCACCTGGGCGCAGGGAAGAACGGATTTTCAGACGAGGGGGTGTTTGGAAAGAAAGCCCTTTTGCCCCCCAGTGTAATTTCTATTTATTCATCCCCCAATTAATTCCTAGATTTCTCTTGCCCCCTCAGTCTTGCCTGCTTAATTCTAGCCCTTCTTCTACTAGGCATCTGTCTTCTAGCTCCTCTTGATCAGTAAGTTTTACTGAGTATTAATTTTCTCATATAGACCCTGGCCAGGTAGCACAGTTGGTTAGAGCATCGTCCCAATACACCAAGGTAGTAAGTTCGATCCCCGGTCACAGCACATACAAGAGTCAACCGATGAAGGTATTGGTGGATCAACAAATCAATGTTTCTCTTTTCTCTCCTCCCTCCCTTCCTCTCTCTAAACATCAATCAATAAAAAGTTTTTGTAATGTTTTTTTCTCACATACGTATTGCTTGTGAAGCCTTTATGTCACTCTGATTTGTCCATTTTCTGTTTCCTAATTAAATTGGAAGTATTCCTTTGACGGTCACTCTTTCATTGGCACGCAGCTTAGAACTGGTTGAGGGTTTCACTCCGCCCGCAGGGCAGGGAGACGTAATCATCCTGTTCTTTCCACTGTGGAGAATGGAAGGCCAAAAGGAGCAACAGTAAAGTGACGAACACAGCCCAAAGGTGAATGAACTTCATCACATCTCTCTCCTCTTCTCCTTCTCCTACAGGTTAAACTGGCTCTGATGCAGCTCTGCAGAGAACGTCTAGCCCAAGCGACCCACGGTCCTTATTAAGCCAGGAATCCTCAAGAAGGACTTTCCCGGGGCGGGACTTCTGACTTGGTCCGGGACCCGAAGTGGAGCTGATGGCAAAGTCCAGTGGTCTGGCCTGTGTATATAAAGTCCTAGCTGTTTGTTTCATCTCCTTGGGCCGAGAGGTACTTGCCAAGAAGCACTGGCCCCATTTGTGCCTACAGCTGCAAAAGGGCAAGTTGTAGAAAGCCATTAGTATCTCTTACAACAAAGTCCTAGCACCCACAAGATGCTGTTGCCATGCAGTCAAACTCTGGCTCTGTCTGGATGAATGTTCATCGCTAGACATGGGTCTGTATTTCTCCTTCTGCAGAAGCCCCCGGTGGGTACCAGCTTCCTTGGGTGTGTCAGGGCCTCTTGGCTTTCCCTCCCTGCATCTCTGGGTCTCTTTCTGTTTCTCTCAGTATCTGTGTATCCAGCAGCCTGGCTTCCCCCGCCTCTCCTGCCCATCTATTTTCTCCTTTAATTACTTACAGGATGCATTAAAGTGCGGGTTAGCATTTTTCGAAGAGAATTTAACATTCTGTGTTCTTATTGGAAAACCAGATGTGTGGAATCCCAGGCCCACGTTTTTCTCCGCCTCCTGGACTTCTCCCGCTGGGTGTCCCTCCACCTCGGAAAACCCGGCCTGTCTGCCACAGAACTCGCTGTCGTTTTTGGATGTCAGAGGCCTGTCCTAACGTCCCTATGACTGTCACAGGGTCTCCTCATCTCTCAGTCATCCAGGTCCAGAAGTTTGAGACGATCACTGATTATCCTTTTTCTCTCTCTCTCTCTCCTCTCTCTCTGTGTCTCTGCCCCTCCCTTCCTCCCTCTCTCTCTTCAAGATGCAGTGTTAGACAAACGTCCTTTCTATTCATTCACTGTGGCTTATCCCTCCACACATTAGATGCATTTCGCTTATCTTTGAATGTGCTGATACATGCTCTATTTTAAATTGTTTAATTATTCATCATCTAGTCTCACATAGAAAACAACAATAACAACAACTAAGATACAAGAGCAACAGATAAAACTGGTCTGTTGGTGAGGCCAGAACAGTGGTCTCCCTGGATGAGGTATATGACCAGAAGGGGCACCAGAGAAGCTTCTGGGGGAGCTAAAAACATTCTACATCTTGATTTGGTTGTGATCACAATGCTGTTTATGTAAGCATTTCATTGAGTTGTATACCTATGATGCCCTTCATTCTAAGTAAATTATACATCAAAAGAAAGAAAGGGAGGGAGAAAAATGTTGCTGCAATGCCTAGCTTAGTACCTGGCACATAGTAGGTGCACAATAAGTGGTTGCTAATTTTTTAAGTATGAGAGCTCTAAAGCCAGGTGGCCTGGGTTAGGTGCCTGGTTCTACTATTCAGCAAGCACGTGAACTTGAGCATCTCAGTTTCTCCACCAATGAAATAGAGCGAATGAGACCTCGTAGGGGCATTGTGAGGTTTAATGAAGTGCTTAGCACAGGACCTGGCACATAGTAGGTGCCTAGTAAATGTCAGTGTAAAATAAAATTCTGATGCCTGCTACAACAGGAATGAGCCTTGAAGACACTGTGCTAAGCGAATAAGCCAGTCGATAAAGAACTAATACTGTGTAATTCCAGTTGTACGAGGTACCTAGAATAAATGCAGGGGAAAAGGGGAGTGGGGGGGTTAGTGCTTGCTGGGGACAGAGTTTCAGTTTGGGAAGATGAAGAAGTTCTAGAGACACTGTGGGGACGGGGGCACAACAATGTGGATGAACCTAATCACACTGAACTGCATATTTAAAATGAGCAATGGTATGGTATGTGTTTGTCATCACCATAAGAAGCAAAAAAACCCCCAAACAAATACATATGACCATGATGATGAGGCTGTGCTGATATTCCATTCTTTTTGAACTTGAGAGTTGAGACTAAGCAGGGTGCCCTCCAGCATTTTGATGATGCCTATTTTTAATGACAATTTCTAGATTAAAATGCTAACAAGTAAATGTCCTAAGAACAAGAAGATAACCCTGTTAAATACTGCTTCTTTCCCTTTTACATTCTGGGTTTTCTCCCCTCAGAAGAATACACAATAAGAAACCGAACTGATCAGGAGCAACAAGTAAAATGTCAAGACAACTACTCCCCAGCACCGCACCGTCACTGACAGCCAAGTTCACTGGGGAGAGTCATACCCGTGCCTTAGCAGATCATTTTCAAACGACCGAGTTGTTGTCTGTCCATCTTGTACTTCATCTCTAGCAAGGGTTTGTGGGAGAGCGTATTCGTTCATTCTGTAAGTACGTCTTTGGTATCTGAACTATGTCCTGTAAAAATTCGGGAAGAAAGTTTTTCAGAATGATCCAAAGTTTATCACTCAAAGAAAACAGGAACTTCAAGTGCGATGTGATAAGGGCAGGGCAGTCGGTCCCAAAAGACTCCGCTGGCTGGAATGAAGGAGGGACCAGAGAGAGTCCGGCTTGGGCCGAGGTGTGGGAAGCAGCCACTTACGAGGGGCAGCAGGCTCCCAGGACCCTCAGGGACTAGGACTCTGCCTGAAAAGTATCCCCCTACCCCTCCTCTTATTCCAAACCTGCTCGTAAAATATGGTGACGATGACGATGGTGATGCTGATGCTGGTGATGATGACATCGCTGGTGGTAATGATGACGATGACGACGATATAACTCAACCCAGTCACCATCATCCCCACTGTGTTCTCAGTGACAAAAACACAAATGAGTCACGAGTACAGCGCTCACCATAATTTTTCCTTTTATAAATGGCAAGGTTGTATTGAAAATAGAATCTGCTATGAATTCAGGGGGGCGGGGTGGGGAAGCCAAACGGAATCTTTAAGGAATGAGAGTTTCCTGACACATGACCTTCTCTGTCTGAAGTGACACGGCACCTTCCTATCCGTGTACGTCATTATTCCACACAGACCTAGCAGAATTGTAAGTGTTTCATTAACTTCTCCCACGTTCTTTATTATTAGAACATTTCCCTCTGAGTTTGTCACTTGCACGGCCTTAAGGTAATAAAACGGCACTTTTCAAATGTTCCACTGGTGCTCAAAAGACTCCACTCCCCAGCCCAGGTTTGCAATAAGAAGGCTTTTCTTTATTACATTTCTATGGCCCTTTGCTTCCAGAAAGGCCCGCAATGTTCTCTACACACATATAGTACATCACATATAGTATTTATCATTGTTTCACTCCTATGAGGTATTTTTAGTTCCTTTTACAAAAACCCAGAAAGCAGCATGCAGAAGAAAACGTACTCGCCCACAGACACGAAACGGCAGTGGAAGGGGGAGGGAAGAAAATGAATCATCTGGAGCCAGGTCATTTGCTAGGTGCTCATATTCCATCTTTTATTCTGATTCTCACAGCAATTCCATAGGTAGTTCCATTTTACAGGTGAGAAAACCAAGACCCACTTGCCCAGGGTCCCCATGACAGAAGTGGGGTTCACATCCCAGGCTACTGAATTCCCCAGGAAGGTCCCCATGCTCAACTCTGTTTCATTGCTAGAGGTGAACAGGAAGTGCCCCCCTTTTTTATCCTCACATGAAGGGGTTTTTTTTTTCATTGCTTTTAGAGAGAGAGGAAGGGAGAGAAAGAATCACTGCTGTGAGAGAGAAGCATCGATCCCTTGCCTCCTGTATACACCTGGATCAGGGAACCTATGCATCCGGACTGGTGACTGAACCTGCATCCTAGGTCTGTGCCCTGACCAGGAATCAAGCCCGCAACCTTTTGGTTACGGGACAATGTTCTAACCAGCTGAGCCACACGGGCCAGGATAAGAGGAAGCCCTTTCGTGGTGGCCAGCATGAAAACAGCCTGGTGGCTTAATTGTGCCTAAGTTCTGATATCAACCAAAAGTGTGATGTATGTAGCTCTGAAACCCAGCCATCTTAAGCCACACCAGGAGGAATAAAATGCCCCAAACGGTGAGAGGGGAGGGCCTGCAGGATTTCTGCTGTGAGGAGAACCTTCTTGGGCTGCACGAATGCTGTCCTGTAGACGCTGGGACAGAAGTGTTGTCCCAGAGAGTGGGCTGGACTCCTCACTCGTACGGGCGTATTGGAGGAATTCTGCGAACCCCTGCTACTGGACTGAGCAAGGCACTTATGTGGTGTCCCATATAAGGGACAGAAACAAGCAGTCTGTGGTGACACAGTTAGAAGGCCTGGGAGACTGGCCATCCTTTAAGAGACCATTTAGTGCCGTGCGGAAATCAGCCCCCAAGATGCTCCCCAGCGACTTCCTTTCCCTGGCAGTCACATCCTCGTATGTCACCTCCCGCACCAATTCAGGGCTGGCCCTGTGTGACCAATAGTATATGACGAAAGTAACAGTGTGTGACTTTCAAAGCCAGGACACAAAAGCACTACAGCTTCCACTTGGCCTCCGGTATCACTCACTGTGGTGGAGGCCACTGTGCCATGAGGCAGCTCCACGAGCAGCCCCATGTGGAGGACGGAGGCCACAGGCCCACGCCAGCTTGCCAGCCATGGAAGTGCGTTGCCTTAGGCCCTGAATCCTCAGGGCCTGTAGCTGACAGCTGATTGTGACTCCATGAGCTAACCCATGCCAGAACTGGCTGGCTGAGCTTCTCCCAAATTCCTGACCCAGAGACACCATGAGATACACTGAATACTTGTTTTCAGCCATTAAGTTTTGGGGTGGTGTGTTACTCGGGCATAATGACTGAAATGTGGAGCTATGGCATGCATGCTAGGAAGGCTGTCTCTAGCATCTGGCTCCAGAACTCAGCTCCAGGCTTGAGGGAAGACACAGAAGCAACACACTAGTCAGCTCTGTAGAGGGCCTGCTGCTATGAGGAATAGCAAACGCATATAACAAAAGGGTCAGGATCCAAGATGGTCAGGAGGGGTGAACTGAATCTATTAAGGTAATTTTTAAGAGGGGCAAAGATAAAGTCCCACGCTTGGATTAGAAAAAGCCATTGTACCAGGACGGGCCAGGGAACAGCAGGACAAGTGAGTGGAAAGGGGCCTTGGCCTGTGTGGTTCGCCCCTGAATCTGCAGTCATGAGCACCAGCAGGAGCCTTTATAAAGGCAGAGAGCTGCGTAAGCAGAACCACATGAAAACGGAACATGGCCTCAGAAAGGTGTCAAATCCAGGGCCATGTCCAGGCAGAGTCTGATACTGCAGTCGGGGGAATGTCGTGGAGAGAATGACACGCTACGGAAAGAGTTATTATCCTCAGTATTCTCCAAGAGCCCTTCCCAGCTCTGAGGTTCTCTTTTCCATGATTTGGTGATTGAATGGGGCCAGCGCAGTGCTGCTCAGACCCCAGCAGGCATATGCAACCTCTTGGCGGACCTGATGGTAATGCAGCTTCTGAGTCAGTAGGTCTGGGCTGCGCCTAAGAGTCTGCATTTTTAACAAGCTCCCAGCTGACACTGCTCATCTGCAGACCACACTCGGAGCAGCAAGAGGTTAGAGCTTGCCTGGAAAAACCAGTAGGCAACTGCAGAATCTTCGAGTAGAGGAGGGATGACCAGCCTCAGAAATACCACAGAAGGAAAAGGACCCCTGCATCAAACAGGGGAGTGCCCACATGCCACCGAAGGACTCTGCTTCTCTGAACTCAGTCTTTAAAGTGCCAGAACACTTCCCCATCACCTTGGGTTCACCGCAGCCTTTGAAGGCAGGCAGCGGGGAGTCACGCCAGCCTGCACTCCTCTGCTTCCTGGACGCCTCTGCTTCTCAGTGTGTGCAATGGGAATAAAACCCACTGCCAGGCTGTTGTAGCAAGCAGTGGGCAACACATCATAGGTGCCCAATATATATCTCTTAGCCTCATCAAAAAACCAGATGGATGACCGATAAACATTGTCCCTTCATTACAAAGACTGACGACCTAATTAATATCTGTCCTTGAATTAAACGTCCCTCTCGAGTCCCACATATCCTGGGATGTATGTCGGACAGGATCCCATTGTACAGATGGCGTGATTTGTTCTCATCTAGAGAACACCAGCAAATATACTAGAATGACAATCCATGCCCATGCCTGTTGGAATTTTAAGTTGTTTTTTTTTTCTAGGATGGTCACTTCCCCTGGGCCAGGCATTGGGGTCAGTCACTAGTAAGATCTCATTGTCTGAGGGAGAAGACGCAGCTTCCCCCATGGGCTCCAATCACCATCAGGAGGCACTACCCAAGCTGCTCTACAACCTAAAGACCTGACCGGGAGAAACAGCGGAGTCTAGCAGAAAACAGGGGAAGCTAAGACTGCCAACCAATGGAACACCTGAGCCACAGTGCCTGGGACTGGCGGGTGGCAGGAGAGGGGGCAGCATGCCCTCCCCAGGCTTCACTGCCCTGTGCAGAGATGGTGAGGTGCGGGGTAGGGGAGGGAGGGAGGGGTGGCTCCAGACAGCGTACTGAGCCAGGGCCAGCCCTGCCCCGGAGCAGAGATGGCCAGTAAAAAACCCACACAATTCCAGAGTAGTCACCGTGGGGAAACTGAGGCACTGCAGTTCCCTTTAATCAAGGAAGAACTTGGTCTCTCATCTCTGCAATGTGCAGCCCACAAAGATCCCACTTCTTGCTCTTCACTCAGTCCTCACCCGGTGAGGGGTCCGTCAGTGTCTGCCACACTGAAGAAAAGGCCTTGAAATCCTAGCCCCAGGCACCACCCGCTTCCTCCATGAGGCCCCGGAATACCACCAGCCAGCCTGGTCCCCCAAAAGTGCTGTGGCTGAACCAGCAGCCTGTGTAGCGGAGAACATGACCTTGAGTTTGAATTCGGACCCCACCTTGAGCTGGGAACTCCATCCCTCTCCGAGCCCGAGTTTTCACATCTCGGGAGGGGGCGATTGTAACAGTCACTTCATTGGGAAAATTCGGTGAGATATTAACATATGTTAAGCAACCAGCTCACAGAAGGTACTCAAAAGCTGTTAGTTCTTTTATTCTTTTGCCCGGAAACAAAACTGGGGGGGGAGGGGGTGGTCTCCGAATCTCCAGGAAGACTCTTCTTCCTTTGAGATGCCCTTGGTCTTTCCCGAGTGTTGCAGCCCTGAGGCTGGTCCCAGCCCCAAAGCACCTCCCGCTGCCGCCTAACCTCCCCCTCTCCCCGCTCCCCACTGCCAGCCGGCGCACCCCATCTCCGAAACTTCCAGCCGCCTCCTCAGGAGGGTCCCTGCAAATCGGAGCCTGTGAGCAGGGGGCCGCATCTGGCCGGCCTCCGCCGCAGGCTCCGCGCGGGACGCCTGCGAGCGCCCAGTCCGGCTGCGCCCAGCCGGCTGGAGGCAGCTGAGCGGATGCAGCCCTCCGGCGCCCCTCCGACTGCGGAGCTGCCGACCGCATTGCAGACACCGGCCCTCAGCACTTCCCGCGCCGCTTGCGTCCGGCGGGCCGGGAGCTACGGGTCTGCGCCGCGGCGGGAGCGCTCCTCCCGCGCCCTGCGCGCCTAGAGGCTTCCCCAGCCAAGCGCCCGCCGGCCCGGAGCCGGGGTCCAGCGCGCGCCAGACGCCTCCGCCAGCCCCTCCCCGGTCGGGTCCCCCGGGGGTGGGGTTTCCCTCGGCGCGCGCCCCCTCCCCGCCCGCCCCGTGTATATGTGTCACCGCGCGCCATGCCCGCCCGCCCGCCCACCTACCTACCTCCCCTCCGCTCCTGAGGGGTTCGCAGAGCTGAGGACTCGCCGCGCCGCTCAAGGTCTCTCTCTCTCTCTCTCTCTCCCCACGCGCCTCGCCGGCCGGCTTCTGACGCGGGTGCCAGGGGACTCCAGGCACCTTTCAGTGTCCCTTCTTCCTTCGGCCAGCCGGGACTCCGCCAGCCAGCCTTGGCCGCTGCGGCCACCGCCCGAGAGGACCCGCGGACAGGACGCGGGCAGCAGCATTGGTGCGCGGCGCCCGCGCAGAGAGCGTCTCCCCGCGGCGCCGCGAGAACCGGCCTCCGGGGCCCCGGAGCCCCCGCCGCCCGGCCCGGTGGACCGACTGAAGTTCTTGGAGAAGGAAGCGCAACTCTTCAAGGTAACCGTCTCCTTCCCTCAGAGAGAGAGGCTTGCCCAGGGCGCCCTCTGGGCGGGTGGCGGCGCTGCCTCAGTGTCCCCTCGGGGAGGCGCCACGACCGCGCCGCTGTGGAGTCGGGCAAAGTTTCTGGCTGTTGCAGACTCGCTGCGAACGGGGCGAAGGAGGAGCGGGCGAGGAGGGGCTCTGCTCCCCTGGCCCCCCGCGGCTTGAAGGGATAAGAGAGCAGGGAGCTTAGACGCCAACTCGAGCGCGTGGAGTCCCGGGGTCGCTGAGAGGCGCCCCAGTGCGGGAACTGGCGGTTCAACTCTCGCGGTGCTGCGTGCGAGCGGGAGGCGCTGTTTCGTCTGCAGCGCTGGGTGCGCGCTGTCTGTGGGGAGGGGGCTCCTCGGCCGCCCGGCCCGGGAATGCACGAAGTGACCTGGGCGGTGTGTCAGGTACACAGCAGGTGCCTGAGAGAGGCAGCGAGGACCCTTCAGGACCCACTTCCTTGGCCGCTTGGCCTAGTCCAGGAGCCACGGGGCACCTGGAAAGCCGGGAGGAATTGGCAGAGCTGCCCGGCAAGGGGCCATGAGCTGTGCTCTGAACCTGCTACCAAGAAGGTGCATTTCTCAAGGAAGAAGAGCAGGGGAGATGAGGACAAAACACCCAGGGCAGTGTTTCCATCCCTGGGTTCCTCTGCCGATGAAGCCAGTGGTGGCAGGGCAGGAACCCTGGCGCTGAGCGGGTGGATGTCAATGTGACAACGCACCCACACTCCAGGCCGGAGCAAACTGTGGCAATGGGGTTGTCTCCTGTTGGGAGATAGGGTCCAACCCACCCTTTCCCAGCATCCTCTTCCTTGCAGTCATGAGTGGGATTCTGGGGGGATTCTTCTAGGGTTTCATTCCTAACCGTCCCAGGTCCCTGCTTTTGGGTTGAGGCATAAATTCCAGTTCAGTGGGGGTGGCTGCCAGGAGGAAAAGAAGGAACATGCAAAGCTAAATTGGTTTACTGTGGGGTTTCTCTGATCCTGGACACTGCAGTGGGTGGGTATCCAACAGTGTCAGGGACCCTGGGCCTTGGACTCATCTGGTGATGAGGGAAAGTAAGCTCAGAAATGTGCAATGATGACTTTCTAGCAGCTGCCCTGCGACTTAGGGGCATTCCTGACGTAAACAGCGCAAAAGATGGGGCTTGAATCCTCGTCTCTTCCTCGCTCTCTGATTTGCCAAGAAGGAGCAGTCAGATGGGCACACCCTGAACAAGGGGCTTAGGGGGCGCTGTGAACAGGGGTGTCGGGGTGTTGGCGGGTGCATCACCCAGCGGCGGAAGACTCTGCCCAGGAATGGAAGGGCAGTGGGGGAGGAAACGCAAAGGCTTGTTAGCAGTGGTGGAGTGAGACGGGGGGGAGAATGTTTTTAACCTGAAAGAAAAAATATGACAAATTAAAAAAAAACAACTCTCAAGCTTGATAAGTTTTGGATGAAGGAATTATCAGAAGGGAAAAACGCTCTCTCAGAGAAATGTGGGGAATTGCTCCAGTTCCAGGGTGTCCTGTTTGAAGCAGATGCGTTCATGTGCAGTTTCCAGAGCGGCACTGATAGGCTCGTTCAGTGTCCAGCACCTACTAGGCGCCACCTAGAGGCCAGGCTCTGCTCAGGGCTGGCCCCACGGCAGGTTCTCGGTAACCCGTAGCCCTGACATGACCCAAGCAAAGCGCTCAGCATAGTGCCTGCCGCCACCAGGCGAGTGCTCAATAATTGCTCAATATTACTCTTATTAAGTAAATTATTTTCTTTTTCCTAGAACATTCCATGAAAAGCCTACTACTTACATTGGGATTCTTTAGTATTTGAAAGCACTCCAGCCAAGGCAGGAGTAAAGAATCCGGGGTTGGGGGGTGGGGAGGATGGAAATAGTATTATTTATTAGGCCGCAATCTCCAGGTGCTTGAGCGGTGACATCCCGCGCTGTCTGGTGGGAGCCGCCCCTGCGCCACATTTTGCCCCTGCTCACTCTCTCTCACACACACACATGCTGCCTGCTGACCTGGGCAGTCTTCATCCTCACATGCCCAGAAAGGCCTGTCCAACTCCCCAGCTGGAGAGAAAGCTCACCTCCCCAGATGGTGGGGGAGAGCCCCGAGAATGAACATCCCTACAAGAGCTTGGTGGTGTTCCTTAGCTACCCCGTGACTCAGTTTCCCCTTCTCTAAAAAGGGGAGGAAACCTGAGGATTGAACGACATAATGTGGGTATCCTGCCCAGCACTCAGCAGGAACCACAAATCTTCATTCCTCTCTTCTAACGGTCCCTAGGCCCCCTTGGGGTGAGAAATCGTAAATTCAGGATTGTACCAACTTTGAACATTCTCTTCATGAATGACTGTGTGTCCCAGCGTTTGGGATGGAGTTTTCTTTCCACGATGCCTATGAGAACTTGGTCCCTTCCCAGGCCCTTCTTTTTGGACACTTGGAGGACCTCAGCTGAGCCAGGGAAGGCCCACAGGTTCCTGTGTGGAAGTGTCACTTGAAGTCCTTCTCTGCTCCCACAGGAACTGCTAACTCCGAATTTGTTCCTTGAGGGTTGTGAAGCCAACCAATTCAGTGGGGTTTCACAACACGGGAGAGTGGAATCTCACAGTGCCACCCATGTAGCAAGGATAAGTCTTGTTTCTGGAAACCCTTATGTCTGTTACATATTTTGCAATCTTATGTGAGTGTATGTGTGTTTCTAATACATGTGTAGACACACAGATACAAATTTGTGCAGTGTATCTCTTACTGCAGGTTCTGGTCAGGGGAGTTGAAAAGACATGGATCCCAATGCCATTTCTATCTCTGAGAAATTCCTGCCTCACGGCTCCAGGTGGCAGGCACTGTACTAACATCTGGACGGGACCCTTACCTGTCTTAGGAGTGAAGGCAGTGAGGGGTGCAAATTTCAAGTCGAGGAGAAAGGGAAGTTGGAGGGAGAGGACCCAGAACAAGGGAAAAGCAAGGCATGAAAGACAGGCCTGCTTGCAAGTGGAGCGGGGGAGGGGACAGAGCTAACGGGCTGCCCTGGGGAAGGGGGCCGTCTTGGAAACAGGAGCGTCACAGGCTGTCCTTGGCCATGCTCTGGGCCCTGATGGAAGCCTCCCTGCCACCCTCCTGCCGTAAGGAAGCCCCGTTGAATAGGGCTGTCTCTGTGGCATCTCCCCCTGGGGGAGGCCGCTCTCCATCCCCTAGACACAACAGGACATCTCCATCCATGTGAGTGGGGCCGGGCCCCTGGGCACAGTTGAAGATGAGCTGTGATGGCAGAGGAGGGGCCTTTGGAGGGGTAGGCAAGGGGGAGGACCAGCGAGAGGGGGAACGGGTAGGGAACGAATGGTAAAACGCTTCCTTTCTTTAAAAGTTGAATCCAGGGCAGGAACGGAAACGGTGGAGTTTGCTTTTAAAAACTCAGAGCCTCCTTGTAAGCAGCTGAATGTGTGTGTGTGTGTGTGTGTGTGTGTGTGTGTGTGTGTGTGTGTAGGGAGGGCGGGCCCTGCGGGCTGGCCTGGGCCTGTGAGAGGTGACTTTTCTCCCTCTCAATGGCCTTACAGTGTGTCCTAAAGAAGCTTTTTGTTAAGCTCATGAATAGGTGAATTTGGGGTGTGTGATGCTGGGCATCACGATTTGGATATTTGGTTACCTTTGAGGTTACGTGTTTTTTCCTTTTAAGACACACACCCAAAAAAGAGAAGCCACCTCTCCTGCACAGGGTTGCTTTTCGGGGTGGAAGGGGCGGCACTCCACTGTCTCTCGGCGACTGACTTGGCTGGAAGGGTGAGGACAAGGTGAAGCTCAGGCCTGGGCAGATCGGCAGTGTCTGGCCCGGGAGGCAGCCCCTTCTCGGCCCCCGGACTCCAGGCCTCAGAGGAGCAGCATGGCCATCCGCAGACCCCCAGATGTCCAGCGCCTTCAGGGCCTGTGATGAACCCTCATCTAAGAGAGGCCCAGAAGGGAGAGGGTGTGTGACTCAGGCCAGCCCAGAGCAGGGTGGCGAGGGTCTGGATGGGGACCGAGGCCTCCAGGCCCTGGTCCTGGAACGTACCAGGTCCGTGGAAAACATGCATCCAGGCACTGCACTGGGTGTGGGTAGCAGCAGCGAATAAACGGTTCACTCTCCCTGCCCTCCAGCTGCTCCCGGTCTGCTGGGGAAGACAGGCTACAAATGCACTTGACCCTGACCCATCAGTTCTATAAATCCCTGATTCTCCACTGTGGAGCTGTCTCCCCACCCCCCCAGGGAACATTTGGCCATGTCTAGAGACATTTTTCTTGTCACCATGGGAGAGGGGTGATACTACTGGCATCAAGTGGGTAGAAACCAGGGGTGCTGCCAAATAATTATAATACACTGGACAGCACCTTCCCCGCAACAGTAGACACTTATTTGGGCCCAAAATGCCAATAGTGCCAAGGCTGAGAAACTTTGCTCCATTTGGTCATTGGGCCAGGCCACATAGTCAAAAGTGGACAACACAAAAAGAAAAAAAAAAGGCAGAGACGACAGTGGTAAAGTAGAAAGAACTTGGATTGGCAGCCCAGCTCTAGGTTGAAATCCCGGCTAGGAGCCCTTTTTGAACCTCAGTTTCTGCATCTGTGAAGTGGGGTTTGGGGGTGATCAAGAGCACTTCAAGATAGAGCACATGGACCTGGCTCCCAGGACCTGGCACGAAGTAGGCCTGTGTTAAAAGAGCATCTGTTATTATTATTTTTTTTGAGCCTTTTAAAGGTCCCGCCATGGAAAATTACAGCATCGGCAGGTGTGGACACAGGCTCTCGAGGCCAAAGAAAGTTACTGTTTGGGGCATGGTTGCCACAGTAATGCCATGTGTTTGCAGGGGTGCGGGTCGGCACCTCCCACACACACGCCTCCTAGCAAGGGGTGAGGAGGGGTGAAGGGTCTGTTCAGTGGGTGTGCACTGGGGGGAGCCCTGGAGTTGCAGCCACCTGAACTGGCCACCGACTGCTGTGTGACGTGGGAAATTGCTTCACCTGTCTGAGCCGTGGGGTCCTTACCTGTAAGGTGGAGATGCGAAGGTCTGCCCTCACAGGTGAGGATCCAGTTGGAAATTACTGTCCAGGGCGGTGCCTTTGGGGGACCCTGTGAAGCCTAAGCAGGAACCTTGTATCTAGTGTGAGCTAAATGAATGAACAATCACACTATAAATTCCTTCTAGTTCTTTATTTTATTTTATTTTATTTATTTTTTTAGAGAGAGGGGAAGGGAGGGAGAAAGAAAGGGAGAGAAACATCAATGTGTGGTTGCCTCTCGCGCACTTGCTACTGGGGACCTGGATCGTAACCCAGGCATGTGCCCTGACTGGGAATCCAACTAGCGACCCTTATGGTTCTCAGCCTGCCCTCAATCCACTGAGCTACACCAGCCAGGGCCCTTTCAGGGCTTGATAAGGAGACTACCAACAATACCCAGGTGGGCAGATCTCCACTTTGCCATTCCTCCATGGCAAGCAAGCCAGAAGCCAGGACCTCTAATTCCCAGTATGTGCCCAGGTCAGGTTGCAGAGCCAGGCAACAGCGCCCTCTAGAGGTCATTGTGGACACAGCAATTAAGTTGTGCTAGCCCCAAGGTGGGATCCCGTTGGTAAGAGGTACTGGTAGGAGGACATCAGAAATCAGGAAGACCAAACTGCTGAAAAACGGACCACATCAGGATCAGGAACTCAGAGACTTATCTCAGTGGAGGCACATCATTGAACACCTCCATTTTCCTCTCTGTAAAATGGGCCCATTGCTCCACCACACAGAGCTGAGAACACAGTAAATGAAGGACCTAACTAAAAGCCACTAGCGGAAGGGGGGTGGTTTGGGAAATAGCCACATTTGCCTGAATCTCCTTAGAATCTTGAAGCACAAGGGCAGAATGGGAACTAGGGGCACCAAGATCACCCGCCTTCTTCACCGAGGCGATGAGGAGAGGGGTGGGCTCTCGGACTGGGGCGAGTCTCCTCCCTCCATGTCACAGGTCACGCTTGGACCAGTGAAAGGATGCACCAGATCACAGGTACCAGCCATCCCATGTGTGTCTGCACAACCCAACCATGGATGGGTCTTTCCTTAGGCCACCCATCGTCAACCCTTACACCATCTTCCAGCTCTGTCCCTCCACAGTCCTTGCTGGTTGGGGGGCTGCTTTTGGGGACAAAGCCCTTTATCAGAGAAATGTCCAAGGCAAGAGAAAGGCCAGCATCCCATCTCCCTCAGAAAACCTGGGCTTCCTTGTCCCAGCCTCCACCCCGGGTCATATACAGGGGCGTGTTTGCCAGCACACCTGGGCCTTGGCCTGACCTCCCCGCACACTGCGCTCCCCAACCAGGTGCTCCCTTCCCCCACCACGAGGTCCCATTCCTTTGACCTCCTTTCCAGGTGGCTCAGGGCAACACCTGGATTATAGGATGACTCAGGGATTTACAGGGTTTGTCAGCTTTCCAAGACTGAAAAAGGGGCCCGAAGGCCATCATCAGAGGTGGTCTTTAATCTCTAGAACCAGAAGCATTTGAGGAGCTTTTGAAAAACGGGGATGTCTGAGCCCTAATGTGCCCCCCCAGGGTGCTTGACTGGGGGCAGGGGTGAGAATCTGTGTTTTCAACATCAGTTCAGGTGTTTTGAATGCAGTTTAGTTTCTCAGCTCCTGGTTTAAAGCCCAAAACTTCCTTTGGGTACAATCTGTTCTAAGTCCCTTCCTCCAACCATGACTCTGGAGGGTCACTCGCCAGCTTTTCTCTGCAGGTAAAACTATAGCCACAACCACTAGTTTGTCCTTTAAGGGAGTGAGAAGGTCAAGGCCTGCTTCTCCATCTCCTCTGCCCTGCCTGAGACAAGGGCTCTGCTTCCTTAATACAGATGTCCTTGACACTGGACTAAAGCACATTTGTCCTGAGAGGCAGATGAAGCCAGGCCAGGCTTCCCCAAAGGGCAGGGGGGTACAAAAGCTTCCTTGCAGAGATAGTTCATAGACATTGCATGTCAAAAGGGTCTCATCCCCAAGGGTTAAAGAACGTAAAAAGAGTCTCTGCCCTGGCTGGTGTAGCTCAGCAGATTGAGTGCCTGCCTGTGAACCAAAGGCTTGCCGGTTCAATTCCCAGTCAGGGCACATGCCTGGGTTGCTGGCCAGGTCCCCAGTAATGGGTGCACGAGAGGTGTTTCTCTCATTTTCTTTGTCCTTCCTTTCTCTCTCTCTAAAAATAAAATTTAAAAAAAAGAAGAAGAATCTCTTTTTTGCAGAGTGTCTCACTTTGCCAATGGATGTTTCGATCTCCGTCAAGATTCTCTCTCCCATTGAACTTGACCAGGGAACTCTCCTTTCTGAGAGCAGGTGAAGGGACTCCCCAAATCTACAGAGATGCTGATCTAGGCCATCAGTCAGGTCTGATCCTGCAGCAGGAATGAGGCTCTGCACCAGGGCCCCTGAAGACAGGGGGACCCCACCAGGCAGGGCTTCGAACCCCAAATCGCAAACACAGTCACTGCCCCGGCAAGCCCGCTCCCCTCCAGGGCAAGTCTGGGCCCAAGCTCTCCTTTGCCACCTCCCACCTGCCACCTTCACTTTAAAGGTAGGCCTGCTGGATGCTCACTTCAGTTCCATCGTTTCCTGGATTTTTTTTTAATGGAGAGGTGGAGCACTCGGGGTGGTTGACTTGGTCAGGGGTGGGTGGTGGAGGGGTCTCCTCAGCTGACATGACACGAAAAGTGGGACCTAGAGAAGAGGTCCTGCACGGGGGTGTGTCACTTTAGAGCTAGGACCCGACTTCCGAACCGCCAGCGCTCCGTGTGCTGAGCTGGTCTCCACCGCCCTGCCCTGTCCCGCCCCGTCCTGCCCCGCCCCTGTCTCTGCCTCCCGTGCAGCTACGCTTCCCCCCCTCCCCCCGGCCACGGCTCAGGGACCCTCCACTGGCAGAATGGCCACCACCAGGGCCAGCTCCTGTTCTGTGCCACCAATGGGAGGCACAGATGACCCTGCCAAGGAGAGGAATGGCCACTCTCCAGTGCCAACTGCACCCTCTCTTCCCAGCTTCCTTTTTTTTTTTTTTCCACAAAGGCAAGATCACTAGAAGTCACATCCTTTGGATGTGAATGTGTCTGGACTTGACTTTGCAAACAGATTTAATCTTCAAATTGTTCTCCCATGGGAATTTGGTAGAACAAGATTCACATCCAAACACAGGGCACCCTTGGTACATACTAAATAAAAATAAGTAAATAAATAAGGAGGGGAAGAATTTCTGCAATGAGATAAAGTCGGAGCATCAACACACCCTACGTAGTGCAGGACGGCAAACTCAGCTTCCCTTCATGGTCCTCGGGTTCCCATGAACATTGCGGGGGAGGGGCTGCTGCTCTGAGGAATAAATTTATACTTTTAGGTTCTACCACTTTTAGGTCCAGGAACCTCGAGTTCTGTCGCTTGAGTTCTATCAGGTTCTGCCTGTTCCTTGCTGTCAGTCTGGCGTTCTTGGCTGTCAGGCACATTACTCAAATCTCTGCTGCCTGTGCCACTTCACATTGTCCCGTGTGTCTGTGGCTTCGTGTGGCCGTCTCGGAATGGCCATCTTCCCCTCTTCTAAGGACGCCGGTCACCTTGGACTAAGGGCTCATCCTAATGAGCTCATCTTCACTTGATTGCATCTGCAAAGACCCTGGCTCCCCATAAGGGCACAGGTACTGGGGGTTCGGGCTTCAACACACCGTTTCCTGGGGGAGGCACAATTCCACCCCGAACACCCTTTATTGACTTGCTGCTGTATTTTCAATGGGTGCTTCATCTGTGAGAGGTAGAGGAAGTTCTGCCAGGGCAGACAAATTAAATAAATGACATATTCTCCCACGGGACACTGCTTGTATGCTGACCAGAGACTGGTGAAGATGGTAAATTTTATATGATGGCTGTCTTACCACAATTTTTTTTAAAAAAAGAGTCCATTGGGCCTGGCTGGTGTGGCTGAGTGGATTGAGCGCCAGCCTGTGAACCAAAGGGTCGCAGGTTCAATTCCCAGCCAGGGCACATGCCTGGGTTGCAGGCCAGGACCCCAGTGGGGGGCCCACAAGAGGCAACCACACACTGATGTTTCTCTCCCTCTCTTTCCCCTTCCTTTTTCCTCTCTCTAAAAATAGATAAATAAAATCTTTTTTTAAAGTTAGTGTCCATTGAAAAGAAGAAGAAAAGCTAGCTTTCTTGGGAGGACATTGTCATTGAGGAAACCCTGACTGGGAGGAGCTTGGGTCCTCAGGAGGTGCCGTTCTGAGGGTGGCTCTTGGGACATTGCATCGGGAGGCCGTGAGACACTGTAAAACCCTGAGAACCTTGCAGGAGGCCGTCAGAGTGCCAGGAGAGCTGGCAAAAGGGAGGGCACACGGGGAGCAACGTCATGTTCTGTGTTTGCAGCCCTTCCCCGTCCCCACTCCAAGGGCCCTGGAGCAAGCCAAGAGTCAGAAGGGGTCTGTGAGGGGCTCAGAGTCCCGGCTCCTCAGGGTTCCAGCCCTACTGTCTGGCCCCGAGGTGCCTCAGTGCTTCGAGTCAAACTTGGAAGCTGAACCCCATCCCTGCGAAGATTCCTTCTGTAGTGAGCCCCCAACCCACGCTGTACAGCTGGGGACACAGAGTGTCCTGACGGGCGCTGCCCTTCACACCCACCCCGAATTCCTGGCAGGTGCAAACCTCTTAGGAGCGCTGCCTTTAGTCACACCGACCTGGGTTTGAATTCTGGCTCTGCTGCCCCCCCACCCCGGGGCTGTGGGGTTCGAGGTTATTTACGGCCTTGAACCTCTGTCTCCTCCATTCTAAGAATGTTGCCCCCCCACCCCAGCAGGAACGCCGGCACTGAATGAAATGATTCATCTGTGCCCCATGCTGGCTTGGGATCCGTCTCCAGTACGTGGCAAATTTTAGAGGAAGCGGTGTGATGGGTGCTCGTGGGTGAGGGAGTCCCTGGGCTGAATGGGCCAGTGGACACAATCTCCTGGGGTAGGCAGGCAAATGATACCGCAGCCAGGGGTCCTGCTGTGACGGAAATGGGGGACTTCCTGGAGGAGGGGTCCGCTGGCAGTGACAGTGGAGATGCAGCTTCCCCCTGACACACATCAGGTCACGCCCTGCAGCCTAGAGGATGAAGCCAGACTCCTCAGCCTGATCACGAAGGCTCTCCAGAACCTGGCCCAGCCTGGCGTCTGCCTTGATTTCACGCCACACCAGCGGCTCTGCTCCTTCCTCCACGCCTTTGTTCACGCGACCCCTGCCTCCTAGAATGCCTGTCATGTCCCTGTCTGTCACAGCTCAGATCGAAGGCCACCTCCTCTCCAAAGCTCTCCCGGGTGCCCCGAACAGGAGTGATTTCTGTGCTTTCGGCTTTGGGAACCCTCTCACTGACAGAGGTTCCCCCTCTTCCATTGTGGGGTTGATTCACACACCTCACCTCCAGTCCCACCGTGAGCCCAGCAGGGCGGGGTGGGGAGGATTCACACGGGGCCGTCCCAGGATCCTGCCCCCGCACCTACTGTGAGTTCTCCACGTGGTGGGAGTTGGACAGAGGGAAGGAGGAAGGAGGGGAAGCCAGGAAGTGCTTGGAACTTCTCCAGATGAGAAGCAATTAAGTTATTCCTTCCCCGTGAGTGCCCTGCTCGTCAAGGCACGTGCTGCAAAAAGGGACAGCGGTGTCGCTGAGGGACACCCCTGGGATGAAGAGGCCCTGACCACTGTGCACTCAGCTAACACTAGACCACCTTGGCAGGACAAGCTGACGTCTTGACAGAGCAGGGAAGGTGCCGTTTCGGGAGGTCTCCGGGACCACCCTCCAGTGCAGTAATTCACAGGACCCCCAGGACTCCGCACAGCTGTTACACTCACCTTTGCACTTCATGACAGCACACGGATGGAGCTCAGACTCTGCAAAGGAACGAGGCGGGGAGGGCAGGGTCCAGGAGACGCCAGGCCCGGCGCCCCCGGCTCGGCTTTCCCGGGGAGCGCTGTGGACGGCGCTGACTCGAGTCATGGTGCACGCCAAGTACCGCCCACCAGGGAAGCCGCCTAAGCCTTGCAGTGCAGGGTTCACGGGTGGTTGGTCACACAGACATGGCTCTGACCTTGGTTTCCAATGCCTCCAGAGGTCAAGTCCATACCACAACATGGCCCAAGGCGCTGCCTCCCCCCCGAGGTAAACAGGGGCTTAGAATTTGCCTTTTGGAAGCTGGATCCAGCTCCCATTGGCTCTCAAGAGAAGCGTGACCCAAAAGGAGTTATGTGCATGTTTTCTATGATGCCTTTCCCGGACTCAAAATCAGGGCATGCAAACCAGGGTCAAAAGAATGAGGTTTGACTCCAAATAAGCCATTTTTTTTCTTCCTTGGTCCGGGACTAAACTCCAAGAACCTGAGCATCTGCCCCAAAAGCTTGAGAGATTGGGCCAGTCTCCCCTTGTTTCTTTTCAGTTGTGCCCCAGGCGCCTGGCCCTCCTCTTTGTCCAGGGATTCTGCCGTGACCCCCAAACACCTGGTAGCCCTCTCTGGCATGCGGTCATTTCCACCAGGACCCTCAGCTTCCAGAAACCTTTACCAAAGATTATTTCTGAAGCCTGGGCTCCATTCCCACCCAGGGAGGCCACCGAGGAGTCCCTCCGGGTGCACAGCCTCTTCCCAGATCCCTGCAGGAAGCAGCTCTCTGCCCTGCCAGGTTGGCGGTCAGCGCCCAGCAGAAGAAACTCAGCTCGTGGCCCCAGATCCCGCCCCAGGAAAGGTGCCCTGCCCGATGGAAAGTTTGGGCTGCAAGACGCTCCCTTCCAAACTCCCAGGGCCGCTATTTACACAACGTCTGAAATTAATTCGAGAAATTCTCCAAGTGCCCGGGCTGGAATGGGAGGCCGAGAACAGGAAGGGGCAGGTCCCAAGTAACGGGTTTTTCCACAAAGAGAACAGGGCAAAGCCAGTGTCCCTGGTGAGGGACTCAGGCGCCACTCACACTGCCATGTACCTTTCCACTCTAAACTGGTTTAGCGGGGAATTTGCCATTGAGAGCAGACAGAGGTGGGATCTGTGGGGAGAGCCGGGTGGTGTGGAGCCGAATCCCACCCCCCCCCAGTGCCCAGCCTTGTCCAGGCATACGCTTTGGGGCCAGAGGTGGCCACAGCGACCCCACTCTTAGCAAGCACCGCCCCTAGCCAGCTTTCCTTCCCCACTGCCGGACTCAGCTGCACTCCTAGCCCCTTGGAAATGCAAGCTCCCTCAGGCGCCAGCATGGCTCTGTGTCCTGCTTTGCCCAACCTGCCCGCTCCTGGTCTGTGAGACCTCTGTCTAAGGTTTTACCATAAGATGCTCATTGTTGCCTAAGAGTCGAGGAGGGGGCTGGCTGTCCTCACTCAGTGACAACAGAGACGCTCTGAGAGTGACAAGCCTTGTGTCACCGGAGAGGTTGGTGGTAGCTCTCAGATCTTACCTTATGGTCCATGATTTCATATGAACCTACATCCTGTGTACACCCAGATTTTGGGGCAAGTGCAAGAGTGAGCACGGGGGGTTGGGGTGCCGTTGTTGGCCATCGTAGATGGTAAATGACCGTCCCCGGGGGGCAGCGTTTATATTAGATCTGGGAGCAGTTAATAAAATAGGAATAAGGAAATCAATTCTATGAAAAAAGACAGAGAGAGGAGACCAGGAAGAGGAGGAAGGGACAGAGAAGAAAATACAAAAAAGAGGATTAGCCTCCACAGAAATGACCATGAGTTTCCTGGCAGCAAAGCCTGTGTTATGGTTCCATTTCACAGATGGGAAAACTGAGGGCTTACATGAGTCTCCCTATGACTTAGGACAGAGAGAGAACTGGAATCAGCTCCCTGGCTCCCTCTCCCTACACCATCCCACCATGTCTGCTTAGAATACGTGGCAAATTAGCAGGTACAGTTGGGGTCACCCTGGCCAGCTGTGTCCTTGGTGTGGGATCCCCGCACCTTTCCGTATGCCGGGTTTAAACTCCTATCTCAGGTGCCTATGCCACTGCTCTCCTGCACAGGTGTAGGGCGGGTCTGGTCTGTGAGAGACAAGAGACGGCGTTGGGAGCTTGGCCTACAAAGAAGTGATGTGCTGGAGGCTGATGGCTGGGGGAATGCGTGACCTTGGTCCTTTCCAATCCCTCCCCAAGACTGAAGTCACTTGGTTACTGGCAAATCTTACTGATCAGCCAGGTACCAAATTCCAAGGTCCACCATTCATCCAATACATAGATAGCAAACACCATTTTTTTGTTGTTCTTGGCTCTGTGCGAGTTAACACGGAAGGATGTGTTTTGTTTTGTTTTACCTTAGGGCTCGACTTTCAGCCTAGAGAAGGTCACGGTCTGTGTGATGGAGCTAACACACATCACACGGTAGAAGCAGCCACGGGGGAGCCGAACCAAAAGGCAGGGCCCGCTGAGGCTTCCTGGAGGACCCAGGAGCCTGCAGGACCAGGGCAGGGGCAGCACTTATATCCACTTATCCAGCAACCATTGGCTGTGTCCGCACTGACGTGGCAGGACAGGCTGGGCCCCAGAGTGTGATGTAGAGGTGAACTTGACCCACCCTGCCTTGCTCTGAGGCTGGCAAACCGGGTCAATGCCCCAGTGCCCCTGGGGCTCGAGTAGGGCAGCCCACCCACTGGAAAGTGAGGCTTCGTGAGGCAGAAAAACAGAGGCACCCATTATCCTTCCCCCAGGTTTTTTCTTTATTTAGTATAAGTTCCTTCCAGTAGTGTGCTCGTGAGCCCTCTCTCATAAAGGGGGGAAAACGAAGGCCTCGTCTTCAGCGCTGGCTGACTTCCAGGGTGTATCTATACTCCCACCGACGTCAAGCCACCAACACAATGTCGCTGAATGTGTAGTTGGGAAGGGATCTTTCAAACGGGCTCCGGGGAGCTGGTGCAGCACACCTTTGGTTCTGGGGACCTGGGAGGGAGAGACCTTAGTCATCACACCACTGGGCTGCCCGTGGACTGTGTCCTTCCCAAGGTCTCCGGCTACACAGACACGCTGCAGGGATCAAAGCAGCCATGCACATCACGAGCAAGCGATATGCGTCTACCTCTTCTAGCTGAGAGGTACTGAGTGCAAGACAAGAAGGGGCTACCTCTGGCCCTGGCCAGGTGGCTCAGTTGGTTAGAGCATCATCCTGATATGCCAAGGTTGCAAGTTTGATCCCCCATCAGCGCACCTACAAGAATCAACCAATGAATGCATCAATAAGTGAAATGACAAAATAGGTATTTCTCTCTCAAGAAAAAAAAGGCAGGGGCTACCTCAGAACGAATGTGAGCCTCCAGCTCACCCCTCCTCCCTCAGAGGCTGGGAGTTGAAGGAAACGATTTCTCAGGTGCTTAGACTTCCCACCTGTCCATCCATTCATGCAGCGGTCCTTCCTGGTGGCCTGTCTCCACAGGGAGGGTCGCTGCCCTGCAGAGTTCCCAGACTCGGGGTGATGACAGCCAGGCCCGTAGAACCGGTTCTGGTCCCGGCTCCATCTGCAACTCACGGTGTGGCCTTGAGCAAATCACATCGACGTCTCTGGGCTTCAGTTTCCTCGCCTGGAGCATGAAGGAGTTGGGTTTGATGCTCACTCAAGTCTTTCCAAGCTCTGACCTCCCGTGGCTACCGGAGAGCTCTGGACGCCCCTGGAGGAAGAGCTGAAGGAGTTGGGAGCATCTTCACGGCAGAGCAGATGGGGCCCCTGAAGATCCACCATGAGCCCCATGAAAGAGCAGCGGCCATGTGCGGCGTGGTCCCTGAGGGCCGAAGTCCTGGGTGGAAATTATAATGGGGGCGGAGCGTTTCCATCCCATCTGCAAAGGCCGTGGGCACCGCGAGAGCCACACAGGCCCCCCCCCTTGGGGAAGAAGGAACCTGTTCTCCCCGAGCGGAGGCCGAAAACCTCAGCCGGGGGGCAGGGTCCCTGGCTGGAAGGTCGTGAAGGGAAAACCCCAGGGTCATCAGCTCCAAAGGAAGAACAACAATGACAAAAGGTCACCGGGGCCACTGTGTGACATGGAAAAAGCAAACAGGACTCCAGGAGATGACGACTCAGTAGCACCCGTGTGAGCGTCATGAGAAAAAGGCCAGAAGGCAAACCACCAAAACGCAAATCACCGTCGCCACGAGGGCGACGGTGACCGGTTTTCCCTACGTCCCCGATGTTCGGTGGCAGTGGCAGCATAGCGACGTGGTGTTTGAAACAAAGGCTGTTTTATTCTTTATGGACAGTCATTGAGTCTGGCCCCGCTTCCCAGGACAAGGAGCCTCCCGGCAACCGTCGTACTCTCTCCGGGTCCCCACCTCCGGATGGAGGAGGAGACGGGTGGGGACGGATAGCAGGCGCTGAGCTGGGGACCGAGCCAGCGGCGCCGTCCCCGCCCGCAACAAGGGCTCCGACTGGCGCCGAATCTCCCCCAGGCTTTGAACCCCAGCCCCGGGGCCGGGTCCCATAGTATTAAATCAGTAAGTGGCTGAGCGAGGCCCAGGGCCCGGGTCTGGGGGCGGTCACTGTGCTTGAGGAGGAGTTCAAAGCAAGCGGGTGGCCGCACATTCAGTCCCACAATTTGATGGAGTGAAGGCCATTGCTTGGGCCAGGCTGGCGGGTATGGGACAGAGTCTAGCTGATGAGAAGGGGGAGGGGTTCCCCGTCTGACTCTCCCTCTCTCACACGCACACCCACTCACGCACACACGCACACCAGCCTTCACCCAGCAGCATTCGCTTCCTGCCCCCCCCCAGGCCTTCTTTCGCTTCATTTCAGGCGCCCCCACCCCCACTCCCCCCGGCCCAGGTACACAGCCCCCTCGCCACCACCTGACTGCGTGCCCGCGGAGAAAGGCCTCCCTGTTGACGGGGCTGGCAGAGCCTGTGTCCCGGTATAAAAGCCTCACTGAGTCCTGGAGACACTTGGAAGCCAGACAGAATGGAATTTCTCCCTATTTTCTTTACAGCTAAGAAAACACTCACAAATACAAGAGCATATTTATGGCGGTATTTCTACCCCAAAGTTTGTCTTTACAGAAAAAAAAAGAAGGAGAAGAAGAAGTAAAATGAGTTTTTCTGCCCGCTCCCCTCCCCACCCCAAATCCCTTTTTGGTGCTGGTGGAGGACAGCAGGGAGGGAAAACAGAGCAGGCCCAAGCCCCACCGAGCACCGCAGCATCCTGGACAATGTCGTGCTTGTTCGGAGAGCGAGGGGAGGAACACAACTCCGAAAACACACACAACACGGCCCAGGGTAGGGTGTTCCGAGGGGAGAAGGACAGGCGGGCCTTGTGTCTGGACACGGAATCCCGAGGCTGCAGGGCGAGAGGAGCCCAGGAGTCTAGCCCCGTCCGCAGAGGGGACGGGGACACTCTGCCCTCCGAGCCAGCCGGGGACGACTCCCCAGCCGGGGGATGGGCACACTGGACCTGAAAGGCCCGGAGCCCCAGATTATTTCTGAAGGTGGCATCGAAGGAGGAAAGTCCCCGAGGGGAAGTGGGGGGCTGCTTCTTAGGCCTTTGGGGTTCTCCAGACTTCCCGCGTGTCCGGGAGACACGCCATGTGTTCATCTCTCTGCACATGCAGCCCCTTCACTGCTCGGGGGATGTGTGTGTGTGTGGAATGAAGGACTGTGGTGGAAAGATCACTCACAACGACAGGCAAGAGTCACCCAAGAGGGTCCCCCAGAGTCCTGGGTCCCACCCACTCCTCCCCCATGCCCCCCTGGGATGGGAACCCCAGCCTGGTAGGGGTGCATCAGCCCCAGCGGAGAGTGACTGAGCCCACAGTGACACCTGCTGGGCCATCAGATTCTGGCAGAGCCGAGGTCAGGAACATGGGGGGGGGGCACAGCCTCAGCTGGGGGCCACCCCATTCTTGTCTCTGGTTCCACATCTGCCGTGATACACACACGTCTTAGCCCAAGACCAGCACCCAAGGACTGCAGAGGAGGTGGGGGGGTGGCAATGCCAGGCCACCCAGGAGCACAGCCCGTAAACGTCGTTGGGCACATGTCACAGACGTGCAAGTCCCAGGGGGAGACCCAGGGGCCGGCTCCATCTTGGCTGCCTGCTAGAACCTGCCGGGAAGCTTTCAAACGCCTGAGGGCCAGACGGAAGCCCAGGCGTTGTCCACGCACCAGCAACCGTAACCATGGCTGAGAGCTGGTGCTCTGCTTGACCCCCTGTGACTCAGTGGGGCTTTCTTGCGGTGCACCTGCAGCTGTCTGCTTGGGGGTCGGGGTCCTAATCATGCTGTAGACGCCCTTTATGTCGTGGTCGTCACAGATTTAGAGGCCCCACATGACAGCTTTCCGGCAGGTGACCGCAGGAACCAGGTGCAGCCTCCACAGCGCCGTGTGATCTCGTGTTCTTGGGCATGACGCTTCTCACCAGGTGTCATGCGTCCCGTGAACCCCCTCAACCTCACTGCACAGGAACCCCCGAGTAACACCGCTGCCTCCCCTCCTGCAGGTGAACTATGACCACTTTACTCCTGGCGTGTGTGACTCTGAGGCTCATCGCCGCGGCCGTCTCAGTAGAAGTTCAAGGTGAGGACACGCCCGTGCCAGTCTCGTTCACATGGCAGGTGCTGGGGACTGGATCCTGCCCTCTGGGGGTGCTGACCCTGGCACTGCTGGGCCCAGGGATGGGGTCGCCCCTCCCCCCGGCCTTTTCCCGGCCCGTCCCCTTTTCTGTCGAAGGTGAGGGTAACCGAGGTGGCCAAGCACCTGTACGGTGAGCCCACACACATGCATCCTCAGGACAGACAGCGGGGTGTGTGGGGAGAGCTCCTGGCAGGTGCGCACCTCCCCAGCATCCTCTCCGTGGGTCTCAGCCAGAGCTGCTGCTGCTGCTGCACACTGAGCCTGGGGGTGGGGTAGCCCATAGACAAGCCCACAGAGCAGGAGCTGCCAGGGAAGGATCAGCTGGAGCATCAGAGAAAATTGTCCAAGAAACAGTCGGCAAGAAGCCCCAGCTAATCACGCAGGTCTCTGTCTTTCTTGGCAAACCATCCTCGGGACGTCCCCGCCTGGTCTCCTGAGTGTGGCAGGTACCAGGCAGACTCAGGAGCCGAATGAACAAACCCTCCGCCCCAACGTGAGATGGATCTAGACGCAGGCAGAGAGGCCCCTGCTCTCGGCCATCCAATGGATGCCCCCACTTTGTACCATGCTCTGGGTACCAGGACGCCCAGAACGCCCTGTCCGAGCGGACGCTAGCCACTTCCAGGCCCACGAGGGTCGCTCCTCTGGGTCCACCCTCTATGGGGGGAATCATGCCCCTGGTGTGAGCCACCCGTGGGCCCGAGGGAGAGGTTAAGGAGTGGCTATTTGTGTGGGGTGCGGACAGAGCTAAGATGTGAGGCCAGGATGAAGCCCGTCCCCTCAAAGTGCAGAACAGCAGGGGGAAAGGCAGGGGCCCAGCTCCCCCCCCTGCACACCACACCCCGACACCGGACTCCGAGGGATCCGAGAGTTCTACATTTGCATCTGGCTTTTCGTTGGAAAAGATATCCTTGTCAAACAGGAAGATAGAACATGTTTTATTTAACAGTCTATTTGCTTGATTTATAACTGGTGAATATTTAGGCACAGGGTATCTGAGAGTGTCCCTTTGTCCTCTTTCTCGGGGACCCACACGTGCCCACCCCCGGCTGTAACCTGCAGTGTGGTCCAGCCACCCGGGCAGGCAGGTCCCCGATGCCATAAAGACGGCAGAGCTGGGCGTTGCCGTCACCGTCAGCAGCTCTTCCTGGGGACCACCGCCTGCAAACCCACGCTGTGTCCTAGAGCGTGCACAGGGGGGGGTTGTGGAAGCGCCTGGTGGGGACTGCCCAGGACATCAGAAGGTCAGGGCTGAACCCCAGGCATCCCTGGCTCCCCCCTCCTTTCCCTGTTACGTACCCACCACCCACAAATATCCGAAACATTTCTATGTTCAACCTGCAACCTCTCCCGAGCAAAGCGTCTCCTAAGCAAATGACTCACCGTGAAAGGAGCTGTTTTTTTTCCCCCCCAAAAGCCCTTTCCTTCCCATTCCAGGAAGACCTTTACATCTAAGAGCATTGGGTAAACCATGTGTCACCCCTGAGAATGCTCTCTGTGGTGATTTATAGAGCCCAATCACATCGCGCCCCCACCCCGTCTGACTCTGCAGACTTAAATGTCTGGCCGTCTCTGGTGCTTCTCCGACTAGGGCCCCCGACCCCCCAGCAGTAGAGGAGAATGACTTGTCTTCCATCAAAGCCAGGACCAAGCCCCAGACCGACCTCATTCCGTGGCGCCCATCTCTGAATTTTGACTCTTGGCTTTAAAAATTTTGTGGATTTTTTTCTTCCCCATAATAATCTTTCTACCCCATGTAGTTATTCCCCAAGTCTGTGAGTCAAGCCGCCACACCAGGAAGAAGGGTCCTGTTTACCCGATGGCTCGGCAGCCCCCAGGGCACCTTAGTTTAAGAAACAGAGAGGTGGTCTCGACTCTGACATTCGTCCTACCCTCCTCAGTGACCCTCCTGTGGCTCCGTAGCAGACACAGGGGGTCTTGAGGAACACTGCTCTGGACGGGGCGTCATGAGGATTCCTGGGAATTCCAAATGGCACAGGAGTGTCCCCAACACAGACGCACAGGCTCTCCGGGTTGTGCCAGGGAGGCTGGGTGGCCGTTTCTGGCACTAACAAGTCCGTCTCCCCCCACAGACCCCGACAACTCGCTGAGTGTCAGCATCCCCGAACCGTCCCCGCTGCGGGTCCTCCTGGGGACCTCCCTCACCATCCCTTGCTATTTCATCGACCCCATGCACCCTGTGACCACCGCCCCCTCCACCGCCCCCCTCACCCCGAGAATCAAGTGGAGCCGCATCTCCAAGGAGAAGGAGGTGGTTCTGCTGGTGGCCACGGAAGGCCAGGTGCGGGTGAACAACGTCTACCAGGACAAGGTCTCGCTGCCCAACTACCCGGCCATCCCCAGTGACGCCACCTTGGAGATCCAGAACCTGCGCTCCAATGACTCCGGGGTCTACCGCTGTGAGGTCATGCACGGCATCGAGGACAGCGAGGCCACCCTGGAGGTCGTGGTGAAAGGTGAGACTGCCCCCACCCCCCACCAGCGGTCCTGGTTCACCTGCAGAAAGAACCAAATAGCATCTTCCCCATGGGGACCCAGAGGGGCTGGCTTTCCAATCCCACACCCTCCCTCTGCCTGTGTACACCTCAGTCGACTTACTCGACTTCGGTTGTGACAGAGAGCTGGAAGCATCATTCTTTGTGGACTTTGAGGGGATTAAATACTTCCTGGCCATGGTCACATGGAGATGACCATTGGTGCTTTGCCTCAATCCTGAAGTTGTCTGACCCTGTGGTCATTCGTCTGTGTTATGCAGACAAGGAGGCTGAGGTGTCCCTGGAGGTGCCATGAGCAGCCCCCAGCTCTCCCACCTGCTGTCTTTTCCCTCCCCCCAGCTCCCACCCCCATTCTCAGTTCCGGAAGACACTCTGGTACCCTTTCTCTCCCTGGAGTGACAAGAAAAAGTTACAAGGAGGCAGCTTGTAGTTCAACTTCAAGAACTTCCTGATTATCAAAATTAGCATAGGTATTTTCAAAAGATGCCTTGGGAGGCAGTGAGGCTCCTGTTACTGGAGGTATTGCAGCAAAAGCAGGAAGGCCACATGCAAATGTGGGAAGGGGATTCATGCATCAGCTAGAGGCCCGCAGCAGATGGCTGGAAGGCCCCTTTGGCGACTGCCATCATTCCTTGAGGACAGAGCAGGGACGGGGGCGGGGGGCTGACCTGACCTGCCGCCGGGCCGCGCCTGGCTTGCAGGCGTCGTGTTCCACTACAGGGCCATCTCCACGCGCTACACCCTGGACTTCGACAGGGCGCAGCGGGCCTGCCTGCAGAACAGCGCCATCATCGCCACGCCCGAGCAGCTGCAGGCCGCCTACGAGGATGGCTTCCACCAGTGTGACGCTGGCTGGCTGGCCGACCAGACTGTCAGGTGAGCCCCCAGACCACCCGCAGAGCGTTGTCCAGCACGGAGATGGTGTCAGCGTGACACTGTGGCCGGCCGAGGCATGCCTTGGCTGACTCTGCATCGGGCACCCAGTGTCCCGCAGAGAAGGGGGTGGCTGCCAGCAGCTTTGCCCGGTAGGAGCATTCTCCATATAGATCACACGCACACATCGTCATTCTTCTACAACTCAAAATATTTACTCTGGCCTTTTACAGAAAAGGTTTGCAGGCCCCTGAAAGACCATGGCAGGTACCAAGAAACATCCCGTAAGGGGGCTGCCTCTAACCACCAATAGCTATGCAAACACGTATGTGAATAAAGCTGCAGGAAAACCTGCCGAAACAGTCCCCACACCGAGGGCAGGCACCGGCAAACGCATCAGTGACTCACCGCTTCCCCCCACAAGGGGGAAGGACACAAGGCCCCAGGCCCCCTCTGTCCCCTAGTGAGACGCCCCACTGTGGGTCCCCGGCAGGTACCCCATCCACGTCCCTCGGGAAGGCTGCTACGGGGACAAGGATGAGTTTCCGGGCGTGAGAACCTACGGCATCCGCGACACCAACGAGACCTACGACGTGTACTGCTTTGCGGAGGAGATGGAGGGTGAGGCCACCCTGCCCCCTTCCTGGGAGTCCACCTGCTGTCCCCCGTCGCCCTGGTGACACGTGGGATCTGGGACAGGGCACCAAGCCAAGGCATCCCCTGGACCATGCCCAGAGGGGTGGGGGAGAGAGGAGGGAGAGGAACAAGGGGGCCTCCAGGCCTCCGTGGCCTCAGGTTTCTGCAGACTGGTGCCACGCTGGAGCGCTTGTCATTGACCCCTCACCTGGGACGGCCCCTCCCAGCCAGGATCCCCCGCTGCTCTCCCCAGCCACCCATGTCGCAAGTCAGAATGCGCTCGGGACCTGGAGGCCCCACGCGGACCTCCCCGGGGACACAGGCAGGGGCGGCGGGAGGTGCTCACCCTGCCTGCTGTGTCCGTCCTAGGCGAGGTCTTCTATTCCACGTCGCCGGAGAAGTTCACCTTCCAGGAGGCCGCCAACGAGTGCCGGCGGCTGGGCGCCCGGCTGGCCACCACGGGCCAGCTCTACCTGGCCTGGCAGGGCGGCATGGACGTGTGCAGCGCCGGCTGGCTGGCCGACCGCAGCGTGCGCTACCCCATCTCCAAGGCCCGGCCCAACTGTGGGGGCAACCTCCTGGGCGTGAGGACCGTCTACCTGCACGCCAACCAGACGGGCTACCCCGACCCCTCGTCCCGCTACGACGCCATCTGCTACACAGGTGCGGCGGGGGTCGGAAGCGGGGAGGAAGAGATCTGGGAATGGGGGACTGGTTTGGGTTTTGTTTTTTTTTTTACCATTTCAAAGGGTCACTGGATGCCCAAACCGCATGTGTTAGCAACCCCCATTCCCACTGATTCCTAAGAGCTGTCAGAGGGGCTGGGTGGAGGCTGCTGGGTACCCCCCGGCCCTAGATCATCAGCCCCAAACGGGTTACAAGCATGAGCATCAGTGTCTGTGTTTCCTCAGGCTGCAACCTCAGCTCTGCCGCCGCTACTGTGCAACCTCGGGAAAGCCAGGGCCCTGCACCTCGGTTTCCTCATCTGTCTCCTAGGGAGGCGGTGGCACCACATGGCAGATGGGGAGGCCTGACAGGAGACCGTGTCCCCAGAGGGGGCCCTGTTACCTAAGCCTCAGGATGGGACGCACAGAAAAGAATGGGGGAAAGTTTCCGCCAGGGCTTTATTTGGAAAATGTAGGCGAAACGTTGTTTTTAATCTTATATTTGACACAATCTAGGTAATAACCACAATCGAATGCTAATTCTTGCAGGGACAAACAATTGAATGAGGAGTTGCCTCAACTTCATGTTAAAATTGGCAGCCGCAAATTGACACAGCTCACTTCCTATTAACTCTCACAGCCAGAGCTTACGTGAAATAATGAGGATTTCTGCCCTGGCTGGCGTGACTCGGTGGATTGAGCTCTGGCCTGCGAACCAAAGGGTCACTTGTTCAGTTCCCAGTCAGGGCACATGCCTGGGTTGCAGGCCAGGTCCCCAGTAGGGGGCGCATAGGAGGCAACCACACAATAATGTGTCTCTGCCTCTCATTCTCCCTCCCTTCCTCTCTCTCAAAAAAAAAATAAATAAACTCTTTAAAAATAATAACAATAACTATGAGGATTTCCCCCAAAGCCTCTCTCAACCTTTCAATAGTCTAACCACCCTCTTTGAAGTCAGCACACCCTGGTGGGTTTTCCTCTTTATCGAAGATGAACTGGCTGGTTTCCACCAGACCCTCAGATTCCCACGAGTCGCTCTCTCCTGTCGCGTCCATTGCACGAGCTCCTTCATCCTCAGCGAGATTCTCCCATGTCCCTTCATGAGAGACTTACATTGGCTGCTCATCAAAGTGCCCAGGAGACCCGTAAGGAGGCGGCAGGCGTTGATCAGGAAGAGACGGTGGAGCTGCACTGGCTTCACGAGCAGGGAGCCGGTTGGCCAACACCTTGCGCTGTGGCAGCTTCCCGTTCTTTTTCCATCTGGAAACTGTGGGGCCCCCAATAATGAACCGACACTGATGAGGGGCTAACTAAGGCGTGTCTTTGTCTCTGTCCAGGCGAAGACTTTGTGGACATCCCGGAAAACTTCTTCGGGGTGGGCGGGGAAGAGGACATCACCATCCAGACCGTGACCTGGCCTGACGTGGAGCTGCCCCTCCCCCGGAACATCACCGAGGGGGAAGCCCGGGGCAATGTGATCCTCACCGTGAGGCCAGTCTTCGGCTCCCCCACTGCCCTGGAGCCCGAGGAGCCCTTCACGCTGGCCCCTGACAGAGCGGCCACCGCCTTCCCTGGGGCTGAGAACGGGACTGGAGAGTCCACCAGGCCCTGGGCCTTGCCCGAGGAGTCCACGCCTGGCCTGGGCCCCTTCACCAGTGAGGACCTTGTCGTGCAGGTGACCGCAGCCCCGGGTGAGGCCGAGGTCCCCGGGCAGCCACAATTGCCAGGGGGTAAGTGCCTGCTCCTCGGGGGGCTTCAGGGGCCGGTGGAAAGGACTCGGAACCTGGGACCTGGGCCAGGCCTCTCTCCTCTCAGAGTCCATTCTGCTTATTTGTGAGACAAAGGGGATTGGCCAGGCCAGGGACGTACATGCTCCTTTGACCACAATGCGTTCCCTTCAAGTGAAGTCATAGGTGGGAACCAGCATGTGCATCAGGCAGGTAAAGGTGCTCATGGGGCCCAGGGGAAGTGGAGAGGAAAACCGGGGCTCTTCTCTCCAGGATCCATCAGGCCCCTCCACAGAACAGAACCACTGAAACCGCCACATGGGGAGCCCGGGGCGGGGGGAGCATTCACAGCGCTGACCCTCCGCAACGGGGGTCCGCAGACTACAGCCCACAGAGCTCGCCGCCTACGTCCACACAGCTGTACACTCAAAGTCATGCTTCACTTTGCAATAGTTGCAGGACAGGGGGTCATGAGAAGAAGAATATTTTGACACGTAATGAAAATTATATAAAATTCCAATTCTGATGTCCATAGCGCCTGGGAGTGGGATCAGAAGCAGGAAGCCTCACCCGCAGAGGCGTGGGGGCCGGGCGCTGTGGCATCGGTCCGTGCCCTGAGCCTGCTCTGTCTCTCTTTCTTCCCCTCTGCCCCGCCCCCGCCCCCAGGGGTCGTGTTCCACTACCGCCCGGGCTCTACCCGCTACTCCCTGACCTTCGAGGAGGCTCGGCAGGCCTGCCTGCGCACCGGGGCGGTCATCGCCTCGCCCGAGCAGCTCCAGGCCGCCTACGAAGCCGGCTACGAGCAGTGTGACGCCGGCTGGCTGCAGGACCAGACCGTCAGGTGAAGGGCCCGCCGCTCCCAGCCCAAACCCAACCTGGAGGCCAGGCGAGGGGAGCCCCAGCCTGGCCCTGCACCCACGACACAGCGGGCACCTGCTGCCCCGCAGGTTAATTAATTAATCAGTGGCTGCACGGCTGCTCCTTTCATTCCTCCAGGAACCCCGAGAACCCAGGCAAATGCAGAGAGGGCGAGGAAGGGCCCCGGGTGACATTAAGTCCCAGGTCATTTCCCTCGACAGACATAGAGAGGGAGACCCCATCCTCAAGCCCTCTAGTCCCTTCCAGCCTGGCCCAATGCTTTTGCACACAGTGGGCTCTCCTCTGAAGCCAGGGGCGCCCAGTATGAGGGGCTTCTGGCTGGTTTGCATCCCCTTGGACAACCGCAGACCCTCCCTGCCTGGTTCCCCAACCGGCCTGGCGGCCTCACCCTGCACCCCGCAGCCCTGAACAGGCCCTCACCTGCCCCTCCTGCCCTCCTTGCAGATACCCCATCGTGAGCCCGAGGACCCCATGTGTGGGAGACAAGGACAGCAGCCCGGGAGTCAGGACATACGGCGTGCGGCCGCCGTCAGAAACCTACGATGTCTACTGCTACGTGGACAAGCTCGAAGGTACGAGTCCCGTCCTCGCGCTCCGGGCCTCGGACGGGCAGGGGGCTGTCTCCGGGCAGGGAGGAGAGAGGACGCCTCCATCCGCCCACTCCCCACTTTGTCTGTGGACAAATAAATCCCTTGTTTTAAATGCCGACCATCTGCCAGTGGAGAGTCCCAACGCCCACAGCAGACCCGTGGCTCTGAGGAGTCCGGCAGGAAAAACAAACAAGAAGAGAAACCTGTTCCCCAAACGTTGCCCGAGCCTGTTGAACCACATTCTTCAGTGTTAGCTTCGTGCCATTTACTTTAACTTCCGTCGAAATCACCGACTTGTTCTTCCCCTGAACCCAGTTTGGGCAATGCTGGTATTCTGGAAAGGTGTCAGCGTTGCCAGTCACTTACTACAGGACTCAAGGAAGCGATTTAGCTGTTCTAGGCCTGAGTTTTCCTGTCTACGAAACAGGCCTGATTTACGCTCCGGGCAGGGGCTTTTTGTGTGTGTATTAAATGGGATATGTATGAAAAGTGCCCGGCACGAGTAGGTATTTAGTAAACACGAACCTCCTTCCCCTAAGTCAGACAAGCCCCCCAGGTACCGTTCAGGGTGCCAGCACCCAACCGGCAGCTGTGGTTACTGGCCCTCGAGGAAGTCATGGGCGGCGGGGTGGGCCCAGTCCCGCCGCATTTGGGGTGCTCTCGGATAAGGGCTGTGGTGTAGGAACCACAGGGGCTATAAGGGGTTCCTAGCTCAGCAGGGGAGAGGGTGCCTGGGTGCAACTGGGGAATTTAGAAAGGGGCAAGGAGGGCATGTAAGTGACCATTCCTTCTCGGTTTGGCTGCAGCTTTGCTGGTTGTAGCACCAAACGGGCCCAACTCCTGGGACATCCCAGTTGGTCACCCCACTTCTCAGTGGCCCCGGAGATCCAAGGGGAGTGGTCAAACAGGGGCTGGCGGGGTCTTTCACCTGTGCTGGGGAAGGGGGTATGGGCAGAGGCCACCCTGCCCGTGGGCCTGAAGGGTCACTTACGCCTGCTGCGGGTCTCTGTGTCCCAGGGGAGGTGTTCTTCGTCACCCGCCCGGAGCAGTTTACCTTCCAAGAAGCCCAAGAGTTCTGTGAAAGCCACAACGCCACGCTGGCCTCCACTGGCCAGCTCTACGCCGCCTGGAGCCTTGGCCTGGACAAGTGCTATGCCGGCTGGCTGGCCGACGGCAGCCTCCGCTACCCGATAGTCACCCCTCGGCCGGCCTGTGGCGGCGACAAGCCAGGCGTGAGGACGGTCTACCTCTACCCCAACCAGACAGGCCTCCTGGACTCACTGTCCCGGCACCATGCCTTCTGCTTCCGAGGTATGTGGCCCCGCCTCTCTTCCAGGCCCCGCCTCTGCCCTGGGGGGTGACTCCCTGGTGCTGGCCCCTCCTGGCTCCTGTCCACTCTCCCTGTCCATCAGAACAAGGAAGAGGTCAGTTCCTCTGGGGCAGGGCCAGCTCTGGAGCTAGCTCCACCGTAGGCTTTCACTCCAAGGCAAACGCATCCTTCTGAGGTTACCCAGAGACTCGTCGAGAGAAGTGAGTTGGACCTTAGGCTCTTAAATCAGACAGACTTGGATTTTAATTGTGGCTCTGGCTAAGTAGCTGTGTGACCCTGAGCAAGTCACTTAACCTCTCACTTCCTCTGCTTCATCTGTAAAATCCTGATATAATTTGTGCATTCAAAGATCTGCCACTTACAAGCCACTAACTCTGGGTAAGCCACCTAATTCTGTGCCTTAGTTTCCTCATTTGTAAATGAGATAATAGTATCTGCCTCATAAGGCTGTGATGGAATAAAATGCTGTTGTGTACAGAACATCTTTAAACCCTGCTTGGCGATAGAATAAATGCTACAGAAGAGGCCCCAGACCACCCAGAAATAAAGTACCAATAGTGTGTGAATATTGATAGTGTGGTAGATGCCAATAGCGCTTATGAATTTGGGGAGGTCAAAAGTGACCTCACTGGACTGCAGGGTGGAGTTGGATGGAGGCCCGGCCAGGCTCTCACACAGGTCTGGTTCCCCTCAGAGTCCCCCAGTCCCTCTCAAGAAGGGCCAGCTGGGATGGGTGCCTGGCAAGGAGGAAGGAAGGCTCACCAACCCGCATTCCCTGTAGGAGTCTCAGCTGCGCCCTCTCCAGGAGAAGAGGGGAGTAGCACGCCCACACCACCCTCGGATGTGGAGGATCGGATCACCGCCCATGTGGGGCCGGGCGTGGCCGCTGTCCCCTCCGGGGAGGAGACGACAGCAATCCCAGATCTGATCACTGAGCCAGAAAACCAGACGCGATGGACACCAGCCTACACCCCCGAGGGGACTTTCCCGCTGCCAGGTCTGTGTGACCTTCCCTGCCTCGTGGGGATGGGGCTAGATGAACCGTTCTCACATGCCGGCGAACGTCAGCATTGCCCCAGAGTCTGATTGGGGGGGCGGGGCTTGGAGTGGGGTCTGAGGATGTGCCCTCTATCAAGCCACTGGGTGATGCTGGGGCTGCTGGTCCAGGGATCAGGCTGTGAGAACCATGGGTTTAGGTGACCCAGGTGACATGTGCAGGAACTTGAAGGGTGACCTTGTTGCCCTCAGTGACAGTCAGGGCGCCCCCGCATCCGGTGGGGTGTGTGGATGGCACCCCTTCCGGTCTCCAAGCACAGCCTGAGGGTACTGGAGAGTGTGCTGGGGAGTTTGCTGGGGAGCTGCCCTTCCACAGATACTGTGCAAGGTCCCATTAGAAAGTGCCTGCACACATCTCTGAGCTCTTGAGAGAAAAATTTTACCAGGAAGGGAATGGAATGGGGCTCTGCAGGAGCTTGAAACAGGGTGGAATTACTGAATCTACACCTCGTCTCTCTCCCTCCTTTCCTCCAGGGGTCCCTCCTACGGGGCCTCCCACTGGCGCAGCCACAGAGGAGAGCACAGGAGGCCCGTCTGCCACGGAAGTGCCCTTAGTCTCAGAGGAGCCATCCCCCTCGGAGACTCCATCCCCCTCGGAGGTGCCATTCACGTCTGAGGAGCCGTCCACACCTTCGCCTCCAGTGCCCAGCGGGATGGAGCTGCCGGGCTCAGGGGAGGCGTCTGGGGTACCTGAGGTCAGCGGTGACTTCACAGGCAGTGGAGAAGCTTCGGGACACCTAGACTCTAGTGGACAGCCCTCAGGGGCCAGTGCAAGTGGACTGCCCTCGGAGGACCTTGACTCCAGTGGCGCCCCCTCGACAGTGGGCTCAGGCCTGCCTGTGGAAAGTGGACTGGCCTCCGGGGAGGAAGATGGAATCACGTGGTCCAACACTTCTCAGGTTGGTGGGCTGCCCTCTGGTGGTGAGGGTCTAGAAGGCTCTACTTCTGGAGTAGAGGACCTTGGTGGACTTCCTTCTGGAAGGGAGGGTCTAGAGACCCCTGCCTCTGGAGTAGGGGACCTCAGTGGACTTCCTTCTGGAGAAGGTCCAGAAGTCTCTGCTTCTGGAGTAGAGGACCTCGGTGGACTTCCTTCTGGAAGGGAGGGTCTAGAGACCCCTGCCTCTGGAGTAGGGGACCTCAGTGGACTTCCTTCTGGAGAAGGTCCAGAAGTCTCTGCTTCTGGAGTAGAGGACCTCGGTGAACTTCCTTCTGGAAGGGAGGGTCTAGAGACCCCTGCCTCTGGAGTAGGGGACCTCAGTGGACTTCCTTCTGGAGAAGGTCCAGAAGTCTCTGCTTCTGGAGTAGAGGACCTTGGTGGACTTCCTTCTGGAAGGGAGGGTCTAGAGACCCCTGCCTCTGGAGTAGAGGACCTCAGTGGACTTCCATCTGGAAGAGAAGGTCTAGAAACCTCTGCCTCTGGAGTAGAGGACCTCGGTGGACTTCCTTCTGGAAGAGAAGGTCTGGAAACCTCTGCTTCTGGAGTAGGGGACCTCAGTGGACTTCCTTCTGGAAGAGAAGGTCTAGAAACCTCTGCTTCTGGAGTAGGGGACCTCAGTGGACTTCCATCTGGAAGAGAAGGTCTAGAAACCTCTGCTTCTGGAGTAGGGGACCTCAGTGGACTTCCTTCTGGAGAAGGTCCAGAAGTCTCTGCTTCTGGAGTAGGGGACATCAGTGGACTTCCATCTGGAAGAGAAGGTCTAGAAACCTCTGGTTCTGGAACTGAGGACCTCAGTGGGTGGCCTTCTGGAAAAGAAGACTTGATTGGATCAGCTTCTGGAACCTTGGACTTTGGCAGAATACCCTCTGGAACTCCAGGAAGTGGGCAAGCTCCAGAAGCAAGCAGCCTGCCCTCTGGATTTAGTGGTGAGTATTCCGGAGTGGACTTTGGAAGTGGCCCATTCTCTGGCCTGCCTGACTTCAGTGGGCTTCCATCTGGGTTCCCAACTGTCTCCCTCGTGGACACCACATTGGTGGAAGTGGTCACAGCCACCGCTGCCAGCGAACTGGAAGGGAGGGGAACCATTGGCGTTAGTGGCTCTGGAGAAATATCTGGGCTGCCCTTCAGCGAGCTAGACATTAGTGGGGGAGCTAGTGGGCTCCCTTCAGGAGTCGAACTCAGTGGCCAGGCGTCTGGATCTCCTGAAATCATCAGCGGGGAAACGTCTGGACTCTTTGATGTCAGTGGACAGCCGTCAGGATTTCCTGACATCAGTGGGGGAACATCCGGGCTTTCGGAGGTCAGTGGGCAGCCATCAGGGTTTCCAGGGGAAATGTCTGGAGTAACCGAGCTCAGTGGGCTGTCTTCCGGGCTACCAGATGCCAGTGGAGAGGCATCCGGAGATCTTTTCAGCAGTGCTTGGCCATTTGGCATGACCGACCTCAGTGGAGAAACGTCCAGAATACCTGACCTCAGCGGGCAGCCCTCAGGGCTGCCAGGCTTCAGCGGAACCACATCCGGAATTCCTGACCTGGTTTCCGGTGCCACGAGTGGCAGTGGTGAATCTTCTGGCATTACATTTGTGGACACCACTTTGGTTGAGGTGACCCCAACCACCTTTACAGAAGAAGAAGGTTTAGGGTCCGTGGAACTCAGTGGCCTCCCTTCTGGGGAGACAGATCTCTCGGGCACATCTGGGATCGGGGATGTCAGCGGACAGTCTTCCGGAGCCATTGACTCCAGTGGGTTTACATCCCAGCCTCCAGAATTCAGTGGCCTACCAAGTGGAGTAGCCGAGGTCAGTGGAGAAGCTTCTGGAGCCGAGACAGGGAGCAGCCTGCCCTCAGGAGCCTATGACGGCAGTGGACTTGCATCGGGTTTCCCTACCGTCTCTCTTATAGACAGAACTTTGGTGGAATCTGTAACCCAGCCTCCCACGGCCCAAGAGGCAGGAGAAGGGCCTTCGGGGGTTTTGGACCTCAGTGGGCTGCCGTCGGGGCTGGGGGAGCCCAGCGGAGAGCCTTCGAGTACCCCGTATTTTAGTGGGGACTTTTCCGGCACCACTGATGGGAGCGCGGAGTCTTCGGCAGCCACGAGCACCAGTGGGGAGGCCTCAGGATTTCCGGAAGTTACTTTAATCACTTCTGAATTTGTGGAGGGTGTTACTGAACCAACTGTTTCCCAGGAACTCGGCCAGAGACCCCCTTTGGTACACACCCCCCAGACTTTTGAGTCCAGTGGAGAAGCCTCGGCATCGGGAGACGTCAGCGGAGCTGCACCGAGGTTCCCCGGGTCTGGAGTAGAGGCGTCGTCAGTCCCAGAATCCAGCCTCGAAACATCTGCCTACCCTGGGCCGGAGGTGGGGGCGTCTGCTGCTCCCGAGGCCAGTGGGGGAGCTTCGGGGTCCCCCGGTCTGAGCGAAGCCACCTCTGTCTTCCATGAAGCTGATCTGGGCGGAGCCTCAGGCCTGGATGCCAGCGGCAGCACCTCGGCCTTCCGGGAAGGACCCACGGAGGGCTCGACCCTGCTGGGAGTGAGCGGAGAGTCACTCCGTGGGACCAGCACCTATGACGTGGTCACAGAGACATCGGGCTGGGCTTCGGCCACCGCCACGGCTGCTGGAGACAGGACCGAACTCAGCGGAGACCCCTCCGGTCACACCTCAGGGCTGGATGTTGTCCTTAGCACCGGTGCCCCGGAGTTTGAACGGACCCCACAGACCCAGCGCCCTGCAGAGGCGCGTCTAGAACTCGAGTCCTCAAGCCCCCTGCACTCAGGAGAAGAGATGCAAACAGCCGAAACAGCCACCTTCCTAACAGACGCTTCCACCCCAGCTTCTCCAGAAGGGACAGGAGAATCGGGGACAACCACTACAGGTATTGTTGGCACCCCCCCCCATAAACGTGTTTATGTAGTTCAGACGGTAGCACAGTAGTAGGAGGTGGTGTGGATTCCAGGTTCTGCGTGCCGCTCCCCCATGGGCTAGCTGTGCCGCCTCAGGCAAGTTTCTTAACCTCTCTGATCCTCAACCGTAAAATGGAAATAGTCCCAGGGAAGATGAAACAGCATGCAAACATATGTAAAACAAGCACTTAGCATCTCAGTGCACGTGGCATACACTCATAAAGATCGGGGAGTGTTGCCGTTACAGTGATGTCGCAACACGAGAACATGTATGTGGGGACTCAGTTATGTGTACTTGGTACAGGGGAAGGGGAGGATGGCACCTTACACGGTGCCGGATATGACAATCCTGCGCCCTTCGCACGGAGCGAGTGTGAGATGAGACAATGAAGCTACTAGTGACATTTATGCCCAGCTATTCATTTTGTGCTGGGTTCAAACCAGTCCAGCTTAAGGAATGATAAAGTGTCATTTTGGCTGAGTCCTGACTTTAGTCCCTGCGTCCCCGCCCGCACCCCAGGACCAGGGACTCCTCTGCCCTGTCTCACCTCCACCATCCCGGCACCGGCACCAGGAGCTGACCCTTTTCCACATTTTGTCCTGGGCTCCCTTGCACACCCCTGGGCGCTGAGAGGTCTTTCCCAGTCAGAGAGCCCAGTCCCCAGAGGCCGAGGCCAGGTGCCCAGCAGGGCCCTCGGAAACATGCTGACCCACACGCAGCCTCCTGAGTTTGGGGGACCTTGTACCTCGAGGTCTCAGGCTGCGCCATGTGCCAGGTGGCTGGCTTCTCAATGCTCAGCCTCTCCCTGGGGGTGGCAGCCCCCACCAGGTCCTGCACTGAGGATCCCTGTGGCACTGGGACCTGCCAGGAGATGGCGGGACACGCCACGTGCCTGTGCCCCTCCCCCGCCACACTTGCGAGCACTGCGACATAGGTAAGCCCCTCATCTGGGAGGGAGGGGGCTCCTTCACCCCCAGAAGGAGCTGCAGGCAGAAGGAGGTTCCCGAGGCTTGAGCTTCTCAGACTGGGAAGGAGAGAGAGGTGCACAGTGACGTGGGGGGGCAAGAAGACGCAAGAAAAACAGGGCAGGTCTTTCTAGCGCATCTGTTCCACCTGGTGGTTTAAGAGAAAAAAAAAATCCAGCTAAGTGATGAAACTGAGAAATAGTTAGTACTTTGTACAGCCAAGGGTTGTTTGAGGAGCAGGCAGCAAAATGTGCTTGAATTTTGAAGATAAAACTTGAGACTTCAAAGAAATGTTAAATGAGGGAGCTGGTCGTGCTCGGTGGTCCCTGGTGGGGACACTCAGAGGAGCTGTTGAGTATTGTGGAGAGTAGGCCTCTCCAGAACGTCCCCTCCCTGCGTGGGGCTGAGTACAGTTTGGGTCCCCTTCTTGCCCTGAAGGATACGACCCAGACTGTACTCGTCATCGAGCTGTCAGCATTGACAGCTGCAGGTCAGGGGTGACCCAGCAACACCCTGCCCCTGAGCACACACCACCTGGGGCCTGGGCTGGTCCTTAGCCATGAGTCAAGCAGCGTGTGGGACAGGCGAGGCTCTGGGGGGATCCACTGATTGGAGGTAGCCCCCTGACACCAGATGACTAGAATCTCCCTGCCATTGCCATAGAGCTGCTGGGGGGATGATGTGTGTGTAAGGTGTAGCTCGGGAGATTCTGAGTGAGTGACACTGGTCCCCTTGCTTACCTCTCTTCTGTCCCGTGGTCTGTCTGTTGTTGCCCAAATCCTGCCCATCCTCCACCTGACACCACCTTGTGGGTGGTCCCTCGTTCCCGCACAGTAGGGCCCAGACAACGCCTCTTGTGGTTCCGGAAGACGAGCCATGTCCTAACTGCCCTTTGCAGAAAGAGGTGGTGGCTATGCAGGGCCAGAGTGGTCAGTGAGGACATCCCACGTGGGACCCTCGGCCCTCTTCCTCCCGCTGGAGCCGCTCTTGGCCCCCCTCCACTGTCCCCGGGGCTCCCCCAGGCTGTCTGGTCTTCAGGATCTCGGCCCTTCCTTCCCTCCTCATCCGTGACTCTGGGGCCCTGTGCAAAACTGCCACCTTCTTAGATTTGGGGCCTTGGCCAAACACAGAAGGAAAAACAATGCTGTCCCCTGGGACCTTGGGCCACCTGAGGGTGGGCGATGGGAAAAAAAGCTGTTGGGACACCCGGAAGCCACCTGGCCTGGCCTCCCTCCAGGCCTCTGCCTTTCCTGCCCTCTCCTCCGTGGCTCTATACAGCTGCTTTAGCGCCTACATTCGCCTAATCCCCCCTTGCCCGGTGCTTCCCATCTTCTGTAACGATGCTAATGGACCAAAGAGAACTGTAGCTTTCCCGAAGCAGGAGGTCTGCCCCCAGCTTCCGCCCGGCCCCCCGGCCTGACCTATTGCTGCTACTGCTGCTGCTGGGAATCCAAGTGCATGCTGGGATGTCAGTCAGTTCCTCATGCATTTGGGGTTTGCTTGGGACCGTTCCAGACTTGGAACTGTCGGTTTCCAGTCCATGGTGCGCGCTCCCCGAGGTGACATTAAGAACTGCGTGGGAAGAGAGAGATGCCTGGGGACTTGAGATTTTTCGGGCTGCTCGTTGCACAGACCCAGCTCTGGTCCAGAAGCTGTCTACCAGGCCCCAGTGAAAAGGATCCAGAAGAAAGTGCCTTCTAATAGGAGGACTGGCTTTAAGGTGTCGTCTTTTCTTGTGAGAGGCGAGTCCTAAGACCTGGTAGAGGACACTCCTAGTCACGTTGCTTCCTGAAGGTTGTACGGATACAGAGGTACATCCCCAAGCTGAGCCCCAGGACCTGGTGGAACCCATTCATGGTAGACCTTCATGGATCACCTGGGAGGAGGAGCTTCACGGCCCCTTTTATCACATTCCCAGGGGATGTAGCTCAGGAGAAAAACTAGCAGGAGGCTTTGGAGTACAAAATACAAAGTCCTCCGGCTTCTCAGAAAGATGCAGAAGAACCAGATCAGGAGACACAGTGCTGACCTTGGCCAGTGGAGGAAAATTTCAGGCAAAGGTCAGCAACTCCCCAGTTCCAGTCCCGCAAAGAGGTTGGATCAGAAAGAACGCGCTGGACCAGAAGGACAGAAGGGACGAGCGTGCCTGGGAAGGAAAGGCTGATGGGCACCTGCCTGTGTCCCGGGCCGGTGTTGATGGGCCGCCACTCACTAAATACTTGGCCGGCTGCGGGTGCAGCTCTCCCTCTCACCACCGAGCACAGAGCCGCTCCAGAAGTGCTGCCTCCCCGGAGTTGCCCATGTTCCAGGCCCTTACGCTCAAAGGAGACTACCAGTGGAAATGCTGGGCTGGGTTTCTGTCGCTCCCCCTAAGAGAACAATGCTGGCTTCATCTTCACAAGATGCTCTAGGATCGTATTTACTAAAGGCTAGAACGGTGTCTGCAACCCCCAGAGTCTCCATGAATCCCAGGAACCTACATCCTTCTGCCACCTTCTCTCGGTTCTGCCCTCTGTCGACCGCTTACTCATTCCAGCGCTGCGCAGTCTTGCCCTGCTCCCTCAGCCCACAACCACAGAGGAAGCGAGGAAAAGGAAGGGTTCTAACCAAGCTCCAAGCACTTGACTTCCAGTGGCCTTGCTCACTGCCATGGTGAGCCAGCTCAAACCCCATGGCTTTCTGAAACACTCACGAGAGAAGGCATCTTGGAGGAGCTCCATGCCTGCTCTCCCCAGTGAGAGGCATCTGGCTTTAGAAGCACCGAATCTCTTCACCCACTGGGCAGCCGGGCTGCAACACTCAGCGTGCCCGTCGAGAACCACACGCATGCAAGAGAACCCCCGGTGGGCCTTTGGCTTCAGCGTCCCAAGACTGGGGCAGTGGCAGCGGCAGCAGCAGCAGCAGCAGCAACGGTGCTTAGGAAATCCAGCCACCCCTCCCGGGGCTCTGGAGAGCCGCACCCATCAAGAGGCTGTGGTGCTTGTGAGGCCGGAGGTGCCGGCGGGCGTCCTAATGGTGGCCCTTGGTTTCTTGCAGACATTGATGAGTGCCTCTCAAGCCCTTGTCTGAATGGAGCCACCTGCGTGGATGCCATCGACTCTTTCACATGCTTATGCCTTCCCAGCTACCAAGGGGACCTGTGTGAGATTGGTACGGCCGTCTCGGCTTCAGCTAATGTTACTAACTGCTGCACACCCCCCACCCGCCCCCCTCCTCCCTCACCCCTCCCTTCTAACCACAGGCTCCAGGCCCTGGTTGGGGCCAATTCAGGAGCCACCAGGGGAAGTCCGCCTCCCCACTCATCTTCACTCTTTCTCTGGCCGTTCCCTGTGAAAACCCACATCTGGGGCATGGGCCGATCTGGCCGCAGGAGAGATGTGCAGGATGAGCCAGCCTGCACTTGGGGGGACCTTGAACATGCTCACCTGCTGCAGGGCTCCCAGGCTGGCTGATGCATCAGACTGAGAGGACAGAGCGTTGCCTGCACCTCTGTCTCGGAGGAAGCTGTGGGTGGGAGTAGTAATTGGCGCTCACTCTGGGCGACAGCCACGGAGCTCCCTCGCATGGTCAAGGGCATGTGTCTGCTGCTTCATTGCCTGTGGGGCCGTGGCGGCCGCTCCGTGCCTTCAGGAGCCACGGTGCCACACTGGCCAAGCTGCCTTCCTCTTCTTCTCTGGCACGAGCTGTAGTTTGTCTGCCTGAGAGCCCCCACCCGCCTCACCTGCATGCTCAGTCACGCATGAGCAGGGACCGCTGCATGTCACCTCCTCCCTCATCACCACCGTGACAGGTGCCAGTCAATGCCACTCTGGCCCACACTTCTTTCTCCCTCCCCTGTGCAAGGCAAAGGGCTGGCCAGAGAGAACAGAGCCTCGTGGCGCGGGGCAGGGGCTGAATGTGGTCTCCTGGGACTTGCCAGGCCCTCTGCTTCTGCATCTGGGCCGGGCTCTGCCCAGGCTGCACCCCCAACCCCCTCTCCAGGAGCCCCCAGTCCTGGATCCCACCTCGGAGTGGGGGAGGCGAGACTTGGGGTTGCTCGTAGTAGCTAGGGCCCGCACAGAACTGGAAGTGTGTGGGGCTTCAAACCGTTTTTAAGGAACTCTCAGGCTGGACATCCCAGAAACTTCCAGACAGCAGCCAAAGCCCTGGGGGCCTAGGCTGTGAGGGAAGCAGGTGTGGATCGCTTGTTCCCGGAGGAGGCACTGCTCAGGTCACAGGCCGGCGGAGGCACTTGAGGCACCTGCAAGAAAAGGCCTGAATCCTCCTCCTCCCTGCAGCCCCTCCATCCTCCACTCTCGCCCCAAGACCCCAAGGAAGTGATGCTGGGGTGGGAAAAGAGAGTTATAAGGACTTTCTCCCCAGGGTGCCAACATAGTTGTCATTGGGGAGAAGGGTCTGGAAGGTCCCCTACAGACAAGGGCTCTCGGGTGCCAGGCTGGGAGAGGAGGTGTCCTGTGGGAGGGCACACAGGGCGCTCACAGGGCTCTGCGTCACGTGGGGCAGGAGGACAGTGCCAGAGCCGCCCAGCTGAGCAGGGCCGCATCTCTCCTCCCTTTCCAGTCCTGAGCCCCCACCCCAACCCCACAGGTCCTCATGCCTCGGCTCCCGTCCCCTGGCCTCTCCCAGCCCTGGAATGCCTCCTCTGTCACCCCCAGAGCCTTCTTCCCCCTGCACAGCAGCCGCAGCCTCCAGCTCTGCCTGCCCAGCTCAGCCCACAGGCACTGCTGGGGCCCAGGAACAGCCCCCACAGCCAGCCCAGGGGTGCAGAGGGGGCCGCCCATCTCTGAGGCCTCCCCGCCTTCTTTCCCAGGAGGCCTTGGCCCCTGCGGCCTCCTTCTTAGACCTCCTGCTGCTCCGCCCCTTTCTCCACAGCCTGCTGGCCATTCACTCTGTCCACTCTTCCCAAGGGTGTCTCCTCCGAACCTGCTTGGTCTGCACCCCTGCCCCTCTTTGCTGGGATGGCAGACTCTCCAGGAGGCAGCCATGCAGCCTGAGGGGACCATGGCCCTAGGCTCAGCCCCAGGGCCTAGGGGAAGACAGGGTCTTGGAATGCCCTCTGCCCGGGGCTGTGCTGGCAGATGTGTGACGTGGATCAAAGAGGAGCCCTGGCCCACAGGGGTTCCACCACATCGGAGCCCTCATGCTCCCCCCAGGCCACCTGCAGGCCTCCGCTGTGCTGTCACCGCAGGCAGAGTTGGAAGGACTGCCACATAATGGTCTCCCAAGCCTGACCCAGTGGCTGCAGCACGCCCGGGCCTCTGCCTGTCCCTCAGGCTGCCCTGGATTCCAAACCAGCCTGTCCTCCAGAACTAGAACCCATTGCCAACGTAGCTTTGGGAGGAGAGAGCTGCCTCCCCCTTTTCTTTTCTGCCTCCTAGAAATAAAATACCGGGCCAGGACCCCCGGTGTGGCTGCCTTCCCCTCCAAGGGGTGGGCCCAGTGTGCTCGGCCAGAGCCGGGCCTGATGGACTGAGCTCTGTGTCCTCTCTAGACCCGAAGCAGACTCATTTCTGGTCCTCTGTGCCCACGGCAGGTGCCGTTTCATGCCTCCAGCTCCGCCTGCTGCTGACGCTGCCGCCTTCACACCCCTCCCCCAGATCCCCTCTCTCCCAGAGACCCTCAGGGCCTTTGAACCACGTTTTACCTTAAAGCTGCACACCTCCCACCTTCCCACTTCTTTTTACTTGACCAGCTGAATTCTGTCAGCCCTGCAGAGCAGGCATGGGCAGGAGAAAAGCTTTGAGGGCACGGGGTGGACGGCGTGACATCCCAAAAAGACAGGGTCCCTGGCATTTCCCACAGGATAGGAATATGCCCTGAGGCTCCCTGGCCTCCAGTTCCAGCCTCCATCCGGCTGGGCCTCCCCTCTCCTTTGAGGACGGGCATTGAAGGCAGGAATCGGCACCGTGAGCTTGGCAGCTGCCACCTTCCGCCTTCCACCCGGCCCCGCCCCTCACGCGCCTGACCTGTGTTGCAGACCAGGAGCTGTGTGAGGAGGGCTGGACCAAGTTCCAGGGCCACTGCTACCGCCACTTCCCCGACCGCGAGAGCTGGGTGGATGCCGAGGGCCGCTGTCGGGAGCAGCAGTCTCACCTGAGCAGCATCGTCACGCCGGAGGAGCAGGAGTTCGTCAACAGTGAGTCTGGCGGGGTCTCCAGGGCCTGAGAGGAGAGTGGGCTCACGGGCAAGGGGGTTGCTTGTCCGGAGGGACCCAGTGCGGCTGCAGGGGGAGGGGCCGGGAGGGAGGGAGCTCTACAGCCTGAGCTCCCTGAAAGAACCGGAAAGAGGAGAGGAGTCTGGGACCAAGGGCTCCCACGGCGCCCAGGACAGCCCACTGTCTGTCACAGCCCCAGAGTAACCGGCGGCTGTCACTAGCCCGTGCCAGCTTGGCCGGGGGTTCTGAGGGTGCTGAGACCCCTGTCAGGGCCTCAGAAGGAGGTGGCATTGCTCCTCAGAGCCTGTCCCCTCTGCCTCTGTGAGTCCAAGTTTCTCGGACATCCCCCGGGGGCTCCAGTCCACACCCAACACCCGTGTCCTCTCCACAGACAACGCCCAAAACTACCAGTGGATCGGCCTGAACGACAGGACCATCGAAGGGGACTTCCGTTGGTCAGATGGACACTCCTTGGTGAGTCCTGCCAGGGGCTCTGGGCACAGTTGGGGACCCCAATGAGGGGAGTGCAGATAAAGACCCCCTAGAGAGAGACTCATTCAAACCACAGGCAAACACTCCCTGAGCGAGCAGCTGCTGCACCGGCACTCAGCGCAGGGAGGGGGTCTTGTGCATCTCTCTGCCTCTGGCCGCTGGCCCAGGGCGGGTGAGCAGAGTGAAGGAAGGAGAGGAAAGGAAGGAGTGAGAGCAAGGCATCATGGGAGACGTGCAGAAGCTTTAGAGGGGCTCCTTGGAAACAGAGGGCTCGAGTCTGCTCAAGAACGCAGACAGACAGACAGCACCATAGAAGCCAAAGGGACAATACACAGAGTAAACACCATCTCTCCATGAAGGACCATCACGGAGGCTTCCTGGGAGGGGTGACCGTGGCCAGGGACACGGGTGAGGGATCGGTTACATACACTACGGGAAAGGGGGGCTCTGTCTGTCCCTGGGCCAGACCAGAGGGAGGAGCCTGAGGAGGCCGAGGAGACTTGGCGGCCACGTCTCTGCCACCAGGTGCTCCCCGAGCGAGGCAGCCTGCCCGTCCCCTGCTGGCCTCTGGGGGGCAGGGGGATGACACCAGCTCATTAACAGGGACCGTGACACCTTGTCCTTGTGAGGGGCTGAGGAGGACCACAGCCGGGACAATCCTAACCAGACTCCCAGCAGCCTTTGCACCGCTGCCACAAGAGAAAGGAGATGGGGGCGGGGCTTGAAAGGGAGGGAAGCTGGGGGTCAGGCCAAGCTATGAGGCTGCTGCCCCCACTCACCGCTTCCCCACGCCACCCACAGCAATTTGAGAACTGGCGCCCCAACCAGCCGGACAACTTCTTCGCCAGCGGGGAGGACTGCGTGGTGATGATCTGGCACGAGAAGGGCGAGTGGAACGACGTGCCCTGCAACTACCACCTGCCCTTCACGTGTAAAAAGGGCACAGGTGAGGCGGCCTGGGAGGGGGCGGGGGGCGGAGTCAAGACGTTAGGTTCCTGCTGGGTGAGGGGACAAGGGCCGGTCACTGCCCAGCAGACCGGAGCCATCCTGGGGGGCGTCTCCCAGAGCCAGCTTCCCCGGCAAGGGCAAGTCCACTCCTGGGGACCAGTCCCGTCCCACTGTCCCCGGAGCCAGGATGGTTCCATAAATCAGACGCAGACGGTGTGCCTGGCTCTCGCCCTGTTTCTCTGCCTCCCTCCCTTTCTTTTCCTCATCCCCTTAAGACCCTCCTTTCACTCCCTTCCGGCTGCTCTAAGTCAGCCAGCAGCCCAGATGGCTTCCAGACTCTGTGTGCGGCGTGAAAACGCCCCTCGGTCAGCAGCCGGGGCTCACGGCTGGGTGTCTGGGCTCCAGGCTGTCTCATCACAGCCAGAGGAGGCCCTGCTGGCTCGTCCTCACAGGCAGGGTCATCACAAGAGACCCCCCCCTGAGGTCCCTCTCTGAAGGTTGTTCACCCCTCAGTGGCCTGCGGAGACCCCCCCGTGGTGGAGCACGCCAGGACATTCGGGCATAAGAAGGACCGCTATGAGATCAACTCACTGGTGCGGTACCAGTGCACAGAGGGCTTTGTCCAGCGCCACGTGCCCACCGTCCGGTGCCTGCCCAGCGGGCACTGGGAGGAGCCTCGGATCACCTGCACGGACCGTGAGCATCGCCCCTCCCCGCCTACCCACCTGTCCCCCCAGAGCACCTGGGGGTCCTAAACCCACACCGGCAGCACCACCTGCAGACAAGGCCACCTGTCACTGCCCCCCTCACCCATCCCCAGGAAGGAGAAAGCAGGCAGCCCACTTTCCTTTTCAACAACCGCCCGAAGCCCCTTAGCCCAAGTCGATTCAAGAGCAATCCAAACCAGGAGGCAGAAAAAAAAAACCTCAGTCTGCCTTCACCAGCCCAGGTTTCTGCAGGGAGGGCAGCCTGCGCAGAAGGGGCCAGATGGGGAGAAGCTAGGCCCGGCCGCTCCCTTCCCAGGGCTCACGGGCACCCTTCCCTCTCCCTTCTCCCAGCCGCCTCCTACAAGCGCAGGCTACAGAAGCGGAGCTCCCGGCCGCCCCGGAGGAGCCGCCCCAGCGGGGCCCACTGAGAAGAGCGCCCAGGACGCACCCAGGATGCTGAGCCCAGTGGCCTTTCCAGCCCGACGCCCCACTCGGATGGTGTCCCCTTCCTGCCGCTTTCTGTCATATAAGGGATTCCATTAAAGAAGGAAGAAATTCAGTCCCACATTGTGTATGCACCCACCGACTCACCCACCCGCCACCCCCCCACCCCCGAATTGCCAAAAAAATGCATCTGACTTTCTGCCCAAATGCCAAAGCGGAGCCAACGTATTGTACCCCGAGGACCGAGTCTAGAGACGTTTCTTCATTCTCCCGATGTGCCTTTCCGGGGACCAGTGCAGGGACAGGGGGAGCAGGGAAGGGTTAAGTTAAATAAAGAAGATTATTTTTTGTTTGCTGACTTTATCCAAGAGCAGTGCAATCGTTGGTTCTTTGACCTCCAGGGAGAGCTAGGGAGGAGGGAGGAGGGGCAGGAGCAGCTGGAAGGGGCAGAGGCCCAGGGCGTGAAGAACTGGGGACCAGAGCTGAATGTACGGGAGGAGGAGGGCAGCCCCCATGTGGGGAGGCGCTAGCCAGAGAGAGGCCGCTCCTGCAGCCCAGGGTGGGGGGGGCGCGGGCAGGCAGGAGACCACCACTGAGGACTCTTCCACCCTCATGGGGGGTCGGGCTCCCTCCAAGGGCCCCTCTTCCAGGTCCTCTCACCCGGGCTGCCACCCTGTCATCGCTCTCTCAGCAGGGCTGGGTGGGGGGACACTCCCTTCCCTGTGGGAGGGCCCCCCTGCCCCTCCCCTCCCCCAGCCCCCGGGACCGTGCAGGCACCAGGGTTCCGTGCACCTATTTATATTTTTGAAAATTGAAGATGATGATGATTATAATAATAAAGACATTGGAAGAGATCTATTTCTTTTCCCTTCTTTTTTTTCCTTAATTTTTATTTTTTATTTTATTGAAGGAGAGGGTAACCGTGGGCCAGGGTCAACGAAAGGGGCCCTTAGGAATGGTGGCCATGGAGACCGGTTTTGATCAAATAACCCCAAGCTGGTGTGAATCCCAGCCATTCAGAGAGCCCGGGGCAGCCACCCCTGGTAGGGTTTAATTTTACAAGGGTACAGGTGGATTCAATGGAGTGTGTGTACGTGTGTGACAGTCACCAGGTCACTGTGTGTCAGTCACACTTTGCCCCCGTGGAGGTGAGCCCCACAGAGTGGGGCAGAGGAGGGCTGGGGTGGAGGAGGGCTCACAGCACCAGGTAGTGTCCAGTCAAACCCACAGATCAAACTGGGAAAACAGAACAAAACACAGACTCTTTGAACTGAGAGCAAGGGGGAGGTTGAAAGGGGCATCTGCCCCACTTCCCTGGGATCTCACAGAAGCCTGCAGCCTCCACCTCCTCAGACAGGCAGGGGACTGCAAAGCCCCTGCATGTCCTCTCTCCCCACCCCCAGGGGGCTGAGGCCAAGTGAGAGCTGCAGCTACCATGCCCTGGCCCCGTGTCACTGCCCCCTCTGGACACCAGCCTCCCTGGGGCAGGGAGAGGGGCTGGACTAGTGATGGCTGAGTCATCACAAGCCTGCGAAGCTCACATGTCCCACAGGACAAGGGTAGGATGATCCCTGGTTGGGGGGCCTTGGGGTGTCCCCCTGAGCAAAGAGAGGACTTGGGATCTGTTGGACTTACAAAAATAGTAATTTTTTTGTGTAAAGTTGAAGTTGATTTGGAAAATAAAATAAAGTTTAAGTTGAGAAGTATAAAAACAATCAGAAAATTGCCCCTACCAATAGGGAAAATGGGCCACTTGATAAATACAGCCCGTGAGGCATGGGCCCTAACGAGCACAGTGACAGTAGACACCATACTTGCAGCTCTGAGGGTCTGGGAAGCCCAAGCTGCAGATGCCAGACTCCAGCGGCCCGCAGTGGGGCGTGGGGGGACCACGGGGTAGCAGACACTGCCGTGGGCCAGCCAGCCCGCATCGCAGCGGTCCAGGCCACGGAACTTCCAGGCGGCGAAGAGCTGGCCCACCTTGGCGATCCGGGTGCCGTCCTGCCAGCAGGCTTCCTGCACCTCCAGAAAGGCCAGCCTCTCTGGATGCTCCAGGTAGTGAGTGCACCTGCCCTGAGGGAGAGCGGGGTGTGAGGGCTAAGGACGGCCGGAGAGGACCGCCGGGCCTGCAGCCAGGTCAGCCCATCCAGACGTCACCAAGCAGACCCCGAAGATCTGTCTGCACCCAGGGAGCCACCGCACAGTGGATATCGGCTCAGACATTTTGGGAGGCACCTTCCCAGGCCTCACCCTCTCTGAGAGCTTCCTCCCACCTGCCACAGGGACCGGGTCCCTCCTGTCATATCTGAACTCCCCCAACCCTTCCATCATGGCACCCTAGGTGGGCGCCCCATGGAGCCTGGGCCAATCAGCGTCTCTGTCTGGCCCAGTTGTTGCCTGAGAACCTAGACGGGCCCAGGAGTTTTGGGGAATGGCTCTGCATCACTTTCTGTTTTCACTTGACTATCTGCCCATGAAATGAGCCACTTTTGAGGACAGACTAAGTTTTATTTGTCTGTGATGCCCAGGGCCCACCCCGCCCAGGCCCCAGCCGGACACAGGCCCTCAGGCAGTGCTCGCTGAATGAGTAAACGGATGATTGGCGTGAACAGCAGCATCCAAGCCGCCAAATGTAGCCACACGCGCTTCTACGTCTGCAGCGCTGCAGGCAGAGGGGCCCCGCAGCTCCCCACACCTACCCACAGGCTGTGCTCGGCCACTCCACTCACGCTTGAGGACGGCAGCGAAGCAGAACACAACGTAGAGGTGCAGACGGTGGTGGCGCCGCCCGCCCGTAGCTGCGCACGCTGGGAGCCAGACCCGGGCAGCCTCAGGGGCGCCGGACCAGCGTGATGGGGTACTGCACGGGCATCCTGAAGCCAGCCCGCGTTGCATCAGTCCAGTCCCTCCTCCCAGGCCTGGAACGGCTGCTCCAAGGAGGCCACTGCGGCGCCCTGGGCCTCGAAGGCCCGCTGGGCCTCGTGGAAGCTGAGCTGGTAGCGCCCCTGGCGGGGCTGGTAGGGAAATACCTCCCTGTGGCTCAGGGAGGAAATACCACACCTGGGGAGGGAGGAAAGGGGACTTGGTGAGGGGGCCGAGCCCCGCTGGCTAGAGACCCCCACCACAAAATGCATTATATTCTTTGCCGATCTGATGAAAAATAGGTATAATTTTGACTGACTTACAAAAAAATAATAGTATTACCTACCGTTTTTGCTCCCAAGTGACTTTTCTTATGTATTTTTTAAAAGTTTATTATATGGACTTCCGCCAAGATGGAGGTATAGGTGGATGTGCCGTGCCTTCTCACACAACCAAGTTTAGAGACAACTAAATATTAGCATCAGAAAACACAACCAGAACATGGAAAATTGAACTTTTCGGAAGTCCGTTAACAACAAATTCTTCAGCCCGACCGGTAAGGGGCGAAACCGGCGTCTCGTGAGGGGTTGCACAGGAGGTCTGGGTCAGACCCAGGCGCGGAATCCAGACGCGCGAATCCAGACGCACGGGTTCCAAATACAAGATTGGACCTAGTGAGCGACCGAGCAACCCACCGGGTGAGCGACTGCTGAGGAGACAGTGGGGAGGCGGTGCTGCGTGTTGACTGTGGTTGCCTATTTGTGCGAGAGCGGACAGGCGAAGGAGTGGGCGGTTGGACCGGGGCCCAGCGGTCCCCGCGGCAAGCGGCAGTAGAGGGCGCCGCCATTTCCCCGCTCTGACCACGCCCCCACATACAGCGTCACAACCCAGCGACCTGGGAGTCCAAGGCGCCGCTTCTCACATTTAAAGGGCCAGAACAGACCAAAAATGTCACAGGAAGACCTCAAAGCCCCAGAGATAAATCTAAGCGACGAAGAAATAGCAAAACTCTCAGACGCACAGTTTAAAACACTGGTCATCAGGATCCTAACAGATCTGGTTGATTATAGCCACAAATTAGAGAAACATATGAAGGCTAAACTAAGGGAAATGAATGGAATTCCACAGGAAACCCATAGAGATGAAAAGGAAACTGGGACTCAAATCAATGGAGTGGACCAGAAGAAAGCAAATAATGGCCAAACAGAAAAGAGTCAAGGAGCAAGAATTCAAAGAAATGAGGAGAGTGTTAGGAACCTCCAGGACATCTTTAAACGCTCCAACATCTGAATTATAGGGGTACCAGAAGGGGGAAAGACACAACCACCAGTGGAAAAATTATTTGAACAAATAATAAAAGAAAATTTCCCCAATCTGGCAAAGGAAATAGACTTCCAAGAAATCCCAGAAGCTCAGAGAGTATCAAAAAAGTTGGACTCAAGAAGAAACACACCAAGGCATATCATAATTACATTAGCCAAAATTAAAATGAAGGAGAGAATCCTGGAAGCAGCAAGAGCTAAGGGGACAATCACCTACAAAGGAGTCCCCATCAGACTGTCAGCAGATTTCTCAAAAGAGACCTTACAGGCAAGAAGGGGCTGGAAAGAAATATTCCAAGTCATGAAATCTAAAGACCTACAACCAAGATTGCTCTATCCAGCAAAACTTTCATTTAGAATGGAAGGACAGATAAGGTGCTTCTCAGATAACATCAAATTCAAGGAGTTCATCATCACCAAGCCCTTATTATATGAAATGTTAAAGGGACTTATCTAAGAAAAAGAAGTTAAAGAAACATGAACAGTGAAAGAACAACAAGCTCACAGTTATTAACAACCACACCTAAAACGAAAGCAAACTAAAAGGACAGCTAGATCAGGAGTGGAAACATAGAAATGAAGATCTCAAGGAGGGTTAGCAACAGGGGAGTGGGAGGAGGAGATGGGGGGAGAAGGTACAGAAAATAAGTAGCATAGACAGTAGATAGAAAATAGATGGGGGGGCAAGAATAGCATGGGAAATATAGAACCTAAAGGACTTGAGACACATGGACATAAACTAAAGGGGGGTAATGGTGGGGATGGGGGGGCAGGGTGGAGGGGAATGAAGGGGGGAATAGAACAACTGTAACAGCATAATCAATTTAAAAAAATAAAAAAAAAGTTTATTATATCTTTTCTATTACCACAAAGTGACTTTTTAAAAAAAAATCAGGGGCCCATGCTTGTATACAAGGATTTCTGATGCCAAGGATTGGCCAATCAGATGCAACTTCGTTATGCAACGTGACCAATAAGATGCAACTATTATATGACCTGCAGGTTTATGGTTAAAGACAGGGCATTCACACCAGAGAGCTACTGTTGTGTTGGCTGTTGTCATTTTTTTAAAATTTGGGAATCTAAGGAAAAGAGGTCAGCTCCCCTGGCTAAATTGTCAGCTACTGCATGTTTGAAAATTTCTTGCGGCACACCAGTTGAAAATCGCTGTGTGAAAGTAATGAATTAATCAGCCAACTAATATCCCTAACTACAGAATGTGAATAAAACCTCATTCACCAGCCACTGCCAGAATACCAGCACTAGGGACTCAATGTGCTCCCCAAATTCCTATGTTCAAGTCCTGATCCCCAAGGCAATCGCTGGGGGCTTTGGGGGGTGCTTAGGTCATGAAGGTGGAGCCCTTGCACCGAGATTCACGTTCTTATCAAAGACCTCAGAGAGCTCCCAGCCCCCTCTACCACGTGAAGACACAGCCAGAAGTCTGTGACCTGGAAGGCCTCACCCAACCGTGCTAGACCCTGATCTCTGACCTCCAGGCCACAGAGCTGTGAGAAATAGGGCTGCAGGACCATCAAAAAGGAGGGCCCAGACTCAGCAGCATGCCCCAGTCCCCACCACTCCCTATCACCTCACACCAGGCTGCCTTCTCCATCCACATGGCCTACCAACCCTGCTCTGTCTCTAATCAGCTGTACGGCCAGCTCCCATTTGCCTCTCAGAATGGGGTCAAATGCCTGCTCTGCCGTTTATGAGCTAGGTGTCCTCTGGTAAGTTACCTGACCTCTCTGTGTCTCAGTTTCCTCATCTGTAAAATGGGGTTGATGATAAAAGTAGCTTCCTCACAGGGCTGTTTTGAAGAGTAAACGTTTATCTGCCCAAAGCACAAAGGTCTGACTGTTTTCTCAGGGCCCCTCCCCTCGGCCCCTAGGTCCCAGCATCAGTCAGCATCACGCAGCCCCACTCGGGGTCTCACCCCGCAGCTCCAGCTCCACCAGGCCCCTCTCGTCCTCCAGCCCGTCGATGACCTCAGAGCAGTAGCGCTCATTGTCCTCCAGCTGCAGGTCCCCCAGATCTCCAGCGATGCTTGGTGCTCCTCAATCAGCCTCAGGTGCACGTGGCCACGGGAGTCGCTGAAGGAGTGGCCCCCAGCACGTCCTGCTCCAGGGCCCCGTTCTCTGACAGATTCCGCCATTTGATGCACCTGGGCCGCGGGGAGACCAGGGCCGCCTCGTAGTGGTACCAGCGGGGCGGGGTCACGTTGGCCCCTGGGTGGAAAAACAGGGTGTCCTTGGGGGTCTCCACCACCAGCTTCACTCTGCTGAAGAGGCCTGGGGGGAGGTGGGTGCAGATGGAGATGCTCAGATGAGCAGCTGCTCATCTGTGCCCCTGCAAGGGCCACCCCACCCTCGCCACAGGTGGCAAGAACGGCCACAGTGCCACACCCCTCCCCGTATCCCCACGCTTTGCACCGTGACTTTGGAGACACACGCATGATGCAGCCCAAATCGCCACCCCGTGAAATCAGAACCAAGTACATGCCTGTCGCCTCAGGCACCGAGTTTATGGTAATTCAGTAATTTCCTTCAACCTCATTCAAGTGGTGCTTACACAACAAAATAAATTCCGGAGAAAAAGCGAGTGAGAGCTAAAGTATGGCTCCCCAGAATATCCGAGTCCTAATCCCTGAATGGTGCCTGAGATGGCAAAATGAACTTTGCAGATGTGATTAAATTCAGGATCTTGGGAAAAGTAGTGTGTTGAGATGGGATTTTCCAGATGGGTCCTAACTGCAATTACAAGTACCTTTAAAAAAATGATTTTTTAGAGAGACAGAGAGAGAAACATCAATTTGCTGTTTAACTTACTGATGCATTCATTAGTTGATTCTTGTGTGTTCTCTGACTGGGGATCAAACCTGCAACCTTGGCATATTGGAACAATGCTCTAACCAACTGAGCTGCCCAGCCAGAGTACACAAGCGACTTTTTACAGGGAGGCAGAGGGAGATGTGAGTACAGAGACTGGAGTGAGGCAGCCACCAGCCAAGGATGCTGGCTGTGGAAGAGGCAAGGGTGGATTTTCCGCAAGAGCCTCCAAGGGATGCACACGTCACAAGCAGGCTGGGCGAGGTGGCGTTCGCCTTCTCAGCCCTTCCACACACAATTCTCCGTGCGGCTTCTTAACATCTGTGTGCCCAGGGCACCTGGCTCAACCATCTGAGTCTTGGTTTGCTCATCGATGAGGTAGAACAATGCACAGCATCTGCTTCTGGGGCTGTGAGGACAGCCAGCTTCCATCTAGCCCGGCCGCTGCCTGTGCTACACTGGTAAACATTTTTATTCTCACCCTTGCCTGTGTCACAGTTTGTGTGAAGCTTATAGGACACCGTGTGTGTAAGGAACCCTGAAGCATGCCTGGCATATAGTAGTTGCACAAAAACTGCTAACTAAAAAAATCACCTGCCCAGACCTGGCTGGTGTGGCCCAGTGGATTGAGCTCGGGCCTGCAAACAAAAGGGTCACCAGTTCAATTCCCAGTCAGGGCATATGCCTGGGTTGTGCATCAGGTCCCCAGTAGGGGGCGCTGGTATTTTTCTCCTTCTCTCCCTCCCTTCCCCTCTCTCTAAAAAAAAATAAATAAAATCTTTAAAAAATGTTTTTAAAAATCACCTGCCCAAAGCTATGTAGCTAGGAAGAGGCAAAAATAAGATTCAAACTCACCTCTGTCTAACCTCAAAGCCCCTTGGCACTGGGCAGAGATGAGGGGAGGTCACCTTTTTAAGCGGCATCTTGACAAATTGGCAAGATTTGGGGGAAGCAGTAAAAGCAGAAGTGATGGCCCTTAAGTGCACTGGGGTCCATCTCAGGGGCCAGCCAGCACAGAGTCACTGAACCACCTCTTCCGCTCGCCTTAGAAGTGAGGCAGGTCTGCCGCAGGGGCCCAGATGGGGAGAAGGCAGCTGGCTCCAAGCCTCATCCGGGCCTGGAACCTACATTTCACCGTGGGAGCCAGGGCAGGTCTTGCTCACCCTTCAGAGCAAAGAGCCAGACCCAGAAGACCACCCACCTTCACCACAGCCCGGGTTCGGGCCGTGGGGATGGTTGGAGTAGTAGAAGCCGTTGTAGAAGGGCAGGCTGGAGAGGCAGGGGAGCAAGAGCAGCCGGCCCAGGAGCAGCAGGCCCATGGTGTTGCACACAGCAGCAGGGCCAGTGCATCCTGGTCAAGGCTGTAGCCAAGCAAGCAGGAAAGAAGAGAAAAACAAGCCAATTAGTCCTGGCTTGTGTGGCTCAGTGGATTGAGCACCAGCCTGTAAACCAAAAGATTGCTGGTTTGATTCCCAGTCAGGGCACATACCTGGGTTGCGGGCCAGGTCCCCAATGACAGGCACACGAGAAACAACCACACACTGATGTCTCTCTCCCTCTCTTTCTCCCTCCCTCCCATCTAAAAATGATAAATAAAATCTTTTTAAAAAATCTGACCCTAGGATATAAAGCCATCTTCTTCTTAACACAGGGGAAGTCTTCACAACTTCATCTGACTCCTAGTTCTTTTTCATAATCCTCGCCTGAGGGTATGTTTATTGATTTTAGAGAAAGGAAAGGAGGGGGGGAGAGAGAGAGACAAACATTGATGTGAGAGAGAAACATTGATCAGTTGCCTCCCATATGCCTTGACTGGGAATCGAACCTGTGTATGTTACTTCTCTCTGACCAACTGAGCCACCTGGCCAGGGCCTGACTCCTACTTTTACCAGAAAACCTTATGTTGCTGAGTTCTGTGAAGCAGCTAAACGAGCCATGCAGGCGTCCTGCCCTCAGCAGACACATGGTGTCCATGAGCCAGAATGGCTAGAGTCTGGGTATTGAGTTGGGAGAATTTGGAAGGAGGAGACGCGGTACTGTCCGATCTATTTCATTCCTGAGTTCTGGGTGGTGGCTACCAAGAGTCTGCATAGGGAGCGACGTCTGTTGCCACAGAAAAGAAAGGCATCTCCAGGACTCCCACGTCACCGTTGACCTTAAGGAATTCATACATCGCTAAGGCTTGATGATCTGAAATTGCGAGGGGTTTTGTCGCAGTCACCCCATTACATGTGGTGCTGGGAAAAGTGGCCACCGGACTGGTGTCATTCCATGTTATCCTGACACTGGTGCCTTTTCATTCTCACCAACACCGAGTGAGGTGATTCATGGCTCAGAAACATGCGTCCTCCAGCGGTTCCCTCAGTCAAGGAGAATTTTATTCTCCCTGCTCAGCCCACAGGTGAACAGAGGCACAGAGATGTGAAGCCACTGTGCCAAGGCCACACAGCCAGGAGGCAAGAGAGGCAGGACTCTGCTGGGCATTTTGCAGCCAACCCCCCACAGAGATCTGCCACATTTACAGACTGCTTCCTGCTTATCGATGCACCTTCATGGACGTCACTGCCCGGGAACCTCACAACATGACAATTATTATTCCCACTGTACAGGCAAGAAAACTGAGGTTCAGAAATACCAGGTTGCTTGGCCACCTGGATTCGGTTTTGGCTCCACCCACTTACTAAGAGTCTGTGTGTGGGACAAGTCACTGAGCCTCACTTTCCTCATCTGACAAATGGGAGTCATGACAATAATGACCAGGAAATAGGCATGTGAAGGTTAAGGGAGGGTGGGTTTGCAGGGCACTTAGACTACCACCCGGTAGGGCGGGGGCAGCACGAAACAATAATAGTTGTGTTACTATGGGGAACGGGTTACAAAGTGAACTCTCACTTTCTCCTCTCTGGTTGTCTGGGAGAGAAAGCAATTCCCTTAACAGGTGAGGAAATGGAGGCCAATCCTTTACCTTTGGAAGTGAGAGAAACAGTTGGAAGTGAGAGAAAACTGAGGTCTCTTGATGGACCAGCCTTTGCTTTTCCCAGCGCTACTCGCCTGGGGACCCCTCCACACACCCTAATAAGCTGCACCCCAACTTGGAAGACTGAACCCCACCAGGCTTCAAGTTCCCCGGATACCAGCAGAGGGCAGCATTGCCCTTCGGGTGTCCAGCAGGCGGGGGAATTTGACTTCGGAACCCCAGTTTAGACAAGGCTTACGAGCACCTTTGAAACCTGCGGGCCTCCCCGAACGTGGAAACCGGAAAGCGGAGGCCGGAGGTGGCTCGTACCAGCATTCCCAGCCCGCTGGGCCGTGCAGGGCCCAGAGAGGGGCCAGGGCGCCTCTCCATCACCGGCCCCTGCAGCAGAGAACAGGCGCACTCCCGAGGGTCAGCACTGGCCACCGCGGTCCGGGCCGGATCAAAGGCTGGCGACAGAGCTGAGGGAGTCCAACGCCCCTGCTGTTTCCTTCCTGGCTGCTCGCGAGCCCCACATTCCTCCCAGAGTGACCCATCTTTCACCCAGGGCTCTGCCCTGCACCCTTTCAGCCTCTTCGGGTCTCGCTGTTCCCAGGGCAGAAACCCCAGAGGACTGAGACCTGAAACGAAGGGCACCTGTTGCATTTGCGCCGGGAGCGCAAGTCCACCCACCCGCCCGCGGGGTGTCCCAGTGTGGCCCGGACTGAGGGTCGGACAGATGCCCAGGGGCAGAGCCGGATCAGAGCGCGCTTATGCCTGAGGCTGCAGGACCGGGACGGGACAGGACAGGATGGAAGGAGAGAGGCAGCCCCCCCAGGAGGGAGGGGCTGGACCTGAGCGGTGGTCCCGGAGGCCCCAGGACCCGCCCCGGCTGTACCTCCTCGCCAGGCGCACGCGCTTCCGCGCAGTCAGCCCGCGCCAGGCACGGCTCTCACCTCACTCGAGCCGGGACGCCCCCACTGGTTTCTGCAGCCAAGGGCCGCTCAGCCCGCTCAGCCCGTTCAGCCGGCCCCTGCCGCAGGAGGTGTGCGGCCCGCGGGAGCCCCGAAGGCGGGAGGAAGGAACGCATCGTCCCCCCAAGGCTCCTCGATGCCCCAAGGGCTCAGGGGGTTTGGGCTTGGGGACGCGGGCTAGCCGGATTAGAAGAAACAGGTGGATTGGGGTCCTCGAATGGCCAGAAAAGAAGCGGCAGCGGACAAACCCCCGTGCTCCCACCGGGCCTGCCCCTTAAAGGAACAGACGCTCTTTTCCCTATAAGGGTCGGGTCCAATAGGAGGCCGTGCCACAGCCTTAGGCATGCTCCAGGCTCCAGACCGGCTGGGGACCACGCCCACACTGTGGGGCTGCTGGCTGTGCAAAGGGAGTGTCCGGTAGCTGAGGCCGCCACATATTGGGGAAGGAGGTGAGTGGGGGAATGGAGAATTTGAGGGGGGATTCCCATTAGGATGCTCTGGTTTGCCCTAAACAGTGGGACTAAGCGGGGAGTCCCTCTCCAGCCCTCTGCAGGTGAAAGAGGAGCTAGTATAGTGTATACCTGCCTTTACCCTCTTGAGATTGGCCATCATGAAAACGCTGGCCAGACCCTTCGGTGTAAGACACAAAGATGCTCCCCCTCGTGGATAGGTGGAGCTTACTCAGTGGCCCTGGGGTCAGGGGAGGCACAGGCATCTATCTGGGCAGCCACCTCCCAGGACGCCTGTCTGAACAGGGTGTTTTCTTTCCTATCCAGACCAACAGGGGTCCTAGGTGGGGCAGTTTCCTCAGTGGGAAAGCTTAAAGCGAGCCATAGGGTCACTGAGCCCAGAGGACCCTCCTAAACACAGCAACATGGCTCCACACACTTGCGTGCATTCCCAGGTGCGTTGCGCATGCGCAGCCGGGAGCCAATCAGAGCAGAGCCGCCTGGACTGGCGGCTGGCCTGCACCCAGAGAGAAGCCAGGCTTGATGAGCAGAAGGAAGCCCAGGAAGAGATCACCGACCACGGTGTACACGATGGATTGGAAAGGGGGTAAGTAGAAGTACCAACTAGGTCACTCTTGTAAGCATCTCTGACAAGACGACCCAAGCATCTGAGGCCTCCAATGGGCCTGGCTTTGCCTAGGTGCTGTGCCCTCCATCCCAGCGCCATGGAGTGGGACCTATTATTTCTGAGGCCCCGAGGATTTTGGTAGATGGTCAAAGGTCACATGGAGCCAGGCTGTCCAACTTCGGGCCTGGGGCCCTGAATCACTCCACTATATTTAAACCAGGACCGGAGAGGAGACAAGGCTCCCGAGGGGGGCAGGTCAACAGGCTGACAGCCACAGGTGTGGGGCGGAGGGCAGGGCTGGCCTTGGCGACTGCAGATGGGAATTACAAAAGGGAATTCATGGAGATGATTTGTTAGTGCAGGAGGCTGCCAAGGGAGAGGAGCCAAGGACAGGAGGGGTGAGGAGGGAGGGGAGCCCGGTCCAGGGTCCGCATCCAAGGCAGCAAACTGAAAGGTGGCGTAGGCTATTCCAGAGTCCCCGCAGGCCTCTGTGAGTGCTGCCCATCAGCCCACATGGCCAGTCGCCCAAGAGACAAGCCGCAGACCTCTAATGCACGGATAGGGGCACACTGACAGATGGGAGTGAAGCCAATTCCCCTTCGCAGGTGAGACTCCCAGGTTCTCTCCAGGATGTAATCAGAACCATCCCGGGCAGAGCAGTGGGGAAAGGTGCTCCGGCCACTGTGCTGGTCCCCAGGGGAGGCAGAGCAGGGCTGAGGGTAGGGACGCCCCCTGGAGGAAGTCCTGCAGCCAGCAGCCACCCGGAAAGACTGACTCTGAACACAGCCCGTGCAGCCCCACAGGGAGCTCTGAAACCGGAAGGGGTGGGCCCAGGGACCCCTGGGCATCTGCAGACCTCACCTGGGCTTCCTATTCCATCCCTGTCCAGCCAAGGAGCCCTGGCAAGGTTTGTTCGTTGTAAGGAATCGCCTCCAGACAAATTCCCCTGGTGGGGCTCCAACACCACCACACCCTCCATCGCACCCTCTTTGGCAGTGAAGTGGCCAGATCTGCCATCAGGAGGCGCTGGTTGGTGTACATCAGGGCGCAGCTCCCAAAGTTTATCCCCCAAAATCTGCCTGTGTCTCAAGGCCTCGAACGCTAAGGGGTCTCATTTGCCCCTTTTCCAGCTCATCAGTGTCCCCACTATAGAAACCCCTTCCCCAGATCACCAGGCACTGGCCTGTATACCCCCCACCCCATAGCCTCGTCCTGGTGGCCCCGACCTGGGGGAGGGCTGGAAGGGACCCCTGGGGCATTTCTCGCAGTCATGGAGCGAATATGTGGATGGCCCCCCAGAACAAGCGCACTCAGCCAGGAGGCCCTGCGCCCACTCGGCAGAGCGCTGCCTACCCCCGCGGGGCCCCCAGTAGCCTCCTCCTTCCTCCAGCTGTTAAGCTGTCTGTAGTCCGGCAGCTGATGAGAACTCAGGGTCTGGGGGAGGACTGAGGATGGAGGGCGGGGGCCAGCACGAAACAAAGCCCATTTCAACACAGAGACGATGGACCACACAGCAAGCGCTCTGGGGAGTGACATAAATATATTTTGGAAGCTGCCAGTGTGCTCAGGACACCAGTGCCCACCTACGCCTCTCCGCAGACCCTCCCCACCCTCTTCTGTCTTTCTGGGCTGCAGCCTGAGGGTCAGAGGGGCCTCTAGGGAGATGAGGTGGGAGTGTTTGGGGGCAAGGCAGAGCAAAGAGAGTGGCAGCGTCACACCTCAGGGCTTGGTCAGAGGGCTGTTATCTCCAGCCTGGTGCCTCAGGGCCTTCCTGCAGGGCCAGGGGAGCCTGGGGTGGGGGTGGGCAGACTATGGAGGATGCAGAGGTGCAGGCAGCCCACACCCCTGACCTCGCTCTTCCCTGTCAGTCCCAGACCTACTACTCCGCTCCCACAGCGCCTAAGAGTGAGACAGCGTGTGAGCTGGGCACCGAGGGCGGGTGGGAGGTGAGGCGTGAGGACAGAGGGAGGGACAGGTGACTGGGGCCTCCACCAGGCACTACAATCAGGAGGGGAGTGGGTGGAAGAGGAGGCAGCAGGCCCACAGAAGATCGGGGGGGCAGGAAGGGGCAGCTGCCCCAGCCGCCTGAGCCAGACCCGCTAACAGCCCAGCAGCTCCACTCGCAGGGTGATGCGGTTGTGCCAGGACACTGGCAGGATGCGCACGAAGCGAGCCAGGAAGGGCGTCTCGAACACGTTCTTCTTGTGGGAGTTGTTGTCGAGGTTGCCTGGGAAGACCTGGGGGCAGCGAGGGCATCAGGAGGACCCCCCAGCGGGCCCACCCACCCAGAGTCCCAGGCCCGATGCACTGGGCACCCCTCCCTCACCTGTGGTGAGGGGCAGCAGACAGACACTTACCTTGCTGTCTTCAGCCCCCTCGTCCCTGTACTCGGTCCAGGTCAGGCCGTCGTCACTGTGGGCCACCTTGTAGGCTGCCACATACTGGATGTGGCCAAAGTCTCGGGCCCCCTGTGTGATGATGCCGGTCACTTGTTTCTGGGAGCCCAAGTCGACCTACAGGAAAATAAAAACAAAACACTGCATTTTCTTTGTTTGGACCCTTCCCAGTGCAGTGGGAAAAGGCAGACACCCGGAGACGAGAACCGTGGTTTGGGGAAAGCTACTTCACTAGGCAGAGGCTCAGTCTCCTCATCTATAAAATGGGTATAAATACCACCGACTCTGTGGGACCAGACACAGTGAGGCAATTCACAGAAGCGGAGCCTGAGCCCTGGCTGACCTCTCCCTGCCCCCAGGTCCCCTGAAGGGCCATCTATGGCCTGACCTTGGTTCCCAGGAGTCCAAAAGGCAAGCAGCTCCTCATGGAAGCCGGCTCTATAGGCTAATAGTATGTCCCTTGGGGTCCCAGAGATGGACGCTCTGGCCCCGGCCCCTGATCGCCCTGGGCAGCCAGCCACCTGCCCCAGCATGGCAAGCCTCAAGGCCCAGGGGGCAAACTCAACTCACTGCCAAGCAGCAGGTGCGCCCCAAGCAAATCCTCACCCTGCCAGGACTCAGCTTCCTCGTCTGTAACACAAGCAGAAGCTCAGGGGTTCCGAGATTTGCTTGTGTTTCCCAATTCCAGCCGAGGGCTGTCCCCTGGGGCGTTCTCAGACACCCAGTGGGAGAGCACGTGCTCTGTGCTCGGGCGGAGAGGTCCCGGGGTGCCTGTCGCAGGTGTCCCTCCTCCACCCGGCCCGTCACCCTGTGCCAGCCAGTGGAGGTGGCTCTCCCCCTACACACACTCACACACACGCGCCCTTCCTCCATCTGGGCAGAGGGGGCCCTGGGCCAAAGCAGCACTCAATGCCCCCCCCGCCCCAGCGCTGGAGTTATAGAATCCGGAAGAAGGTGGGGCACTTGGCAGGAAGAAAGGGGAAAAAACAAGGCTTTTCAGAAATTCCCTCCTGGGCTGAGGAGGTCAAAGGCCAGCAGCCCCACCAGATCCCAACCAAGGGGCCTGGCCCACCTGCAGCCACTCAGAGGCAGAGTTTCTCTCAGCAGTCCAGGCGTTGAACTTGCCCTGCTTGTCCAGCCGCGCGTAGAAGGGATACCAGCTGAAGGAGCTCAGGCCCCAGGTCTTGTAGGTGCTGGAGGCCGTGATCTGCGCGTCGGGGATGGTGTCGTCCTTCAGGCCCAGGGGTTCAGAGCATCCTGCCAACAGGGGGGCTGTCACTCAGATCTGGGGTCCACAGCCTCCCAGGGGTGTGAGCACAAGGCAACGTAGGAGAAAGAGCTGTGTGGATCCGACCAGCCCCTGGCATCCTCTTGGACGACAGCCAAAAGCCCCTGTGTTTGAGCCAAACCATCTATTTCCTCACTGCCCTCTCCACCCATTGCTCCCCTCAGCCAGCTGCTCTGAGCTCCCAACCCCACCGCCTGACATGTCTCCTTGGCAGCAGGGCAGGCCCTGATGCACCACTTCCTACCCTCCTTCAAGGCCTAACTTGTGGAGACACCTCCTCCAAGAAGCCTGCCCTGACTACCTCCCTTGGGCGGACAGCATGTCGTTGATCGCTCCTACAGTACTGGGGTTATTGTCCAGCATGTGAAGAACAACCCTCTCATTGATTCAGTGCTTATTCCAGTCAATCATCTACCACCCAGGAACCTGAATGAAGAGATTGGCACCCCCATTTCACAGATGAGAACACTGAGGCTGAGAGACACACGCCATGCCAGGTCACACACACAAACCCCCGACATCATGCCACAGTGTGACATCACCTTCACTGTCCACACGCCCACTCGGCACTGCAAAGGCCTGCCTGGGGGAGGCCCACCGGGGCGTGGACTCCAACAGGCGGAACTCAGAGACGGAAGGACTCCCCCCACCCTGCTTCGCTCTGGGCTTCACCATGCTGCTGTCTGTGTCTATGGCTTTCTTCTTTTTCCTTTTCCTTCCTTTCTTCTTCTTTTTTTTTTTTAACTTAATCCCTTCACCTTTTTCACCCAGAAGGCAATTCTTTAACTTCCTACTTAAATGATTAGGCTCAAAAGGCAGTGGCCCTTGGAGCTTATAGTGTAAAAAAAATGAAAAAAACTCAACCCAGCCAGGCACACAGAACTCAGCTCTGAGTGCTACTGGGTGGCATGGGGAGTGGGAGACCGGGAAGAAGGGCCTCGGAGGGCAAAGGGGGCACAAAGGGTGGGTCTTGGTAAGACGAGAAAGGCAGAGAGTGCGATCCTGGCTCTGCAACCTGCCCTCCAGTTCGGCCAATGGCCAGTAGGTGGCACTGTGGCTGCAAAAAGAGGGAGCTGCTTCCTAGATCTCAGCCTGCACCCTGACCTCCCCCAACCCTGGTAAATTTTTCCTGGCTCAGAGGAAAACTGTCCCTTTCTGGTCCGCTATTCCTCGTTCTGGGGCTATCTCTGGACATGGTGGCAGGAAGTGCCAGCTCCAGACCTGTGACCCTAGAAGCCCCATAGTTCTCTTACATGCAGGCAACAGGAGGTGGGGAGAGGAGCAACGAACCAGATGGGTGGGTGTTTGAAGCCCTGGGAGCTATACCAAGTTTTAATACCCACAAGCTGTGCGCCCTTGATACATAATTTATCCAGGCCCCACCTCCCTCATTCGTTCACCAAGTATTTACCCAGGCTCTGGGAATAAAAGTCAGACCAGCTCCCTGCTCTCCCGGAGCCGACATCTGCCAGACAGAATGAATCCTACATGGTCCAGGAGCTTGAGGAGCCGATGAGAATAAGTGAAAAAATACCCTGACAACGGAAGTGGTGTCTCTTTTGCTCTCTATGCACCGGAATGCCATGAGTCGGCAGAGAGAGACCGCCGGGGCGGGGCGGGGCTGAGGGGTCCCTCTGGGGTGCCTCTGCAGGGCGTCCTGGGCCCTGGGCCTGGCTGGACCACAACCCCCTGCACTCACCATTCAACTCACAGCCAAGGAGCTCAAAGCGCAGGGTGCAGCTCCGGTGGCAGGTCAAGGGCACCAGCCTCACGTACTGCGCCTCCAGGGGGACGTCGAACATGTTGGTCTTCAGGCCGTTGTTGTCCACGTTACCCGCAAATATCTAGGAGGAAGAGGCAGGTTGGGGAATCACTCAGTGTGGGCAGGCCCCCTTCTCCTCCTCTGGCCTGAGGGGTGGGGGAGGGGGCTGAGCAGAACCATCAGGGGCTCGGTCCTCCCCCTGCCCCCACCCGCCAGGGTCTCAACAACCCAGGGTCCCCTGGCCACACCTTCCTGGGTCATAAACCCCTGCCCTGCACACGGGACCACCTGCAGATCACAGGGTGCCTCTGTGCGGATTAGGAAAAGGCACTCTTTTCTTGAGGCACTTGATTGTGGCAATTTTCCCACAACAGATGACGCCTACACTGGGAATGGTGCTTGCCTGCTCCCAGCGTCCTGGCACTGGGTGCAAGCTGTGCTGCCCTGTGCAGGAGCCCTGCAGGCTCAGCCCCATCCCAGCCCCACCACCCCCTCTGGCAGCCCTCAACGGGGCCTCTGAAGCTGAGTCTCACGATCCACATCTATAAAGTGGGGTCATTACTTGTAACCATAACGCATGGAAAAATCTGGGCTTCCCAGTTTCTGGGGACCAGGCTGGACCTGAAGAGCCGGCTCACAGCGGACCACCCAGGGTACCCTTGCCCCACTGGGGGCCCTCTAACAATGCTGGAGCCCCAGGCGTGTTGACCACAGCCCCTCCTTAGGGCCCATACAGCCTCACCTTGTCTCCAACGCCCTCGTCTGCCTCAACAAATTCGAACTTTCTCCCGTTGAGGCTGTAGGCCACCTTGAAAGTCTTCACGTACTCAGCACTGCCCGCACGGCTGGCGCCCTGCGTCACCACGCCCGTCACCCGCATCTTCCGCATCAGGTTCACCTGGACCCAGGATGGGTGGGCAGGACACTTAAAGCTCCCAGGCAGAACAAGGGACGGAAGCTTTCTCAACCCGCGCCAGCAGGGCTGTGGACCCAGGGCTTGGGGAAGCAGATGAGGACAAACAAGGCCCCTGGGCCCCGCCGAGGCCTCACCCAGTACAGACAGGCCCTGCACAGCCTGGGTCTGCTCCCCCTCACTCTGCCCACCCATTCCGGGCCCCCACCAGGCTGCCCTCCACTCAGACACTTCATCTGAGGGAACCTGCTGCCTTGCTACGGGGACCCCCATTATGACCCCTCCCATGGTGCCCCCCAAATGCAGGCACACTCATTGCCCCTGCTCCCCTCCCACCAGGCCACCCACTCCGGGGCTGTCCCTTGCTCACCTGGATCCAGGGCTTCTTATCGTAGTTGCTGGCCGTCCAGGCGTTGACGATGCCCGACCTGTGCAGGCGGGCCAGCTCCGGCGCCCAGCGCTGCAAACCCATGAAGCCCAAGAGCATGGACGAGGCGGAGATCTGCCAGTTGGCGATGGCCCCGGTCTCCATGCCCAGAGGTGTGCTGCAGACTGTGGGGAGGGAGATGGCAGTCAGCTGGCCACCCAAGCAGGTGGCACCCAGAGGACAAGAGATAAAGACAGTGGGGCCTCCGTCCAGGGCCCAGAGCAGAGAGCACAAAGGGACACGGTGGCCCCGGAGGAGACACCAGGGGGAGGCAGTGAGGGCAGAGTCACGGGAGCAGGACCGGGGCCCATTACGCATTATGCTGCTGTGACGGCAGCCTCTCACCAGGAGGGCCGCCGCACCCACCCCGTCCTGATGGCCCAGGATGGCTCTGGGAGAAGGGGCACCTCAGTAAGGCCATATCTGGCCTTACTGCCAGAAAGGCAAATCTGTGTGGAGTTTTCTAGAATCCCATATGACAGGAGTTTTCTGGGTGGGCCGTGAAGGCCATTCTGTTTCCTCTCGGACCCTCTGCCCTGTCCACCTGCTGGTCCTGACCCAGCCACTGAGAAGCCGCCCCTGACCGAGGCCCTGGCCGCCTTCACCATCACTGCAGTGATGTGGTTGGGGGTAGGGGGGCGGGGTGGAGGCCATTCTCCTGGCTCCCAGGCAGAGAACCCAGGGGCAGATCGCCCTGCTGCCCCTGTTGGGGCTCATGCGGGGACAGTGAGATGTGAAGTGGAGCCGGATGCCAGAGCCCAGAGCCGGCCAGCGGCTGAGCGGAGATCTGAACCAGGCCCAGGCTGTCCTCACACCCCACGCGTCCATACCTGAGGGCCCAAGCCTGCATTCTCTAGGCCCACGGGACCCTTATGAGTACCCAGGAAATGCAACACATACCACGACGGGGCTGCAAAGGTCTCTCTGAGAGGCTGTTCTGCCTCTTTGGTTGCCTTCTGCCTCTGCCAAAGGTGCCACCAGCCAGGAGGCTAGGTGGGTACTTCCACCTTGGACACACCCATGGTTACCCCAGCTTCCAGAACAGTAGAGGGCCCACCGGGCTGTCGGCCTTGGTGAGCCCCCCGCCATACCCCTCCCACACATCACTCTACCCAGGGTGTCCAACACACTGGCCTCAGCCCAGAGCCCAAGGCACGTGCCCGTGGGGGGGAAGGGCTTCACTTCACCCGCCCTCCCCCAGGGCCCCAGCTCCCAGCCAGCTGGCCCAGGCCTCCCTCCTCCTTCTGGAGGTCTGCAGTGTCCCCGAATCTGCCTGAGGAGAACCGCCTGCCCCCTCTGCCCAAGATGCTCAGTGAGAGGCCCAAAGGCCTGCAGAAGTCGGCACCACCCCAGACCCAGCCCTGGGCCTGGCTGCAGATTTTTCCGGAGAGCCCTGGTCTGGTGGGCGTGACTCCAGCTCGGCCAGGAGAGAGGACACTGAGAGCCATGACTGCAGGCAGCATCAGCTGGGCACCGTCCCAGGGCCATTCCGAGGCTGTGGCTGGCGGGGGTGACCGAGCAGGCCAGGCCCGCCAGCCAGCCTCTCTGCACAAGCCGGGCCCCTGACCGCTGACTGGGAGGGGATGGCCCACCAGCCCAGGCCTCTCTCCCTGCTCACCAACCTTCGTGGGGGCTGCAGGTCACACATGGGCCAGGAGCCGTCGCACCCCGGACGCAAGCCTCACGTACTGACCTCCTGGGCCCCAAAAGGTTCACAACGTGTTTGTTTTACCCTCTTGGTAGAAAAATCCCAAGACTTGACCTTCATGCTGTGTGTCCAATTCACAGGGACTGCAGGGGCCACCATCACCCACAGGGACATGAAGCCTGGCCTGCAGCCCCAAGAGAGAGGGCCAGGCAAAAAGAAGCCAAGGGAGCACCATGAAACCCCAGCCAGTCCATGGCCTCCCCGAGGCTCTGCCCCACCTCCATCTCCCCAGCAGGCCCTGGCGCAGGGAATAAGGTCAGACGTGGCCCGGCTGCCGGGACTGCAGCTCTGCCCGGACTGCGGCTCGGGGCTGTGCACCCGCTCCCCGAGCACGCACCCCAGGTGCTCACCGGTCTCACAGTGGATGCCTGTGTAGCCTCGGGAGCACTTGCAGATGTACTGGGTGAAGACATCCCCGCGCTGTGACTCGTTGGTCACCTGGCATTCGGCATCATTGTGGCAGGGGTTTGGGAAACAGGGACCTGGGGGGGGGGGGGAAGGAGGCAGGTGAGACGCACAGGTGATCAGGAAGGAGCTGGAGACAGAGGCAGACAGCAGCATGGACCTAGCCCAAAAGGACACCCTGCCCGAACTCAGCCCACTGCCCATCTCCCTCCACCATCCCACCGCCCCCCTGACTCTGCCTCATGGAGCCTGGTCGTGTGTAGGTGGATCAGCCCAAGCAGAGGAGGCACCCAGCTTTTCAAGTGGTTCGGGAGCTTCCCGGCCAATGATGGCCAACGATGGACAGGTGCTAGGGACACTGTCCCCTTCAAGACAGACCAGTAGCTCCACCCAGCAGCCTGGGCTGTAACTGGAGCTAGAGGCAGGTGGTGGGCGCAGCCCAGGGCGGGTACCTGTATCGGTCTCATTGCAGAGGAGGCCGGTGAAGCCCTCGGGGCAGAGGCAGTAGAAAGGGAGGTCGTCCTGGCCCAACAAGCAGGTCCCACCATTCAGGCACTCAGTGAATTCACAGAAGTCACCTACGATGGCAGCTCTGGCTCAGGAACAATTCGTTCATGCAATAAATATGGGGGGGAGGGTGACAACTACCAGGTACAGACAAACTAGGCCGCCAAGACAGAGAAATCAGGCACAGTCCAGGCCTCAAGAAGCCACAGAAAGAGGTGAACAAGTCAATGGGAGCGACAGGCGCTGTGAGCTGACAGAAGCCTGCGCGAGGGACCACTGGAAGTGTGGTTTCTGCCGAGGAAACTGTGGTTTTGCCAAGGAAGGGACAGGCGGGCTGGTCTAAGAGACAGAGTGGGAGTGTGCCAAGCTGGGGAATGAGGAAAGAACATTCTAAAGAAAAGCAGAAGCACAGAGGGCGTGGTATGTTGGGCATACCACAGAACAGTAAGATGTAGCTGGACAGGGGGCTGGGGCCAGACTGGGGGGACAGTAAGAACGACAAGTTTAGACCTTTCCACCTGCCGACCAGGGGCTCACAACCTCCTCTCACCCTCCCCACCGCGGTCCAGCGGGGAAAAACAAATCAGACATTCTCATGCCTGAGTCCTGAGAAAATGCGGGACCTGGTTTCAAATCGGAGAAGGAAACTGTCATCTGTGGAGATGGGACCCGCTCGCCTGGGCTGGGGAGGCGTTTTGTGGTGACCCAAAGATCCCTCTGGCTGCTGGGGGGAAATGTGACGGGACCAGGGAGGTGGGAGGCCGGGACAGCTCCAGGAAGGCCGCCCAGGCCTCTGGGTGAGAGAGGAAGCCAGGAGGAGGACAGTTGGTTGCAGGAACGCTGGGCGAGGACCTCGGAGGCAGGAGGACAGCACAGCTTCTGGCTGGGGGCCTCCTGGGGGACCGATGGCACAGCCCCTTGGCTCTGGTGACCTGGGTGAGCCAGGCGCAGGGGGGTCTTCTGACCTCAGCACCCCTCAAGGGCTGCCCCAGACCCCACACCCACCTGGAGCGAGACATGAGAAATAGCGTTCCTTCCCCGCAGTTTCGCCATGCTGGGCTGGAGGCCCCCCTGAGACCCCAAGGCCCCAGAGAGCTGGGTCTGGGCTCCGGGGAGGGGAGAACCGTTACTGAGCAATGGAGCCCTCAGAACTCCGCCTCAGGCACATCCCCGAGAGCTTAGGCGGCTCCCAAAGAGCTATTAGTCACTGGCTTTAAATAGCAGATTAATCCCCTCCCCTGACCTGGCTGACGGTGGCTCAGGCCACAGAGTTTGGGGAATGACCAGTGTCCTGGGCTCCCATCCCAACAAGGTCCAAAGGCAGCTCCGCCTCCTCCCCAAAGCGCCCCATCCCAAACTGCTCCAGGGCAGAGCAGTCCAGTGGGGAAAGGGAAAGGAGCCCCCTTCCTGGCCGGCCTTAGGCTGACTCACCTGCGCCCAGCAGCAGCCTGGGTGCCCCCCCTTCCCAGGAAAAGCCTGGTCACTCCCTTACTAAACCACATTTGGGATTTCAGGGTCCTCCCCTCTTGGCAGATTTCACCAGGGACATTTTATCAAGGTTTGGGCTGCAGGGACTGAGAGGAATGGAAAGGGACAAGACCCAGCCAGCCTCCTCTCAGGGTTTCCAGGAGAGCCACCAGCTCCCCAAGTGCGGGGGAGTTTGGAGTGCCCTTAGAGGCTTCCGCTCCGGGCCGGGGTCAGGCTGTCTCAGGCTGCAGGGCCTCCGCTGGGCTCCACCCCCTCCCTTGCTTCAGTCAATACTGTTTCCATGAGAAAATGATGGAGGAGTGCCTGAGGAGTCCTTACCACCCTTCCACTCCTTTTCCCAGCCCTGGAGGGGCACTGCGTGGCCCCACGGTGAAGGGGATGGGGCATCCCCCTGACGCCGCCTGCTGCTGGAGGCCCAGCGGTGGTGGGAGGCCTCCTGGGCGGGGGAGGAGGCCCGGGGAAGATTCTGCACAGCAGGCCAAGGCCGCGGAAGGAGTCGGGAGCCCCAGCTGGCCTCAGGGGGAGGCAGCCCGCTTCCAAGCCCCTTCCCCAGGCTCAGCAAAACCCTCCAGGGCCCCACCTTGAGCCTTCCATCCCACCGGCTCCCCAGCCCTCGCTCCTCTTGGCCACTGGACAGGAGCGCGGGTGGAAAGGGGCTGGCGACTAGGGCTGGGGAGCTATCTCCAGGGCTGGAGAAAGTTGGCTGAAGACCTATCAATCAAGAGTCGCAGAAACTTACAGTGGGGAAGGCGCACGCGAGTCAGTCCCAGTCCGGTGGCCTCATTTTACAGGTGGGAAAAGAGAGGCCCCCTACACAGCAGACTCCTTTGTGATGTGTAAGCCACCTCCTTGGGGAAGCCTGGGCTGTCACCCAGTGTCGCGACCCACCCCCCCAACGCTCTAGCCTCTCTCGCCGGCCAAACTTTTCACCTCGGGGGCTAGAGACGGCGGGAGACACCGCAGGAGGGACGGAGCACAGCCCTCCCGCCAGCCGGGGCGCAGCCCGGGAAGTCGCCCCTGTGTCCTGGGGGCCGGCCAGGCGGTGACTTTCCGCCCAAGTTTGTCAACAGTGGAAGTGGAGGTGGAGGCAGGGCGCCGCACCGAACTTCCCAGCGGAGAGGAGGGGCGAGCGCGCGGAGGGCGGCGCGATCACTCACCAGAGCCAGCGAAGAGGCCGGAGGCGCAGAGCAGCGTGCCGCAGAGCGCCGCCAGCAGGCGGGGGCCCGGCATGCTGGGGGTCAGGCTGCTGGACGAGGCGCGGGTCTGGGATCGGCTGTGCAGACAGTGGGGCTCTCACTCCTGCTCCTGGACAAGAATAAATCGGGCAGCGTTGCGCCTCCCACTGGCCCGCGTGCTCCGCCCAGGCTGCCTGCGGGAGGCGGACTCGGGGCGGGGCCGCACGCCCAGAGTGAACGGGGACCCAGGGGGCCACGCCCAGCATCGCAACTGGGGCCGGGAACCAAGCCCCCGGTTCTAAGTAGGCTAGTCTCGGAAGGGCTCAGATGAGTTGTTTGGGTTTTTAGTTGTTGAGCCTTATTCATAACAATGAAATTTACAAGCACAATGAGCAAGGAACACCAGGGTTCACTTATCAGACTTACAAGCAGCGAAGTCAGAGCGTGTTGCCAGAGCCAGGCTGCGGGGAACAGGCCCCAGCACGCTCCGTGGGAGGGAGTGTGAATTAGCTCCGCTTCTCCCGGGAGCTGCTTGGTCGTACCTGTCAAAGTGACAAGGGCTGAGACCGTGAGACCTGACGATTCCACTCGCAGGAATTCACTCCACAGAAACTCACATGTGTAAAATGACATGCGTGCAGAGAGGGCACAGCATATCATGGCTGTGACAGGGAGGTGAAAAGCGAAGACGTATATCAGAGGGGGGACCCGACAAGACCTGCAGGTAGGAGAATCGGGGGTGACACCCAAGTCGGGGGCCGGAGCAACTTAGCGGATGGTGGTGACTGACTGAGATAAATGGCCTCTTGCGACATCTGTCCCACCCCCGGCGGGTGAGCTCCTGATCTCCAGAACTGGGCACCATGCCCGCACAAAGGAAGCACGTACCCCTAAAGCATGTGTGGAATGAGTGACACAACTGTCCCCACTGGGCAGGAACGAGGGTGCGGAGGCGAGCTCGGAGCAAGTAACTGCACACAGGAGAAGGAGGCAGCCCTGGGACTGCAGCTACATAGGCAATGGGGGTGGGGCATGGGTGGGGGTGGCCAGGAAGGGCCCCCTGAGACTGGAGGGCTTTCGGCAAAGGACTGGGGTCAGGAGGACTCTGTACAAGAGGACCAGGGAGGAAAGGTGACCTCGAGCTCTCAGCACTACCTCTAAGATGCTTGGGTCACGTTCACTGCTCAACGCCATCCAACTCCATCCAAGGAAGGAGGAGAGGCTGCCCGGGCCAGCGTCTCCTCCTCCTCCTCCGCCTTCCAGCATCCATGAGCACAGGCATCCCACGAGCTCCCAGAAGGGCACAGAGGCCCCACACCCACACCCACGCCCTCGCCTCGCACGCCCTCTCTCACAAAGCCACCTCGCTGAGCAGCAGGCGGTGTGATCTGGGAGCAGGCGTCCCTGCCCCCGACCGAACAGCCTGCTTTTGTTTACAAGCCAAAGGCCAGGGGCCAGGGGCCAGGGGCTAGCGCTGGGGAATAAATACGCTTTTAAGTTTCAAAAGGCAGAAATGTTTTCTCGCGGAAACCAGAAAGGTGGGCCAGATTCTGAGGTTCCTTTATGTGGTTTGGGGCTTCAATTAACTACTGTCCTGCCTGATTTCTCTGGCAGCTCCCCACACCCTGACTAATTTTCCCTTCTCTGACGCCTACAGCCAGACGCTCAGAGCCAACCAACGGTCTCCTATTCACCGCGGGGTGGTCTCCTGACACACCTTCTCCCCGGTTTGCCTCGCCTGCAAGCTAGGTGCCGCACAGGGAGGTACGGAGCTGGCACCTGGACTCAAGACCAGGCTTCGCATCTTACCTGCCTGGACGGCCTCTGCCAAGCTGCTAGTCAGGCACCTTTACTTTCTCCATTCAGAGCCTGTCTCCTTTCTCCCTTCCCAAGAGGCTAACGACATCGAGCTGCTTCACTGGCCCCAAACGGCTCTAGAAGCCTGCATCTGCTGTGGAAAAAAAACACGCCAACACCTGCGTTGGGTATTTGGTTTGTAGAATAGAAAGGAAGTGAAAGAAGTGCCTTAGAAAGATCTATTTTTACAGGGCTCTGCTCAAAGCCTTTCTAACTGGGCCAGCTGGACATCTGGACAACCCATCTCAAGCCTGAGTCCGGAGCAAGGCTGTTTCCAGAAGAACATCAGGTCCTTTCTTGGAAATTGAACACAGGAAAGCCTGGGGCAAGAGCCCCAGGCTGCGCAGGGTTCAGAGGGGCCAGCAGAATACAGGCCCGGGAGCCGGTCTCTGGCTAACCCCACCGTCCCCACCACCGCCGGCAGCAGCCTCTCCAAATCCTCCCCCCTTCCCATCACCCAGCTGGAAGTGAGGCAGGTGAGGAAGAAGCTAGGAAAATTCCTTGGCAAGTCAAAAGGGAGAAAACGAGGCAGACAGAGGCAGAAATTGGATGCGCAGTTTGCAGCCAGAAGATAAATCACAAGGTCTTATCTTCTCTCACCAAAGACATGTAGGAGCAAAGGGTTTATGCCTTTCCAGACCATGCCAGGGCCGGCTGGCCTGGGTCCCGGCCCCTCATCGGTGACATTCTTTAAAGGTGGAACTGACCAGAGAATGACCTCGAACCCCTAGATGCTCATTTTGATGAATCAGCATATTGAAGCCAAAGACTACTCCACGGAACTCCTCCCCTGAGCCTGCCCCTGAAATTCCTGCCTTTAGAAACCAGGAAAAAAACCCCGCAAGATACGGAAAGCTGGTCCCGACATACTAGGAGCATGTCTGCACCCTCCTTTTCTTGGGCACATGTGCTCCCCTTCTTATACACTCTGAGGGTCCCCACAAGACTTGCAACCGGGGAGCAGGCGGCCGTCCCAGGCTAACCCCCGGGGAACCTGTCTCCACGGCTGCCTTTCCTCTGGCTTCTCAGTGAGTCCATGCAGCCCCACGCGGCTCACTCCTCTCCTGCAGCACTTCTCTAGAACCAAAGGAGAAATGGCTCACCCCTGCTGCTTCTCCTACCCCAAGCCCTTCCTTCGTTCCACCGCCCCCAGCTTTAATAGACACACTCTGGAAATCACCTGGGCTCGGACTGTGAAATCTGTCCTGCATGAAGTCAAGAACCCACACACCAAAGGCTGGCCCGGGGTGGACCCGCTCTGGCCTGGTCACTTTCTGGTGACAGAAGAAACTCTCTTTGAGGGCCTGGGAGCCACTCCCATGCAAAGATCCCCGACCAGTTTGGGAGCTGGGAGTTGTCCCTCTCTTAGTCATTGGCTCCCTGTTCAAGCCAGCCATTTCCCATTTCTTTTTTTTTTTTTTTTAAGATTTTACTTGTTTTATTTTTAGAGAGAAAGAAAGGAAAGAAGAGTGGGGGAGAAGCATCAATGAGAGAAGCCTTTCATACACCTCCTACAGGATACCTGGCCTGCAACCCAGGCATGTGCCCTGACTGGGAATCGAACCGGTGACCCTTTGGTTTGCAGGCCCATGCTCAATCCACTGAGCCATACCAGCCAGGACTTATTTTCCCATTTCTTCCAAGAAAAAGTCACCCTCTCAATGAACTGAGTTGCAGGCTTAAAATTTCCAACTTCTCGCTCCAAACCTACTTCTCTGTAGCTGTGGCCTTGAAGCCTCTTAAAATGCAACTCCCGAGTCCTAGCGCATGTCACATGAACTTTTGCAAGTTTGCTGGTGAACAGGTTGGTTGGCCCAGCCTTCCCCAGATTCCAGAGGTGCCCCTGAGCCCACGGGGAGCCCAGCCTAGCTGTGTGGGGCCACCTCCTCAGCAGAGAGGGGACACTGGCCTGCACCTCTCGCCTCAATCCCTGTGTCTCACGCTATGAGACACAGCCTCCCTAAAGCATTCAATCATTCATTCAAAAATAGTCACTGAGCAAGTGCCAAGCTGCGTGGTGTGAGGACCCACTCAAAACCCCAGAGTTGGAATAAAGAATATCTGAAGCTGAAGACATTTGAGATTCAACAGGTACTAAAAGAACCCTTCTCTGTCTGAGGGGGTTGGGTGGAGGCAGGCAAAGAGGGGAGAGAGTGGGGACATCTGTAATAGTGTCAACAATAAAGGGAAGTAAAAGAGAAACTTCTAGAAATGGGGACCGCCACCACCTCTCTCTTTGGGGTGGGTCTGCTCCCAGGAAAGAGACCAGGAGTAAATCTACTAGAAATCCCTTCTCTGGAGGAGTTTCACGGCCCGAAGGACACAGAAAGACCACTCATATCGTTAGAGGCACAAATATCACCACGTTCTCATGTCCCCTTTTGTGCTCCTGAGGAAACACATTTGTTCTTCAGAACGAGGCTTTTTTATTCCTGTTGCCTTCCTACTACGAAGTTAGACACATAAGCCCCTCACCCGGACCCCTACTTTGAGTTACTCCTCATTGAGCAACTCTGTGTGCCCATAAAGTCTTTTCTCTTGTTAATCTGCTTTTTTGTAAATTTAACTCACAGGCCCTCATAGAGATACAGAACCTAAGAGCAGAAGAAACGAATTTTCCCGCCCCCAACAGTGGTTTGCACTCATTCTTGCTTTACGTCCAGTTCTCAGCAGGGCCTGGAGCCCCTCATCACCTCACCTAGCACCCTGAGCCTGGGCCCTTGGGGGTATCTCAGTTCCTAGCCTCACCGCCCCCCTACACACGCCGTCCTTCCTCTCCGAGTGCCCACTGACCTAGGCCAAGGGCTTCTTTGGCACATGGGCTTTGGGCCACAATCCACTCCTGCCCCAGCACATCCACAGGTCAAAGGTATTTGTCTTTTTAGAATTAAGATTCTAGTGCCTATTTGTCTCTCTAGAATCTAGAATGCTGATCCACGCCCTGGGGGCTTCTGCGGGGCAGTGTGGCCTTCCACCAGGGCGCTTTGGCTCACGGAGTCCAGACCCCAACAGGGTGTCACCAGCCAGGGGAGTCCTAGAGAAGCCTCTTCCTTTCTCTGATAATCGAGCTCAGCGTTGCCGAATGACACACCCGCACTCACGTTTCTGAAGGGCAGACATTCATTCTCAGAAACAGTATTGCCTATAACCCATCAGAACACAGCGAGGCTGCCTCTCAGATACTGAGTTAGCACTTCACACCCCCCACCCCCCCACCCTGCACCAAGGGCCTGCGGGGAATGAGAAAGGGTCCCCATGATCCCAGTCCCCAACAGGCTGCTCTCTTGCCACACACACAAAGAAGCAGCTGAAGCTTTGAAATGACCACTTGTAAAGGTACAATCGCATCCTTAGCCCTCCCCTGCCCGCCCCCCCCAGCCACTCTTAAGGTTGGGGGTGGGGAGCATCCTTCCGGCAGTGATGTCCGTGTTTGGGAATGTAAAGTTGAGATGTGTGAATGTGTGAGACATCCATTCAGTTGGAAATAAAACTCTTCCGGGAGCAAGCTGACCCATACAGACAGACAGATGGGTGTGAAAACCCTCAGCTGGTGGGGGGGGGGGGCGGGCATTCCGGCTGTGAAAATGGGGGCCCTCCCTTGGGGGCAGGTGCAGGGAGAAGGCAGAACCTCTGTGTTGGCAGCTGCGGGCTCTGCCTGGCTCCTTCTATCTTTGAAGAACAAAGGGCAGGAGGGAACCGATAACATAAGAAATATCCAAACCTGTAGGAGTCTTATGAGCCTATTTGAGCCAAATTGACAACTGCCAGGAAGCGAAACCTCAGGGGACGGAGGAAATGCTCCAGGGAATGGCAGTTTTGCATCTTACTTTAAGGGGGTGAAATCCATTGGAGAGAGATTAGGGACCAAGACAAAACGAGGTGGGAATGGATAAAGTACCAACAGAATAGACCCCTACTTCTTGCATTTGTGGGTAAAGGATAGTTAACAATTAACAAAGGATTGGGTTTAAAAAAAAAAAGCAGAATAGACACCTACTTCCTTTGCATTTGTGGGGAAAGCACAGTTAACAATTAACACGATAAGGATGACAATGAGACAATAAGGGGCTTTGTGTTCACGGCTCTGGGACAGAGACTGTGAACTACCCCACATTCAAAGACACCCTATCGCAGATGCAAAAAGACAGGCTGAGTTAACGTACAGATTGACCTTTGTCAGAAGACTGCCCTCCGAGGCTCGCTTTCAGTTAGAAAGTTTTCATTTCAGACCATTCTGTGTGGTTGCTTTTGATCTCTGGGTTGGGAGGGCCACCCCGCAGCCTCCCCTGCGCTTGTCAGGCTTAGTTCTGTGGCCCCTCTTCCATCCGCAGAACTTGGAGGTTTCAAGTGCCTACTGGCCACAAGGAAACATTAGGGTATGCAAAGGCTGTGGAGTTCTGAGGCCTCCACACGGGACTGACCCCAGCTCTCCCAAATGAGGCCCTACATCATGTGTGGGGCCCAGTGCAAACAGAAAATGCAAGACCCTGTGCTCGAAATTTAGCATGAATTTCCTGACAGCGGCAGGGAGTTGTAAACCAGCGCGGGTCCTTCTAGGAGAGGGGCCCCGTGTGACTGCGCAGGCCTCGTTGCCATGAAGCCGGCCTGGGGCGACCTCAAAGCTCCTTTCCTTCCCTCTGATTGCCATTCGTCTCAAAAGGCTGATGTCAAAGGAAGTATTTGTGACCTGCACAGGGCCAGGTGCCTAGAAGGGGCTAAAACTTTTATCCACAAGATTGTTACAAATGTTACCAAAAGCTTCACATCCACAAACTCTTGATTAACTGGAGACCTGCCTCTCTTTCAAAGAGGACTGGTCTTCCAGCCACTTCACTCAGCACCCTATTTTTTCAAGTCACAGAGACCTTGGACCCTGACTCCCAGAATCCGCATCCCTACCCCAGGGATCAGCCCATTCACTCCTCTCGTTTTCTTCCACAGATGAAATCTTTGCCACGTTTTTCCTTCCAGTTATAATTCTCAAGAAGGCATTACAGATACTGCCCCCTACCTGGAAAAAAAATCTCATTAGTCCATCACGAATTTCAGAGGGGCAAAACATTACTTCCCCTGTGAGGACAAGCTAGGCTGGAGACCCACACAATCCTCTTCCGCTCCAGGGTCCCTTCCTATCCCCCTTTTGTCCTCTCCACCCTCCCTTCAAGCCTGGCTCAACTGCCCTCTGTGGACACAAGGAACGTCCAAACCTGCAGGGAATTTTTATGAGCTTATTTGAGCCAAACTGACGACACTTGCCAGGAAGCAAAACCTCAACGGGCTGAGGAGATACTCCAGAGAATGGCGGTTATGCAGCTCATTTTTGTACAGGCTCCAGCACAAATAACATCCCCCCCCCTTTTTTATTACAAACTTTTATTACAAAACCATAAGCATGCAATTCTCTAACAATATCACACTCAAGCACACCATAGGACGTTTTAGGTGAAATGTTCAAATAAAAACTGTACCTTATGACACCCACATTATCACCCCACCAATTGCACTCACACAGGCCTCACTTCTGCCGGACCCTGTAGGATCAAAGGAGGGGCCGTCAGGAGGATTATATGAAAGCTACTAGTAGTGGATTAAGGGGGTGGGAAAAAGTGAAGCAAGGACATAGCTGAGACTGGATAAAAAGTGATACAAACAGGAACACACCTCTTTTACATTGGTGGGGAGAAGAGCTAATCAACATTTATTGCACAAGAGATGGTATTCAGGGAACAAGATAACAGTGAAGGTGTGACAGGATGGTAAGAAGCTAGGAAAAGTCCTTGGCAAGGAGAGTGGGGAAACTGAGGCAGACAGCTGAGCACAATGGCCAAGCAATTCACAGCCACTGGGAATTAAAAGTCCCCAGTGCCTGGCAGGGGGCAAAACTGGAAAAACAAGGAGCTCGCCCCCAGGGTAACCTCTTCTCTCCTGGCTTTACTCCCTGGAGACACATCTAGGATATAACACCCAGGCCTCAGTTGTGTTTCAGCTCCGGGCCCAGAAAAGCATCAAAACCAGGTGGGTGATGCCAGAACCAACTGCAATGACTAATGACCCCCAGCCTGTGAACCAAAGGGTCACTGGTTTGATTCCCAGTCAGGGCACATGCCTGGGTTACGGGCCAGGTCCCCAGAAGGGGACACATGAGAGGCTTACACACTGATGTTTCTCTCCCTCTCTTTCTCCTCCCTTCCCCTCTCTAAAAATAAATAGATAAATAAATAAAATCTTTTAAAAAGAAAGACAGGACCAGCAGCTGGGACCGCATACTCCACACTCCATGTCTCCTCACGTGCCTTCCTGCAGAAGCCCCAATACTTTTCAACTCAGGGATCGCAGCAGAACTCTGAAAACCCATTTTCTCCTTGACATAGGAAGTGGAAGCCCCTTTATGGCCTAACCTCCCCAATGAATGTGGGGAGTGGGGGTCGCCCAATGCCATCCCCCTTGGAGTGGCTTCCCCAGAAACCTCCCCATTACTGTCCTGAGTGACCCCTTCTGCCACCACCCTCCCCCGAGAATTGGCAGCCTCTCTCTTGCTCATTCCACACACTCTGACCGCTGTCTCTGCTGTGGCTGCTACTGAAATCTCCCTCCTGCAGTGCCTCCATGAAGCTGCCACCAGCTGCCCACTTGGAATGGGTTCTGACATGGGTCACACTGCTCAATCACCAAAGTGCAGGCCTCGCATCCAGAACACTGGGTACCTCTCCTTGCCATCCCCCAAAGGTCAGATCCATGGCTGAAGATCCCCGGGCCATATTTCTCCAATGCCGGGTTTAGGGGCCTACTTCTCCCCGGGGTAGAGTGTGGACCCCAGCATCACAAAGCCCTAACCTCTTCCCCCTCTGCATCTATTTCTGCTCTTTCAGCAAAATTTCTCCCATTGGAGAACTTGGCTAATGGGCACCCTCACCTTCCAATCTCGTTATTGTGCTGTAGACCCGGAGAAGACAGATTCATTAGATGTGAACCTCGAAAAGGAATTTATCTCCTGAGATGAAACTCCCCCATGGTCAACTGAGGGCCCAAATTTTAAAAATTACGAGAGTCTGGAAAGGGGCTTCTCACATTTTCTGTGTACCTGGAGATACCTGAATTCTCGGATTCCCGCAGTATGTCCGCAACTTCAGGCCTTTCGAGCCAACTCGTACCAGAAGTTCCAGGTTTTGTCTTTCGACCAATGGACTTCGACCTGCAATGTCCAATCAGAGGTGCACTACTATACGCGCTTGTATCTAAACCGACCAATCAGATAGTGTAATGCTGACCAACCTGGAAGGCTCTAGACCTCGCCTACGTAAACCGGAACCTGGATGTGGGCGGGAAATTTCTCTACAAATAGCAATCTCCCCTTCCTCTCCGCAAGGTCACTTCCGGTTTCTACCACAGGTCCTGTCTTGTTTTCCCAACCGACTCCAGGACTAAGGTCTCTCGGTTTTTTAAAAATTCTTTTCAGGAATTTTGGGAAGCCACCGTTGGGAGGGAGGGTGGCTCTGCTGGGAAGACCTCTCCCAGCTCTCAGTTGCGCGCAGCTCCCGGGCGTCCTGCTGGGAGAAGGCACCGGGAAGCACGCGCACCGGAAGCTGCCTGCAGCCTGCCCGCGGACCTTTAAGCCCTTGCGGATTTTGAGAAGAGATCCTGCGAGAGAGCAGGCAACAGGTAGGCCGCTAGTGGCGCCCTCTGTAGGGAAAAGCAAAACCATAACGTTGAACTACCTCGAGTGTTCACACCTTCACTCCTTCCTGAAAAGATTTTAAATTTGGCGTCTTGCCCTTTGTAAGACTTAACACCATATCTTTCTTTCCTTTCCTTTTCATTTCCTTTCTTTTTAAAAAAAAAATCTGTTTATAGAACAAGGCAAACTTCTGGTTACGGAACATGTGCTCTTCTCGTTCCGCGAAAGACCCCCACTCTGTATCCCTGAGGCGCCTCACCTCACGCTTAACTCAGAATGCCGGATAAGCCTCATTTTTCCTTCTGTCTCTAATCTCTCATGTAGGTGGGCCTTGCATGCATCTGCATGGAGTCGAATTTGGTCATTTTGTCTTGCTAACCTGTTTCCGTGTCATTTCGACAATGACACTTGCCGAGTGAACCTGGGAAGGTCGAGGAAAGCTTCTTCTGCCCCACCCTTGCAGGGACATTTCCCCCATAGCTCAGGCTGGCCGGCTTTCCCTGCCCCGCCCCCTGCCTGCCGTGCCAGCCCCAGGAATCGCGTTGGCAAGGGGCCTGGGCACCAAGAGCGCCTTCCCAGTGTGGCAGTTAGATCCAGGCATGGGAGCAGATGCATATCCTCAGGGAGGCCAGGGCCCCAGGCCTTGGCAGGGACCACAGCAGCTGCCTATCGCCGGCAAGGCTGTCGAAAGGAACTGAGGCGTGGGAGCAGGCCTGTTGGAGGGGCCACCCCAGGACCCGCTGGGCTGCCATCAGGTCTTGGCAGGAAGAGGAAACTTCTTTGCTTTTGCAAAGAGTGAAGAGAAAGGCAGCGTGGCCGGGCAAGCCAACTTCTGCCAGTCTTTGGGGGTGGGTGGAGAACAAAACCCTTTTTTTCCCTCCAGGCCCTCGAACTCTCTGCCAGGTCCAGCCATTGGCTGGTCCTTTTCCCAGCTCTCTTGGCACCGGGAAGTGTGGCGATCAGAGCTGCCCAGGACCCATTGAGGAGAGGCCCTGAATAGGCACACCCAGGAGGCCCCCGCTGGCCGAGGCTTCCTCCTGGAGTCTGAGCCTCATGAGCTGTGCATTCTGAGAGACCTGCATTTGCAGTGCAGGCTCCATAATCCCTGGGAACTTCAGGGTCCTCCTGTGTAAAATAGTGACAATAGGGTGTATTGTCAAGTAAAAAGGGGAAGGTGCAGAACGCCTGGATAGTGTGCTGCCATTTGCAGCGGGTGGAGGGGAGACATAATATTTACACACGTCTGCTTGTGCGTGCCTAAAGAGTTCCTGGAACCGTATAAACAAAAAAAGGGGGGGCTCTTTGAGGGGCCTCCAGGAAGGGAAATTGAATGGCCGAGGAGCAGGGGAGGAGAGAAACTTTTTAGAGTATACCTTTTAGAGCTTTAAAATGTTGAAATTCCTTTTGGTTACCAGATATTAAGATATAGAATTTGAATTAGGGGAACAAAGCACCAGGGTTACAGTGAGTACCTCACTGAATTGCTGTGAGGACAAAGTCACCACCCTATATCTTTAGGGTACAATTTATCCAATTTTAAGTCTTGGTTCTGTATACCAGATTACTTGGCAGAGTTGCCATAGGGTCCGGAGGAGAGCCTAGATGTAGCTGGGATTCGAGATGCCATAAGGCAAGAGATTCAGGTTCAAGTTTCCTTTCCAGAGCATTGGATATTAAAGGGGTCTGAGGGTGCACCTCCTAGGTTCTCTTTACTCCAAGCGCAAACTGTCTGTCCTGGCAAACCATTTCTTCTCACTCACAGTCTTCTCAGCATTCTCATGGCTGCTGTCCTTCCAGACAGAGCTCCCATGTCCCTGAATAGGGCTCAGAATCCCCGTCTCACAAAATGCTCGAAAGCAAACAAACGAGGATCTGCGGTTGAAAAAGTTCGGGGAATTCTGCTGACCCACATGTAACCTCCTCCTCTCCCCCTGCTCATCAAGGAAATGTGCAACCTGCTGAGTCGGGGCAACACGCTGGCCAAGAGCACAGTTCAGTTTGTTTTTGTTTTTGTTTTTTAAGCAATTTTCTAATACACACAAGTACAGTAAATAGTAAAATAAAACCTTCGACTGCATCACTCACTTTAAGCAATCCTCAACGGGTAAGAACATGGGAGAATAAGGGTTTAGGAAGCGACCTGATGTCGGTTAAATTCCACCACCAGTGAGTGCCGGACTGGAGACAGGTTGTTCCATCTCGCAGAGACTGCGTTCTCACGCATTCAATGGGAATGTTGCCTCAAACCTGCAGGGATTGCTCCAGAGTAACTGACATAAGGTAGTTCTGAGGCGCTAGTTGAATGCCCCCCCGCCACCCCCCAGTGAGTGCTCAGTCCTAGTAACAATCGTTGCTGGAAGCAGGGTGGTGTTGCCTAAGAATGTGTGGGTTCTGGAGCCAGATTTCCTGGGTTCAAATCCCACCTCTCACCGCATACTCTGTGTGTGACCTTGGACGCGCTTCTGGCTCTCTCTGTTCCCCAGTGTTTTCATAGCAACACCTGCCTCGTGGGTGTTTTATTGGGAAGACTTTACCCTTCATCCCGTCGTAGTTGTTTAGCTGGTCTAATGGTGAAATGGACACAGGACAGAGTAACAGGAGAAAAACTTTTAATTTAGCACGTAAGGGAGTCCCCAAGAGATGAGGGATCCTATCTTTGTGATCAAAGCTGGTGGCTTTTGTACGTTTTAGACCATAAAACAGTACATTGGTGAAGAATTGACAAAACAAGGCATTTAGGTTTGTTTATAGTCTTCTCAGCCTGAATCCTCTGTCTCTGGTGATAAGGATGCCTTCTGCCCTCCTGGTGCAGGGAAGGCGCCTTCGCCTGAGAGATTTATTTCCTGCTTTCATGGGAAAAAAGAGGGAGTTCCTCTCCTGTAAAGCCCCAGCATACCTACCTTACCTCACCCTTCACTCAGACTGTCCTTCTTGCACAGGCTGTTTCTCAATAACGTAAATTCGAAATAATAAACCAAGGTGGCACATTGGGGCCAGCATATGTTGCTCTTTTTCAGACATTAAGAGCAGTGGGAACAGTACTTGGCAGGTAGTGGGGGCTCAGTAAAGGTCGGTTTTGTTACAGCGAACACACCCGACTGAATTGTATTTAATTTGACATTTTGTAAGTCCCACGCACATCCGTAAGCATCTTCCTGCTGAGGCCGAGTCGCACGGTACCCCTTTGGGGAAACGAGGCAGTAAAGCCCGAGGGGTCCCGCTTTCACCATCGATGCTGCTGTCCTGTCCCAGCAGATGTGTCGGACCCATGGGCCCAAGAGTTCCGTGCCCTGATACGCTGGCTCAGGGTGTGGGTCATAGATGGTTCACCTCCAGAAGAGCTTTTCGGTTGATGTGATGCAACTTCGATAAGCTGGAGCCACAAACCAGGGGGTGCTTCCCGGTGCTCCTCCCCCACCAGAGCTGAACAAAGGGAATCCCAAATCTTGATGACCTTTGAACTGCTGTCTGAGCCTTCACCAGGCGCCCTGCCACCTGGAAACCCCGAAGTGGGATTTATGGGTGAGTCCAGTTCTTTATTCCGACCTTGCGGAATAAACGCACCCGGGTCCTGCGAGGTGCCAGGTGCTGGGATGACATGATGCAGCGTGCCTGGTTTTCCGTGGGGCACCGTGGGCTGGTCACCACCTCGGGGCTTTCTTTTCTTAAACTGTCAGCACCCAGAGGATTTCCAGAGTCCCTTTCAAATGTTTTCTTTTGCGTTTATACAATTCGGGAGTTCTGCTATTAGAGGGAGATCTAATAATCTGGTTCTTTTGTCCAAACAAGTGGAGCAAGAGAGAAATCACGCCCTATGTCTTCCAAAGAAGAGCGTGGTTCCCCTCTCAGCGTGCATCTGCCCACCACTACTCTCACATCCCGATGTTTACAGCAGCCGAAACCACAGCACTTCCTTAACTTCCAGACAGTGTGGCCAGGTCATCCCAGCTGACCCCTTGCTTTGTTTATTAGGGGAAAAAAAACCAAAATACCAACTACCAGAGTTCCAGACAGGGTGAACCTATAACCCCAGGGAGGGCAAGTGCCCTGAGGCTGTGCCAAGAGGAAATGCCAGCGGCCCTGAGGGCAATTGGCCTCCTTCCAACACCCTGACTACATAATGATGAATTGGAAATAGAGCCCCTATTGCCCAAGTTCTGAGCTTTTCACAACAGTCCAGATGCTGAAGTTAAAGTATCTGGGAAACACTTGCATGGAGAGGCTGAGCAGGTAGAAGGAAATTTGAGTCTGAAGCTCATGAGAGTCTCAGAGAATGGTGGTGTGGTTTGGACAGGGAGAGGTGAGGCTGTAGGAGGGACTGTGGTCATCCAGAGAGGAAGCAGTGAATGACGAGCAGTACTCTGGCTGGCTGCTGGGGAAATTCTCGCACTGCACAGATGAGCAGAGAAAGAAATGGCAAAAAAAGAAAAAAATAGGGACACGCGGGGCCATTCATCTGGAAATTCCAAAAATGGAGAAGAAAGGAAGGAGACAGGATGGAAATAGTGGAAAATATCGGTACATGGAAAACAGGCACGACTCTTCATATTGAAAGAACTCAGGTGTCAAGCAACATAAGGAACAAAATAAACCCCAACAAAACTATACACAGTCCGATGATATTACAGCACCTTGAGGGTAATTTTCAAAAGTCCTAAAAGTTCCTGGAGAAGGAAAAACAAGTCAACCTGCTAAAAGATAAACATCCAGCTACCCTCAAATTTCTCATCACCAGTGTTGGACTCGACAAGATATTGAAATAATACCTTTCAAGTTCCCAATGAATATTGTTTCTATCCTATAATCGTGTGCACAACCGAAAACTCTTTATCTATTTTTCAATTCTAAATGACAGCTCTTTATCATTTTTATTCTCTAGGTAGAGTAATCTTGGTTGTAGAGCCTTGCTTTTCATCACTTTGAATATTTCTTGCCATTCCTTTCTGGCCTGAAGTTTCTGTTGAGAAATCAGCTTACAGCTTTATGGGAGCTCCTTTGTAGGTGACTGTTTTTTGTCCTGCTGTGTTTGAGAATCTCTCTTTGTCTTTAACCTTTGTCAACAGATAATATTTATGACAGAGGTTGATCTTTGTCTTGTCCTCAATAAAAACGGGGAAGCCAGTGAAAAAAACAAGGACAAACATTATGTCAAGATGTTGTGACCCGGATATGAAGCGAGGTATTTACTTTTTATTAAGTGGAGGCATAATGTACATGTGGAGAAATGCTCAGATCGTAGGACTCACAGTCAATCACTATTAAGGTGAACATTTCCATCACCCCCCAAAATTCCCTCATGTTCCTTCCCAGTCACTCCTCTTAACCCCAAAGCAGCCTCTGATCTGAAACAAGTTCATTTTGAGAAATAGATAGAATATAATAAACAACAGTCCACTTGACCTTGATTCTTAGAACAAGGCACTATCAAAATGAAAAGGGGCAACCCAAAGAATTCAAGGAAATTCTTGCAAATTACGTGTCTGATAAGGGTCTAATATCCACAGTAAAAAGAACTCTTATAACTCAACAATAGAAAGACAACTGAATTTTAAAAATGGGCAAAGCTAGCCCTGGCTGTTGTAGCTCAAAGGATCGAGTTGCAGGCCTGAGAACCAAAGGGTGGCCAGTTCGATTCCCACTCAGGGCACGTGCCTGGGTTGCAGGCCAGGTCCCCTCTGAGCTGCATGTGAGAGGCAACCACACATTGATGTTTGTCACCCTCTCTTTCTCCCTTGCCCCCTCTCTAAAGATAAATAATTTAAAAATAAACAAAGGATTTTAACAAATATTTCTTCAAACAAGAACACAAAAGATGCAAATCAACCACAATGTGAGACTACTTCCCACCAACTAGGATGGCTGTCACCAAAAATACAGACAGTAAAAAGTGTTAGCATGTAGAAAAATCAGAACTGTCGTACATTGCCAGTGAGAATGTAAAATGGCACATCTGATGTGGTAAACGGTGTAGAAGTTCCCCCCAAAGATTAAGCATAGAGTTACCATAGGACCCCCACAAAGCCACCCTTACTGTGTGTATCCGAGAGAAGTGAAAGCAGGTTCCCACAAAAACCTTCACAAGAATGTTGGTAACATTATTCATGACAACCAGAAAGTAGAAACAATGTTAATGTTCATCAACCTTTGATAAATGGCTAAATGAAGTTCCCTTATTATACAATGTAACACTATTTGGCAATAATGTATCCTACCTATAACATGGAGAAGCCTGGAAAACCTTATATTAAAGAAGTCAGCCTCATAGTGTATGATTCTATTCATATGACATGTTCAGAATAAGAAATCTACACAGACAGGAGGTAGATTAGTAGTTTCCAGGAGCTGCGGGGAGGGAGGGGTGGAGAATGACTGCTCAGGGGTACAGGTTTCTTTCTGGGGTGCTGAAAATTTTCTGGATGTAGTAGTGATTGTTGCCCAACTCTGGACATATTAAAAGCTACTGAATTGTACAGGTTAAAACTTTATGGTACATGGAGAATGAAGGAAGACACACAAGAGAGAGAAAGACAGGAAAATAGAAAGGAAAAGTTTGAGGGGGAAGGGAAGGAAATTCAGGACTCAACGAGGCCCCTTATTGTCCTAATGGAACAGTCTTTCATTCCACAGAATACATTTTGCCTAGAGCACCTAACAAATGCTTCCTGACCCAGCAGAAGCTCTGTAGCTGCTTCTTTAACAAGAAGGCAATGGGTTCTGTTGACTTAGAAGATGGGATGGGGTCGAGGACTTAAAGGGGTGGGGGGGTTCATTGACTCTTCTAAGTTCAGGGGAGCACCCTCCATGTGTTAACCACCTGGGCCACAATGTGCCTGTTGCCCACCCTGGGCCGTGGTCTGTTGCCTGGAAGGCTTTTTAAGGGGCAGGCAGTCCTTGGCTTGGCTTGTGCGGTGAGTTACCTCGCCAGTGACCACATCAGGGCAGCGGTGCAAAAAAAAGACATTTCCAGTTCCTGGGCAAAATTTCGGGGAGTGAGTTCTTTTGCCATTTTCCTAACGAGCAACTCATTCTCCTGGAGGCAACTCGGTGGGCACCTTCTGGGCACCCATTCACCTGGAAAAGCTGAGGTCGCTCCTGTCCTGAAGCAGGTCTGCCGCTACCTGCAGAGAAGACAGGCAACCCATTGTGAGTGGAAATGGCGGCCGCCTCTCCTTCATGGCTTCCTACCCCCACATGGTCTGGGCACCTGCGCTCAGCGCCAGAAGGAACAGAAGGAACATAGATTTGTCTCTGTAGACAAAGCAAAGGGCCAGCCAACTGGTCAGGACAAAGAGACCCAATTTAAACATTTAATGAAGCTAAAAGACATCCTTATATGGCTACCGAAACCTAACCACAAAGGTGGATGGAACTTCCTGGCCTTTCCTGGTAGCAGGAGCCGTGAAATGCTCCAAGCATAATACTGGGTTTCGCAGCTTTGTTCCCAACAGGATCACTGCTGGCCATGGGCCTTGGTCTCTGTCTGCAAATTGGCCCCACCTTTGGCCTATGGATGCAGTGAGGAGAAGGTGACATCCGAGTGTCACATTGAGATGTCCCGCTCCCCAGTGCCCTCTAGTGACTGATGGGACCCACTGCTTTCTCACCTCCCCTCAGCCACCCCAGCTCTGGTTTTGGGATCCGAAATGAAGGACCCTTTTTTTTAAGAGATTTTATTTATTTATTTTTAGAGAGGGGGAACGGGAGGGAGAAAGAGAAACATCAGTGTGTGGTTGCCACTCATGCGGCCCCCACGGGACCTGGCCTGCAACCCAGGCATGTGCCCTGACCAGGAATCGAACTGGCAGACCCTTTGATTCACAGCCCAAGCTCAATCCACTGAGCCACACCAGCCAGGGTGAAGGGCCCTTTTTTTAAGTCAAAACACTTCCTTGTCAGTATCACCCCCTCACATACCCAATGCCACCTTGCCATACACTCAGGACAGTAACTGTGCTTTTTTCTTGTGTGTGTGTGTGTGTGTGTGTGTGTGTGTGTGCGCGCGCGCTTTTAATGTACATTGCTCGAGGGAATGTTTTTGAAAAATTGCAGTTACATAAGCAGATAAAGCATGTTATCTGTCTGCTACAAGTACACTTGGTACGTGTACTTGTATCGTGTGTGCCCCGAGTCCCCTCGCTCTATGCTCCTGAGCTTTCTGGCCTTCGGGGAGGGATCCAGTACCCAGGCGAGGCCACTCAGGCCCTTGAGTTAAAAACTGACTGGCCGTAGCCACTACTCTCAGTATTTAGATTCTCACTGGCCCGGTGCTCCCTTCACTGGGGACGTTCCAGACGCTGCCTCCTCTTTAGCAAGGGCTGCTTGAAATTCCTGGGGGAGGGGGAAGTGCTGCGGGGAGTCACGTGTACTCTCAACTTCCAGGGCTGCTGGCAGAGGGGTCTCTTGTCATGTCACCTTGTCATCCTGTGACTCATAGTGTCTCAGCAGTGGCAGCATTGACAGCGTGTTGAAAAATGTGACCGTGTGTGAGGCAGCAGCCCCTCTCATGATGTGGTCGTTACGATCATCACAGCCCTGCAGTTAGTGAGTTCCCACTGTGTGCAGGGAACTTTTAAAAAGTAGAAAACAGTATCTTTGTCTTCCAAAAACAATCTAATGGGGGTGAGGGAGAGGTGTGATGACGAATGTAAGAGAAAACAAAAATTCTATTTAAGTCCATCAAAACCAGTTGAGCACTCGTGTAAGGAATTGCATAAGGCATTTTAGGTTTGCCTTAAAAGAACTTAGTTAGAGCCCCGGCTGGTGTGGCTCAGTGGATTGAGTGCTGGCCCGGGAATCAAAGGGCCACCTTTGATTGCCAGTTCGATTCCCAGTCAGGACACAGGCCTGGGTTGTCGGCCAGGTCCCCTGTAGGGGTATGTGAGAGGCAACCACACATTAATGTGTCTCATGATTCCTCTCTTTCTCCTTCCCTTCCCCTTTCTCTAAAAATAAGTTAATAAAACCTTTCTAAAAAAGAGCTTAGTTAGAAACTTGTGGGGACAATAAGAATGGGCCATGGGACAGTATTAAAATAGGTAAGGTCATGCCTATATAACTAGGACGTTCTACTACAAATAGCAGTTGGTCAACTCAAATGCATGTAAACAACAAAAGGTATTTATTGGGTCATTGAAAGGGTAGAAAGGGTAGGAACGTGCCAGCTTCAGGGACAGCCGGATCCAGGACTCAAATACCAGGAAGAAGTTCCCCTTCCCACCAATCCCCCAATCTCTGGGCTTTTCTCTGTGTAGCTTACACAGAAGGGCTCTTTGAACAAAGCAGGAAAAGGGCCCCAGGCAGATCTGTACCCATACCTTTGGCTCTCCACCAAGGAAGAAAAGAAATCTCTTTCTGGTCCCACTCAAAAAACAAAAAACAGAGGAGGACTTGATGTACTCACCCTTCTAGGCAGAGCGGGGTGGGGTACTTTTATTGATAGCCCGTCTAGAGCCAAATAGCTGGAATGGGGAGAAATATCCTCCCAAAAGAAAGGGGAATGGTGGTCTTGGTGACTAAGCAAAATAAACAAGTATAAACCAGGTCATTGCTTTTCTGCAGTGAGGGTCCACAGTTTTATCCAATGGTCAAAGGGATCTCTTACCCGAAACCTCAGCTCTAAAAGTAACCTTGGTGACCACCAGGTTCCACTGTCCCATTTTATAAAGGGAAGAGGAGGTTTAGGTGATTTGCCTAAAATCACACAATTATGACAGGATCCCATATTGATCTGATGGAAGTCAAGGAAGGGGATATGTAAGAAGGAAGGGTCAAGTGCAGGTTTGAGAGTTGGAGTCAAGACACATTTTAAGACTGGTACAACCATTATGGAAAACAGTATGGAATTTTCTCAGAAAAATTAAAATCGACCTGCCTTTTGACCCAGCAATTCCATTGCTAGAATTATATACTAAGAATCCTAAAACATCAGTATCAAAGAACCTATGTACCACAATGTTCATAGCAGCACAATTTACAATAGCCAAGAGCTGGAAGCAACCTAGGTGCCCATCAGTAAATGAATGGATCAAAAAATTGTGGTACATACACACAATGGAATTCTATGCAGCAGAGAGAAAGAAGGAGCTCCTACCCTTTGCAACAACATGGATGGAACTGGAAAGCATTATGCTGAGTGAAATAGGCCAGGTGTTGAAAGACAAATACCATATGATCTCACCTTTAACAGGAAGCTAAACAACAAAACAAACAAGCAAGCAGAATAAAAACAAAGACACTGAAATAGAGAACAAGTGGGCAGTGACCAGAGGGGAGAAGGAAGGGAATTTAAGGGGGAAAAAGGGGAGGGTTTTTGAGGAACAAGTATGAAAGACACAGGGATGAGGACCAGGGGGGGAGGAAATAGGAGGGAGGTGGGGAGCACAGGGCGGGGGGGGGGGGCTGGGATGGGAGAAATAGACAAAAAAATATACTTGAAAAATAACTAAATAAAATTTTTTAAAAATGCAAAAAAAAAAAAAAAAGACATTTTAAAAACAATGACAGAGTACCATAAGAAGAGAGCACAGAATGAGGTGAGACTTACTAAAAATAAAACAGCCCTCTCAAGTCAACAAGGGCTGCTTTGGTTAAGCTCCAAGTCTCCATTAGTGTTTAATAGATTTTATTTATTTCTAGACAGTAGGGATGGGAGGGAAAAAGAGGGAGAGAAACACCTATGTGTGGTTGCCTCTTGCGTGTCCCCCACTTGGAGACCCGGCCCCGGCACGTGCCCTGGCTGGGCATTGAACCGGCAGCCCTTTGGTTCTCAGGCTGGCGCACAGTTCACCGAGCCACACCAGCCAGGGCTAATCTGAGGGATTTTTAAGAATGAGTAGGCAAATGTTCTGATCATCCAAGAGGAACAAGCTCATCCTGGGAATGACAGGCTGGTGACCTGGACAAGGCTCCAGCGTGGGCTTGGGAACAGGCCATTCCAGACAGGCTTCATTTCTGGTTTTGAGAAGGTTCTCACCCTGGCAGTTTCCTCAGGGGAATACGCTAGACTCTGTGACTTCTGACTTGTTAAATCTGAAAGGAATCTTTAGGGATCAAAAAACCCCCAAAACAAAAAACCCAGGGGTGGCACATTAGTGGACCCCCAGAAAATACAACCCTCAGACGCTGTAAAGAAATGAGGACATTTCCCCTTGAATCCGAGCCCCCGGCTTTGTGACCACACTGGTCTCCATTCCCGCCTTCGGTAGATAAAGCGCGCACAGACACACGCCCGTTCACCCCAGACCCCGTCATTCCCTATTGCCTCGCCGTTAGCCAGCGCCATTGGTTAGTGTCATCTGTCTCTTCCAGTGGGCCCGTGAGTGTGGGACCCCGACCTGATCTACCCTTCATTACTTTAGAGAGACTCAGAGGGAAGTGGAAGTGGGGTTGGGAGCACTTCTGATTCCTCAGAGGTGGGAAGCAAGCACGGGCTACAAGCTCCCGTCCACCAGATCAACTCTGGAGAAACCCTGGAAGCTTAGATCTGCGGAACATACCTAAAAACTGTGAGTGCTCCCAGGAAACCCCAGTCTGCTGTGAACTAGTGTGGGCCTGGTATTGGTTTGGGGGTGGGGTGCTGGGCACCCACCTGGGTGGGGGCAGAGTGGACTGAGAAGAGTGGGAGGATGGCCTGGCAGAGATCTTTTACGTCTAAGTCTTTCTCTTCTTCCCCTCATTGATCGTGGCAGGCAGGAAAGGGTGTGGATCCCAGGAGGGGTGCAGACCTGACCTGGCTCCCTGACAGACCCCAAAAGCCACACACTAGACCCTGGGAAGGATGGCTGGAGAGTAGTCTGGGTAGGGGGCTAGTTTAGGTGAGATGCGCAGAGTTGCGGGGCCTAGGGTCTGGGGGCTGCGGTCATGGACCTCTCAGCAGTAACCAAGTAGACATCTGTCCCACAGGATGTCGGCCCAGCTAAGATCTGGGCATTGAAGAACAGCCATGGGGTGGGGGCAGGGGCGTAAGCTTCCCATTGCCATGAAAACCACAGTTGTTTGCCCGAGTTTAGCAGAGTAGTTGATTTATGAAAAGCAAAGTTAAACCTCATGTGCACCTAGATTTGCAGACTGAGATTTCCAGCCGGTGCACCTGTTCTCACATTATGAGTCCTGGAGACCCAATCTGTTCCCGCTCTCAACGATCGCACTGGGTTCCATCTGCTGGGGTAGGGGTGGAGAAGAGAGGGCTGGCTTTTCCTCAGACACCAGATGACAGTTCCCCAGGGAGCCCGGTCCCCAGGGAGGCAAGGGCAGGGTGAGTCACTGCTGTGGGTCCAGGCGAAGACCGAGGGAAAGGAAGCTGCCTAAAAGTGTCACAACAGGGGACTTTCCATCCAGTCTAGGATCACCTGCTGAGCACCTACCTCTCACCAGGTCCTCGGCTCAGCACTGGGGCATAAGTAAGAGAAAGAAGGCCGGAAAGCATAGTGTCAGAGCTTGCCTCAGAGCGAGTGCTTCACAAGTGCTTTGTGCTCTTCCTGAAAGGATGCAAAGATGAGGAAAACAGTTTAGCCCTCAAGGACTTTATGATCCCGTAAAAAGTCAGGACTCTTGAATTCAGTCTGTGTAACTCAGGCAGAGCAAGGTAAACGCCGTTGCCCAGGCCCAGAGACCAGGGGTTTAAGGGAGTGGGAGAGAAGTGGCTGAGGTGTCCCAGGAGAGGTGCCATGTGAGGGCTGGACGTGTGTGCAGGGGAGGTGGGGAGTGAGGAGGGGCTCGGGGACCAGGCTCGTGGGAAGCTATGAGAAGACTGAGCTGCAGGAGGACACGTTCTGGCAGCCCCTAACCTCCAGAGGGAGGGTTCATGTGCAAATCAGTTGTTTGGAATTTGGAATGCTTTTTCCCATGAGAACAATATCGTGTGCAGGCCAAGTTCTTTGGCCAGTGGATGGAAACTGATTTACCCCACACCAGTATTCAACTAATAGATTACTCACCGCTCTTCCCTAGATGGAGGGTCAGTGAGACAGGAGTTCTGTGGCATGAGTCCTTTCTGGGGGCTGGGGCTGCTTAAGGCCAAGGTCTCTTTTCTGGGGTTCAGTATGGTTTAGAAGGAGATTAAGCTTGGAGAATCATAGAGCTAGTTTTAATTGTATTTAATAACAAAGCTATGAGCTAACAAACATTTATAATTACATATTAAGGGAATAGTCAGTTTGCAGGAAGTAGAGATGACTAAATAAATCAGCAGGTAGGCTAGTTTTAGAATTTCATAGCAGCCCACACAGCTCTGATACAAATGCCTTCGCATCCCTAATGCAGTATGGCTGGCCTTTTTTTTTTTTTCCCAAAAATATTTTATTTTATTTATTTATTTCCAGAGAGAAAGAGAGGGAGGGAGGGAGAGAATATCAGTGTGTGGCTTCCTCCTGTGCACTCCCAACTGGGGACCTGGCCCGCAACCCTGGCATGTGTCCTGACCCTTTGGTTCGCAGGCCCTGCTCAACCCACTGAGCCACAGCAGCCATGGCTAACTGATGTTCTTATAAAAAGAGGGAATTTGGACACAGACACACACACATGGAGAAAATAAAAAGTAGAAACTTAGGTTGGTGCTGCGGTGGAATCAGGGAGGGGGCCTGTCTGGTGCCTCAGGCTCTCAGAGGCAGGCCCCCTCAGGATTGCTGATCCCTGCTGCTATTCCCACTCTGGCCTCAGGGTGGCACTGCTCCCTCTTCACTGATGGCATTGATCGCTGCCATTCTGCTAAGCTGTAAACCCAGCCTGAACTTTCCAAGACAGCCCTAAAAGCTGAAGAATAACCAAAAGAAAATAGACTCAGGACACCATAAGTTAAAACTCAAGCTTGCTAGGTCTCAACTCAACTGAACCCTGGTTAAAACTCAAGCCTGCAGCTCACAGCCCTTTTCCTGACCACCAGGCACCCAAGCACTAGGACCCCCAGCACTAGGTCCTCTTTTCTGCTGTGTACCCCACTCATGTCCAGTGATTAGCACCAGGGAAGAATTTACCTGCAGGCAAGATCACAGTGGCCAAGTCTTTCTCTCAGCACCCTTAACAATATCTCAATAAAAACAGCAACCCAATGTGCATGTGACCATTCGAGGTCTGCAGTAAGGAGGCGTGGAGATAGGAGCTGTCCTCTCAAGAGTGCAGAGTGCCCTTTCTCTCTCAAGGGACAGATAATTCCAGCCTTAAATGCAACTCTTCATCTGCCCAGGCTCCAGCTGATGGGAAAGCTAGCTCCTGAAGCAACCCAGTGAGAGATAAGAGCTCTTTGCCTGAAATGAAAAATTCATGAAGACTAGGGATCGGGCACTCAGATAGCTCTGCCAAGCTGCTCTGGGGACGTGGCAAGGAGATGGAAACATCAAGTGGAAATTTTCTCTTCCATCCGGTACCTCCCATCACACTCCCCTTCCGTGGCTCCCTTCTCTGCAATTCCAGGTCATACCTCCTCAGTCTCCTTGAGCCCCGGGCCTGGACCACTGATGCCCACACTCCAGGGCATTCAGAAAGAGGCCAGTTGACGTCCTCACCCACAACCAAGGTCCATAAGTTTCATACTGATGTTTTCTCTTGTGTACTTTATTTCAGGTGTTATATTTAGGTCTTTGATATCTTTTGAGTTAATTTTTGTACATGGGGACAAACAGTAAGTAGTCTAGTTTCATTCTTTGCTTGTGGCTTTCCAATTTTCCTAGCACTGTTTATTGCAGAGACTTGTTTTTCTCCATTGTATGTTTTGACTCCTTTGTCAAAAACTATTTGCTGCCCTGGTTGGTGTAGCTCAGTGGATTGAACGTGGGCCTGTGAACCAAAGGATCATGGTTCCATTCCCGGTCAGGGCACATGCCTGGGTTGCAGGCCAGTTCCCAGCAGGGGACGTATGAAAGGCAATCATACATTGATATTTCTCTCCTTCTTTCCTTCCCTTCTCCTCTAAAGATAAATAAATAAATAAAAATCTAAAAAAAATATTTGCTCATACACATGTGATTTTATTTCTGGGCTGTCAATCCTATTCCATTGGTCTGTGCATCTGTTTTGCTGCTAAAACTACGCTGTTCTGATTATCGTAGCTCTGTAGTATAATTTGAAGTCAGGTAGTCTTATACCTCCATTTATAACAAATGCCCTGTAGAGGTGTAGCATTGTTCGCCTTTTATACTGTGTTTTTACTCAACCTTTTTAACACTTATGTTTAGAGACACAAACACTGTGTGCCACCATTATGTACAGTATTCAGCACAGTAATACATTGCACAGGCTTGTGGCAGGGGAGCGATGGGCTGTATCACGGAGCCTAGGGGTGGAGCAGGCTGTGCCGTCTAGGTTTGTGTGTGTCCACGCTGCGATGACCGTGCAGGGATGTCATTGCCTAAATCACCTGTTTCTCAGAACGTACCTCTGTCATTAAATACCACAGGACTGGATTAAGCGGGCAGTAAGAAGATAAGGCTGGGGTGATGAAGGTGATATGCCGATGCCTGGAGCCTGCCCTGCACTGTGCTGGAGTAGCCAAATGCTCAGGTGAAGGCAATAACCGGCCGCCATCACCGGCCCTGTCTGCCTTTCCATCTTCTTGCCCACTGATTCTGCACTTGGGCTCAGCTCTGCACACACCGGCTGTGCTCTTCCACTTAAAGACCCGTGTTTCTGGTGTCCTCACCACCTGGAATGCCACACACCCCACCCCCACGTCAGTCCCAATAATCTAAGTCAGAAAAAGTTGTTCCCACCTCTGAATAATTGTTCATATCATTGACTGCTCTCTATTGCTTAATGTTCAGTCCTTTTAGTTATCTCTCAAAGTATGTGCCCTTTGTCCTGTATGGGGATGGGACTTAACTTTATGGTTCTGTCTACCTCTCTAGTACTATACATCTTGCTCGGTAAAAACATTTAGTTTCCTGTTAATTAACTCAAATGTATGGTAAAACAATACAGGGATCTGTGGTATGATGATTTTAAACAGCTTTAAAATAGCTCCAACAACGTGAAGTTATAGAGGGTATTTGATGCCCTTATTTAATGACAAGTTTTATTGACTCCTTTTGAGTTAATAGCATGAAGAACTCAATTCTTATCACTGTAATTAAAGATGATGTCAGGAAGAGGAATGCATGGTGACTAAGAAGTCACCCTTAGCCAGCCACCCGTCTGACTCTGTGTGTATGTGATTATAAGACTGGAACAGCTTTTTAGCACGTGTGTGTGTGTGTGTGTCTGCCTGTCTGTCTGTCTCATAAGCATTTGCATTGCTGGGCCCTGTGCATCTTAGTATAAGTATTACCATATAACTCATATTTTACCATCCAAACTCTGAGACTATGTGAGAATGAAACAGGGCGCTATTAAAAAGTTGCCAAGGCAATAGGCATAAACCAAGATTGTCCTGGGCATAAAAGCACCCTATGATTTTTATTATAGACAACTTCACACATAGGTGTAAGGAAGCAGCCCAAATCACAGACTGAGGTCATTATTCATCACCGTGTTGAATAGCCAGCAGGAGCCTTTTCCAATAACAGAAGGATCCAAACCTTTGAATTTCATCAGTTTGTCCCTGTAGAACTATTGCATGCTGGGACTTGGAACTTCCAAACTTTGTCTCCAGTATCAATTGGAAGCTGGCCGGCCTGGAGGCCTAGTCATCAGCCATTCTGAACTCACTGCTAGATGCACAGAGGCAGCACTGGGTGTGGCGATACAGTGACAGTTGTGGATTTCTTAGAGCCTGTGCCATGTCTGGCCTTCTGGGGATTTCATGAACCTCCGGGCCTCAGCTTTGCGTACTGTTGTCTCAGCCTCGTCCTTTCCCATTTCCCTCATGGGGGTTAAGTGAATGAGGTCTAGTCTTAAAAATCTGAACTCAGTCCTCGGGACCCTCTTGTGATGAGGACATTCTGAAGGAAAATGTATCTCATCGGGTGGTAGGTGTTCTTAGTAAAAAGTCCTCCATGTGATGTGGGGGGGGGTGGCATGGGTGGATAGGAATTTTGTGTCCAGTTTTGCTGTGAATCAAACTAGTTCTAAAAAGAAAGCATATATGAAAACAAATCTTGAATCCTGTGATCACAACTTCTGGTAACAGAACTTAGAAAGTGAGTTAGTGCCTTAGAGAAAGACTCTGAAATGGGTTCCTGGAATAACTATGGCGAACATTTATTAAGAGCTAAGTGTGTGCCAGGCTCTCTCTGATGCACTTGAACTCATTTGCTCCTCACAGCACCCCATGAGGGAAGCACAGTTCCTGTCCTTGGGATTTTAGAGAAGAAGGCGGGACACAGAGAGGTGAGGTACTTGCCCAAGGTCACAAGTCCAGGAAGGGCGGAGCCAGGGTTCAAGCCCCAGCAGCGAAGGCTCCAAAGCTGGTTGCCCATCCCCTCAGGATATGGACAAGTGACCACGAACTAAGGGAATCACTGATTTTGCACGAAGAGAATAAACAGAGCGCACTACCTGCTGCGGCAACAGCTGCCTACTCTCCTCCAGGGGACTTCAAGGGCTTTCTCAAGGGTTAGGAAATCCTGCTGAGAGGCCCCAGGAGAGTTCAGAGCCGGTTCCACTTTGGTGGAGCCCTTCATTCTCTTTATAACAGGGCACTCAGGGGCTTTCAGAAAAGCCCTTCATAGCCTCGTCCTAACTACTAGTTATCCCATACCAAGCCTCAGTAAACTTGAAGGCAAAAATGAGTCCATTCTGTCTCCTAAATGGCCTCCCACAGAAATGTTTTATAGAATGAAATAATATGATTCCACTGAATGTGGCAAGAGCCAAAGCAGAGGGGAGGAAACAGCTGCCAGAGACAAATAAGAAAGCAGTCTGAAGTCTTGCAGGTGGTGATGGATCATTACTGGAGCCAGTAGAGCTGCAAAGGAGAAGATGCACGTGTCCTTCTTCCTCCTTTGCTCGGGCTCATCCTGTGCTTCTTTTTCAGCCTTTGTGACTCGCTCGTGTTTTAGAATTCATGAGCTGGATGGACTGAAAATCTTGGCTGAACCTATGTTCCTGACCTGGGGGAAAAAAATCAGTCTGCACAATGGTAAGTCCATCTGCAATTCACTCCTCACAGCTGCTTTCTGCGGCTTTGAATCAAGCTGCCGGAATCTTCCCCCGTCTTGGGAGCCATTTCATGCCTTTCAGTACCTAACAAGACACCACATTCTCCTTCACCAAACCCAGGCAGGGGCAGTCCTGAATTGGGCAAGGCCTGTTTCCCTAGCAGCCGTGCAGACATGTACATCCACCAAACAGATATTTAAAGACACAAGAACTGAAAAACGGTGGAGTAGAACCAAGCACACAGACACACTTTCAACTAGTAGCAAAGCTAAAGCTCTTTTCTGGAAGCCCAAACTTTTAACACAGAGAGTCAGAACTATAGGGTCCCTCACTTAAATTTTTTGCTAGTGAGGCCTGGATTTTTTTGTTTCCAAGATGGAATAAATAAATGCTGAGGTGAACTTTTTTCTTTTTGCTAAACATGACAACTGAATTAAAAAATAGAGCAATGGCAAAGGATTCTTTTTCCTCCTCCTTGCACCATGGGTGTGGGTTCTCTCAAAGGCAGACCTAAAGGGTTTGGGGCTAAATTCAGGCCTCAGAGGCCGTTCCTGTTCACCCTCTGGGACGTCCACACCTTCAGAATGGGTAATGGGCTTCAGGAGTCCCTGGCAGACGGATTTTGGGCAGTGGTTTCTGGTTCAGTGCTGATGGGCCTTTAAAGGGTTACTTGGTCACGTTCCATGAAACTTGAGCCATTAGACACTTGAATGGCTGAACAGGATAAAGGAAGCTCTGTTTTTGGTCATAATTCTAAGATATATTGGCAAAAATTTAACATTGTGACAAATACCACTTCCCTTCTCTGGCTAAATTGCTCCTCCCATCTTTTCCAGCCCTGTTGTGCTCTGGTAGGATGGCCCTGTGTGCTCTAAAGGGGTTGCATTTCAAGTCAGTCAAGTGTTCTATTCTTGGTAAAGCACATGCCATTGCAAAAGCAGTTTCAGGCTCATAGCATTTTAGTACTGGGCCTGGTTCCACAGACCTATGGGGGTGAGTGAGTGGGTATGGAACCAGTCTTGACTGGATGCCTCCTGAGAGCCGGCACTGTAATTGTGTAGAGTTACTTCATCTTATTAACTGCTATTGTTACTCCCGGTTGCCAAATGAAGAAATCTGAGTGCATTTATAAGGTTAAAGTGACTTGCTCAGCAACCTGTGTGTGCCAACGGCGGGCTCAATTCGAGGTCTGACAACAAAGGCTACATTCTTTTGGGCTGCCTCCAACCGAGCGAGGGTCGTCTTAAGGGCTGAATGGACAGTGGAACAATTAATTGAGGTCCACATTGCCCGGCACGTCCCCATTAGTCTTTCCTAGCTCCCCGGCAGGAAGGGGCCAGAGGCCGTTGTCTCCACATCCTTTCCTATCCTTGCGGTTTGGTCACTTTCCTCCCTCTTCTCTCTCCCGGCCAGACACCTAATTCCACCCCCAGTGTCCTGGGCTACAGGCGAGTCCGTCATTCGGCTTCAAGCCATCAGATCCCGCAGGTAAACTTTAGCTGGCTTCCCTCCTCCCAGCCCTGACGACACCAGACCTTACACCGCCCTCCCAAACCTGCTAGAGACCCCAATTGCCTCCCTCTCGGCCTCCGACCCCAGCAACATCAAATACAACCGATCTCTTAGTCCTCTTCCCTTTGCCCACCCCCCAGGCGGGCCTTGTCCAATAAGGTCTTGGCCCACGGGCCAAAGACGTCAAAAGTAACCAATTGTCTTTGCTAAGGCTCCACCTTACGCTGAGGAGCAGCTCCTCCGGCCAATGGGTTATCCTCTGGGTGTGCTGAAAGTTCGGGGCTTGAAGAGCAGCGGCTGGGCTGCCCAATGAACAAGCAGGTTCCTGTGGTTAAGGGGCGTGGCAGAAGCGGTTGTCAGGGGCGTGGCAGCAGTTGCTTGGGCGGGGCGGGTAGCCGCGGGAGCTGCACTGGCCAGGGGTTCCGGCTGCATTTCCATGAGCGCCACCGGCAGCCGCGGAGCTGTAGGACCCCAACGGGGGGTGAGCTGGGCTCTGTAGTCACCCTCGCACAGGTAAAGCCATAGCCAAGCGAGCTCCACTAAGCCGGGATCGCGCCTCTGATCCGGATCCGTCGGGCCATCGTGGCTCAGTCATCGTGGCTCGGCCCATCGCTCTTGCTGGGGATCTTCCGGGCCTGTCATCTGGCACTGTGGGTGGGGGGGGTGGGGGTCCCAAGGTCCAGTTTGCAAAGTGGCAGGGAGGGAGGCAGCTGGGACCGCAGCGTTTAGAATATGAGTTCCTGAAAGTCCTTTGTCCCCTCCTGCCTCAGGTACCGAGGTTGGGCACATATCCGACTGTGGCCAATCTGCCGACCAAACCTCCATCCATGCTCATTCTTGGGACCTCTGGGATGGGGGGTGCCTGCTGGCCCGGTCTGGGATCCGCACCTTGAAGGAGGGGGCCACAGTGCCCGATTATACCCGCGGATATCCAAGGGTCCTCTGCGTTTCTGGGCTCCGTGGGTGCACCCAGGACTGATGAGTTCGAGTTGTAGGAAGACAGCTTTTGACCCACTTGGAGGCGTCCTTACTGAGCTCTCTCTACTCAGGCACTGCTCTGGGCGCTTCGTGTTCCTCACAAAGAGAGCTGTCCAGTGCCTCGACCTTGGAAGTGTCCAGGCAGAGGCCAGATTACAGCCACCTTTCAGGGATACTTAGAAAGGACTCCAAGGGAGGACTGCATAATCCACCTGTAAGGCCTTTCTCCACTCAGACGCATTCTGGGTGACCTTTAATGTCTAATTTGAGGATACTTATTGGAGTACCTCAGTTTGGGACTGGGTGTTACATTCACCCACAACAGATTGTGTAGTCTCAACTCTCAAGGGTGGGTGTTAGAAAAGAGAATGGACTATACCAAGAAGATATTTAACCATCGGGTGCTCCTTATTTTGAATCGTGGACTGCCTGTGTTAATCTTCCACTTTCTCTCATTCAGCTTGCCAGTTTCGTGTACATTCCATTAACTGGATTTGACTCCGGTTCCAAGAACAGGCTTGTGAGAGGGGGCTGGGGAAACTGTAGGTTTGGCAGAGTAAATGTGCTCCTGCCTAGAGCTTTTTGAGGGCCATTTTGCTACAACCACATTATGTCCAAAAGAGAAACCATACAGTGCCGCTTGACTACCCTGTCACGTGCCTGAAAAGACAGAACACAATAATCTTTTGAAGGTCAAGAGGCAGGGAACCCTAATACCACTGCTGCCTGTTTTAGGATGAGTTAACCTTTGAGTAACCAGTCAGGAAGCAGATCAGTCCATGTGCAGCAGAGACTTGAGGCGTTTTAGAAGAAATTAAGGCCAGGGGAGGTCCCAGGGCTGACTGGTTGTCACAGAGCAGTGAGTGAAGGATGATATATCGATCCTGGATCCATCAAGGTAATGACATGTGTTTCACTCCCAGCCTAATTATCTCACTCTTGGTATTTAAATTCTAGGGGAGACCAGAGAGGTCAGGAGCATAAATTTTGGTGCCATAGTTTCGGTGCATAGTTCTGGATTTGAACCCTTGCTCTGCTTCTTTCTAGCCGTAACCTTGGGCAAGTTGCTTAACCCCTCCATGCCTCTGTTTGCTCACCTCTGAAACAGAAGTAATAATGCTCCTTACAGGGCTGTTTTGAGGAGTGTGTGAGTTGCCATATTTGAAGCATTTCAGCCATGTCTGACACACAGTAACCACTGTAGATTTCTACCACTGTAGAATGTTCTGTTGTCCTTTCATACAGTTTTTTATTACAGCTACCACCCAGTATTTTCTATCAGGAGCTTATTTTTTTCCCTGCCTGCTTCCCTACAATTCATTATATATATTCAGATTTTATTGTAGCACAGACGTCAGTGGGGTTTTCCAAGTCACCTTGCCTTGTATTTATTTTTCTGTCTTTTATTGAAATAGGGCATTCATTTTTCCCTGTTATTATTCTCCTTGTGACTACACTCTTTTTAGACTCCAGATCTGTTTTATTCTCTTTAAAAAGGCGGGTGGGGGAATCCCACAAAGTGACAGTCCTGGATGATACCTGCTTCCTTGCAGTCTTTCAAATATCTCTTCCCTCTGCTCGGCCCTCCTTCCCAGTTGTCAGTGTGATGCAGCTTGATTATAAATGGATGAACATTTTTAGATTAAGATTTCATGAGCCACTGTCTTAAGTGCTTTTCGGAAGTTCGGGGATCATGTGTCAAATGCATTTAAGCCGGTTACTTAGTCATTCGAGCAGGAGGAGCCCCAGCAGTGCCGGCCTCGCCAGGCAGAAACACAAGTGTGTGACTGATTCTTGCTGGCGATCCAGCTTGTTCACCGGATTTTCGGTGTTTTTTTCTGTTCATTTCTCGAGCTTGAAATAAACCAGATGGCATGTGCCAGGGAACAGCAGTCTTTAGCTCTGGTTTTAGGTGGGGAAATTCCCTCCCTTTCCTTTTTACTTTCTTTCACCTTCATTTCCTTTGTCGCCTTCGCAGCTTTGACAACTGCCTACTCTGTGTGCCGGCCAATTCTCTTTTAATGAGAGGTGCCTGTCACCTTTATTTTTTGCCGGAACCTAGGCACCTTTGGTGATTCCTTCTTTGTTTTTTCATGTTTTCTAGAATAAACCAAAGAGTATGGCCGTTCATTGATTGGCACCTGCATAAGAGTGCATTCTGAGTTTTGGTTTTTTTGTTTAGGACACTCTGGAGCTCAGCCATCTTAGAACAATTGCCTTGTTTCCATTGTTTGTATATTAATAATGGGTCCCTTTCTCTCTCTCTCTCGCTCTCTTTTCTCATAACGACCTGGTGAAAGGGCTTCTCGTTTACTGTTATTCTTTAATTCTCCTCTCGCACCTTCCTCCTGGTAATCTCTGGCGGTGCCCACAAGGAGTAGAGGTTTCCCCATTGCCCTTGTCCAGAACATGAAACATTTCTGTGGTCCTATGGAAGACAGGGTCAGAGTCTGTCTTATTGTTTGCCTAACGCCTGGCTCTTTGAAAAGCCGTAGCAAAGACAGACTTCCAATGTAATGGAGTTCCATGTGGCAGAACTCTGCTATGACCTACTGCTTCCACTATTCCGACTTCTAGCACAGTGCGGGATCATTTTCATCTCTGCACATTTGTTTTTTGTTGTCTTGGTTCCAGGGCATCATGTTTTTGTGTTAAATGTTTTCCGTTTGTAAAATGGCTGGCATGGTCAGGAGGCCAGACCTGTCGTTGCCTTGGAAGCTTGTGCTCTGGACCCAGGTGGGCGCGGGCCTTGCCGCACAAGGACCCGTCCTCTGGTCTTCCGCAGTCCAGTAGTGTGCAGGTAAAGAGCTCGTTACAGAAGTGGAACCTCGAGGCCATTGGATTTGCCTGGTTCTGTTCTTCTTTTGTTTCCGTTCAGTGGAGGTCCATTAACTTCAGCAAACTGAGCATCTGGTGTGTGCCAGCGACACAGCTGTCCAGATTAACAAGTGTGTTTGGTTTCCTGCATAAAGGCTATTTTGTTTGCATTTTACGTAGTAAACATTTTTAATGTTTTTAATTCCAAAATAAATTTTTAAATAGATAATACATTTTACATGAAAGAAAACATTCAAAAAGCACAAAAGGTTAGACAGTAACTGTGTCTGTGTCTTCCAGGTCCTGCCACCTAGTTTTTTTGTTGTTGTTCCTTAGAGGCAACAGTGTTACTGATTTTCTCGTCCTCCGCACAGCCAGGGTATTTTTACATCTGTTAGCAGATTCGTTATGGATACCCCTTCCCTTTTATACACACGGTAGCCTATTATTGGGAACCCTGCTTTTCTTCACTTAGTATTTCTTGGCAGTGTGGAAAGAGCTTCCCCATCATTTTTATAAAGGCTGTCTATTTTAAATACCCCTTTTTTGTTTGTTTGTTTGTTTCTAAGGATGCTAAAACCAGTCTTATTTGGGCAGCAGCTTTGCATGAAGATCTTCCAGCATTTTATGGATCTTTCGCGGGGCAAGAGCTTTTCTTTTCTATATCCTGCAGCTCTGAGCTTGGGAAGAGGCCAAGGAGGTGGAGGGCTTCTCCTAAAGGTCCCCCCCTGGAGGGAGAGTAGGAAACACTGGAGGTTGTTGGGCCCTGCACCTTGGGCCCTTCCCAGGCCTCCTGTGCTGGAACCGCCAGGGAAAGCCTGCCGTGTTTTCTTCGGTCTCCAGCAAAGGCTCCAGCCTTCCCAATACACACGTCAGCACCTCTCTCTGCCTCTTCCTACGTCCTGCACCCAGGCGGGCTCCGTGTGCCCTTGCCCTTAGGAGCCTGCCCCTCACCCTGGGACTTCCTGCCCCTGTTGCTTCGTTGGATGCCCCACCCGTCTCTTCTCCCACTGCAGGAAGACCAGCTGTCACACCTGTGCCTCTGGGAACGGTCTTCTCCAGACCGGCCTCTGGGAATAGCATTTCTGCTGCTCTCCGGGGGGTGTTTCCCACATTCTCCAAATCACTCGACCATTTCCAAGTTCTGAACCTGACATGGCCTTGGCCTTGCTCAGCTTTCGCTGAGGATGACTCTGTAAGTAGAGAGTTTCCAGTTCTTCATATTTGAATTTCCTGTGACGACACTTAGGGCTTGTATGACCACACTGATGTCAACCTTTTCTGTGGCACCCAGGTCTTGCCTTTTGTCTTTCTCTTTCTTTTAATGTGCCTTAATCCACTTTTATTTACCTGCGTCTAATTGAGTCACCTTGGGAATCCGATGGAATCTGAAGGCGTTAGCCAGTCTAATCAGAGGTCAGGCCCTGCTGGGTGGCGCTTGGTGCTGGGCGGCCGCGCTATCAGTCGGTGGCACCACAGATACCACATCCCGTGACACGAGGGGAGAGGAAGTGTTGTCAGTGACACTTGGTCCAGCGGCTCTGGGGCACAAAAGAGACAGAAGCTAGGAAAAATGGCCCCGCTTGTGGTCGGTCACTCTGCCCCTCCCTGTGTGAGTGCCCGTTTACTTAGTCACGTCAGTGAGAGCAGTGAGTCACAAATCAGGAAGTCCAACAGAGGATTGCCAAATGGTCGTTGTTTTCAAATAAGAAAGGCAATGTCCAATCTCCTATTACTGCCATTGTTTAAGAAAAGATATTGTAGCACCCAAGATGAGGGAAGGTCAGTTTCCCAGGATGAAGAGCAACCTTCTAAACAGAGCATATTTAGATTGATAAAAAGGCTGAGTTAATGAAACTGGCCCATGGCGTTGAGTCAGCTCTTTGAAGGGGCCTAAGGTGGGTAGGTGCTTCACCTCTGTGTACTCCTAGAGCCCAACCCAGGGCCCAGCACAGGGAGGGTTCTTGGGCCTCAATTTCCTTGCGCGCACTGATGATAACTCACAGGATTGTGGTGGGTAGCAAATGAGGTAATGTCTGTGGATGCACTCTGGAAACAGTAAATTCCGTAATCGGTCTGCCCTGTCTGCACCGGTGCATTCTGTTCTGTGTTGAGGAGTAGCTGAGGTTACATATTTAAGTCACACGCATCTGATAAACTGGAGAGTTACGGAAATAGGAATTTTTACTGCCACCTAGTTCTGCGCTGTCATTTTAAAAAACGTAGTAACCTGTTAGCATCAGTCAGAGAACAGGGATGGACCCTCTCACTTGTGGTTCACAAACTTAGTATTTTTTCTGGGTGCCCAATAGAGAAGCTAGTGGTCTGGAACGGGGACGAGAATGCGTACGTGCATGACCCACTCATTCCCCATCAAAGGTCACCACGTTGGATCGGCAGTGATCGCTCACAGGCAGGTCCTGGAGCGGGACTGAGTGGGCTGGAAGAACCAGACCTCTGGCTCCAGACCAGGATCCTCCGGCCTCACTGGATACAGCAGGCCCCCCCTTTGCCTTCTCTGGTGAGCACACCACTGCCTGCTTAGCATTGTGTCCGGGTTTTTAATTTTCATTAAAATAGCAGGATGCTCTTATTATCCCCATTTAACAGGTAAATAAACTGAGGTGCAAAAAGGTTAAATTTGCCCAAAGTGACACAACCAGTAAAATGGTGGCATTGCGGCCCCAAGCCCGTGAGTCTGTCCCCACTGTGGTGGGCGGCCCCACGACCCCGGCGTCAGCACACTCCCCAGGAATCATTGCCGTGGAGCAGGGACCCTTGTAACACCAGTTGTTCCGACCGATTTCACAAACCAGTTTCAGATAGTGCGGGTATTTGAGAAGGAATTTCTCCATTTCCCCTGGATGTTAAAAGGGTTCCTATTTAATAGTAGCACGTGCATCTGAGCCTAGGGTAACCTAGGGTCAGTTGTAATCAAATTTATAGTTTCCGGGTCATACAAGTTCATGTCAGATGGAAGATGTACTATAGATATTTGGTTTGGTTGCATCGGATGTCTGGGAGTGGCCGGCAGAAAGCTCGTGTCTGCCGACGGCCTTTCGGTATTTATCTGAACACCAGAAGTTAGTTGGCAAATCCTGTCTCCCTTCTCTTTGGGGACCTTTCCTTCCTTCTGCTGCCTCCAACAGTCTGTTTTTGCTTTGAATCCTCTTTATTTGTGAGCAGTTTCTGAAGCAGATTTATAATTCTTTGAACCTATAAGAGGTGCTTTGAACAAACACAGAAAAGGGAAAAAGAAATATGGCATTGGGCGATGGTTTCTGCACGATAGAAAATGGAAAGCTTTCATTTAATTGGATAGTTGTTTGCCTGAACTTTGAAGTATTCTTCAAAACAGCCAACAGCTGCTGAGAGCCCAGGTCACACCGAGCTTTTTCTCGACATCTACAGTGGCATGGCGGTTATTCATACAGGCCGGTCCCTCTCAGCTCAGCCTAACGCAGTAATCTCGTACGAGAATTCTGCTCAGGGGATCAGAGTGGTGATACATGAGGCCTCTCCCACAGACTCAATCAATAAATATTTTCTGGGTGCCCACTGGGTGCTGAAGACCCTAAACTTAAACGTGTGTAGAATTTACACAGGAGGGTTGCATTAGACGGGCAGAGACCAGAATCCCCAACAGAGCTGAAAGGGGCATGAATCGTCACTTTTATGTAGACCCGAGAGTTTCAGATTCTCTGGATATGAAAGGGTCTTTGAAAAATGCGAAGGTGGGAGGTGGCATGATTTTTAGGGCCTGGAGGGGCCGGGCCCCGAATGGATGTCCCTGTACAGTTCGGCAGGTTGTACAGAACTATCTGGGCACCATCGAGGGCTTGCAGTGATGCTCATAGGGTGAATGACAGTGCTTGTCCAGCGTCCCGTGGGTCAGGTTACACCTGCCCACACCCACTGCCCCGCAGGTGCCAGCCCAGCACGCGTCCACCTGTGGCTCCATCTCCCTGGCTGACCTCTGCAATTCCCCTTATAAGTATAAAGCCCTGAAGCTTCATTCCACGGTGACTCATTCCCACTGCTCCCAAACCTGTCCCTCTTGTCCTGTCTGCCAGAGTCCTAACTGACCAGCATTCCTGGGCCTCGGCTCAGCCTGTGAGCCCGCCCGATGTCTGCGCCCACCCCTCCTTCTCACCTTCTCTTCGGTTCCGTGTCCCCCTGTGGCTCCCCAGCTCTCTGAGGCCACCTCCTGCTTCTTTCTGCTTCCTTTGTTTGAGTTCCTCTAGTATTTGTAGGTGGTACTTCAGGATTTCGTACTCGGGTCCACATGGATTTGCACCGAGTTCTAATTATTTTACGGATGCCCTGTATTGGGCTTTGTCCACAGCCCCGGCAGAGCCTAGAATGAGCCTGCTGTCCTTGTACCCACTCACAGGGAGTGCAGTTTTGCAAACCCTCCCCCTCCACCCAGTGGACTTGACACACTTTTGGGAGGGGTCTGCCCTCTTCATTTATGAACCACTGCATCATCCATGCTGCGATCACTTTCCCAGCTACGGTGGAGCATTTCCCTCGTTTCTGATGGAGCAGTCTCCCTTCCCAGGACACGCGCCTGCCTGGGGGGCGCGCATCTGGGACAGGAACAGCGGCCGTAAGGTGAGCTAGCAGCTGAAGCTCTGCTCCGTGTGAGGCGTCCCTGCTTCAGATGTCGCCTGGGCAGGAGTGGGTTTACCTGCAGGAAGGAGGTGCAGATGATGGGCGGCTTTTCTGTGGGGGAGGAGGTGGGGTGTGGGAGGTGGGGGTCGGTGTCGGGAGGAGGGTCCGGACTGTGCACTGCCGGGACCCTTTGTAGCACACAGGACATACCTTGAAACTGTTAATGGAACTTGATGACAGATGCCTATTATGCCATGATTTATTAAGTCTGCCAGGGTTCCACGTCACAACCAAGAGTGTCCTGGGATTAATTTCAAACTTCTTGGAGGAGGCCGGACGGTTAATCGGCTAGTTATTTCATTGCTGGTGAGACCTCTGTGTCTGTTAGGAAAGAGCATCTTTTGCAGTAACTTCTGTTTATTGGTTCACTAAGGCGAAATGGAGGAGAGTCCAGTAGTGGTGATGGTGAAACTAATATGTTGGGGCACTTAGTATTTCAAGGTTTTTTAAAAAATACTCTGTGCACTAACATGTTCACATGAGTTAAACAGCTGGCCCAAGGACCAACGTCATGATCGGTGGACCAGGGCCTGACATGGGGCTCTCTCACTCCAGGGCCTGAACCTAAACAAAACCCACATTTTCAACCAGCTTGGAATTAGAAGAGAGAAATTATTTTTTTTAAAGAGTTAATTCATTCATTTTAGAGAGAAGAGAAGAGAGGGAGAAGAACATCAAAGTGTGAGAGAAATATCCACTGGTTGCCTCTCACACTCCCTTGACCAGGAGGCCTGGCCAGCAACCCCGGCACGTGCCTTGACCAGGGAAGGAACTGGCCACCTTTCCGGGTGCGGGAAAGCACCCAGTCCACTGAGCCACACCAGTCAGGGCGAAAGACAGACATTCTTTAGGAGTTTGTTTGGTTTCTGTTTTCTTGAGAGGTACTTGCCATGCGACCCACATAAGCTCGTTTGCTCCTTTGGGTTGCAAGGAAGAGAGACCCCCTTCCTCGGGGTGAGTGTCTCGGGGCTCTCTCACTGCCTGAGAGCAGGAGAGGGAGGGGTGGTTCTGACCGCTGAACCAGGGAGGCAAAGAGACCAAGCCGATAAATATTTGTGCATGGAATACCAGTGTTACCAAGTAGCCTGGGAGCGTTGTGTGTCGTTGGCTGACTGTGGTCTCTGTTGGTTGGAGCTTGATTAACAGGGGACCTTGGGAAAAGATGTGGCGAAAGGCTTCTCCAGCCTCTCAAGGACAGGACTGTGAAACCGCTGAGTCACGAGCGGTAATGAGGGCGCATCCTCTCCCAGCAAAGGAGTCGGGAGGTCTGAGATCAGGGCATCAGCGGAGGTTCCTTCCTGGGGGCTGGGGAGGAAGTCTGCTCTGGGCCTGTCCCCTAACTTCTGATGGTCCTTGGCTTAGGGACGCATCACCCCAAGCACCACGCTCATCTCCCCCCCCCCCCCCCCCGTGCATCTCTGTGGGTGCCAAGTTTCCCTGTCCCTGTAAGGACACCAGTCATGGGGTTAGAGCCACTGTAATCAGCGTGACCCCACCTAACCCTGATTACATCTTCAGTGACACTCTTCCCGTGTTCACAGATTCCACGTGCACGTGAATTGTAGGGGGGTAGTATTCACCCCACTGCACGAGGTGATGAGTTATCTGTGTTCGAGGTCTCAGACTCTTCTCTCTTTGCAGTCCGTTTTCAGTCATCACGGGACATTACTATTCCAAGGCTGCAGTCATCACTCGCCCATGCAGGTGGAATGAATATGATGGGCTTGTTGGCATTAATGGCCCAGCTGAAAATACGTCACGGTCTAACTTCTCTGAGGGAAGGACAGAGGCCCCAGGGTTGTACCTCTCGTGAGCTGTGCGGTTCCGTGGTCCCCGAGGTAGGGCGGGAGCCGGCTGTCTGCTGTTACAGAGCTGAGAGTCTTTCCTGTGCTCTCGAGCCAAGTTCTGCAATTCTATCCCTAGAATCTCAGAAATTTTGAGCTGAAAGAGACCTTTGGCATTATCTACTCCTAATCTAACCTTCTCATTTTACAGATGAGGTCTTCGGGGCCCAGAAAGGTTAAGTGACTTTGCAAGGTCACCAGCTAGGAAGGGGCAGGGCAGGCTCTGAGACCCAGGTCTGAGGACGCCTAGACGAGAGCCTGTCCCAGTGCAGTGCCTGTCCCTCCCTGCGTCCGTGCCTCCATCTTGAAGTGACGCCCTTGGCCTGCAGAGAGAAGTCCAGGCCCTGGTGCTGGGGGTCATGCCAGTCCAGCACGTGTTAGAGGCCGAGGGTGACACCGAAGGTGTTGGGTGTTAGGCAGTGCCTTGGGTTTCTGTGTTCATGCAGAGACTCCAGATGGGATTTTACCTGTGACTCACAGCATCTAAACCCCACTCATAAAATGATGGGGAGCACAGTGGGGCAGGTGCAGGGCCACGGTCTGAGGCAGGTGCAGGGGGTGGGGATTAGGGAAATGCTTCTGCCCCTGGTCTGCACGCCCAGCCCTCCAGCCGCTCTGAGTAACTTTCCTGTCTCGGCTGCTTGATGCTCATTTTCACTGGATTTCACCTGCCTGGAAGAGAAGGGCATGCAGGACGGTGCAACGGAAGCCAAGTTTGTTATGTCTGGAGCAAACTCAGAGTATTAATAGTTAGTGGCAGGTTGAACTTGGAAAGAAAGCACAACATAAAATAAAATGCAGCAAGATAAAATTAACTTCAAGAGTTTTGTTCTAAAATTGCCAGGTAATTATTGGCCTAATATACACACACACACACATACGCACACACGTATATCTATCTCAAGCATTACACATTCATTCTCTCACACACACTTCTAAACCCGGAGGCCCAGTTTTAGGTCTAGCTGCTCCGTAAGTCCTGTCATTAGTTACTGCCTGGGCCAATTATTTGTGTCCCTGCGTTTCAAACATATATAGCCTTAACAGAAACTTCTCCCCAGTTAAAATGAGAATTCTACTTCATCGCAGTCCCATACAATGCTTAGTTTAGTGGCAGGCACACAGTAGGTCATCAGTTCCTTAAGCCCACTGAAGATCAAGGTGGGGCGGCCTTAGCAACTTGGGGTAGAACTGCCCTGCTTCCCAGGACCTCAGGTGCAAGCTTTGGGTCAAGGCTGGATATTTGGACCGTAATAATGACAAACTCCTCATAGGGTTGCCTTCTCTGAACTGAATTCAGTTTTAAACCCTTGCCATTTTCAAGGGTCGAGTACATCAGTTCTCTGTTGCATTTGCTATTAAAAAGAGCTGTAGGAGGACTCTGCCTGTCACATCACTCAAGGTCCCCTTATATAAAGTCCCACAGATTTTCTCTACAATTCCAAAGCTAAAAACCCTGCTTTCCCTCAGTATCTGTCATGCTTCTGGGGTAAGAGCACAATACCTGTGTTGGGAGAAGGCCCCCAAACTAAAATCAGGATCGATTCCAAAGAACTGACATATCGCCATGTTCAAATTCATAAGAGCTTTACTAGGAGAAACTTCCATCACAAGCAAGGCAGCTGCTCTCGGGCGGACAGTGGGCAGTAAAGAACCCCCTCCCGGGACCAGGTCCCTTTTCTACAGAGGGTTAATAGTGAAACCAGTGCACTCCTCAGTTAACAGATAACATCAGGCAGTTATCACACTCTGTACGTTCATTACCCTCCTTCCTGGGGGCAAGGCGTGTGTCTTTGGGGGCCATTCCAGCTTTCTGGGTAGTCCGCCAAGCCGTAGGCTCCGGAGCATTGAGAGCCCAACACTTCCCAGACACCTTATTGCATCTCAGGGCATTCCCCTGTACATGTTAGCTCTCCTTGCACTTTGGGGAACTATGGGTCTAATTGGGTTCCCCCTTTCCCCTGGCATTCAAGACCTCCAATACATTCTAGGCTTAATGACATAGATAACTGTGTGTGTTGACAGGTATGTTCCTTGTTCAGAGTTTCTTAATTTTTCATATCTTGCTGGTTGCTATTTTAAAGCTTCTTTCTTTTTTTTTTTTTAAGACTTATTTATTTATTTGTTTATCTTTAGAGGGGAAGGGAAGGAGAGGGGGAGAGAAATATCAATGTATGGTTGCCTCTTGTGTGCCCCTGCTGGGAACTGGCCTGCAACCTAAGCATGTGCCCTGACTGGGAATCAAACCATGGTTACTTGATTCCCAGGCCCACGCTCAATCCACTGAGCTACACCAGCCAGGGCTTAAAGCTTCTTTCTAATAACAAAAGTATTTGTAGTCGTTAGGAGTTTTAGAAAAGAAAAATTGCCTATAATCTAATAACCCAGCAATTGCAGCCTCCACAAAGATTCGGATATATAGTATTTCCTTCTGTGTCATTAGAAATTGGAGACCAACGGAGTCTAGAAATAGCAGTGGCTTAAACCTGCAAGGGTTTATTCTCTCACATAACAGAAACCCTGAGGTAGGCGGTCTAGGTCTGATACGGTGGCTCCAAGACATCATCAGGGACCGCAAGCTTCTGTCTTTCTACTCTGCTGTCCTCTTAATGTGGCTCAGGGAGTGACCTCAGAGTCACTGCGTGGCCCAGGGTGACTGCTGGAGGGGCAGCCATGCTGTCTGCATCCCCGGGATGCAGGCAGGGAAAGGGCAGGAAAGCTAACTCCCTGCCTCTACGGAGTCCCCCCAGCAAGGGGACCAGCCCCTCCAGGCATGGCCAGCGTCTAGTCCCATGGACTCAGGACCCACTGAATTGTAGAGGAGGTTGTTTTGTTTTGTTTTGTTTTGTTTTGTTTTGTTTTGTTTTCTGACAAGGCACATGTTCCAGGTTTTCATTACGAGGAAGGAGGAGAGACCTCGCTGGGGCAAGCCCTCAGCAGACTGCCAGGTTTCCGAACCGCTCCCTGTGTGTTGCGTGCCTCTGCAGCGTTTGTCCAAGGATCGCAAACGGTTTGTAGAATGAGCGAAGCTGTAAACAGACAATGTAAATACCATGAGTAAAGTGCGGTACATCACTTGTCACCCTGCCTTTCCACAATCCTGTTCTGTGACTTGATCATTTAGTCACATGTACAGGTAGTGTACGTCTTGAGTGTCCAGTCGGTGCTGACTAGTCCAGGGTTGGAAGGGACCTGAGGCAGGTTCTCCCCCAGTGACACGTTCAGATGCCTACAGGAAGCATCTAGACGCCGTGGGAGGTGAAGGAGGCCAGGGGCCAGTGGTGAGGACCACCACAGCCAGAGAGAGCATACCCTGTCTGCAGGGCATGGCCGCCTCGCAGCCATATTCAGTCTGGCCTTTTTTCTTTTTTTCAAGAGAAACCAGAAATCCAGATTTTTATCTGAAATCTCCTGGCATTTATAACTTGCCAGCTAATAAATTTAAATTTTTTAAATGCCAGCCAACTGCAACGCCATCCAGGGGCTGCGGCTTTAGGATCCATCTTTGTTTTCCTGGGGGGTGAGGCCCCGGGGAGGCCCAGTGGCTTCTTGTGTGGCTGGAGACTTTGCTCTTTGGCCTCCACTTCAACAAAAGCCTGGTCCCCTGGGGCTAATTTGTTCAGAATACAAAGAAATCATGAAAAGTTCAAGTTGAGCAAGCCTACAGCAAAGGTTGAGCCTTCCCCTGCAAGCTGGCTTTCATTCCCTGTGTAAATAATCACTTTGGGTGGTAGAGTCAGAGCCTGCAGGGCTGGAACCCCGGCCTGACTGAGGGCGAGCCCCTGGCGTCCCCTCTGCGTTTTCTGCACCACCCATTTTTTCCCTTATTTGCTCCTCTCCCTCTCTCTCTGCTCTTCCTGCTTTTGGGTGGCATAGCGTGCTGGTTAAGACAAGGGTCTCTGGGGCCAGATGTGAATCCTGGCTTTTCTGCCTGGCTGCTTCTGTGTGACCTTGCCACCTTACACAAGTTTTCTATACCTCAGTTTCCTCGCCTATAAACTGCAGATAATGATGGTCGCTACCTTATTGGGTTTGCAGGGGTTCAGTGTGTGAGTGTACGTAAAGTATGGGGAACAGAACTTGGCACACAGATAGTTAAAGATTCTCTTATTAGCTGCCTCTGCTGATTTGGAAGCCACGGACCTTCAGCACAGCAGGCTCGCTTCTGGCTCCCCACCTCACAGGAGCACTGGTAGCCCCTGGCACCTCTCTGCAGCCAGCCTCCTGCCCTGGCCGGGACCCGGACCGGCAGGCTGTGTGGCTCTCCACCCGTCCTCGCAGCCCTGTTCTGTTCCTGGTGCCATGCTTTGAGTGTGTCCGTGCCCTTTTATTTTTCCGTCATCGCTGTATGTTGGCAAGAGAAAGAATGAGTCACCCTACTGCTGTCTTGACCTAAAGCCTCATTAGGTCCTGTCGCTGGTAATGCAGAGATACCTGTCAGGCGTTTCTGAAGACTACGTTCTGCAACAAAGGGTAAAAGCAGGGTGCGTTTGCTTTAGCCGGAGTCCTGAGGCCGCAGACAGCCTGTCCTGGGAGCCAGAGAGGGCCCGCTCGTCTGAGGATTGACCACGGGTCCCCCGAAGGTTTGCTCAGATGGCCGGGAGTGTGGCACACGTGTTAATTACAGAAATCATCTTTTCCCCTAGAGACCTGAGATACAGAGGAACGTAAACCGTGCTCGTATTTCCATTAAACTGCTTCCTTCTTGTCACCCATCTTTTCAGCTTTCGGATAAACCTGCGGGAGAGATCTGAGCTGACCGGCCCAGCTGCACAACGTTTCAGGGCCCGTTGATATTCCCAGCAGACAGGAGCCAAGGACACAGGTAGGTACTGTCCAGGCCCGTATTTTTACTTCATCTGCCTCCCTCATGTTAATCAGTAGTGAGTGGCTGTGGGGAGGGAAGGACCCATTTTATTATTTTATTTTTATTGGGTAAGTCTGTTCTAGACCAACAGGGAAATGGTGAAGCCACCTGCTGCTTTTCCTATGTTTACATTTAAAGTTCCATAGTAATGACCGGTGTCATCTTGGATGTATGTATGCTTCTCGTTGGCTGGACTGGTCCAGGTGGTAGGGCTCTCATGAGGGGCCGGGCCAGGGCCACAGGTTGAACCCGTGGAGCATCTTTGAATGTGGTGCTGTGGGCTTTCTAGGCTGCAGACCCCTTGGAGAACCGATTAGCTCTGCAGACCCTCCCTCTTAGAAAACTGTGCATTACACAAACTCCCACAGGGTTCCTGGGCCCTAGAATCCTCCAGGGCATCAGTCCTTAACCTGTTCGGCACCAGGGACTGGTTTCGTAGAAGACAGTTTTCCACGGACTGGGGTGGGGGAGTTGGTTTCAGGATGATTCGAGCGCATTACATTCAAGCTCACCTCCTCCTCTGCAGCCCAGTATTGGTCCATGGCCAAAGTTGGGGACTCCTGCTTTAGGGGACCCACGGACCCCAAGTTAAGAATCCTTGTTTTGGTGATTTATAAATAAGTAGTCTTTAGGGGAACATGTCCCCAGAGGTTGAGTTTTAAGGAAACTGTCAGTTCTTAAAAGTTCAAAGGTGGTTGCAGCTGAATGTATATTCTGAGGTCTAACCTGGATATGAAATTGTGTTGAGTTCATTTTAAAAAATTATTTCCTTGCCCTGATGGCAGAAGGTGACTTAGGGAGCAGGTGCCTGTGGTTGCCTCCCCCCTGAGTCAGGAGTCCCAGCCAGAGATCAGCTGCAGTGCGGGTGGGTCCTATATCTGCCCGAGCCCCCCGACTATAGACAGGGGTTTCTGCATCCCCTGTGACCCCGCCCTGGGTCTCAGAGAGCTCTTTCTGTCGCGCCCCAGTCCTGTCTGTGGGAGAGTGTGTTGGCCTGCCTGTTCTGTCTGCGCTGTTGGCCGCCGAGTTCTTGGGCTGACTGTTTTTAGCAGAGGCTACTTGAAGCCATTCCCGGGGAAGCTGTTGCCATAGCTACCTTGGCTGTGAGAGTTCCCATTTTCTCCTTTTTTGTTAGCTTGTGGTTTCCCTAATTTTGAAGGTGACAGCTGAGGTTCTGTTTTTCTGCTGAGCGTCAAGGAAGAGACTGGATTTTTGTTGCTTTTGTCGCTGTTGATGTTTGGTTTAATGTGTTGGGAGGTGTGTGTGTGCGCGTGTGTGTCTCGTGTGTGAGGTAGAGCTATCTCAAAAGATAAAATAGTAGGAGAGAGTGGGAAAAGCCAGATATGCATGCACAGTTTCCTCACTCTGCAGTCCACTTTTAGCCTGTTTTTGGGCTGGTGGGGGAAAAGTGGGCTGAGCTCCGTTTCACACCTCTTGAACCCTGAGGAGCGAGGAGCAGGGGTCCCTGGGATCTGGGCCAGGTCTGAACTTGACACTCGTGCCCTGAGGAGCAGGTGGCTGAGTCAGGCTCAAGTGGCTTTGTCTCATCCTGCTCCAAAAGTGCAGGGGTGGAGCCAGCAGGCAGTACAGCCACACCTGGGGGCCACGGGCGTCCCACTTCACCTCCGTGTCCCAGGCTGTGCCCAGGGATGGACCTTCACAGACACCCTCTGCTCCTGGCGTGGGCTCAGCCCGCAGAGAGGCCCCAAGCTGCCTGTTAGCACCACAGGGCGACCCGACGCCCTACCCGTCCTCTCTGTCTGGACTGCTCTCTCCCACCCTCCAAAAGGTCCTGTTCTCTGCTGGGAGATGGCACCACAGCATGCTGGCACAGCCGCAGGCGGAGCGCCGAGCAGGGCACCCACGCACCCACAGCTCCTTCATGGCGGGAAGCAGAGACACTCACGACACGCCTCGCCCAGCTGCCACCCGCCCCACCCTTCATTAGGTTTAAATAAAGCAACAGCACCCTGCCCGGCTTATCAGTGTCCGGGACTGTTTGTTTGCATTTGGGTTGTTGCCAGTCCCTTGGTGGCTGTAAAGCCCTCACGGCAGTCCTCCTGGGTGGGCCCCGTGGACACATCTGGGAAGGATGTGTTACCACTGCCTCTGTCTCAGTGACTGTGGGCCCCCCTTGCCTCTTGGAGCTCTAAAGCCAGCCCTGTCCTCTGCTCCCCAGACCAAGATGAACGCCATGCTGGAGACGCCCGAGCTGCCGGCCGTGTTTGACGGGGTGAAGCTGGCCGCGGTGGCTGCCGTGCTGTACGTGATCGTCCGCTGTTTGAATCTGAAGAGCCCCACCGCCCCGCCGGACCTCTACTTCCAGGACTCGGGGCTCTCGCGCTTTCTGCTCAAGTCCTGTCCTCTCCTGACCAAAGAGTGAGTAGACCCTGCCCGCCGTGTACCCGCCTGCTGAGCCGTTTGGCTCTGCGGTGTTTGGAGAACCTTCTTGTGCTGTGTTGTCAGCGTCCCAGCTGTGAAAATAGCTGTTTCCACAGAAGTCTGTGTGAATCCCGGAGGGCAGGAGACAGAGTCCAGTCAATTGTGGTTGCCTGGTGTCGTCCTTCAGGACACGGACTTTGCAGAACACGCTTCTCGTTTTTAGGTAGATGCGGTAAACTGGGACATTCTAGCCCTTGATCAAAGGGTCTGTTTCCGGCTCTGTTGCTAGGGCAGAAAAACCATCCCTACCCAAAATAATTAATGAGCAAAAACACACAGACTTACGAGTCAGATACTGTTTGTTCATCTCTCTCACTGAAAAACGGACTGGCATGAGCTAAGAGAGTCCACTTAAGCAGAATGCCTTCACTCCAGGTGAACCAGTGCCCTGCATAAGGCCAGGTCTGCATTTGGGGGGAGCACTGCCTCTGACAGAGGACACCGTGCTTGTAAAAGGTGCGTCTTATGTCACACTGACTGTTCAGGAGACTTGCAGCTAAACGTTATTCAGAGGAGTAACGGAGTCTTCCTTCCGGGCTCGGGCCAAGCCTCACGAAGCGTCCCGTGTTCTCCCGGGTCTGGCTTCCGTCCTCCTTTCTCTTCGTTGCTGCTTCACTTTGAGCCTCTTCAAGCTTATTCTCTTCTGCCAGGGGCGCCTCATCAGATGGAAGCTGCTCAGAGAGCTGTCTGTGACCCTCGCTCGGGGGTTTCTGACACTCCACAGGCACGACCATCTCTCCCCTCCTCTGCTGGGGGTGGTGACGCTGAGTAAATGACTCTGGTGAGAGCAGACAAAGGTGCAACGACACGCGTCAGAGCTGGGGCTCTTGCTCGTCTCGTGTGACCGATAGATTTTTTTCATGCTGTTCGCCGAGGGCGTGGAGCCGCTGTGTGGGCTTTGGGGGTTGGTAGGTTCAGGTGCAGTTTCCTTGCGTTGTAATAGGGATGCCGTGGCCCAAAAGTTACCGTTGAGAGATGTGAAACTGGGTCGTGTTGCCCAATGTTTGTGGAGTGCCACGCACAGTATAATGTCACCATAGTGACCTGGGAACTGTCCCTGCTGAGGAGTCTCGGTCCCAGGGGCTCCATGCCAGGCATCCGTCAAGGACACGTTGTTCTCGTAGAGGCGTGTTTGCAGGGAAAGGCTCCTCCCGGAGGGGCGCACAGAATCCGCGTGCTTTTCAATCTGCCCAGTGTTTGTTTCCAGTATTTAATGTGGAGGGAACACACGGTGTGCAGGGCGGTTGGGCGTTCATGGAGGGGGAGTAAGTGGCAGCCACTCTGACCTCCTCCCAGGACCAATCTGGAGTTACAACTAAGCTGTAGACGCTGGGGGAGGGAAGAATAAGGGGACTAAATGGTAATGGCAAAAAATACAATAAAGAGTCAACCACAAAAAAAGTGATGTAGATGATTCTCTAACCTGGCCTGGCACGTAACATTTGCCCCAGCTTTCAGGCTGAGTCGGACCCTGCAGCGGGACCCACCTCCTCAGCCATCTCGGTTGTGGAGCTTTCGGAAAGCAAGGTGTTAAACTTGTAAGTTTATACCAAGATGAGTGTAAGTTCCCGTGCCCAACTGCTTCCCCAGTAATCAGAGGAAGTCCTGGAATGCCTTCTTCTCCTAGGCTTTGATTCCACAGTAATAGTTCAAAGGGCAAAGGAAAAGCCGATTAGGGCAGGTTGTTGGGTTTTTGTTTTGGGGGGGTTTTTTTGGTCTTGTTTTCCTTAAAAAAAAAATAACCTAGACACAGTAAGTTTAATGGCCTCCCTTTGCTTTTTTCCTGGCACGCTTTCCCCCTGAGGTTAGGGTGCCGGCCTCTGCAGGGGCGGCCCCACCCTCTGCTGGCAGGGAGTGCATCACAGACTCTCCTGGGACCTCACGGCCATGTCCCCCCCCCAGCACTGCCCCACCCCTGTCAGTACCCAGCTTGCTCCCTCCTGGAGAGACCCAAATGACAGAGGCGTGGAGGTCAGCGCAGCCGTGTAGCTGTGGTCCGGGGGAGGTAGGAAGGGGCGAGTTCCCGGACACAGCAGTCTCCTGAGCCCTGCCCTTCGGCGGACAGTGGCAGCCCCGTCAGAGTGCGCCGGGACGAGGCCTCAGAGGCCAAATGCCAACACCCAGGCTCTCTGGCTCGGACGTGACCTCTGCTTAAAGGGCAGAAGGGCGCACCTTTTCCTCCATCTTTTCCCTGGCCTTTCATTTTTTATGTCGGTGCTAATCGTAGGAATGCGTGTATGCTGCACCCATGTAGCGCCTCACCAAGCTGTCCTCACGTCACCCTGGGGTCCGCAGTGCTGCATTTCATGCTCGTTAAGTGCCCTCGTGGGCATTGTGCCTTTTCATCCTCGCAACAGCTTCGACGTTGGATTCACCTTCCTTTCAACTTTAAGGATCGGGAAACCGAGAGGAGCGGAGAGGGAAAGTGAGCCCGAGTTCGTGACTGCAGACTAGGTTCCCTTTGTAGGAACAGGGAGGTGGACCGAGACCCCCGAGGCACAGGCGGGGGAAGCAAGGCCCAGGGCAGTAAGGGCCCTCCTGCCTGGCCCGGGCAGTCGTCCAGTCCCGTGCGGCCCCGCCCTCTGTCAATCCCCCTGTCAGAAGCCACTGTCCTCAGCGCTCCTGCACTTCTGTCACAGCCTCCTGCGGTCAGGACACGTGTCTGTTACAGTAAAAGTGTTTCTTCTGGGAGTTTGAAGACTTTTTTTCTAGAGGAAGCCTGTCTGCAGCCTTCACCAACCACTGTCTGGGCCGGCAAGTGCAGCCGAGTGATTTACAACAGGCCGCTCGCCGTCCTCGGGGACCGGCCAGAGGCAGCCGGTTACTAGGGTAGGACGTGCGTGCAGGTCGGACCGCTTCCTCCCGCTGTCCAGGAGACCAGGAGACTGCGGGACGGGGGAGCCCTGACCTCAGGAGAGGAGGGGGTTTTTCCCTTTTGGCCTCCAAGTCCATTTTTAAATGTTTTAAGGTCATCTGTCCGACCAGGTATTAGAAATGAATCTTTTTAATGTCTTGAGGAGAACTCTGCTTAGATGGTGGTGATACGTTTCTTGTTCACTTAGCAACAAATCAATATTTACCTAGTGAGTCATTTTTTTTTGTTCTCAAGAAGTGTTTGCTCTCAGTGAAACTCAGAGACTAAAAGCTCAGTTCAGAATTATGAGACAGCAGGTGACAATACAAGTCTCCATTTTTTTCTGAGTAAAAAAATGTAATGCATTTTCATTTTTTTGAGCCGTCGTTTATATATAGTAAAACACACAAACCCAAGTACAGCTCGGGACTTTCGATACATATTCACCTGGGTAACTACCGTTCCTGCGGGCTTTTGTAGAAGTGTCCCGAGTCCCCGCCTCCAACCCCCTCACCGGTCACCGTGCCACCTCAGCCGGCTTCCTCAAGCAGGCCAGGCCCAAGGCCACTGCAGCGCCGCCCCAGCTGTGGTGTCCTCCCTCTGCCCATGATGTGCCTGCCCCCCGGCTGGTAGCCCCTGGGCACCCCCACATTCCCTCCTCTCTCCACCCAAATGCCCCTGATCCTGTAAGCAGTCTTGAATAGCCTGAGTTCTGAGAAACTTCCCCGAACTTGTCCTCACTTCTCCTCAGTCAAAAGGAGCCCCTTCCTTCCCTCCTGCGCATGTCTCTGCCCAGCATGGAGCTCCTCTGCCCATTTGGCACCCCCCACCCTGTTTTATGGGGGGGGTGTCTGCCTCTGTTCAGTAGAGAATGTGTACCCACATCAAGAGCCTCAGGACCCCTAGAGCTTCCAGCTCTGGCGGAGTTTTGTTTATTGGGAAGTCACTACCCTGTCTTAAAAAAAAAAAAAATGGATTGGTTTCTATTGGTCTTAAATTAAGTCAGGACAACCGCCAGGTAGATTCATAAAAGCAGTCGGCAGCCTCCGCCCTTCCCTTTGGCCCTACAGAAGTTTCCATTCAAAGCTAAGAGGCGGCAGGGTGAGGCAGGCACCGGTCTCTGGAAGCCTGCTGTTAACACTCATGTACTCCCTGGGGGAAGCCAGGCCTCTGCTTCTTTGCTCATTAGCAGGCTCGCCGGTGTGGGTCCCCGTGTAGCTAAAGACGTGGGCGTGTAGGAGGCACGTGGTGCAGGGCTTGGCTGACCCATCAGCCTAGAGATGGGTGGCAGGGGCGTGTTCCCCGAGAGACCTCGGCACCCCTGGAGGGCCGAGGAAGGGAAGTAGTGTGATGAAAGCCACAGCCCTTCTTCCCCAGAGACAAACATGTAATGGCTTTCTTTGGCAGCCAGCTGCCACCTGTTCCAGTAGGAACTGGGCATTATTGTTCTCCGTGGGTTCGAGAGGTACCTGAAACCTGGGAATGAGGTCGCGCCCGTTCCAACACCACGCCAGAGAGAGCAGTCGACTGCCTGTGCCCTGGCGCCCTCGCTGAACCTTTCCTCACAGGAGAATGGCAGCAACCCCGGACCTTTCCACGGGCCATGATGGCTTCATCCTCCGTTCTCCCTGGTTCTGCCTTCTCCCACCAGAGTGCAGGCCCCACACAAGACGCCGACTGAAATGTTGTGCTCGCCGTTAGTCCGCGCAGCCAGTTTCCTGTCCAGAGTCCCCCACTTGTCTTGGTTAGTGAGCACTGGAGGGTCCTCTTCTATGAAACTCCTTTATGGGGAGGTATTAAAAAAGACCATCTGAAAAAACTTCTCAGGGCAGAAATTTTCCAAAGGCGCTTTTTAAACTGGTTTCTGGACAACTGTGCTTCCCAGCGACTTCAGATATGGCAGAACAAGCAAACCGACTTGGTTTTCCTCTCAAACAATTCCCATTCCTGCTCAGTCACTGTCATGTGTATTCCCTTCCTGACAGTAAATACTCCCTTTGCTTTTATCTACCCCAAATAAAAGCCTGGGAAGTGCCACGTGTGTCACAGATGTGTAAGACACACCACTCCTGCCCTCGTGTACAAAGGATGGATGTATTTAGTCATCAGAGGTGCTCTGCAGGAAGGTCCTCACGCAGATCTCTGAGGCTGCCACATATGGAGTTTTCTCCAGACCTGAAGAGCATGGGCCTCTGTGTGCGTGCCCCGCACTCCCCCCACCCCCGCCCCGTCCCCTTCCTTGCCCCTGTTGTGGTGGTGGTGCCCACGGGGAAGCAAGGCCGAGGGCTCGGGTGGGGACAGTTGTGTTCTCAGTCTTCAGTAAAACAGCGAGCAAAACACAGCTCCGCACACTCCTTTGGGTCAGATCGACACCCCTACGCCCCGCCCAGTTAGAAACTTTGGCATGGGCACAGCTCATTTGTAGTGAGGTAAAGCCGAAAAGGATTTCATTATCTTGGGCTTAGATTCCTCTTAATTCCCTCTTGTTCCCAGAAACATTCCAGATCAGATTTAGATTTTTTTTCCTCCTTGGCTGAACACTATAGCTTTGTCCTTTTCATAGGATAAACTTGTAATGGCCAAGTGTCTTAATACCATTCACCTGATTTTACCCATTTTAAGAACTGTGCAAATATTTCCTTAGATGCTTGTGATGATAAGCGGATAAGTGGGTCTGTGGGGCTTTGGTGCATGTGTTGTGAGGCCCCAGACCTGCAGGGCGCGTTTACCTGGAAACTTGGTTGTAAGAGAGTTCTTGAAAGATGAAAGCCTCAAAAATCCCCGTTACTGGGAGAGACCAAGGACTGCTGGTTAGCATCAGTGAGGTCACCTTTTCAACTGACTTTATCTTCAAATAGCTTGTGTTTCCGATGAAGTCGCCCAAACCCAAGCTGCCAAGGTGAAAAGGTTGAGTTGCTAAATCCGAGCTACTTGCTGCCCTCCGTTACTAGGCTGGCCAAGGACCTGCTTTTCCCAGGACCCACAGGCTTCCCAGCATGCGGGGGTTTCGGTGCTGAGCCCAGGCAGCCCCAGACAACCGGGGTGACGCAGCACCTGCTCTGTTGTTTGCTGCCTTCTGCCCTCAGACAGCGAGGCTCTTACGAGTGGCTGTGCGTGGCGGGCGGGGGCTGTAGAGGTTTAACTTGACTCTCGGGTGCTGCACTGTCTCCGCCTTGCAGCTCACTTACCCGGAGGCCGACCAAGCCGGGCAGGAAAGCGCCGCCGCCTCCCAGGCCTCTGGGATCGAATCAAGGTGACCAAGCCGAGTCTGTGGGGACGTCCACCCACGTCCTGTGACCTCGTACAGATGGTCCCTTCTCCCTAGAGACCCTGTGCCTTTGGGCAGGTATTGCCGAAAAGCCTCAAACGCTCAGAACCCCAAATACTCAAGAGTCCTTGGTTTAGTTGAGATGGAAAGAGGTTCATCACCCCTGTGCCGTGTCCCCCTTAAAGCCATCAGTTCCAGTTTCCAAAAACTTATGACCAACCTGCCACCCTGTTCATCATGACTAAGTTTGTTCTTCAGGGTTTACTCCGTCCACAAAAAAGCAAAACAAAAGAAGCATGTGCTGCAACTGAGTCCATCACACGGTGCCACGCTTGGCACATAGGGATGGGCCAGAGGCCTCCCCCGTTGCCGAGTCACCTTCCCGCCCAGGCTTGTTGGGGCCCCGGCGGCCCTCCAGCTCTCCTTAACTTCACTACAACTTTACCGAAACTACCTCACTGAAACCCAGCTTACTCTCCACAGCCTCCCTGGGAGCAGGCCCACTTTTGTGGGCCTCACCAATGCGTAGTCGACTGAAAACTGGTCCTGCATCCAGGAGCAGGGAGTGGGCCATGGTTTCTAGAAAAGTCTAAAATGTCCAAGTGTAGCAGCTTTTCATGTTCTGCTGATCCCGTCAACGCAGTGGTTCTCAGCTTTGATCTCAGACGGTTCCTTTTCCTCCACCTGCTCCCTGGCAGGCAGTACATACGCTTTATGCTGGAAGTCAGCATGTGCTTTGTCATAAAGCATGATTAAGACAGCAAGTTGACTTTGGAAGTGTGTTCCGGAGGGTAAACCGTCAGTGCCACATCCATCCAGTGCTGCGGAGGGTTGACAGCCGACAGTGGCTTATCCTGCATCCTCGCTGGAAGCAGCCTTTCGGGAAGTGACTGGCTTTGGAAGCAGGGTCTTCATCCACACTCTGCAGAGCACCTTTCAGGCCAGTAGGACTGGGCTGAGGAAAGCATTTTCCCGGGTTTATAAGGAAATCTGCCCCCTCTGTGAACTTCTAGGAAGGAAAGCTGTCACTGGTGCAGAAAGCTGCGACCCTTGCTGCATGGATTTCTCAGGCCTGCTCGACTGTCTACCAGGCCTAGCAGAGCCCCTCCCCAGGGCCACGAGCTCCTCGGAGCTGCCCAACGGCCCCCTGGTGGCCACCTGCCATGCCGTGTCACCCAGAGCCCTGGAAATGAGTCAGCCTGCTGGCAGCTTGGGACCCACCCCAAGTCCCCTCCCTGTATCAGCTTCTAATCACAGAGTCGGGCCTCCAGGTCAGCGTGGGCACATGGCGTCAGGCCAGACAAGCTACCATCTGAGGCGGCCATTAAAAGAGTCTGTAATCCGGAGCATGTGGGAAACCCCGTGGGCAGGTCAGCAGTTCACCCAGAACCACCTGTGGCCTACAAAGCAGCAGGTTATGTATGTTTCCGTCATTCCCCTGGGGACTGATGCCATCGACAAAGCGGACCTGACTTTCCGGTGACACGTAGTACCAAATTCTCTGCTAGCAAGACCCCAAACTGGTGTTTTCGGCCAGATCACAAAAGCTGGATGGTCGCAGCTTTCCCCCAAGTCAGTGATTAAGTGTCAGAATGAGTACTTAAGATAAGTGATAAAGGGGTTTGCAGAAAGGGAGCCAGCGCTGTGGCGGGTGGATGTGGAGGACTCGTGTGACCCTGAAGGGCAGTTGGCGTGCACAGGTGGATCCAAACGAGGGAGGGCACAGAGGTCACTGTGCATAGGTCACTGGGGATGTGGGTGGGTGAGAGCCGTCAGCTTGGCCAGCGCTCCTGGGAGAAAACCGGCTTTGCTCTCCAGGCCAACTCCGTTCGCCCACGGTGTGCTGCTTTCTCCTGTGGGCCTTCGGCCAGCTCCCCTGGGTGACCAGGTGACAGAGGCCTCACTGGCTGGGCACATTTCCTCATTGTCGCTGCTTTGCCCTGACCCCACAGCCACTCTGCTCGTGCCCCCCAGCTCCCGGGACCTTCGTTTGACTAGACTTGGACCGTCTCCCTCACAGTCCCCAAACGTCTGCCTGCTGTTCTTTGTGTGAGCTTTGCACCTGTCTCTCTCTCTCTCTCTGCCCTTTGCTGGCTGTGCCCTGGACTTTGTTCGTGAATGAGCCCTGGCCCCACCACTGGCCTGGTTTCCACAGCTGCTTCCTGGTCGGCTCCCTGTGCCATGAGGTGGTGCAACAAGGGCTGTCTGATCACAGGGGAGCCCCAGGTCTTTAGGGGGGAACCAGGAGGTCAGACCATAGGGAGCCGCAGATTCCCAGAAAGGAAGAGTCTGGGCTTGATCCCCAGAGCACACGAGGGGGTGGAAAGTGAAGAACAGCTCAGGCTCCAGAGACCTTTCAAGGTCGCATCAGTAGGTGTTGGTGGATAATGGCATGGCCTTGGGCTTTGGAGGAGAGGGCTGAATCACAGGTAGTGCAGAGGTTCCTGGGAGTCAAGAGAAGAATGGAGACATTGAGAGACAGCGAGAGATCGGATGGCGAAGCTGCTTTCTCGGGGACGGTGGTGTGGTTTGGGGCACTGCGTGTGCTGGGCACGCGGGCAGGTACAAACCAGGCAGTAGAACTAGGCTGTGAGCGTGGGCCAGACGGTGCCGATGCCTGATCGGCAGCCAGGGGAGAGGGAGGGAGAAGAAGGCAGCAGGGGAGAGAAACGAGATGGGAGAGACTGACGGCTGAGGGGGGAGGCCGCCAGTCGGCCAGGGAAGGGCAGAGGGGAGGTTGGGGAGACCGGGAGTCAGGAAGGGAGGTTGGGGGGACCGGGAGTCAGGAAGGGAGGTTGGGGGGAGACCGGGAGTCAGGAAGGGAGGTTGGGGAGACCGGGAGTCAGGAAGGGAGGTTGGGGAGACCGGGAGTCAGGAAGGGAGGTTGGGGAGACCGGGAGTCAGGAAGGGAGGTTGGGGAGACCGGGAGTCAGGAAGGAGGAAGGCTGGCCGAAGAAAGGCCTTCGAGCTGGGCCAGAAAGAAGTTTTGTTGTTGTTGTTTTTTAAATATCTTATTTTTATTTATTTTCAGAGAGAGGGGAAGGGAAGGAAAGAGGGAGAGAAACATCCATGTGTGGTTGCCTCTCATGTGTCCCCCGCTGGGACCTGGCCTGCAACCCAGGCATGTGCCCTGACCGGGAATCGAACTGCGATTCCCTGCTTCACAGGCCCACGCTCAATCCACCAAGCCACACACCAGCCAGGGCAGAACCAGGGGATTTTGAGGATGGATTTTCAATAGTAGGGTGAAAAAGGAAGTCAGCTCAGAGAAACCAAAGAAGCAAGTGAGGAAACAAAAGCTGAGAAAGGAAGGAGAAAAAAATAGGAAAGTAGATGAGAAAGCCAAATCGCATGAACATTTCCCCCAGATCGAGAAGGTGAGGGCAGAACCCCACGGAGAGGGATGGGGGGCGGGGGGGGGGGGGGGGGGATGGGGAGGGCGGGGCTGAGGCCCACCTGGGCTCAGATGCCACCGCTGCCCCCTGCTGGACGGGTAACTGCGCCTTGCTGAGTCTACTTCCTCATTTATAAAACAAGAATGCAAATTTCATAGGTTCGGGATGAGGATAAAAAGACCGCATGTGAAATGATTTATCGGATGTTTGGCATGTGTAAGACTTTAATAAGCATAGCTGCTATTATTATAGCTATTTTTATATTGATATTAATATTAGCTAGATAATTGCATAAGTGAAACGGGACATATAGTGAACCCCAAGTTCATATATTTGAACATCAGTAAGACCTCAGTGGATAAGTGGGTAAAGGATATGACTAGAAAATTTCCACATGAGGAAATACTAGTAATAAACACCAAGTCACGTTCACAGCCTTGGTAACAAAGAAACTTTTAAAAATGAAACATTGTTTGATACTCAGAGGAACTTCCGGCAGTTGAATCAATATAAAATTGGTACAGTATTAGTCAAGGTAGCATAGTTTAAGCTATGGTAACTAATTACCTCCCAAAATAGCTAGTGTCTGGGACCTTCCATAATATAGTTTACATTCATTTGCATTGAAATTACTTATTAGTCTATATCCCACGATAAACCCGGAAATAACTTTATTGTATAAGAAATAAGGTTTCATCTAGCTGTTTCAAACTGACATGAAGTGAAAGAAGTCTCTGAAAAGAAAACATTTTGTCCTTTATTGTTTGGAAAGCCGTATGTACTTTATTGCTAATACTGAGCATAAGCGCTGACGCCAGCCACTGTCCTGCGCATTTGCCTTACGCGTGTAGAGAGAGATGGGCTTTGCTTAACTGTACTTGCTACAACCTGCTTATGTCTGTGATTTCACGATGCTCTCCCGGTGTGCGGACAAGAATGAGGATGTAGTACCTTAGCTGCCGGGAGTTTTCACAAGGGTTGGGCTGGGGACTGTTTGAGGAAATGCTTTTCTGCGTTGTCATGCCACGGGGGAGGGGGAGGGGGAAAGGGCTGCCGCCTCAGTGGGGCTGGGCCCCAGCCACCCACCGCGGCCGCTCTCAGCCTGTGCAGCCCGGAGAGCTCAGGGCAGCTGTAGCACTTCCTTCCACTTAGATTCCTGCTCAAGCAGTAGGGGCTGCATTTCCCCGCCGTTCTCTCTTTTATCTTTTTCTTTTTTACACTTTTCAACATTTTAAAAAATAGATTGATTGATTAATTTTATAGACAGAGGGGAAGGGAAGGAGAAAGAGAAGGAAACATCAATGTGCGGTTGCCTCTCACGTGCCCCCTACTGGGGACCTGGCCCACAACCCAGGCGTGTGCCCTGACTGGGAATCAAACCAGCAACCAGCAACCCTCAACCCACTGAGCCACAGCAGCCAGGGCTTTAATGATTTTTTTATTGTATTTTCCCTCTGTAGCTCTCCCAGTCAAGGTCATAATAGAATCCGTGACCTTGTTTTTTCCTTCAGTGTCAGCCTTGCTGTCAAAAGGCTCCTGTGTTATCAGTAAATTTATAATAGCTATGCATGTCATAAGCATCCTTTACTCTAGACCTGATATTTATTTTTCAAAAACAGGTCGTACGTTTACATTAAAAGACTTCCCCGGCCACCACCCAGCTCCCTTCAGCTGCTGTCTCCGGTTTCTTGCCTGCAAAAACAGCAGTTGCTCGCATACACGTACACACACTTCTCCTTTTATTGCACGAGTAGCAGCGCGCGTGCCGTAGGCCCTTCTGCACCTTGCTTTTCTCCGTGGAACAGCACTGATCCTTCCAGAAGACTGTAGGAAGAGCTCCCCCTCTTATGTCTTGGCTGCTTCATGTTATGTAATGGGCCACCGTCTGTTTAACCAGTTTCCTAGATGGAGGTGTTATTCCTTTCCAATCTTCTGCTTCCCAGCGCCGCAGTAGGTAATTGTGTGTTTGTGTGATACACACACCATGTCAGTGTGGGACAAACCAGAAGTGGAGCGGCAGGGTCGGAGGGTGCGTGTGGGGGAAGTTTTGTTACCCAGGGCCCTCGGGCTGTCCCCACATACCCCCCAAAAGGGTGTCTGTTTCCCCAAAACCCGGCCAACAGGAGGGGTTCTCCTGCTCTTTGGTACCTGCCTGTCCAGTAGGTAGAACTGTTTTTCTCATTGTCGGTAAGTGTCTGAGGGAAGGTGCTGTGCCTCTCTGTTACATTTAAGAACCATTTTCACTTCCTTTTGGGTAGCTCCTGCCCGTTCTCCTGACGGCCATTGGTCCATTTCCTCATCGTTTGAGAGAACCCATTCACTGTGTGCTGGGGAGACCAGCCCGTGTGCCAGGAGATGCAAATATTTGTTCCCAGTTTGTCAGTTGTCTCTTGACTTTGCCCCCGGTGGTATTTGCTATGCAGAATTTTTTTCAATGTTTGCATAGTCAAATCTGTCGATCCTTTCTTTTATGGCTTCTGGGATTTCTATGTTCCTTAGAAAGGTCTTCTCTTCATTGTAGGATTATTAAAAAAAAAATCTCAACTTTTATCCTAGCATGTGTACGATTTCATTTTCTATTTTGAAATGTTTTGTTTGATCCCTCTGGAGTTTATCCTGGTGAAAGTGTGGCTCCGATTTAATATTTTTCTAGATGCCGCCCTTTGCCCCACACCATTTATTGGGCAACCCATCATTACCCCGTTTATGGGCATGCCGTCTTTCACTCATGTGAAGTTTCAGGAGGTATTTATGCATATTTCAGTCTCTCCTGGTCTGCCGATACCCCTGAATGTAGACACTGTTAGCTTATTTGTAGCTTTTTACGTAGGTTTGACTGTGGACAGGGGGGCGGTGCTATCCCTTCTCACAACTGTTCTTCTCATAACTTTCTTGGCTATCACAGCCGGTTCATTTTTCCCCGTGAACCTCACAATGCTTGTTTAAATCCAGCTACAAACATCCTGTTATTATATTGACTGTATACCTGTTAAATTTATAGATGCTGAGTTTTCCAGCGCAAGCTCTTTTCTCCCGGGCCCCCAGGCCCCGAAGAGCAGTGTAAAATGCCCCTCCTGTCCCCTCGTGGTGGCGCGCTGCCTGGGGACAAGGGGGGACTCGGGGTTTGGCTGTGGGTTATTAGCAAGGCTCTCTCTGTGCATATACAGACCAGCAAAAGATGAAGGTTTTTAATTACATCTTTTAAGAACCCATCTTCTCTCTGACTTCATCGCTTGCCATTTCGTGAATTCTCTTCTACACATCAAAGAAAGGCCAGACATGTGCTCATGTTGAATGTCAGCATCGTAATCTTCGCAGTCATCTCTTGATCAAAATGTTCGTAAAGGGCAATGCCACGTAGATAACTCGGGAACTTCACCGTTGGGTGTTCACACCCCCCCCCGCGGGCACAGTAGCAAACTCGATGTGCATTTTCAGTGCCCACCGTCCCTCCTGCCCAGCCCAGCGCAGGTCTTTGAGGTGGTCCTGGGTTTGCCGAAGGGCAGACTATTGACATGTCCATACCTGCTCCCCAGACTCAGGGGGTGTGAGCGGGGTGGGGGGGACACATCAGTGGTGTCCTGTGTGCCGTGTATCAGCGTACAATGGGCGACCAAGGAAAACAAAATTTATTTATAAAAAATGGTGTATTCTCACATGTTTAAACTTCAGTCACCTTCAAAGTACTCTCCGTTTGATGCCGTACACCTATGGAGATATTTTTCCCACTGCTCAGAACAATTTTTGAACTTGTCAATTTTGATGCTTTTTAGTTCAACAAAGCTTCATTCATTTTTTTATTTTGCCTTTTCTACATCAACAAAATGTATTCCTTTGAGGACTCTTTTCATCCTATGAAACAAAAAATACCGCTCAGGGCAAGATCAGGTGCACAGAAAAGGTGGGACATGGGGTCATGCCATTTTTCGGTCAAAAACTGCTGAACACTCAGTGCAGTGTGGGCAGGTGCTCTCATAAATCACCAGTCATGAAAGGGGCAAGCCCGTTAAAAGAGTCTTCAAGAAACAATTCACTGAGGCCGAGCATGGCCTCCCACAACGACGCCAGCTGGTACACTGATCCAGATGGGTTCCTAGGACACTCGCCTAGTGGGGAAAGGCTGTACGTACTACAAGGGGCTCGCCCTCCAGAAGATAATCCCTTTTTTTTTTTTTTTATCCCTGCTTGTATGTCCTGCTTGGTTAGCACTGATGGTTTTTCCAAGTCCATAACTTTGCCACAGGAAAGAGGAGGCCAGCAGCGGTGCCTCCTGTGGGCAGTCCAGGCCAGCAGGCAGAGTATGGGCGCTCTGGCCCGAGCACCTGGGCTGTGGGGCTCCAGGAGCTGCGATGCCTGCTCCCAGTTCGGTCTCCAGTGTCTGACTGGCTCTTGGCAGGACTGCTTCAGTGAATGGCAGCTGTCGTGTGGAACCCTGGAGCCTCGTCATAAACTCCAGGCCCACGTAAAGCATCGAGTGCAAGCCAGGTTGAGACACACGCGGCCAGAGATGGCTGTGCTTCCGAGTGCGAGGAACCTGCACGCTGTGTTGGGACAGGAACACGGTGGGACCAGACACATTTAACCTGTGATGTAATTCTATGCATTTCAGCTGGTTTCCTCTGAACTTTACAATGCAGTTTATTTTTCCTTAGAGCAAAAAAGCTTGGGTTTTTTTAAGTGGTCTTATTGTCACTCAGCTGTGTGCTGTGCTCTCGTACATTTGGGTTTCGTAGCTCACACAGTGGGCCACAGAGGCGCCAGCTTGCCCTTGTAGCCTCTGCCTGGTGTTTAGACGCCAGTTACCAGAAGAGGAGATGTTTTCTCTCTCAGCCATGTGGCCACTTCTGGTCATTTCAGGGAGAAACAAAACATTCTCTGCACTGGAATTTTTCTGTGCATGAAAAGCCTGCCGTTCAGGAATAGAACATTTAGCAACGACAGTGAAACGTAATGTGTGGCAGCTGTGAAGAAGTATTTGCCTGCAGTGGGGAAATGCTGTGTTCACAGCCTATTTCTGATGAGCCTGTAAATGAGTGTTTGGGAGGCTGAATGCGCCACTTGTCATTCGAGATAAAAGGCCCGAGATGTTTGTTTCCGAGATTAATGATGTGGCCATTTCCCAACCTCAGTCTTGCCCCAGCAGAACTGGGATGATGCAGTGCAGAGTCCACGCTACATCTGGCCTTCTGAAAAGGAGGGGCTCACAAGGGGCTGCTATGTCCTAGCGGAGAAAGGGGGAGCCCAGGTGCCGGTCTCGCGAGGAGGCCTGGGTCTGCCCTCCTGGCTCCAGGCCCGTCGGGCTGCGTGGGGTCTGTGGTGGGGGCAGCAGGAGTCCTGGGCCCCAGGCCTGCGGAGGGGAGGCTCTGGCAGGTCAGGACCCAGGATCTGTAAAACGTTCGCCTGAACTCTGAAGGGTTTGGCCCCTTCCCTGTGTGCACACGAGCTTGCACAGGGGCACAGGGGCACACGTGCACACACACACATACACACAGGCCTGCGGCTCAGTCGTCTGACTTCTGGAGCTTCCACGAGCTTTGCTCCCAGTGCCCCCCCCCACCTATGCTGGTGCTCATCCCGATTGGTTTACTGTCACTCATGAAAGTGGGGTACAGGCTGCCCCCCCCCAACTCAGACACCTCTCACCTTTCCCGAAGTACCTCCATCCTCTCGCTCTTGCTGCCGTCCCTCTCCTGGGCCTCATTATCTTTAGGGGTATATTCAGTATGATTGTATTAGCGTTCTGGCTTCATCATAGGAATAATCAAATGTGAATATTCCCATTAATTACTCTCAGAAGGGTCATCTGCAGAAAAACTGCAGTCCCATCACGAAGTTGGTTGCAGTTGTGCAAAGTCGTGTAAAATAAAAGAGATGTTGTGTGTGTGTGTGTGTGTGTGTGTGTGTGTGTGTTTATTGTATGTGAGTGATGCCAAAGAGAAGTCCCAGCGAATCCAGTGATCAGTTTGGAGAAGCAGGTTTAATACAATATGCTGACGGTTGATCAGACGGGGCGGCGGGAGGGGGACCAGGTACGAGATTAAGTTCCGGTTGAGGGAGTCGCTGGCAGCCTGGAGTGTGACACGGAAGGAAGACTTCTGCACAGAACTCCGAGACCGGACCTTGAGTGTGGACCTTGTGACACCAGGCGAGTCCACACTCTGTTTGTCTCGTCCGTAAAGTGGTGGTGACGCCACTGCTCAGAGTCGGGGGACTCATGAGGACCTTCGGCTCCCTCAGGCTGCTGTGATAGAACGCCACGGGCTGGTGGCCTGTTTGTTTTGCACAGTTCTGGAGCCTGGAAAGTTCAAGATCAAGGTGCCAGCAGGTTGGGTTCCTGTTGAGGGCTCTCTTCCTGACTTGCTCTGTCCTCACAGGGTGGGAAGAGTGAGCTCCGGTCTCTCTTCCTCTTCTTAGAAAGGCACCAGCCCTGCCATGGGACTGCGCGCTTGTGACTTCATCTTGCCCTAATTACCTCCCAAAAGTCCACTTCCAAATCCCATCACTTCAGGGGCTGGAGGGTCAACATGTGAATATGGGGGGGGGGGGGCATAAACTTGCAGTCTGTAACACGTCCCTTCATGCCCCGGGGTGGCCAGGTGCCCCCCAGCCAGGCCAGCACGACTCCCAACTCCCCCGCCCCACCCATCCCATTCTTTCCCACCTGTTACTCCTCAGGGGCATGCGTGCATTAAAGAGGATTCTTTGAAAAAATTTTTCTGGAACAGATTCTGCCGAGCCAGTTTGATTCCATGATGAGTTTTTAATACAATACTTAACATTTTTCATTCAGTTTTTTTTTCCCTTTAGATTTTACTACAAAGCTAGGAATCAGTTTTTCGTCTGTATTCTATATTACTGACCACAGCTTATGCTGTAGCCAGTTCTCTTGTGGCCATTATTGTCACCAGGTGCAGTTCTCTGGGTTAAATTTTGCACATCTAAGCGCTTCTATGAAAACTGAATTCTGTTAGTTTTCAGACAGTGCTAAATCCTGCCACGTGCGGTTCTAACCGTTGCCAATTTTACTCTGATTCAATTCTGCCACTAACGGCCATTGTGAAACAAACAAGAGAATGACAATATATATCAACTAGTCAATTTTATTTTTTTTTATTTTTTTATTTTTTTAAAGATTTTATTTATTTATCTTTAGAGGGGAAAGGAAGGAGAGAGGGAGAGAACTGGCCTGCAACCCAGGCATGTGCCCTGACTGGGAATCGAACCCTGGTTGCTTGGTTCCCAGGCCCCCGAGCCCTTTAAAATGGTGATTAATATTAGAGATAGAGATAGCATAGAGACAGTGGAGGAAAATGGCCCAGTAAGGTGTTCCGTATCGCTGATCACTTAGACAATGAAAATCAAAACCCGCCTCTGTGTCCTGCTAGTGCAGCCCCTTCTTAAGTTAGTCGTAGTCGGGCTTTGTTGTTTTAACCAGAGCATCCCATCCAAAACAAACTGGAAATGCCAAGGAGGCCCTGCTGACAGGCATGTGGTTCGCAGAAAAGGGCTTGCCAGGAGTGGGGGCGCTCCGTCTCAGGCTGAGCCTCTATACACGTCCTACTGTGCGCCAGTCAGTGCCGACTTGGTAGAGGGGTACTTGAGAGAACCAGGGAATAACAGCAAACTCCGGCTTCAACAGCTTTAATGTGGTGTGATCCACAACCAAGGGACCTGGGTCCCGTAGGAAAAAGTGGTTGCCCAGAGATTTGGGACAGAGATGAGCATAAGACGCAGCAACCGTCTGTCCTTGCTCGTGTGTGCGTGGAGCGGTGGGGCGGGAGGGGGCCCAGAGTTCCCTGGCGGTCTTTCCACGGGCAGTTCTGTTAGTGTAGCCAGATGTCAGCTATAATTAGGCCCAGAGGATGAGGACAGGCTGGCCCCTGTGTTGTGTTGTGGTCTCACCGCTTTCTCGGTGACGAGCACTTACTAGCCACTGGCCACAGCACAGCACTGGACAAACCCCTTTACGGTGAGCAAACTGGACGCCATCACCTCTGCCTCCAGGGGATTAGGACTAAACGTGCCCAGATGTTGATTCTAAGAACAGCTTAAAAAAAAAATACATGTAGAAGTGCATGCAAATCAGTGCAGTTAAAACCGAGCATTGAAACATGTAGTGAGCTGTAAAGTTTTACTGTGGGACATAAACACCCCGGTGACGGAGGGACGCTCCACGCTCCTCAGTGGGACACGTCGACGTGGTGCAGATGTTGGTTTTCCCCAGGGTAAAATAATTATGTCCTGTATGTTTCCAGTTAGAAATCCCACGATTTTTAGAGATCGGGCCGCTGCTGTAGTTCATCTGGAAAATAAAATAGCAAAAACCCACCTAGAAACGCTGAAAAAGGAGTGGAGGAGGCCTGTCCTCTCCACTCTCAAATTGCTCCGTAGAGCGGCCCTGATAGAAGCAGTGTCACGTTGGCACGAGAGTGACTGAGTGGACCGATGATGCACCAGGACAGGCACGTAGAACAGGTCTGTGTCGTTGGAAACTTGGTGTGTATTTAAAGTGATGGTTTAAGTAAGTAGGGAAACAATGGGCCATTGTGGTGGAAGGGCAATTAGCTGTTAGGAAAAAATGCGGTAGATCTTTACCTCATCGCTTACAAAAATAAGTGGATTCAAGGGCAGTTCAAGAGTAGTAGAAGGTAATATTGGGGAATATATAATTGGGGGTTAGACTTGGTCTTTTTAAAACTAAATGCAAAGCACAAAGGTTTTAATAGAAAACAAAACAGATTTAAACACAATATATACGTTATGTAAGACAAAAGATAAGATATACAAGAGACTGAGCAAAAACCTTTTCAACATAATATATAAAGACTTAATATAGAGGTGATAAAATGATACTTAACAAAGTAAAAGGAAAAGTAATAGAGGAATGGACCAAGGACACGGACAGACCATTCACAAGAGAAATACAGTGATTAATAAATATATGAATTGGGGAAATGCAAATAAGAAACTTTTTTTTTACCATAGATTGGATCAAACTTAAGAAATAACACATTGAAATGAAATACCATTTTTTTTTTGCCTGTCAAAGTGGCCCAAATGTAAAATGCTGGTAACACCAATGATTGTTGAAGGTGAGGAAGACAGTAAGTCATTTTAATGCATAACTGGTAGGAGTGCCAGTTGGTCCATCTGTTGAGGGAGGCAATTCATGATCCTCTCTCTAAACTTCCAAACGTGCATAGCTCTGGATTCCATTCGCAGCCTCTAGGCCCACTCCCCGTGACCTCTCCTCTCAGGGTAATGGAGTCCCAGGCTCTTTAGCACACGGCGCCAGGTCCAGGAGGTAGGAGCAGAAACCACCAGCCCTCCGGGCCTGTGAGGGGCCAGGCCCAGATCCGACAGCATCCCTTCCACCGCAGTCTGCCAGCCCAAACACGTCACAGGCCAGTCTGCACTCAGGCAGGGCGGGGAGGTGTCTGCCTCCTGCTAGGGCAGATGGACTGTGGAGACAGGAAGAGGCGGGACCTGGCAGCTGCATTTTCAGACACGCTACCACGCAGGTAGTAAGAGTAAAGCATGTTCCTTCATGTACTTTTCTCATCCCCTCTCTTAAGTGTTTATATGAATTCCAAAATTTTCCATTGTTTTGGTCCATATTTCCTTTCTGACCTAAACCAAGTGACTAGGCACGTATTCTGGGGTTTTTTGTTTTCAGTGTGTGTGTTTGTGTGTGGGATCTGTGGATAAGTCACATAAACAACACATGGAAAAACCCGACCGCAGAAAATTCTGCCCACAGTTTCAGTTTTGTAAACCCTGGGGTTGTGTTAATGTGAAGTCAATTAAAAACAATGCTTGATCAGTAGGTGGCACTGCCGTAAAATTAAAGATTGTGGGACTTCCCCTGTGCACCACTGACCTTACGTGAACTGAGATGGCCTCAGGTGGTCTGGAGGCAGCCTCTTAGCCACACACACACACATACACACCTGGAGAAGTTTATTGCGGCTCCGGCTCAGAATGGCGCCGGATGCCCTGTGAAGAACACAGTACCTGGACACCAGTCATGCCGCAGGCAAATTCCTGTTGTTATGGCGATTATCGTTTTGTAAGTGCAAGGTCTGCCCAGAAAGTATCCGGCTGTGTGCTGTGAAAGAAATATTTATTGAAGAAGACACAAGAAACACTGTACAGGGGACAGTGACACCTCAGTCCCCTTCAAAGTAGGCACCTTGGGACCTCACACAGTTCTCCCAATCACCATCAGCTGCTCCATCATATTTTCCTGAATCTCATCGTCTGTGTGAAATCTCATCCTTCTCAAAGGTGATATTAGTTTTGGGAAAAGGCAGAAGTTGCAGGGTGCCAAATCTGGGCCATGAGGGGGCTGAGTCACCTGGGTGATTTGAAGTTTCACCAAAAACTCTGCACGAGACGTGATGCAAGAGCTGGCGGGCGTTGTGGTGATGAAGCTGCCAATCACCAGGTGCCCACAGCTGTGGCCTCTGAATCATCCAAATAGTTTCTGCAGAGGAGTGTTCAAGCTTAACACAAAATTTGATGCAGATTTGCAGCTCTACTGGCTCAGTCATTTTTAATGCAATAGCCACACAGTGCACATGCTCACTTGATGGCAGCTACCGCCCCCACTGACTAGTACAGTGAAGTCCTCGTTGTTCACACATGCGTGTTCCAGTTGACTTTCCTAGGCTGCCAGGTCATATCCATGTCACGTGCTCCGGTCTTGTTGTGTTTACAATGGCTGGGCATTTTCTGGACAGACCTCGGTGTACCTTTGTGTTTTCGGATTTGCCGTGTGGGTCGGGACTGTGTTCGCGCAGCACATCCTCCCCACGCGCTTGCTCACTGTATCGGCTGAACGGGCCTGGCTCCCATGGGCGGCAAGAGGATGGGCTTGAAAAGAGTCTTTACATTCACCGGGGCACCGTGTGTCACCCAGGTCGGTGGTCCGAAACCTTCCATAAATCCTGCGTCTCAGACTCGGGTAGTATGCCATCGTCCAACTGATGGGATTTTCGTAAGCTCGCTTTTTGTTGTTTTAATCCACCCGTCCTTATCAATGCCTTCGCCTGCTTTCCAAACGCCATGGCTTCCGCTCTGAGGTCTGCACCGTTGGGCCACGTTGGCAAGCGGCTTCCTGTCCTTACATCGTAAAATGCTCTTCCCCCTCCTCCCTGTCCCCAAAGAGGAAGCTCCTCTGGGAACTGGCTTCCTTAAGGTGATAGCTTCACATCTCTTAAGTTTGTGTGGATTTAATGAATTACTCCTCCCCCCCCCCCCAAAAAAAAAGAAGTAAACCTGGTTTAAGTTAAGAAGAATGTCTGGGATCATCTGGTCTGACAGAAATGATAGGCATGACTTGACAAATAGCCTAAACTACTGATAATAATGCAGTGCTCGCCACTGTGATGTAACACAGGTGAAGGGTCGATGTCATCACCACTTTATATTGCACAACTCTAGTTTGTGTAAGACGCAAACCCTGGCCAGCCGTCCGGCCTGGGCTCAAAGCTGCAGAAGGGAAACCAACAGCAATTCGGTACGTGGGATTGATCCTCTTGCACTGTGGTCTGAGCCGTAAACATTCCCTAACTGTATCTTGGCGCACTTGTTTTCCCAGTAATTAGTTTGTGGTTTTCATGTTTTCTATCAAGAGCCAGTCACTTCCTGCTTTCTCAAAGGACGGTTGTGAGGGTGACGTCGTGCCTTACCCATGCTAACCAGCCTTTACCCTTCAGTGATCCAATTTACATTGCTCTGTCCTTCCAGAGCATTCCCTGGGACGTACCGTGCATATACACGTACGTACAAGGCACACAGAGGCTCTTAGGAGAGTTTGCAGCCCTTCCCACTGTAACAGAACAGCTTTGGGGGTGGGGCGACCCCCACAGCCACAGACTCTCTCGTTAGGGGAAGGCAGAGAAGTGAGCCTTCAGGGTGTGTCCGCTCTGCTTCTGTTTTATAGGCATCAGCTCGTTTGATAACAAGGCTAACCCTGTCACCTGTTTAAAACATATCACATACTTTCTTTTTATTCTGCGTTGTGGAAGTAACCCACGAGGAATTATTTAACACCCTGATTTTGAAATCCTGTCCGTGTAAGCATGTCCTGGTTGATTTCTAATGCTGATCTGCTGCAGGATATATTAATGCATGGGGGCAGGGAGTAAGTCGTGACATGAATTTGTAAGGTTTAAAACTCTCATTTATGTGTAGTGCAGAATTGGTTAGAAAAAAATCTTAAATAGTTGTAAAGACTTTTGCTCAAAGGATTTTTCATAGCATTATTCAAGGAAGGTGGAGGAGATTGACCCCTGGTCTCCTTCTTTCTTAGATACATTCCTCCGTTGATCTGGGGGAAGAGTGGGCACATCCAAACCGCCCTGTATGGGAAGATGGGAAGGGTGAGGTCGCCACACCCATACGGGCACCGGAAGTTCATCACCATGTCTGATGGAGCCACTTCAACCTTCGACCTCTTCGAACCCTTGGCCGAGCACTGCGTTGGAGGTGAGCGGGTCCAGGTTGTGTGATTGGGTCAGCGCTCAGAGAAGGCGCAGCAGTTGGGGAGGGAGCACCGGGCACATGCTCATGCTGCTGACTCCTACCATCCGGCGTACCCAGGGCCTGGTGGGAGGTCTGCTGAACACCTTACTCAGGAGCACCTGGCAAGGACTAGCTCCTGCCTGTGCCTGCCAGTCCCCAGGGACAGCTTAAAAGCAGTGTCAAATGCCATTAACTGTCTCATGAAATCGTGGTGTAAGGGGATGCAGGAGAACTTGGAGCCCAGGCGCCTCAGGACCAGGCCTCTGGTTTGATGGCAGTGACAGAAGCCAGACTGTTCTGTGTGCTTTGTATATATTGTCATCTCATTTAATCCTCGCCAGGATGGTGCCTCCTTATCCCTGCGTAACTGGAGCTTAGAGGAGCAGCGCAGAGTGGTCCTGTTTGTTGGATGACAGCAGGTGACCAAGGCCCTCAGTGCCCTCTGATTAGGTTCCGTGGACAGGAAGACCCAGTAAGGTCGTATTTATCAGGCAGGGGTCCGGGACCCCCATTTCTCAGTACCTCTCATGTCCATTGTTCCATCAGCCTGCACAACAAGCGCAGGACGCTGCACAGTGAGGGCTTGGCGGAAGTGGAGTCAGAAGGCAGCCCCTTTTAGATGCTGTTCTGACCACATGAGAACAAGGCTTCTGAGTCTTGGAGCAAGCAAAGGCACCTGCGTTTTTTTACAGGACCTCGGTCAATATTTACGGGTAGATTCCAGTAAACAAAACTCGCAGTTACTTAAAGTAATAGAGCTGCTGAGTAGCTAATGACGAAGGTTTGACTGTGTTCAGTTTGTCGGGAATGCTTGTCCCAGACTTACACAGGGCTGCCGCCTCCTTGTCATTCAGGTCACACTCCGGCGCTGCCTCCTGCTTCCAGTCCAGGCCTCTGCCTCCCCGGCCGTGAGTTTCCTTCCCAGTAAATCCATCACGGCCTTCCACTGCAGTGCTTGAGGGTGCCTGCCACACTTTAACTTACTGCGTGGTTTCTTATTGTCTGCCTGCTGGAATGTAAGGCTCCCCAGGGGCCGCAACGGCAGGTTCCCAATACACAGTCACAGGAGGAATGAATAAAAGACAGGTTAGGAGTTCACACTGCGTTTACAAGTCTTGTAGCTGATCTTTCAAATATTTATTCCTCTGCCATTTCCAGTTACATGTTTTTCCTCATTTCTAATACTCATACTTCTACCACGAAAGCACAAAATTTAGTTTAACCAGACTGCTCTTCCTGCCAGGACAGAGGTGGAAAGTTGAAACCGGGAAAGATGCCGTTCCCAGAGAGTTGAGGGGAAAGATGTATGTTAAACTCCCTCCTCCTGTTTCCTAAGCCAGGGCCGTGTAACGTGCCCCTTCATTGTGTCTCTGTCTGTTGGACCCAGCCCGGATCTCTTTCTCCATCCTGTAGATGATGTCACCATGGTCATCTGCCCCGGAATCGCCAATCACAGCGAGAAGCAGTACATCCGCACCTTTGTCGACTATGCCCAGAAAAATGGCTACCGGTGCGCCGTGCTCAACCACCTGGGCGCCCTGCCCAACATCGAGCTGACCTCACCACGCATGTTCACCTACGGTAAGCAGGGGGTGTGGCCAGGGGGAGACCCCTGCTTCTGTGCCCACCACAAGTGCACTGTGACTTCCGCCTTCCTTTTCTCAGTGTCGGCTGCACACCCAGCTGCGAGGGGCACACGGGTGGGCCCTGCGACTGCCCCTGTCCTGGGGCAGAGCCTGGAGCTCACAGGGGAAGGCTGACCCTCATTTCTACACCGAACGCCATTGTTAACTTTCAGTTATTGTTGCTCCGTCATGCGGCTTAATGTCTGGTAGCATTACCCTGACCCACTGCTTCTTCAGAATGTGCTTTTGGCTTCCTGCCTTTTTTTCTTCCGGTCAAACCTGAGAATGAGTTTGTCCAATTCTGTGTTGAATTTCTGTATCAGTCAGATGGACTAGATTATGCTGTAAACACCCCCCACCCCCAGTCTCGGTGGTTCGGAAACAAAGATTTATTTCTGCCTCACAGTACACACCCATCCCACAGTGGCTGGGGGCTCCTGTGTCTCCGTCATCGCTGTCCTCACACAAGGACCGAGGATAATGGCACAGCCACCAGTTGGAGCTCGGTCACCTCCCAGAGCTTTAAGTTTCTGCCTGGAAGTGACAGGGGCCACACTGGTCACCATCCGTCAGCCAGGCCTGACATCACAGGTAGGGAGAGACACTCTCCCCGAGGAGGAAGAGTCAGTTTCAGAGGACTCGAGCCCGGCACACCACAGCATTTATTAGGAATTGTAATGTTTACATTAACTCGGGAGAGTTTGTTTTTATAGCATTTACTTGTCCTGTGCAGTAATGTGGTGTTTTCCTTCAAGTCTGCCTTTGTGCCACAAAGAACTCCTGGTGCAGGTCAGCATTGTCCCTGGGCCCTCGGGTACCCCGCAGGTTGAGGGCCACAGAGGTGTATAGCTCTTATACATCCCTTATTTCCTCTCCAGGGCTTTTTTTTTTTTTTTTTAGTTTTTATTATAGAAATTTTTGAAATATATGAAAGAGCGAGAACATGAAAGTGAACCCAGGGAAGCCCCTATGTACCCATTGTTCAGCCTCAACAATTGCTCAGCTGATGCCAGCCTTGTTTCAGCTCCCCACCACCCCCTTCCCGCGTGCCCATTTCAAAGACGGTTTGGAGGAGCCCCAGACAGCCTGTCATTTCACCCGAGACTGCTTCAGGGAGGGACGTGCAGACACGCGGGCCCTCGGGGAACTGTCTGTGGGCTGGGAAGGCCCAGCAGATTACCGTGGTCTGGGTGGCCAGGAGTGCCGAAGCTCACTGTCTCCCAGTTGCCCAAGTTCGGGGGGTCGGCAGGTTTGGTTTCCTCCGGGGCTTCTCTCTGAGACTTGTAGGCAGCCGTCATTTCCATGTTGTCACGGAGTGGCCGTCCTGTCGGTCCCTCTGTGCCTGTGTCCTAATGGCCTCTTCTGAGAAAGACACCGGTCATATCAGGCCAGGGCCCTCCCGAACGACCCCATTTTCTCTCAGTCACCCTTTGAAGGCCCTTTCTCCCAGTGCAGCCACAGTCTGAGTGTGCTCTCACTCCACATGATTCGGATGGCCTTCCTGCCCCGCGACCACGGGTGACACACCCACCGTGTGCCAGGCCCAGGCGGGTGTGGAGGACGCAGCCATGACTCAGAGCCTGCAGCCACAGTGAACACCAGTCTCCAGGTCCCGCATCGGCGCCCACTTAGTCGTGGTGGTGACATCGGGAACAGTGGCCTCTGGCAGCCTTGGCTTTGCCCTTGCTGAGGGGCGGGAGCCAGAGGGAAGCAGGCCTCCTGTGCTCCGCAGGCGGCCTTTCCGGGACGGCCCCTGGTCACCTCTCCAAGGCCAGGCTAGTGTCTCATATGTCATCTCGGCTGTAAAAAGTTGCAGCAAGATTAGAAACGTAAAGCTTGTTACTGGTGCTAATCCCATAAGGATTAAATACAGAGAACCTCATCAAAATCCTCCTAGTATTAAAACACAGATTGCTGTAGCTCCTAGGAAAACAGCCAGGGAGGGGCCCCCCAGACACTGGGGGCGTTAGGTGATCGACGTCAGGTGGAGACCCTGGGAGGGCCCCGCTTGTACCAGAGGCTGGTCCTGGGGCCGGCAGACACCGTGCCCTTGCCTGCCCCTCCCCGGGGAGAGGTGGCCGCTCCCCACAAACACCCAGCAGCTTGTCCGCCATCAGGCAGGGCCGGCCTTTCGTCCCTCTCAGACGCATCTGGGCTGAAGCATCGAGGCTCCGGAAGTGCCAGCACAGTCAGCCACAGCTGCCCCTCAGCAGACCCGCTTGTACCTGCTGCTCTGGCATCTGCCCTAGGTCTCAAGTAATTAGCCTCACACCTGAGGAACGATAGATGTGTGCAACAGAAATCAGATGGTGAGAAAATAAGACTTGCACTAAAGTGTAAACCCCTGTGGTAACAATACTTACTCACACACTCAGGAAACAAGGAGAAGGACTTAGGCGTGGGGGTTTGACGCAGGTCCAAAGGCCGGTGGTGCCCCCGCCCGCCCGCTTTGTGAGGCTGGGCAAGTCATTTATGTTTCCATTGGCCTCCTCCTCTGTGTGTCAGCCCCAGTCCAGGGCCTGGGGCCTGGGCAGCGTCTCCGGTCACACATTTAGGTGCCGTCAACCAGGTGCCCACTGAGTGCCAGGCCCCTGGGACACAGTGGTGACCAGGACCGAGACCACCTCGCCGGACGGAGTTGGAAATGCAGTAGAGGCTTGTTCAATGTTAGAACAAAAGAGAAGGAAAGAAAGAACTATCCAAGGAGGAATAAAATTAGGAAGAACCCCAAGGGAATGGTGAGCAGTTAAAGAATTTACTTGGCTTAAAGCACACCATTGCTGAGGCAGACAAACAGCGTGCCCACCTGGAGCCGGACAAACCCCTGCCATCGCATGGGGCGGGGGGGCACCTTTAGCACAGGTGAGCCTGGTCCAGGGAACTTACACATCTTTTAAAATCTTTTTCTTTATTTTCGCCTGATTTTTTAAGTGGCTGGATTTTTTACTGAAAAAGTCGTGTACATATGCAGTGAAAACATTCAAATAGTGCAAAACTCCAAATACAATGAGTAAAATTGTGTCCCCGTCCCACCCTAGTCCCCCAAGTCTCCTCCCCAGAACATCAGCGTCTGCTACAGTTTTTAGCGATTAGATACGTGTGCCCATCTAATCCCTTTGAGACTCAGGACCCACCTGAGGTGGCACCAGTCCCTTCTCTGCCCCTCGGTTTTGTCCCTCGGCGGATGGCTCGGCCTCATTCCACGTCAGCCAATCAGACTCGATGCCGTTCTCTTTCACGGCAGTTTAACTAGTCCTCTGCTGGTGGAAATTTAGGTTCTTGCCAGTCCTTTGCTACTTCAGACAGGACTTCAGTGGACATTCTTGCACACACATGTACATCTTTACCTACATCTACAGTATGAAGTCCCCAAAAGTGTATTCGGTGGACCAGAGATCTGTATTTTTAAAAACAGACACAAAATCCAAACTCTCTTTGTGGTTGTCGTGTTTCTTGCCCGTCACTTCCCTGTTAGGTTTTTTCTTAGGTTGAGTCTGGGGCTGGGCCTCAGAAGGACGTGATGAATTCCTTTCTCCATGCATGGCCGCCAACCTGCTTCTCTTAACAGAGCTGCTGAGACACAGCCTCACTTTGCCAGCTTCCCTAGGGGGCGCCCGTTGAGATCATCCCTCTGGGGCAAGCAAGGCCCGCACGCTCTCTCCGTCCATAGGTCTCCTCTGTGTGTTTCTGACCCGGTCCGCCTCCCTCGGCACCCTGTCCTTACGTCACCGAGAACACTCTCCCGATCCTTCGGAGCACCCTGGCCATCCCTCAGGACCGGAGCTTGTCTTCCCTTCCCTCCCCCACAAGAAGATCCTGCAAATAACATGCAGCTGGTGCCTTTGCTAACACCACGGATCATGATGCACATGGGTACAGCCACCCATCCTGTTTTATAGCCTAAGAAGCTGTAGGTCCAAAGGGTTTTGCTCCTGCTGTTGTGTGCATCTGTGGGCAAACACATGCCCGTGCACATGCTGAGCCTCTCTTGATTTCCGTGAGCACCCAGACAGCTTTCTCACCACTCCCTTTGAACATCTTACATGCTGCCTGGTGCCTTGCGTCAGGGGCACTACTGCTGCCATATTCCCTCTTCTCCTGGGGCCACCTGGGAACTTCTCTCCAGGTAGCCAAAGACACACACACACACTTCTGTCACTATCTTGGCATCTGCGTCGTGACCTTCCAGCTCACATTTTCTTCCATCTTTGTCGCACCTGACGTGTGCTTCCCCTTCCTGCCCACAGGCTGCACCTGGGAGTTCGGAGCCATGGTGAACTACATCAGGAAGACATACCCCCTGACCCAGCTGGTGGTCGTGGGCTTTAGCCTGGGCGGCAACATCGTGTGTAAATACTTGGGGGAGACTCAGGCGAACCAGGAGAAGGTCCTGTGCTGTGTCAGCGTGTGCCAGGGGTACAGCGCGCTGAGGTGAGTGAGCCCCGCCCCGTGCCCCTGCTTCCTTCCTCCGTGGGCCTTCCGGTTCCTAGTGTTCGTGGAGGTGCCCCCGTGGACCAGACGCTGCTCCGTGAAGACCACGGGAAATGCCATGGCAGAGACCAAGCGGAAGTTTATGGGTCGTTCACTTCCACATCATATGTGGAGGTTGTCCCATCCGACCCCCCAAGCCTGGGACATGCAGCTGTGTTTTGGGATCAGATGTGTAGTTGAGTAAACCAAAGCTCCTCCCTTACAGCTGCCCTTTCCCTGTGGAGTCTTTGCGGAAAGACTTAGTCTGTGTGCGCTCCAGGAGTCCGTACAACCGTGGGTTCACGAAGGAACATAGGAGACCTCGGGCAAACCGGAGTCTGGCAGTGGGGCCTCACGGTCCCAGACCCCCACCCCCCTTTCCTACAGGAAAGCTGAGTCTCAGATAGTGTGGGAAGGGGTCTGCAGAAGCCATTTAACCTCTGCCCTCACTTTCAAGTACCCTCCCCTCTGGGGCATCCTAGACATCACCACCAGGGAGATGACTTACTGGGTAAAGGTTTATTTTGCCTCTTAGTCTCCTGCCAACCAAACCCCCCAGGATGAGTCACAGGATGTGGTCTGCTCCGAGTCGCCCTGGAGACCGGAGTTGTCCCAGATGTCTCTCACCACACACACCTCTCTCCACACCCTTCACAGGCGTTCATATTTTTTCCTTTGCTCACCCTTCACTATAATGTCTTCAGTATTACTAATGGGTCTGACCGACGAGAAAGGGAGGCAGTAACTGTTCACTGTCAAACGAGAAGTAGTTGGGTCAGTGGATCCCAAAGACCCGCCCGGCAAACTAGTGATTGACCATCTCACCTCATTAAGATTTACTTGGGGGATTGTGTTAGAAATAAATTCAGTTTCGCGGGCCCCAGTCCTGGAGATTCTGGTTCATGAATCTGGACTGTACGGCCAGGACTCTGCATTGCACACGTTTCACAGGGACTCCTGATATTTGGCCACGTTTAGCTGCACTGGTCTCCCCGCGGTCTCTCCAGCTGTAGCGTGGCGGGACTAGGGTGTCCCCTCGTCCTCCTTGGTAACCCTCCCCTTTGCTCCCCTCTGCTCTCCAGAGGGCCGGCTGGAGGGACACGTTCCTTTGTCCTGGCTTGGCCAGGAATATGCAGCTGCCAGTGCACTGCCGTCGTGCACCCAGAGTTAACCTAAGTGCCCTCCTGCCCAGTCCCTGGGGTGACAGAGAGGAGAGCAGGGGGCCTGGCCTGGGGACTTGGTCTGCCCTCACCCGACTCCCAGACCAGCTTTCCACAAGCCTGCAGTCATCTGTAAAATTGGAGTCTCTAGAGTCGCTTCCCAAACCAAGTGCTGTGAAATTACTGCAAACATTGGCTTTGTGTTCAGAGAGCACTGGGTTTGATGAGTAGGAGGATGTAGGGCGTTTCTTTTCATTGAACAAAATCTTAAGTGACAAGGAACAGCCTCATTTCCTTTTGCTGCTCTAGCGCCATCTGCTGTTGGCAAGAGCACACGCTCAGCACGCTGGACAAACTAAGGTGCGGGAACGAAGGCCGAGAAGGCTGGAGAGGCTGAGGACGCAGAGGAAACTGGTGTCTGCAAGAGGGGAGGAGAGCGGGGCGGTGAGCAGGGAAGGTGGAGGGGAGTAACAGGCACAGACTTGCAGCTGCAGAGCACGGAGGTCACGGGGCGTGCCGTACAGCAGCAGGGTCACGCTAACCATACTAGACTTACAGCACCCTGAGTTAGTGTGCCGTAAGTTAGTGTGGTATTGTATGTTACCTATACTTTAACTTTTTAAAGAAATGTTTTAGAAAAAGGAGATAGGAAACTTCCATCTGTCACGGAAGCATGCATTTTGCAGACGTGGTCCATCCACACCACCCCTCTTCCAGGCCACAAAGATCTCCATACTCGGAATCACTCAAAACTCACCTGAGCTTCTTGCCATGAGGAGATAGATGGGCAGCTTTGTCCTCGGAGCGCAGAGCTCTGAAGCCGCGCTAAGGTCCCGTGCAGGTCAGGGAGCCCCCGTCGCCCTGTCTGGGCTGCTGCTACCCGGGGCTCGGGTTCCCTCATCATTTATACGAGGACTGCCCTCTGAAGGGCAGTGCCTTACGTTACACCAGCGAAACCTTTTTGTCCTGCCAAGGCTTGAGGGCGATGAGCCTTCTGGGCACCTGGACCATGGCAGCCCTGCATCCGGTACACCAGGGTGGAGCAGGGAGGACTCTCCTGCTCCTGCCAGGGCCAGGCGCCAGGCCTTGCTTCTGGTAAATCCTTTCTGGTTGAGTCTACAGCACTGCTTGTCAGTCATCCCTCCCCTCCCTGTGGCTTCTCCTCCCAGCAGCGCCTCCCCCGGAGCTAGAGCCAGTCCTTGGCTCAGAAGCCAGCACTGCTTGCTGTCGTTAGCAAGGGCTGACTGCTGCCTCCGGGCAGACTCACATTGATGGCTTGCTGAGCCACGAAGGCAGGGCGTCACTGCACTGGCACTGTGAGATATAGCTGACGTGACATGTCCCCTCAGCCCCGGTAGCTGCCTGCCAGCCCTGGACATGTGTGTGGTCAGACTCAGGCCAACTCTCCGGTTTAACTTATCATTTGAAACTCAGTTATAAATGCTGAGGCCTGAATGCAGACTCATTCTTAACACCACTAGTTGGCCAGGCACCTGGCCTGTGGAATTCCCTGCCTACAGACTCCCACCCACCATTAGCAGAAGCAGTGGAGACTCCACCGAGGTCCCCCAGGTCGCCTCTGCTGGGCCGGCCAGGGAACTGTCTTAGATGCCTCAGCCCCAGAGCATCTGGGGTGTGAAGACGGATCCTCTGGATCAACCCCCAGATTTGGCAGATGAGGAAACTGAGTCTTGGAGAGGCGTCTGGTGCAGTTTGGTGAACTACCCAGTCAAGTCGGGGGCTACCGTTCAAGTTCCTGTTCTGATTCAGTTCCACCACAGCAGCTGCATCGGGGCTTACACCAAACAGCAAATAAAATTTCTTTAGGTTTTTCCCCACATCGAACCTCTCCACACCCACCCACACCTTACACACTCTGGTTATTAAGCCAGGAAATCATGGTTACAGGGTAGGAAGCCAAACAAAGGGTTCAGTTGGAGCAGACTTTGGAACCGGCAGGTTCTGTGACTACGAGGAGGCCAAGGTGCTGGGAGAGGGTGTTGGGAGTGACCCTGACAGAGCCCGTGTCCCTGGAGAGGCGTCTCACTGGGGTCTCGGGCCCAGCCGCGCTGTTTTGCAATCTCCAAAGGTTTCCGCGCAGGTGGCGGTAGTGCCGTCGGCCCCGCCCCCCGGCGTGCACCGGGGCTCTCCCCGCAGGCACTTCTCGGTCGCAAAAGCAGGAGGCAGCCCATCACTCCCCTGTGCTTCTTTCAGGGCCCAGGAGACCTTCATGCAGTGGGACCACTGCCGGCGCTTTTACAACTTCCTCATGGCCGACAACATGAAGAAGATCATCCTCTCGCACAGGTGCGGCGCCTTCCACCCTCTCGGGAGACAGCCTGTCCTCGCGTAGCTTATTCTGGAGTCACTGAAAGCCGGACGCTTGTTTCTCAGGGAAAGTAAAGGGGCAGCGGTGCTGCAGGTGCTCTGCCGACAGCTTGGTGACTTCGGAGCAAGCTCGTCCCGGCCCTGGCTGGGCCCCTCAGTTGGTTAGCACGTCGTCCCCATAGGCCCAGTCGTGGGTTCGATCCCCAGTCAGAGCACATACAAGAACCAACCGACGAACGTGTCAAGGAGTGGACAACAAATCACTTTCCCCTCTTTCTTTCTCTAAAAATCAACATATACTAAATTTTTTTAAAAAGAAGCAAGCTTGTCCCAAGCTCCCAAATTCACCAGATCGCTGTCAGCTTTCATCAGTCCCAGTTAAACCCAAGAGGAGCAAACACTTCTACACCATCCTTCCCCAAATTCAGCATCCTGAGGGTGGCCGGTGACTGCTTAGGAACCTTCCCCTCATTGTGCTGTGTGTCTGGGGGTCCTGGGGTTCTGCCCGGGCAGCGGTGTGACCGGAGTCCAGCTCCCGGTACAGAGCGTGGAGTCCTCGGATCACCACGCTGCCCCTGCCTCTGCCCTGCTCACACCCCTCGGTGGGTCAGCCCCCGACCGGCGCCTAGAGCGGGGCCTGGCGTGCAGTAGCTCTCGGCAGATCTCAGTGGTGACCCATCACGGTTGTCACCAATACCGTCACCCCATCTCCTGCCGGTCCAGCTCCCGCACCCTCTTGCCTCTGCCACACCACTGGGCTCCTGGGGAAAAGCCCTTCGCATCACCTCTGCGTGTCCAGTCTGCCCAGCTGCCCTCAGAAGGAAGACTGGGTCTTGGCACCGTCCTTCTGCAGTTATTTAAAAGTCAGCGTTGCCAGCTCGGAGATGTTCTGAGGTCCAGGAGCCTCTGGGCTGGAAGCGGGCTTGGCTGTGCTTATTGTCTGCGTTAGAAATTTTTAAAAATATTTTACTTATTTATTTTTAGAGAGAGGGGAAGGGAAGGAGAGATTTAGAGAAACATCAGTGTGTGGTTGCCTCTTACGTGGCACCTACTGGGGACCTGGCCTGCACCGCAGGCACGTGCCCTGACTGGGAATTGAACGGGCAGCCCTTTGGCTCACAGGCCGGTGTTCAGTCCACTAAGCTACACCAGCCGGGGCCTGCGTTAGAATTTTTTTAATGAAAAAACCTTCCCAGCCTGCCGAGGCATCATTGACACATAAACTTGAAAGGTGTTTCACGTGTACGATGTGATGATTTGTTCGGTCTTTCATCTGCATTTGTCCTCTGCTTCCGGGTCTCGTTGCAGACAAGCTCTCTTCGGAGACCACGTGAAGAAGCCCCGGAGTCTGGAGGCCTCGGACCTGAGCCGCCTGCACACGGCCACGTCCCTGATGCAGATTGACGACAACGTGATGAGGTGCGTCCCGAGCCGGAGGCCGCGGGCCAGCGCGGCCCCCTTCCGTGTCCCTGCCTGTTTTCCCCCTCTGAGTACATGTCCAGTGTTCAAAAACAACAGGTGTCACGGACACTGAAATTCCTAGTTTCTGTTGGAAAATAGGAAGAGGCTCTGCCCCCTCGTTCTGCATCCCTGCGTGTCAGGACTGAGCTTGAGCTGGGGCCGGGTGGGGGGGGGGGCCTTCAGCCCTCGCAGGGCTGAGGCGCCGCCTAACCCTCATTTGCAGTGGGGCGAGAGGAAAACTCTCTGGTACCTGTCCATGTTGCTATCAGAAGTGACATATAATAGAGCAAGAGGGCTGTGTGTGGCAAGAAAAGTGGCCGGAGCCTCTTTCTTTGGGGGCATGAAGGTGCTCCCCTGAGTGTGATTCACAAGCCGCCCCCCCCCCACTCTGTCACCTCTTCCTTGTCAGCCCAGGCAGGCCCTGGGGTCAGGACACTGATGACCCCGTCCCCCTTCCTGCTACCAGTCGTTTCCGTTTGAGTTTAGCCTAAGCTAGGAAAGGTCAAGGTGACGTCTGACCTCATTCTTCTCTTTTTGAAAAATCTCCCTTTTGCTCAGCGATCATTTGATACCTTCAGGCCTGGTGCAGAGCAAGCCAACGTTCACTCGTTACGTAGGCAGCTGCTGGCCTAAGGCCGTGGGCTCTGTACGTGTCTTCCTGACGGGATCTTAGTCACCTTCTTACACCAGGTGACCTTGAAGGACACCTGCTGAGACACTGGGAAATTGCTGGTATGTTAGAAAGTGAGAGTGAACTGCACCCACCCCCACTTCAGACGGCTGTGTCTAAGGCAGAAAAACCCAAACGCTTCCATTTCCCATTCATCTCCTGAATTCTTCAAAGCCCCAAAGAGAATGTTCCTCAGCTCTTCTCTAAATGAATGTCCCTAAAGCTCTTCCGTTGTCACAGTGCTGGGTACTGCAATTTGAATGACCTTCACCGCAGTGACAGCCTCCTCACAAGCCGTCACTAGTAAGCCTGGGGGACCGGGGGGCTTTCCGGACCCTGAAACCACGGGGGGGCTGGTTTCAGGAAGACAAGTCCGGGAGGTGATCTCAGCACGTGGCATCCCTGCCCCCCAAAGAGGGGAGCCCGACAGTCTGTCTCACTCGAGCTCTCTGGGTCCTTCCCAGGCAGAGAGGTGTCCGCGTCCTGGTGCTGGAGGAGATCCACAGCTTCCGGGTGGGGGTCTCTTGAAGACCCCGGTCAGAATAGAAAAGCCAGAGGCCCTAGTCTGTGTCAGAAGGAAGGTTTTCAGAGAGCCTCCGGCCGGGTGGACTCATCCTGCTGGTGTCGGAGCTCCAGGCTGCTCGGGGCACGGCCGGGCCCGGGCGAAGGCCCTGTCCACTGTTGCTTCTCTCCGACCGCTGCCCCACGGCTGCGCAGAATGACCGCCCCGCCCCTCGTTTCTCCCGCTTATCTTCAGTCACAGCGGTCGGGGCACTCTGCCGGGACAGTCTTTTGTAAAGAAAGTTCTAGTAAATGGCTTTGAACTTTAATTTCTTCATGTGTGTAGAGACATCTGACTTTATACTGTCTTGAAAGATGTCAGTCACATCTGCCAATAATTACTCAGGCAACACTTTGTGAGTAATTACTCTAGGTGGGTGGCCGCGCTAGGATGCACTTCGACGTTGTAAATCTCACCGCGCCATTAAGGAAGGTCCTGTCCTTAGCTCCATTTTACAGAGGAGAAGCTCTGTCAACCCCTTGCCTGAGGCCACGCAAGCCAGGAAGTGGCAGGTCAGGATTTGAACCCCGTGCCGAGGGCGGTGCTCCTGACCCTAACTCTGGTGCCTGCGTGCAGCCCACAGTCGCCACCAGTCAGTACAGCGTCTGGGGTGGGACCCAGATCCACGCAGCTCCCCTGTCTTATGACAAGTATTGCTTTGTCCTTTTCCTTTTGTATGTCCCAGGAAGTTCCACGGCTACCGGTCCCTGAAGGAGTACTACGAAGAGGAGAGCTGCATGCGGTACCTGCACAGGGTGAGTGGCAGCCCAGCCGCAGGGGCTCAGCCTCACGCCCTGGTCCCGGGCACCCCTCCTGTTGCTCCCTGTTGGGGGCTCAACCAGGGTCTGGCTTGCACCGCTCCAGCCGTTCACCCGGGTTGGTTGTGGAACCCAGCTCTGGCCCTCCGGGCCTGCGTGTGCGAATCCCTGAGCTGCCCCTCAGCGCGGGGCAGGACCAGGCTGTTCTGTGTCTGCGCAAAAGCCCTTCAAACACCGTTCTGCTCTAGTCTCCCCTTGACAGTGGGCCCACCTGGCCCCTGCCATGGTTCCTCACAGGCAGTCTGTGTAGATTTCTCACAGTCCTGGACCCTTTTTTTGGATGTGGTGCATTTTGTTAGTAAAAGCCTTTTGTTACTAACTGGGACTTATTTTTTTACTAACCAGGTCCTATTTACTAAACAGGACCAAATTCAAAAGTCTGGCCACGACCTGGTGACCACAGTAAAATAGGTGCATTGGTGTCTCCAACAAGGAGGAGCACGTCTGTTGGCAAGGAAACTGGTTTACACATTCGGTTTCTGGCATCGGTCATGAGCTTTATGGATATTAAAGTCCGTTTGTGGCCAAGATAACCTCCATGTACTTTTGCCTGAGCCATCACCAGCCAGTCTCTCTCATTCTCTTGTGCGGTCGCTCGTTTTACTTGAACACGGGCCTTCCCCTTTATCCCTGCCGGTGCCCACCTGCTGGCATGGCCCGCGCCCCCAGCTGACGCAGGCGCTCGTGGACTGCGGTTCGGTTGTCTGCCACGTCGGCCACCCGTCCCCATTTAGCCTCAGCACCCGGGCTCCGGGGTCCTCACTTGCACCATCACACTCCATGGAGCTACCCAGAGCCAGGGCCAGAGATGCCAGCGGAGCACAGGCTGTCTGACCCTCCCTGGCCTGGCCCCACCGGCACACGCCCGCCAGGGCTGGGGCCACAGCAACAGCCGGCAGTGCCGTCACTACCGGGGACCCGGGCCGTCCTTCATCCACCCCGTCAGCACGCCGAGCGGTGGTCCCCTTCCCTCTGCCTCAGATGCACATCTGGTAGTGAATTTCAGCCTTGACTCAGTGGGGTCTACAAAAGGGAAGCAGTCGTTTAATTCTGTGTATGTCCTTGGTTCAGATCTACGTGCCTCTCATGCTGGTTAACGCAGCCGACGACCCACTGGTGCACGAAAGTCTGCTAACCATTCCAAAGTCTCTTTCAGGTGAGTGTTTGCCCCTGCCACACCCTCAGCCACGCAGCAGACTGCCACAGTTACTCTGTCACCGTCACCGTGCTGTCTGCTCCCGGCTGTGCTGTTACTCAGACTGGCCTGAGAGTCCTGGGGCTGCATTGGGGCCTGGGCAGAGCCTTCTCACGTTCCGCCTGGTGCAGGGGACAGGCCTGTCATTTGTAACCCCAGACAAGGGCACAGCCCCCTGCTCCATGACATTGTCCTCTCAGGGTTCTAGCTCCCTTACGTCAGAGAGTTTGACTTAAAGAGGTACTTACACTTAAGACTTGACCTGAAGAGCAAAAAAAAGGAAAGAAAGAAGGAAGCCAGTTGTGCTGCCTCGTGACAGTGAGCTTCTCCTTCTGCTTTGAGGATAAAAATATAAGCAACTGAACAAGCCGGCTGCGGCTCACGGGAGCAGCATCGTGCCTCTGACCAGCACAGCCTTGCCTGGCCAGAGAGGAGCCGCAGGAGAGACTAGACAGAGGGTGGCAGGAGGAAACCTGGGGGGGCTCCCAGGACCTCCTCCCCTCCCTCTACGTTCTCCGTGATGACGTTTCCTCTGAATATCCCACGGTACCCAGAGGGGAGAGGCGTATTCCTGGTTCTCTCTCGGCCCCAAGCTAGAAGAGCAGATAATGTAACTGACAGAGGACCCACGCCCGGCTGCCAGAGAGCTCTGGCACACCACTCGGCACACGTTGCATGTGGGGTGGGAACGAGGCTGTCTCCTGTCACCCCCCACCACTCGCACCTGGGCTCCCTGCACAGAAGTCACCCACGCAGCCCCGCGTGGGCCACCAAGAGAGCGGGCCCCAGCGGGTGCTTTCTTCCCCACTTCCAGCCGTAGCCCCCTGCCATCACACAGAAATCTGTGCAGTAGCCACTGCGAGGAGAAGAGTGAAGGGGGTCAGGCGAGAGGCGCGCCCTGGACCCACAAGTGAGCCGGGAAGCGCCACCGCGCAGGCCCAGAGCAGCTGGCAAGGGCCCCTCAGTCATCCCCCAGGACCGCAGCTGCTCCTGTTCCGTACAGGCTGCCCATTCCAGGGGTGGCCTTTGCCGCATGCGCAGCCAGCCTCACCCGCACAGTCTAGCGCCTCGTCGGCCCCTCTCAGGGCGGCCACGAGAGCGTGGGTGCCTCTTAGCACCACTAGCAGCTTTATGTTTTGGTCTTAAAAGATAAGTGCCTGTCATGAAAAACCACTCATTCCACTGAGTTGCCTTGTTCTCCAGTAAATAACAGTATAAACGCTGGGCAGCGTGCCCTTCCTCAGCACCCCTCGCCCCCAGGCAGCGTCGGCACCGCCTGGGGACTTTAGCAAAATTGCAGAACCTCCGTTCCAGTCTCTGCCTGCGAAAGCAGAACCTGCATTTTAAGGTGCTATCCCAGGGGTGTGGATGCACAAAGTTGGGGAGCTCTCAGCTGTAAATCAAGTCCCTTGGGGAGCTTGAGCAGCATCAGTGCCTGGGCCCCCTTCCCCCCACCCCCTCAGAGGTCCTGACGTAATTGGTCTGGGTGCTGCATAGGGGCCTTTACCAACCCCGCAGGTTGGAATATGCAGCCATGTGGGAGAAGCACTTAGACTTCTGAGGATCTCCCCAGCTGCTGTTCCAACCCCTGCCGGATCCCAGTGTCGTGTCTGCCCCACCCAGCTGCCTCCCGCTCTGGGGAGCGAGGCAGAGCAGAGGTCGCGTGCCCTCGTAGGTGGCCTTCGCCAGCAGGGAAGGCCGAGCCACCCCAACCCGTTTGCTTGGCACACCCGCCGTGGGGCCCAGCGGAGCGCAGTGACTCACCGGCTGCCTTCCCCCCGCAGAGAAACGGGAGAACGTCATGTTTGTGCTGCCTCTGCACGGGGGCCACCTGGGCTTCTTTGAGGGCTCCGTGCTGTTCCCCGAGCCCCTGACGTGGATGGATAAGCTGGTGGTGGAGTACGCCAACGCCATCTGCCAGTGGGAGCGGAGCAAGCTGCAGTGCTCTGACGCGGAGCAGGTGGAGGCCGACCCGGAGTGAGGCCTCCCGGACTCCGGCGCGCTCCAGCCGCCCTCCGGCCGCCCGCCTCTGGAGCCCGCGTCCCTCGCCGGCTGCTTCAGGTCTCCTGCTCCCCCAGGGACCTGGGCCTGACCTCACACCGTCAGGGGCCGCCACCAGGCACACCTGTCGTGGGGTGGGCGGCCCTCCCCGGGAGCCCCAGACTATTTTTGTGCTTAGTTACTGGTTTTCTCCATTGCATTGTCAGCCGTGGTGACAAGCGACAGGCCTCTCCCCGTCTGTTTGGTTTCAGCGTATCATGATTGCTTTCAAGCCAACGCTTCCAGTTTCCCTACGAAACGTGTCGGAACAGCCGTTTTGCTTTGCCAATCAAAAGGCTTGTCCCCAAGAACGGTGAAGGATGTCCTTTATTTTGTGGTGGTCAGACGTGCCCTTAATTAATGCAGCTCTCGAAAAGAGCTCACCAACCTCAGCCTGCGCTGGAGATGCAGGTCAGCCAGGCGCCTTGGGGGGGACCTGGGCCCCCGAGGCTGCACTGTGGCCCCTGACATGGCAGAGCAAATTCCCCTGAGTCACAAGCCACACTTGTCTCTCACTCTCTCCTGAGATAGTTTCCCTGCACTTTGCTGGTGACGAGAGTGACCTGGGCCACTTATTAAAAATTCAGCCTCCCAGCCCCCTCCCCCTGGAGAAGCTGATTCAGTGGGTCTGGGAGGGGGCCTGGGGATTTTAATTTTTGACAAGTGCCCCCGGCGATTCTCATCACCAGGCAAATTTGGGCAACACTGCTCCGCAAGGCCTTTAAATTAGAAACATTTCAGTTTTGAAATTGTGTTAAAATTCATAGTCAGAGGTGTCGCCTAGCTCCCAGGAGCCTCCGGAAGAGTGAGGTCCGCCCTGCACAGCGGCCCCTGTGGGGTCCAGTGTGGGGCCTGGGCTGGAGTGAGGATTGTGGGCTGCCCCCGACTCTGCTCCTCACTGGCTGCATGACCCTGGGAAAGTCCCTCTGAAGTCAAGTTTCTCCACCTGTGAAGTGGGGGACCTGGACCAGGTAAATTGCCGCGACCGCTGCCAGTCCTGAAGTTCGATGGCAAACTCATTTTCCTGAGGTTCGAGGGGACATTCCTCCCGGGGAGCCCGGGTGCTCCTCCCAGTCTGAACTTGCCCGTGTCATCATTGCCTTGCTTTTCTTTCCTTTTTTTCCTCGGTTCATAGAAGTTTTTGGCTTTTTGTTTTACTATGCCCTCATTTGTATTTTTATTTTTTTAACCCAGGTCTCCGTAATTCTGGCTTTTGATACCAAACAATTCAAAAGTTGGATCTGAGTTTGGAGAAAGATCTTTCCAACCGAAGGGGGTGTTGTTTTGAAAGCAGATTGTTAATTTAATAGCCTATTGTGATCTGTCGGAGAGGTCTTTCCAAAGGGTGTCTTCTCAAATGACAGGTTTCAAGTACTTCCTTCTCCAGTCCTGTGGTACCTGAATGTCTAAAACCCTGCACTTTGAAAATCAGCAGTGGCTATCTGGAACTATGAGCAAAATTGCCTGCATGCTGTAAAATTTCTCCCAGCTTCATCTCCTTTGCTCCAGGACAGGCAGGAATAGAAAAAGTGGGTCTGGTGGACGCCTAAGGGGTGGAGGGAGCCACCTGGGGGCTTGGGTGCCAACCCTCGTGGCCACAGGTGGGTTGGTCCGAGCAACTACGACGTCTGTAGGCTGAAGAAATCATTTGCTGACAATCAGCAGATTGTATTAACGAATCACGTGAAAAACAGCCCTTCTCTCCGAAGACCGAGATAGCTGTGGTCTCAGCTTCGCTTTGGCTTATTTATACGAGTACGTCCATCAGACTCACCTTGTGACTTCCTGCCAGTAGTTATTTTTCAGTGCTTTTTCTTTTTCAGCACAGAGTGGCACTTTATCATCTAACCCTCCACGTGGAAGCTAGTCCTTCCCCCTTCTCGCTTTTCCCTCTGCCTGACAACCACAGCGGTAACTAGAAGGTTCATGGTCCTATTCCCCACGACTCCCCTCACCGAGTAAGACTTTCCCTGGAACTAGGTGCAGGCAGCAGTAACCGATGGGTTTGTGTGACCGTCGTAGGAAGCAAGTGGCTCCTTTCCATTTGGCATCTCTTGACCCGTTCTGAGAAAGGAGTGGCCAGGTCCCAGTTCCATTCAGGAGGAGAAAGGACAGTCCTGTTGTCACTTTCAGCACAACAGGAGTCCTGGGAGCAGGCTGGATGGCCCCGTGGAGGAGAGGCGGGGCTGGGGGCGTCTCCTGCGTTTGCCACACAACCTGCATTTGCCCCGCTGCACTGCGGGGGCTGTGTCCCAGCTGCACTCTCTTTAGTGAGCGACTCTGAATGGCACTCAGTTCCGCTTGGCTCCCACGAATCCACTAGAGCCCCCTGCTCGGGCTCCAGGCCCTCGGGCATGGAAATGAGGATGTGACGGCAGCTGTTGTCCCACAGGGGAACTCGCGTGAGCCCCTGAACTTACAGAGAGGGGCGCTTGCCAAATAAACAAGGGAGGGGCATTCTACACGGGCCCACTGTGGCCTCCCCTCAGCTCTCCTCTGCTTTTTTCCCTGCAGTCGTTCATTTCCGGTGGTAATGTGAGGGCTGTTCTTGTGAGTAAGGTCCTGCCTGGGCTGAAAGTAGGCTGATGTTTTAAAGAGCATTTGAGTACTGTCTTTTAGAATCAGATTAAGGCTGCAAGTTGCATAGACCGCTCTGCTGCAGGAATAACACATTAAAAACTGGGAGGGAGGCACCCCCCCCCCCCCACCGTTGGCCTCACTGCCTCCTAAACAATTTTGAGGCCATTGACAAGCAGCTGGTCCGAGTCAGATTCAGATTTTCTAAAAAACAGTGTTGGGTCTCTTTGATGCATTTATGTCAGAAGGGAGTTTAACAGCCTTGAAGAAAACCTCTTAACCTCCCGCTGTGAGTTTGCCCCAGTGATTCTAGAGCAGAACAGGGAAGGAAGCTGTTTGCAGCCCCTGTAGCCTTGCAAGCTCTCTGTGGCCTTGCACGCTGACAGGGGTCCCCATGGCAGACCATCTGGGTGGCAATGTACCTGAAAGGGGGACTCCTTTCTTGGCTTGGTGTTAGGGAAGCAGGGCCCTGGAGACTGCCCCTTACTCACACTGCGTGGGGGGAGCAACCGCTTCACCTCTGAGCCCGGCTACGTAGACCATCTAAAACCTGTTCCCCCTGAGTGCACATTATTTCCCTGAACGTTCCCATGTGCCTTCCACAGCCGGTGGAAATGGGTGAGTGCAGGCCCCCCGCTCACCTCGAGGGGCCTTGGAGAGGGGCTAGTGCTTCAGGCCTTGCTGGTGAAGACCCTCCATCTTGCCCTTGCCCTGTCCTTGGCTTAGGGGCACCATTGCACTCAGGCAGATAGCCCCATCTTTCTGTGTGACTCAGGCGGAGCCCTGAGAGTTGCCACGGCAGAAGTCCTCCCAGCTCTGGCCTTCATCCCCAAACTGCCGGCTTCATTAGCGCCAGCTCTCTGGGCAGCCGAGTGTATGCGCCCGGCATCTGAATGAGAGCGCTCTTTGTCACTGTGTGACTGCAGGTCGTTTTGCCAGCTCCAGGGACACAATGTCTGTGTCCTCGTTTGTGTTTGCCAGGCAGGCAGATGTCTGAGATGTGAGAGGCGCTTCTTTTGCTGTGGCATCGATTCTGGCTCAGAGCTCAAGGAAAGGTCAGAAACATCACGTTGAGTTAAGAGAACTCTCAGGTTCTCGTCTTTTAGGCAGGACAGGAGAGTTACCGAGAAGCATTTCCCTGCAGCATCTGCTCACAGTACATCTGGAATCACTTTCTTTGTCCAGAAAGCCTTAACTTGACTATCCCCTGGTACCATGATATTGTGGTGTTGGGATTCAAATTCTTCCGAGGAAGTTTGAAGTGAAGCCACAAGCAAAACCAGAGAATTTCTTCATTCTCTGTGTCCTGTTTGTTCCCCGTTATGCTAGGCACCCCCACCCCTCGGTGACACGAGGGACCCAGAATCCACTAACGCCACGTCTCTGATGCCTTCCTTCCTTCTTGGCCTCACTCTGTTGTTCAGAGCCACTCTGGGTGACTCAGACACCTCAAAAACCATGAGAAATGGCCTGTCCATGGCCCGAAGAGGCCCAGCAATTGAGGGGAGTTTGCTCCCGCCTCCATTATCTTAGCAGAGGGAAGTAACCCCTCTTCATGGAGACGGGTTGCTTTTGCCAAACTGAAGCTGAGGGGAGGGGAAGTGGCCCCTGCTGGCAGCGAGGCTGGACCACTCCCCAAACGAAAGCTGCTTCCTCCTGCCCGTGCCGCCACCACTGCTGCCCCCGGAAGCTGCAGCCCGGCATCCTTGGAAGCAGGCTGCAGAGTCCAGCTCACCAGCCATTCTCGTCTTCCAGACAGTGCACAGCTACCCTTCGGGAGACTTAGCACCCCGCTCCCCACGTTTTCTGAGCTGTTTGTTTTCCCTGGCAGGTATGTGGGTATCTCTAATGAATGAGAAGACGTTAATTTCTATTAATGCTGGTGGATTAAGTCTGGTAACTCTGCTCTTCTGTCAATTAGTAATAAAATCTATAACCTACCTTTTCCCCCTCCCAGTCCCCACAAGCCAAGAAATCTATTGCCATAAGTTGGGGACCGTCCACGTATCGCACCTGCAGACACACCCTTCGTCTCAATGGGCATTCTCCTTCCAGGCCACCCACACTGAGCAGCCCGCCGTCCCCCAGAATAATTGCCGACGCCCTCCTGCCCCAGGCTGTTCGTGCGGGTGTAGAGTTAGGTTTCCTTTGGTGTTCAATTTGGCCTCTTTAAGTTTCCCTAAAGCACAAGTCCATGTCGAACCCTGTCGCCTCCCACAGCGGTTCAGGTGACCCGGGCCTGTCCCACTGCCTCAGGAAGACCGTCACTGTACCTGAGCTTCTGACTCCTGCCACTGCAGCTGCCTTAGCAACACCGGGGGAGGCGGGGGGGGGGCGGGGAACCAGTGTGCGTCTCCCCCTTCCTGGTCAGACTCCCATCAACCACGTTCTTCTGTTGGCAGATCTGCTTCCAGACTGATTTTTGAGAACCATCACTTTCACATTCCTAACCTTGGTTTTGTCTGCATTTTCTGAAACTTAAAATGCTGCCCTGAAAGTAATGTACTTTGGAGTTTGTGTTCTGGAAGCCTCCGTGCTGCTGGATTATGGGGGAGAAACGCGGATCCTCCAGCACTGAGGTGTTCGAGATTTGCAACTAGCAATGCAATTTTTTCTAAATATGAGGATATTTACCTTTATTAAGAAATTATACTAAACAATGACGTCCTTGATCATTTTATGTTCTTGTATTAGTTTGATCCTATTTTGATTCTGTGTGGTGGTAAACAAAGATCATTACAAACAAAAACTGTAATTTTGTTATCTTCGATTCAATGGAATTTCTTTACTTAAAAAAAATTAAAGACTAAAAATGTGGCATGGCTGTGTGGTTTTTTGTATATTTTCAATAGTGGGATTTTTCTAACAGGATACTTGGCCCTGGCTGGACAGCTGAGCTGATCAGAGCGTCATCTCAGTACGGCAGGGTTGCAGGTTCGATCCCGGTCAGGGCACACACAGGAAGCAACCAATGGCCCTGGCTGGTGTGGCTCGGTGGTTACCGGCCGGCCTAGAAATCAAAGGGTCGCTGGTTCAATTCCCAGTCACATGCCTGGGCTGTGGGCCTGGTCCCCAGTAGGGGGCGCTCGAAAAGGCGATCACAGATTGATGTTTCCCTCTCTCCCTCCCTTCCCCTTTCTAAAAATAAATAAATAAAATCTTTTCTTTTTAAAGCAACTAATGGATACACCAGTAAGTGGAACAACAAAATCAATGTTTCTCTCTCTAAAAAAAAATCATAAATAAAGAGATTCTTCCTGTGTCTTCAGCGAAGTGTAAGTTTGAAGCAAACGGGCCAAACACCAAGTTCTTGTCATAATGGATTTTAACTCGGCCTTGCAAACAAGTGCCGGAGAAATGAGCAGCCCATGGGTGTCTTGACAAGCCCAGCTCTCCAGGCAAGAAAGCTGAGGCCTGAGAAAAGTGAGAAATCGACTTTTAATCTGTAAAGCGAACCATGTACAAGACAAAGGTTGGGTAGAATGGGCAGTTGCCGTGGGCGATCCTGATGCTTTTCCAACCGTGTTCTTTGAACAGACTGGATGACCGCTGCCAAAGTGGAGATGATACTGGGTTGGTTCAGTGCTGGTGGTGTTCTGTCCCCTTGCTACCTGTCTGAACCAGGCGAAGGGGCTGCCAGGGCCAAGCGCCGGCCCGGCCCAGCCAGGAGAGTTACCCATGCTCCCCACCCAGGAGCCTGCACTCAGCTGTCTTCCTCCTCGGCCGGGCCAAAGCCTTGATGGGGTGGGGTGCAGGGGGGCTGGCTTTGGACGACGTGTGTCAACATGACCTAAGGATGTCCCATACCAAATGGCAGAGTGCACCCCTCTCTGGGAAGCAACTTCCCCCCACTTCTGATCCCTCACGAAATAGCCAGATTCTTGATCCAAGGGAACCAACTTGCAAAGGATACGGCCTGTGAAAAGCACTACCTGGAAGACAGCTGGCATCCAGGCTGGTGGGTCGATGCCGGCAGCTTGCTGGTGATCAGCTCACGGCTGCACCTCTGCTATGGATTCCCTCTCGGTGACTTTGATCTACAATCACTCACTGTCCCAATGGTGCTAACACATTTTTATTATACTTTTTGTTAACAGGCCCCTCAGCTGTAGCCTTATAGGGAGTACTTGCCCAAGGTAAGGACCAGACACCCATACCTGGATGGCCCACCGTAGGTGTGACAGCCCCCTTCCTCGCTTCCCTCTTAAATATCCCCCCCACCCGCAAAGGGTTACCTGTCACAGAGTGGTTGGGAAGACATTACAGGCTGTTTGGCCTTGAACTGCTGAATCTCTTCCCTCTCTCCTTATGGCTCTTTGTGCCGGAGCTATTGGCTTTGCGCTTTCTGCCTCATTTGGAATTGCCCCAGTGTCTTGACTGAAGACTGTCTGGTTTTACTCTTTAGGGTTATTTCCTCCTCTGTCGGATGATATTGGCAAAATTGACCTGGAATATGTGGCGTTCTGATGTCACTGTTCCTCGTTCCCCTCCTACCTACACCTCCTCTTCCCCCAGAAGGAAATCAACGTTCAAGACAGAGCCTGAGCCTGACAAAGCTGAAGGGAGCTGGGGTCAGGGTTGCTGGGTGAGTCCCCACCTGGCCACTGCCTAGTTCTTTGGCCCTGAGCATTTAACCTTGAGTTTTTGGTTTTGGTTTTGACCTGTCAGATGGGAAGGGTTACAATACGAATGCCTGTCCCTGGACGTGAACCTGTGTCACAGACAAGCTCCCACGTGGGGCAGATGCCTCCCTCCGGGGACCACACTTGCAGTGATCCTGCTCCCAGGTGGCCCGTGAACTTCAGGCCCAGCACTGCTGGGTGCCCACAGTGTCGGTGTCAGACCCACCACTGGACAGGGGACCAGAGATCGTCCAGTGCCCCGTAAGTCCCTCTTCAGCTCTCTCCCTGGCTGGTTAAGAGCTGGGCATCCCTCTTCGGGGAAACTCGGGCTCCAAGCAGCAGCCCAGCCCGGGCAGAGGCTCTGAAGCTGGTGGCCCACTTCCCTACTGACACGGCCACCCACACGTGGACAAACTGCCTCCAGCTGTGATGCAGTGTTCCCCAGGGGGACGCAGGGGGCTGACAGAAGTGTGTTGTGACGACTTCCCAGCTCTCGTTCTGTTCATTTTACTTGGATGTGGCAGAATTCATGCCTCATCCCAGTTGTCGTCAGAAAGGAAGCTCTTCTGGGCAGCACATGTTTGTCACTGGAATCAAGTTTTGTTGTTCCCCTTCCCATACGCAGTGGCTTTCCAGAGTATTTTATTGTCCCTCTTCCTCTCATTAATGTAGTGATGGCCGCTTGTAGGAATCCAGTATGTAGGCAGCTGGGGTTTTGTGAGGCTGCGCATGTCAGACTTAACATCACTATTCATGGTCTTGGGACATGTGCCCCCAAAGGCGGCACCACCTTCCTCCCTCACAAGGTCAGGTCAGCCTGCCAACCTCTTAGCTGCTCAGCGTGTCTCTGAACACAGAGGGGCAGTACCAGGTCCTGGCCAGCAGGGGACGGTGCCAGCTCACAGTCCGTGGGTTCACTGGGTCCCAGCCCAGTAGTTTCTGCCTTTAAAGCCCCTAGACTTTCTTAACTCCAGAAGTTCTGTAAGATCCCTCACTGGGAGGCTATTGAGCCTCCTTCAGCCACCATAGTTCCACTCTTTTTAGGCTTAAATACCAGAGTGCCATGTAAGATTCCATTTGGAAAAGCAGAGCCTCAGTTTTTAAAGGGTTTGAAGAAATCCTCACTGGTCAGCCACCCACAAAAATTTGCTGATTCCTCCCTCAGCTCTGAAGTCCTATGTAAACACCACTTATGCCCATGGCTTGTTGACTGTGAATGCTACAAAGAAGGAAGTGACCTGGGTGTTGAGCGTACACTGCAGACCCTAGAGATGAAAGCAAGGATGTAAGAAATAAACACACATGTGTGTGCACATTCACATATGTGTCCAGGTGTGTGGCCATGCTGGAACATGAGAACTCTCAGCAGGCCAGAGACGTGCCCAAAGGGGTGAACGCAGAAGGCACTGGATTGAGCCCACAGCCCAGGAAACACACGGCTGAAGATCCTGTCCCAGGAGGTGGGTGCAGCCCCAGGGGTGCTTCATGCCCACAAAAAGTGGGGTGACCCCCCAAGGCAAGAGCAGAGAAGTCTTGGCATGACTACTGGGTGCCGCAGTGGGAGCTGCCAGGCCAGCTGAGCCCCACCCACCACCCAGCAAGAAGCCTCCAGCACGGAACTGCTGACACGTTCAATCACTCCCAGCACCTTCTCCATACACTGCACAAGTCTTTTTTCGTGTTTCATTTGCATCTTTCCCTTTTTTGAGGTAATAAAGCTAACACGCCGGAAAAGCTGCCTATTTTCTTCCATCTTCAATATTAAAATGGCTCCACAAAAATTTACGGATTTTGATAAGTTTTTTTAAACACAGGCCGACAGGGCAGCTGTCACAATACTAACAAAATTGTTTCAAAGGACGTTAAAGACAACTAGGCGCTACTAGAACCATCTTACAGAAAAACAAAACAAAATGAACTTTTTGGCCAGCCCACTATCTGTCCCCCGCGACGCAGAACTGGAGAGTAGACGTCCATCGCTGTCCAGTGCCTGCGGCTGAAGATACAGAAGCATTTTCACTGTGTCACTCGGGGACTGAGAGTGCTGAGAAGACACCATCTGTGAAACCACCCACAGGGCAGGTCTGAAGAGCGCGTCTGGTGGACATCCCACACACAGAAGGAGGGGACACAGCCGCCACCGTGGAAGGAGGTCCAGGGCCCTGGCCATCATCGCTGCACACGCATCAGACTGCGCCTGACTGGGGCGACCGGGCCACTGCAGGATGGTGCCACGGAGGTGTGGTGCCTGCCAGATCACGTGCTCTTAGATTCCCTCCTTGCCTGTCCTCACAGACTCTTAAGTAGCAAAACTCCATTAGGAAGGAAATCACTAAGAATGATTAGAGTCTTTGAAACAACCTCACACACGCCAGTATCCCAAAGCCTCAAAGTCAATGGGAATGGAACTGCTTCCAGTTCTGCTGGTTCAAATGAACTCCGCCGTCCTCATTGCCCCCAAACTTAGGGGGAGGGTCCTCCTAAGCCCACCCGAGCTTAGGGAGGGTCAGGGGAATCTCAGTCACCCCACGGAGCCCTTTTCCGGCTTTCTGGGTCCAGGACAGCCTGGGCGAGGCCCAGGGATGCTAACTACTGGTTGGATGGCCGATGATGTCATCAAAAGGTAGTGCTCTCGGCTTGGGCCCGGGGGCCAAAGAGCTGCTCAGCAACGACCCTGCCGTCATACTTGGGCAGTGTGCCCCCAAAGTCGGTGGGCAGGATGTCCTTGTCAATCTCCTGGAAGAAGCCAGAGAGGTCATCTCCATGGACAAAGACCTGCAGGAAAGGAAGGGGGAGAGAGCTGAGCGGGGGTGGCTCTGAGGAGGAGTGATCGAAAGGCAGACAAAGATGCAGTGTGTCATCTCTCTGCCTGGTGACATTTTCTGCACACCTTTCCTCGTTGTGAGGTCTGCGGGATCCACGCAATTTGGGACTACGGTAAGAGTCTGAGGAGGGCTCCGGATGGGGGTGGGGGGCCCTCATCCCTCCATGTCACAAACCCTTTCCTGCCTGAGCCCCATTCACTCTTGCTCTCACCAGCCAATCCCTGAGCGCCACTCTCTCACCAGCCAATCCCTGAACGCCGCCCACCTCACCAGCCAATCCCTGAGTGCCACCCCTGTGCGGTCATACACTCACCCTCTGGAGCATCTTGCTCTTCAAGAAGGGCCGCACCACGTTGTAGGTCGTGGTGAAGTACCATGGCTGGTGGATGAAGTGGATGGCTTTGAACCGTGCTGGGAAGGAATCCTGCAGCGACAGAGAGCATCCCACCTCGCAGCCCCAGTGACCCCCCACTGCCCCTCCCTGTGACCCACTGAAGGTTCCAGCCCCAGGCCACCAACTGGGGAGCCCTGGCTTCACTGTAGCTCCAAATGGGAGGCCACATAGCCCAACCCTTTCCCAGCAGATGCATAAAATCTTGCGCTTCAGTGGAGAGAAGTAATGAACAGGCAGCTTTGCTTGGTTTTAAGGGGACTAAGTTTTTCAAACCCACTTGCCTGCTGAGTAGACTGCAAACTATTATGGACCACAGGGACACCACTGTCGCGCCTCATTGCCCTTCACCCCATCCCGTGGCCCTTGCCCCCTCCCCTTTCCCAGGTGCACATAAAGCCGACTTAAGGTGAACTCCGGTAGAGGACTTCTGACCTGACAGGAGTGAGCTGTCAAGAGTTAGCCATTTCCTTTCTCAAGACAAATTCAAAGAGAAGCGGAGTGACAGATGTGGACAGGGAATGGGACTCAGGCCCCTGCCTCTCTGCCACAAACTTTCCAGTTTTGTGACCTTGAGAAGTCATGCAACTCTCTGAGCATCAGTTTGTAGGTTTTTAAAATGAAGCAGGGAAGCAGCGAGAATGCTCTCTCGGGGTAAATGAATCAATCAGTGTGCATACTTGGCACATTGCTAATCACCAAGGGTTTGTGATTGTTGCTGCTCTTTGCCGCACCAGGTGGTCACATTTTCAAGGCCCTGCAGGCACCATCAAGCCAGCACCCAGGGCCAGCCCTCCAACTTCCCAGCCTGTGTGTGAGTGACTTGCTGGACAGCGTTCTGGGGGCCCACCTGGAGCATGTCCACCATCTTCCTGAGATCCGCAGCCCTCAGCCCGGCAGCCTGCTGCATGGTGAAGCCCTTGAAGTTCTCAATGATGCAGAAGCCGTTAATTTGAGTCTCCTCGTTCTCCAGGAGCTTCTCCAGGATGAAACAATAGGCCTGCAAGATCTTGGGCGGGAAGCGAACAGGCTGCCAGACCCAACCCACAAAGAACAAGGGCCTGAGGGGAGAGTGAACTGGTCCACCCTTGTCAGAGGTAAGTCATCATACGCTGAGAGCTGGGGCATATTCCCCTCGTGAAAATACTCCGAGAAAATGACCTGGCACAGTACATCCATGGTTAGATGCCAGAGTGTTTATCCCTGTACCTGTATAATGTCCCAAATTAAGGGACTGGTGAAATTATGGTGCATTCATGCCATAGACTACTCTGGAGCAGTTAGAAACTGTGTATAAGATTATAATATACAACAAAATGTTCACTCATGGTATATCACTGTACGGTATGATCCCATTTTTACGAGATAAAACATGCTTGTGCGGACACAGCAGGTCTCTCAAGGCCCTGCAGGGGGACATTGCCTACACACACAGGCAGAGGAGTCGGGCCAGCCAGGACTTCTGCTGAAGAGGTTGGAACCCGGGCTTTCCAGAACTTCTCCCAGCTCTCCCTGTTCTCTGCGTCACTCAGCTTCCAGCATTTGGCAGTGCTGACCCCAACCCGTGGCCCACAGCTGTGACCCCCCATTTGGAAGGGACAGTAGGGGGCTGCTGTGTTTTGGCCAGTGGGCCCTGCCTGCAAAGCTGCTGGGTTTGCCAGCTGCCCCGGTACACCCTGGGAATTCTGCCCTGCCTGGAAGGGGCCTGGTGGCAGTGGCCGCCTGCCACCCTCTCCCACAGGTGTCGCCTCCTAGGGAGCCAGGAGTGAGAGCCCAGTAGAGGCCAGGGTGGGGGGAGGGGCCCGCCCAGAGGGTGGGAGGGAGCCAGGAGAGCGCCCCCCCACCCCGCACTGCTGACCTCGTCAAAGGTGATTTCTTCACAGTCCCAGTTCTCGATGTTGAAGAGCATGACCACTCGGCCGTACTTGTCCCGACTGGACAGGACCCCGGGGTAGCCGGCCTCAATGGTACAGCGGACCGCCTCCAGGGATAGGCTGTCAAAGAGCTCGGGGTGCTGCTGCCGGAAGTGCACATAGCCTGGCGTGGTGGGGACAGAGGAGCCCTCAGGGAGTCGGCCCACCCTTGGGTGGGACCCAGGCGCCTGTGTGACCGAGCGGGACACACCACCTTCCAAGGATAACTGTCGAGGTAATCAGATGAGATTCTAGGCATGAGCATCACTCGTTAGCGGCCAGCCTGTGAGGTGTAACCCTGAATCTGAGGATGACGTCACTTGTCCTTTCTCTCTCCAATGGGCAGAGGCACAGGTTTCTCAGGGGGCAAGGGGTGAGAGCTGGGGGATGGTGGGTGTTGGAATGAATTCCGAACCCCAGGCAGGACACAGAGGCCTTTCCGGGGGGAGCAGCATTTGTACCACCTCCACCCCCACGCCATTGGGGCCGGTCCTGGCCAGGTCCCCGCCTCTGTGCTGCTGTGTCCACCACCACCCTGGAGGGGCCAGGCCTGAGCAGGTGGTCGGGAACGTCTGCCCAGGGAACGCCGCCAGCCTCCTGCACCACTCCAGGTCCCCCCAAATCACCTGGCCTCCGTCCTGCCCCCACCTCTGTCCCACCCCTCTGCCCCTCCACCCCCAACATCTCGTCTCCTTCGGGTTTTTCTTCAAAACGCCCCTTCTTACCAAAGCCTTCCACTTGATCTAGAACTTCAACCCCTCAGTGCTTTATCTCCGCCTCCTTTATTTTTCTCATTATCCTCTCTTACTATCTAACACTCTATATACTTCTATTTTATCTGCTGTACTCCCTCCACCCTTAGAATACGCGGCCCATGTGGGCAGGTGGTTAGTTCTTGCCTGCTTTGTTCTCTGCAGTGCCCTTTGGCCGGGAACAGCAGAGGGCACGCAGGGAAGTGAATGGGCACTTGGGGGAGGAAGGAAGGAAGGAAGGGAGGGAGGGAGGGAGGAGAAAAGGCCACTCATTGGCCTGCAGAGGGCCTGCTCAGACCCTGGCCCTCCGCCAGCACCAAGGGCTGGTTTCCAGAGGAAACTTGTCTCCCTGCATCCAGCAGGGCCAGCCCTCGGGCTCCCTCCCCGGGACCAGCTCCATCTTCAGAGCCCCCTTCCCTGCAGTGCTCCAGAGCCAAAGCCCAGCCTTGGGGTGGAAAGGCTGGGGGGGTGGGGGTGGGGCAGGAGACTCCTCCCCTCCTTGGGCACCCAATTTGGGTGACTCAGTTCTACTCATGGAACCCTCAAGCTCAGAGAGAGAGGGAGGCCCTGATCTCAGGGAATCCGGTCCAAACCCCTCATTCACTCACTGCCCGAGATGAGCGGCATCCCCCAGGCTAGTCTCACAGGTCAGGACAGGAAGGCTCAGAGCCCTGCGCAAGGCAGGTAATAGGAGAAAAGCGAAGGGGTCGTCGGTCTAGTCTGTGGCTGCTGCGGGAGGGTCAACAGCGTCCTCATAACCCCGCCCCCCTCACCCCACAACCTTCCCAGGGCCCTTTCCCCAGCTCTGGCCTCACCTCTAAGCAGCTCGTAGGCGCGCCCCACATCAAACTTCCGCGCGCGGATGAAGCGCAGGAAGAAGGCGCTGTCCCAGCCTTGCACCTTCTCAGCCACAGCGCAGGCCAGCTCCTGCCCCGAGGCCGCCTGCAGCTGCACCAGCTCCTGCAGCTCGCGCACCGCCTCCTCCCTAGTCTCCTCCCTCTCGTTCAGCTCGTCCTTGGCCTGACAAGTTAGGAGGAAGCAGGAAGTCACAGGTAAGTGTTGTGAGGGGTGGGGCTGGAGCCGGGAGTCGCTGCTCCGCCCACGGGGCAGCTTTTGTGTTGTAGAAAATTAGGTCCAACTGCGTTCCTTGCAGGAGATAGCCAAAGGTCCGAATGTTTCTCATCATAACCGCTACACTTACAGGAGCCCTTGGTTAGCGCTCCACCTAACCCTTTAAATGCGCGGCTTTTCCTTCTTTGCCACAGCCCATTTGCCTAAGGTCGGTATTCTGCTGCGCATGTCTCAGGATGAGCAGACTGAGGTTCTGGAGTGAAGATATTCTTGCCAAGGTCAGCCAGATGGAAAGGAGTGGAGTTGGGAATTAATGAAAAGTCCTACTCAGGCTGGGCTTTCAGTCGCTTTGCTCTGCTGCCTCCCACGCTTAATTCTGATCTTTTAAAAAAAACGAAGAGACCTGCCCTATAGCAGCCTACACTGCCCCCAAAGCTTCACACGCCTCCCCTAGACTGGGGCTGGAGAACTTGGCATGTCCCAAGCAGCTCTCCCCTTGGGCCGCGTGAGAAGCCAAAGGAGGGGGCTCAGGTCTGGGGGAAGCCCAGAACATCGGTCCCATGGGCTGCCCAGGGAAGCAGAAATGGAAGCCAAGAGTCCCCAGCTCAGCTCAGCCCCAGACAGCTCTGCTGATCTCAACAGAGCACAGTCTGATCGTTTTGAGCTGGTCCGACGACCTTTTGTTTACAGATTCCAAAGACAAGACCCAGAGAGGGAAAGCAGTTTGCTCAAGGTCACACAGCAAGTTGGAAGTAGGTCCAATTCTCAAACTCGGGCCTCTTGCCTATCCAGTGAGGGCAGTATTTGGACCCTGTTCCCCAGGGCCACGTACTGGCCAGCATTCCTACTCTCAGAGTCTAGGACGATCCGGTTAGGGGCCCCAGGACCCCGTTGGTGCTGTAGTCTCGGACCCAGTGGCCTTGCTGTCTGGTTAGCCAGGTGCTACCATGACCGTGACCTCCAGGACAGCCCCTAGAAAGGGCCAGTCCTTTAAGTTCGGGATGACCTGGAGAGCCGGGGCCTGTCTCCCCCTGAATCCCAGGCCACCTCACCTTCTGCAAGGTGTGGGGGGGCAGCTTGCTGCACAGGCCAAAGACAGGACCGTGGTCCTTGGTTGTAAGCCGCTCCAGCCGGCCACGGAGCTCCTGCTCCTCCTCAGGGACCACGCGGAAGGTGCCCGCCTGGCAGAGAGGGGTTGGGAGGAAAAAGCAGTAACCGGTTCCCATTGGCCTGAGCAAGCCAAGCACAGGGCTGCTCAGACCCTCTCCTAGTGCTTTTGCTCAAGGCGGCTGTTAAGCCTCCTCCCTTTGCATGGAGTCCAGGACCACAGAGAGGTTGCAGGGGTGAATTTCAGTAACCAGTGGGAAGACCAGGGAGAGAGAAGGAAGGAGGAAGGAGCACAGCCCCAGGGCGCAGGGGTACTCACCCCCTCTGACATGCTGCTCTAGAAGAGGGAGTCCTTGTCCTCGGCGAAAGCAGGGCTCCCTCCTTGGTCCTGGCCTCTCCAGGTGGCCTCGTCCCTGGGAGAGGAAGTCAGGGCTGCAGCAGTACAGGGGGGCTCCCGATGCTGTCTCAGAACAATGGATCTCAAACTCTCGCGGGCACCACGGTCACCTGGAGTGTCTGTTGGAAATGCAGACGCCTGGGCCCTGCACCCCGTGATTCTGATGAGGAGGCAGTGCTTTGAAGCAACAGCCCAGGTGGCTCTACAGAAGACGGAGGATTCTTGGGTTACACTTCGAGAAACACTCCTCTTAGGAGAAATCCACACAAAAATGGCTCAGGAACCTCAGTTCTTAAAATGCAGGACAAGGCGCTCCCTCTTCCACCTGTGGTCTCCTGCTCCATCCCAAAGTGGGGGGTGGGGTGAGGGGCTCAGAAACTCCCCAGCCTCGTGGGGGCCCCTGGCCCAGCACTTTCCTCTCAGGAGGGGTGATGGCTGGTTACGTAACCATAACACTGCGTGTGTGCTCTGTGCTTAGCGATATATGAGTGTTTTCAATTCCACTGTCGCAGAGCCTGGGCCGGTATTACAATTCCCATCTCACACAGGAGGGAAGAGGCCCGGGAGAATAAGTGTTTGTCCAAGGTCACACCGCCAGAGACAGCCAGGGACGGGGAGCCCAAGCGGTGACCTCCCCTCGGCACCCACAGGCAGCTCACTGTGGCAACAGTCAGACCTGGGTTTCAAGTCCGTCTCTTACACTTTCAAGCTGTGTGATGTAACCCGGGTCTGGGTTGTCTCTGAAAGGGAGACGGACGGACGGAAGGGTTTTGGAGATGAATTGAATAATGGACACAGAAGTACCGCGGCCCCCAGGAAGCATCTCCGCCCTGCTCACCCAGGGAGTCATCTGGGAGACAGCTCTCTGCTTCCGGATTTTCTCCTCTCCCACCTGAATATCCCCAGGGCCCTCAGGGACCACCCTGGCACCCTGCAGAAGTGGCAGAGGTGGGACTTGACCCACTGTCTGTCTGACACCAGAACTGCTTGGACCCCTGCGGCCAAAACATCCCCAGGCAAGTTTCCTGGGTGTCAGACAACCCTTCAGGGTCAGAGGCACCTGGGTCTGAATCAGGCTTTGTCATTCACCACCTGTGTGACCTTAGGCAAGCTGTTTAACCTTTCCAAGCCTCAGTTTCCTCACCTGCAGTTCGGGGATAATAACCGTACCTACCGAATAGAGCTGTGATGAAGGCTGACCACAGGATTTCTGTGAGGTGCCAGGCACGGTGTTTTGCTCTGACACATAGCTTCTCTTCCCTTTCCTGACATCATACTGATCACTACCCCCATCTGACAGTGGGATTTGGGGGACCCCGGGGAGTATCTGAGGGTCTCCCCTCTCCTCTCTCACTCCGCAGCCCCAGCCAGGGCAGGGACATTTTGTGAGCCCTAACCCACCCATGGAAACCAAAGTTAAGCCACTTCCCTGGCGAGTAGACCCCCAGACATGCAGTACGGAGACAGACAAAGTACAGCTGTGCTCCCACGTGGGATTTCTAGAACAGGAGTGGAGAGGCTGAGAGAAGTACCTCAGGAGCTCACGCAGCAGGGAGAGCAGCCAGACAGCCCCAGCGGGCAGCAGATCAGCCGGACAAGAGCCGAGGTCCTAGGAACAGAGTTACACCCAGTGCAGTAACAACGCTTTAAAGTAGGTCCGGTATATTAACGCTGATTTTTTAAAGCCCTGATTTATGAGCTGTGTACAGTGAAAACGTACCCACCCCTCACTCCAGCGCGGGCTGATCCCCGCCGTCTGGGGTAGCCAGAGGATATGCCGAATGCACAATGACAGGTGAAGTTTGGATGAACAACAAATATTTTCTAAATATAAGTAGGTCCCAAATGTTGCCTGAGGCAGACTAATCCTTCAAAAGTATTTGTTGTTTGTCTGAAATTTCATATTTACATTCACATTCACGTTTAGTTCATATGTATTTGCTAAATCTGCCATCAGATTGGTCTGGCTCATCCTGGAAAGTAGCCCATTGGTTTCAGTTATACAGGTGTCTGGGATGTGGCCCCCTTCTACCCCAGACTCTTCACCCCAGGCCTGGGCCTCCCCAGAACTGACTTACCTGCCAGGCGGGCAGCTCCTCCTTGGGGCCCCCTGGTGCCCGGGTCCTCCGGGAGCCTGGCGTTGGCCTCCACTGGGGGCGTGGTCCAGTCAGCAGGCCGGGATTACTGTGTCACAAGGACCTTCTCTGGGCCCAGGTTTCCGGTTGAATCAGGCTCACAAAAGGCCCCATTTGGGGCAAGCAAAGCACAGAAGGGGAGAGGGGATCGGCCTGGGTCTGGCTGGAGCCGCCTCAAAGCCCTCCTTTGTGTGCTCTGCTCCGAGTTCCTGCTTAGCCAAGTGGAAGCCGGGCTTTAGGGGGTGGGATCCGGGCCAGCCCCATCCCCTCCTCCCTGCCCTCTCTCTCATCACCGCGGGCTCTGGGGGATCACCCCCCAGGATAAGACAGGCAGGAGGCACTGGGAAAGTGTGTCTGCAACAACTTAGGTGTGTGATTCTACTTTCTCAACTGGAAATTTTGTGATCAAGTATTTCTGATGAGAGTCCAAAGTGAGACACGCTGTACGAGTAATGATAAACTACCTACTAGATTTTGAAGACTTAGTACAAAGAAAAGAGTGTAAAATTTTTCATTAATGAGGTTTATATGGCTTAACGTTCTGAAATGATAACATTCTGAATATATTGGGTTAAAAATATGTTAGCATTCATCTCACTTGTTTCTTTTGACTTTTGGGGGGGACAAGGAGGGCTATTAGAAAATGTAAATTTTTTCCAATTTCAGTTTAATTCTAACGGCTCCCGGTATATTCTTAAAGGACAGGGCTGCTCTCGACCTTGCTGTTCCTTGAAGTGCGGCCCTTAGACCACGGCCCCCAGCACTGTCTGGGAGCCGGTCAGAGGCCCAAGCCCGAGGCCCCTCCCAGACAGGCTGAGTCAGCCCCTGCAGTCCGGCAGGCCCTCCCGCGGCTCCTGGGCACACAGAGGTTCACAAGTGCCACCCTCAGCCCTCCCGCCTGCGCCTGACCCCTCCCTTCCCCTCGGCTCTGAGAACTGGTGGGAAGTAGACTGAGAACGGCCCCTGCCCAGCCTCCTATTCCTCTTCCGGACGGGCCCGTAGTGGTCCAGTTGGGCGTGGGGACGGCAGAGAAAGGAGGACAGAGAAGGAGGGTCTCCTGGCCCAATTCCAGGCCCAGCCCTGCCTGCTACTGCTGTGGACCCTCCCAGGCCTCAGTCGCCACACCTGTAAAATGGTGTTACCGGCCTAATTGTGCCCCCCCCCAAATCATGTATTAAAGTCCCATCCCCTAGTACTTCTGAATGTGACCATATTCGGAGATAGGGTCTTTAAAGGTAATGAAGGCACGTTACCTTAATTTAGGTCATCGGGGTGACCCTAATCCAATATGATTGGTGTCCTTATAAGAAGCGGAGATCTCAGAGATGCACAGAGGGAAGACGGTGTGAAGAGACAGGAAGGAGACGGCCACCTGAAACCAGGGTGCAAGGGAGGCCTCAGGAGAAAGCAGCCCCGCTGAAACCTTGATCTTGGACTTCTAGTCTCCAGAACTGTGAGAAGTGAGTACCTATTATTTAAGCCTCTGAGTCTGTGGTGCTTTGGGATAACAGCTTTCCCAAACAAACAGGTGGAATATTGCATTTTCCCCCCACCCCAGGTACTTTGCAGGGAGATAATTGGGATGGGGTGGGAGCAGTTGGAGAGCTCAGGCTGCCCCCTGGGAAGGAAATGAGGGACTCCATCACCCAGAAGAACGTTCCTGTGCACCGAGAACACTTTTGAGCTAATGCTACCGCCCTGACCGGAGTGGGCTGCACAGAGCTTTTCAGGGTGCTCGCAGGCCATGAGGCCCTCCATGGGGAGCAGCGCTTTCTTTGGCATTGTCTTCGGCTCACAGCCCTTCTGCCTCTGCCTCTGCCCTGCCCGCTGCCCCCCACCTCAAGAGTCACGTTCATGTCTGGCTCCTCTGACTGGAACAATAGTGCCACTGTGTGAGAGACGCTGCCCTCATTGGCCTGGACACCTGTGCTGGCCCCTTGGCAGGCAACCGTGGGCTCCCAGGCGCACTCTGCCAGGCCAGAGGCAGGGAAGGAGGGCGCTTGATTTTGCAGCGCCTGCGTCCTATACCGTGTCAAGGGCCTTATCAGTGTCACCACCTCCAGTCCCTCCAGATGTGAGACAGGATGATCCCCCCCTTTTACAGAATGGGGGACTGAGCTTAAAGCCACACGGCTGGTAAGGACTAGAGAGCAGGTCACTCTAAAGCCCTCCCATTATTCAGCACACACAGCTGCCCCCTGGTCCGGAAGTGAGAGCCACACAGGTGGCACTGCCCAGGGAAGTCTCAGCTGTCCCTGGCTCCTGGGGAAGGTGATGCCACCACACTTTCCTGGGAGCAGCCCCAGGGGACAGGAGTCTGGCCACTGCCTCTGAGGGATGACCCTAGGGAAGGTCCAGGCCTCAACCCCTCCTTTGAGATATGGGAAAACCCGGGCCCGTGGACATTGTGTACCTTCCTTAACCTTACATAGTGGTAAGGAGAGTGTCCTGTCCTGTACGGGCTAGCTGGCCTCCCCTGTCTCTGCAAAGCTCCAGTTCCTCCAGGACACATGCTGGTTCTGCAAGGGAGGTGGGTCTGCCCTGGGACAGATGGGGGTTGGCAGCTGCCAGAGATTCTAGCGATGAGGCGCAGAATAAGCAAATGGATCAGGATGCTTCTTCAAAGAGTATTTGCAAGTTAAATGTCTGTAAGTTCCTCGCTGAGAAGAGGGAAGAAGGGGACCCAGTGCTCCTGGGCTTGGACACCCGAACCTCATCTCATGGCTCCGGAATGTGGAAGGAAAGAATTGGTGCTGATGACGGTGACCTTACAGATTCGGTGGGAAAACTGAGGTCATCTGTCAAGAGTTATGGAGAAGACAGAAAAACCTGGAATGATCCTCATGAAGACAGGAATAGACGAGAGACTCTCTGTTCACTGTTACCGAACAGAGGTTCAAGGGGGGAAATATTTGTCCCACCCAGGGATGCCAGAAAAACTGTTATGGAACAGATACACCGGGGCCCAGACTCCAGAGGATGGTATACTAATACCGTCCAGACCCCCTACTGGGCCCGATCATCTGTCGCCAATTGGAAAGACATCTCTCAATGCCAGAGATTTGTGAAGGGGTCCCCACTCTGGCAAAACCGCATGGCTCCCCCTCCCACCTGGGTAAGAGGGGGTCCTAACTCTGCTAAAACCACGTGCTTCTCTCCCCAATGGCTGCCGTGTCTGGGTTTAAATCCCCGCACCAATCTTCCTCTGTACCCCTATTTCCAACTCCTCCCATGATCAGTTACACCTGCCAGTATTTCTATATTATTACAAGTTTACTGGGCTGTCATCGTGAGTCTGGGCAGGTATGGCCTAGACTCTGTGGTCCCAGAGCCAATCTTCTCCAAGCTCCCATGAAGGCACTGTAACTCGGGGGACCTACCCCCCCCCTTACATCTTGGGGGAAGTGACTTCATCCCCCTGGCTTCAAGCCTGGCCACAGCCATTTAACATATTCAAGTGACCCACCAAAGGCTATAGATATGTTAAATGACCATGCCATGGATTAGCTGCAAGGCTGTGGCTGTACAAAACAGCCCTGCATGTTCCTGCTCCATATGTTCCCCCAACTCACACCTGTGGGGGAAGGGGTGCGGACATCTTATATGTCTCTCCAATATTCTTATACACCTTGAGTTCTGGACACCATTTCCAAATCCCCTCTTGGCTGCACCCTGTATCACTACTGTCCTTCATTTAACACATACTGAGCATGCACTGCTTTCCCACGATATGGACTGAATGCTGGGGTTTCTCACGGGGAACAGCAAAATGCCCTGGCCCCGCGTAGCTTATGGCGAAGGGGTTACTGGCAATCGGATAGCAGGAGGGGCAGGACACCGGCCTCTGCCCTCCAGGTCTTTCTTGTGTGAAGACCTGCGGGGCCAGGCCGCCCTGCGCATGCTCGCTCTGCGGTCCGGCGTGCTAGTTCTCAGGTTCTCCCACCCACCCCGCTTCTAACTGTGAGTGGGGACGTCCCTCCTGAGGCCTCTCCCACTCCCTCTGCCTTAATGGTACAGCCCACCGCGAGCGCCCGGCGGCGGAAGCGAAGCGTGGGGGCGGGGCCCAGTGTTCCCAGCGACGGAAGTGCGGGGGCGTGGATTGCGCGGGAGTTTTAGATGGTGGCAGCGGTAAGCTGAAGGTGACGGAGGAGACAAGTTTCACGCGCGGTTGGGGCGGTGTGGGTCAGCCCCGGGGACGGGGACGCGGGTCTGTGAGGGCGGAGGGGCCCGTTCTGTGGTGGTGTCCCGGGCTTTCTGTGGCCAGGAAGGTCGCTGTGCGCCGCGTCCCCGGGCTTTCGCGGCTCCCTCCCCTCGGGGCCTGTGACTCTTAGGCTCTTGCATTCAGTTCTCCCCCACCCCCCCAGTCAGGTTCGGCGTTTACTCCGAGACTTTTCCCCCTAATTCAGGCCGCTGTCGCTGCCGCGAGAATTAGTCCCGTTACCTCCTAGTCTCTGCTCCTTTCGCGTTGATGCGATTCAGTTTCTTCACATGCTGTCTCGAGCTTGTCAGGTTCTCTCTGGCTCCAGAAGTTTCTGTTGAAGCCAAAAAGTCTCTTATTTGCGGAATAAAATCCAAATTCATTAACCTGGTATTTAAAAATCTTTCCCAGTTCATTCCCAACCTAACTTCATAGCCTTCCTCCTCCATACTCCCCTCCTTGAACTCTCTCCCTCTGGCAGTCTTTTTTCCCCAAATAAGTTTTTCATATCCTTCTATGACTGCCTTTGTTGATGATACTCTCCTTCCCAGTAGTGGATAATGAACACCAGCGTTCAACTTGAGCATGTAAATTTAGCCTCTAGTACCAGCTTTCCTTTGCAGGGAAGATTTGAACACATGTATTCCTTTTTATACCATTGTATTAGCCTTTGCATTTACAGTGCTGTTTGCTTATTCACTTATCAAATATTACTTTATGCTTATCGTACATATTCTTGTCTATATATTATAATAATTATATACTTGACATACTGTTAAGTGATAGCTTTGTTCTAGGCAGTGTTCTGGGTAAAAAATTATGAATCCACTGGATTAGAATAAGTTTCCAATAAGGATGTTCTAGGGAATTCTTGAGACAAGATTTTGTTTGGCTAAAAGTCACCTATTCATACTTTATAGTAGTCCTTAGCCTGTGAGTGTCCACTGTATATGTTGTCCATTATGTCTGTGAAATAGTTAACAGGCATGGAAGGGGGAAAAAATCTTGTTTATTTCCGGAAGTTTCATCAGCTCTTGACTTTTTGCCTTTCAGTGCCCTGGTATGTGCAACAATGGACCAGGAAATTCTGTCTCTCGCAGCAGACAAAGCAACAGACCAGCTGCGGGAATTACTTCAAACCCTGGCGGAAGATGATGTGAGTACGGGAAAGCCTGTTGTGCTAAAAGCAAGTGTCAAGCAGGACAACACATTCAAAGGTCGTAGAACAGTTACTCTGCCACATCCTCTCCCACCCACTCTGCTCAAGAGAAGGATTTAAATGCCAACAGTTCACAGATGTAAAGAAAGAAATGAGGATGAGAAGTGGACCACTTAAGGACATTTGTGTACATTTATACAACTGTATAACCTTTAAATAATTTCTGCAGCTGTGTGCATATGAGCACCTCAGTGCGTTTTTATGGTTCTTAGGACAATCCTGTTTGAAGATAATATCCAGACCACGGTCACTGAGACATTGGATTTGCCTATTGGTGCTCCTTCCTTCCTTTCTTCCTTCCATTTTTCTCTCAAGAGGATAAATTTATAAGCAGTAAAATATTTTGAAATTATTAGTAAGAGAATACCAACCTGTCTTCACTGGAAGTATATGATTATAAAATGGGACAATAATAATTGATCTCAGGTCATTCAGATCCCTGCATGGAGAAAAATTTCTCCTTAAGGTTTACTCAGTCTAGCCCAAATTCTCTCTCCCTTTCTTCAGTTATTGTCTGTCTGAGCCTTCCATTTGTTTTCTTTACAGATATTTTTTTCTGTCACTGTTTTCCTTCCTGCTCTACAGTAAACTCTCTGAGTCATACAATCATGTTCATCTTATTCACCCCTTCATGCCTGGGGCCAAGGAAAAGGAACATGCTCTAGGTGTTTGTTGAGTGAATAGCCCCGAGAGCATTGCCCAATACCTAGTGCTGGTTAAGTATTCTGTAAATGTTTGTCATCTGAGTACATTTCAGTCTTGACAGCCCGGCATCATATTCAGATCTACCATGGTCTATCTAAATAAATCATTGTTTCTAATCCCCGCAGTCTGTGAAGGATATGAACCTGACAAGTATTTTTCACATGGGGAGCTTAGGTCATTGGGGTAAAGAGATTGTTGCAGGAGACTTACAGTTTTTTGCTTCTTTGATCGCAGCTGGTGAATCTTCTTCGGAAGGAGGCGGTGAAGGGCAGAGCTATTGGAGCCCTGCTGAGAGCCCTCTTCACAGGTAATCAGAGTGGGGTCACTGGGGTTCGCTGGGAGGTTTGTTTACTTTCTGCGCATGCTGTCTGAATGGTGTTTCCAAAACTCCTAAGCAGTTCTGTTCTAAACAGCATAGTCATCAAAATGTCCACCATTTTGTTTCTTTGTTAAACGGCACAGCCACGTGTTTTCCCTTTTTATTTACCCATCAGTCTTGTAAGACTTTCCTTTTCCTTTCTGTATCCCTCTTGAAAATGATAAGGTTCCCCCTGCTCTGAGGAAGCAGGAGCTCGCAGGAGACTGAAGATATACATTTGTTGTATCCAGTTGGTGGAATCTGGGGATTTGCAGAAAGAAGTGGCATCTGAGATCATAGGGCTGCTAATGCTGGAGGTGACGTGGGGAACAGAATTGGTTTTGGGGTAGATTTTGGGGGGCTGTCATTTGAAATCCAATAGGCCGAACCCGGCACAGATCCTGTCTATGATTAGAAGGCCGTTAACCACCTAGATGTCTCCATTGCATTTCTGGCATCAGGGACATGCGTCTCATTGAAGAGCTGCTATATTCGAACACATCGGGGAACTGGGGGAGGTTTCTGGCCTCTGCAGTCCTTTATAATTACAACTTTGTACCAGAGCAGAATCCCTTAGGGATGAGTTCTGTTTTCATTGTGAGTTCTAGTAACTCATCAAAAAACTCTTTCTTGCAAAAAGCAAACGTTTACATTTCTGCTTAATGTTTTCTTTATCCCCATAAAATTGTAGGCCCATACTTTTCCAGGACCATCACTCGTTGCATTAGCCAATGAGTTTGTTGGCACAATCAGAAAGGGCAGCCTAGTGAATGGGAAATCTTTGGAGTTACTACCCATCATTCTCACTGCCCTTGCTACCAAAAAGGAAAATCTGGCTTACGGAAAAGGTAACTCTCTTCCCATTGTAGTGGTGTCTTGTCTATTCACATAATTAAATTTATTTCTCAGTGTCTTTTGCATTTCTAGATGAACTGAGTGGGGAAGAATGTAAGACGCAGCTGATTAACACCCTCTGTTCTGCCAGGTGAGTGTTTCTGGTTAACTTTCTGTGTAGAACTTTCTCAGGACTACACGTATCAAAAGAAAGAATTCTCACTTGTTTTAGAGCTTCAGGTCACTGAAGTTTTTAAGTCTGTTTATAATGTGCCGCTTGTATAAAACCACTTAGTCTATGGTGGATTTTTGAGAGATCATCTACTGTGTTCTTTGTTCTAAGATAATACATGTAATTTCAGCTTATGTGACTGTTTTGACATAGCAGTTTAGTCTCTATTATATTTGAGTCCTAAGGTCCTTAAGGCTGAGAAATCACCCTGCAGCTGCAGCTTTTGTATTTTTTTGAGGGAGTCGAATATATAAGTGACGTTTGTATCTTTAAATCAGAAACATGGGAATTACCATAAGAAAAGAGTCCAACATAAAATTCTCATACGTGAACATACTGAAGACAGGAATCTGTGACTAACTTAAGCATACAATAATAGAGACATGAAATTTATATCCGTTAAAAATGCAATGTGTAAAGACATACCTCAAAAATGAAGAATCTTACTCCACACTTTCACTTTCTCAGTGAAAAAGAAGGAGAATACCACATTATGTAATCCTATGGGAACACAAGAGTGTATTACAAAGAACCAGGAGGGAATACCTGAGATTATCTGAACCAGGGATGACCGCTGTTACGGTTCCTTACGTAATATCTTTGTGTAAATAACTTTAGGCACGTAGCAGCACATGTATGTTTATCCATCATTTCATTTGTTTTTAATTACACAAAGGACATTCTTTGGCACATGCTGTAATGTACCTTCCGTTTTTCATTTAACACTGCCAATCATGTCAGTGTGTCTGTGAAATAGTTCCCTAGTGGTCTATTACTTGGCTAACATCTAATTGTTACGTTACTTTTTTTTCCCCCATCAAGTAAACATTTGGCTTTTTTGCTATTCTAAAGTGTTGCATGGAGTAGACATCTATCTGGGTGACCTCCTATACGCGTGTACGTGGGATGTGTTTCTGAGAGCAGGCAGGGTGGGTCTGTGGTTATGCGCATCTTTAAAGTCGGTAGGTATGGCCAGCTCGTCTTCTCAGAAGGGCGATGTCAGCGTACACCCCCCAGCACGGTTCCCAAAATCTCACCAGCGTTGAACACCGTCAGTCTTGGATCTTTGCCAGACTGATAGGTTAAAAACATTCATTTTATTGTTTTAAATGTTATTTCTGTGATCTTGTTTCCCAGTAGTACCAAACTGAACTTGAAATGGCCCTAATTTTTTTCCTCATAACTCATTTTATAAAGGAATATGTAAATGAGTGAAAATGAGATAAACTTACATATTCTTGGTCATTATCTTTAACCAGATGGGACCAGCAGTATACGATTCAGCTCACCGCCATGTTCAGGTAGGCATGCCCTGGTTCTTTTTCTCCCCTGTCCTGCTCCGAGAACTGCCCTGCCAGACGCCGAAAGGTCAAGGGTGCTGTCCGCTCTGTGCCCCGGAAGGGCACCGGTTCCTCTGTTTTCTGTTACAGCCTTTCCTCCCATCCCCTCTTTTTCACTTCAATTGCTCATTTAAAGTACAATTTTGTGATTTTTTTTCCCAAGACATCTTGGCTTGGGTAGGGTTATTGGTTTTCTTTAAGGTTCTCTGTTCAAGCAAATTTAAAAGGGGCCGTTGCAATATGCTGATGTCTCCCAAGTTAGGCGCTGGCGTGATTTGGCTCCGGCTTCCGAATCTTTGCTCCACAGGGACGTGCCTCTGACTGCAGAGGAGGTGGAAGTCGTGACGCAGAAAGTGTTAGAGATGTTCCCCAAGTTGAATCTCCAAGAAATACCGCCTTTAGTCTATCAGCTTTTGATTCTCTCTTCAAAGGTATAAATAAAATATCTTTGTTTTGTTTTGACTCTGGTGGAATGACCAGTCGGGGCCTTTCAGCTTATTTGTATGCTTGATTCATATATTAGGGTGTGGTTGCTCTCATTGTACGTTGGATGATTCGATCTAGTCAAAAGTTCGTGCTTCCAGACAAGGCTACATTTTATCTTGCACTGACTACCACATGTTCTGTGTGTGCAATAAAAAGAGTAAAGACCTCGCAAAGGGTGGGCTATGAGGCCCTTAAAGTCTGGCACAAAGATGTATTTTAACCCAAAGGTTTGTTTTTTAAGATTTTATTTATGTTTAGAGAGGGGAAGGGAGAGAGAAAGAGGTAGAGAAACATCAATGTGTGGTTCCCTTTAGAGCACCCCCTACTGGGGACCTGGCTTGCAACTCGGGCATGTGCCCTGACTAGGAATCGAACCAGCAACCCTTTGGTTTGTAGGGTTTGTGACTCTGTCCACTGAGGCACGCCAGCTTAAACCAAAGGGTAACGTGAAAGTGTCCTGTAAATTCTTATGGTGACTCTAGGTTGTAATTTGTTGACTTAAATTCATACTTGAGAAGCTTTTAACCTGAAAAATTCAACTTGCTGATCTTGCCCTTTCTGTGGAGACCTTACCTGTTTTATATTTTTTCAGGGAAGCAGAAAGAGGGTTTTAGAAGGAATCATCGCTTTCTTCAATGAGCTAGATAAGCAGCACAAAGAGGAGCAGAGTGGCGATGAGTGAGTAACACAGAAACAAAATCATTTCTGCGCATCATCGCATTATGTGTTTTACTTACCTCGCTATTACCTGGCCTTTCAGCCCCTCCCAGGACAGAACTCACAAGTCCTGTCCTAGCTGCTCAGTCATAAAGTGAAAGGAGTAGTGTGTCCTCCCCAACTTTCATCCACACTTTCCAGGAAAATGGCAATACTTGTCCTGGAAGTTGTTCAGTTCGAAACTGTTTATTGTTGTCTGCTGTGTGCCAGGAACAGTGTGGGCCTGCAGTGGGGAACCCGTCAGCCAGACAAGGCTCCTTCTCGTGGAGCTTAAATTTTAGTGAGAAGAAAACAGAAATAAGTAACAAGAAACATATTAAAGTGGGCTGTGCTCTGTAGATAATTCCAGCGGATGATGTGAGGTGGCAGCACGGCTCCTTTGGATCCGGTGGCCGGGGAGCCCGCCGTGAGAGGGCGCTGTTTGGGCTGGAGCCCGAGTGCAGGGCGGGGGAAAGAACGTTTTAAGTTAGTGGAGCTGTTAGTGCAGAGCAGGAGGCAGCGTGGCACGCAGGTGCTTCATCTGCGCCGGTGCTGCTCACCCTCTGTGAACCTCACTCACAGCAGCCTTATTTTGTCTTTATTTTTTGGATGCAGAAACCAAGCTAGTGAGAAGCTAAGGAATTTCCGAAGATCATATAGCCATAGCGCAGCGGGGCTGGGTTTTTAACCCCAGCAGTTTGGCTGCAGAGTTAACACCGTGGATCCTATTGCCGCCTGCTCTTGCTGCTGCTCTAGAGTGACTTTCGGTTGCTGGGCTGAACAGTTGACTAGGAGGTGGTCTTGTGCACTTAGGAAAGACGGGCGGGGAAGTAGGGTCAGGGGACATAAGCTTAGTTTGGACCGTGTTCAGTGTGAGGTGTGCGTCGGCATTCGTAGGGAGGTGTTGAGCTGGCGGTCTGGGCCACGGGAGCGGTCAGGACAGGATTCAGGTTGGAAGGGCCAGATGGGTCACCCAGGGAGGTGTGAAGATAGGACGGAGAGACCCAGGACCGAGCTCAGAGGCACCCTGCCATTTAAAAGGAGGACAAACCAGCAAAAAAAAAAAAAAGAAAAAGAAATTGAGAAGAGATCAGTGACAGTGCCCCAGGAGCTAAGAGAAGAGAGTATGTCAAAACAGGAGTGGTCAGCTGGGTGACATCTGTGAGGCGTTAAAATGGGGCTGACCATTGCTTTTGGCGACCAGGGGTTGTTTGTAACCCTTGCAGTAACAGGCAGTGGCATCGAGTGCGCATGTTGGGAGGGGACAGAGCCTTACTGAATTGGATGTACCTGGGAAGAATAAAGAAGTGGCAGCAATGACCACAGACACTTCTTCTTTCCAGAAGTTTTGCTTGTAAGAGGGAGCAGAGGTTGAGGCCTGCGGTGCAGGGGCCCTGCGCTCAGCCTGCGCCGGTCTGCTCGCACACATGTGCGTCTGCACTGCCGTCTCACTCACACGTTTCTGTTGCATCATTCAGGCTCCTGGACCTTGTCACCGTGCCGTCGGGCGAGCTCCGGCACGTGGAAGGCACCGTCATCCTGCACGTCGTGTTTGCCATCCAGTTGGACTGTGAACTGGGCAGGGAGCTCCTGAAACACTTAAAGGTAGCACCCAGCTCTTGGGGTGCCCCAGGGAACAGGGGCGTTTGGACTCGAGCCGCTCTCGTGCCAGTCAGTGGCAGGGAGCAGAGAGAAACGCTGCGGAGGGGCCCTGGGTCTCGGGGGTGCTTGTCTGACTTTGAAAGTGGGGAGCGTGTGGTGCCCCACAGTCTTAAGCAAGTTCCATTTTAAAGCTGTGCCATGGATATTTTAGTTTTTAAAAAGAGAACTGTTGAGCAGGAAACTGAAAATTTAATCTTAGCTCCATTGTTGCTCATGTGAACTTCCACCCTGGCCTGTCCCCTGTTTGCGAATTGGGGTACCTGTCGCCCATTTCTAGTGTGTTTCAAGGTTTTGTGAGGCTGAGCCGTTCATTAAATAGTTGAGAAGCACTAAGATAAAAGTCTGGAGCAGTTTGAACTCTTTTAAGGACGTGTTTTCTTCGGAAATCACATTTTGAAATTTTTAACCCACAGAAGAGTTGGAATCCTTTGGCAGGATGAACATCTGTGTGCCGCTCCCCTGAACTCACCGTATTTGCCTCATCTCACGGTCCCTCTCTCTCCCAGTATGTTTCTCTGACCCGTGGCAAAGAGGGAGTCACGGCACTTCCGGGCCTAAGCCCTTCTGTGTTTCCTGAAGATGAGCATCAGCATCTTTCCAGTCTTGTGAGGCATCCAGCCCAATTTTCTGGTGTTTCATGTGGTTGGATCGGTCCAGTTTGTTTTCTTGCGTTTAGAGTCAAGTCAGACATTTTCGGCAAGAACGTGCCCTGCGTGAGGCTGGCCGCTTCCTCGTGTGGGCTCAGCCTGCTCTCCGGAAGGGCCACGCACCGCCTCAGGCCGCCCGGCCCTTCCACTGGAGCAGGAAGGCAGCCAGACAAATAAATGTGACTTATTTGCCAAATGTTTTTCCAGTCTGTAGCTTGTCTTTCATTTTCTTAGAGGTGTCTTTTGAAGCATAAAAAGTTTTCAATTCTGATCATGTCTGATTTATCCATTTTTTTCTTCTGTAAGGTTTGCTTTTGATATTGTGTATAAGAAAAATCTTTGCCTGATCCAAGGTCTTGAAGATTTTCTATTTTCTTCCCAGAAGTTTTATAGTTTTAGCTCTGACATAGTAGGTTTCTTTTTTTTTTTTTAAGATTTTATTTATTTATTTTTAGAGAGAAAGGGAAGGAGAGGAGAGAAACATCAATGTATGGCTGCCTCTAGTGTGCCCCCTGCTGGGAACTGGCCTGCAACCCAGGCACGTGCCCTGACTGGGAATCGAACCGCGATTGCGTGGTTCCCAGGCCCGCGCTCAATCTACTGAGCTACACCAGCCAGGGCCTGACATAGTAGGTTTCTGATCCATGGAAGGACCATAGGCTGTGTTACGGTTTTAAGAAGCGAGCAATGGCTTTGTCGTTGTCGGTCTGTTCCAGGCTGGACAGCAGGGGGACTGTGCTGCCGTGTGTCCCTTCAGCGTTGCCCTGCTGCTCTCCGCGACGAGGATACAAAGGTTCCAGGAACAGGTACTGACCGGCGCCTGCTGGCTTCCTTCCGTGCTTGTCAGGGGGGACCTGGGCCTGTTTGCTCTGTTCTGTGTTGCCCTTCCCTAAACCATCTGGCTCCGGCCCCGGCCCTGGCCCTGCCAGCCGCAGACTCCTCCGTGAGACACAGAGAGCAGGCCCAGCGGTCGCCTCTCTTCGGGGCTGTCCGGGGACTGCGTCAGATTCTCGGTGCCTGGTTGTCACTCTGCTTCCTGTGGTTTGGTGAGCCGGGGGTGGGGGTGGGGGTGCGACACGGGCATAGGAATGGAGGAGACCTCACACAGTCCAAGTCGTAAGAATGGGGAGTTTAGCTGAGTCTTCACTGGCAGTTTTATGGTACTGTAGCTTTCCAGAAATTGTCCCTGTTTCAGTTGACATTAATGTCCCTAGGTAAGTTGCAGGGATGACAAGATAAAATCCTCTCCCCCTTCCTCTCATGTGTTTCCTCCTCGTGGGTGATATCACGGTTGATTTTAGCCCGTTTTTTTTTCTTAAGGAAGGCCTGTCCTCAACTCAGTCCCCACGGAAAAGTCCCAGTGTTTGTGTGACACTCTTCTAGTGAAACAGTTGTCCTGGGGCTCTGTGTATGGCAGCAAGCAGGAACGGGTGCAGGGGCACCACTTTTTGCTTCATTTTTAAAATTTCTTTCATTATATTAGGTGTTCGACTTTTTAAAGGCTTTGGTGTTTAAAAGCTTTAAGGATCTTCAGCTTCTCCAAGGCTCAAAATTTCTTCAGAATCTAGTCCCTCACCGAACTTGTGTTTCAGCCATGATCTTGGATGTGGTAAAGAATAGGTGAGTTCATGACCGTACCCCACTAGGTTCCCGAGGGATTCGGTATTAGAAAGCGTGGTGTGTTGAGTGAGGGAGGGGCGTGTAAGAGGACTAAGAGGTAATGTAAAAAAAATGCAATAAAAAATTAAAAAGTCTGGTGCCACACCCCAGGCCTGTCAGAGAAAACTGGTGACCACAGCCTCTGCTGTCACGGGTCAAGGTTCGGTCCCTTTCAGTGGTCAGGCCGGCTCTCCCTGAGGGAAAGGTCCTCGCAGCCCGAGGCCTGCCGTCTCGGCCACCCTGGTAGCAAGAGCACGAATCCAAAACCACACCCTCACTCCTTCCACCAGGTCACAGCTCTACTGCAGGCGAGTGAACGCACTAACAGTTTATTTGCCTTGTTGAAGTTGGGGGCTAATGGGTGGAATTGAATTAGCAGTTTTAGGCAAATCTGTTTTAAACTAAGTTGAAAAGTCTGGTAAGCTTACTGGCCGTTATTTTAATTTCCGGGTCTACATTAGCTGTTGTAACAGCCTTTGATGTGCCATGCTGCATAATATTCTTATTTCTTTGAGGATATTCATTACACTTTTAAAATATCCTGTGTGTTCCATAAACCTGTTCCTTCAGATACTAATTCTCTTCACTGAGTTTGGTGCTTCTCTTCCAAGGCGGGTCTTTTTGTTTGATTTGGTCTCGGATATTGGTTGTCTCCTTACTGTTTCTGGTGGTTCCCGTTAGTGTGAGAGGGCCGTCTCCCCCTCACTCGGCCTGTCTCTGACGTGAGGACGGCGTGGGCGTGCCAAGGGCTCATCTTCCAACTCCAGCGTGTTGCCATCCTCTCCGGGTGCTGCTCAGCCTCGGGCCCAGGGTCCTCTACTCACACATCCCAGCTCGGGGGTCGGCCTCATTGCTGCTCCCTTCCCGGCATAAACTGGGGGGCTGGGGGGTCTTGGAGAAGAAAGTAGAGAAGGAAGTTGGGTGCCGTAAAAACGCGTGAACAGAACAGGCTCACGTGAAGAGTGTTGTCCAGGTCGAGTTTGGGAAATGTGGAGCGTGGCAATGAAGACAAGGGTAAGGTATTTTACTAAGCTTTTCCTTCTGACTCGGCTTTGTTTTCTTGCAGTGTTCATAGTTGGGATCATGTGACTCAGGGCCTGGTTGAACTTGGCTTCATTTTAATGGATTCCTACGGGCCCAAGAAGATTGCTGCTGGAAGAGCTATTGTAACCAGCTCAGGTCTTTCTAGAACACCAAACCAGCATGCGTGCCAGCTGGGAGCTAATATCCTGCTGGAAACTTTTAAGGTGAGACACTAGTTTGGCTGCCACTTTCTAATTTTATTGAATCAGATTATACATAGGGCACAATATTTGCTGGGAGTTTGGGGGACACAGACGTTCGAGTCCTGGGAACAGAGACTGGGATAGTGAGTGAAGTGCTGCAGTTCCAGTTCGACGGAGCACTTTCTTTCCTTTTATTTGTGCGTAAGGGTATTCCCACGGGATCTCTAGTAGGTTCGTGAACACAGTGGTTTGTCCTGCTAAGGCCTGAGCTGAGCACAGGCCGAGGGTAGATCCGAGTGCTCCTGCCTTTCCAGGGGCTTCTCCTCACACCTGTCTTGTAATGAAACACTCAGGTCCCACGCGTATCAGAACCGCCCTTCGTTCTGCGTAACAAGCACTGAGCACCGGAAGCTGGAAGTCACCGAGGAGTGACCTGTGGGCTCTTCTGTTCTTTTCAGGTCCATGAGGTGATCAGACAGGAAATTCTGGAGCAAGTCCTCAACAGGGTCGTCACCAGAGCGTCCTCTCCCATCAGCCACTTCCTCGGTATTGAACTCAGAAAGGGTGGTTAACGTTCCCAGGAATGTTTTTGTCTAAGTGCCGTGGTGTTTCACTTGTGGAAAACAAACTTAACTCCAGTAGTTCAGTGCAGCGGCTCCCTGATGTGCTGCAGGGGTTTTCGACGCGTGCCTCCCCTGGCTGCTCGGTCAGGGTGCGCCTCCCCCAGTCCAGGGCTCGTTCCTGCTGGTGTTCCCGTTCGGTACGTGTTTTCCCTTGTATCTCGGATGCAGGGCCGTTTCCTTCAAATTCCCCTTTCTACCGTCACCACTTTCCACTACCTCAAGCCTGGCCCTCCAAGTCCCAGAAGCCAGAATTCCTTTTTATCTTCTCACATACAGTTGGTATCTCCGTTCTCCCATTCTTTCCCTCACACTGTTCCTTTTTCCTCCCTTTTTCCTCCCCACTCCTTCACACACCCACTGCCCAGTGCCTGCCCTACAGCCCAGCATTTAGACCACTGCTGTGGCTTCTCAACCACAGCCTCTTCTGTCTGCGGCAGTCAGTCTGCATATTGCCGCTAGATGCGTGTCCCAGATCACCACCCCATCACCCCATGGCACTGATTCCTCCACTTACAACCTGTCAGCTCCTTCCATGGCACTTAAGATCCTTGACAGTTTGATCCGCCCTTACCTTCAGCTCTTCATTCTGGTCCCTCCCTCCAAGTCCATGATGCTGCCCCGTTCACTCTCCATTGCGCACCTGCCCTCCTGCTTTTCCCGCAGCAGCTCCGTGTGGCCTGTCCTGCAGAACCTGGCTGAACGCCCTCTCTCCACTTTGCTACAGCGTGCCCACGGTGATCTATCTTTGGACTCCTGTGTGATCTTTTCTGCAGTTTGCTAGGCAGTAAACTGTTGGGGATTATTAGCCATTTGGTATTGTTTTGTTATTTACCTCTTTCATTGTTTTAAAATATACTCCACTTGCAACTGCATTAAAATTTTTGAAGGGAGAGAGATCATGTTTTGTGCCTTTGTGTGCTCCTTATAGGACCATCACACTTTTAATTGCGTGTAATCCAAGTGTGCACGTTTTCACTACCTTGGCCTGGAAAGATAAAGACGCTGATACCGCTGGTCCGGGCAGCGTCACGGGCTTCTGTCTTCGGACAAGTCAGTCTTTGTGGTCTGACACCATTGCAGGGGAGAGTGCAGTGTCCTGGTCACAGTTACCGTAGAACAGATAGGAGCGGCAGAAGTTTACACTGCAATATATTTGACTCGAGAAACGAAACAGACTTTTTACCATTTCTTTCCCCAATTTTTTCTTTTTATTTGAAATTGGTTATTGGAGGCAACTCATTATGGATTTTGTTTTTCAGAGCTGCTCTCAGGTATCATCATGCATTCACCCTTAGTTCTTCAAAGCTGTTCTTCTAAAGTCACAGAAAGCTTTGACTATTTATCCTTCCTGCCCCTTCAAACTGTGCAAGGGCTGCTGAAGGCCGTGCAGGTGAGTCTCCTGCAGAGCTTGTGGGAACAGATGTGGAGTGGCGTGGAAGTCGGGTGTGTTTCTGTGTGAATGTGTGTGACTGAGAAACCCCGTTGCTCTTGATTCTGAACCTTGGCTGTGTCTTGAGGACGGCAGACTTAAAGGACGGCAGACTTAAAGGACGGCAGACTTAAAGGACGGCAGACTTAAAGGCACGCACAGCTGGCTCCTATTTAGTGTTTCCAATTTAGCAAGGACACTGCTGTCCTTACTGCTTAGCGTGACACACACTGAAATGTGTGTGTAAAACGGACCCAGAGTGCCCTAGCTCAGCCAGATGACAGCAGGATTGGGTGGAAAGGGGCTCAGGCTGACAGACAGGCTTCCTCTGGTTCACCCACTGCTGCCGCCTCTTTCAGCCCCTCCTCAAAGTGAGCATGGCGATGAGAGACTCCCTGATACTCGTCCTGCGGAAGGCCATGTTCGCCAGGTATGTCGCACCCCACGGGACTCTAGGGTGTAGTGCCGGCCACTGTACAGGAAGTCCTCCGCCACCCCCATCCTTGTAAATTCAGTTTATGTTGCTCTCTGCATCGCTGTTGTCACGTCGTCCATCTCCGTACAAAAATAAGTGGGTTTTTTTGACCCAGGAAGCTATTGCTGCAAAGTCAGCGTTGTTAATGGCTTCTCTGTCTGTCCCTGAGCCAGACAGCTTGATGCCCGAAAATCCGCGGTGGCCGGCTTCCTGCTGCTCCTGCAGAACTTCAAAGTGTTGGGCAGCTTGTCGTCCTCCCAGTGCAGCCAGCCTGTCAGCCTCAGCCAGGTAAGGGTCGGCCCTCGGCTCATCCTGGGCCCACGGGCGGGGGAGCTGGTGACCCGTGCACGGGTTTCTCTCCCTGTGTTCCGGCTGTGCAGACGTTGGTGAAGCAGAGTCGGGACCGCGGTGACGGGGGCGGTGTCAGTTCACCCTCACTGACAGCAGGCCTGCATCTGGCTGAACGGCTCTGCGCTGTGGCAGCCGCCAGTTCGGCATGGACACTCGAACTGCAGCCAGTCCAGACGGGGTTGTGCCGCACATGTGAAATACACGCTGGGTTTTAGAGACACAGTGTGACATCTAAGGGTGTGGACTCTGATTTTCATGGTGAACGCACATGGAGATAACGGTTTGGACGTGTTGGGGTAAATAAAACAGAGCTAATCCCTTCACTTTCCTTTAAACGGGTCACTGTAGGTTCTAGATTACGTCCGTGCGTAGCGTTTGTGGTCTGTCGTGCTGGACACCATGCCAGATGCTTTACCTTCCTTAGTCTCTTTAGCAGTTCTCAGAGGCTAATTATGTTTATCGTAACACTCCCTCCTTAGTAGATTCTTTGCTTTGCACATTAGCATCTGGTAAATGCCGTGGTCGGAGAAAGCAAAACTTTTTACAGTAATCCGGTAATGTGGGCTTCGGAACAGTACGGATGTCTTTCTAATGTAAATTGCATGCTGTAGATTGTACCCAGCGGATGTTAACATGCCAGTTTCACCGGGAACCCTTTGTTGCTCTAGTGTAACTGTACAGAGCTTTTGCATGTAGCACAGGTTAAGTATTAGGAGCACTGGGCATCCTTAGTATGTTATCATCTCCTTTGTAACAATAAGCAAATTGAAGCCAAGAGGGAGGAAATAACTGGCCCGAGGTGATGTCGTCTGTAAAGGCTGGAGCCGGAGCTGGACCCCCTAGCAGCCTTGCCAGAACGCCAAGGGTCAGGGTTGGGGGTTATTTCTCTGTGGTTGCCGAGTGTGCTATGTAAATGAAACAAGGGGTGTTAGTGTCATGTTCATTTCAGAAGTAAAAAGTAGTCATCTCTAACCCTTTCAGGATTTTGTAGACACAAAGAGAGCTAGGTTCTTCTAGCTACTGAAGACGGTTAAGGAAGGGTTTTAAGCCTTTTCAGTGAAGTCGAGTGTCTCAGGAGTGACTGGGCTGTGGAGGCGCGAGAGAATCTGTGGGCCTCCCTGGGCAGCGGACACTGCCGAGAAAAACCGCAGGGCTGGGGAAGACTTCCCTTTATGAAAGTGCCTGAAGCTCCTCTCATTCCAAAGCAGAATCGGCTGACCCTTGACCTAGCCTAGTGGTGACTGTGATGTCTGCCACTGTCCCAGGCTTTGGCATTTGGGGAAAGCCAAGTCTTGGTTTCTCTGAACCGAGCACGGAGGCTCGTCTCACCTCCCTTCCGGGCGCTGCCTGGTGAGGTGGAACCGCGCGTCCCTTTCAGGTCCATGTGGACGTGCACAGTCGCTACAGTTCCACTGCCAACGAGGCTTTCTGCCTGGAGATCATGGACAGCTTACGAAGGTGCCTGGGCCAGCAGGCGGACGTCCGGCTCATGCTGTACGAGGTGAGCCACAGAGTGGGGCACCGAGCAGTTTCCCGCTGATCTTTCCCACTTCATAGTGTTGTTCCTGACTGTAAAAGCATAGCACACACACTGGTCTATTCGTTCTGTGTTTGATTCCTCTCAGGGGTTCTATGACGTCCTTCGAAGAAACTCACAGCTGGCCAGTTCCATCATGCAGACTCTGCTGTCGCAGGTGAGACCAGGCTTTACAGAGGCGGAAAACGGGAGGCGGGCGCCGAGCGGCGGGGGACGTCGCCCAGGCCTTTCACAACACGGAGTCATTCCCAAACAGTGACCGGTGCGCCGTGACCGCCCATGTGCTGGCCATGCCGCCGCGTCGCACAGCACCCCTCCCTTAGCAGTCCACGTCTGCTGTTGGGGGCAGATGTTGAAGAACCATTTGTTCCAGGGTTAGAGAGGGATCTGTAGCCAGTACGGCAAAATACTGCCGTGTGACTAGTCTGGGTGACACATAACGACCGTCTGTTAGGTTATTTTGTGTACTTTTCAGATTAAAAAAAGGTGAAAAATTGTGAGATATTTCTAAGAACCATGAGGATGGGAAGAATTCGGCTGGAGAGTATCTAGTGTAAATAAGACCTTCTCCCCTCACCACTTGCTCCTTAAGCATTTTATTTGGATTTTTAATGGAGCTGTACTGAGATCGAGTTCACGTCCCATACTGCACACCCACCTGAAGTGCACTGCTCATTGGTCTTGCGTCTGTCTGTGGGCTCACGCCACCTGTCCACACCCGTTTTTGAACATCCCATCCCCTCAGAAATTGGCTCTCACCCGACTGTCTCATCCCTTTTCAGCCTGCCCAGCCCTCAGCCACCACGAATCCACTTTCTGTCTCTGTGGGTTCGCCTGCTGTGGACATGTCATGTCAGTGGAATCGCATAATAGGTGGTCTTGTCCTTCAAAATGTTCTCAAGGGCGTCTGCAAGCTGTTGTCTGCATGGTTGTTTTTCACCTGAACGACCAGCCTGTCCCCACTCGCACACTAACACGGGTAGGAAAGCGTGATTGAGGGCCTGGAGCCGTGCCGCCCAGCTGTGTGGAGCGCACAGGCCAGTAAAACTGTGTGGACTCGGGGAGCAAGGAGGAGAGTAGGGCCGCTGACGTTTTCCTTGAGCTCTGTCCTCTGCCACGCAGCGTGAGGAGCCCTGGGCACACGTTGGCATGTGTGACCCTTCACCAGCCTCACCTGTTTCTGGTAGTAGTGCCCTCGGGTCGCAGGTGAGGAGCCAAGGCATAGCCTTCCTGCAGTCATTCGCAAGTGGGGGGACCGAGGTTTGGACGCGGCCGTTGTGACTCGGGAGCTGGTATTCTGACGATCGGGCCGCAGTGAGGGCGCCGGTGGGAAAACACCGCAGTGAGAACGCAGGAGCCGGCGGGAGGGTCGTGTGGGGGGGGAGGGGTGGTGGAAGTGGAGCAGGAAAGATCTCAGCTAGCACGGCACCTAAAGCAAGGCGAAGGGTGCGGGTGAGCCGGAGCGGTAGAAACTCGCCTGCATCCTTTGGACATTTGGAAATATGTCTTAGGAGGTGTTAATGCACAAAACAGGCCATTAGCTGGACCACTTACAGAAGTGACAGTTGCGTGCCACGGTGTCTTTCTCCCTCACCAACTGCAGCTGAAACAGTTCTATGAGCCACAGGCTGACATGCTGCCCCCTCTGAAGTTGGAAGCCTGTGTTCTGACCCAAGGAGATCAGATCTGTCTGCAAGAGCCACTGGTGAGAACTCATTCCTCCTGAAACTGACTCTTCCTGTTGAGTTAAGCATCAACCCTGTCGATAGGGTTGATCTTCAGAAAGAGGTATTTTTCCCTGTGAAATTCTCTTTCTGCTGCTCCTTGTGAATTTTCACTCTGACATCTTCCCAGCTTTTCTTTTCGGAGCCATCCCCACCATGTGTCTGCTGGTGCAATGTCTCTGTCAGCATTTCACTGTAGGCCCTCCTGCACGCCCCAAGCAATTTGTCTCCCGTTTATGGCTCTTTGATTACCGTGCTAAATAAACACACTTTGAAAAGGGAGTGGGGTCTCCGAGGAGCAGATGAACCCAGGGGCCGGCTTCATTTCTCTGGAGGGCGCCTGTGATTTAGGCCACGCTGGACTGGACTCTGTCGGCCCTTCAGCGGAACCAGGACAAGTTGGTTTTCTGTCCTTGCTCTGTAGCCTCAGAAGGACAGGGAGAGAAGATAAAGTTCAATTCTTCCTTCTGCCCCATGATTTAGAACTCGCCTCCACAGGTTGTCCTGTTCCGCCTTTGTACTTGCAACTTCTCTGCCAGGAGGTGCTATGGCGTCTCCCAGAGGTTCCTTCAGCACCAACGCGCAGCCTGGCTCCCCGGTGTCAGCACTGGGTCAGAGGTGCTGCCGTCTGGAGGGTCAGCTGCTTATGAAGCCAGTTCCTTTGGGAGAGGCCAGAAATCATGCCTCTGTATATTCGGGGTTTTTCCAGTTTTATTAATTTGTGTTGAGTTATTTTATGGTACTAATGAATACCTTACTTGCAGATAGGAAATACTTGTTGATCAACATCAGCTTCATCAGTTAGCCCCGAACACTCACGAATGTTTCATTGTTTTCTTCCCCAGGACCATCTGCTGTGCTGTATTCAGCACTGCTTGGCCTGGTACAAGAGTAGAGTGATGCCCCTGCAGCAGGAAGAGGAGGAGGAGGAGGAGGGAGGATTCTACCAAGAGTTAGACGACATGCTGGAGTCCATTACCAACAGAATGATTAAGAGCGAACTAGAGGACTTCGAACTGGTAACTGCTGAGTCTCGGGTCTGTTGCGAAATGGAGGCTTTGCGTAGCTTGTTGGCTTTTATTGTTGTGTCTTTCAGGATAAGTCGGCAGATTTTTCTCAGAGCACTGGTGTCGGCATCAAGAACAACATCTGTGCTTCTCTTGTGATGGGAATTTGTGAGGTTCTGATAGAATATAATTTCTCCATCAGTAATTTCAGGTAAGGAGTTGCTATGACCCAGGACTCCATTTTATGGGTTTGGGGTTTTGTTCTGTTTTTTGTTTGTTTGTTTTCCTTTTTAGCTCTAACAATGTGCCAGGTGTCCAACAGATTACAGACCGTGGCTGTGTCTCTTAAATCGATATCTAGCCTAAGAGCAGACGCTGTTCTTTTGGCCAGAGATCTCGAGACCTGTCTGCGCCAGACAGGCTGCTGAGCACCATGCCTCCGGCAGGCTTTCGTTCATGGAGACTTCCCCAGAGCCAGACTCAAGAACTCCGCATCGTCAGAGGGGTATTTTGAAGGGTGGTGGTATTGGAGTTCATGCTCTCTATTGGCTGGTCCAGAGAAGGCAGGGAAATATAACCCAGACAGCGGCACAACTGGGTGTCCCGTGTCCATAGTGAAGGTCCATTTATTTACGACACTGCTTCTGAACTGCAGGAGCATTGTGACTTCCTTACGCCTGTGTGTGGCGAGGAGCCACAGCATTCTGATGCTTACCTTTGGTCTCTACACAGTAAGAACAAGTTTGAGGACGTTCTGAGCTTATTTATGTGTTACAAGAAACTCTCTGACATCCTTAACGAAAAAGCTGGTAAAGGCAAAACGAAAACGGTCAGCAAAACCAATGATGGTTTCTTGTCCCTGAGGTTTGTGTCCGATCTTCTCACCGCTCTCTTCAGGTAAGGCCCTAACAGAGCGCCGGAGGGCACGCTCGCAGGCCTGGGTGGGCGTTATTACCTGGTTGGGATTCATAATTCCTGCTGTACATACATGTTTCTGAGCTTCATGAGAGCCATTTTAGCAACTAAATGGAGCCCAAGGAAGGGGTTGTGGGAACCTCTGATTGATAGCCAGTCGGTCAGAAGTGCAGATAACAACCGAGACTTACAATGAGCCTTTTGAGTTGGGCGTCTTTGGAACTTCCCATCTGCAGCCGGAGGGTCTTCCAGAACTTCTGGGATGTGACTGAGGTGCTGCCTGGCCTTGCACCAGGTGCCTAACCTGGGGGGTTGGGGGAGGCTGGCGGGACTGACCCTGAACCTGTGGGGTCTTTGTGCTGTGCAGGTGGGCAGTGTCGGGATGGAGCTGACTGCTCGGACACCGTGCTGGTGTCTGAGAGTTGCCTGGTCGTGTGGGGCAGAAGGCATCCCCCCCCACACACACACAAAGGAAGGGGGGTCTGGGGCAGTTAATTTAGGCAGCTGTGGCACTGGCTCAGGCCCGGGGTCCAGCCTGCAGCACCTGCTGGACGCTGCAGCTCTGAGCAGTCCCTAGAGAGCCTAGTTTCAGGTCCCAGGAACAGTCGGGGAACTTCTCTCTCCCTCTCCCTTCTCTCCCTAGGGACAGCGCCCAAAGCCACGAGGAAAGCCTGTCTGTGCTCAGGTCCAACGGTGAGTTCATGCGCTACGCGGTTGGCGTGGCCCTGCGGAAGGCGCAGCAGCTCAAGGAGATGGGGCGCGTGAGCGGCCCCGACGGCCAGAACGCAGACAGGATCTTTCAGAACCTCTGCGACATAACTCGGTAAGGTGCGCTCCCCTCCGAATCCTGCCCCTCGGGCTGCAGGCTCTCGCAGGAGGAGGACTTAGAGTGACGGGGACGGGTCTAAATCAGGGGACAGAGAGGACTCCCACTCCCGCTTTCAGGGCTTACTTGTAAGGTTGCTGCGTGTCAGATAGCGCGGGACTGGCAGAGTTGGTGGAACAGAGTAGACGGCTCAGAAATGACACAGGTGATGGTCACCTGATCTCACAGGTGTGCAAAGCGATTTAACTGGGAAAGAAAGGTCTTCTCTACTAATGGTTTTGGAACAAGTGGGTATCCGTATGCAAAAGACCCCAAACTTTTATCCATTCCTCAAGTCATATGCAAAATATTAACTGGAAATGGATCAGAGACGTGAAAGTAGAGCCGAGAAAAATCTTTTTGATCTTGTTTTAGGTAAAGATTTCTTAGGTGTAACACCAGAACACAATCTTTTTTTTTTTTTTTTTTTTAAGTAACTGCACTCTTTGAAAAACACTCAGGGAAATTAGAAGATAAGCCCCAGATTGGGAGAAAATGTTTGCAAATCACCTCTGGTGAAGGGGTGGTAACTGGAGCACAGAAAGAAGTCTTTTTTTTTTTTTTTTAATTTAAAAAAGAAAAGCCCAGTTAAAAAGTGGGTACAATGGTGAACACTTTACCAGAGAGGATACGTAGATGGCGGTCACAGGAGGACAGAAAAGGACGCAGATGAAAAGCCCAGGGAGACAGTCACCACGTGTCCGTCCGGATGCCCAGACGTGAAGAGGCCTCCCGGGCCTGTGTGCTGTCCTGGGTGCGGAGGGGCCGGGATGGCACGGCCACTCTGGAGGGCGGTCGGTCGGGCAGCTTCCTGAGAAGGGCACGTGCCGCTCCTCGGCGTCCACCCGGAGAAGTGAGAGCACAGACCCTCGTCGGGGGCTTGCCTCTGCAGCCGCTTCCCCTGCAGTGGCAAAACTCGGGAACAGCCTGCATGCCCACTGGCAGACGGGTGGAAGGACGGGCGCCTGTGGCACATCCGCGCCGCGGGGCGCCGCTGGGTGACATGCGACGAGCTGCTGGCATGTGCAGCAGCACAGGTGAATCTCGGAAGCATACGGTACCAAAGCCCGACTCAAAAGGCTGCGCACGCACTGGTGCCGTTTCATGTGATGCTTTGTCAGTGGTAAAACCTTAGGGATGGGGGACAAAGGAGGCAGTGGTCGCCTGGGAAACCAGGGAGAGAGAACCGACCACAGAGGAGTGTCAAGGAGCTTTCAGGGTGAGGGCAGTATCCTGAGTGTGCGGATGGTCACACAGTTTTAGTTAAATCTCATAGAGCTGTACACCCATCTGCGGGGTGTGAGTTTTACTGTACCGAAGTTGCACCTCAGGGAGGCTGACTGTAACAGTAAACCCCCTTTGCCCTGTCCAGGGTCTTGCTCTGGAGGTACACGTCCACCCCAACTTGTGTGGAAGAGTTGGGACGGAAGGAGAAGGGGAAGAGCATCTCGCTGCTGTGCCTGGAGGGTGTGCAGAGGATCCTGAGCGCCGTGCAGCAGCTCTTCCAGCCCCGGCTGCCCCTGTTCCTCCGAGCGCTGGGTGCGCCTCCTGCTTTCTTCTTCTTAACGGACCATCTTCATTCCATTTATTAACCTGTCAAAGGTCATGTGAGGACAGTCCTGATGTTGCTGGCAGGTGACCGTGGATTCAGAATTGGCATATACTGGATCCCACCTAACCACAAATAGTGACTGGAAAATGGAATGTGGTGAAATGAAGAAATGGCAGAGTTTCTCTTCCGAATACGTTTAAATCTGTTTCTGGACTTTTGACTTTCTAAAATTTTAGCTGTTAAAGCAAAAAACCGTAGTAAGTCTGTTTCAAAGAAGATAAGCTCTTTACTTTTCCTTCTGTAGATGTCCCCGATAATGAGGGAGAAGAGGCAGATGTCGGCGTCACCCAGCGAGCCGCATTCCAGATCCGGCAGTTCCAGGTGAAGCCAGCCTACCCTGCCGCAGTCAGTGCCTCCAAGAATCAGCCTTGGAGTTGGCACACAGGGACAGCCAGGAACCTGTGAAGGGGTGGAGTTTGTCTTGTGTCCCTGGTATATTTGGGGTTTGTCAGTTTTGCATAAAGACTGAACAGTGAAGCCTGTTAGTTTCTGACCATTAGATTAGTGGCCACAATACCAGGATCTTTTTGATGTTCCTACTGTGTCCCAGGGACACAGTTCAGGTGCTGGGGACTATACCTCAGAACCAGAGAGACAGGCTCCCAGCCCTTGTGGCACTCACATTGTGGTGGGAAGAGACGCACCAAGTGCAGAGCGTTTCAGGCAGTGAGGGAGGAGGCAGACAGAGGTTGTGGAGGGAGCCCCAGGTTGGGCTGCTTCAAAGCCAGAGGCCAGCAGATGGGCTTTGGGGAGCTGTGAACCACCCAGGACTGGGCGCACAGTCATCCCCGATGTGTGTGGGACGGGGTGGGGGTCCGTCTGCAGTGTTTAAGGAAACACTCACATTGGTGGTCAAAAACAGGGCAGAAACTAGCTGTCGATTGAGTTTATTTTCAGATTTCGTCCTCTTAGAATTTGGGCAGTTTTGAATGCTTTTTGTCCCAGCCTCAGGAATCTCTGGGCGGACGTGTGTTCTGGTACGAACATGTCTGCTAATGCGTCTCTGTGTGCTCTCCTTTCTCAGAGGTCCTTGTTGAATTTACTCAGCAGCCAAGAGGAAGACTCCAACAGCAAAGAAGCCTTCCTCCTCGTCAGCATCCTCTCGGACCTGTCCAGGCTGCTGGAGCCCACCTCCCCTCAGGTGTGCACACCCAGCTCCCCTTTGAGGCCGAGGGGCACTGCATCTGCAAAGAACGTGTCTAAGTGTCCTCTTCAAGTCTGGCTTACTTTAACGTCAGGAGCGGGCATTCAGCAGTTGCCTTTCTCAGCAAAGTTAGCTGGTGCTCCTTTTGGGACAAGTTCAACAGGATCATTAAGTCAGGGAGTGTGGAGACAACCCCAAAACAGAGCGGCCCTGCCGAGACGAGCCGTGTGGGTTAGTGTGTGGGGGTGTTAGTGTGTGGGTATGTTAGTGTGTGGGTGTGGGGTGCACAAGAGCGCTCACACACGGAAGAGAAGGGCCAAGTTCTGGAGCTCAGCTACACTCTGGAGTGATTTCCCAGTGGCATGACAGAGAATCCTTAGGCGCCTGGGGCCCGTGCTTCTCCCACATCACTTCCTCACCCGTGAGGGAGACACGCTGGAGCCCTGGGTGCTGGGGCTTCAGGAGGGCAGGTCTTTAGGAGACGGAGGTCGGGTGTTGGGGATGCGAGAGCTAGAAAGCCGGCCTGACTGCTGTCCTCTGAGCCCAGGCAGCCCAGGGAAGCACCTGGTGGGCTGTGTGCTTCTTGCTGGAGCCAGAGAGCTCATCCCTACTTGCAGCTCCGTCCATTCTGTCATCCTGCTTTTGCTGCAGAGCACAGAGGGCTGGGGAAGAAGTGCAGGGATGGGGAGTGAGGCAGGGGGTGCTGGAGGTCAAAAACTAACAGATTTGGAAAGGCTAACAGAAAAGTTGTTTTAAAATGCATCACCTCCCAGCCCCAGTCATTTTAGGTAGTCTGTCTCTCTTGGATTTGATTTTGAACAGGTAATAAAGTCCTAGGATTTAAAAGACAGAGGTTATAAAAATATTTCTAGTACGTGGTCTCCTATCCTGTCGCCCACCTGTTCAGCTCCTCCTCTCCCCGAAATAAGTAAATACCTCTTTATAAGGGGACATACCCTTCCAGAGTTTGTGTTCCTGCAGAAGCAAATAGAAACAGAGATTCTTCCCGTCCCTGCCCTCCTTCACACAGAAGCGTGTTCTTCTCCTGGTGACATTCCACACTCTGCCTGTAGACCTCTTAGTACCAGTTCACAGAGAGCTCTCAGGATTGGGCTGTGGACTGACTGTGCCCCAGAGACCGAAAGTGAGCCCTCGTGCTCTCTGGCCCTCGCAGGGTCCCCACGGCCAAAGGCCTGTGGAAGGCACTGCTGGAGTAGACAGCTCAGGCCACACAGGCTCCTCCTCCTGAGAAAACTATCTGGGTTTTGCTGCTTTTGCTTTTTCTTCTAACCACCTCTAGCCTCCTGGCTCTTAGAGACCAATTCTTCTATTTTTATGGCCAGGATCTTCTCTCCTACACCTCTCCACTGACCTGATATCCTTAAAGATGCCTCAAGACAGTGGGGCTTGGGAAGGAACGAAGGAACCCCAGCCCCAGATGTAGTTGTGGGGGGAGAAGCGTGGGGGCGAGTGCTCAGTGAAGACCCTTGAGGTCAGGCCCTTCCTGAGGGTGCAGGCCTGCAAGGCACGTGGAGTGCTGTAGTGCAAGGAGAGCTCAGTGATGCTCCTGACTGCGGGCTCACTTCCCACTCTTCCCAGTGTGTGCGTGTCAGACCCAGGCATGAGTGTCTGGGGACGGCTGGACTCACAGGGGTCCAGGGCTCTTCCAGGCCCACCTCTGGGCAGGTTTGCTAACATCCGAATGGTCTCCAGTTTGTGCAGATGTTATCCTGGACAACCAAGATTTGCAAGGAAAACAGCCGGGGTGAGTCTCCTACCACATTCCTCCTTTCAGGCTTTACTTAGAGCCGTCTTCGCCAAATAGTACGCACCCATCAGCAGAGTAGCCAGAATGAAACAGCCACACAGCACTGACACCGAGCAGGGGACAGTGTGGAGCGGCTGGCCCAATTGCGCACGGCTGGCAGGACCGCTGACTGCCACGCTCACATGTACTCATGGCCGGCCAGCCGTTCCCGCTGCAGCACCCCCTCGGTGAGCAGATGGGCCCAGGCGGTCGTTGGCAGTGGGTGCAGAGGGGCTGTGGTCAAAACCACACCCAGCTAGATGTGAGGTCAGAGGTCAGGGGAGCCCTTTCCTCGGCGGGTGGTAAGGCTTGGGGTGCTGGTTTCACAGTGGTCAGTCAGGGCTGCCTAGTAATGGGGAACATGTCCCTCCTCTGGGCCGTGGAGGGACCTGCGAGTCGGTGGGTGAGCTGCCTGAGGGGCAAGGGTGGCGTTGGGGCGCTGTGCCCGGCAGGGTGGGCACTGACTGCACTGCGTCCCGCCCTGGTTCTCTCCTTCCCACCCCAGAGGACGCCCTCTTCTGCAGGGGCCTGACAACTCTGCTCTTCAGCCTCCAAGCTGCGTGCAAGAGCCCTGTGGCGCTGCTGCGCGACCTGTCCCAGGACGTGCACGGGCTCCTCGGGGACATAGACGAGGTGGTGTGGCGAGCCGTGCGCGCAGTGCCCTGACGGGGTGGGGGCGGGCAGCGGGCCGCCGTCACAGCGCGCTTCTCTCTCCCACCCCAGGACGTGGAGGTGGAGAAAACCAACCACTTTGCAATGGTGAATTTGAGAACAGCAGCGCCTACCGTCTGTGTGAGTCGTCATCCCGGAGCCCTGGGAAATGGCCTTGTGTTCCTGCCCTTTTGTTTCGCAGGAGAGTCAGTTACACTGGTGTCTGTCCTGAGGCCTGTGACCCACTAGTGGTGGCCATGGTTATGCTGTGACACCAGCAGCTGGGTCCAGTGAGCATGGCAGGCATTCTTTTTTTTTCACAGTTGCTGGTTCTGAGTCAGGCTGAGAAGGTTCTAGAAGAAGTGGACTGGCTAATCACCAAGCTTAAAGGACAGGGGAGCCAAGAAACCACGTCAGGTAAGAGTTCAGTGTGAGGTTCAGGAATTGCGAAGAGAGCGAAGGCACCCAGAACCCGTGCACAGGCTGTCCGAGCTGACCCTGGACAGCGCTGTGGCTCAGGACCGCTGCTGTCCATTCGCTCTGCGTGGCCGGTCTTGGGCCCCCTCCCCTGCAGACTCCCTGGTTCACGCCCCAGGTGTGGAGCTGATTTCTCAACCTCCTTCACTTTCACTAGAGAATAAGGCCAGTTGGGTTTGAATGTGGTTGTTTCATTTCCCTTCAGAAGAAGCCGCCTCTGAGGCGACCCTTCCAAACCATCCCATGGAGAAAGCTGTCGTCATGCAGCTGGGGACTCTGCTGACCTTCTTCCACGAGCTGGTGCAGACGGCCCTGCCCTCAGGCAGCTGTGTAGATGCCTTGTTGAAGGCCCTCTGCAAGATGTACACCGTGCTCACGGCCCTCGTCAGACATGTGAGTGTCAGAGGCGGCCAGGTCACACCCCCATGGGTCCCGAGCCCGGCCGGAGGCTGGGCCAGGTCCTGCTTTGGTCTCCACAGGCCAGGAAACAGCAGTTCACGGCCTAGTTTTGAACCCGCCCTTAAAGGTCTTTTTCCCCTTGGCCTGTGCAGATGTGACTATTTAAAAACGAGTGCCCCTTCCACCACCTTCCAGGGCTGAGTCTAGCCTGTAGCTATAGAATTCAACCAGATTCCCTGCTGCACAAAAAACGTGCAGTGCTTCGGCCAGTCTGGGCACTGAAGAGGTGTTTGTTCCTGTGCCCTCGCCTGTCACAGGTAGACAGGTGCTCGGTGCTTTACAGGTCGGGTACTGGGGCGGGGAGGAAGCTAATTTTTTAAAACCACAAGGCATGCTCTGCGTGGAGTTTAAGTTAATACTTGTCAGTGTCTGTCAACAAAAACCGTTCCCTTGCCCTTGAACGTTGTGGTCCTCCACGAACAGACACGTAGAGGGCTCTGGCCCGCACTGAGTACGGGAGGCAGGGCTGCAGGCCGGCCCACAGCGGCCCCACCCAGCTGCCGGCCAGTTCCCAGGGCCTGCAGCTCCGGCTTCAGTGGCGGTGCCAACTGAACTTCTGTGGTGGAGACACTGGGCCCTTCCCCTCTTTGCCGGCTCTTTTTTTTTTTTTTTAATTTTTTTATTGACTATGCTGTTACAGTTGTTCTATTCCCCCTTTATTCCCCTCCACCCTACCCCCCATCCCCACCATCACCCCCCCCTTTAGTTTATGACCATGTGTCTCAAGTCCTTTAGATTCTATATTTCCCATGCTATTCTTGCCCCCCCTTCTATTTCCTATCTACTGTCTATGCTACTTATTTTCTGTACCTTCTCCCCCCTTCTCCTCCTCCCACTCCCCTGTTGCTAACCCTCCTTGAGATCTTCATTTCTATATTTCCACTCCTGATCTAGCTGTCCTTTTAGTTTGCTTTCGTTTTAGGTGTGGTTGTTAATAACTGTGAGTTTGTTGTCCTTTCACTGTTCATGTTTCTTTAACTTCTTTTTCTTAGATAAGTCCCTTTAACATTTCATATAATAAGGGCTTGGTGATGATGAACTCCTTGAATTTGATCTTATCTGAGAAGCACCTTATCTGTCCTTCCATTTTAAATGAAAGTTTTGCTGGATAGAGCAATCTTGGTTGTAGGTCTTTAGATTTCATGACTTGGAATACCTCTTTCCAGCCCCTTCTTGCCTGTAAGGTCTCTTTTGAGAAATCCGCTGACAGTCTGATGGGGACTCCTTTGTAGGTGACTGTCCCCTTAGCTCTTGCTGCTTCTAGGATTCTCTCCTTCATTTTAATCTTGGCCAATGTAATTACGATGTGCCTTGGTGTGTTCCTTCTTGGGTCCAACTTCTTTGGTACTCTCTGAGCTTCCTGGATTTCCTGGAAGTCTATTTCCTTTGCCAGATTGGGGAAATTCTCCTTTATTATTTGTTCAAATAAGTTTTCCACTGGTGGCTGTGCCTTTCCCCCCTTCTGGTACCCCTATAATTCGGATGTTGGAGCGTTTAAAGATGTCCTGGAAGTTCCTAAGACTCTCCTCATTTCTTTGAATTCTTGCTTCTTGACTCTTTTCGGTTTGGCCATGATTTGCTTTCTTCTGGTCCACTCCATTGATTTGAGTCCCAGTTTCCTTTTCATTGCTATTGGTGTCCTGTGCAATTCCATTCATTTCAATTAGTTTCGCCTTCATATGTTTGTCTAATTTGTCGGTATAATCAACCAGTTCTGTGAGGATCCTGATCACCAATGTTTTAAACTGTGCGTCTGTGAGTTTTGCTATTTCTTCATCGCTTAGATTTATTGGCTCTGGGGCTCTGAGATCCTCCTGCGCCATTCTTGGTCTGTTTGGGCCCTTTAAGAAGCGGCGCCTTGGATTCCCAGGTCGCTGGGTTGTGATGCTGTATGTGGGGGCGTGGCCCGAGCGGGAAAATGGCGACCCCCTCTGCCGCTTCTCACTGCTGGGTGCGGAGGAGCAGTGCCTTAGGTGGTTCACCTGGGCCAGGCCACGCAGAGTCGCTGGGTTATGACGCTGTATGTGGAGGTGGGGTCAGAGCAGGGAAATGGCGGCGCCCTCCACTGCTGCTTGCCGTGGGGACCTGCCGGCCCGGTCCAACCGCCCACTCCCTCGCCTGTCCACCCTCGCACAAATGCGCGACCTCAGTCAACACGCAGCCCCAGGCCCGGCTGTCTCCCCCGCGGTCGCTCGCCTGGTTGCTCGCTGGGTCGCTCACTAGGTCTGACCCTGCGCCTGGATTCCGCGGGCCTGAGTGTGTCTGGCCGAGTCCTCCTGTGCAACCCTGCTCCGCCAGCCGCTGGTTTCGCCCCTTACCGGTCAGGCTGAAGAATTTGTTGTTAATGGACTTCCGAAAAGTTCAATTTTCTGTGTTCTGGCTGTGTTTTCTGTTGCTAATATTTAATTTTCTCTAATCTTGGTTGTGTGAGAAGGCACGGCACATCCACCTATGCCTCCATCTTGGGGGAAGTCCTTTGCCGGCTCTTTTTAAAGGAAGAACAGCCAGTCATTTTTTTCCCAGATGGAGGATTTTAAAGCAGTGAGTCGAACAAATGAGAAACAGAAGCCCTTACTTCCCGTTGTCGGCCGAGCTCAGGAGCTCTGAGGAGGGGAGAGGGGGCTGTGGGTCTGGGTGCTCCGTGGTGGCTCAGTCCAGCGAGGGTGCTGAGTCACGCTCCGTTAGCTGTAGCCTCGTGGGACGTCTGCACGGGACGGGACACTCAATCCAGGGACCTTCTGTTAGTATCTCCAGGTGTGTCGGAGCGCCGGAGGAATTCCAAAAATTATGGAAAAGCTGGTGAGTCGAGAGTGCCTCTCTGGGGAGGGGAGGAAATGCTGTTCCCGCCGCTGCGTCAGTCTCCTCGTCCTTTGCTGCAGGTGAAGCTGTCGGGCTCGCACCTGACCCCTCTGTGCTATTCCTTCATCTCGTACGTCCAGGTAAGCGATTCCGGGTCCGCGCCGAGGCAGGCCTTCAGGTATGGGAGGCCTCCTCACGGTCCCAGGGCGCTGCTGGGTCGTGCAGTGCCCTGCAGGAAATCTGTAGTCACACACACAGGAAAAGGTTTCATTTAACGTGGTGGGAGAGCCAGCTGACATGCTTGCACTTAGAGCATGCGGGGGTCGAGACTGGGTGCGTCTCGGGGGTTCCGAGTCGGTGCTGGCGGGTGCGTGGGGGAGTGTGAGGGAGGTGGCGGCAGGCCCGGGCCCGGTCAGGTCCCAGTGTCAGGAGGGTGGCAGCACTGTCAGCAGGTGAGGGACTTCAGCTGCCCCAGCCACTTGAGTCAAATGCGCGATGCGCTCTCCTGGGGTTTGGGGACATTCTGGACGTCGTCTGGTCTCAAACAGCAGCAGACTCTTGCATTCCCTGAGCCCCCACTGCTGTCGGCCCAGACCAGGGTTTCAGCCTCTACACGTGTGGCTGATGGTGTGGGCCAGGCACCTTGTCGTGGGGCCTGTCCTGTGTGCTTGGGACATGGAATAGCGTCTCTGCCCACAGCAGTCCTCCGTTGAGACAGACAGAACGTCTCTAGAAATTGCCAGGTGTCCTTAAGGTACAGAATCAGCTCCAGGCGAGGACCAGGTGGCCTGTCCCCCAGGCCACTTAGTCACGGCAGTTGGAGTACGGCAGGCCTGCTCCTGAGGGAGAATCGGGGAAGGTCTGGGAATGGGTCCGACGCAGCCGGCATTCTAGGCGCTGTCAGGGCTGGGCTGGGCCCGACAGCGCTGCCCACCTGCCGTCCACCTCTGCGCTCAGGCGGCCACAGCGTCCTCCGTCAGCCGCCCGCCTCTCCCGTCGCAGGTGCGCCGGTGCCTCCTCCCTCCCTTGAGAGTCAGCGGCCAAAGCAGCTGCCGCCTGGTTGGGTGGAAGGCGTTCTCCGTAGTCCGCCAAGAGGTGGCATTCTCTGTCCCCTTGCCTCCGTGCCAGTTCTGTGACCTGGGTCAAGAGTGAATCAGCCATCCTCTGGCCAGGCACGTGGCTGCAGCCTTTCCCATCAAGCTGTTACTTCTGGTCCCTCGTCTCATCTCACCCAGACCCTGGCAGGCATGCTTTCTCACACTTGTAAATTTTCCCGTTTAAATTTAGTTTTGAGTTTCCCATCTCCAAGTGTTAACTGAGATGCCCGCAAAGGGCCACCAAGTGTGCTCTGCCAACTGACACAGGCCTCCGGAAAAAGGATTCTGGGGGAAATATTTATACGTGTTTCTCACCTGTCAGGCACTCTAAGTGTATTAAAGTCTCTGGCAAGAGTGACGACAGTAAACACATTCTGCAGTTGTTCTCCATCCCGTTCGAGACCTTTTGTCACAGGTCGCAGCCCTGTCGGGGAGACCAGAGCATTTCCCAGTGTAGAGCTTGGGGACGCTGCTGGAAGGCCGCTTCCGTTGGGTGGGCCCAGCCGGTGTCCACCGGGCCCTCTCGCCTCACCGCCCTCCCCACGCCTTGTGGCCGGCAGCTGCCCCGTGTGGGTTAGGGGCCGCGCACCAAGAACAGTGCGCCAGTTCAGAGGGAGCCGAGGTGTGAACCCAGGTAGTTTGTCTCTGTAACGGGTCAGCAGCTCTTCTGCCAAGGGCCACGGAGCAAACGTGTGGGGTTCTCTGGGCCATTCACACTGTCGCCACTGCCCAGGTCTGCCCTTGTGGCGTCCGAGCAGCCAGACAGTGTGCAAGTGAGAGAGTGTGGCTGGTTCCCAGTAAAACTTTTCTAAAACAAGCAGTGGGCGGGGTTTGGCCTGTGGCTGTCCTTGGCCAGCCCCCACCCCACCCCGCTCTAGAGTCAGGTGGTCCTCACCGCTGCGGACGCTGCTGCTGGGGGGTTTGGGGCTCCTGTTGCAGCATTTCCTTCTGCGAGTCGGCAGGCCCCCTGCACTGCTCCTTTTTCCGCATCATAGAAAAACGGGTGTGCGTGTTCCCCAAACACTCGTGGGTGGTTTCCCTCGGTCTCTCCAGACTCTTCTGCTTTGTTGGAGTCCCGTACTGCCAGTCCCCTTGATCAGTTCTCACTGTCTCCAGGAGCTCTTTATTTTTCTATTGTCTGCCACCTAGCAAGGTGTCCTGTGACCTTTAACCCCTCTCGAACACATAACCAACCACAAGGCTTGTAAGACATCTGGCGATGGCCTCTGAGCAGATGCCTGCAGGCCCCGGGAACAGCCTCTCTAGCCTCCTCTCATTTTTGGAGCCCTTTCAGCCCACTGTCCAAACACCAGTTCCTGCTACCACCTGACATCCCCATCCTAACCGGCCTTTGTGCCCCCCAGAGCCCAGGGCTGGCCCAGCACAGGAACAGCTGGCCCTGCCCGCGCCTCTGGGCTAGTCCAAGAGCAAGACCGTGAGGTGAGGCTCACAGCAGCTGATGACGCAAGAGGATTGTAAGCGGCACAGATGTTTCCCGCCGTCCAGCACCTGCTGCAGGGTGGTCTCTGCCCAGACCTGGGCCCCTTGGGAATCCGTGCTTGGCTGTGATCGCCTTCCTAGGAAATGACCACCATGCCGCTGAAGCCTTCAGGAATAAGAATTTGTTTCTGTTTCTCAGACCAAGAAGAGCAGGAGCCCCAAATGTGCGGGAGGAAAGAAAAAGGCCACTTCTGCCGTCGCCGTGGCCATGGTAAGCCACTGCCCGCACTCACCACAGGGTGGCTGCTGCTGAGAGGCCAGTCCCAGAAATTGCAGATTTGCGGTTACCTAGAGCTGGGGGCGACTGCAGAGACTGGGGGAGGCGCCTGCTAAGAGGGGCATAGGCTTTATCTGTGGCCATGGAGATGTTCTGCATCTTGTGTACTACAACCACGGGACTGTATGACACGGGCGGTGTGGTGCGTGAACTCTATCAGCAGGTGCTGCCAACACGTGTGTGTGGAGCTGGACAGGTGTGTGTGGCTGCTTCTCAGCTAATGGACTTTATGGTCAGATGGATGTCTTTTTTTCTCTGAACCAAAAAGCATACGTTTTATTCAGGAAGCACCAGATCTTGGGCTCTTTCTTAAAATGGGTGTAAATTAGGACAACAATTGGAAAGTATTCTCTTAGAGTTAGTGGGTACAGAAGGCGCTCCCTCAAGTGTGGGTGAGAGCTGTGCTCTGGGTGCAGAGAAGTGGGCCCTGGGGACACGGGAACTCAGAGTGCACCTCCCAGGGGCAGCCGGCAGCAACCACTGAATGAATTTCAGGGGATCCAGACCCGGGTGCGTCTGTGTGATCAGTCCGCCTGTGGGGTGCTGTGTCACAGAGGAATGCCATGCAGACGTGAAAAATACATCTGAGCATCTAATGCTCAGACACAGAACTACCTCCCAGACAGTCCTTTTTAAAGGGGAAAGAAATGAGAAGTGTCCTTGTTTGGGATTTTTATAAATATACAAGAGCATATCTATACGGATGAGAAACAGCTGGAAGGATCTGTAAGCTACAGTTCAGACTGGAGGGAGATAACTCAGCCTCAGTGGTGGGAAATTCACGTGCAGACCAGAAAGGAGCAGAGCCAGTGCAGAGGGAGCCAGCTCCTTGTGTGAAGACTCTCAAGTCAGAGGCAGCCAGGTTTCTGTGAGTGGCCTTTCCCTTGGCCAGCCTCTAGGGAACAACAAAGATTCAGTAAATGGAAGGGTTCGTGTGATCTCTAGTGACATCTGAGTCCTTTGGTGAGATCGACCTGCCCAAAGCTGGTAGCTTGCTGGTGCCAAATAAAAACTGTTTGACTGGAAGGCAGCTCAGCCGCCTTGCAAGGCTGGGAGTGGTTCTTCTGACAGCTTTAGAGGACAAGTTAAGCCCTTGACCCTGAAGCTTAGGTCTTTTCTTTGCCCTGTAGGCCAAAGCTCTTCGGGAAACCAAGCCAATCCCAAATCTCATCTTTGCCATTGAACAGTATGAGAAATTCCTCATCTTCCTTTCCAAGAGGTCTAAGGTGAACATATGCCGTTATCTTCTACCATTTCGTTTACCTTGGGTGGGAGGGGACCTGGCACACGGGAGCAGCCAGACCACAGTAGGAAAGAACTACGGCCCTTCCTGTTTCCGATCTGATGGCCTGAATGCAAACGTCGTGTGGGGAATGGACGGGAAGAACAGGTCCAGGGCCTGTGTCGGGGGCAGCAGGAACGGGGCAGGGCCCGCACCCATGCACATGCCCTCTGCAGGTGAACCTGATGCAGCACATGAAGCTCAGCACCTCCAGGGACTTCAAGATCAAAGGAAACATTCTGGACATGCTTCTCCGAGAGGAGGAGGAGGAGGAGGAAGAGGAGGAGGTCAGTGCCTATTTCCGACCGGGTGCTGCAGCCCCAGCCCCCTTCCTGGTGGGTTGCTGGTAGCCAGTCTGGGAACAGCCCAAGGAGCTAAAAGGGTCAGGCACACAAAACTGAAAACTTGCACAAGAAGGTGTGTGAACAGTGAGCCACACCGAGGTGCCTAAACCGGTACACATCTTGGGGCACAGCTCCAGAAACAAGGCCTGAGTGTGGGCCTTGGAGAATGATGGACTAGCCCCAGGGTGCTTCCTGTTCTCTCTCCCCCTGGGGTCCATCCCACCCTCCAGTCTCAGCAGGTGAAGCACAGCCCAGTGTTGGAGGCTCACGTGAGATATGAAATACACCCGTCACCTCCGTTGTTCAGACTGTTGGGCCCCAGCCCTCCCTTTACCTACTGACCACTGGCGTGGTCTGTGCCTATGTGACACTCCTCTGTCATCTTGTCCCATGAGTCTCCCTGGGCTGACCAAAGTCCAAAGGAAAGGCATCCCCCCTCCTCCAAGGTCAGTGAGTGAGTGCGGAGGGGAGAGCACAAGCACACAGGCTTCCATGAGAAGAGAAGGTTCCATTTATTTCCAGTGCCTCCAAGCAGGTGGCTCACACTAAAGCGTGGCTCCTCCCCTTCCAGGACACGGCACCAGAACATGAGGGGCAGAGCGAGGAGCCGGCCAAGAAGAAAAGGAAGAGAGACGTGAAATGCCTGAGTTAATGTGAACTTTGGGGCTTCTGCTTTCTTTTCACCCAACAAGCGACACCACCCCTCATCCCCCAGCCTGCACCGAGGTTGGCATCTTGGTTTGGAACCCACTGAAATCAGCTGCGTCCACAGCCGCAGGCAGCCATCCCTGGCAGGTCCTGCTGCTGAGAAAAGCACAGCCGAGCCTGAGTGTGGGCACCCGGCGGAGCTCCACGGGAGCCAACACGGAGCCTGCAGGCGGGGCTACGGCCCAGGCTGGCTCTGCTTTCCCAAGGAGCCTTTGGTGAGTTCGATTATCTGGTAAATATCCAGCGCTTCCCCTGAAAGAGAGAGTGCAAACGGGTTATGCTGCTTCCTCTGGAGCGGTTCTCGGAGCTCAGGAATGAGAAAGGACCATATACTGTTAGGGTCAAAAACGGGGTCGGGGGGAACGGCCAGAATAAGCGCCACGTTACATCAGAAGGGTCCATGTTGTTTGCGTAAAATGTTTGCCTTAAAAACTGTAGAAACCATGCTTTCAATGGACATTCAAAGCACATTTTTTACCTAAGAATGCACTTTTGACTTTATACAATAAAGCTTTAAACCAGAATTTCAAATATCCCTTCATTCCCTCTGAACACGCTGCAGAAACACACCTGTTTGTGATGTGAACGGCCCTGGGGCTCGTTTCGCAGCCTCCACTGCAGTGCTGGAGCTGCCTGCCACAGGCCACCTTCCGGTCCGCTGTAACCGCACCCCCCGCCCCCCAGGACCGCAGGTGTGGTGCTCACCCTGGGGAATCCCGTATCTCCTTTCCATCCCAGTTGGGTTGGAAGGGGTCTCACAATCCATGGTCACTTCTTTCCTGAGGCACCGGTCCACATCGACCGCACTGAAGAAGGCGACTGACTGGGGCAGGTCGTTCAGGCCCAGCTTGTAGGCAAACATGCACCTGAAAGAGACTCGCAGCTGCCGCTCAGCCCAGCAGGGAGGGCTGTGTCCCTGAGAGCGAGCAGCACTGACCCCGCCCCCACTCAGGAGATACGAAGAGGTGCGGGCCTGGGACTGAACACAGCCTTTTTCCTGCCTGCACACGCGTCAACACTCGCGATGACTCGCGCACACAAGGACGTTCTGTTAGCCTGCGAAGCACAGCCCCCAGGACACAGTGAGGAGGGCAGTGGGGACGGGGCTCAGTACGGAGAGCATCCCTCATCCCCCAAGTCCTCGGGGCGGATCGCGGCTCCCAAACCGGTGCTGAGTGGCAGGCTGGCAGGGAGCTGCAGTGCCCTTCACTGCAGCCCCACAAATTAAATTTTGCTATGAGGAAACACAAGCCAGTATATAATTACTTTAAAACCACGTTTGAATTTCCTCCTTAATAACGTATTCTGTTAGTAGTCAGAATAACAAACTTTTGGCACCTCAGGTAACATTTACAGATTTAAAAAATCTCGGCGTCCTGTGAATCTAGAAAAGCCCCGTCGGGCAGACAGGGGTCCCCGTTTCCAGGGGAGCAGAGCCTGAAGACTGCTGTCCTGCACGCAGCCCCTGACCCGCTGCCTCTGTGGTCCAGTCTCGGCTGCGACACTTCCAAACCAATCAATCTTTTTCCAAAGCTGAAGGCCAGCCTAAGACTTCCGCAGTTCTTTTTAAACTAGAGATAGCCGCTGAAACATTCACCTCATGGAAGATGAAAGCACACGGGTCATGCTCAGCCGGGTGCAGAGCCCCGCACGTGGACGAGCACGTGGCCAGGCCGTGGGCCAAGCCTACCTGGTCAGCAGGTTGGCGATCTGCAGGGCCAGGGCAGCGCGGTAGCGGTCCTCCTCCTGCACCAGGTAGCGGACCTCGTCGTGGATGCTGATGCAGAAGCGCCCATCAATGGCAAACTCCTCAAACAGCCACTTCATGGCCACAAGCATAAGGTGCAGGTAGTCCACCGCCGAGCTCTGCACCACCCAGTTTATGCGGCTGGTCATAAACTGGGCGGGGGAGGGGGCACGGGTGAGGGGAGCTGCCACACACCAGCTCCAGGGGTGGGGAAGCCTGCCCACCCGCCCTCCCCGTGAGCTGCCCAAGCCGTCAGGGTGCAGGGTACCTCCCCCTGGGCCACCGAGGGCTCCAGGGCTCGACTGATGCGGCAGCCCAGCACAGGGGTCCGGGGCTCGTCCGACGTGGCGATGCTCTCCAGCTTATTGAACATTTCTGACTCCGTGCCCCCCGTCCACGCACGTTCTGCAACCACCTTCCAGTTCTTCCTGCGGGACCTGGGGAACCAGGGGCAGACAGGGCCAGCTTCGTCCATCAGTGTCTCCCCCAAAACCAGAGCACCCCAGCTCTCCAGGGGCCAGCCCGGACCCTCCCCCCATCCCGGACACACAGGGGCCTCACTTCCTCGAAGCTTCTCTCTGGATCTTGCGCAAATCCTGCAGGGAGACGAAGCCATCCTCAGTCCTCTCCACGGGGATGTGCAACTGCTGCACCAGCCACTCGCCCTCGTCCGACAGCCGGTACCTGGGGGTGGTGCCGGCACCATCAGTACCAGGTGAGCGCCACCGCTGGGTGGGGAGGGTTCCTCCAGCGCCTTACTCCACTTCCACAACCACCTCCCCTTGCCGCCGGCTCCGCCTCGGGGGAGGACAGACACAGAGAGGCCGGCCTTCTGGGGTCCCACAGCCGAGAAGAGGCAGAGCCCAGATGGGAGCCCGAGCTTTGGGTCACACCATGGCAGCCCAACGGGGGGCACACACCACCCCCCCGGAGCTGTCACTATCTCACGTCTTAGACACTGCACTGCCAAATGACCAACAGGTGCAGCCCTGTGAGGACATCTGTCGAAGGTCAACCACTAAGCAAATGTCACCACCCAGACAAGCCACCCTGGAGCTCATATGCACAGGTCTGAGGGGAGAGGGACCCAGTGAGGGCGCAGGTAACAGAAAAGGCAGCAACGAGGGGCAGCGAAGCCGGCCTGAGGCCCCAGGGCAGGGAGGCTGGTGCCGGGAGGGACCCTCACCGGCGCAGGCCCTTGGTGAAGGCGTACATGTGCTGGGCCTTCTCGGCAGCTTCCTGGCGTGTGAGCCGGTGGTTAAATTGCATGAGCAGACGCTCTGCAAAGGGCTGGCCTGCCCCGTAGATGCGGCCATAGTTGAAGATCTTAGCGTGCTCACGGCTGATGCCCACCGTGGTGGCCGTCTTGCTGTGCAGGTCAGTGCCCCTGCTCTTCCGCCCCTGCAGGGTCATCCACCCGAAGGCCGTGCAGCCTGGGCGGCAAGGAAGAATGAGACAGGAGGCCCAGAAACCCTCTGCCCCCAACCTCCCCACCTGAGTCCCCGGGGTCCGGCTGCCTGCACGGTGCCAGCCCCGGCTCCTGCTCACCATGCATGCCAGCAAAGTGGGCGTCCCCGAGCACCGCCGCGATCCACAGTTCCTGAGAGTCCACGTCAGCGCCCACCAGGACGTAGCCAGGCGGGGCCTGCACCATGGCCTTCAGCTCGCTACCTACTCGGTCCGGCTGCAGGAAGAGGGAGGTCAGGCCTTGACCAAACACCCGAGATACCTCCTACCCCGTCCAGTCCTCGGGTGGCAGCCTAGCAGCAGCAGGGTGGACAGGCGAGGAACCCCCAGGCCAGCCCCTGCCACTGTGGCCAGAAGGCCCTCTGCAACCCATTTCTAGAGATGTCAAGGACGAAGGGCAGGGACTAGAGGAGCAGCAGATGCGTACCCGGGCATTGCTGGCAGTGAGCCAGGTGGGCTCCACGGCCCGGCGGGTGATGGTGCCGGCGGTCACCACCTGCGGCAGGATGGCCCCATAGCGGCCTTCCTCATCGTAATCTGGGTGCCTGCAGGGAGGGGAGAACTCGTACCTCAGCTGGTGTTGGTCCTAGGACCCCCTACTGCTGACCCCACAACCTCCCGGCAGGTCCTACCTGGTCACAGCACGGGGCAGAACCGACCTGGGCAGCCAGACCACCATCTGGGAGCTGTGGGGACAGACAGCATAACCATGGGGGCAGAATCCAGCCCCTCCCATCCCGGGCCCTCCCTGCCCAGCCTGTCACTGCTGCCTGACCCACTAACTGCTCCCAGTCTAGAGGACCCAGCTCCCAGGGACCCAGTACTTTAAGGGCTGGGAGGGGCCCCCAAGACCTTCCATACAGACCCCCTTGACACACAAACGGGGAAGCTGAGGCTGGCCCAGGAGGCAGGCCCGTGCTCATTAGCCTCCGGACCGCAGCTGGGCTGTCCGCCACAGCACAGGCCGAGTGGGGCCCCTGAGGCAATGCAGGGGATCGCAGTCCCAGGGTTGCTTCCAGAAACCCAGCCAGCAGCACAGACAGGCCCCTCTCTGCCCTCCCATGGTGGCCCACCTGATGCGCTTGTGGGCATTCCTCCAGAAAGAAATCATTTTGTTAATTTCCAGGGCACGGGGCCCGCTGGCACCTCCTGGGCCAGCCTGCAAGGTGCCGTCCTCCATCTTGGGCAGGAAGTCCTTGGCAAAGGGGCTGCCCACGTTGCAGCTGTTCCCATCCTGGGGAGGGCAGTAGAAGTGGGGGCTGCAGGCTGGTGGCAGGCCCTGGCCGGGGAACCAAGGGCCTGTGCACCCGGGCCCTGCCCAAAACCTTGGGCAGAGCAGTCTGGGGCAATCCCCGACCCGACAGCCACTCACTCAGACACAGACTGACCCTGCTCAGCAACAGCCTTCAGCCCCAGAACCCTCCACACAGCAGTTCCGGTGCCTGACACCTGCCCTGTGGCGTTCGACTGCACCTCCCGCCCTCTCCCACCCAGCCGTCCGAAGGGAAACAGGGTCAGAGATGGTGCCATTTGCTGTGAGGCTGTCCCTGCCCTGCAGCTGCCACCACCGTTCCTGCAGCGGGGGCTGTCACCCTGGAGGCCCACTGCAAGCCCAGGCACCGTGAGGACCCGTGGGACGGCGCCTGAGCCAGGACACACACCTTGTGAGGCAGCTTGAAGAACCAGCAGCCGGGAATGTCCACATCGTGGTAAGGCCCATTGCCATGGTGATAGGCTGGCTGGCTGCCTCTGGGACTGCCAGCCCCCATCTGTGGGGCCACACACCGAGGTCAGGCCCCGCTCCAGCGGCTGCTTTCAGCAAGGGCCATGAAGTGGGGGGCCTGACACGCGGAGCAGGCACACTGGGAGGTGACGGGACAGCCACCCGGTCTTGGGCTTCCTCCTCGGCCACCCAACAAGGGTGGGGCCACCAAAGGCAGGGCAGTGTCTCCCAACCCCAGGACCTCGGGAACCCCGGTGGAAAGCTGCTCCTTGGGCGTGAGGAGGGGCGGCCACCCAGCACCCACCCGGAGAACCTGAGCCCACGCCCTGCTCACCGGGGCTCGGGGTTCGGCCGCAACTGCCGCTTCCGCAGGCTCCACCTTGGCCTCAGCCTCCACCTCCAAGCAACCCAGTTCTTCCACCTGGATGGGCCCAGGTACCAAGGGGGTGAAGCAGGAGGCTGGGTCGGCCGGAATCCACCAGCCCCTCCCTGCAGCACGCAGGCCAGCCTGGGATGAGAACTGGGCATGCCGAGCCCCCCTCCTCCCCCTCCCCCTGCTGGAGGGAACGGCGCCCGCCCCGAGCTCAGGCTGGCACGAGCCCTCACCATCTGCCACTCCTCGGTGAGCAGGAAGTCCTCGGCCAGGCCCGCCTCCTGCAGCTCCGGCTGCCGCTTCCCCTGCTCCAGGCAGTGCTTGCCGTACAGGGATTCGATGGCTCTGGGCAGAGAACAGCGGCAGCGGCCTCTGGTTATGGGCGCCCGCTCCGGGCCGGGCAGCTGGCTGGGGGCTTCCACCTTGCCCCGGTCTAGTCCTCAGAACCCGCTCTGAGGCAGAAGCAGACAGCACTCTCCCTGGTTTTTAGACAGCGAGTAACAAACCAAAAGTGACAGGGCGCCCTGGTGCAGGCCGGGGTTTGAGGCCTGGTCTGACTCAGATCTAAGCCCCACTGACGCCACAGAGCTGCCACTGCCCCAGGAAAAGCCCCGGGCACAGTGGTGGGAAGTCAGGCCCTGGCCCCGCCCCTGGCTGGCTCCTCAGGCCCCCAATTCCATGCCCTCAACCCCCACCGCTCCCCAGGCTCTGCAACCCTCAGGGAGGGGTGGCTATGGCAAAAGAACTGGAACCCAGAGTCTCAGACCCAAGTTCTCCCCAGCAGCCTGAGCTGGGCTTCTCCAGCAAGGAGGAGGGAGCCTTAGGTGTCCGGCCCTTCCTCCCTGAGCCGGAGCCTCACCTGTAGGGGCAGGTCACCCCAGCTGAAGCTGGGGCGGTGCCCGCAGACACCTCGGCCAGGTTGTCCCGCCGCCCGGGCACCAGGTAGCCCCAGCCGTGCCGCTCTGAGAAGTGCAGGGGGAAGCCGTCCCAGGTCAGCGCCATGAGCTTCGGTGTGACCCGCATCTGTAGGCTGAGGAGGCTGGGGCCCGGGGCCCACGCAGGGTCATCCAGCCTCGGACAGAGCTTCCGGTACCACCTAGGACCCCCGGAAGAGAACGGTGTCACAGTTGGTGACATGCCCTGCTGCCCTCCAAGGCCCTAGGGCTTGGTTCTGGTGACCTTGGCCTACAGCCACCAGCACCTCCCTCTGGCATGTGGCCCAGACCCCCGTGGAGTCCCCTGGAATAATTCAAATCCCAAAGAAAAGATCCCTGGTCAGGCCCACTGACCCAGTCAGAAGCCAGTCCGCAGGATGGCCTGGGGCAGGGCTCCTTCCCACACTCCAGTTCCCGCAGGGTAACTGGCCAGGGGAGCGAGCCCATCCGCCCGCCCCCTGGGCTCCGAGCTGCATCCCTCCTGTGCTGTTCACCAGGGCCAACACGAGGATGAGGCCAGTGAGGCACCCAGGGCACAAAACTGAGGCTCAAGTGAAGGGTCACCTCTTTAAGGAAGCCCCCCGACTTCCCCGGGCAGAGTCAGGCACTGCCTCCACCCTGACCCCTCCTCCGTGTCACCCAGGATAGAAACACCAGCAGCACCGGCTGGTCTGCACACCCCTCCTGGTTCAGGAGCCCCTGGGAAGGAGCTGGGCTCCCACGCGGGCCCCCGTGGCTGCTGTGGGCCAGCATGCAGCAGGTGCGCAGTGCACTGGTGACGGGTGAGCCGGGGTCGGGGCACAGAGCTCACCCGGGGTGTCCAGGGAGGTGCTGGGGCCGCTTGGGCAGGAGCTCTGTGGTCCCCTTCAGCTGCTCCAAGCAGACGCGGGCCATGACAGCTCGCTGAGATTCCTCCTCCTCGCTGGGCGGGCCGGGGTCTGCCGAAGGTCGGGAGGGTGATCAGAAAGGCCTGCCCAGCCCGCTATCTCCGAGGCTGCAGCAACCCTTTCCCAGGGCCCCTCACTCTGCCCACCGGCCATGCACGGTCCCCACCTTCCTGATCCTCGGGAACTCCAGGGGCCTCGGCCCCCTCGACGGGCAAGGGGCTGGCGGCCTCTGGCTCCTTCTTCTTCACCTTCTTTGCCTTCTTCTGCTTAAATTCTTGCAGGTCCCACTCCAGGTCCCAGAGCCAGGGGTCTTCTTTGTACCTGCACAGCCAGTCCACCAGGGCACGGCTGAGGCCAGGTCCCCCGCCCGCCCGCCCCCTGCCTGGGTCCACCCGCCCACGGCCAGGCTACCTCTCCCCCGACAGCAGCTGGCAGGCGTCGTTGGCCAGGTCCATCAGCGACTTCTTCATCTCCCGCTGCAGCTCCTCGTAAGTGCTCTGCGCCTCTGCCAGGTAACGGTCCCAGTTCTGGTTGACAGGCAGGTAGGAGACCCCCATCTCCAGCATGCCAGCCAGAGTCACTGGGTGGGGACACCTTAGGGGCAAACACCCAGGGCGCCATCAATAACCACAGGAGGCGAGGCTCCGCCCCATCGCCAAGCCCCGACCCAGCCGCCCGCACTGCACAGCCCTGCAGTCAGACGGATGGGCGCTGACCCCCAGTTTACCGCCTCCTGCCCGGAGACCCCGGGAGAGCCCCTGCAGCTCTCTGAGCCTCCGCCTCCCTCTGGGCACCAGGGGCGCAGCCGCACACTGCCCAGCAACCGGGACGTGTTTGAGAAATGCGCTGGGAGCTGACCCTGCCGTGGTGTGAACGCCGCAGCCTGTTGACACCACCGAGACAGGACAGTCCGCGGCGCTCCCAGGCTCTGCGGCACCGCTGGCGGCTGCCAGGCCACACACCTGGACGGCAGGTGCCCGCACTGACCACGGGAGGCAGCTACAGTGCGTTTACCGTGGTAAAACCATGGTGTGAAAGCTGAAGTGTGTGTCTCTCTGCAGACAATGTGACATGATGCAGAGAGAACCCAGAGACTGCCAAAGGGCGACCAGAGCTGATGAGCAAGCTCGGTGACATAGTGGGACACAAAGCCATCCAGAGGTCGGCTGCGTCTTTCTGCACCAATAACAAACTGTAAGAGAAACTAAGGGGACGAACCCCTGTACTACTGTGTTGAAAAACAAAACAAAACTATCCAGGAACAAAGGAGGTGAAAGACCTGCTCTCAGAAAAGCATGAGACGGTGAGGAAAGAGAGAGGGAGGTGCGAGGACACAGACACACGTGCTGTGTTCAGGGAGCGGAGGCCCTGCCGTCATCACGGTGTCCTCACCGCCCAAAGCAGTGCCCAGGGTCAGCGCAGTCCCCACCAAACACCAACGGCAGTCAGGGGCACCTCGGTGTTTCACCAACAACACTGAGGCCCAGAGAAACCGAACAACCTGCCCAAGGCAAACAAGCTGGTGCCAACCGCCGTCAAGACCAGAGCCGCGTCCATCCAATGCTTCTGACGCTGAGCCCGCCCTGAGGCTGACTCACTGGCTAGCACACCCAGGATGCACGGGCCCCCAGCTCAGGCCCTGGGTGCAGAGTGGGTGCCGAATAAGCCGGGACCAGGCACAGGAAACTCCAGCATGGCCCGTGGCGCCCCCCCACAGCACCTCTGCAGAAACCCAGGGCCTGGGCAGAGTGACGCCACCCCCACCGGTGACAGTGGCCCAGGTTCCCACAGGGGCGCCCGCCTCACCTCTCCAAGAAGAGTGGCAGCTGCTGCTGGAAGACCTGGTAGGTGGCCCACACGTCCTGGGCACAGTACTGCATCAGGTCCTGGCACAGGTGACAGGAAGGCGCTGGGCGGGCGGGCAGCCATCCCACTACCACCACCGGGCCCGGGGTCAGGTCTGGCGGCCTCGAGGCCTGGGCACCGCGGGGGGGCCAGCCACAGCCCACCGCCCCGGAGCCCCAGCAGCACAGTACCTGGAAGTTCTCCCGGATGTCCCTCATGCTGCCCTTGACAAAGAGTTCTCGGGGCTCCTTCCGGAGGGGGGACCCGCCCACGTAGAGGCTGTGCACGTCTGCCAGGTTGTTGATACTGCTGATGTCCAGCCAGTCCCAGGAGGAGACCTGAGGGGCAGGGCGAGGGGCACGGCCGCTCAGCGCAGCCCTGGGCCCGACGGGCAGACTGGCGGAGGGTCCTGTGGCCCCCGTAGGCACTCACCACGGGGCCGTTGGCTTTGTTCCGGGGCTTCTGGCCTCGCTGGGCGTCGAGCCGGGCCTTGCGCTTGCCCTGCTTGGCTGCCACCCACAGGCTGCGCTGGAAGCTGCTGAGCCCCGAGATGGCCATGTGCATGCTCATGGTGTCCAGGAAGCGCGTGTGGGAGCCCTGCGGACGGGCTGCCGCTGAGGGGCCGGCACCCCGGGCTCCGCACACCGCCCCCTCCCCACCACACAGCTGCAGATGGCAGGCCTTTGTGCTCGTTCACGCTTGTTCCCTGACCTGCGGGGGACCCGCCCTCCAAAGTTCTAGGCCACAGACAGAAGGGCCATGTGTCCGGGGACAACGCCAGCTCTGTAATGGGCAAGCCTTGGGGACACAGCAGGGGGGCATGGGGGCCAAGGGCAGGGTCTGTCGGCAGTGCCCGCACCGTCACTGAGGGCAGTGGGCCCCGGGACCCTCACCTGGACCAGGTACTGCTCCCTGATGTGGGCTCGGTCGAAGGACACGTTGTGCCCCACCACCAGCTGCTCCTGCCGACCCTGCTGGCCGGGACTGCCGGCCCGAGCAGGGGCCTCTAGGGGAATGAGGTCAGCCGGCGACAGCTGGCTGGTCCAGGAGTAGCGCTCTTCCACCAGCCGCCGGCTGCACCAGGAATACCTGAGGGAGGTGAGAGACCGGCAGGTTCAGCCCAGAGGCATGGAACTTCCACCCCACAACGCCCAAGGCACACCTGCCACCGAGCGCCCGGTCACACTAGCAGCTGGGGACCCCAGTGAGACCAGTGGGTGGTGCCCCTAGTCCTCACAGAGCTAGAGGTCGGGAGGTGCCAAAGGCTTCTTTACTTCTACAGATGAAGACGGGCGAAGCGGCCCTGTGCGGGGTGCCACGCACTCAGCCCGCGCACCGGCCCATGTGCTGGCCCCTCACGTCTATAAACAAAGAACAGCTGTGCTCAAAGTGCTGGTACGTGAGAGAAGCAATTATAATAGAATCCAAGGTGGAAGTTTGTTTGTTTTTAAATTGAAGGTGGCAGGAAGAAAGTACAAAAAAAGACCCACGTGGCACCCATGTGCGTGGTGAGTCACCTGGTGGCGGGGAGGATGGCTGAAGGACGAAGAGCGAGTCACCACTCAGAGGGTCTGCGCCTGAGCTCAGTGGGGCCCCGGGAAAGCCACCAGGACAGAGGGGACACCTTCAAATCGCACGGGTGGGGGTGGGGGGCCGTCTGCTGAGGGGCGTCTGCTCCAGCCCGCCAGGCTGAGGGTGGGGACTGCCGCTGAGGGAAGCTGTGCACCACAGGGCCAAGGCCGGTCAGTGTCACGGTGAGTGACGAGGCCACCTGTGTGGCCACCAGAGCTGAAGGGTGCTCCCTGCAACCCTTATGAAGGGGGCGGGGTATACCTGCCACTAGTTTCAACAAACATAAAACTAGGTCTGGCGGAGTGGTCTGAGCAGGTAAAATCTAGCTGGCCGTCTGGGGGTGGAAAGACGCTGGGGGCCTCAGGCTGAAACCTGCGCCCCTGCCATTCAGCACAGGAAAGCCCTTGACAGCACCCTGGAAGGACAGGCTGCAGGGTGTCAACTGTCGGAGGCCCCAGCAATGACAGAAACCTGGGTCACACTGGTGACAAGATGCAGGTCTGCAGCTGTGCGTGACACAATAAATTTGATGGGTAACTTAAAAAAGCCACAACACAAACACCTTTGGTAAACGGAAGGTGAGTCAGAACCAACGCCATTAATACTCCCTCTTCCCTGCAAATCTCAGGTGGACGCTGATGGCCAACGCCCTGCCCAGTGGCCTTTGGGAGACCACCCTAAAGGCTGCCCAAGGCTTCCCCTCCCCTGGACACTGAGGGCTGGTCAGGCATGTGATGTTTCACAGCCGTGTGGCAGGGATGTGTCCGGGCTGAAAGGGGACCACGATGTCCCCTGTCACGCAACCTCCCTCCCCACCACAGTCACTGTGAGCACAGGCCTCTGCACCTACCAACCGACCAAGCAAGAGAGGCGACAAGTCAGGAGAGGGAGTGAAAGGGGGACTTCGGTTAAGCTGTCCGAAAACCACCAAGACGTCAAAAAGCAAGTCATCCGCCCTGGCTGGTGTAGCTCAGTGGATTGAGCGTAGGCCTGTGAACCAGACAATCGCGGTTCAATTCCCAGTCAGGGCACATGCCTGGGTTGCAGGCCGGTTCCCTGCAGGCCAGTTCCCAGCAGGGCACACACAAAAGGCAACCATACATTGATGTTTCTCTCCCTCTCTCCTTCCTTTCCCCTCTAAAGATAAATAAATAAAATCTTTAAAAAAAAAAAAAAGCAAGTCATCCTGGTCGGCCACCGTGGCCTCCTTTACCCTCTCGATCACCATCTGATAGAGTCATGAGGTGATGAGCACTGAGCTGCCCCTGCGGACTAGAGCTCAACCAACGAGGAGGCGTCCAGTTTCACCCTTCCAGCCACTACTGCCTACCTTACCCATTCAGCCCTGTTCCTGTCATTTTCAACGACACATGTAACATTTTGCAGCTTTCTCTGCAAAGACGGAGTCTCCCGTAGGAATAGAGAGAACTGCCAACTTCTGTGCTGGCCAGGCCTGATAGCATTAAGGTTGTAAAAAGTATTAGAATCCTGGAGCGAAGACTCAAAAAGGGCAGAAACTGTGCTGCCATCCTTGTCTCAGAGACTTGGGTAGCACTTAGGAAGTTACAAAGAAAAGGAGGACACTGAATATACCCTTTGGGGACCACAACACCTGCTTGGGAGGCTGGGGGAAGGAAGCAGTGTTTCTCAGCTGGGGGTGGTCTGGGGAATGCGACCTGGGGAAGGGGGAGATTTGGAAATGTTGGGGGCGTGGTCTGGCATTTAAGGGAGCGGCAGGGATGCTAATGTCTTTTCTTGCCTAGGACAGTCCCCCAAAAGGGAGACTTCTCCTGCCCAAAATACCCAACAGCATCCCCAGAGAGAAGCAGTGTCCAAACGTCTTGGATGAAGTTGTCAGGAAGCTGTTTAGCACCAGACCAAGGTGTCCTCCGGGGGTCTCCCAGTGTACCTCCAGCACAACAGTCTCCTGCACCCTAACTCCCATCACCGCCTAACATCTGCCTGGGAGTTTGTCTCCTCCCTGCATCTTCTATCCCTGAGCACTGGGGCCCAGCCTGTTTTAGCTCAGGGGAACACCAATCTGAGGACACACCGCAGGGCGCACAGTGGGAACTCAGTAAACGTTCACTGACCCAGGCCCTAGGCTGGGCCCCCACATGTCATAAAGTCCCAGGACCCCAGCTTGCACTCACCAGGCCGAGGGGGATATGGCCACCGCCAGCGTGGGGCACGTTCCCTCTGCCAAGCAGACCTCCACGTCGAACACCAGGGCCCGCTCCTCGGGGATGGCCACGGGTTCGGCCTCCCCCGCGGGGCCGTACCGGGTCCAGCCCTCCGCCCAGGCCCAGCTCGGCGGCATGGGGGGCAGCTGGGCCTGCAAGAGCGAGTTGGCCGCCTCCAGGTAGGGCAGGCTCTGCTTCTGGGCCAGGAGGCGGAAGTGCTGGTCCAGGTCGTCCCCGTAGAGGCGCGGCAGGCGCAGCTCTACGTCGGGCAAGGGCGCATCCGGCTGCCCCCAGAGCCCGTGCTTCTGCAGGTGCTCGACGCTGCGGCGCACCGCGGCCTCTCCGGGCGTCTCCCCGCCGGACCCGAAGATTTGCTCGTGAAGCCCTCTCGACAGCATTTGGATGTGCAACGGGTTGTACCGCAGCTGCGTGCCTTCCGAGGACGGCACTTGCGGCTGCGCGTCGCTGGAAACGGGGACGGAGACGGAGCTGGAGGCCCAGCGCCTCGGAGCTGGAACCGGCCCTGGCCCGACGATGGTGGAGCTGGCCACTTTCTTCCAAAGCAGACGGTTCATGGTTGGTGCAGGGAGCCCCCCGCTGGGATTCAAGACACTTGGCTTTGGGCTCCAGCTTGGCTGCTTTTACTGGCTGAAAGACGTGGAGAGAGACACGTCTAGTGTCTGTTTTCCTGTCAGTGAAACGGGCCTGACCATGCCTGCCTTCCACCCACAATCCTAAAGGAGACAGACGACGTAAAGTGTTATTACATTCGCATCACCTGTTACATTAGAAGCCATCACTCCTTGAGCACTTATTGCGTCCCAGGCAACGTGCCAGACACTTTTGGGTACATGTTCTCAGTTAAGCCTCAAACAACCTGGGGAAATGTCAACATCCCTCCTGAGTAAATATAGAGGTCCACGTGGGTTCATCAGTGAACTTGGGGATAGTGAAGGCACACGTGCTGGTTAACAGCACGACGACGTGGGTTTGAATCCCGGTCCTGGCTCTCAGGAGCCTCGAGACCTTGGGCAAGCCCCTTAGGCCCTCTGTACGTGGGGTGAAGGACTCTGTCGTACAAGGCTGTTGTGTGGGGGGCAAAGGAGACTAGGTCGCACAGCCCGGCCCTCGGCAGATGGTGGCTGCCGTGATCGCGACCGCCGCGGCCCGGGGGCCCGGCGTCAAGAGGTGACAGCGCTCGGATTCGAACCCGCTGGACCCACCAGCCTCCCCTAAGCCCCCACCCAGGCCCGGCCGCCAGCTGGTGCCCGGCGGCAGCACCGCGGTGCGCCCTGGGACTAGCCTCCGCCCCGCTCCCGGGCCCGGCTCCCAGATTGCAGAGGGAGGGGCCGCGCCGCCGCTCCGGGACCCGACCTCCCCGGCTCCGAGCCCGCCAGAAACCTCGGTCCGCCTAGTGCCTCCAGGACTGCGGCTTCCGACCCCCGGCCAAGGACGCTGCGTCTCCCTCCGCGGGGCCTACGCAGCCTCGGGGTGGCGTGTGGTCTCTACCCGACTAGTCCGCCTCGCTGGCAGCTGCAACTTCCCGTCCGCGTCTCGCTGGGTCCAGCGACTAACCCGACCAGCAGGCGGGGAGATTCCCCGTGCGGCCAATGGCAGGGCCGCAAGTGGACCGGTCCTCACGCGGGGGAAGAAGGGGACTTCCGGGTGGTCCCTTCCTGCGAGACTCCGGCAACTAGGGTCCAATCTCCCCTGCACAAGAAGCAGATGGATCAGTCCGGGGGGGGGGGAAAACGGCGGGCGGTAATGAGACGTTTTAGCTCATCCAGAGAATACCAGCCACTGGGCGGCCGCGTGGCCTAATGGATAAGGCGTCTGACTTCGGATCAGAAGATTGCAGGTTCGAGTCCTGCCGCGGTCGTAGGGTTCTCATTCCTACTTTTTCGGTCCCTCCCGCTTCAGGGATGAAATGCTCGGACAGCTCCGAACACGGCGCCGATCACCACCCCACACACAGCGGGCTCAGCACGTGCCTGTGAAAGTGGCCGCCTACGCGTCTCGGGTGGGGAGGGGCAAAGCTGGAAAGTGTACCAGCCGCGCGTACCTCGCCGCGAAGGGAGGAGAGTGGAGAGGAAGCGCACCGTTTGCGGAAATCCCGATGCACCTTCAACCTTCAACTGGTGCAGCGGAACCGCAGGAGTTCACGACAGAGCTTTGCCCCGTGTGGCCTTCCCCAACCCCGGGCAATTCTAATGGGGTAGAGGCCGCTGCGTTGAGCTCTGTTGATCCCCATCCGCCTAACCGCGCTCTGCTCCCTGCCGTCCGGGCGGCCCAGAGGATGCTTTCCATCCTGGTCTCCGCATCTACCTCCCTCCTGCTGCTCCAGGTGCCTCAGCAGCTGGGCTCCCCGCGCTCCGCGGTTGCTAAGCCGTAAAATACCGCGCAGAATGAAGCCCGAGTGCACAACCGGGGCTTGGACACCCAGCTGCGCCGAGGAGGAAACGCGAGGCTCAGACAGATAACAGGGTTATGTTATATTGCCGAGGGTCAGGGACAAAATTCAGGCCCCACCGCAGCTTCCAGCCCGTGCATGTGCCAGGACACCGTGATCTGACGGGGAACCGAATTTCGGTATTTTTCAGGAGTAGGCTGCTGGGATATAGCCAGGGACACACACACCTCCCTCCGCCGGCCCGGCCCCGCGGGCTGCTCGCGGCCCGGGCCCGCCCCTCTTGAGCAGAGAAAGAGCCCTTGTTTGTTTTTTCTTTTGGCAAAAAGATCCAATTAATTGAAAATTCATCATTTCATAATCCGTCCCCCTCCTCCACACACCCCTAACCGTGTACCACGGACGCTTTTACAAAATGCCCAGAGGAGCGACTCCGGTGTACATCAGAGAGTCCCCGAGTGAGGAACCCATTTTCACGACTTATGCCCTCCCGAAATTCAGCATTTCCGTCGATTATGAGGTTAGGCGGCCAGCCACAGTGGTGTCGGCAGCAGTATCCGAGAGCATTCGTGGATATTCTCCTAACACGTTGCAATTGCTGCAGATTTTTCAATGTGTTGTCTCTACTAATACATATCACCTATTCTTTCCACTATTTCATTATTTTTGCTTTCCTATGTAATCCTCTGTGTTCTGTGCATCCGAAGACGTTACTCTAAGAAGGTGTCTATGGCACGAAGAAGCCAGGAACCCTTGGCCTATCGAATGTCTCTTCCATGGGACGCTGTAGTGGGGCCCGCCTGGTGTCCGCCGAGAGGACGGCCCGGGGCCAGGCTGTGTCCGTCAAGATGGGTGTCCCTCTCACAAGGTGACCTCAGGCCAGGCAAGTGTCCTGCCCCTGGAATGAGACTCCTCAGCAAGGACAACAACAGCTGACGCTGGTCCCTGCTGGGGAACATGAGCCCTTCCTGCTGAGCTGCGCCGTTTCCAGGGTTCTGAGCCCAGCCGCTCCACCTCCCCTCCTCCCCTTTCTGGGAGCTCCCACAGGTCCTCCCAGGGAAGTCTGTCCCTGCTGGTAATGCCAGAGAAAGGGGACGCATCGCCCCCTCTTCCCTGGAAATCTCTCCTTCCACGGTAGCAAGAGACAAAGTTCATTAGGAACTTTCTGGCAAAGCATGTATCTCAATTGTAACAAATGCTGGGTGTCGGGGTTTTATTGTGTGTGTGTGTGTGTGTGTGTGTGTGTGTGTGTGTGTTTAAGTCTCCTCTTCCACTGCTGTCAATTTGTATGCAATATTTCATGGCCTGGTTAGAGCTTACGGATAACCACCAGCGTTTTACATGCTATGCTTGGCGCTGAGTTTACACAGCCAACTAAATTAATCCTCCCATTGGCCCTAAAACAGGTACTGTAATTACGCCCTCTACCGGTGGAGAAGCGGAGGCACAGGGAGGTGAAGGATTCTGGCCAAAGCCCCACAACCAGGCTACACGCTTCAGACCAGCATCTCATTTCATCCTCTCAATGACCCCAGTGGCACTGTGGGTACACAGGTGCGACCATTACTCCGTTTCATGGAGGAGAAAAGAAAGTCTCCAATAACGCGCACGAGGTGGACTCACTTATCCAAAACCCACACGGCCCAAGGCCTGGATCAGAACCCAAAGCCTTTATGATTCCAAAGCCACGAGGCTCTTCTGCAAGCCCACTAACCACATCACGGGCCAGAAAGCAAATGTGAGAAGCCAGAAAGGCAGTTACATCATCGGTTCGCTATGCGCCACGCCAGAGTGATGGCTCCAAGATCTCAGGTCACGCTACTACTATCTGCCCTTCCAGGATTCGTCCGAAAGCAACCCGCGAGTCTACGAAGGCTTTTCAGGAGACTTCCTCCTTTGTGCTTGACCAATGGGCCGCCCAAGAGATCTTCAGACCCAATTAGCTTCTTAATTTTCTGAGGCCCCACAGGTATGAGAGGGACCGGGGCTGAAAGGGAAGCTGACAAAATGGGGAAAGGGAAATGCCGTGGCGACAAGGGGCACGGCGGCCTGGCCGCAAGATCCCTGGGGAAGGAGGTCTTGAACCTGCCCCATCCACCTCAGTCTACCTGGGACCTTCCCGAAGGCTCCGGTCGAAGAGGAGGTGCGGTTTTGGCCTGGAGTCAGGCGGCCTCCGCGCTGGGCGTGCCAGTTTCCTAACCGGTGGGAGGGCCTCGCACACGAGTTGGTGCTCTGCGCTCAGGCTGAGAGGCAGAGAAGAGCCAGGAGGAGCAAGAGGCGCCCGGGTCTCCCTGGGATACTGCATCTGTCCAAGCTCTCAGACCCACGCTCCGCGGGTCCCGAGCCTTTCCCTCCCGGTCCCGCCCCGCCCGCGGCGGCCTGAACCACGTGCACCTGCACCTCCTGGGAACGCCCGCCAGAGGGTGCTGTTGGATAGCGCGGGGAACCGCGCTTCGGCGCAGAGATCGGAGAGGTCAGGACGGTCGCAGAAAGGACCCAGGTCCAGTAGGGAGGGCGGAAGGAGGAACACGTCGGGTAGGAGCTGGGAGACCCCAGGAGCTCCTGTGTCCTGCAAGAGCCTCGGCGCAGTCAGACCAGGTCTTGGGGGGTGGGGCTGGCGGGCTTCGCGCTCCCAGGCGTCAGGTCTGGAAGTCGAGGCGGAGGGCGACGGCAGGGCGGCGGAGGGCGAGTTCCAGCTGAGACGCCAGGGGGCGGTGGTCTGATCTGCTCGGCTACTCGCCCAGGCCGCGGGGGGCGCCCTGTCTTCCGCGTCGTCTCTCCTAGGCCTTTTGCAGGCTCAGAGAGCGTTCGCCGCCCCCGCCCCCCCCGCGCCTGAACCTGCGGGACGCGCTCGGAGGCGCTCTAGGTAGGAGCTTTGTGGCCTAAACCCCAGGCGGCCACTGAGGAGCTGAGTCCCCGCGAGGGAGTGGGGTCAGGGGACCCACGCTCTCGTTCCCTGTCTCCTTAGGGCCTAGGACAGGAGACGATGGGGCCCCAGGTGCCCTGGCACCCTAGGGACTTGGAAGTCACATCTTGGGTGAGGGCGCCTCGTGTCCCTCCCCGGTGAGTCATGCTGGGAAGACCGGCCTTTGAGGACAACTGGAGGTCCCTTGCGCTCAGGGCAGAATCCCCTGTGCATCTTCCACCCCCAAAACTGGAAGGCCTCCTTGCACGCTCTTAACTCAGGGGAGGCTTGAGCCAACTAGAAGCTGGGGGTGTCGGCCCCGAAGAAAGAGAGGAAGCGGGAAATGCAGGTCAGTGGGACGCTGGAGAAGGAGGAGGAGGCGCGATGTTAGCTGTTCCTCCATCTCATTCCTGAATCTGGCTTCCACCTCTTCAAAAGCTACGTAGCGGGGCCAGGAGCCCCGAGGAAAACAACGGTGTGTCCACCGGACCCGGGTGGAGGGCATGCAGACGGGGGCAGAGTCTGAAGAATCACACCCGGCCTGCACCCACGCCCAGTCCCCTCCACACAGGGTGAGACCCAGATAACCAGGCCGCCGCCCTGCAGCCTCCGGTCATCGCACCGCGGCTTCCGAAGGCTGCAGGAGCAGAGAAGACAACAGGGGGCCCAGCAACCAGGTTTAGCGGGTGCTTCAGTGGGCCGCAGGGGCCGGAGTGGCGGCCTAATGGATTCAGGCCTGCGCCGCGCAGAGGCGCGCCCGCCCTCCCGCCCGAGCTCTCAATAGTGGACAATGGAGTCCCGGGGTGACCCGAACAAAGAATTTGGAAGTAGTTAAATTGCAGAACACGTTCTGGGCCTGGGTGCCTCCTTTCAAACAGAGCGAAGGGAGAAGAAAAGAAAGCGCTGGGGGGCGGAGGGGTGAGAAAATGCCCAGGGGAAAAGTTGGTAGGTCGCCCCAGTTGCCGCCAGCTTCCAGACGCCAGGGAGTTCATAGGAAGTGGGGGGAGGGGCAGAGTGTGGCCGGAGTCCGCCTGGCCGCCGGGAGGGGCTGAGAAACTTCTCCGGGACGTGGCTGGGGTTCCCCCACAGGGCGGAATGTTTGCCTTGTACAGGGACCCCCACTTACCCAGCCACCCCTAATGCTTCCAACAGGGGGCAAGGCTCAGGAACCGGGCTTTGGAGACTAGAATGGGGCCCGTGGGTGGAGAGAGGGGAGGGAGGACCTGGGTCCTGCATTTTCTTTCTGTCTGTCTTTCTCTTACTGGGCCCCTCCTGTCTAGCTAGCACTCCATCTCACTGGTCTCTCTCTGGCTCCTGTAGCAGGAACTCTGTGGACTGCCCTCCCTCTCCCATCCCTTACTCAGAGCTGGGGTGTTTGGGTTTTTTTTTTTGGTCTTTCCCCAAACAGTTCAGAAACGCTGGGTGCCCCCTGCCCACTCTCTCTTCCCACTCCTCCCCCCCGACACACACACGACCAGCAATCTGGACTCTCTAACGAGAACACCCTCTTGTTTTTCTTTTAAAGGTAGGCCTTGCAGTGTAGAAATTAGGGCCAATTAATATTTCTCTCTTATTTTTTCTGAACCTTGTCATTTTTGCACACCCAATGAATACCGTCACCGAATGGGGAAGGGGGAACATGTTTAGAAAAGCAGTCACACTCGGGTCAGGCTGATTCAGGAAAAAAAAAGAAAGAAAAAGAAACTGGGGAAGTTATGAAGACAAAAGTGTAAATAAAAATGGCCAGAAAAATACACGAGGGTGAGGAAGCAAATCCTCTTTCCCTCTTCCAGCCCTTCCCCGAGTTGTTTAGGGAAGGGGGGGGGAGGGCGCAGCAGCGGCCGCTGCTCCTGAGAAGCGACGCCTCCGGCATCCGAGAGCGCGCGCAGGGCCAGGCAGGTCCCCGCTGTGGGAGGCGCTCGGTTCGCAAGGGGTTAACGGCGTTGCTCGTGAACTTGGCCCGTCTGTCTGGCTCGTGATGGATGTGGAGGCCCGCTGACAAGTTCAGGCGGAGGATCGTCCCTGCCGTGGCGGAGGGAGAAACGCACACAGGCGGCGGGGACCCACGCGGAGGGCGACCGACAGGGCGCGTGGTTCTGCCAGGCCTTCTCTGCTCCCCACGTCCGCTCGACCGCTCGCCTCCCCCACCCCCTGGAGCTTTCCGACGCCCCCCGCGAAGCACTCAAGTTTCCCAGGGCTTCGCTCTGCGTCCCAGGACGTCCTGACGGCCGCTGACGGCCACGCGGAGCGACGGGGCGCCTAGGGAGCGGGGCGTCCGGAGCCGCTCTCTCGGAGGAGGCCGAATTCAGCATTTGGACAGCGGCCCCGGGGCGCCCGCAGCCCGGCGGGTGGAGTTTGCAGAAGCACAGCCCAGGGCGGGAGGGCCTGGGGGCGGCTCGGGGCCTTGGAAGAGTAGGATCCCGGCTGGAGAGAGAGCAAGCCTGGCTCCGAACCGGACCCGTTTCCTCCGAGCTGAAATGTTCTTTCGGGGCTCACGTGGGGGCCCGGGTTCCGCCAATCCAACGCAAAGACCCTCAGCCTAACCTACACTTGGGGAAAGGTAGAACGCCCCCTTGCAGCCCAGAGAGCAGGCGCCGCGCTCCCCACCTCACCCCATCCCCTCTCCAGGCTCCGCAAAGCTGCCCGCGTCCCCGAGCTCGGAGCCGCCGGCTCCTGAGGAGCCTGGCGGCGCGAGTGGGCAGGAAGGGCTCGAAGGCGCGGCGACTCCCCGGGAAAGGCTGCCGGGCGAGAGCGGAGAGAGGAGGTAGCGCCCGGGCGCGAGGCCCGGCTCCCCCACGGCGCGCCCGCGGCCCCCGCCCCGCGCGCGGGTCCCGGGCGGGGGCGGGGCGGGGGGAGCCGCGCTGACGTCACTGCGGGCCGGGCCCGCCCGCGAGGGCGGCGCTGGGAGCTGCTCAGAGCTCGGAGATGCCGCGCGCTGCCCGGAGCCCCCGCGCCGCCGCCGCCGCGGTGCCCGCCTCCAGCGGCTCGCTTCTGGGCGTCCGCTGGGGCCGGGGAGCCCGGAGAGCGGCCGCAGCCGGGCCCGAGCCCCAGCACGCTGCAGATCGGGGGCCGCGGAGAAGCTGTCCCCGCCGCCGCCCCACCCCCGCCGCCGCCTCGCCGGCCCCCGGCCCCCTTCCCGGTCCGTAAGTGCCGCCGCCGGCCGCGTCTCCGGGAGACTGGGGAGCCGGGCTCGGGCGCGCGCGCCGTGGCTTCGGCTGGAGCAGCGCTGGGGAGCCGGTCTGCACTGGGAGGGGCAGCCGGGCGTCCGCGCTCGGCTCCTTGGGGCTGCACGGGGTGCTCGGGCGGCCGGGCAGGGTGAGGGGTGCGCTCCGACCACACGCGGAAGGCGGGGCTCAACCTCTGGGGCCTGACCCCTCACCCCCAACAAACCGTCCAGGCCAAGGTCAAGGGTCGTGGGGGCAGCGGGCAGCGCCCAGAGGTGAGGACGCAGGGTGTGCAGAAAGGGAAGGGGCGCGGAGCCAGAGGGGCGCTGGGGCTCTGAGGGCAGGTCGCACTGGAAGGGGGGAGTGTTTCCCAAGTGAGGTCCCCGGGAGTTTTCGGACGCCCCCACCCCGCCCACCTCCCCTCCGCCGCCAACTCCCCTCTTTCTTCTTTTTCATCCCCTTCTCCGCCAAGAAAATAAGGCAGAGAGTGGCTTCCTGAAAAAGTAGTTGGAGAAACATTGCAACACAGGGCACCCACTCTAGAGAAGATTTATAGCGCGCTCTTCCGCCTCTGAAGTGGGAAGTTGCAGGGAAATCCTCTCTGTTCCGCTCTGCCCGTCGTGCCCAGACCAGGCCTGTGGGACCGGGTGAGGGCGTCTCTGCGGCTGCGGCCTCCCCCAGGCCCGGCTCCAGACTCTGGGCAGAAAGAGGGAGAGGGTGGAGGGGGAGTCTGTGGTAAGGGGCTGCTTTGGGACAAGGCTGGGGGCAGGCGAGGTTCTGGCGGCCTCGCTGGAGCAGGGCAGGGCGGTGGCGGACGCTAGGAGAGGCTGGGGTCCGAGCACTCCCAGCCTCGGGAGGAGTGCGTGCACCCAGAAAGGCACATACAGATCGTGACTGAGGGGAACGTAGGTGCTGGGGCTGAGAGGCGCCCCTTCTGCAGCCCCACCCCCACCCCCATGTCCTGGCGGAGGTGGGATCTTCAGCTACAGAGCAGAGAGGATGCAGTTTGAGGGTCTGGCTTCCAATCCAGGGCCCGAGGGTAGGCTAGGTGGACACTGGGGGGGGGTGTCATGGCAGGTTGCACGGCAGGAGCCCCCAGTTAGCCACACCAGCTGCTGGAGACTGGGGGGGGCTGCTCTGTTCAGGCCTTTCCAGCGGGGGTTGTTTCTGGGCTCCCGCCCAGCCTGGGCCTCCCCAGAGCCCACAAACCGAGTGCCCCAGCCTCAGCTCGAGGCATGGGAGGCCAGACCTGGAAGCCAGAGAGGGCACTGCAGCCCAGCTGACCACCAGTCTGTGCCGGTGAGTGGGGGGGGGGTCGTGGGGGCCCTGGGTGCAGGAAGCCGGGTCCCTCAGAGCTAGCCCCAGTGCTGGACTTTTAGACTCCAGTCTGTAGGAAGGTCAGCTTAATGAAATCTCAGGTCTGGGCAAGGAGCAGGGGAGGTGGCAGCCACGGGGAAAGGGCCCCCCGGACTTCGCCTCGGCGGTGGCGGGAGAGCTGTCTCCTAACGGAGGCTCAGACGGGCTCAGGAGAGGCACTCGAGGCTGAACGCTGGGTCTGGGCTGGAGCTCGGGCGCTCCAAGAGTCAGCTCTGAGCTTCTGGCCTCAGGATCCCGGGTGCCCAGTTAGAGGGCTGTTCTCTCGAGTCAGAACTACCCTCTACCTCCACTTAACCCCTTAAGTCACTTCGGGCTGAAATGGGGGGAAGGGCACACGGCAGTGGGTTGTCCCGGCCTGGCACTGAATTGTGCAGCCAGCAGCAGGAAATAGGCACTTGGGCCAGAGCCACCTTGGAACCCTGGCAGCTGAGGTTCCAAGAGAGCCCCTCTACCTGTGTGCACGGACAAGCTATCCGCCACCCGCCCTTAGGCCGGCTGCTGGATGGGTGTTTGGCCAAGTGTATGTGGTGCAGATGGGGTGCAGGGCTCACGGGGGGCTACAGTGGAGCAGGCATTTCTGTGGGTGCAGGTGCGGGGGCTCCGGAGCTGGGCGTCCCTTGGTGGAGGTTTGAATTTGGCCGACAGAGTCGCGGGCCTTTAGTGGAGGCACCTGCCACAGGGCCCCTCCTGGCTCCTGTGCCTTTGCCCCGGCAGCTGCTGGTTCCCCTGGAGCTCAGGTTTGCAACTGCGGGGAGGAGACGGAGGAAGCCTGGGCAAAGGCAGCGGAGCAGCGGTGGACAGGGAGGCCCGGCCGGTGGCTCTCAGCACCATGGTCAGGGCTTGGCCTCCACGTTTGGAGTTTTGTTCTCCGCACCCAGTGCTCAGCTAGACCCCAGCACCCACCCTCCCGGGACTCTGGGCCTGTCGGCCGAGGCTATGGGCTTAGTGTGGGACAGATCGTCTAGAACCCAGACCCCATCCAATGTGCATGTGAGAGGGTGACAGGGGACCAGGGCTGGAATCGGCCTGCCCAGCAGCCTGCCACCTCAGCTGGCCCTGCCCAGCACACACAATGCCCCTCTGGCCTGCATCACCTGGACCACTCCCGTCTGAGCTGCTCGTGAAGGCCGGCCACCAGCCCCCGAGTCTGCAGCCAGTTCTGACCCAGCACAGCAGCCTCCTCCCCACGGCCTACACCATCCAGACCTGGTCTCACGGTGGCCTCCTTCTGGGGAGCCGCGCTGTGATGGACACGAAGGGGCCGCTGATTCCAGCACAGTCCCCTGCAAGCAGGGCCTGGGAGCCTCCAGGGCCAGCTTTACCTGCTCCCTTCCAAGGGACTCAGTTTCCCAAAAAGGCGAGCAGAAATGCGGCCCTGATGACCGTCGCCTCCCGCATCTGAACTGAATCCAAACCAAGCTTTTAGTTCTTCCTCCCGGAGCCCCCACCCGCCCTCCACTTGCCAGCCAGGCCTCCGGCGCGGCCACGTTACCGGGAGCCAGCCATTTTGTGCAGCATCCGGCTCAAACCGCACTCCGAGGGGCTCCGTCCTGCTCTCCCTTCCCCCCTCCATCCCGGCCTCCCCTCCCTCTCTCACAGGTGAACCCTGCTTCTCCGCCCCTTCCCACCTCCACAGCCCCACGCTCCCCACCCGAGCTGGCCCTGAAGGACTTGGGATCTGCAGGCCACCCACCCACACGCCAAGAAGGGGAGACGGTGCCGGTTCCAGGAGCTTGCAGGAGGAGGGGAAGCGAGGGGCGCCTCCCAATTATGGTAATCCTGTGGAATTAACTGTCTCGAGCCCAAATTCGGGTGGCTCCTTCCCCAGGGCTGCTGCCGGCCTCTCCCGGTCTCTCTGGTTGCTGCTGTGTCTGGCTCTGGCTCTGCTCGCCTTTCGGAAGGAGGGATGTGAGTGTGTGGACTGGGGTTTGGAGGGAGAGATGTAGATGCCAGGCCTGGGCTGGCACGAGCTGGCTGGGATGGAAGGAGGATGCAGGTCGCTTTGGATATGGGGTCAGGATGGAAATAGGGCAACGTGGAGACCAGCGCTGGCGCAGCAGGCCCTGGACAGAATCGGGAACTGGGCAAAATGGAGATGTGTCATTTTTTAGAGAAGAAAGATGTTTAGAAAAACCAGGAAATCCGTGCAAAACTGTTCTCTCTCCCCCTTTTCTTCGGAACCCACCCTGCAAGGATTTGCCTGGCCCCGAGAACCTCAGCGTCCCAGGCTCTACTGAAAATGACCCTCCTGGGTACGTCCACCCAGGCTCCGGGTGCTCCACAGCAGCGGAAGTCCAGGCACAGAAAAACTGTGTCCTGACCACTGAAAGCCGGGACCCCACCTGCCTGTTCACTGCCCAGTCTCTCTCCCTAGCTCTTTGCTCTGAGAGCAAAGACATCACATTTTTTTCCTGTTTAATCCTTTGCCTCCCCAGTATGGCTAGTGGGGAGGGGGAGGGGGGTCCCAGCACCCAAGACTGGAGGGCGACCTCAGCACCAAGGAGGAAGGGGGTGATGGCTGGGGTGATCAAGGAGTGCGTGTGGGCCACTCACCTCTGGAGGGCTGCTAGGAGGCCTCCAGGGCTGCCGTCAGGCTCAGTGGGGTGACTCTGGGGGGACCCGTTAAGGCAGCCCCTTTCCCCTGTTGAGCAGCTGGCAGGGCTGTGCTGAGAGCCCCTCAGAAGAAGGGCCAAGGTTGGCTTTGTTCTTTCATTTTGTGGTGGAACGTGAATTTAACCAGTAAGCCTAGTTCGGGCCCAGGACATCTCCAAGAGGCCAGGCGCACTGGGTTGCAAGCTCCTAGACGCTCTCAGAGAGAGGGGGGACCCAGCAGTCCGGACCTGAGCGCCAGGGCCCGGCCCCAGTGTAGCATGGCTGGAGGACCGCTGCGCGCCGTGGACTATGGGCGGGACACCGCCCCGTGCACACCGGGGCACTTTGGTCCTCCCTCCTCTCTAAGTCTCTGCGCGTGGGCTGGGTCAACTGCAAGGTGCTGGGCGTGAGGAAAGGAAATGGGAGGCTAAAGGTGAAACGGCTCCTGTTCTCGGTTCTCAGCCTCCCAAGTGTGCACACGGTGGCCCCGGAGAGACCTTCCCCGCGCCCCGCCAGGCGCGTCCCCAAGCCCCGTCACTGGAGCTCCCTAACTCGGATGGTCCGCGGTGGCTGCCGGGCGTCCTGAGGCTTAGTGGAAGGCAGAGGAGTTTGGAGGAGAGGCCAGACGGGGCGCACCCGGGCGCGCAGCCCTAGCGCCGTCCAGGGCAGAGGGGGCACTGCCCTGCCCTCCGGCAGGGGAAGCCGTGAACGCCGAGGCCATTGTAAGGCTGGGTGGTGCGGAGCGCGGGAAGGGGGCTGGGATTTGAATGGGAGCCTGGGATTGGCCGATCTCTGGACTGACGTCACTTCCCCGCGGGGCGATTAGCCTGCGAGAGCAGGGCTGGCGGGCCAGTGCGCTGGGGGCGGCCGGGGCGCCCGAGGCCGCCGGAGCGCATCGCGCGGGCGCCCTCCGCGCGCCCCGGGCCGCCGTCGGAGCGGGCAGCCGGCGCCGGACGCACAGATCGGGGGGCCGGGCGGAGCGCGCGGGGAGGACGATGGAGGGAGGGAACTGGGCGGGGGCCGCCGGCCTTCGGGGTGGGAGTCAGTGTGTCCGTGTGTCTGTCGGTCCCCTCTGGCTCTCCGCCTGCCCCCGGGGCTCCGCGAGCGGCGCCCGCTCCCGACCCCGCGCCCCGCGGGCGGCGGCACGTGGGGCCCACGGCGCGGCAGCGGCGGCGGCGAAGGGAGGCCCGTTTCTCTCTTTGGTTATCTAGCTGTATGAGTGCCACAGAGCCGTCATAAAGCTAGATAACCGAAAGTAGAAATGACTCCCACAACTTCTGCGTGCGAGCGCCCGCCCCGCCGGCCGCCCCGGCCCGTGCGAGCCACGGGAGCTCGAAGGAGCCCGGCGCCGGCCCAGCGGACTCCAGCCCAGCGGATCGGCCGCGCCCGGACCAGGTACCTGACCTCGGCTCTCGCTCCGGGACACTTTGCGTCCCCCCGGGAGGAACTTCCCAGCTGCTCCCTCCTCCTCCTCCTCCTTCCCCGCTCCCGCCACGTCCCCCAGCGCCGGAGTGGGAACCCCAAAGTGGAGCGGGCCCGGGGAACGGAGGGGGGTGGGGTTGCAGAGGGGTCGCTGGCGGGGAAGGCGCCGGCGTTCGCCTTCACCCCATAAATCAGGCCGGAACAATCCTCTGCCGGAGTCTCGGACGCGGATTTTGGGATGCAAATGCGATGGGGGAGAGACAGCGGCCGGTAGGGGGTGGGGGTGGGGATGGACAGGGGGCTGCCCCGCCGCTAACAATGCGGCCTTTATCGAATTATTCGACGAGTCAGCCCTGAGCGCCATTAGCATACGGCTTGGGGGTTGCCGGAGCTTCGCCCCTCCGTGAGGTCAAGTTCTTGATAATTTGATCACTTTTCACGGGCTCTGGCAGCTGCCTTTGTGTGCAGTTGGGGGGTCTGTGTGCAGCGTGAAGCCGAGCAGAACTGGCGAGGAGTGAGCTCAATGGCTGGGGGCCGGGGCGGGGGACTCCCTCCCCGACGGGCCGGCCTTGCCCTGCATACAAACCAAGCGCGGGCGGGTGGGCGGGAGGGGGGACTGAGCTCAACCCAGCGGCCACCTCTGCTCCAGACCTGGCCGGCCACTCCCGCCAGTGCCTCCCCAACTTCCCCCAGCGCTTAAGGTGCTGGCGAGCTCCTGGTAGCCCCTCCCCCTACTCCCCCCCAACTCCAAGCCACAACATAAGATGTATTACAATGTCTAGCAAATAAAAAAGCAATTGGGGGAAATCTGCATTCCGTTTCCATGGCAACCCAATGCAGCATACCCGGCCTCTCAGACTCCCAGCCCCTCTTATCTGGGCTTGGGGAGTGGGGCGCACCCTTGCTCACTGCCTGGGGACCTGTGCCCCCTGCGGAACATAGCGCTGGGGGCCCCTCCGAGGTCCGCGTCGGCCTCCGGGTCACTCTCCTCCCTCACCCCACCGGGTCTGAAGCGGAGCTCCTGTAAGCCTGGAGAAGGGCCTACCTCCCGGGCAGCAGTGGCTGCGGCCCCAGCCCCGGATCCTGCCTCACCTCAGAAAAGAAAGGATGTAGTGTGGATTCAGAGCCCCTGGTGCTTTGGGGAGCTTTCTAGGTATGTGGGTGTATGGGTGCTAGGACCTGCGAGCCTGAAGGAGCCTGAACCCCCACCCGGACACCGTTGCCGACCCCGTTTCCCTGAACACAGTGAGGGAGCAGACCCGGAGGCCTGGCGGAGCAACTCCCCCCGACGCACCGCACAGAAGGGCAGAGTGGCCCGGGTCACCCATACGGCCGATCCTTGCCCATCTGTCCCCAGGACCTGCCCAGGGCTTCGTGAGGACAGAAGTGTTTTTCCATTTTCATTCCCTCTTTTTTTTTTTCTTTCCTTTTTGGCCTTTGCTTAACACACTCGTTTTTGAAAATAGGTTATGTGTGTAAGAGACGCAGGCTCAAACAGCACAAAAGGGGCACCTGTGGTCTCCGCAGGGTGAGGAAGTGGCCGCCTAAGGTGGGCGGTGGAGGGACGCTTCCCCTCTGTCACCTTTTGGGTTCAGAACCATGAGAGTCTGTTAGCTACGGAAAACAAAACTGAAACGAGAAGAAAACAAAAGACCGGGCAGGAAACGCCAGCTGCCCTCCGCTCTGTCCCCAGTTGCTCTCCCTGGAGACAGTCTCCAGGTAGAAGAAGATTTTCAGGGGGTCCCGTGTGGCAGCCTTTCCCCCATTTTCCAAGGTCAGTCTCCCGTTTTCCTGGCATGAGGCCGGCGCAGAGTGACCAGCGCCATCCAGGATCCACCGTGCGGGGGGCCGTGGGCAGCATCCTCTGGGCCTCCCCTCCCTTCCCAGCGCACCTGGGAGCCTGTGCACAGATCGTGACCTCATTTCGGAGGAAACCGGAGCAGCTCTTCCCGCCCCCTCACCTTGTGCTGCTGCCTCCCTCCTAGCCAGTTGGCCCTGGGCCCAGGGCTTCCATCCTCCTCCCCGCCCCCCACCCCCATCCCTTTGCTATTTTGCAAGAACTAGTCCTACTAGGAGCTCGGTGGCTTTGAAGCCTGGCAGCTGTGTCTACACCGTTCAAATGGGTGTTTTTTATTTTTATTTTTAAACACCAGGGGCTCGAACCATCTGGGGAGTCTTTAAATCCGGGTCTGGGATGGAGGAGTGAGAGCCTGGGAAAATGCAGTTTTCTTTCCGCTTTCTACGAAAACCGGTCGATGCAAACCTCCCACACCTGGGAAAGGAGGGCGGCCGCGGGGCTTTGGAGGGTGGGGAGCGCTGGACTCCTGATCTGGACCTCACCCCACACCAGCAGCAGAAAGGGCCCTGGAGAGGCCAACCCACCCGATTTGGGCCCAGGGATATGAATGACCACCCCGAACAGAGCCATGTTCAAATCTTCAGTGGACATCAAGGCTCAAAACTGATGACCCATCAACCTGTTCTGGCTTCCCGGTCAGACAAGCCGGCTGGGCCTTGGGTTTTTCTCTGCACTTCTCTCCGTTCCCCAGGAAGACCTCCTCCCGATCTCCTCTAGCCACTCGCTCCCCCTGCTTGGGGTTCACTTTGGTGGAAAGTTTGCACTACGCCCCAGGCCCTGGTCTAAAAAGGCTTGGGTGGGGGCGGGGGGGGGGGCTGCCAACGCAATTGAAGCTGCAGTTTGGAAGCTAGAATTAATTAGGATCTCAGAGATGTTCTTCACCCCTTTCACTTGACCTCTAGAAAGAGCGAGCTCAGTAAGGCCCAGTGACTCGCCAAAGGTCGCCTAGAAAGGCATCGGCGGGGCGCGGGCCACGGCAGCCCCCGCGGTGAGGGAGGTATCCAGGGCTTTCTCCTCACTGGCCTGGACACTCTAGGCCTAAAAGGCTGCTGGACCATGTAGGTCTCTGTCCCAGCGAGTGAAAGGCCGGCGTCACCGGCGTCCGCTGAAAATCGGGCCGCGGCTCGGGCAGAGGCCTGATCCGGGCTGCTCAGTGGAGCTGTCCGCGCCCGCGCTCCGACCTCGGCGAATTGGGACCGGAGCGCACAGGGAGCGAGGCCGCGAGGCCTCCCAGGGCCCAGCGGCGACTCTGAAAAGCATGAAGGGTTGGAATTAGGCGCTCATTTAGCGAGCGTTACTAATCCGAAGTTACAGCGCTAATTCCCTGATCCTGCCGCTCCCACACGCAGCGCCCGGATTAGAGGCGCGGCCGCCGCCCCGCCCCGCGCTCCCGCCCCGAACGCGCCTGCCCCGCGCCCTCGGGGCTGCGGGCTCCTAATCCCAGGCACTCGCTCGGCCCCAAAGTGCGGCAGGGCGCGTCCAAGACGGGCAAGGAGAGGTCAGCCCAGAGCCCCGGGGCAGCCCCAGAGGGATGCAGGCGCTCTCCAAGGCCCAGGCGACCCGGCGCGAGCCAGAAAGCCACCCGGATCTCTCCAACCCGGGTATGCGCGCCCCTTGGAGGCCGCGGCGCCATTTTAACAACCCTCGATCGCCCCCTTGGCACCGCTCGCACCCTTCTGTGTCGGGGTGTCTCTATCCCCATCCCACCCTGACTTTTGCCCCTCAGCGGCAGCCTGGGTAGAGTGACCAATCAGCGCTGGCCTGGGGTGGGATGCGCGTCACCATGGCGACGGCCGGCGCCCTGGCAGCGCTGCCCATCACAGGGGGCGAGTCTCCACTCCCTCTGGACGTGGGTGTGAAGAGCAGGTGGGGACGGGTGGGGGGGTGGTGGAGGAAGATGTGGCACCTAGAACCCATTCTCCCTGGGATCGGTTCGGCTAGGGTCAGGCATGGGAGACCGCATGGTGTGGTCAGGGCCTGATCTTGTCCCTCCATCTTTTTCCTCTGGGGGCAAAGGTCCATCTCGGTCTCTCTCTCTCACCCTCTTCTGTCTCCCTCCCCAGGAGCTCTCAGAGGGCAAATGACTTTCCCTCTCCGAGTCTGTTTTCTTGGCCCTGAGATGGGCTGGTGTGCAGGCTCCTCTGTGGAGAGAGGTGGAATGCCCAGTGGGCGCTCCTCCGCCCTCCGCAGGGAGGGCAAGGCTGGGGAGGGCGGAAGTGGGGCGCATCCCTGCTTCCTGAGGATGCCAAGTCTGGGTGTCTCCTGGCTCCCTAGGGTCAGTTTTTCATCCGTCCTCCAGGCGGCTGGGAATCGGAGAGGTGGGGAGGGTTTTAAAGAACAGAGCCAGGCCGGGGGCTGTGGCTGGAACAAAACCTTGGTCAGTGGCTCTGAGAACCAGCGCCTGCAGCTCCCAGAGCGCTGGCCCCTTCCTTCCAGGCCTGTCCGGCTGAAGCACCACTTTAAGTGGTCTGGGCATTCACTGGCCGGCCCCTCGCCGTAATTGAGCCACGGGGGTTTGAAAAGAGGGCCAGGGCCTCAATGACCGGGCCTTGGGCCGGGCTAATTGGTTTTGGTTCAAGGGGATACTGGGTTTGTGAAAAGCCCCGAACTGCCTTTCCCACGCCAGAGCCAGGCCATGGCTTTAAGGAGAAAAGGGTTCAAGGAAATCAGGACCAGGCGAGAGAGCGGGAGCCAGGTGCCGCTAGCTGAGGACCTTGCGCTGCTGGCCAAGGCAGGCCTCTGCTGGGAAGGTGGGGAGCGGTTACGAGGGACTAGAGGGACACAGGCAGGTTCCAGCCACCCTCTCACACACCCATGGCTGTGCCCAGAAACGAGGCCCCTCCTCCGAGCCCCTGGCACAGTTGTGAAGGGGTCTCTGTTTTCCCTGCTAAACTCATCCAGTAAGAGAAACCAGCAGCTTGCTGGTGCGCTTGACCTGCTTGCCCAGGGAGCAGGGCCAGACCTGGGCTTGTAGACCCCGGGAAAGCCCTGGACTCTGTCCCGAGGTGGGATGTGCAGTTGGTCTCGAGAGAGCCCACTGCTGCCCCTTGTCCTGTCCCTGCACCGCCCTGGGGAGGGGCCAATGAGATGTGTGGTACTTTAAAAAAATAATAATAATAAAGCACCATCTGTTTCTTTACATTCAGAAATTAAGCACTAAGTGTATGACAACATCAAGATGCCATTCTTTCAGACAATATTAATGGAAAGGCTTTGGAGCAAACCTCTTCAGGTGCACAGGTACCTGTGTGTTGGCACCCAATGACCACACATTTGTATACGTGATCCACCCACCTCGCTCACCTGTGAGCTGCATCCAGGTGAACCGTGACCAGTCATCCACCTGTGCGACCACCGGTTTATATCAAGGATGGACACAGGGCTGGGTGGGCGCCATAAAAAGGCCGTCCCACACTCACAGCGACACTGCATGGGCTGAGAGCTGTGTTTCCTGGTTCACTGTGTGTGCAAAGGAGCCTCCTGAGCTAAAGAAACCCCCCTACCCTTTCTCTTATCGTCCAGATTTTCAGCGCATCTGCCCACTCGAGGCCTATGATAAGTAGGAGAAAGGTACTTCCAAGAGAGATAAAACTCTGTGAATCACATTTTCCAATTCTATTTCAGTTTTTAATTGCCCAGAGCCTAATTTCTTCAGGCCTCTGCTGGTGTGCACGTTTGAGATTCGTGTGTAAATATGCGTGGGGCGTGTGCGCGAGCCTGGGCCTCCTTATCACAGAGTGTGCGCTCTCAGTGTTCAAACACACAGTCCACATCGGCACACCATTATGGGCTTGCGTATTTGCCTCTTCTCTAGAATCGGGTTAATTTTCCCTTCGCTAATCCTCAAACCCATTAAGTTCTCCACCCCCCAGCCTCTCCGCCCCACACACAAAATTGCAAAACAGACCCGCAGTCTCACCCCACTTCTCGGGCAGGCAGCTCTGCAGGTGGGTGCTGGAGGGCAGGCCCCTATTAGGCAGACTTCACTAACATCACCAAATACACCCCAGCTTGTTTCTTCGGCTACTAGGAAGCATTAGCATCGATAATTAAAATCAAACTGCACTTGTCAAAATCAATGAACAAAGTCAAGTTAGGGATGTGTTTGCCTTGCTTTAGTCATCCTTAGGTTTGTGGATGTGCTCATTGGAAGGGGGTGGGGAGAGGGAGTGAGAAATGAGGAAAGAACAGACTGTCGTGGGGAGGAGACAGGAGAGGCCACAGAGAGAAAGAGAGGGAGTGGGAGGGAGGGGACAACCGCTCCGTCACCGCCCTTGGGTCCCCAGTCATTAGGGCTCGCTGGGGGGCTGCAATGCCGTCTCTAATGTCAGCCCGTGATGAAATATCGAGGTGTGGATGGGCGAGGAGGGATTTCTTTGTTTACCGAGGAGCGGCCATGGGAATGGGGGGAGAGGACTGCCTTTGGGGATTAAGGAGAGTGGGCTTTGTTTTTATGAAGGGGCCCTACTTCTTTTCTGAAGTTTTCTGCAGCTAATTGATTCAATTCAGACATTCCTCCTCGCCACCCCGCCAGCCAAGGCCGCGGGTGTGTCCGGGCGCCACTCCCCCATCTGCTCCGGCCCCTTTCTCCGCCGTGACCCTCGAGAAGGGTGTGAACCTGCACACGGAGGAGCTCACAGGCTGTGGGGAGATCGGTCGGGGGCCGAGACCTCTGCTCGAATGTGTGCGTGACAGGCAGCCACGCACACAGGCACCTCGGGTGTCATGAGAAGGCTAATTTACATGCCGAAACATATCATAGGTGTGCAGTTCTCTGGGTTCTCACCAATGCACGTCCACCCAAGGGAGCAGCCCTGAGACAGCCTCTTTCTCCCGCCCAGAACTTCCCTCCTACCCCTGTCGAGTTCTGCCCGGCCTTCTCCTGGGTTCCCTGGCCGTGGGCGAGGCTGACCTAGCCGGAGTTTCCTAGCCGGTGGAACGCACACCAGGACATTTTTTGTTTTGTTTTGTGTTTTGAAGGCAGCACTGTCCTCGGAGGCGTGGCTGAGCGAGCGTCCAGGAGAGTTCCTGCTGCTGGTCACACGTGTTCCTTGTGTGACCACGTTCCCTGGGGTGGGAAGCCAGGCCCCTAATTCACCGGGGGTGGGGGCTGCCCTGGGCCGGTCCTCCGCCAGCAGGGCCCTCTTCTCACCCGGGCGGTAGTAATGAGCGGGGGACAGGTGAGCCTCGCACATCGCTGCCCGCCTCCCCTCGGCGGCATCGGGAGCTGAAGGAGAGCTATTAATGGAAGGTGCCGGCTTTGTGCTAATTAGAACCTCCTCCCGCCGCCATCTGCACATCTGCACAGCCCCCCACCCCCAGGAGGTGGCAACCTAGTTTCTGTTGCCCCCATGAATTGGGGGGTTCGCTGTGGGTGGGGCTGCCCTCCTGCTTCCCGACGAAGCCCGGTTCTTTGTGCCTTGAAGGGGTAGCCCCGGGGGGCGTTTCTCCGGCCCCCTCTGCCTATTTAGGGTGGAGAAGGACTGCGAGTTGGGAGGGGGGTCAGCACCCTGGGCCCGTCTCCTGTTCCCTCTGGACGACGCCGCTTCAGACCCGGGCCCTCGGTGCCCCCATTCCTGGGGGCCCCCCCATCTGCTGTCCCCACCCCCGGTCACCTCAACCTGCAGCTCCCTTGGCCTCCCAGGCAGCCCGGGGTCGGGGCTGTTGCCCTGGCTCTGTTCTGAAAAAGCCCATTTTTAATAAAATTCATTTTGGTTTTTTTTCTTTCTTTTGCCTCCGGCCCAATCAATGGGCATCGTTTTTTAAATGGAGGTTGTCTCTTATAGAGGTTTCATTGAAAAAAAAAAAAACCACACTACATTAACATCACATTAACGTCACTTAAAGAAAAAGCGCTCTCGGCTTCAAGGTGGGGGAAGTCGGGCTCGCGGCCCAATTATCACTTGGGTGAATTTCTCTCTCTCTCCCTCCTTCTCCCTGTCTATCTGTCTGTCTGTCTGTCTGTCTCTCAACCAGAGAGAGGGTCATCTCCTGGAAAAGCTGCTTTTTCTAGCTCCTGAGCCCCCTGAGGTCCCCCTTGGGGCTGTGTGTAAAAATACTGTGCCCTCCCTGCCCCTTCACCTCATTTTCTCCTGCTTGAATTATCCAGAGAGTAATACAGGTCACCCACTTCTCTGACTGTGCGGACTGGGATTTTAAGAATCAGGAGGAGATGTGGGGCCAGCGTGAGGCTGGGGCAGGTTTCCCCGAGGTTGTGGGCCCAGGCTCAGGAGGGCTGGGAGGGTCTCTGGGGTGTTCGGGGGCTGCAGGAACCCCCCTACCACTGACCATGGGGAGAGGAGGGGCACTGGCCGCCTCTGTGGCCTTTTCTGCCCCAGGGGTGACCATTCCTGAACTGAGGCACTGGCAGGGGACCCCACGGCACCCTGGACTGAGTTACTGCACGGATGATCCAAATTCCAGAAGGGGAGCGGCTGGGGAGAGAGGGAGAGGGACCCACGCCCATGAGGCAGGCGGGTTTGGGGTTTTGGGGGGCATGCTTTGGCCGTTACCACCCAGTGTATCCTTGACAAGTCCGCCCCCTCTCTGGGCTTCTGTGTCTCTGTGAAATGGGGCGAATAGTACCTGCCCCTCCGGGGGTCATGTGAGAATGAAAAGCAGTTCGCAAACACCGTGAGTGAATGGCAGCTCCCTGCAGGTGGGGACCGGGGTGCGTGTGAGTGTCGGGATCGTACTTTCTAAGCTGCCTCCCCGGAGACAGTGAAAGCGTCAGTGAGGGTCCCGAGTCTGGTGGAAGAACAGGCCAGTGCCTGCCATGCCGAGCATCCGCAAATCGGGAGCCGCACCAGGATTCCAAGCACCCTTGGTGGGGGCACTGGGATTCCGGTAAAGTTCCAGGCTTGGCTGGCTGCAGAGAAGGGCATTAAGTGTCTTTACAGACTTGGAGCTGGGGCAGGACTGTCTTGCCCCGCCAAGAGGGCATCGCCAGGAGACCAGTGTTGGCCCGAGATTCAGCATTTCTAATATCAGGTTGTTGTTTCTGGCAAATAGCCTGGGGTCGCTGCTCCGCAAACCGAGTGTCAGGACTCCTGGGCACCGCTGTCAGAGGAGGAGGGCGGAACAGGGTCCTGGGGCCGCAGGCGCATGTAGGTGTCCCCCTCACGTCTCCATTTCTGAAGCTCCATGGCTCTTAGAGAGCAAAGGTCCGCTCGGTAGGGCAGCCTCCAGCGGGTATCGAGCCCGGAGCCTAGGAGACCCCCCTCCCCCCCTTAGCCAGAACTACACCGGGCTTGGCTGTAGTTCTGCGTCCCTGGCTGTGGTCGTGACCTGGAGGATGCGCGCGTCCTCACCACCACCATCACCTTCCAGCAGGAGAGCGGATCCGGGCGGGGGTGGGGGGCGCCTGATGTCTTCCTCTGTTTTACAGCTACCGCCCTGCCTGCGCCTCCCTCCTCCGCGCCATTCCTGCGCTCAGCCCTCTTCGCGGGCACGAACTCGCCGCGGGCACTGGCTCTCGTCCGAGGGCACGCCGGAGAAAGGTGAGTGGCTGGGCAGCCGTCTGCTCGCACCCCATCTCCACCCCGAATGTGTCCGAGAACGCGCTCGCGAGCCAGCGCCGCGGAGCTTGGGAGTCTCCAGGATCAGGTCGGCGGAGAGGCTGTTTCCCTGCGTTGCCAGAAAGGCGACCCCCTCGTCCCTAGCCGGGATCCAATGTCACCCCCACCCCGGCCCCCTACTCCCTGCAAAACGGCGCTAACAATACACAAATGGTTCGCTGTGCTTTGTCATTCAATTCGGCGGAGCTGGCGCGCCGCACGGCTGGCGGCACACAGTAGGCGTACAAGAACTGCACCTCGGAGGGTTCCGGCTTCCGACGTGGCTCTTGGGCCACCCGGGCCCTCCCCGTCAGCATTCCACCGAGTCTGAGGCGCGCACGGTGGCCTCGCCCCTCCGGCGGGGACGGCGCGCTGCCTCCCGCCCGCCGGGGCTCAGACCGCCCCCTAAGGGCTCGGGCCGAGCGCCGCCCCCCGCCCCCCGCCGTGGGGGCCGCAGATCCCGGGCTACCGGCCAGACCGGGGCGCAGCGGGGGGCGGGCGTGCGCACAGCCAGGGGCCCCGGAGAGCTTCCGCATCTCGTGGGCACCAGGGCGCACGGCCCGCTAGGCCCTCGGAACCGCGGTGCCCGCGCGCGGGTCGGGGGGCGCGCCGCGCGCCCAGAGCCATTTTGAGAGCGGGACGCAAGATGGCTGCGTGGGCACGAGGACTGGGCGCCGCCCTCACCCCGCGGCCCCCTGGAGCGGAGCGCGCTTGGAGAGCGCGGCCCGGCGCCCGGACAGGCCCTCAGGTACTAACGACCCCGGGAAGCCACAGTCGGCTCGTAGTTACCTTTCCCGCCGGGACCCTCCGTCGTGACTGCCGTCGCCCTCGGTCGCTGCGTGCGCTCCAGGCCGGACGCTCCCTGCCGCCTGCTGCGGAGACCACGGCCCGAGCCCGGCTTGCAAGGGGATGAGTCGGCCTTCCTGCGGCCTCAGGGGGAGCCACCATCCCACCCTCTGCCCCCAGCAGTGGCGTCATTTTGGGACCACGGGCCCTTTTGCCCTTGGTTTTGTCCGACCAATGTCAGGCGCGTGGCTGGCACCCGCTGTTTCTTAAAACTGAGTGGCCCGAGAGGCGAACAGGCCGAGGCCGTCCGTCTGTGCCTGGTGTGGTCAGTGGCCAAAGGTTCGAAGGCCCCTGTCCACAGGACAGGCTGAGGTCTGGAGTTGACCGCGCGGTTGGGGCTGAGGGCGCGCAGGAGGCTCCTTTCGCTCCTCCCGGACTCCCCGCTCCGGGGTTTGCGGAGGAAGTTAGTGGGCGGGGCTGACCCAGGAGCGGAGCCGCTACTGGGAGCTCGACCCCTGCAGGCCTGCGTCCCAGGGTCAGGGCTGCGGGGCCCCTCTGCGACCCCCTTCCCCCTGGGGGAAGTCACTGCAGCGCAGCGCGGTTGTTCTCACCGCTCCAATTGCCCCACCTCTGCCCTGAGGCAGGTCGCACGCACCTGCGTTGGTGACAGAGAGACTAAGAAACTCCAGGAATGGTCCTTGGTGTTTACTGAGTCACCCTTTGTGCCTGGCCCTGGTGCTGGGTCCTTCTGACCAGTATGTTGAGTCCCTCTTTGTAATTTTGGCAGGTTGTGGATTCAGGACTGTTGGCCCCCAAAGCCTGACTTCTTAACCCAAAACAGCACTCTCCTCCCACAAGCACACTGGGGGGGGGGGGGAATTCATCACACCTTTGTGATTTCAGGGGTCCAGTGCCAAACCCCCCAACCTGCTGGCCTCACAGAGATGTTCGGATTCAATACTGTGGTTGTTCTGAGCCTCCTGGCAGCCAAGATAAAGGAGGAAATACGATGGTTTATAACCTCGTTCAAAAAAGGAAGGTCATCAGGATCTTGAGAGACACGAACATTTTTTCCTCCATAAGATGTGTAGGGAGGTAAAGCTTGGGGATTCGGTGGGTCAACTGCCCAGGTCACAGGCGAGGAGCCAGACCCAGAGAGGGCATAGGCTTCCCCAGACCCCAGAGTTAGCTGGCAGAGCCAGGCGGGCACCTCATTCTCATCCTTTCATGAGCAGGGAAACACTGAGTTGGCTGTAGTGGCCCCTCAGAGCTGGGCGCCGTCCTGTTCCTTCCTTTGCCCCCTGTTCCTCGTGCCCGGCTGAGCCTGCGGTGCGTGCCTGGAAATATTTTGGTCCACGAGTGGGTGGTTCTCAAAGGCTAGGCCTCTGGTCTGGGAGATGGGGGACTTGTGTTTGGAATGTGGCATTTCTGAGCCCAGGAACTGCCCCCTCTGGCAGTGGTCTGGCTCCTCACTGTCCTGTCACCTCCTTGGACCTCATGGGAGGGGTCATTTCTCTATCGCGTTGTGAGTGACACTTTTCAGTCCCTTTATGGGAACTGCGGAGGGTTTCCTGAGGGCACAGTTGCCGAGGCACCTGGGGCCCCTGTTCTTTTGTCCTTTAGAGAGGCAGCCTTTCTGCCCCCGCCCAGGTCTGCTTCCCGTGGCTTAAGGACAAATCACAGAACGTACACAGGTTAGTACATTTCTGTGGTTCCCAAAAGGTGGCCTTTGAACCTCCAGTCTGATCGCTGGAGGGACTGAATAAATTTAGGGAGCCTGCCATGGGCTAGACCCCCTGGCAGGATGTTGGGAGGAGGCTATAGCTTATTGATGAGAAGCCCCTATCGGCAGACCAGCTCCAGCAGCCAGATCCTGGCCAAATCCCACCCGCTGTCCTCAGGCCGGCTCAGCCCCGGCGAGGCACGGTGGAGGGCCAAGGCCAGTTTGCAGCGAAAGCCCCAGCTGTGGAAGGGAAATAGGGTTCAGCTCCCCAGATTAGTTACTGTCTACAAGGATTAAAGGCCCCAAATAATGGCCGGCCTCTCCCCTCCTCCGTGCCAAGGGAAGCCATGTAAATCCAGCCGCACGCCAGCTTAGGCGGTGGATGTGTGTAAATCGAATTTAGCAAATCAGATCATGCTTAAAATGCACTATTTAAAGCAGTCCTGCAGCGAAGCCTTTTACAAAGGGAATAATCATTTTGTGATGCTAATCATCAGCCTCCAATTTATCTCCTTTGTAAGTTCAGATGCTGGTGCATTGGGCGTCCTGAAATCGGGGTGCTCTCGTGGGGGGGCTCAGGCACGGCTGCCCGCCCTCCTGTGCTGACCTCCTCTTTCCAGCGGGTGTGTGTCCTCGTTCTCACTGGGGGCCTCAGGACGCTTGTCCCTTAGGCCGACAGTTGTCGTCCACCCCACTCATATTTTTATAATCTGATAGAGGCCGCCATTCAGCTGCTCCTGGCTCCTTTTCTGAGATCTGTGCCCTTCCGGGGGCGGGAGACAGCAGCCCGGCTGTTCTCAGGGTATTAGGCCCAGCTCCCTCTCTGATTGCACCTCCTTGTGTTTCCCTGAGCTTCTGCCCCCTCCAGCGCTGATCCTGCAGAAGATGGTAGAGGGGACCAGACACCCGCTTAGCCCCCGAATGGCTGGTGTTCCAAATACCCTTCCTCACTCGCAGCAAAAGTCACTGAGGCCTGGGCGTTGGAGTGACTTTTCCCACAAGTTGCAGTCGGGACTCAAAGGGGAGCCTGTCTCTGAATTGCTATAAAAGTGTTTTATACACTGAGCTGTGGTCCTTTCTTTGCAGAGAGAATGTGATCATGGACCATCTGGGTGGGACCAAAAGGATGAAGGGAAGGAGATGGATCCCTGTGGAATAAAGGAAGCGGGCAGGAAGCTGGGGGGCGGCGAGGAGCCTGACCTTGCTGAGCTCACAGGCCCTGATATAGTGTCTTTGTCACTGTGGCCACTCTTGGCGCGTTCCTCGGTAATTATGGCTGTGTGTTGGCATGGCGACTCGGAGGACGAAGACGAGGAGTGCTGGGTAAATGCACGACTTGTTCTTGCCTTCCAAAGCAGAGAGGAGCTTTTGTGGGGACTCCTCCAGGGAGACGGGGCGGAAAATTCCCGAGGCCCGGGGCTGGGGCGCGGGCGTTTCTAACCCCTGGGAGCCAGGTGGCCCTGGACAGGGTGGCACACACTGGGTCCTTGGCCAGACTGGCCTCCTCCTTCTTCCTGATGGCCTTTGTTCCCCAGCCTGCGATGTCCATTTCTACTCCCGCCCAGGTGGTCTGTTGCAAATGGGCTGATGTTGCAAGCCCCCTGAACTTGATTGATTGGGGAACCACGATCTGTCTCACAGGCCGTGGGCGTTGATTGGGAGGCTGAAAGGAAAGACGAACAGGCCCAGCTGTTGGAGCGGATTGGGGCGCCTCTCTTTCTACCCTGGTGCCCTCTCTTTAGGTCCTTGAGGCACAGCCTCACCCGAAAATCGGGGAGGTGGCCGGAGCCCAGAGCTGTGCTCTCCGGCTTGCTGGTCACTGTGGATTCCATGAGATGCGGACATGCCACGATGATGTTGGGTTAAATACCATACATTATTAATATTAGTTTTACCTGTGTCGTACTTTAAAAAAATAGATTTAGAAAGAGCGAAAGACAGATATTGACTTTCTGTTGACTTTCTGTTGTTCCACTTACCTGTGCATTCATTGGTGGGCCCTTTTTATGTGCCCTGACTGGGGATCAAACCCGCAACCTTGGCATGTTGGGGCGACACTCTAACCCACTGAGCTACCTGGCCAGGGCTGTTTCTTACTTTTTAGTGTGGCTTTTAGAATTCTACATGGTACATGTAGTTCATATTTTCTTTTTTTTTTAAGATTTTATTTATTTATTTTTAGAGAGAGGGGACGGGAGGGAGAAGAGAGGGAGAGAAACATCAATGTGTGGTTGCCTCTTACGTGCCCCGCACTGGGGACCTGGCCCGCAACCCAGGCATGTACCCTGACCGGGAATCGAGCCGGCGACCCTTTGGTTTGCAGGATGGCACTCAATCCACTGAGCCACACCAGCCAGGGCTGTAGTTCATATTTTCACTGGTCCAGACCAGGGAATCCAGACCTCTCCCAGCCCTGCGCTCAGTAACTGACCCTGGTCCATCTGCCCCTGGAAGGCCTCTGGCCACGGGGACCCCTGCACGTAGGCGGCCACAGAAAAGCCAGATAGAGAGGCTCAGCGCTTACAGGGCTCTTAGGGGTACCTGGTACAGCCCCTTCAGTTAGAGTTATCCCTCAGTCCATCGAGGCGGGAGGCCTGAATTTGCAGAGAGTATCCTGGGTTGCAGCTTCTAGGGCTGTGGGGAGAGAGCCCGTGGGTAAGCCCAGAAGAGTCTTTCGATGGAGGCTTAACAGTACCCTGGGGAATGTGTACAGGCACAGATGCAGATGACAGGAGGGCTGTCCCGGGGGGTAGGACACCTCCCCGCCTCCCTTCCCCTTCCTTGGGGTGATTTCATCTCCCCCAGATGTGCGGGGAGCATGGGGCACGGGGAAGCAGCTGTGTATCCTGGCTCCTGCCAAACCGCGTGAAGCAGGTTTCCCTTGGCCCGAGGGCTCCCGGCCGCCCCTCTCCCGCGGCCCCTCCTCCCCTCAGCCTCCGCTGTGCTCTGCCAGCTGAAGCTTCTGGGATGTGCCTTGGCTCGGAGCCAGCGTCTTCTTGGAGAGGCCTCCCGCCCTGGCTCCCTGCCAGGCCCTGAGTCTTCAGAGGTTTTCTGGGGAGGCGCGGGGCGCACCCTGCTGTCGGAGAGCAGAGGGGCCCCCTCAGTTCAGAGGGCCCCTGGCCGTGGGTCCAGCCCTGCTCCCACACCTCCTTCGGCTCCCAGTCACTCCCATTCCCTGCCCAGGAAGCCCGGGCTGGGTTGGGGGCCGGCCACCTCCGGCAAGCCTGGAGTTTTTGAGAGGCAGGCCCCTCCCACGAGCCCAGGAGGTGAGGAGTGGGCAGCCAGGACACCGGAGTGAGTCAGGACGTCGGGGACAGGAGCCGTGGGTGGGGTACGTAGGCTGCACCAAGCTCTGCGCTAGCGCTTTGAGTGCCGACCTTCTTTCAGGCCCGGGTCTGGGGGGGCAGACAGAGTGGTGAAGGTAATCTGGGGTCTGGTCTTCTTTGCTAAGCCCAGTGCCTCTCAGGAGCTGAGCCCCGGGGTGGGGGGACGTCCAGGCCCCTGTGGGGTCTGTCCCCGTGGTTGGCCTGGCTTTGGGAGGCGGAGGAGCATGTTTGGGTTGCTGGTGCATGGGCGGCTCTGCAGGGTCTCTCGCTTTGGGCTGGTGATCTGCCTGGAGGTTTGGGGGAGGAGGGCTCAGGCTGGGCCCCGGAGCCATAGCAAGGTGCCAGGAGGGGCGAGAAGCCTCCCCCCCAGTCCCGGCTCTCTCCTCTTGGTCATCGTCGTCAGCAGGGTCGGCCTGGGCCTCAGGCTGCAGAACCAGGGCTGGGCCTGCGCCCGCCAGCCCACCCACGGAGCCAGCGGTTGCACCTGCCCGGACAGGGCGGAGCCTCTGCTTTCTGCGGCCTGCCGCCCCTGAGGCGGCAACTCAGCATTCCGGGGGAGGGGCGGGGATCTGCATCCTCTGTCCGGTCTCGTAAGGCCCTTAAGTGGGAAATGCTAGACCCTCCTATGTACCCAGTCTGAGGGCTCAGGACTGGAGAGGTGGTCAGTGGCCCTGGGGGCTGTCATTTCCTGGGCAGTGTCAGAGAGGGCACAGGACAGGGACGGAGTCTCCGGTTCTCCACCACCCCTTCCCTTTGGGCCCACAGCTTCCTCCCCCCACTGTGGGTTGTTTCCCACCCGCTCTCTTCTGCTGCTGGGTTGCAAATCGGGCGTCTGCCTGGCCCAGTTCCGACCCCTCAGACTCACTGTTTCACCTCCCTCTCTGAGCCAGTTTTCTCACCTGTAGAATTTCAGACTGTAATACTTACCTTGCGGCCCTCGAGAAGTGGCCCCCATCTGCTGCTGTAGAGTGTGGGGGCCGGGGGCGGGCAGGAGGCTCTGCGGCGGGTGACCCTCTCACCGGAGGGCGCACATCTGTAACCAGCAAAGGCACAGGGAGGGCGTTAAGCAAGGGGCCAGCCTCAGCTCCCTGCCTGTCCCTCCACAGTGAGCTCTCGGTGCAGAAGGAGCCCAGGAGAACACAGACCTTTCTGGCACCTTGGAGCAGAGACCAGCCCGACGAGGTGGCACTCAGTGGGTGGACGGTGTGACTCGGCTATGAGGGTAAAGAGAGGAGGGATCTGTTTGGGGTACACTTGTCAGAGAAGGCTCACCGCACCCAAACAGGGCTCCCTGACCAGAGCAGCCGGGTGGAGGGCAGGCCAGGGGACCCAGCCTCGGCACCATGTGCAAGCCAGGTGTGGCGAGGTGGGGGGCCCTGCCAGGCCACCCCGAGCAGGGCCAGGACACCGTCCCTGGGCCTCTTACCACTGATGGCCCTTGGCCGGGCCTTCAGCACCTGCAGGGCTGTGCCGGGAGCTGTGCCCCACTGGGCAAGGGAACCGTGGAGCAGCCTGCATCAGGCTGCTTTGTCCACTGTGGTCATTTTCTCACTTGGCATGTGCTGACTGCACACTCCACGCTGGGCTCTGGGCAAGGCCTTGGGGGTGCAGAGAAGAAAGCACAGCCCCCGCCTGGCACCTTGAACTCGTCTAGAGTGGCGTTTCACCCTTCCTGTCCAGGATGGGAAGGCCAGCCTGGGGAGGGGCTGCTGAGCCAGTGGCCACTGGATTATGACAGCCATCACCAGTCCTGGCCTCCTTGCCATTCTCCCTGGCTCAAGACCCAGAGGGAACAGGGTCAGAGGCCACGTGGTGCTTCCATGGTGACCTTGAGCTGCCGTCTAGCTTGGGCTAAAACTTGACCATTCCACATTCCATTTGCTCTATTCAGAACTGTGACATCCGATTGCCTGTTCTTCTTTTAAAAAGCAGCTCAGTCCTAGGGACCCGCACGGCAGTGGCCATGGACACTCGAGTGTGAGATGGAGAGGGAACGACTCAAAGGCAATCAGGTAGCAAGTGTCACCTGGGGGGGATTCAGGTGCGGCGCTTTGTCCTCCCTGGAAGAAATCCAGTGCTGTGTGGGGCATGGAGGCCAGAGTCCCTCCTGGTTTGCTCACACTGGACCGCGGGTGCAGCAGCTGACAGGGAAGCCCGCCTATGGGTCAAACAGCGGACACCCGGTTGCCTTCTCTCAGCACGTCTGCAGTTTGGAAGAGTCACCGGTGTGGCACCTGGGGCAGGGGGCGGCCCTGCAGGTGAACCCGCAGCCCTGGCCGCAGGCTCTGCCATCAGCACTCGCCCCCAGCAGCAGGAAGGCCCCATGGGGTTCATCTCATTTATTGTTACTACTAGGGGGTGTTCTTGTTGAGGCCAGGGTGTGTGCGCGTTTACAAAGACAGAACTCTAGAAGTCACATGGCGTTTGCAGTTAAAATACAGTTGACCCTTGACACGGCATGGGGATGAGGCAGGGGGAGTCAAAAATGCATCTCAAACTTCTCACTCCCTGCAAACTTAACCACTAAGAGCAGGCTGTTGACTGGAGGTCTGGCCAAGGCACAAACAGCCAGTGGCCAGGCTCTGCCTGCCGTATGGGTCATGAGCCGTATTCCTGCAGTGCAGGCAGCCAGAGAAAAGGTGTCAGAGCATCCCAAGGAGGAGGAAGTGCTTTCATAGTGCTGTGCATATTTATGGGGAAAACCCCACCTGTAAGTTGACATATGCAGTTCAGACTTGGGCTGTTCTAGGGTCACGTCTAGGGACGCTAGGCGGGCTGTTCTGGGCACCTGTTCTAGGGTGCCTGTCAAGGATGTGGGAAGGGCCGGCTCCTTCCTGCTGCCCGGAAGGTGGTCCCTGATCTTTGAAGGGGGTCCCGGATCCTTGGCAATAAGGAGACTCCTGCCACTGGTGGGCAGAGCAAGCTTCTGTGAGGGGTCTTTCCTCTGCGGACCACTGAGAAGTGGAGGGTGAGTTACAGTGCTGGACACTCCTCCTGGGGCCCCTTCCACTTCCAGAAACCCCAGAGCAATGGCGAAAGTGGTCTCCTAGGGAGATGCAGGGTGCTTTGAGTTCTGTGACAGTGAGTGGTGGGACAAAGGGACAGCCCCATGCTTCGAGGGAGCAAGCCTTCCCTATGCCAGGTAGCCCGGCGCCCCTCTGGCTCCCCTCTGGCTTCCCTTGCACAGCTGTCCCCGAGCTGGTCTGAGTGAATGTCACCTGCCCAGAGACCGGCCTTTGGGTTAAACTCAGAGGCCAGTCGACAGCATAGGCCATGGTCCTGGAGCTGCACGGTGGTGTGTGCTCCAGGATAGAGTAGGTGCTCAAACCCTTGTGGCCTCTATCACATCCCTTCTGTCCCCTCCAGGGCACACCCCACCGTCAGGGGTCAGGGAAAGGTAGGTCCTGGCATGACACCGGCCAAGGGTGTATGAGTGTGAGGGTGAGTGTGTGTGTGAGTCACAGTTTACTCCCCTGCTGCTCTGACCTCCCAGCACGATGTTACCATCGTGTAGGCTTGGGTCTCGGATTGTTGTTACTTTTTTCTGCTCCAGGAAAAAAAATAGTTTGGGGAAAAAATTTTGCAGAGGGAAAATACCCACCAGTGGCTCCCGGAGCCAGCTAGCTGCCTATCTGGTTGCCCCTTACAGAATTTCTCTGCTGTGGGTCCCAGTCTCACTTACTGGAACTTTCAGAGGGCTGGACCTCATAGAGTCCCACTGCTCCGGGCAGAGCCGGAGCCACGCCCCCTCTCTCCCCAGAAGCACATTTGAGTGGGTCTCCTAGATTTTAATCACTTGTGTTCCTCTTCATCCCTATGCCCGTCTTAGAGTTACTTTACCTGCGGGGAGAAGTCACCCCGGCCTGTGAATGGCACCGCAAGGGGGGCCGCCCCAGCAGGGTCTGCCGGGCCCTGACTTCAAGGCAGGTGTGAAACGCAGGACAATTAAGATGACTCTTAAACACCATTTCTTGCCATATGGAAAAAAAAAAAATTCTCCAGGGCAGTTTAAACAATCCTGACCAAACACTGAGACCAGCGGCAAACTTTCGTGTCTCAGGAGGTGCTGGCTTCTCCCTGGATGCCTGAAACCGTGTTTCCCTTTCCCTCCGGGAGTGGGCCCGGTGTGGGGCAGTGGTCCGGGAGCTGGCTCGCAGCTTCTCCATAACCTTCCGGCCGCCCCTGGGTGCCAGGCCACCCGCAGTGCAGCGGGACTCTGCTGAATGCGCGCGCCATCCTATCTATGTTCATCGCGCCCTTGTACACGTGCGTATCTGGAGCTGCCCCGGCGGGGGGGGGTGCGTGTCTGCGTGCGTCCGCCGTTCCGTGTTGGGTCTGCGTGCGGACGTCGGACTGTGCGTCTGTGCGTGTCTGCGTGCGTCCGCCGTCTGGGTGCGCTCGGGGCCGCTCGGGGCCGCGCGGAGCCGCCCTCGGAGAGCTTGGGAGATTGGTTTATACACAGGGTGGGCAGGCGTGGAGCGCGGAGTTTATTCTTGTATTATTATTTATTAATTATCGTGTTATTTTTCCACACACAACTATAAGGCCCCGTGTGTGTATATATGTGTGCTTATTTATGTATGTTTTATATATAGGGTTTTTAAAAAATGTCCATTGCGGGGGTCTGACCAGGTGTGGCGGGAGCAGCCGCGGCCGTGTGCACCCCATCTGCCATGAGCTCACAGACTTGCCCGCCCTCCCGCCCGCCGTCCGTGGGGAGCCTGTTCCTTCGCAGCTCACCGTCTCCTCTCTAATTTATGAGCTGGGAAGGAGGAGAAAATGAAACAGTGGGAGACAATGGCCGAGATAGCAGGGCCCACCCCGCCCAGCGCGCGCTGGCTGACACCTCGCCCCTGGCCCTGTCTCTTGGGCAGTATGTACCCTTCAGTGTTGCGTCTGAAGTAGGAAAAGCAGAACCCCCGACCAGTCTATAAAAGCTGTGTCTGGCCCTGGGCATGCAGGGACAGCTAGAGGCCATCGGCAGAGGGGTGGGGTGGGGGGTGTGGAGGACAAGAGGAGGAAGGTTTGAACACGGTTGAATCTGCCCGCTCCGGCTTCATCCAGGCCACTGCTGGGCCCCCACCTCTGCTTCCTGGGGCTTCTCCCAGCTACGGGGGAGGGGAAGGCAGCCTGAGGCAGCTGCAGCCCTGTGTTAGTAAACACTTTCCTGGGTTCCCATTTTCGTCACCCCCCAACCCTTCTCCACTCCCTATGCCCGGTTACACGCCGCCCCCCCCACCCCTGCAACCCCTTTTCTGTGGCTGCACAATGAGCTCATTGTCCTGGGTGTGATTTGAATAAGGGATCGGCAGGCCCGTTCCCAGCATTGTCCGAGGGGCTGGGAAAAACCCCAGCGCAGGCAGGAGGACCAGACCAGACAGAGACAGATGCCTAAATTAGCAACAAAGCTTTGTGCGCGTCCCGGACAAGGGCTGGCCTTGTCTGCGTGGACTCGAGGGTGTGGAGCTGCCCGGCTGCTCGCTCGTCCCCCCATATTAATTAGTTTTGCATGCATGTCTGAGAAGGTGCCAGGGGAGATGTGTTTGCCTTTCCCCGGGAGGGGGCCGCCGTGTTTGTGGCAGTGCAGCGCGCAGGGCAGGGCCTACCTGGGGAGCCGGTCTCTGAGCCTGGGTGGGGATCTCAGCTCCCCCATTCTGCTTTCTGTCTCTGCCCCTTGGGGGTCTCAGCTTTCCTCCCTGGGCCCCCTGTGCTGCTGCCTCGTTGCATCTCAAAGTTGGTTAGCTCTGGCTACAGGGGACTCACTGGCTTCCACCCAGGCCCAGGCCACTGCCCGTCCATCTGGCAGTCTGTCTCTCTCAGCACAGGGCCCCCCGGGACTGGGCAGCAGAAGCGGCCAGTCTGGGCTCTCCCCTGTCCCCGAGCCAGATGGCCAGTCTGCTTATCGCATTACGGCCTGCCCCGGCCCACCCCGGCCCCAGACCCCCGCCACCCACAGTTGAGCCAGGATCTTGTTTGGGATGGAGAAACCCCCTCGTAGACCCTTCCACAGGCCTGCCCTGCTCTGGGAAAGGGTCTGGCAGACGACACGAAGCACATCCTTGCTACTGATTCCCTGGGCTGGCCACGTCTCCCCCACCCCTGAACCTCAGTTTCCCCTCGATGACAGAAGTGTATTGAACTGCGGGACTCTCTCCGTTCCTTCCAGCTCAGCCAGTGCGGTGCCTGGGACATGGCAGACCTGCATCAATTTAGGACCCTCTGACTGAGCAGTGACAGGACTAGGAAAGGACCAGTGCATTCCAGGCACAGGCGGTGTGGTGGGGAAGGATGTCATCTCTGTGGGCACTGGAGTGGGCCCCATTTTTCGGAGAGGGAAGAGGATCAGGAGCTGGTGGGCACAGCCTCTCTTCCCAGGCGCTCCTGGAAGCCCCTCATTGTCCAGGCCCCTCTCCTTGCCCTTGTCCTGTGGTGACGGGGAGCCAGGCTCTGGCCCAGCAGAAGGGACTTGGCATTTGCAGCAGAGGAGAAGCTGGAGCGAGAAAGCAGCTGCTGGCCAGTCCCCTGCTCCCCTCCGCAGGCCCTGGCGTGGGGGCAGAGCCAAGAAGGGGCCTCCAGACAACTTTCTGGCTCACACCTTCAGAGTTTCCAGCCCTGGACAGGCCCTCACAGCAACCCTGGGGGTGCAGGGGTCATGGAGCATGGCCCCTCTTGTTCAGGCCCAAGGGTCTCAGGATTCAGAGGTCATGGTCGGTGGTCTGCCCCCCAGGCCCTTCCTTGGACTCCCCCACTCAGCCCGCTGGCCTGGCCCCGTCTTCACAGCTTCTGGGGAATTCAGAGTCCAAGCCGGGGGTGCTCACCATCCAAAATCCCTGTGCCTACCCTCCTGTCCCTTCCAACTGGGTCTCTGTCATGGGCGAACCCATCCGGTCTGTTTCTTAACAAGGGGGTGCTCCACGGGGCCAGGAGGCATGTTGGTGTGCTGTGTTCATGTGCCGAATGATTCGGGGTGCCTCTGCTCGACAAACTCTGGGGCCTTGGGGCAGCTTTGAATGCCCCAGTTCCTTCTCTTGTCCCTTCCCTGTCAGGCTCCCTGTCTCTGGTGCTGAGGGACCCACAGGGACCTCTAGGATCACCACTGGGGTGCCCAGGGCACCCTCGTCCTGTCCTGGGCCTTCCCTCAGTGCTCATCTGCCTCCCCCCACAACACCCAGCACCTGGCTCCTTCCAAGGGGCTGCCCCTCCCCTGCCCCCTCTCCACCACCCCACTCCCTCTCTGGGGGCCTGACCCCTGTCCCTGTCCCTGTCCTCAGACTGCGCCTCACTCCAGCCCTGTACCTGCAGGGGAGTCCAGAGTTGAGTGAGGAAGAGTCGGAGGTTGGAGCTCAGGGCAGGGACAGAGCAGGGGCCACCACCAGGGTGAGGGGGACAGCTGCCCACTGCTCTCCCCGCCCCTCCCCACACCTCCCTTCAGGGCTTTAGCATCTCAGCTGTGGCCCTGAGCTCCCTTAATCTGTGATCCGAGAGGTGCTGGGGGGACGGGCGGGCGGAGGCTTTAGGAGGTGACAAGGGATCTGGGGAGTCGCACTTCACTGACAGAGCGTCACGCAAAGCCAGGGCATCGCATTCCAAGCGTGCTCCAGTCCTGAGGCCGGACCCTGCTCGGTCCGCACAGGTGGTGCGTGGCTCTGCTGGCAGCCACCCTCGTTGACGGCTCTTTGTTCTTCGGGAGGACAGTGCCTCTGAGACTGTGGCTCAACAGCCCCTTCTGCATGGCCAATGTCTCATTGTTTGGTAGCTGCTCACACCCTCCCCCCGACCCTCACTCCTTGGGCTCCCTATCCCTGTGAGAACTCGGCATACGTCCGTCACAGGTAGTTCTTCCAGGAAACACTGGCTGGGGTGGGGATTTGTTCCGGAGCTCAGCGGGTGTGCTGGGAACTTCGCCTCCCCTGCCCTGCTGCTGGTGGAGCCCAGGGAGCTGGGAGGCCAAGGACCACACTGAGTGCAAACCCTGGAGTCTCGAGGCTCCTGGCCCAGCAGCCTGGCGGTGGCTGGGCTGGGGCCTTGCCTGGAGAGGAGGGACGGAGGGGGTGCTTCGGACAGAGACGCTGTCGAGCTCTGCTGCACCTGTCCCTGCACAGCAGGCCCCTGGCTGTCGTGGAGCCTCTGGGCCTTCCTCTGTAGGTGGGAGAATAACCCGTCCCCTTGGAACTGCCGTGAGGATTTGAGCTTGTGGGAAACACTGGATAGGGTTGGTTTTCCCACCCCCTGCCCCTTAGGTCCAGGCAGGTATGAAGGGGTTCAGCTTCCCCCCGGCAGGTTGTGCAGCCGTGACAGGGGAGGATGGCAGTGAGGTGCAGCCTGCTCACCCCTGGGCACCGGCCACACGGAACGGCAGCTGGCGCGAACCATCAGCCCAGGGAGGAGGGCACAGCTGGGCTGAAATGTGTTCATTTGTCTTTGTGTCTTTCTGCCCCATCGCCGGTCTGCTCATCAGCAAGCACACAGACCTCCCCCGAGGGCGGTTCCTGACAGGGCCCACAGGATTCGGGACCCCCAGATTTCCTCTGCGTCCTGAGCAGGTCAGGTCTGCCTGGGGGTGGGGGTGTGGGCACCCATCTGGCCGAGGACCCCGTCACATGAGCAGAGCCCCTTCCCAGCTCCTGGCCCCGCCTGGCTGCAGCCTGCCTGCATACTTGGCTCCTGCCAGGGCTCTCACCCTCTGCAGGTCCCAGGGAGCTGCCCCTCCTTTCTGTCCCCTCTTCTTAAAAGCACTGACACGGGTGGGGGCTGGGGGCCTGCCCCCCTGGTGACCCTGCTCCTCATCACCCAGGGCAGGTGACTGTGCCTACCTGCGGGTTGTGGAGTGTGGGTGTGTGGTGCTGTGGTCACCGTGCAGCGGGGCCTGTTACCCTGGAAGGCTCCAGCCCACGGGCCGCACCGGCTCCCGGCACTGGGCACCCAGGCCAGCCCTCCACATGCAGTGCGCTTGGCCCACGGTGGCTTCTTACCTGGCCCTCCTCTCTGTTGGGGGAAACCCCTGCCTTTGAGGGACCAGACTGGCCTGGTAAAGTGAGAGAGGCTCAGGGAGACAAGCCCCGCCTCACTGGAGTCGGAGACTTGGACTCTGGCTCGGTTCCTGATGAGTGGTCCTGGGTAAAGCCCCCTCCCGCCCTCCCAGGACCTTGGACAGGATGGCGGCCATCTAGGGTCCCTTTGAGCACTGACATTTTATAATCTGAAAGTTCTTTCTGCTGTTTTCTTCCCCTCTGTCACCTGCCAGTAACCGCAGCCCCTGGCTCACGGGGAATCCCGCCAGGTCTGCCCACTCCGAGCCACCCTGGGAGGTGGGGAGGCACCTTCTACAGGAGGCTGTAGACACAAGAGCCCCACTCCTTGCTGCGATGCCAGGTGGCACGAGGCTGGGACGTAGCCTGAGCAGAGAGCAGACTCTTAGCGGAGTCCGCTCCCAGCCTCCGGTCTGCAATGGGCTCTGGTGCTCCCACTCACCTGGCTCCTCCCACTCACCTGGCTCCTCCCACTCGCCTGGCTCCTCCCACTCGCCTGGCTCCTCCCACTCGCCTGGCTCCTCCCACTCGCCTGGCTCCTCCCACTCGCCTGGCTCCTCCCACTCGCCTGGCTCTGGCGTGCCCTGTCGGGTCTGTTTGCCACCAGACGACCTCCAGGGTGTGTTTGTAGTGTCCTCCCGGGATCTGCTCGGTCTCCCCCACTGTCCCGCCCCTGGGTTAGGGCCATTGGACGCAAGCCCGCAGCCCTGAGGAGCAATCCTCGGGAGCAAATGCTGCCTCTCCCCTCCCTGGGCCAGCGCTCAGCCTCCAGCTGACACTGTGCAGGCCGTGGGGTCCAGGCCACACGAGCCCAGGTCTTTGCGTGACCACTGTGACCTTAGGCTGGCCCTTCACCTCTCTGAGCCTCTGTGTCCCTGATTCCAAAATGAGGATGACCACACCCGTCTCAGAAACTTGCAGCCTAGAGGCACAGAAATAATGCAGGTAGAAGAGCCTGGACTCTGTGGTCGCTGACTTTTACCTCCCAGTCCCAGCTGCACCCAGAGGCCCCAGCCCTGACTGTTGCCCGCCTCCTGCCTGCTCTGCTGCCCTGCAGGTTCCAGATTCCAGGTTCCAGACGTCCTCCGGCAGCCCCGCCCCCAGCTTGCGGCTATCCTGCCCCAGGGAGCAGAACCGCCTACTTTCAGCCCTAATAATACCTGAACCGGATTTGTAGGACACCTTCCTCCCTGGGGGGCAGAGCTCCTGCTCCAACAGCATCTCTCTTCAGCTGGTTCTGCAGAGCGTGATGGGACAGCCTTTTTTCCAAGGTCACAGGCTTGGAGTACGGAGCCCTGCCAGCCACCCCAGGACACACCAGCTCCTCAGGAGGGGACAGCCAGGTGGGGAGATGCAGCCCCGGGGTCCCGAAGCCAGGGGCCAGCACAGAGGTGGGGCGCCTGGGCGGAAATGAGAGGAAGCTCTGCTGCCACAACTGCCCATCAGGGACCTGCGGGGGCCCTGGGGAAACGCACCCCAACCCACCCGTGGGGGCCTCTGCCTTTGTCCCACCACGCGCCTGTGCTGGTCCAAGGTGCTCTGGCCAGGCCTCAGGAACGGAAGCTCTTCACCGTCCTCCATTTCCTCCCCCACAGCTGGTGACCCAGGGGTCACCAAAGCCAGCGACTCCAGCCTTGGACGAGTTCAGGATGCCCTTCCCCCGCTGTCCTCCCCTGGGTGCTCCTCTTCCTCCCTCCTCTTCCTCCCTCCTCCTGCTCGCAGCAGCAGGGCCTGGACCTGGGAGCCCGGCCGCGCTGTTGCCAGGGGAGCCGGGGGCAGGTCTGAGCTATGCAGGGAAAAGGACTGGCCTGTCAAAGCGTCTGAGACGGACCGCCGGTCCCGTGCAGCTGGGCTCAGGCGCGTCTCGGCCCTTGTTCTGTGCCTGAGAATGCTGAAGCCCAGTGAGGTTCAAGGGCAAACACACTATTCATTAGTCAGGGGGTCTTGACGTCCCCTCTCACCCAGGGATGGGTTCCCCCTCCTCCTTCTCTCTCTCTTGGGACACACTCTTGGGTTCCTTCAGTGAGGGCTGCCCACCCTCCTCCTGCAACCCAGCCCCCTCTCCCAAGGCCCCTGAATGGACTCCCCCCAAGGAGACCAGGCAGGGCGGACAATGGCCGCAAGAAACCATTCAGGCGGAACGCCCTCCACTCCCAGCGCCCCCCTGACTCAGGGCGCCCTGGGCCCACAGCCTCTGAGGGCCTGGGTGGAGGAAGCCACTGGGTACCGCCCTCAGCTGCCCCCAGGCCTGTGCAGCACCTTCCTGGCCACCCTGGTCCCCGTCTCCTCCGCCCTGTGTCCCTTTGAAGACACTCAAACGCTGTTGGTTGGAGAGTGTAAACTGCAGCGTTTTCTGGAATGTGGCAATGCTGAGATGTCAAATGCGCGTCCACTGGGCAGCACATTGCTGAGGCGTTTGCTCTGTGGTCATAGGTGTGGAAGTCCCCAAAGACGGACGCGCAAGGATCTGCGTCAGGGCGTTCCCCTTCCAGAACAGGAAGACATGCACGCGGCCTGCGGTCTATTCAGGCCGCGGAGCGCTATGCAGCTGTGCAAAGGGGCCCCGCGGCTCTCTCTCTAAGCTGTAGTGGAGGGTGGGCCAGTGTTTGCTGTTGGGCGGATGGAATAAACCGCAGAACAGGCAGCAGAGCACCGTCCTGCTTGTGCGGGTTTCAGAGTCCATCCTGGGTAGACTGGTCTGTGAAGGCTGCCTGGAAATACAGGCGGGAAGGCTCGGGGGGTGCAGACATACTGTTCTGTTTCTTCCCATGCCCCTGGAACGCGTCTGTTGGAAAATTCAGCCATGGATGGTGTGGCTCAGTGGATTGAGCGCCAGCCTGTGAACTGAAAGGTCGCCGGTTCAAGGCACGACCCAGTCAGGGCACGTGCCTGGGTCGCCAGCCAGGTCACCCTTCTGGGCACCTGAGAGGCAACTGATCGATGTATCTTTGACACATTGGTGTTTCCCTGTTTTCCTCCTTCCCTTCCCTTCTTTCTAAAAGTAAATAAATAAATCCTTTAGACACAAAAATGCAAAGAAGCTTGACAGAAAGGGGCTTGACTTGGGGTGGTGGGCACACAAATGCAACACACGGGCGCTGTGTTCACACTGGTGCCCCTGACCCCTATATCATTTCAATGACCACTGTCCTCATAAAGTCAATTAAAGCATTTTTTGAAAACGGTAAAGAAAAATTTAAAGAGGCCGTTTGATATAACAGATTTGACTTCCACAAACCACCTGCGGGAGGGGGTGCTGAGAGGATGCAGGGCGGTGACAGGAGAGGAGAGACCCTCTGCCACCAGCCCTGTCCCTCCTGACCGCACACCTGAACCAGCTCACACCGTTAACTTTCAAACGCCTCCGAGGTGCCGGGCTTCATGTGTCTGGGCTCCTGTCCTGGGCGCCAGCACCCCAGTCTCACTGGTCCTGAAGAGTGTCTGTCATCTGAGCCCTTCCATGGGGAGGGGCTGGGAGGGCCCCCCCGTCTCACTGGGAGCAGGTACGCAGAGGAACTCTGCCTACAGGAGCCCCTGTTTTTGGGGGGGGCGCTTGCCCCACTCTGGTTGGTCCGTGAGCCGGGTAGGCAGGGAGGTGTCCCCATGCTCCGCAGCCCCGCAGAGGTGTCAGTGTGCTAGGGGCCCCTGGGCCTTGGGCAGGGGGAGTGGATGGGCGCTGTGCAAGGCCCTGTCCACATCAGGGCGTGTGTCCTGAAAGTCGTTGTCGGACAGCAGCGTGCCAACGAGGCTGACCCCCTGCCCTGCCTGCCTCACCCCAGAGAAGTAAAGGGGCGGAGGCCAGACCGAAGCCCGGGACTCTCCTTTGGGCCCCGATGGCCTGGGAGGGGTGGGGGAAGGGTTCGCTGTCCGCCTGGACCCAGGAACCACCTGGGGGGCCTGGGGAATCCACAGGGGGCTCCTGACGCCGGGTGGGAGCCACTGTCATCACCCCACATCAGCTGCAGGACTTACAGGGAGGAAAGGGAACAGCGTGAAGAACAACCACACGCAGAGGGCTGCTTTGTTCCTTCATGGGCGGTGGGTGCCATCGCTACACCCATTTTGCAGACAAGGAAACTGAGGCCCAGAAATGCTATGTTACAGGTCCCAGGCACACAGCTGGTATGTGGCAGAACTGAGGTTCAAAACTGAGCCTCTTTAAGGTCTGCACCCTAAACCCCAAAGAGATCCTGTGTGGCTCTGGCCCCCTTCAGGGGCTAAAGGCAGTCCCCTCCTCACCAACTGCACACATGGAGCGATGTTAAGCCCTCCTTCACAAGGCCCTCCAAACAGCCCCTTGCCTGAGTCCTCCCTCAAGACACCTAACGTCACCTGTGCTGGCAGTGTGCCCAGCTGGCCTGGGCCATGGAGGGGGATGATAGAGCCTCTTACTGATCGGGCCTCTGTCCCGGTAGTATCATCTGTCTTCCAGGGTCATCCAGGGGCAGTAGGGTGGTCCAGATGGGCTTCCTAGGGGCGGTGGCTTGGAAGCCCAGCTGGTCAAGACAAGGCTGAGTGAGCCCCGGAGAGTGGGGCTGGGCCCTGGGGAAGGCCTGGGCCTCCACCTGGTAGGAGGTGGGAGTGGGCCCCGTCTGAGGATCTGTCAGGTGTTGCAGCCTCCCACCCATCCCCTGGCTGCTGGTCATCCTTTGGGGACCCTGGCCTGAAGGGGACTGGCGAGAAGATGAGGACACCCCTGCCCCAGAGCTTTCCAGAGGCTGGCCCGATGGGTGGGGGCTCAGGGTGAGCAAGGACCTCACCACACCAGGACTCCTCCAAGGCCAGCAGGTGCCCTTCCCCAGCGGTGGTCCTGAGGGAGGACTAGGGCAGGTTCTGGGAGAGTCTTCTTCCAATCTTGGGAACCCCCTTCCTCTTTCTTCCCAGCCCACAACAAATAAAATCTTTGCAAAGCCATCCATGTCTCTTGTCAGTCCTCCTGGGAAGACACAGGTGAAGGGAGTGGGACTCAGCAGCTGGCAAAGGCAATCCATGGCGAGTCGATGTGGTAGGGACCCTGGCCTGGATCAGAAGGGTAGAGGAAGCCGCCCGCCAAGGCCTTGGAAAGCCTGTCTTCCTGACCCAGGCTCAGCTCATTTGGGTGAGAGGAGGAAGGTTGCTGGCTGGCCCAAGGGCCGCCTCCAGCCTTCAGGGGTACAGTCCCAGGTGTGCTGCTCTCTGGAGAAAGGTTCTGGGCTGGGAGGAAGCCCCCAAACCCTTCCTCCATCTCCACTGAATCCTCACAGTGACCTCATAAACCCAAGTGCCATTGCACAGACTAGGAGCCAGAGGCTGAGACATCCGCAAAGCCTCATCGCTGGGAAGCCGAGGAGCTGGCTTCACCTCTCACCCGTGTGTCCGGAGCAGGGTGCGGGGCGTCCTAAATCTCCTGAAAGCCCTGACACGTGTTTTCATTATGTGCAGAATCACAGCGTTGGTTCTCAGGAGGCCTTTGGACCCCAGATGAATAATCCACACTTTCTGGTGCCAGGCACTGTTCTAAGCGCTTGCTGGTGTCCTGAACCACGGCATAACCTTCAGGCATCCCTATGCATAACTGGGCACTAGTTCTATTTAGCCAAAGGACGGAGTAGGTCCGCGGGGATGGGGGTGTTCAGACGCCAGGCCCCTGACAACTGCCCATCTGCCTCCCCGCTCGCCTCTCCCTGCCGGTGACCTCCGCCGAGGGTCCCTCACCCCCTGGGCAGCCCGCGGCGTTTGGCCCCGAGCCGCGCGGCGGGGTTTGCACCACCGGCCGGCAGGCGGCGCTGTCCGGGACGCCTGGCTCCCCCCGCGGGCCGCGATCCTCCTGGCTGCGGGCTTGGGCCCCAGAACCCCGGAGGGAGAGAGAAGACTGAGGGGCACAAAGAGCTTTTTATTTAAATTTGTTTAGAGTTTCGCGAATTTGCATGAAAAATGTGTGAGAAAAGCCAGCGCCGGTGACCTCATCGGCACCTGCCATTAATGTTCAATTAGCGACTCAATAGCGGCCGCCGACGCGACGTGAAGAGAATCCTGCGGGCCCCGCGCAGCCCGGGCCCAGGGTGGGGTGGGGGTTGGGGACACAGACCCAACGGCCCGGTCCGCGCCCCGACTCTTCGAGGGGCCTCGGGGACCACAGAACCCTGGAGCCCAAGGCAGTCTGGGGCACACGAGGGGGGGAGCCTGAGGACGCCCAGCTCCCTTCCCGCGCAGAGGTCGCCCGCGCTGGACGGTGCACCGTGTCGCAGCGCACAGGGGTTCCCTCGCCACTGTTGGGACTAAGTGTCAAGTACAAGTTCAAGTTCAGGGCCCGGCCCCGGGGGCGCCCGGCCTTCCCCGGCCTCCTTTGTTCTTCCAGATCCTCGCTCCGGAGTCCCCTCCGGGCGGGGCCCCGCAGACGCCCCCGCCCCACCGCGCCCCGCAGGAGCCGCCTCCTCCCGCCCGCGCGGCGCCTGTCCCCCGGTGCCGGCGCCCCTCTCGGGGCCACGGAAGGGTCTGAGGGCTCGGGAGGAGGTCGGCGCGATCCGAGCCCGTGGGAGCCTCCCAGGCCCCGCAGTCTCAGCAGCCCACCGAGCTCGGTCGGACGGACGCTCGCGCTGAGGTAAGAACCCGGGGCGGGTCCGCCTGCTCTGGGGCGCCCCGCCCCGCCCCGCTCCGAGCGAGCCGGGGAGCCGGGCGGAGGGCGGCGGGCCGCGCCGCGGCGGGAGGCCGGGCAGCCGCGCCGGGCCTGCGGGGGGCGCGCTGGTGTTCCCGGCCTGCGGAGGGGCGCGCCGGCCGAGGGCGGCGAGGGCGCCCAGGGCCCCTGGCTCTCGCCGGTGGGCCTCCGGGTCTGCACCTCTCGGTTGTCAGCGGCGGCTCTTCCTCGCCTGCTCTCAGGGGCTGGCTAGAGGGGACCGAGGTCGGCATCCAGCCCTCGGGCGCGGAGCAGACGGGGTAGCGCGCGTGCGGCTCGGCGCAGAGCAGCCGAGCTGAGGGCGTCCCTCCCGAGCCGCCTTCCCCAGCACCTCGGGGAAGATCCTGGGACGCACCGCGGCAGCCGAGGGGGCGCGGGGCGCTCCGCGACTCAATGGCGAGGCTGGGGCCGTCAAGGGTCCTTCTTTCTGCGCCTGGGACCTCTTGCTGTTCCTGCGCGCCCGGTCCCTGGATTCCGTGGGGGCAGGGGGCGGGTGTGGGCTTGTCGCTCCCCCGGCCAGCGCACAGGCCAGGCCCAATGGGGGCGCAGAGGGCTTCTGGGGGGCCCCGACCACGGGCCTCATTCCCGCCTGTCACTCAGGGTGCTCTTACTTTCCACACAGTCCCAACATCCACGATATCCGGTGCCTCAATACACAGCAAATCAGAAGTAGACGGTGTAAAAGGGGGAGACAGCCTTTTCCGCCCTGAAGCCACACCGCGCCCCTTCCGTGTCCCTTCCCCTCTTCTTTTCTGAGGAGTCCCCAGGTTTCTCATCCCCGGAATTTTCACTCGGGATGAAGTCTCTGCCTTCAGGAGTCCGCTCCTTCCCATCTCCACTGGGTCAAACTTTAGCAAGTGTCACCTCTTCCAGGAAGTCTGCCCAGATTCTGCCCATATCTCTCCCTCTCTTAACAATTTTCAGCTGCACTGGCAAGTGCCTCAGTAGACAATAAATGAAATAGGTTCTGCATGAAATGATTAAAAAATTAATTAAACACAAATTTTAAAGACATTGAGAATTGAAGTTGTCTCCCCCCTCCCCAACATTGGCTCCAGCGTAGCTAACATCTCCCAGGGATGTTTCAGTCTCTATACAAAGTCTCAATTACAAGCCAGAACCAGCAGGAAAAAAGGCTGGTTCTACAGTACTCTGTTAAAAAAAAAAAAAAAGAGGAGGAAAGGCCTGCACATTGCTTTAAATTTTCTTAAAGAAATGGCAGAAGGCAGTCCTCCGGACTCCCTGCTCCATCGGACTGGGCCCTCCGAGGGCCTGCAGGGGCTGAGCTTTCAAGCCTGGCCTCAAGCTCTGGGCCCTCCTCCCGCGAGGCCTCCGAGGGGCCTCGGGGAAGTTGACTAAAAACGGAGACCGTGACCTACCTACCACACGTCTCCCTGCCGCAGATGATTCATCACTGACACGAAGGGGCGTCAGAGGAGCCCGGGAAGATGTTTACACCTTCTTAAAATGGGAAACCGAAATACTTTGTTTTTTCCTCCCCTGCACGACCATCTGCAAAAGGTGCTCCCTCCCTTCCCGGTGGGAAGATTCTCCCTGGTTCATCGTGACACCTCGGACAACCCCGTCTTTCATCCCAGCGGCCAAGGTTCCCAACTCCTAGATGAGCAGGACAAGGATACTGAAGGCAGCAAAGGGCGGCGTAAATGCAAGCCTGTAATAGACGGAGAGAGAAAAAGTTATTGGTGCATATTAACTCATTTAGTCCTTGTAACTAAAGGAGACAGAGCTTGTTACCCGCTCTCTCTTACAGAAGGGAAAATGAGTGTGGAGGAGTTAACTCAAACACCTTCCCTGTCAGCTAGAAAGAGGTTCAGGCGGGCTTTGAACTTAGGCGAGCCCGTTTAGACTCCCTGTGCTGGCCGAGACTGTGAGCATCCTAGCGCTGTTCCTCAGCTCCTTGCTGGCCACGCTCCCACCTCACATTGCATGCAAACTCTCTTGCTTCCCTTACCGCCCAGAGGCAGAAGGAGGTAGAGGGTGGGGGGCGGAGATGCAGAGCCTTAGGAGGCTTGTGTTTCTTCACCCACCGCACCAGTCCCACGACACTGGCCGGACCTCCATGGCCCCGTCTGTCAGATGGGCTTGTACACCTCGCTCATGGGCCCGTTGAGAAGATGAAATAAATGCGGTGCTTGGCCCAGGGCTTGAGACCTTGTCGGTGTGTCCTGGAGTGAGCCACGATTAGGATTTTAACCGTAAGCACCTTTAGCCACAATGTTACTGTCACTTTGCATTTTCAAAAAAAAGAGCACCCCTCCCCCTCCAAAGAGAAAAAAAAAAAAAGGGCCGCAGTTGGTCTGCATGTTCTTTAACCAAGCACCTGGGAAGGTGCCCAGATATCAGAAGAACAGCAGCTCTGTCCTCCAGGCCGATAACCCAAACTCCCAGGAAGGGAACCTGAGCCCCCAATGTCTTCAAAGGTGGTGAATTAAACACAGGCTCTTGAAGTTAAGTCTGTCCTGGAGCCTAATCACTTAGGGGTACATGTGCAAAGGAGTCAATGTGGCGGGGGGGGGGGCAGACTCGAAGGAGGGCCCTGTGGATAACTGAGAGATTTAGAGCGTGGACAGAAGACTGTGCAGGAGAGAAATCAGAGATGGGTCTGCTGTTGTTGCTGGTTTTTTCTCTTAGCTATAAAATCTGACCGCCACGTCTTGGTGAGAAAAATAAAGACAGGCCCTGCTTGCAGAAACCAATTGGGTGAGTGGACACGTCTTCCTCCTTCCACAGAGTTCATGGTCATTTACCGAGCGCTTGGTGTTCTGGGCCAGGCACTGTACTTCAGGCAAGGGGAAGGCAGTAGAGAACAGAACAGAAAACCCCTGCTTGGGGGGAGGTGACATCTGTGTGTGTAATATTTGTGTGGAGAAAGAAAGAAAAAAAATTAATAGTTCTATGCACTGGAGTCCTCCCTGACTCTGAGCAGGGTTTGTCCTGGGGGATGGGTCACCCAGGTCTCCCGTCCCCTTTAGCCAAGGACACGTGTTCTCTCACAGCTGACTCTGCCTGTGGGTGGGACTGAGGACAGAGAAATGGAGAGAGCGTCGGACTCGACTTGCTTCCAGGCTGGAAAATAAGAAAAGGACTGAAGCCAAGAGATTCCTCAGGCACGGGGCCCATCCAGAAGGCAAAGCACAGGTGTTCTGCCCTCCTTGCCCCGGCCCTGCAGGGCGGGGCCCCAGGGAAGGCTGAATCTTATCCTGCCCATGGTGCGGGGACAGAATTGGCGACCGCCGGTGGAGGGAACCGAGAGGACCGGGAAGGGGGGAGGTTGCACCCAGGTCTCTGGGCAGCTCCTAGGAAGAGCTAGCCTGCACCAGGCATGCGGCTTCCAAGTGCTTTGCTTGTGTTAGCTCTCCGTTCATCCTCCCCGGGGCCCTGTGAGGGGGGGGGGGGAGCCCTGTTACTCATCTCTGTTTCAGAGACAATGACCTTGAGGCACAGAGAGATGGAGTGAAGTGGCCCAAGGCCACGTGGCTAGGAAATGGCAGATCTGGGTCAGACGTGAATCCAGGCGGCCTGGCCCCAGGGTCTGTGCTCCCAACTGTACCCCCAAACGTCTCTTCAAAGGGTGTTTCCCAAAGAAGTGCGTGCTTTTCTAGGGGTGAACCCCAGCACTCCCAAGGGCCCCCCAAGTGTCCTCAGAAGCCTGCAGGAGATTCCTTGCGCTGCCCTCCCTCACACTCCTTGGAGCCCCAGGTTAGAGGTGAGGAGCCTTCTTTTACAACAGCCCTCCCTTGGCAGGTGAGGAAAGGAAGATGGGCAGGGACCTCCCCCCCAAGTTCATTATCAGAATGGACGTCAGAACCACAGTGTCCTGGCAGAGCTCAGCATACCTGCTGCCGCGCTGGGGCTGCCCGCCAGGGACTTGAGGGTGAAGAACTGTTTCCCTTACTGGAGCCTCTTCAACCCTCGGTCCTTTGATCACAAGAGAGAAGACCGGAGATGACAGGGAGGGGTGGGCTTCCTCAGGGCTCCCTTGTGAGGTGGCCCTCGGAGGGCTGTCCCTGTGCTGGTCTCAGATGGATTCACAGCAGGTGGGGCAGCCCACACCAGGCCTCCCAGCCCGGCGCCCTGCAGCCAGAACTCCCATTTTGGTGGCGCCCACTTTACCACACTTACTGAACCGGGGTTGCGGAGGGGCTGGGGCAGTGAGACAGGTGCCCCTCGATTTCCTGGAAGGCTGAGACTCCATCACCAAACCCCGGGGTCACGGGCGCGTGGGACATCCCAGCTGGGGGCGCAGAAACCCGGAGAGATCACTGCCCGAACTCACTCCAGCGTCAGCGAGCCTGCGGATGAGTGGGAGGGTGCTGCCCCAATCTGGTGGGTCTGAGGCAGGATCAGGGGCACCCAGGTGGCTCCAGCTTGTGGGGGCCTCACAGCCAACTCACTGGACTGCCTGAGGGAGACCACGAATCAGGAGCTGTGATGCCCACACCGTGGCCAGAAACGCATTTGCCCAAATGGCTTCCTTAGGAAAGTACAGCTTTTAGCGGGGGGAGCCCGCCTGACTCCAGGGCCAAAGCCCACACCTGGACTCACCTGCTTCCCCAGGAATCCTATTCCCGACATTTATATGATGTAATCTGAATTTGTGATGCCCAGAAAATCAGTTCTGGGCATTCGAATCATCGGTGGTCCTCCTCCCGACCTCCCCTGCATCTTTCGGGTGTGCCCCAACGGTCTGGGGAATGGACCGTTGAAAGACAGCTTTGCGATGCTTCCCCTTGAGTTTGCCCAACCCCACCCGGCCCGAAGTTTCTTTCACTTCCTGCCTCAATGCGGGGCTGCCGGCGGGGCTGCCAGCCCTCTCGCAGGCAGGTGGGGACCCGGAGGGTGCGCTCCGGTCTGTTCCGTTGAGATCGGGGAGAGGGGGGCGCACCCCGTGCTCCACCTCCAGGCCCGCAGCCCTGACTTGGCGCCTTCATGGAGTGGGGAGTGGCGAGGCCCTGTTCCAGGCTCTGCCGCCGTCTGAGGGCAGTTGCGCAAGGCCATCCGGTGATGCTCTGAGGCTGTTTGTCATGCCGTTTGCTGGGCGCGCTTGGGAGAGAGTGTCCTCTGGCATCTGGGGGCCCTGGGTGGCGAGCCTCGTGGTTCTGCAGTCACCCCGTGTCTTCTTGGAGCGGCAGACTCAGAATATATAGAACCCGAGGGGCACCCTTCACCCTTGAACCGAACCCTAATTCAGGTCCTGGCAAAAGACGCCAGGGGATGGCTCGCTTCTCTGCTGATCTCTTTAAACTAACCACTGCCACCCACCCGTCTGGCCCCTGGCCACACCCCGTTGATGGTTGGCGGTGCAGTGGGGTGTGAGTGCGTTGGGCTGGTCCTGCCGGTGCCCCGGCTGCTTTGTCAGTACTGCTTTGGGTTTGCGCTCACATCCCAGAATCGGGATTATTGTACCCGCAATTTATTCTAACCCCAAGGTTCCAAGAAAACCTGTGAGTGCTAACAGCTACAACCTCCTGGTCAGTCCGAGTGGCGCAGGAGAGCCGTTGGGTTTCCCCTGGTGGAGATGAAAAGAGCCGCGGTCTGACCGTAAACCCTACCCCGTGTTCACCGCCATTCTCAAAGAATTTCCTCCCCAAAGGGAGTCCGACTTGTTTGAAACTCAGGTTTCTCCTCTCTGATGCTGCAGACTGAAGTTGCCTTGGCCTGTTTTTTTGAAACGATTGAAAAAGAGCCACAGAGGACCTGCTCAGGCCCCCAGAATGAGGCCTAGAGTGTCCACGCGCGCACAAAGGTTCTGGGGCTCCGTCCCCAGGACACCCTCTGCAGCTCCACGTCCTTAGGCGCAGAGAACCCTGCACCGGACGGTCCCGAGCCTCCCCCTCCCGGCGCGCCCCGCTCCGCCCCCAGCTGGCCAGCGGCGCTCCTCTCTCTCCCCTGCAGCTTTCCCCGTGCCCAGCCCAGGCCCCGATCGACGGTCATGGGCAAGAGTTGGGGGGTCCCTAGGGATTCTGGAGCCACTCTGAGGGCGAGATCGGGTCTGTCCCACGACCTTGGCCCCAGGAAGCTGTGGAAAGCGACAGACCTCAATTTTCTTCCCTTGGAGTTGAAACAAAACCTGAAAGCCCGAGGTTACGCGCACGGCCAGAGGTGGCGCCTGGGCGGCGGGGGCGGCCGCGAGCCCGGTGCCTGCGCGGTTCCCAGGCTCGGGTTCTGTTTCTGGGTCGCTCCTAGTGGCCGAGTTCGTTCCCGGCCGGAGAGCCCACAGCCAAGCCCACAGGCGGCTTTGACGCAAACGCGTGGTCGGGCCTCACGCTGAGTCCTGGGCACCCGCCAGCCGGAGAGTTGCCCGGCTGGACTCCGAGAGAAGGAACCAAGGGGGATTCTCGGTAATTAGAGGGGAGGCTTTCCCGGGACGCCCCTCAGGGAAGTGGCCTTGGCTTCGGGGGAGGAACAAAGGGCCAAGGTGCCTGGGAGTCGCGCGCCCTCCGCAGGGCACAGCCGCGCTCGCCCCTCCCCACGGCTCTGCCCCCGCGGGCTTTGTGCGCTCCGGCTGCGCGCAGGGAGGGCTGCACCTGCCCGGCTTTAAGTACCTTGGCGAGGCGGCGCGGGCCGCTGTTCTAATCGCCATCCCCAAAGTACCTGCTCATGAATAAACACCAGCCCCATTTATCAGGTACTTAGCGCTCATTGTGAATGGGGAAATTGGCCCTTTCCTGAAAAGGGTCTGTCCTCAACCCATCTGCACGGTGGCGGCTGCAGAACTCCTCCCCCCTCCATTCCGCCACGCGCACGCTCGCAACACGAGGCTCTTTCGGGCTAAAATAGACTCGCTTTTCTTAGGTAGGTGCGTGACCGAACCGTGAGGATAGACGGAGGGGAGGAGGCTGCGGGGTCCGCAGCGCACGTCTCTCGCATCCACAGGAAAAGTCAGCAGAAGGGATGCCCGTCTCAGTAAACCCTTGTCTTGTGTTCCAGCCATAAGGACGTGTGGACACATTTGCACAAGGCCCCGAGGGTTCCCCACACACTGGACAAAATATTGGAAACGTTGGCCCCTGGTATCTGCCAACCGAGACGGGGTGGGCCCCTCTGACCCAGCTATTCCTCCATCTCAGTCCTGCCCTCTCCGGGGCCGCCTTCTCTTTCCACCTGGGACCCCCACCTGGGCCTAACGCCGAGTCATGCAGAACAAAGGATATGTAAGGATGGGGCAACTCAACTTGCAACCCCTCTGGCCCCTAAAAGGGGCTCCTCTGGGCCCTGACTGCGCCCAGTGGCACTTCCCCCAAAGCAGCTAAGGTTCCTGCGTGTTCGGAGGGAGATAAGGGGTGGGTGTAGAGATGGGAATTTGTGGGTGCCCATGAAGTCAGGCCAGCGAGTTTCAAGGCCGTTGCCCGCCGAGGGCTCGCTTGTCCTCCACTCATCCATCCATTCCTTCCAACACATGCACCCGGGCTGCCCCTTTCCAGGGCCCTCTTCTCGGGGAAACACTGTGGGTTTTCCTGACCCGTGAAGTGCGGGGGGGGGGACGAGGAGCGGGGCAGGGGCAGTTCTGAAAATGAAAGCGTTTGCTAAGGGTGGCGATTTCGCCGAGGGAGCACTCCCCGATGGCTCGGCGGTCCTGCAGCTCCCTCGACTTCACCCTGCGTCTACACAAACCGAAGCCCAGAGCCTCCGCAGAAGCCTGGCTCTGCCGCCCGCCCCTTGCCAGGGTCCCAGCGGTGGGCGCGGCAAGGTTCGGGAATCCGGGGTGTTTGGGAAATCTCTGCACATCGGGGTTTCTTCGCCTGGTGCCTTTACGCCGAAGGCGGGCGGCCCCTGAAAATCCAGCCTCTGGTCTTTTGCCAACGACTGGGTAGGACCTACGGGGGTTTGCCGTACCGCTGGCGCGGGTGCCAGGCCGAGTTGTGGGGATGGCGGGCACGGGGTTCTCCTGGGGAGGCGCTGCACGGAGCCTGAGGGCGAGAACCGAGACTGCCGCGGGGGCCTGTGGGGGCCGGTTTTCCGCAGAAACGCTGGTGGCGCCGAGTCCCCACCACTCGCACCCCCGCCGCCCTCACCGCCGTGATGGCGCCAGGCCCGCGGCGATCCTGCCCCCGGTCCGCAGCGCCCTCACACCGGAGCAGACCAGCCAGGCCCCGCTGGAGCTCGCCCCAACACAGCTGCTTTTTGGGGAAATGTTCTAGAAAGGAAAAGAAACACCACCACCAAAAACCAAGGTCCCATTTTTACTGAGGATTAAAGGGAAGTCATTGACGCGGCCCTGTGCCTGAGGTCAGACACGAGAACAAGGAGACCGACTTCGGGAGATACATTTCGGACTAGGGACACCTCGAAATTCCCGTGTCGCCAGCCTTTCGGGCTGCACATTGGACTCTGTCTCGGGCGGCTCCTGTGCTGAGAGAACCTGGGCATTTCTGTGTCCCAGCTCCAGGCCGCCTCCAGCCCCCATGGGTTCGCGTTGTGGCAGCGGAGTCCCCCGGTGCCTTCCTCCGGGCCAGAGACCGCCGGCTGGGGCTGGGAGGGCCGCGGAGCGCCCCCTGCAGGGCCGCGTAGAGGTCTTCCCTCCAGCCCCGCAGGACACCCCCACAAGCCCCTTCTCCCGGGGCGCCTCCTCCCCACCTCAGGGTCTAGAGGCTCAGCGTTGCCTCCGAACGCTCTCTTGTATTTGGGGGAAATTCTGGAACGTGAACGTGTCGCTCTGGTCGGTGCTGGATGCCTGCGTGGCCCAGGTGGGTGCGCTTCCATGGGCATCTGCGGATTTCAGGGCGTGGCCGTGGCGGGGTTTGAGGGACGCAGCAGAGGGCGCCTGGGGGCAGAGCCAGAGTCCGAGGCACCAGTTAGGGGTCTCAGTCCCCTCCTGTGGGCCGCACCCCCATTTCCACCTTCTCAGCCCCGCCCTTGGCTCAGTCCCTCTGGGCTCCAACACCGGCTTCTCCGAAAGACAAGGGAGGAGCAAGCATAGTCATCAGGAGGCAGGGTCTGGTTTGCTCACCCACAGAGACAAGCTGGGGGCTTCCTGGGTGAGGCCCTGGGGGCGAGACTGGGGCCAGGGAAGGGTCTGAGCCCGCGGCCTGGTCCCCAATCTCTTCCTCCCCACCCCCCACCCCCGCCATGTCGTCATCTGGGTTCTTCCCGATGGGTGGCCCCACAGGACTTTTCCTGTCCCTGTGGCAGGAGTGCGGGGAGGTTGTGGGGTTCAGCTTAGAAGCCTCGGGGAAAGAGAGCTCACAGCCAGCCCGGAGTCCCTCAGGTCTGGGGTGAAGGAGGGAGCCACACAAGGGCCCGGCGGGGGCAGGGGAGTGCCGAAGGCGCCTGTAGCCTGTTATTTGACCTCGAAAGCAGACTCCAGCCGGCCCCTTCTCTCCCATCCCTCCTCAGGAATACCAGGGGCCCTGGACGTTGCCGATACCTTGGGCCCCGTGGAGTGAGTGGGGAGGGGTCTCCCCAACCCTGTCTTGTCTTCGAAAACTCCTCTGTCCATGAAAACAACGCAAGCTACAGATGTGCCTCCACCTTCAGGCCGTGAACCTCTGGTGCCCCAGCTCCCGCCACCAGTTAGCACCTGGGCGCTCAAGGCTGGAGGGTCTGTGCTGCACTCCCTTCAGCAACCGGGGATCGAGCCCCTTTGTCAGCGCTGGCGTGGGCGCTGCCCTCCGGGGACAAGGCTTGGTGTGGCCTCTGCTCACTCAGGGGCCCCAGGGTAGTCTTCTCGGGACTCAGGGATCCCTGCCTTTTCTGTGTGGGGTGGGGGAAGAAGGGGCCAGACCTTTCTGGGGCTTCTTCCTGCCGCCCTTTTGCTGCGGGGCACGCACAGAAACGCTGAGGCTGATAGACGCAGGCCCGTCTCACACCCGTACCCGCTGGCCGTCTGCAGGGTGCTGTGGGAAGAGAGGGCCGTCCCCAGAGACCACCAGGGAAAAGGAGGGGCGAGGGCGGGTCTTGCTGTTCCCACACCGCCTCTGCCCCGTTTACTCTCGCATCTGCTGTTCCAGCCCGGCCCCGCGGTTCCCTGCGTCCTCCACCTCGGAGCCGGGTACCCGGATGTACGTTTTTCTGCACGGACCCTTGGGGCTAGGTCTGAGGGTCACGTGCCTTCGCCCCGCCTCCGGACGCACCTGGCACCTGCTGCAGATCTGCCGGCAGAGGGAGCCCTGGGCCTGGTAGGAGCGAGTGAGAGCCGCTCTTAAGTTGGGGCGCCGCACTGGGGGTCCCGGTGGATCAGATCCACACCTGACGTCCCCTTGTCCCAAACCGGCAGAGTTGGACCGACAGAGCCACCGATGCGCTTGGCTAATGGAGGGGACCGGGGGGCGTGGCCACCCGCAGTGGGAACTGAGAGCATCCAAACCGCCACCAGACGCTGGAGATCGCTGTGTTCCCTGACCACTCGGCTCCTCCTAATCTCTAAGACGAAAGGGGTTTCCCAGAGCATTTAGTCCAAGACCCTCGTTTGAGTAGCAGGAAACTGAGGCCCAGGTGGGGAGGCCGATCAGCGGTCTGCAGCAGTCTTAGCCTGCTTCAGGTACATTGAAAGCAGACCAGCTCGGGGCTGTGGGGGCCCATCTGAAGGGCTGCGTGCGCCCGTGCGTTCACGTCTGGAACGTGTGGCCAAGGGTGGGAGGCCTGCGTGTATTCCTCTGCCGAGATTGGGTCTGCAAAGTTTGAGCCTACAAAAAGGTGTTTATGAATCGGTGTGTGTGGAGGGGAGGAGTGTTTGTGTTCGTGAACGGTGTGTGTGTGTGCATGCAAAGAGGTAACTGTGGGTAACTGCACCTTTGAAAGATGTGAGTGTGAGTGTGCACTTGCACATGCACCCTGGCACCCCTCCCCCTGCACTGGAACCCCGGGGGTCAGAGGTCAGGCCCTGAAAAAGGAGGGAGGGGTAAGAAGGGCCAAGAGAGGCAGGCTCCGGGGTATGGCCCCCTCCCGAGGCCCAGCGGGCTGGAAGAGGCTGAAATTAGGCGATGCTTCTCCGGGGCTGGAGAAGAGGAGGAGGAGGGGTGAAGGATTATGGCAAATTCATTTCTATTTTCCAGCCCCCTAAGCCTGCAGTGTGTCCCTGGTGTTAGCATGAGAATGGGCCGGTGCTCTGTGCCTCCTCCCGACCCCACCCCCACCCCTCCCCACCACGGGAATGGCCCGGCTTGCCGCCTTTCCAACCAGCTTCTGCAAAGCCACGACTCCTAATCGGGGTAATTTAATATATTTTAAGCCCCCAGTGGCTTTATTTTTCCTCCTTTTTGAGTTTGTTTTAGGCATTCAGAGCCCTCACCCCATCATTAGACAGCTCTGTTTGACGGACGGAAGGAGCTGCTATGAGACCACAGCCCTTTGTGTCTCCCGCAGACGCCGGGCTTCCCTGTAATTAGAACGGTGTTCCCAGCCATTGAGGCCTTTCACCGGGCGGAACAAAAACTCCCCGCGATGAATGTCCCCTGGCTCTCAGCCCCCTGGCTGGGAAAGGGGCTGCGAGTTAAAGGGCCTGCTTGGAAAAGGCAGCAGTCTGGAGCGAGGGCTGCCGAGGTCCTGCCAGGGCAAGGGATTTAGAGGCTGTGGGCAGTGGGCAACAGACAAAGGCCCCTGAGGGTGCCCGTCCACGCCAGTCACCTACACGGCGCTCACCCACCGCCTCCCCCAGCTCAGCAAACAACCGCCCGGGCTGGGCCTCTGCGGTCGGAGCACACACTCACACACATGTCCACGGGGTCGGGGGGAGTGGGGCCTGGCTGGAGGGTGTGTGTATAACACACATACACACACACCCAGAGTCTTCCAGACACTGACTCAGATATGACTGCTGCACACACACAGCTGCTCACACAGGGCTGGGATGATGCTGTGAGCACACCCGCACACATGCGTGCAGGCACGCTCAGACACAAGTCCACGGTGTCACAGAACCAGGCTGGGAAGGGCTTGCATGTAAACACGCACACACAGCCCCATGCACACCCCTCAGCGCACGATGACGTGAGAGCTCCGGGAAGTCCCGCCGCACTGAAACGCCACTCGTGTTTCGGCACACCCAGGCCAGCCTCTCCAGACACTCATGAGTGGTCACGCAGAAGGGTTCCGTGAGCTGAGCCCCACCCAATTACACACTGTGAGGTGAGCTGCACCCCCAGCGAGGCTGGGTTCTCCTCCGGGGCATGCGTGGGTCTCCCCAGGCCGTTTGGGAAGAAGAGAAGTTTCCCTTTACAGGATTTTCCCCTTTGGATGGGGCACCAGAGACAGCAGGCAGGTTCCTGGCTCTCTGGTAGATGGGCAGCCTTTCCCCACCTTGGGAAAGGCTGCAGGGGCAGGTGACAGCAGGCCTGAGAGGCTGCAGAAGAAAGAGCCCAACCTACCGCTCCATCCCTAGGGAAGTGGTCCCACAGAGACTAGCACGTGCCCGTTACTGGGAGAATTCAAACTGGGGCGGGATGATCACCGGCCAGGGACACTGCGGGGGAGTTTATTTAACTCGGCTGCCCCTCTGTGCTTGGGGCTTGGAGTACAGTGATGAGTGACGTACAAACTGTCCACAAAGGAACTTCTGAGGGCCACCAGACACACACAACACCCTGGCCTGGGGCAGGCCACAGGGCTGACCCTGGGGTGGCGTGGCAAGTGGCTTCTAGTTTCTTCCTCCGAATATCAGTATCAGGGACCAGATAGTTACTGTCCTGTGCCTGAGGCACAGTGGCGGGGCTGGGGGGCACCTAGGAAGTCTCCTTGTTGGATAAATGGGTGGATTAGCTGGTCTCCAAGGCCTCCCTCCTCTCTAACGTTCTTGCTGGCCTGGTCTGGCTCTTTGGCCTTCTCATGCTGCCCTCTTTCTGAGGTGGGAGTCAGTCCCTAACTCCCTAGGCCACGCAGCTCTGTCACATCATATATGACCCGCACCAAAGCCAGGCACAGGCCCACGGGGAGGCCGCTGAACTGAAGGAGAGGCTGGGATAGAGTGTGACAAACCCGCCTGGAGGGCGTGGGGCATGGTCAGAGAGCAGCAGGTCAAGTTCCTCCATGGCCCCGGGCTTTTTGGGGTAAAGAACAATGACCCGAATCTTGTTAAGCTTCATTCAGTGGCTACTTTGGAAGGAAATACAAATTCTGAAGGGCTGAGGCGGGGGATCTCAAACTGCTAGTGATTTGCATGCTTTTATTATTTTTTAAACCTTACCTCGCCTTCAAAAAGTAGGCAAACCATCGTATTCTTCTGGTGCCACCAGCAAACATGATCAGGAAAACCCGAACGTCTTGTTTAGATAAAACAGTCATCTATTTCTAGGAGAAACTCCCCAAGGAAATTAGGCAGCCAGGGATGCTTTGAAGCCACTTCCAATGACTTTTTGTTTGTTTGTTTGCTTGTTTAACCATAGTGTTGTGTGGTATAATATGGCGGTTGGGCTCTGGAAACACCCAGGTTCAAAGCCACACACCAAACAAACAACCAAACAACCACAGACCAGCTGCGAGTGACCTTGGTGACCTTGGCCGTCTCCCACTGTAAGTGGAGATAACAAACAGCACCACCCCCCTGAACGGGGGTTAAATGAGCTAATGCAAGGAGATGAGCCAAACAATTCCGTGCAAGCAGTAAGTGCTCAATTGGTGTTAGCCAAAGTGATTAATATCTGAGTACTCAGTAAATATTTGTTGCGTGAATGAGTGCGTTTTTACCATCTTGTTTGCACTTAGGATAAAGTTATAGGAAAATAAGATCTTCCTGGAAGCCTCTTGCATGTAACTTTGGCAGGAGGCGGGGATGGGGTCCGAGTGGGCAGAGGGTGCTTTGGACGGTCCCCTATAAATTAAAAGCAGCAGCTCAGGTCATTACCCTGGACGCCAGTAGGGGAAGCCCGAGTCGTCACAGCGTGGCCAGGCCCCCTGCCAGTGCAGCGGGAGAGAATTAAAACTTGACAGAGCACCTAGTGTGTGCATGCACACACTGGGAAACACAGCACCAGCCCCCGTAGGAAGTTGGGGGTGGAGGTGCAGCAGTCAGGTGCCTTGGGACCCACGCAGACGCAGAGGCCCGACTGGTACAGTGCAAGGGAACCAGGTTTAGGATTTGGAGGAGCCTGGGCTGGGGAAGCCCAGTGGGTGGGTACTACCCGTGGAGGGGGTCACCTGCGCTCTGCTTCTCCGCTACCCCCTCAGCACCAAGCTCCAAGGGACTGAGACCTGCCCTGTCCAATCAGAACTCTACAAATTTGTATCCTCATTTGCATTTCTACCGACCAATCAGAAGGGTGTGATTTGGAACCCTCGTTTCCGTGAAGTGGACCATAATGGAAACGATGGGTAGGAAAGTTCTCTATAAAAGGCAGCCTCTCCTTTGTCTGCACGGAGGCCTTTTCCCTTTCTGAGGTTGCTGCTTGTCTCCTCAGTTTGCAAGTCATCAGGACTCAAGTGTCTCTGTTTTGTAACATTGGGGGGGGCGGGAATTTTTTGTTGACAGAAGTTTCTGAAATGGTGGGGCAAGGGAGGAGAGGCTGTTAAAGTCACTGGCAGAGGGCCACTGCCCCCTGCACCCAGGGTCTTGGTCTGAGGAACTGGAGTGGGACCCTGGTAGGCAGGTGACCCCACTTTTCCTGTCTGTGGATCAGGCGTGAACACTGCCACCCACCAGCCAGTTGCCCGGGCACAGACGTTTTAATGACTTAGCAACACCCACGGGGGCTGTGATGGAGGTGTGATCTGTCCCCATGCCCACTTCACAGGCGGAGAAGCAGTGCAGTGAAGAGTGACTTGCCCGTGGTGCCCTGGGGAGAGAAGAGACAGAGAAGGAGCTGGGGCTCAGGAGGCGGTCTGGGTCTGGTCACCCCTTCATGCCAGGAAGCCTAGTCCCCCACCTGCTTGCCTGCCTCTTTGTCCCCTGAGGGCAGGGTGGTCTTGTGGGAACTTGGACTCCTGCCCCTGTTCAGGGAAGGGAAGGGAGAGGGCCAGGCAGGGCGGACAGGGTGGCCTGGGACCCGGGCAGCTGTGGGGAACCCCAAACCCAGAGTCATTAGAGAAAAGAATCCACATCTTGTCAGCTTCCCTGACTCAAGACTGCACCTTCAGGAGGCTGGGGGGACACAGCAAGGTCCCTTCAGTCTGGGGACCCCAGACTACCCCTCCTCTCCAGGGGAAGGTGTGCTGCCCAAAGCCCCAAGTGTGAAAAACCGAACCAGCTCTAGCGCGTCCAGAGAGACCAGGTTGGATTCGCGGGAAGCGCGAGCCCCCCAGGCGGGGCCGAGCATGGGCTCCAGTTCCCTTGCCCAGGGCAGCCGAACGCTGCTGTCCAGCTCTTGGAGAAGGTGCCTGGTTCTTCAGAGCTCTGTTCCTAGGGACTTGGCCCTGAGACAAGGGGCCATGCGGGAAATGCCTGGACATTTGGGTCCAACAACTCCTTCCCCCTTCGTTTTTAACTCTCCAACTTCGGGGCAATAAACTCGGGAACCGTGACGGAAACTACTGGAAGCGGCCAGCCCTCCCGCAGCCGCTTCCATGGGTGTCCCTCGGCGCCCACAGCGGCCTCATGAGGCAGCGCGTGGCATTGCCACCGGCCTTGGAGAGGGCGGCCCACGGGGGTCTCCAAGGGCGCCTCACCCTGCTGCGGGGCGCCTCCCTCCCAGGGCTCCCGAGAAGATGAAAGGCGAGAATGCACGTATACAGCGCTTAGCACCGTGTCTGCTCCGGTTACTATTACTGTTGTCGTTATTGTCGTTGCCATGGCTGAGAGTGGGGAGGGGACAAGACAGCCGGAGCTGAGAATTTTCTGCCCCATCCCCTGTGCCCGAGGGAGGCCAGAGGAGGGACCGCGTGACTGCCTGGGGCTGGCGGGCAATTTACTGGAGGAGCTCGTTGGGTGACTTTGACTCCGAGTTAATTAAAGATGGCCGCTAGGGGTCATCGCCATGGCGACAATTAGGCCTGGAAGGAGTCTCATTAAGGAGCAGTTTTAACAAGGCCTGTTGTGTTTACCCTGAGATCCAAGTGGAAGAGGAATGCTTCCGGCGGCTTCCCTTTCTGCCTTCACTGTATTTCGGAGTCATTTCGAGGCAGGTGGCGAATAAGTAGATGGGAGAATTCCTGGGTGGAATCCCTCTGAAGAATCCACAGGGCAACAGGTGTCTTCTCCCTGGTGCTGCTGCTCCGTGTGGAAGGCCTGGGTGCTGAGGCTTAGGGAGGGAGGGGAGGCAGGAGGCCCGGGCTCAGAGCAGGAGGTGAGGAAGCAGGATTTTTAAAAAAAATTATTTTATTGCCCTGGCTGGTGTGGCTCAGTGGATTGAGCGCGGGCCTGCAAACCAAACAACTGCTCAGTTCAATTCCCAGTCCGGGCACATGCCTGGATTGCAGGCCAGTCCCCAGTAGGGGGCGCATGAGAGGCAACCACTCATGGATGTTTCTCTCCCTCTCCTTCTTCCCTTCCCCTCTCTCTGAAAATAAATAAATAAAATCTTTAAAAAATAAAAAATAAATTATAATAAATAAAATCTTTAAAATTTTTTTAAATTAAATTATTTATTTTCAGAGAGAGGGGAAGGGAAGGAGAGAGAGAGAGAAACTTATCCATGTGTGGTTGCCTCTCATGCGGCCCCTACTGGGGACTGGCCTGCAATCCAGGCATGTGCCCTGACTGGGTTTGTGGGATGATGCCCAACCCTCTGAGCCACACACCGGTCTGGGCAGGTGGCAGGATTTTATTAAAAGTGGAACTCAGAAATGTCACTTCTGCTGCCCAATCTACTCCAGTGGAGTTGGGGCCACGGAAGGGCACCGAGCCGGATTCTTCAGCGTCCAGGGAGGAAGTTCAAGGCCTCTCTTAATTCTGAGCGCTTGAAAAATGCATGTGTTTTTTCTGATTTCCATAGCAATATATGCCTATTGAGAAAAAATAGAAATTTCAGAAAAACCCAGAAAAGAACACCCCCTGCTGCAGCCCCGCCCCCACACATAACGACTGTTTCCATTCTGGGGATGATAAGGGGCGGGGCAGAGTCTCCAGGGAGCTGACTTGAGGGGAGGGAAGCGAATTGTATATTTCTTCATTTACAGACCCTTTTCCGACTGTTTGGATTTGTGTCAGGGAAATGTCAAATAAAACCAAAGCCTCCTATCACAGAATGGCACACCGGGAGTTTCAGAATGCATGTCTCTGGAAGAACAAGGGTCATCTTTTACCTGCGAGTTTGAAATCTGAATTTATCACTTTGAGATAACAAGATATCCTGACTGCTTCTCCAGGGTGTTGCATTTTCCTCCAGACTTTTTTTTTTTAAGCACATTATAAAATGTTCCCACGGTACAAAGGGTGGGGGGAGACAAAAAAGGAAGCTTGCAGCCTGGATCCCCTCCCTCGGCTCCGCGCTTTAGCCAGACTGTCCATGAGGAGCGCACAGGCCTCTGGGAGGAGACATGAACGAGGCCACAGAACAGCCCAGGCCGTGGCTGCGCAGTGGGGGCCTGTCCGGGAGGACTGGGGTTGGGAGTGGGCGGAGGAGGGTGGCAGGGCCGTGGAAGCTGGGAGTTGCGTGACTCACGGTAGTGAATGTTGTCAGGTGAATGAGGAAGTGCAGACTGGAGGGGTGGGAGCTGGGGAGGTGGGCAGGGCTGTCTGGGAAAGGTTCCCTGGGAGCCCAGGTAGGATCAGAGAGGGCCGACCGTGGCCTGCAGGCCGGCGTGGGAGACAGTAGCAGCGTAGTGGCTGTTCAGAGTCCTGGCCTTCCCTGACCCTCCCTGCAGGAGCCCTGGCCAAGGCAGGGCATGGCCAGGTGACTCAGTGTGGCCGCCGAAACTGGAAGAGATGTGTGATCTTTCTCGAGAGCTGCTTCCAGGGACAGTGGGTTTGGGGTTCGCCACCTTCTCATTTCTCAGCATTGGCCGTGGGAAAGGTGCTGTCTCTCAGGAGCTCCCCGAGTTCCAGAGGGACTGCGATGGGAAGGGGCGCCTTGCCACTCTGCAGCGGGCATATAAACCTCAGTGAACCGTGAACGGTGTTGCGTGAAGCCCCCGCAGTTGGGGGGGTGTTACTGTAGTCATGCCTCGCCCAGCTGGTACCCGAGGGAGCTGGAGCAGCTGACTGACTCCCAAGCCCCTTCCCGGTGTCCCTCTGTCTCTGAATCGGCCAGGCTGCTTGGCTGTGGCTTGAGCTTATCAGTCTGCACTTGGCTTGCCCAGGGACTGTCAGCCTCAAGTTCTTACGGAGACCTAGGCTCACGGCCTTTCTGCTGGGCCCACTTGGACCCCCCAGGACCAATTCCCAGAGGCGGGAGAACCCAGGGCAGAGTGTGCAGCAGCCGCTCCCTTCAGAGGCTCAGAAACATCTGTTGGCTTCTGCAGTCAGAGGAGGGTGCGTCTTTGCTCACTGCGGCTCCCTCCTTGGGGAGGGGAAACTGAGGCCGTGCGGCTGTGTGTGAACCCGAACCCCTGGTGTGATTATTGTACCCAGCGTCGGGGCACCACTGCCTTCCCAGTGGGCACGCATGTCACACAGCCCGAGGTCCTTGGACACCAGGGCATCGGGCCTCAGTGGGGCTGCCAAGGACCCAGGTCCTTCATCCCCATCCTCCCCGTCAGCTTTGTCCCCAGGAGCACCCCCTTCAGGAAGACAAGGTGGCTGCTGCTAGCCCTCAGGGCTGTGGGATGGCCCACTTACTCAAGCCAGAGATGGGGGGAAGCAGTGCCCCCCAGTCCACGCAGCCACACTCACCACCAGGGCAGATGGCGCCGACTGGCCCTGGCCCCTCTCTGTAACAGGTCCCACCCCACTAGTGCAGGTCCTAGAAAGAACCGGCTTCCACATACAAGCGTGACGCTATCCACACGGCGTCCTCACCATGAAGGAAGAACATCAGGGAGTGCGTGATACAATGACGTGTGTCTCCAGACCCACGCGTGGGCACACGTGCTCTGGAGAGCCTGCCAAAACGGCCTGGTGCGGGAGCTGTGCCCACGCAGGGCTCGCCGTGCGTGACATTGTGTGACGGGAGCCCTTGGTGGTAGGTGTGCTGTCTGGGTGACTTCAGCGCCACTCTGCAGGGTGACGGTGCCGGAACAGCGACTGTTGGGGAGGCTGTGGACAAGGCAAGGCGTGCGCTTTCTCCCCGTACGCGGGGGCGGATGGGCAGATTATAGCAGATACTCGGTGTGTGTATATATTTATATATAAGCTGTGCAGAAAGTGCCTTTCTGATCAAACATAAAGTGGGCTTACGTTCTAGGCTCAGATGCTCCCTCAAAGTCACACCAAAGATGTCTGAGACTCTCTTCCTGGTGACCAGTTCCCCCAAAGTCCTGGCTAGCCCCTGCGCCTGTCCACACACGGACCCCCGAGTGGACGGTCGGGGGTGGACCGCCAACAACCCCAACCGTGACCAGGGTCTCTGGAAGTCACCTCCATTCACCCCTGACATGGGGCTCGGGACGTGAGTCCTTAGAGCAAGTGACCTGGGAGAACGTGCCACCCCGAGCAGGCCTCTGACCCCATCCGCACCCACCTCTTTGGGTCTCAGTTCCACGGAGCTCACACAGCAACCCCAGTTCGAGTCTCCGCCCCCCACAGCGCCCCGCAGGCCTCAGTGCCCCTCTCCAGGCCAACAGGACAAGCCTTGTGCCCCGGCTCCAGAGCCAGCACCCGTTGGTGAATAGGTGGGGGGGGGAGTGGGGGCGGCTGGGAATCCTGGAGTTTCAGCATCAGAGGGGGAGCAGGCCTGACTCACAAAGGGGGTGACAGACGCATTTCCCTTCCCAGCTCTGAGCTTCCCAAAGCCGGGTGGGGGGGGCGTGCGGGGGACCTTAATTTCCTGAACAAAGGTCAGCTCCCCTTGCTGCCATTGCTCTTTTGGAAGCCTCGGCGCTGGCCAGCGGGGAAGAAAGGCCCGTCTCTCTGGGTGGTTCAGGCCTGGCACGGGCCGCCCGGGGTGGGGCAGAGTCCCGTGTGTGGCTCCAGCGGGCATTCAGAAGCCCAGGGCCCGGCAGGGTCTGCCAGGTGCCAGAGAAAGGGGGCATTATCCCGTCCTCACCAGCGCTCACGGGGCCTTCCCTCTGCTGCTCTGGGGGGCCGTAGACTCCCTGCTCCCACGGTGGGCCGGGACCCAGCGGGGCTGGCAGTCGGGGCCCAGGGGTCTCAGCGATGTGACTGGCCAGTGGAGGGGGAGGGAGGGGGGAGGGGAAGACATGCATCTCAGGCCCCCGGAGCTGCACCCTGTCTGCAAGCCAGTGACCCCTCAGGAGGCCACCCTCCCCCCGTCCCCCCCGCCCCGGCCCTGGTGGGCCTTTCGGAAGCCTGCGCTCACTGTGAACACTTCCTGTTCTTCTCAGGGGGATGAGAAAGCCGCATTTAGCTGCCCCAGCTGCCCTTGCTGGGGAGTCTTCTGGTGTTTTCCGGGGCCCCCCCGCCCCGGGCCAGCTGGGGGGTGTTCTCTCAGCTTTCACGAACCCTCGGCACAGCTGCCCAGGCTGTGAGTGGCTGGAGCCCAGCTGGCCCCTCACGGTGGGGTGTAGGGAGGGTGCCTGGGTGGGCGGCCAGCGAGGGCTGGCTTCCTGGGGCCTCCCCGGGTGCCGAGCAGCGTGGCCACTTCCGAAGGCCCCTTTGTTTGCCCCTTTATCCGGAGAAGCGGCTGCCATTGTGCAGGGCACAAAGCCCCCGGGGCCCTGACTTCCCGCCCCTGCCTGTGGCCCAGCCGGGGCAGCGGTTCCCAGGCTCCTCCTGCCCCTCCCAGGCAGCGGGACCCCCAGACCCCCTGCTTCTGCACCCAAGGCCTGTTCATCCAGCCCACGTCTGCACCCTGGCCTCCACCCCCGGGGGGCCGCCGGCTCACTGGTCCTCCACTGCCCACCCCTGGGCACATGGCAGGCGGCTCCCAGGCTAAATGCTGGGGGGGGGGGTGGCGCTTCGGGAAGATGCTGTTTTCAGAGGGTTTGCTGACAGGCAGGCAGTTCAGGGTGCATGGAGTGTGAGCCACGCCAAAAGGTGGTTGGTTGGAAAGCGGGGCAAGGCTGGGGAGAGGGCAGGAGGGCATGTCTGCAGGGCACTTGTGCCAAAGGAGGGAGAAGGAAGGAGGAAGAAGCGAGAAAGAAGGAAGGGCTCCTTCTCTCCTCCTCCACACCTCCCTTTAAGCCCTGGAAGCGTGAGCCTGCCCAGCCCCAAGCCCCAGTACGGCTCCCAGTGCCACCCCGGCCACCCACCCACAGCTAAGGCGGAGAGCAGCCATTGACTTTCTCCAGGTCTCCCTGCTCACGCTCGGAACTCAAGGCAGCGGGTCCCTGAGCCCAGGGGAAGGGGGCTGCAGGGCGCCCGGCCAGGAGGACTCTGCAGATGAGGGCAGTGCAGCGTCCTGGGAGCACCTGGGTAGGGGCCTGAAACCCCCCTCCCATCTGCCCCCCCCCCCGGAGCCCTCCTCCTGGGAGGCCACATAGGTCCAGTACGGACAAAAGCCCAGGGCAAAGGCGGGGAAAGAGGGCGGCCGCCAGCTCCGGACGCCCTCCACCCCTGGCCGCCCCTTGGAGCAGAAGGGGGCCTATCGGACGTGGGAAGACAAGGGGCTGCGCCCTGTTTGGGGGCGGGGGTTGGTCCAGCATTCGAAGGTCACAGACCCTCTGGGTGTGGGGGTAGTAAGGGTCCAGGCAGCCCTTGCTGCTGGCCTGCTGAGCCAATGGGTGCAAACATCAGGGTCCAAGAGGATGAGTCCATTTAACAGACGAGGAAACTGAGGCCCCGGCAAGAGGAGGGGCTTCTGTGAGTTCACACAGCACAGTACAGACAGTCGGGGCCCTTGGCTGTCAGAGGGGAAGATCCAGGCAGGGCCACCAGGGATGCCCTCCTGTCCCATACTGGGCCACCAGCCCGAGAGGGCTCAGGGTCCACAGGACCGCTGTAGGGAGGCTGGGGCTGGGGCCCTCGGGCTTGTTCACGGGGGTCCCTGCAGCACCAGGCACCTCCGTTTGAAGGAGAAGAGCGGACCCTTCCCCCCAGCACTTGCCTCCCAGTCCTGGATCACCACTGCACCCCGGCTTTCTGACCCCCCCGAGCACGATGCACTCGGTCTCAGAGTCACTCCCACTGGGCCTTACATGGGCCTTGCCTTGATGAGCTCTCTCCTGACGTAGCTGTCTGTCCCCCGCTGGACACAAGGCTCCTGGGAGCAGGGAGCCTGTCCGGCCCCTCCCAGCTGCCTCCCTGGGCCCGGGCCTGGAACACAAACTGTGGCTGTTGGGTGAGCGTCCTGTGTGCGGGCCCCTGGGGAAAGGGCGTTACCCTCAGCACCTCAGTGGCTCTCCCAATGACCCTTAGGATTCCGTTGCTAAGAATCAACAACGGGCAACGATAATTAGTAATAAATGCTATTTTAAGCCCACCCTACAGATGAAGAAACTGAGGCCCAGGGTCAGGCACTTCCTGCTGGGGCGTGTCTGGGTGCCCCCACTTCCTGTGCTGCCTCTGGGGGCCGGTGGGGGGTGAAATGAACTGGAGACTACACCCCAGGGCCTGCAGGCTGGGCGGGTGGAGTGTGGGATGCTTCTCTCCCTGAAAGGCAGCACCAGGTCCCCGACCCCCAACCCCCAGGACGGTGTCCCAGCCCAAGGGGCTCCAGGACCCTCTGAAACCAGAGCTGGGTCCCAGCCTCAGCTCTGCCAGATAGGAGAGGGCAGGGTTGGGGGAAGGAGCCACATTCTCTGAGCTCCTGGAGCACAGCTGTCAAACCATGTCACTGTGCTACCCCGGGTCCCCCACAGGCCGGTTTGAGGGGCTCCGACATGTTCCCAGACATGAACGTGCTTTGGAAAGGCAAAGCTTCACACAAACAGGAAACAGCCACCTGCCCTTCTGGCTCCTGCTGCCGCTCACCCGGCGTCTGGGGCTCCCCAGACTGGTGGAGATGGGGGCGCACAGACTGCCTGGGGTCACCGGCTCTCCTTGGCTCGACCCACATTTCCCATAAGTCTTTATGGGGAGGTTGGCAGCCTACTGGAGTGTCCACCTGAGAGATGCAAGACACCTGGGACCCCCAGAGGCCCCCGTGTGCCCTGGAAAAGGGACCGCTAGTGACCCCACATGAAGACTAACAACCTGCCTGTTTGAGGGCTTGTCGTGGAGATGGAGGGGGTGTGGGGGGATGAACAGCCAGTCCCTAAGCTGTGTGCCCTGCGAGGGCCGCCTCTGCCCAGAGGGGGGGTGCCCTTGCCCAAATTCACAGGGCTGTCTGGGCCGGCAGCAAGGATGGGCACGGGGTGGGGGTGCCTTGTCACGAGAGATACCGCTGGCACCCCAGACCCCCAGGACTCCCCGAGGTGAGAACTCTTCCCCAGGCGTGGACGTCTGGGCCGCAGGCAGGGCAGGGTGGGCCTGCCCTGTGGCCCACGAGGAACCTGGGTAGGTGAGCCATGCAGCTCCTGGGCTGCGGTCCCATCACCTGGTGGTCTGAGCGCCACCGGCTGAGGTGGCTTCCGGTGCCTGGCCTTCGGCGTGAGAAACAGATAACAAAGTTCTCGCTGCCATCCCACCGGCCAGTTCCTGGTCTCAGCAGAGTGTCAGGAGCATGACAGGCTAAAAGCTGCTGATTATTAAGGCACCCCCCAAGGAGAAGAGCCGGCGTCAAAAAGGACCTGGTCCAGCCTGTTCTGGGTGCTTCGACCTGCAATGAATCAGCCTTGGAGTAGGGGGGCGGGGGGAGGGAGGGGGTGCTGCGTGCTCACCCCCAGGAGGCGGGGAAGCTGGTGATGAGAGGGACACCCCCCTCTCTCTCCTCTCTGGGAGATGGAGGCAGGGTGTCAGGATGCCTTGGGGAATCAGGGCCAGGGCAGAGTCGCCCGAAATCAGTCTGGTTATTTTGAATTCAAACCCGTATTGGGAGTCCGTGGCTTGGGTCTCCACGCCCCTGCCCCATCCCCCCCCCCCAAATCCCTGGGATTACCACTGATTCGGATTTAGCAGCTTGCCCTCTGGGGGCCTGCACGTTAGCCCAGAAGACACACACACACACACACACACACACACACACACAGAGGCATTGAATCAGTCTGGCAGGAGGAACTGTTTATAGAAGCGATTTTATTTGTTTTATTCCCAGTGTTAAGCCAGCTTGGCAGGAGTAAAACCCTTCCTCTGGGTCGGCTGGTAAACTCTGCCGCTCGTTGGCGAGTTTATGGTAAACCCGTGGTACCACAGGAGTAAGGGAAGCGGGGTCCCGGCCCCGCTCGCCCAGACCAATCAGATCCGTCCGAGTTATTCATTTTGATGGCGCTTGTCACGTCAGGCGCACTGCCACCATCTGGCTCGGGGTCGCCCGCGTTCCTGGGGCGGGGCCTGCACTCGGGGCTCCCGAGCTGCTGGGGCTGCTTTCTGGGATTGAGGGGCTGCCAGCCGGGGCCCAGGAGGGGGCTTGGGGCCCAGGGGGGCGGGCGAGCGGGCAGCGGTGCCCTCCTCCGGGGTGGGGGCCGGGCTCCTCCGGAGGGGAAGGTCTCTAGGCCCCTCATCCCAGAGGCCTCCGAGGCCGCAGGCCCCAGTCTTTAGCCCCTGAGGGACCGGACAGCATCCACGGAAGAGGCCTGGCTGTCTGCGCCTCACTCCCGACACTCCCCCGCCCCCACCCGGTCCCCTTTGTACACCCTGGGGCCTGAGGGACCGGACGCGACTAAAACCCACAGAGGGGTCAGAGGGGAGGGCCTGGCAATTAACCCCGCATCCCGAGCAGGGTGGGGTCAGGGGTCGTCGCGGTGGGGGGAGGAGCTGACCACCGGCTGCCACGCCCAGGACGAGGCCCCCAGGGGCACACAGGTGGGATTCCAGCCCCGGCCTGAGCTGGGGAGAGAGGGGGGCAGGAAGTTCTTGCTCGGGCGCCGCCTCCTGGAGCACCGGCCCCCAGGTCTCGGAGAAGCCTCTTCTCCAGGTTGCTCCAGCACCACGGCCAGGGCCCACCCTGCGCCCGGCCCAGCCGCTTCCTGGGGTGGGACCCCGCTTCCCCCCTCCCCATCCTTGAGCAGCAGCTGACTACCCCCCCAAACCTCCCCCCTCTCTACTTTTGGAGGAGAATAACCTGTGATAATTTTTTCTTCTTCTTTCTGGCAACTAATGGACTCCTTAAATAGCAAAAATTGCGGCCTGTAATTAAGATCTTGCTTTTTAAATGATTAATCATTGTAACCCCTTTGAGTAGCATCCTGGTTTCCCCTCTTCTCACATTGAAATGCAGATCGTTGGCGAGGGAGGGAGGTGCTTCCAAGCCACCGAGGAGCAATTAAACCTTCCCAGCTGTCACTCGTCCCCCGGCTGCCTCCTGGCCTGTCCAGACGCCGCCGTGGAGAGAGAGCCAGGGCCCCGGCTCTGCCGCACGCACGCCCGCCAGTGGCCTGGCCCGAGGCACCGGCGTGTCTGCCTCCCAGCCGGACCCCCGCCGCTCCCTCTGGGAAACTCCCAGGAACACAGATAATGTTTGTCCAGCACTTTCTACGCGCCCACCACTTCAGTCATGAGATCTCTTTCAACGTGCGAGGCAGCCCCCTGGGAGGCCTCTGAAGGCGCCTCATGGCTGAATACAAAAGGGCGGACAGGAGGTGCAAATTCACAGTCCGAGAGTGAGACCAGCGGGGTTTCAGACAAGGTCGACTCTTCTACGTGGTTGGGGCAGGGTGGCGGGGGTGGGGCATCCCCGGACCGCTCGCTGGACACAGAGGCCAGGACTCACCCCATTCCTCAGCACCTCTCTGGGCTGATCGCCTGTAAGCTGCCCTTGCAAACAAGGGCACACCTCTATCAGCCCACAGAAGTGTTTTCCGGGCCTTTCCTCCCTTTGACACAGACATGGACTGGCAGCATGAGTGTGGGATGACACGTCGTTCGAGCTGGAAGGGGCCTTCCCCCCCTCTTCTCCCTCAAGGGAGCACTGGGGCCAGAGGTTAAGGGACTTGGCGGAGATGGCACGTCACACACAGAGCGTGTCTGGGGGAGGCAGGCAGGCCGCCGTCTCACGTGCTCACAGGTTCCTTCAAACCTGGGTGCATCCACTTCTTCCTTCAGGGCTCTGCTCTGCAGTTTTCCAAAGGGGTTTGCGTGTGTGTGGTGCGGTAGGGGAGGACGGAGGGAGCACCCCCTTAGTAAATGTCCCAGAGGAAGAGGGCAGGACAGCGAGGGCAGACTGTAGCGCGAGCAAAGTCCCGAGTGCACTCGAGCTTTCGGCCATCACCGGAGTTCATCCTACAGATTCGCTCCCACTGTGAGAGCGGACTTGCCTGCCCCGGTGAATTTGTTACAAGTACATTCGGACTTCCTGCCTGTCAAATTTGTTACAGTTACATTTGGACTTCGGTGCCTGGTGAATTTGTTACAGTTACATTTGTGAAAAGGAAAGGTGGAAACGATACTATGAAGCTGAGTGAAAGGAGGGGGACGTAAGAATCCCGAGTGGGTACTGGCTGTCCACGTAGGAAGAAGCCCTCCTGGAAGGACGCACAAGAAGTGAATGGCAGTGTTCGTCCGTTTAGGGGGTAGTGAGAACCGGGAAGACGGGGAACAGGGACTGGAAAGAGACTCCGTCCTGCAAACCTGATTTTTATGCATGGTGAAAGTATTAGCTATTCAGACAAATGAAACAGGAGCCATTTTTAATCCTTCGTGGTGAGGTTCGTGCTTACATACAGGCTCATACAATGTCCCCACCCCATCAGCTGGTCCTGGTTCTTTCAAGGCCAGCCCCCCACCCAACCCCCCACCCCCACACACAGTGGGTACACACTCTCCTAGGAGGCGCTGCGGCCCAGGGCAGACTGGTAGCTCTTCCCTTCTTCAGGGATGGTCCAGCTTCCTTGGCCTTGCACTTTGCTGCTCTGGTGCTGGGAGTCCCCCATCACCCAGGTGTCACTGAAGGCCCGCCTTGACTGACACCCTGCGAGCGGCGGACTGGCTCCTGCCCCCCCCCGCCCCCCCGCCCCGTGCAGCCCGACGTGTCGGTGGCGCATGCGCGCACAGGCCTCGCCTGGGTTGAACTGGCGGTCATGGATGCCTCCGCCACCATCGGGATGGGGGACTGAGTGCAGGACGGAGGGAGCTGAAGGAACTGAGGGGATTGGGTTTATCTGTCCTGGGCCATCACTTCCCACAGGCCCAAGCCCACTCTGGGAACGGGGTCTCACATTTCTTAAGAAATCGAGAGGATGTGAGCTCAGGGGGCAGACCACCCTAGACTGAAACCCCAGCCTTGCCGCCTGCCGGTGGGGGGGGGGGGCTCTCCTAGAATGAGTCATTAGCGTTGGCAGGCCTGTAAATGGAAGTCCAGAGCAGTCAGTTGCCCCGGGGGGTCCCCCCAGGCAGGGAAGTGGCAGCAGAGCCAGGACACACCTGGTAGCCTGGCTCAGTGGCTGTGCCCCTCCCCGTGCCCCTGTGTCCTGGGGGGGGGGGGCTTCTGAGGCGTTTGTGCATGAACCCTCACGGGTGGGGCTGGGCGCACAGTAGGTGCTCAGTAAGCAGGAAGGTCATTGTCAGGGCATCTCGCACTTCACGGTGGAAGCAGCATCTCACTGGCTTCTGTTCAGAGCACGACACAGGACACAGGGCGGGCAGAGGGCCAGTCGCCAGGTCCTGCTGGGCAGGTCTCAGGACAGGTGGTGTGGGGAGCATGGGGGTCCTTAGGAAACCCTGCTGCTGCCCAAACCCACCCCCCCACACACACGGAGGGCATCTCCTGGCCCAGAATGAGTAGCCCAGCGCACTGTGCGCAGAACCAAAGCTCTGTCCCAGGTCCTCACACCCCACCGTGGCTCTGCCACCTCCCCGCACCGTGGCCCTGAGTGGCACAGCCCTTCTGTCACTCCGACCTGCAGGAGCAGGACTGGGAGCCCTGGGCTGCCCCCCTGTGCCAGGTAGGGTTCTGCCCCTTGGCCTGATGGACAGCACAGGCTCCCACAAATGCAGGCTTACTGGCCTCGCACAGTGAGGGGGCTGAAGGGGCTGAAGGGCGGTGGTTCCCCGGGTCTGCCCAGTGGCTCAGTGGTATCAGGGGCTGGATTTGGCCCCTGTGGTAGCCCTGGGACGTGGACCTCAGGCTCTCTTAAGACTCCCCTCAACATGCGTCCCACTGGCCTTCAGAAAAAAGAACCCGTTGCACCCCAGTCTTAGCCACCAGCTGCCTTGGCACCAACAGAGGCCTGGCTGACCCGGGGAGAGCGTGTGACTCCCAGGTCGCGCCACCCTCCTGCGCAGGAGAAGGGAAGGCGAGCGGGCTGCTCCTTTCTCTTGCCACCCAAGCCCGTCCGCGTTCCAGGACAGAGCCGGGTCAGGCAGGTCAGCCCAGCCTGTTCCCATCCCCGCCCCCCCCCCCCCCGGGACGGGTGAGTGCCGGGCGCCTCCGGAGTCACAGTCGCCAAATTAGGCTGCCAAAGGCGTCCCGGGCCGGGCCTGGAAGCACCGCCCCAGCTGAAAGGAGGCCCGTCTGGGCCTCGCAGACATCTTTATTCAGCTGTAATTGACGCTTCGCAGACGTCTGTAACTCCGTCTGGAGGGACACAAAGCGGCCCCACGCCCGGCCCAGGCAGCCCCTTTGTGCCGCCCCTTTCATCTGGCAGTCACAAGTGTGTGAGCTGCCCCGCGCCCTCGTCCCGGCCCGGACAAAGCCGAGGCCTCCCGGTGGGCCTGTACCTCCCCGGGGCGTGTTATGCTAATGCAGCGCCAGCCCCCCGCCCCTGCGTAAGGAGGGGCCGGCCGACCGGGCGAGACCCAGCTCACCCAGGGAAGGGGTGGCCCCCGGCAATGGCAATCCGCTGGGGTTGAGCGGTGGATGCAACCTGAACCCAACTCAGCTGGTTGAAGCAGAAGAAGAGGGGACCTTGGTGCTGAGGAGAGGTTCTTAGCGTGTGTGTGCGTGGGGGGGGGGGTAGTCCGTGGCCCCCTGGGGTGGGGGGCATGTGAATCTCTCAAATCATATGCAAAAATCCACACACAGGCCCTTTTCTCTAGGGGGAGGCGTCAGGCCCAACCCTGGAGCGCCCCGTTTCACCGGCGGGCGAGTCCAGGCCCTGGGCAGGCGTGCCCTGGCCTATGTCATCAGCTAGGGGGCGCCCTGGGGCCCCTTCTTTCACCCAGAGAACCGCTCTGCTGGGTGGAGACCCCGAGGGTCCCTGTCAGGAGGTCCCCAGGTTCGAGGAGGAGGGGCCCGCAGGACGGGGGACTGTTGCCAGGTACTCAAGAGACAACTTATATTGTTAAAAAATATATATGGAATCTGCCCCTTGAAAAGGGTAGCTTCATATTTTAAGTCCGCCAGGGTGGGGGTGGGAGGGAGGAAAAAGTGGCCGTGGGCTGCGGCTCAGTCTGGGGCCTTCGGCGTGGGATCCCCCTCGTCTGTCCCCAAGACCGCAGGCAGGGAGGCTCGAGTGTGGCCTCCGGCCCACGCAGGGGTCCCCGGTGCCCAGAAGTCACAGAGGGTGGGGACGCGGGCTGGTGTCCCTGAAGCTCAGCGTTAGTCCTTGGTGCGGCAGGGCACGTCAGCAGCCCTTAGGTGGGGTGGCTCCTGCTCTCGATTGTCAGTCTGGCTGAGATGTCCCCTTTCCGGGGGCTTCCGTTCCTCACCTCTCCCGAGCCGCTTTTCCTCCCCCAGAGGCGGAGCGACAGGTGAACCGCTGTCCCCTCCACTGGGCCCTGCAGGGTGACCTGCCCCTCCCTCTGGGCTCCATCCCAGGGACCCGCCCTCCAGAGAGGGTCAGAGGGAGGGGCAGGAGATGGGGAAGGAGGGGGACAGAGAGACAGAGAGAAGAGAAAGGGGGGAGGGGGAGAATCCGGCAGAGAGAAGAAATGGAGGGGAAATCAAAAAGGGTGTCTGGGTTCAGGTTCAGGGTTGGTCAGGGGCGCGTCCAGAGACAGAGGAGAGAGAGAAACAAGGCTGGTGCCGAGATGAGCCAGGGAGAGACCAGGGGTGAGAAGGGCAGGAGAGGAGAGAAGGGAGGGGGTGCACAGTGCAGGGGTCCCCCCGGAGCCCCCATCCGGGCTCCTTGGCAGGGCCGCCCGCAGTTCTCAGAGGCTCTGAGGGCGGGATTCAGTGCCTTCCCAGGTGGTTTGCGCTTGGCTCGGAAACCGGGGGCTGTGGCCCCTGCAGGTGGGGCCCAGGTGGAGCCAGCACCGCCCGTGCGCGCTGGGCAGTGGGAGGCTTCCAGGAGGACCCCTTCCGGGGGGGCTCTGAGAGGCAGAACCGGGCTTTTGCTGAGATCAGGGGGGGCCCGAGGACAGGGAGCTCACCAGCCTGGCAGAGGACTTCACATTTGTTTGGGAAGGGGTGAGATGGACTGTTTCAGATTCTTAAAACATTGTTTTAAAACATTTGATTAGCTTTGCCCTGGCCCGGTGGCTCAGTTGGCTGGGGCGTGGTCTGTGCCCCAAGGGTTCCCGGTTTGGTGCCCAGTCGGGTCTCGCGCCTGGATTGGTCTTGCTACAGGAGGCAGCCTATTGATGTTTCCCTCTTCTCTGCCCCCCCATCCCCTTCCCCTCTCTCTAAAATCAGTGGGAACGTGTCCTTGGGTGAGGATTTTTAAAAAGTTATTAGCTTTAAGATAATCAATGAAAAACACGTTTCGTGTGACGGCCCAGGAGGGGGTCCAATGAAAAGCAGAAACTCTCATCCCCGAGACACAATGGAGCAGCCGGGATCGAAGTGCTGTGTCTTCTAACGGGGGTCCCTCCCCCCCCCCGGGCCAAGGGGATGGGGCTGTCGATTGGCATCGGTGCCAGCCCCGCCTGCCCAACCACGGCGGCATCTCCTGGGAACATACAGAAGGGGCAGGTCCCTAACGAGGCAGCTTTTCACAAGTACCCACAGGTGTCAGTGCACACGCGTGTGCACACGCACAACCCGCCTTCCAGGTACAGCCCCTGGCGCGTGCGAGGGGTCAGCTCGGTGACCTTGCGCCGCAGAACAGAGTCTAGAACACGAATCGTGTGCGGCTCCTCACGGTGGCCTTCAGGACACTTGACCTGTGTGTCTTGATTCTCAGGGACCCAAGTGGGGAGATTTCGGGCACAGGAGAAAGAGGGGCTGAGCTTGGCCACCAGAGTGGAGGTGTGAGGGCAGAGGGGAGCAGATGGGCTGGTCCCGCCCCTTGGCCTGTTCCAGGATTGACCTCTCCTCCCATCAGACCTTTCCCGCGGTGTTTGTCTCATGTGCATTTAATCCTGTGCATAAATGCTCAAAGTGGCTTTAATCAAAAACAGTGTACGGCCCTGGCTGGTGTAGCTTAGTGGCTTGAGCACGAGCCTGTGAAGCAAATGGTTGCCAGTTCAATTCCCAGTCAGGGCACATGCCTGGGTTGCAGGCCAGGTCCCCAGCAGGGGACACATGAGAGGCAACCACACATTGATGTTTCTCTCCTGCTCTTTCTCCTTCCCTTCCCCTCTCTCTAAAAATAAATAAATAAAATATTCTTAAAAAAAAATAGTGTACGAACGGCCCTGGCCGGGCGGCCCAGTGGGCTGGAGCATCATCTCATGCACCAACAGGTTGTGGGTTCGAGCCCCGGTCAGGGTGTGTACAGGAGGCAACTGATCACTGTTTCTCTCTCACATTGATGGTTTTTCTCTCTTTGTAAAAAAAAAAGAAAAGAAAAGAAAAACATATCCATGAGTCAGGGAAGGGACCCTGCCTCCAGCCCCAGCCCCAGCCTCCCTGGGAGAGTTCTGGAAGGTTTAGGTCACTCCCAGCCATCCCTGGCCTCATATCAGTGAGCGTTGAAGGCATCCAAGTGGCCGGTGCCATGGCAGGTCCCCTGTCGCTGCCACGCGGCCGAGATGCGTCCAACAGCAGCGCCGTTCGCTGTGCTCCACTCACCCACCTGCAGCTGGGGCGGCGCTAGGTGGGGGCCCTGGTCTCCGGTGTCAGCGGGTAGGCGCAGGTGCGTCCGCCCTGGGGCTCAGTCACGGGCCCGGGTGACTTCCCCTGACATGGCAGCTGGGCTCCCAGAGCACGTGTCCCCAAGAGACGGGGAGGAGAAGCGGTTCGTTTCCTGAGGTCGGGCCCTGGAAACTGGCTCAGCGGCCCTTTTGTCCTGTTCGGTCGGTCCAGCGGTCACCAAGCTCAGTTTCAGGGGGAGGGCGCCGACCCCACCTGTCGGTGGAAAGGGCGCGGAGGATGAAACACGGGGGGACTTCTGCGAAAGATATGCTCGCTCCCCAAAAGGGACACGAGCTTAACAGAATCACAACAAAGAGGCCAACGTGAGAAAGAAGGCGTCGGCAAGAAGAGCGAGGTGATAGGATGCTCCAGCCTTCGAGACTGTGTCCTTAGTTTCATGAAATTCGGGGAAAGGAGGAGGCCGTCCTAAGGCCTCCCGCGGTTGGTGTGCTTGGTGACCACGAAGCTGGCCTAAATCGTGTGTAATTATGTGAAGGACGCCTCCAACCCTGCGGAGTTTCAACACTGGCTGGGGAAGCTCCAAACCGTCAGGACGCCGGTCCTCTCCCAAGTCGAGCAGGCGCGGGGTGCAGTGCCACGCAGGTGGAATTTAGACGCGGCGTCCGCAGCGGGTTTGGAAGGGCGCCTGGGGCCCGCTGCCCGAGAGCGCTTCGAGAGGGAAGGAACGGTCTCCCGGGGCACCCCTCACAGGTCAAGGGGCTACTGTAGCGCACGTTTTAATAACCAGACGCTGGAAACACTAAAACACCTGGAAGGTCCGTCACCAGGGGAATAAGGTGACTTCAAGGGGCGGGGGCCATTCTCAAACTGGAGCAGGAACAGGGGAGACAGAACAGCTCTCAGTTTCGGACTCAGGAGGCTGGGGTAGCAAGGACTCAAGGATTTTGCATTTCTTTTTAAAGACATTTATTTATTTATTTTTAGAGAAGGGGAGGGAGGGAGAAAGAGAGGGAGAGAAACACTAGTGTGTGGTTGCCTCTCCCGCACCCGCTACTGGGGACCTGGCCCGCCACCCAGGCAAGTGCCCTGACTGGGAATCGAACCGGTGACCCTTTGGTTCGCAGGCTGGCCCGCAGCCCACTGAGCCACACCAGCCGGGGCAGGTTTTGCTCTTTTAACAAGGTCCCCAGGGGTGGTGGTGCTGCGGGTCTGGACCACACTCTGAGAACCACTGACTTAGAGACACTGCCAGCAAATACTGTCAAACTGATGAAAGGACCAGGCCAAGGGGCTGCAAAACACAATTAAATTACCCCCCAAAACCCACAGCGTGCCAGCATGGGGGTCCCCATGACATTGCCCCCCCACCAAACCCCGGCCACCTTAGTCCCCTGCATCCCCTGTGCTTCCCGATCGCTGCTTAGAGGAAGGGACGGACTCCCGTGGCTGTGTGTCCTTGGGCAAGTCACTTAGCTTCTCTGAGCCTCACTTTCTTCATCCGTGAGATGGCAAGCCCCGTACCTGCCCCCCCGATTGTTGTTAAAGGATCAGGATGACTGATGAGAACTTTCTCCCGCCTCAGCCCATCCATGCGGGTGGGGACTCTGCCCCCTTCAGGACCCCGTCTCCCGGAAGTCTCCCAGGCTGCTCCCAAACTGTTCCAGCCCCAGCCTGGCCCAGGTGGGACCGGGCATGAGAGCCGTCCACCTTCACCCCGAAGGAGCCTGCAGGCCACCTCTCTGCCCTCCTGGGGCTCCTTGCCTCCTTCCCCGTCCTTCAACTCAACAGGCCCCGCAGGACATCCCCGAGCACAACCCAAGCTGGATGTTTCTGGAATTCATGGGGGGGAAGAAAAGCCCCACACCGGGTGAGGACTCCCAAGGCCTGGGACCCCCACGCCCCTGGCCTGCCTGCTCCCTGGAGAAGGGTCCTGGAACCTCCTATTTTCCCAGCCAGGAGGCCTGCGGTTCCCACATTACCACATGAATGGGGCACAAGCCCCCCTGTCCACTCGAGCAAACAATTTGGCTAGCAAATTGACATAATTATGAGAGACAGAGAGGAAAGAAAGCGGCCCCCGCCCCACGGCCCCCCGGCGGGTGGCTCCCGCCGAGCTCCTCCCAGGCTTTGTGGGCCAGGCACGCAGGGCTGATTAGAAGCCTTGTGGCCTTTTCAAGAGCCCTAAGTGATTGGCCCCCTTAATCTGATTACAATTTGCAGAGCCCTTCCAGCCGGCTCTGAAGGGCCATTCTCAAGCACCCCGCTTGATGGTGCGTGCGCGGGAATTTGCACACGCACACACACAGAGCACCCACTTGGGCCTGCTGGAGGGGGTGCCGCCTCTTTCCTCGGCAGGGCAGGGACCCCTGAGCAGTCCTCGTCGCTGCCTGAGCCCCCCTCACCCCCGAGGTAGGCCCTAACCTTCGGACGTGCAGGGGCCGACGCTGCCCCCAGCACCCTGGGTCACCTGTCCTCAGAGGGTCCCACAGAGACACCCCACCCAGGCCGGGGCCACAGATGCACCCTCACCCCCCTGGGCACACCTCCCCACCCCCTGGCCCCCCTCAGAGCCGCCACCCTGAGCACCTAGGACCAGCTGCCCGCCCAGCAGGGCGGCCTTCTCCCCACAGCAGCTGTAGTTCCGGGCCTCCCCGGGCTGCAGCTCCCAGGGGATTAGGCCCCGGCCAGCAGCCTGGACACAGCCAAGCACAGGCTGCTCGGGCCACCCCCCCTCATTCACTCTGTGGCTCTTAATCCTCGGTCTCAGCCACGGTGGCCCCTTTCCCATCCTTGCTCCCGCTCTCCTGGGCCCCTGCCCGGCCTCCCGGCCCAAACGGAGCATCCTAAGCCACAGAGCAGGGGGAGCGTAGGTGGGGGTGACGCGGAAGGGGATCAGGGGGAGCTCTGCCCTGTTAGCTCAGCACAGCTGCCCCAGGAGATGCAACTGGGTCCTGAGTGGCCCCCCACCCCCACCTGCTGCACCCCCACCTTTCAGGCCCCTCTGCCTGGAGGGCTTGAGAAGGGTGCTTTCCCCTGAGAATGGTTTTTCCCTACCAGCCTCTAGACCTGGCCGTGTTGGCTGGGCCAGGAGCCAGAGAGCCCGCAGCATGAAGCCCGGGGCCCGGCATCGGGGTCGGAGGGAGCGGGCTCACCCTGGCACCCCTTTGGGTGACACTGTGACCTTGGACGGGTTCTTTGTCCTCTGTGGGCCTGCGAGATGGGTGGGATAGGGGTTCTCTCTCTCTCTCTGCCTCTCAGGGTGGCTGGGAGGTGGTGTGGCAGGGCAGGGAAGGCACTCAGCAAGGTCCCCAGCGCCTCCTTTGTGCCTCAGAAGCAGGAGGGGACTTGGGAGACAGCCATCGGACACGCGGCTTGGGGGACCGTCTCGGGGTGTGCCCCTGCCGCCCTGCTGGCAACTCCAGGCTCAGCACAGCTCGGCGAGGACCCTTGGGCAGGTTTCTGCCCACGACCCAGCGAGTTTAAGGCCTCGGCCCTGATCCCGTGGCCCAGAGGCAGTTTGGGCAACAGGGGCACAGTGAGCCCCAACATTGCCCCTGCCCCAAAGCCAAGCACCACCAGGGGACAGCTGGCTGCCCCTGCCCGCCGGTCGGCGGGGGCCCCCCTCCCCGCTGTCCCTCTCCCTGGCCCGCGGGCCCCTCCCAGGCCCTCTGTGGGCGTGCCCGGCGAGGCGGGCGCCCCATCAGCTGAAATCAAAGCGAGGGCCCCTCCCCAGCACGCCGCCCCCTGCCGAGCACTGCACACCTCCTCCTTTGTCACAATGTTTTCCAATCCGGTGAAGCAAACTGTCCAATTAGAGCCGGGGCCTCCGGCTTCCATCTTTGCCGACGTTTAATTAACATGCTCCTCTTGGCAGCTGCTGACAAGTTCCAGAAACAGGTTGTAAAGGGTTTTTGTCTTTACCCAGCATGGAAAATGAGGGGTGTTACTTCGCGGGAACATGAATAGGTTGCATTTCAGCTCCCTCCCCTCCTCCTCCTCCTCCTCCTCCTCCTCCTCCTCCGGGCCCCCTCCCCTGGCAAAGGGAGCCAAGGCCTGAGAGTGTGTGTGCGTGTGTGCGTGTGAATAGTGAGGAGGGTAGGGAGGGCAGATTGCAGTCAGGAAAGACCCCGCCCTCCCTTTCCCCTCACCCCTTCTTCCCTGGGGTCTTTGCTCCTCAAAGGGTCCACATTCTGCCTCTTCTTCTCCAGGTGGCATGCTTTTACATCACCTGTCACCTCTCCTTTAGGCAAACTCAACCTCGCCATGTTGATTCCCATCCCTGGGTCTCGGCCCAAGCTGTCGCTTTGCCAGCCTTCTGGTGAACTCCTATTCAGCCTCCCAAGCCCTCCCCAGGTGACCCACTCTGGGAAGCCTCCTGGGCACTGAAGGCGGGTCAGGGTGGATACTGGGTGCAGGGGGTCCCTCAGCTAGACCATGAGGCCCCTGAGGGTGGCACCTGTGTGTTACTCCATCCAGGGTGGTGGGCAGGCCTAAGCGGTGGGAGACCTAAACTGATGAAACCGTCCTCTGCTGTGGAGGGCGAGTGGAGCTGGCCTGCCTGGCTAGGAGGGAGAAGGGAATGGCGGGGAAAAGGAGATCGGCCCCAAAAGGCCCTCCCCACCTCGTGCCCTGGAAGCTGGGTCATGCTGGGGGCTCAGGGGGCAGGGTGGTCTCACAAAGGGTGAGTTTCTGGGGTGGTCGCTATGCAGTAAGGAGGGGCTTTGGGGAAATGCCCAGGCCCTGAAGCTGAGCCTTGCCAGGGGGCTCCAGGTAGCAGCAGGCTCCAGCACCCCAAATTCCTCCTCAGCAGCCTGGGGTGCCTTACCCTTACAAAGCAGAGAGCAGCTCGGGGTGGGAGGTGAGGACTGGGGCAGGGAGCCCTGACCCTTGTGTCCTGTTCACCCTGAGACTGGCCGTTAGAATACTCGCACCCATTTTACAAAGAACATGGTTTATTCACAGCAGCTGCCCTTAGCACATAGCACAGAGAGGTCTGGGGGCCGGGGGGCCTGGGGCGTGCAGGCCGAGAGCCCGGCAGCGGGCGGCTGGCCGCCAAGTGGTCACACAGGAGAGCTGGGGTCTGCCTCCAGGCCCAGCACCCCCTCCGGCCTCCTCTTCTTAGGATGAGGCCACGAAGACCCCCGGCGGCAGGCCTCCTGCAGCTGAAGTGGCTTGAACACCCACTTCATCTTCAGTTCCTCCTTCTCCGGTCTCAGGCAGGCCCCCTGGGATGAAGGGGGAGGGCAGGGTGGTGGCCCCCTGGGCCAGGCCAGCAGGCCGGTACTGCTCCCCTTGTCCTTGTGTGCCCAGCCTGGCCAGCACCGGCTCCTTCTAGAACACCAAAGCAGTCGGTGGAGCCTGCAGGGAGACAGCCAAGAGCAGGGGCCGCTGTCAGCTCCTGCTATAGGCCCTCGGGCACCTTTCCCTTCGTGAGTGGGGTGAGCCAGCTGCAGCCACTGGTCAGAGCCTCACTTTCCCGTCTCCTTAACCCCCGCGTCCTCTCCTGCCAGGACATTCAGCCTTTCGCCCCAGACACAGCTCCTCCCAAGCTCCCACCTCCAGGAGGTCAAATAGGGGCAATGACGGATGGCCTGGAAAGATCCCAGTTCACCCACCTGCCAGCTCCTTGACCTTGTAACCCTGAACCCCTCTCTGAGCCTTAATTCCCTTGCCTATCAATGGGAAGGAAGTGCTCTGGCTGGTGTGGCTCAATGGACTGAGCACCAGCCTGTGAGCCAAAGCATCACTGGTTCAATTCCCAGTCAGGGCACATGCCTGGGTTCCAGGCCAGGTCCCCAGTAGGGGGCATGTGAGAGGCACCCACACACTGAGGTCTTCCTCTCTTTCTCCCTCCCTTCCCTCTCTAAAAATAAATAAATAAAATCTAGGAAGGAAGGGTCTTGCTTGAGTTGATCAACTGAATAGAGCCAGTCCTGTCGTCTCCACTTTAGTAAATGAGACTCAGTCTCTGGGGAGGAAGAGACCCTCCAAGTCCCGCGGCCAGTAGGCAGCAAGCCCAGTGGGCCGTCCACGTGCCCTTGTGTCTGTCCAGGGTGCAGGCAGCCTGACTGAGCGTCTCTCCCACCAACCCCAGCCGGCCCGCGCCACCCCAGACAGGAGGACGGGGGACGCTCACATCCTCCTTTCTCGGTGCTTTCTCTTTGCCCCTTTGCTGGGGGCATCTGATCCCCAGAGCTGGGCACCTCTCCCCCTGGGAGAACCTGGCAAGCCACACTCATGCTTACCTGTCTCTCGCCCGCTCTGGGAGCTTAAGGTTCTGAGGGCTTGAGGGTAGAGTCCTCAGGATGTAAGGCTTCGTTCTTATGTTCCTCGGGCACCTGCAGAGGGAGGAGGCAGCTCTGAGAGCTCGGCCCGGCCTGGGCTGGCGCCCGAGTGGAACGAGAGCAGCCCGGGGAAGTCAGGAGTCGCACATGGTGTGTGGCGGGCGCCACCTAGCGGTCACCATGCAGATTGCGCACGGAGGAGCAGGGTCGTCCTGCACCCTGGGCCCCGCCCCTACTTCACCTACGCCACTGTCCAGGGTGCTGGGACCCTGCCAGGACCAGAGCCCTCGCCCGGCTGGAACACTGGGAAGGCATTGGAGTGAAAGGGACAATGACGAACGTCCCAAATGCGCTCAAGAGGCTGGTAACCCAGCCTGGGGGGGGGGATTCTGGCTGCGCCGAACCCACTTTTGAAAGGTGTGTGGTGCGTGCTCTGTGGCAGAAAGCAGACCCCCTCGGGGACGCGTCTGTCAGGGAAACCGCCCAGAGGCCAGGGCAGGGGACAGACAGTGGACAGCCGGGGGACAGGCTGCTAGCGCGCACTTTCTCCAGCACAGAATTCTGTTCCTCAAAAATGACTGCCGCTGCGGGGTTTTCTGCAGAGAGAAGGTGTGAACCTACTAGAATTGGATGATAAAGAGCAAAGCAGAACCTAACGCGAAACGTCTACCGGTGGGAACGAAGGCATTTTCTTCATTTGTTTCCTTTGTAATCGTGGCGTCTAAAATAGTTTAGGTTCTGACTTTAAATACAGCATGCAAATAATTATGCTGCCAAGAAAGGACGTTTATTAAGAATTAGTAACACGGAACGCTTCTGACAAGAGATAAAGGGAAGGAACAGCCTACCAAACTGGGTGTATAATGTCTTCTCAGCGCTGTCAGAAAAAAAACTGGAAGGAAATATACTAAAAAATATTAACAGTGCTTGAATTAGGATGATGGGATTTCTTTCCATTTCTCTTTATGTCCAGATTTTCTTTCACGAGCTTCTATTCATTTTATAATTTAAAGAAAGAATTTAGAGGCCCTGGCCGGGTAGCTGAGTTGGTTAGAGTGTCGTCCTGATAGGTCAAGGTTGTGGGTTTGATCCCTGGTCAGGGCACATACAAGAATCAACCAGTGAATGCATCAACAAATGGACAACAAATCTCTCTCTTTCTCTCGCTCTTTCTCCCTCCCTACAGTCAACAAATAAAATTAAAAAATAATTTAAAGGGAGTGGTTTAAACAGGTGTATTCGTTATGTACATGACACTGGTTTAGGGTGGACACTGGTTAAAACTGCCCCTAGAGACCTGGGGATGGCTTTAGCACCACACAGCCAAATGCCAGACAGTTCTGGGCAGGCCACATCTTGTGGGGGGGGGGGCGGGAGGGAGTGCAGGAGACGGGGAAGGGCCCTCTGCCCTCGTCCACCACCCAACACAGGCAAACACCCCCATCACCATGTGTGGGGAGGCGGGACTGCCTGACATCATGGGAAGCCCCAGTCATGGCATGTTTTAAAAGACACCCCACTGCTTTCAGCTTCTAGAAGGGTTTTCCAAGGTGGATTTCTGTACGGGCACCCGGCCACCCTGGCCCAGAGACCGAAGGAGGTGCCTCCTGTCACAAAGGCAGCATGGCCCCCAGCACGGGCTCGGGGTCTGTGTCCGGGCACAGGCTTGGGAGGCAGACATGCCCCCACCCTGAGGTTTGGATGTGGGGGCAAGTCCCCACGGGATGCTGATGGGGGACCACGCTTCGGGAATGACTGCTCCAGATGAAAGCCTGCAGCCCTCGGGAGATGCGGCCACCCGGTGTAGGAGCAAGGTGAGGCAGCCCCTGTCTCCAACCCTCAGCCTCTGGTCCCCCCAGGTGCCAGCCCAGTGGCCATGCATGTGTGGGGTCTAGGCAGTGGGGAGGCCACTGTCCTGGTGCAGGGGGCTGAGCCCGTGGAACTGACCTCCCAGTACACGGCATCTTCAAAGCAGTTCTCTTCAGAGGGTTGTCCCCAGATGGGCAATTTCAAAATGCATCCTAAAGGAAGTTGGAGGTCACAAGAGGTCAGGACCTACTTCCTCTCTGTGCACCCAGCGTGTCCCTGCTGCTGGGGATGTCTCTCCAGTCCTGCGGCGTCAGGGCAGAGACAGAGGGTTCCTGGTAGCTCCCGGCTGGCCCCTGCTACAGACTTTGGGGTTCCCCAACCACCAAACCCCACCTCGGCTCCACCTTCTCTGACCCAGCCATTCTCACTTACCCACAATGACACCGCCCCCCAGGGCCATGGCCAGGGACACGAAGATGCCTGCGGCCTGGAAACCGCCTTGAGTGCTTGCGGACCAGTTAGAACCTTCAATGTCAAAGGCATGGGCCAGCCTGGGGTGGAGACAGGGGACAGGTCAGGGCCCCACAGAGAGGCCAAGGAGCCAAATGCTGCCACGCGGTCAAAAACGTGAGCGGGCACCAGTGTTCAACACACCCTGGGCCTCAGCCTTCCCATCTGCAAAATGAGAGCATTGGGCAGACAGATCAGCTGGTCTCAGACTCCTGTGGAAGGACAAGGGTGGGCAGAGGGGCCCATGAAAAACAGTCGTCTAGAGTGGGGGGAGACCAGGATGGAGACACAGTCTTGGACCCCAGAGGCACAGTAGCGGGGGTGGGGGGGACGGAGTTCCCCTCCCCCGCATCTGGGCCATACTTACCCTTCCTGTCCGTACACGGATGTGGTGGCGCAGGCCGCTGTCACGGCACCCACAATGCCGCCTATGATGCCAGGCATCCCGTGCAGGTTGTGGATGCCGCACGTGTCCTGGATCCGCAGGTGGGACTCCAGGAACGGCTGCAGAGGGGAGACAGGCGCCGCTCAGGCCGGGAGTCCTGGCCGGGCAGGGACCCCAAACCCAGAGCCCCAGCCTCCCTCAGTCCCCCGCCCCTCGCCCGGGGCCCTCACCGTCAGGTACACAAAGCCCAGGGTGGAGACGATGCCGCAGATGAAGCCGACGATGAGGGAGCCGTAAGGCATGAGCATCATCTCCGCGGCGGTGCCCACGGCCACCCCGCCGGCCAGCGTGGCGTTCTGGATGTGCACCTGGGCGGGGCGGGCACAGCAGGCAGGCCTGAGAGGGCTGCGGGCCAGTGTCTTGCAGAGGAGAGGTGCCCTGGCCATCCTGCCGGGCAGGCCTGATGCGGAGCTCAGCCCAGAACAGCTGCCAGCCCCTCGGGCTGCAGGAGGAGGGGCAGCGGGGCCTAGCTGTTCTAGAGCAGCCTGCTCGATGGCATGTCCAAGAGCCCAGTCCTGGGCTCTGCTGCAACCCAACGAATCGTTTCTGCCTGAGACTCAGTTTCTTATGACCCCTCGGCTACCTGCCTCGCTGAGCTGCTGGTGGGCGGGGAGCTTCCTACGCACCGGCACAGGGGCCTCCCCAGGGTCCCACTGCCCCACCCCTGCCCCTGCTCACCATGTCCAGCTTGCCCTTCTTGTGCAGGGCGCTGGACAGCGCCACTGCAGTCAGCACACAGGCTGCCAGGGAGCAGTAGGTGTTGATGGCCGCGCGGTGCTGGGCGTCTCCGTGGTCGGACACAGCCGAGTTGAAGCTGGGCCAGTACATCCACAGGAAAAGGGTGCCTGGCTAGGCCGCAGAGGGCCCGTGGGCCCCGGGGGAGGCGTTAGTTGGGTCCTTTAGCTCCAGGGATGTCAAATGACTCCCACGCCCAGCTGTTTTTGCCCCTGTCACCTTACTCGTGCTGGGGTCTCTCCCCCTGAGGACTTCCCTGCCTTGCTCGCTGCCTGCCTCCCACTGAGCCTTCCACTCTGCTCCGGGAGGTCGGCCCTGACCCCACAACTGGGCCACACGCCTCTCCCCCCTGCTCCCACTGTGCCGTGAGGGGCAGACTTTCTCTCCACTGGAGGGAGATTATCTGGGGGCACTGTCCCTGCTTCCGTGACACTGCGAGGAGCTCCTTGAATGTTTGAAGAGCCCAGAGTGGGAAGTAGGATCGCACACCCTGCCTGAGCGCCGGCCGGGGTACTGCTGTGTCTGCCCTGCAGCAACCGAGGGAAAGTGCGGGGGGACTGGCCGGGCATCTGGGATCCAGGAAGGGTTCAGGGGTGACCTCTATTCTGGGGGCCCTTGGTCATCAAGGTGGCCCTCAGTGGTTGGGGCCGCTCTCACCGATCATGGCAAAGAGGTCCGAGTGGTACACAGGACCGTTCCTCTCCTTGCTCTGAGACAGGTTGGGTCGGTAGAGGATCCAGGTCACCGTGAGTCCAAAGTAGGCCCCGAATGTGTGGATGGTCATGGAGCCCCCTGCGTCCTTCACCTTGGGGACAAGGGGCCTGTCAGGCTGGGACAGCTCCCCCCTGCCCCCTGCTGTCCACTGATGACATTGCACCGTCTCTGACCTGACTGGTATTGGATGGAGCCTGGGGTCTCCACAGACCAACCCACTGGGAAGGGGAGAAAGGAGAGATCCCTGAACCCCGGTCACCCTCACCCGCGTGACAGGTGGGGGCAGGGAGTCCAGGGTCGGGAGCCTCTTGTGCCGTTACGCAGCTGGAAGAGGGAAGCACGGCAAGAACCCAGGGCAACCCTGCATCTGGTTTGCCCCCCACTGGCTTTCACCTTCTCTTACTTCTGGGGAGCTCTCCTGTCCTCTGGGCGTCCCCTCCCCAGGCTCCCTGCCACACACGTGCTCCTGGCCCAGCACCGCCCACGGAGCCTGCAGCGACCCGCATTCCTGCATCCTCTCCCACTCCTTGCCCCCCACCTCCCAGCTAACTTCCCGCTGTCCACCCCACCCCCACCCTCCTCTCCTGGCCAGAGGATTTCAGTTTCTCATTTACAAGGGGGTGGGGGGTGACCGTAGTGGCCTAGCAGGGCTACCTCAAGGATACACCTGGACCACCTGTGTGAAGCGCCTCACACTTGACAGGTGCTTCGCTGACTTAGCTTTCCTCCCTGTCCCCCTCCGCCCCGTCTCTTCAGCCCCCTGCTCCCCCCCGCTCAGAGCAGTCTTTCAGCAGGGCACGCCCAGCCAGAGCAGGCCATGTGCCACCTCAGGTCACAGAGCTGGCTGACACAGCCCGCGGACACTTCTAGCTGTGTGACCTTGGATGAGCCCCCTAACCCCTCTGCGACCCAGCTTGCCCATCTGTACAATGGGGGTAATAACTGTGCCGATCTCGGAGAGAAGCCACAGGAAATACGCCCAACCCAAGGCTGCTCCCACTTCCGAGGTGGACACAGTGGGGTGCAGAAGGTCAGGAGATTTGCCAAGACTGAATTGAATCTGGCTGGCAGGTCCCCCCCAGCCCTCTCTTCCTCTGCCCCCCAGGCACCTTCAGCAGGCTGAGGAGGATGAACTCGTTCACGGAGAAGAGGGTCACTTGGAAGAGAGTCATGATGAGCAACTGGATGGGGCTGACCTTGCCCAGAATCGCCCCAAAGGCCACACAGACGGAGCCCACGCAGAAGTCGGCGTTGATGAGGCTGTGGGGGGACAGGTCCGGGAGGGGCCCATGGACTGGGGTTTCTCGAGGCAATTCCCTCCCCCGTGTCTGCATGGAGGACCCAGTGGCGGCCCCTGGACAGGAGACACTGAGGTGTCTCTGCAGCCTTAAACTTAGGGGCAGGGAGACCCTCCCTGTGATGCGTGGACACTGTGAGAACTCCCATCCTAGGGACTCAAGAAGCAGGAAGGGGGGAGAGAGAGAGAAAGAGAGAGACAGGCCCAATGGATCCTGATTGGATGAGGAGGAGTGGGCACAAAGCCCAAGCCCTAGGCCCCGCCCCTAGGCCCGCCCTAGGCCCCGCCCCTCCAGGGCCCCGCCCCTACCACTCACTTCTCCACGCCCACGAGAATGTAGCCGTTGTGGAAGGAGTGAAACCAGCCCTGCATCAGCACTGCCCACTGGATGCCGAAGGCCGCCAGCAGGAAGTTGAAGGCCACGGAGCTGTAGCCATAGCGCTTCAGGAAGGTCATGAGGAAGCCGAAGCCCACGAAGATCATCACGTGCACGTCCTGGAAGCCTGCAGGGAGAGGGCGGCCAGGGTAGGTGACGTCTCCCGCTCTCCACCCTCACCCGGGCGTTGAAAATTGGGGCCGTGCTGTGGATTCCACCCCGGATCCGGGGCCTTGCCCCCTCGATCCCATTCCACCTGAACTTGGACCCCGGCTCCTGCATTTGCTGGGTAGACGGCTCTGCAGTCACTGAGCATCCTGGGGGCTCGGCAGCCCCTTCCGAGACGCTCACTCACAAATGCGGCAATGACGTGCAGTTCTGTCTGCAAAGCACCTCGCAGGGTGACTGTCCCGTCACAGGTGTCCAAGCCGGGCAAGTGTCCTCGTCTGGTGTGACTTAGGCACACTGTCACTCTGAGTCCTGGCCCAGCCCGTCTGCCAACTCGCAGCTCAGCCTGGACGAGCCACGTCCCCTCTGAGGGCCTCCGTTTTCGCCACGGTAACCCTGGAGGTAGAGCCACGCCCAGCGCCTGCCCAGAACGAACCCTGCATGGTCCTCCATTCCCAGGAAATAACAGAGGGCAAAGCGCTTTGAGACGCAGAGACAGTGACGCAAGCACGAACGAGCCTGCGGGTGTGTCACCGGGCACGGGGGCTGGCCGGAAGAGGTCCCACGGGCCAGGTCTGAGCATCGACATCGTGACGAACGGCCACGAATGAAAACCCCGCGGTTGCAGGGAAGTCCTGTGGCTGAGAGCAGAATGCTGAGGGCCCGGCGTGGGATGTGGAATGAGCCGAAACTGGGAAATCGGCGTTTTCACAGCAAAGGTTCCATCAGTGGGCGCCAAGTCCAGGGAGCTGTGCTGATGACGAGCGGGACGTTTGCATGGGTTTCGGGAGTGTCTCCATAGGGTGCTGCTGAGGAGTCCCAAGGGAGGGAAAAAGAAAAAAACGCCCAGAACAACAACCCAGTAACCAGACAGCGGAGAAAGTGGGCAGCAACTTGAGTGGACGATGAACACTGACATCACCAATGAAGGGCGGATGGACGCTGCCCGTCTTCAGATGTGACACTGAAGAAGACATACACCTAGATGGTATTCTGGCTGAGGAAGCACAGTGCCAGCCTCAGGCACGTTCGAGAGGGGAGAGGCTAAAGTCGATACCCCATTCCAGACTGGATCCTGGATTTGGCGGAGGGAAAGGTTGTTATTGGCAAAATTAGATGGAGACAGTAGAGGATGGCATTGTCCAGTGCAAACTGATGAGCTTGACTCATATGGTTTTGAAACAGAATACCTCTACTGTTAGGAAATACATGTGAGTTTTGCCGTGGCTGGTGTGGCTCAGTGGATTGAGTGCCGGCCTGCGAACCAAAGTGTCACCGGTTCGATTCCCAGTCAGGGCACATGCCCGGGGTCGTGGGCTGGGTTCCCAGTAGGGGATGCATGAGAAGCAACTACACATGGATGTTTCTTTCCCTCTCTTCTCCTCTCTAAAAATAAATAAATAAAATCTTTAAAATATATATACAGGAGTAATTAAGGCTCCTGAGCTGTGACATATATCTGGCCTTCAAATGGTCCAGAAGAAAAAAGTGTGTTTGCATCAATGTGTAGAAAAAAGGGGAGGAAATGGCTCTTTCGGAGTCAGAGAAGACCCACTGTTCTTTGGACTCTTTCTTGTTTTTGTAACTTTTTGTGCATTTGAAATGATCTTCTAATAAGTTCAACAGGAGCGGGGCGGCGCTGTGCCCTCCTGTGTCCCTCAGCCCCACCTGGATGACCTTCCCGCAGAATGGCCAACCTCTGCCCTTCCTCCAGATCTCAGCAAAGTGTCACTTCGTCACAAGGGCCTCCCGGCTCAAAGCCGGTCCCCTCCCTCGTGGCATTCCTCTTCCTTCTTTACAGTTTGCCGTTGGGTTGGTTTGTCAGGGCCACTAGACTCTGAACCGCCGAGAAGGTGAGGCCACGCCTCCTGGTTCACACCCAGGAGTCCCAGGTGGGCTCTTGATACAGAGCCATGAAGGAAGGAGAGCCCATGGCTCTCCTGTGGGCAGCACTCCGATGGGCTGGCTGAGTGGCAGTCCGGGAACCCGGGTGGGGGTTCCCCGTCAGGGGAGGCTGCAGCCCCCATGTGTAATCCAGTGCCTCCTGCCCACAGCACCCAGAGGCCCAGGTGCGCACTGCCGCCTGGCTGAGGTGCAGGGGCAGCCGCGCTTCCGCCACAGCTGCCCTGCCCTGCCCGGGTGGGGATCTGCCCTGCTCTGCCTGCTCCGCAGGCTTCCCTGAGGCCCGGGCCTCAGCCAGGGGCCCCTTGGCCAGCAGCCACCTGGGGGAGGCTGAGGAGGGCGGGCACACCTCGGGGAGGGGGCAGGGGGCGCACAAGCTGATGCAGGAGAGCTGTGGCCTTGCCCCCCCCCCCGCGCCCTGAGCTTCTGTGGGGGCACCGGAGCGGGTTCACACAAACAGCGGCTCGGCTTGCGTCTCACGCCATGTGCCGCTGATGTCGTGTCTTCCTGAGTCCCCTGGTTTGTCACGTTTCCCGCTGTCGTGGGGAGACAGAGCCAATGCATGCGAAGCAGCCTGCGTGGTGTCACGGTTATTCTCGGGAGGAGTGGGTGGGCGACAGACTGGGGGAGGGGTGCGAAACAGGGTGGGGGTGTGGGACCCGCTCACACTCAGGCTGCAGTTCTAGAGCCGGGAGGGGAGTCGGCAGGAAGGCAGGGCTGCTGGCCGGGAGGGCAGGGGGAGGCCACGGGGCGGGGTGGGGGTGAGGGGCAGGCAGGGCTGGCTGAGTGGGTGGGAGCGGGCATCTGAGACCCAAGAGGGCAGGCCTGCAGGGACAGCGGTGAGTCGGGAGGTGAAAGCCACAGAAGTGGAGTGCTGGCCAGCCCGGAAGCCCGAGGAGTGGACAGGGAGGGCGCAGGCAGGGAGCGGGGAGGAAACCTGGGAAAAGGCGGCCTCCGAGAACCCTTACCAGAAGAGGGGTGTCAACTGAGTGGTGGCACAGAGGGACCATGCGCGCAGGGGTGAGGCTGGAGGGGCTGGCAGGCAGCTCACTGGGGAGGTGTTTGCGGCTCAGGTCTGCCTCCCTTCTCCCTGTGAGCAGGGGCGGGGCCCTCCCTTCCCAGTGCTTCCCCCCTGCCTGCCCCCACTCCCCCCCTCCTCCCCCCTGCCTCTAGGGGTGCCCTGACCTGGCTCTGACCCTCCCTGTGGCTGTCTCTTCTCCCCCACACCCCTGCCTCAGACACAACCCCAATTCATTCTCTTCCTTCCTGTTCCTTTATTTCCCTAACTGGTCCTAACTTACAACCCAAATGAACCAGTGTATCAGTTCATTTCATAAGGTTTGCTGCTACCTGAAATGCTTTTTTTTTTTAAGATTTTATTTATTTATCTTTAGAGGGGAAGGGAAGGAGAGAGGGAGAGAAACATCAATGTATGGTTGCCTTTCTCGCACCCCCTGCTGGGAACTGGCCTGCAACCCAGGCATGTGCCCTGACTGGGAATTGAACCGAGATTGCCTGGTTCGCAGGCTTGCGCTCAATCCACTGAGCTACACCAGCCAGGGCGCCTGAAATGCTTTTTTTTTTTTTTTTTTTTTTGAAATGCTTTTTATAGTGACACTTCAAAGCTCCAGATGGGGCAAACCAGCAAGGACATAACCTCTCTGACCTGCTCTGCCTTCCCCGTCCAGTGGGGAGTCGTGACCACCTGGGAGCCCCTGTTTCACATCCCATGAGGGGATCCAACCAGCGCCCCGCCCCGGCTTAGGTCCGGCCCCTCAGCAATTGCTCCATCTTACTAGCTACCATTTCTCTTTTTCCTCTTTCAGGACTGACCAGCTTTGCATTTGTTGACATGGAGACTTGCTGAAGGCCAGTGGAAGTTGGTGAGACACCCCCTCCTGCCTTCTCTTTCCCCAGAAAGGGGTGACTCAAGCAGCCCAGCCCAGAACCTACCCCTTACATCGGGGGTCCCTGAGGGAGCTGCCACCCCTGAGAACAGCCACAAGGGGGCACCAGTACACAGCTGTGCTCACTGTCCAGGTCCCCCCACCTGCTTTGAAGCTCACTCTTCCCGGCCAAGATGACTCTCAGAAATCTCCGAAATCTGAAACAAAGTTTCTCACGCAGCTGTTGATAGGCCACAGCAGCTCCCGCCTCTCCCACGCCTTGGGGCCGTCCCCAGGCCCATGCCGTCCCTGCACAATCTCCTGGGGATGCGGTCAGGGGCTGGCAATGCCACAGGAGGCCCTGGAAAGCAGGTGGGCTGTGGGGGGAGGGCCTGGCTCCACCCCTGTGGGTGCCGGAGACTGGCTGAGCACTTTAGGCAAATCCCTAACTTCCATTTTCTGCACCACAACATGGGACCAAGCACATGCCATTCCTGACAGCTCTCCGCATGCAAAAAGCACGGGTAAGTGGGGACAGCCTGAAGGCATTGAAATGCTATTCAAGGTGAATAGCAGGGAGATGTGCCTTGGTTACATCTCTAAAGAGATGCAGGGAGATGTGCCTTGGTTACATCTCTAAAGAGATGCTGGGCCTCCACTTAAATACCTCCAGCGACAGAGCGCTCACTCCCTCATGAGGAATCGCAAGGCCAGCATTTACTGGCCTCTCACTGTCCTACCAGGCACCAGCCACCTTCCGTCTTTCTGGAGATCCTGTGCATGAAGTGACACCCCCAGTTTGCAGATGGGTGTAGGGAGTCTCACAGTCATGGCCCCAGAGCTGTGCGATTCCACAGCCCAGGTCACACCGCCCTCTGCTGGTGGGAAAGCTGGTCGCTCGTTCAATGGAGCTGAATCTGAGCGAGGTGCAGGTTGGCTGCTTCTCCTTCAGGCTGTGTCCCCCCAGATGAGGCCATGGCCCCACAGGCCCGGCAGTGCCAGCCCGTGTGCAAGCCTGGCGGTCAGCATTGGTGCCCACAGGCAGGACTCCGGGGGCCTGTGTGACCCAGGGTCGGGGCAGTTCTTCCCACCCCTGAGTCCTAGGGCATCTGTGTTCAGCGCCTTTCTAGTAATTGTCCCTCGTGAAGTGAGGGTTCCATGCCCAGCCCTGTCCCCTACCGGCCTCGCTCCACCCCCGTAAGGCAGGTAGGTCCCTGTTATTTTCATTCCACAGGTAAGGACAGAGTTTCAGCAAGGTTGGCAATGGAGCCACCCCCAGGTGAGCGGCGGAGCCAGGAGAGAAGTCAGGTCTGGCGATCCCAGGCACGCTCTTAATCACAGCACTTGGATCCCGAGAATTCGGCGGTGCCCCTTCTCCCTCTCCCAGCCAAAGAGGGCCCCACACCCCTCTCCGGGCAGCAGTTTGGGCAGGTCCACACGAGTCCCTGCGGCCCTCGACAAGGACAGTATGGGACAGCTGGACGGACAAGGGAGCCTCGGTCCGCCACTGGCTGGTGGCTAAGATGGGACTCTTTGAGGACATCGCTGGGGACTCTCCGACGGGGAGGTGGTGGCCCGCGGATGAGCTCCCCAGGTGGGTGAGGTCCCATATTACTTGTTCACGGGCGGGGGAGGGTGGTGGAAGGACTTTGCACTTCTGGCCGTTTCTCCAGCGTGGTGCCCGGGGACGCGCAAGCACCCGCGTACGGGGGACGAAGGGGGGCAGAGGCTGTGCCAAGCATCTCCTCCCGCCGTCGCCCTCGTTCTCAGCCGCCAGGCGCGGGGTCAGAGGAGGACGGGCTGGGCGTGCGGCAGGTGGGCCTGCCGGGGCGGCGGGACTTACTGGGGTAGCGGTAGTAGAATTCATTGTCCATGTCGCCGCCGGAGACGTTCCGGCTTCCCTTCTTCTCCATCCAGTGGGCGTCGGAATCCTGGTCGTAGCGCACGAACACGCCGAAGAGGACCACCATGGCCGCCTGCAGCAGCAGGCACGTGAGCGGCAGCCGCCAGCGGAGGTTGGTGTTCCAGGCCATGCTCGTGGCGGGGGGCTCCTGGCCGGGCGGCTGCGGCGGGAATCAGGCGCTCGGAGGCGGGCTGGCTTTTAATAAGACCGGGGCAGGGGCAGGGGCGGGGCCGTCGCGGCAGGTTACCCAGCAGCCGATCCAGGTGCCGCCCGTGTGCGCGCGCGCGCCCAAGCAGCAGCGACGGTACCCACGGCCCAGGCTGGCCCGGGAGAGGGACAGAGGTGGGCGCAGCGACCGAGGGGCAGTGGGTGGGGCGAGGGCGCCGCACCGTTGCAGGACCCGTCTCCGGGACCGCAGTGCCTGGTCCGCCTTGTTCCCTTGAATGGAGAAGAAAAGGTGATGCGTGTGCCTCCCGCCGAGATAGAAAACGGAGCCATTCCCAGACGTAAATGGACATCATCGTCGTTAGCATGAGCCCTTTTTTTTGTGTGGTTGCAGAATTCTTCTCTCAGGGCACCTGCAGAGCCAGGGGAGGCTGAGAGCCCGCCCCAGCCGCAGCGGAGACTGCACTGTGGAACAGGAGCAGGTCAGTGGGGAGGGTGGCGAAGCCTAAACGGCCTGAAGTTTAGTTAATAGCTGCAGGCCCACCCACGTGGGTTTCTTAGTTGTGGCCAATACACGCTGCTTATGTAAGATGTTAACAATATGGAGGTAGCCCTGGCCTGGTAGGTAGCTCAGTTGGTTAGAGCATGGCCCTGATACATGAAGGCTGCAGGTTCGATCCCTGGTCAGGGCACGTACAAGAGTCTGCCAATGAATGCACGAATACGTGGAACAACAATTTCATGTTTCTCTCTCTCCCGATATAAAAATAAATGATGGGAGGGTACGCAGGGACTCTGTACTATTTTTGCAACTTTTCTGTAAATCTCAAGTTATTCCCAAAGAAGAGGGTATCAAGGAAAAGTTGTATAAAAAGTTGTAAGAAGAGTTTGTGAGTTTCTCACAGGGTCACTGAGCGATGACTGGGAATGACCTGTTGGTTCATGTGTGGGATCTTGACTTGAGCTAACTCTAGAATTCGAGTTAAATCTATGCTTAGTCCATATTTGGTCCGAACAAATCTGGCTTTCTATTTTTTCTTTTAGAAAAAGTTACTATGAGTATATGGTAGAGATTTTGGGGGAACCCCCCCAGAAAAGTACGAAGAAGAAACCAAAAGGCACCTGTAACCACCTACAAATCGCACTAGTGAGAGAGCGTGACCGTAACACTGATTTATGGCCTGCTTTATTTATTTAGTATTTCATAAGCATCTTCCCACACTCTTCTTGCTCCACAACATCTTTTTTCTTTTTGCTCCTCACCGAGGACATATTTTTCATTGCATTTTTAGAGAGAGAGGAGAGAAATATCAACGTGAGAGACAAACATCGATCCGTTGCCTCCCACACGCGCTGCAGCTGAGGATCCAACCCGCAACCTACACATGTGCCCTGACCGGGGATCGAACCTGCAACCCTTTGGTGCAGGGGACAGCACTCCAACCCACTGAGCCACACCAGCCAGGGCACGCCGACATCATTGTAATGGCAGCATACCGTGCTTTATCTGGCCAATCCGTCCTGCCGAACAATGAGGTCGCCTCTGATTTGTTTGGTATAGTAAATAACGGTGTCAGCATCCAGGAACACCAGTCTTTTCCTAGAGGTAGTGAATTCCTAGAGGCGGAACTATTTGGAGACACATTTCTAGATTCCCCCGGAAACGAGGCAGGCACCCCCTGCCTGCAGAGCGAGCGCGGTGCCCATGACCTCCCCTCGCCAGTGCCGGATTTGAAACAACGGTTACCAGTCTGGGTCCCGGATTTGTGACAGCCACAGACGCCACACAGAACGCCTGGAACCAAGCACTGGATCGGGGTGCTGGGACCTCGAGCGGGGCCCCAGGGCGCCAGCCTGGAGCACCAGGGGGTCCCCGATTCCCTGTCAGGAGAAGCAGCCCGCATGCTTCAAGACACAGCAAACACCGCAGGAACAGTGCCGGCATGTGCCCACAGTGGCCAGACCCTTTCAGCATATCCCAATGACCCACGACCCTTCAGGGGGATGTGGGGGCCACTCCTAGAGATGAAGAAAGCAAGTCCTCAGGCAGGCTGAGAACGTGCTCACGGACAAAGACACCGGGATGTCCCATCTCACGAAACCGCGAAAGGCCCAATTCCCAGTGTGTGCGCTCTGTCCAGAGAAAGACATGGAAGCAAAGGACGGTGAGTGGAGGGGAGGGAGGCGAGGGGCTGGGACCTTTGGGGAAGAAGTAGGTGGGGGCACGCAGGCCTCTGGAGCCGTCCGTCGCCACGGTGGTGGGGCCGCTCCTTGAGGATAGAGGTGGTGTCTGTCTGATTCATAATCTGCCCCATGTGGCTGAGGAGGGAGGAAAGGATGAGTGATGTTCTCTGAGCACCTACTGTGTGCCAGGCACTGTTCTAGGTGCTGGGATGTACCAGTGAGACAAAGAGGCAAAAGGCCTGTCTTCATGGAACTTGCATTTGTTTTTTTTAGGGGGGTGGGGGAGCGATGTCAAAAAGAAAGCAGATGGGTCAGTAAAGTGTGTAGTCTGTTAGAGGCTGGTCAGTGCCGTGGAGGAAAATGATGCCCCCCCACGTTTGTACAGTACAAGAGAAGGCACGAGTCGTTTGCCTCTGTGGGTACAGCGGAAGCAAGCACTTTCCTAGGTTGTTGAGAGTTTGGAGGACACTGGGGTGATCTGGGTGGGCTTCATGGAAGAGGTGAGCTGATGCAGGATTTGCAGAGCAGATAAGAAGTGGACCTTCTCCTCTTCCCTTTGTCTTTTTTTCTCTTGTCCGCCCACCACGGGAAGAATCCAGGCCAGCTCCTCACCCAGCCCCAGGATTCTGATGACCATCAGAAAGCTGTCATTCTGGGCTGGCCTCTGAGAGCAGGGTTCAAGAAACCAGCTGTTCAGGTTGGCGGGGTTGGGCAGGGGTTTCCCCTGAGACGCCAGTCACTTCCTCCTAAACTGCAGCTGCCTCGATAATGGCGGTGACAGGGAGGATGCCAGGGACGGGATGGTTGTCTCCTCAGGGGAGAGAAGCAGAGGGCGTGGCAGCTGCCTCGGCAGGCAAGGGGTCGGGGGCGGTGCGGGTTGAGAGTCAGGGTGAGTCTGATTACCCTGCTCGGAGGCAGGGTCTCCCTGCTCCAGGCCTGGTGGCCAAGGTGAAGGAGATGTACAAGGGACAGGCACTGGGTCGTCCTTCCTTCTGCCCATCCGTCTTGGCAGATCGCCCTTGGCCTCCTTGGCCTCGGTCCCTTGAGCAGCTCGCAGCGGTGGCAAGGGCAGGACTCCAGGACTCAGGCTTTTCTGGGGCGGGTCCCAGGATGGCAGCTTTGGTCACAGCGAATCCCCTCTCGGGGCCTTGTTTCCTCCATCCGCAAATGACTGAGGACCTGTGGTCGGCCCTGCCCGCTGCCCTGGTCCGCTGTGAGACTCCAGGGAGAACCCACAGCCTGGTGCAGAGCCCTGGACACAGACGTTCAAAGGGGCGGGGGTTCAAGTCCCAGCCCTGCTGCCTCCCTCCTGTGCACCCTTAGGCAAGCTGTTGACCTCTCTGGGCCCCAATTGCCCATCCACCCAATGGGGTGAGAGAAGGACCCCACCCTCAGGAGGCCTATGAGAACCAGGTAACTCTAAGGCATGTCCTGACACTGAGGTGGCTCCTGGCTCCCGTGGGGATGGGTGACTTCAGACCAGGTGCCAATGCTTCAAGGAAGCAGTCACTTCTGTTTCCTGTGGAAGTGGGTGAGAGTCCTGTGGGAAGCTCCTGAGTAAAACCGGGACATGCTTCCACAGTGCACAGCAGCGGTTTTCAACCGGTGTGATGCAAGATTTTTTTTAATTGATTGATTTTAGAGAGAGCAAGGAAAGTAGGATGGAGAGAGAGACAGACAGACAGACACATCAATGTGTTGTTCCACTTATTTATGTATTCACTGTTTGCTCGTACATGTGCCCTGACCAGGGATCAAACCTGCAACCTTGGTGTATTGAGATGATGCTCTAATTAACTGAGCTGCTGGGCCAGGGCAAGAATGTTTGAAACATGCAATACCTGACTCTGCAGTCGGGGCACTGGCCTCTTTTCCTTCAGATGGTCAAATTTAAAAATGACAGCAGCCAACACAATAGTCAACTAGTGTGAATGAATCAAAAGTATACCTATTTTATTTTTTGTCAAACTGGCAAAAAAAAACAACACACCATGTTTTCTGGTGTGCCGCAGAATTTTAGTGATTAGTTTGAGTGCCACGAGGTGAACGAGGTTGCAGATGGCCGAGGTAGACCATGGCCTGTTCTCTCTGGGGCTCTCTGCCCTGGGCCCAGGAGGACTCAGGAGCCCCAGGCCTCCCCAGGGAGGGTGTGGCTGCCGGCCCGTGGGGGAAGGGGAGAGGACGCAGTCTTTGTGCAGAACTCTCTCCTCCGTGACAACCTGTGGGAGCAAAACCAAGGTCAGGGGTGCTGGGGGGCGGGACACCCTGTGCTCCCAGGTGGGCGGATCTGAGAAGGACACAGCATCTCGTCCGTGTCCTTGCAGGCAGAGACGTGTACCCCGACTTTAATCGCGCAGAAACAGTAGCACCCCCACATTGAGAGGCCTTGTGTAAGACAACAGGCCTGGGTTCTTTTTTAAAAAAAGATTTTTTAGTTTATTTACTTTTAGAGAGAGAGGGGAAAGGAGAGAGAATGAGAGCGAGGGAAACATCAACATGTGGTTGCCTCTCATGCGCCCTCTACTGGGGGCCTGGCCCACAACCCAGGCATGTGCCCTGGCTGGGAATCAAACTGGGGACTGTGGTTCACAGGTTGGTACTCAATCCACTGAGCCACACCAGCCAGGGTTGCTTTGTCTATCTCTCTTTAAAAAAATGAACTTGAGATTGCACTTATCACAGCCTCATATCAGTCCTGCAAGGTTATGTTTACTTATCTCTTCTCCCCGGTTGATTTCTGGTCATAGGGGTGAGGGGCCGGGTGGGGGGTACAGTGAGCGGTGAGGCTGGCCTGCGCCTGGCATGAGGGCCGTTGGAGGACCTAAAGCCTTTCTGTCCTTGCCTCCCTTTGTAGGAACGGCAGGTGGGGTGGGATCTGGCACAGCGGGGCATTCCAGACGTGCTCCCAGCCCTTCGAGAGAGACCAGCAGTGATAATGGAGGAAGGGAAGGAGCAGAGGCTCATGGAGCCACACCGACCCCAGCGGAAGGACCACGCTCCATCGGCCCTGCACCCTCAGCTCAGGGTCCCTCTGCCTCAGGTCTCCCTACTGGCTGGGGGGCACAGTCAGCCCAGGCAGAAGCTGGCCGTGCGCCCCCACCATCTGATGAAAACCCTCTCTCCACCTCACCCCAGTTTTCCCCGAATCAACCTTTCTGACGGAGTCTGCCCGATCGCCCCCCCTGGCTGCCTTCCCTCCGCACCCCGCCCTTTCTGTGAGTATAATTTTTATTTATTTTTATTTTTTAATTGCAGAACAACACAAGTGTATTCGTTTCCCCTCATTTAAACAGTTTCAGGGGGGCCTCTCTCCCTGGCCCGGCCCAACCTCTCGTCCTGCTCTCCGGTGCCCATGTCTGACCTCCAGAGTCGGCCCATCCTGAAACTGACCTCTCTAAAACCTGTATTCACGTGGCACACCTTTCAAAAATTATTTATTTATTTATTTTTAGAGAAGGGAAGGGAGGGAGAAAGAGAGGGAGAGAAACATCCATGTGTGGTTACCTCTTGTGCGCCCCCTACTGGGGACCCAGCTCGCAACCCAGGCATGTGCCCTGACTGGGAGTCAAACTGGTGACCCTTTGGTTCGCAGGCCAGAGTTCAATCCACTGAGCCACACCAGCCAGGGCACATGGCACACCTTTTAAATCCAGGAGAAATTTAGAAAAGGCAGGGACTCTATCCACAGACACAACAGACGTTCTATCAGGGCTAATGATCCCCAAGTGCGTCTTTTATTCAGTTACGGCCCAAACACGGCGGAGGGTCCAGGAAGGCTCCTTGGCAGAGGGGAAAGTATGAGAAAGGTCCCCAAATGCATTCCTGCCCCCTCACACCTTTGCCTAGAGGGCTCCATGACCTTAAGCCTGACAGAGACAAGCCTAATCACAGCTTTCTAGAAGAACTGTTCTCCTGTTGGAGCAAGGAAACCAGTTTTCCTGCATTTTTAAATTTGTGGGGAGAAAACAAAGAATGGAAGATTAAAAGATCTGGGCCCCAAACGCGGAAGAATTGTCAAACCTATGGTGAGAATCACGCGGCCCAGGCATGACCCCGCAGGGGAGGTGGGCAAGCCGCTTCCGAAAGCCCTGGGCGCAGAGGCGGACCCTGACTCAGCTGCGGCCGGCCGTGGGGTGAGCCGAGCCCAGCCCTGCGGTGCGCTCAGGCTGCTGCATGTCAGGACTAGGTAGGCTGGTTTGCAGGGGAGACAGAGGTGCAAGACGGTCCGGGTAATGCCCCAACCAAGGAAGTCCTCTTTGGCAGGGCTGGTTCTGTGGAGCAGGAGGGACCTGTTGGGAACCTGCAGCAGCAACAGATCTGCCTGTGAGGACTAAGCTATCATTCATTTTCTTCCCTGAGTAACTCTTCCTCGATTATCAGGGTTCATCACAAGTATCACTTCCTCCAGGAAGCCCTCCCTCAGGCCTCTGAGCACACAGCAGTGAACTCTAGGACTTCCCTGCTTCCCTCTCCAGGCTGCAGGTCCCTTGGGAAAGGACAGTAGGTGGTTCATCATTGTGTCCCTCTTGCGCGACAGATGACTGGGGTTGTGGAGGAAATGAGAGGAGCAAGGAATGGAGGGGAAGGAAAAGGGAGGAGGGGTGGCTCGGTCGGCTGGGTGTCATCCTGTACAGCAAAGGCTTGTGGCTTCGATCCCGGATCCCTGGTCAGGGCTCATACCTGGGTTGCAGGTCCCACCCCAGTTGGGGTGCCTGCAGGAGGCGACCCATTGATCTCTCTCTTTCTTTCTCATCAATAAATATATATTTGGGTGAGGATTAAAAATAAAGGGAGGAAGGAAGGGAGGGAGGCAGTAAGGAGGGAGTCTGGAGGAGGGAGGAGGGGAAGAGGAAGGGAGGGAGCAGTACGTGTCCCCCACACAGGTGCCCAGAGCTCACCCCTGCTTGGTGAACATTGGCTTATCCACAGTGTCAGTCACTCAGGCTTCCCTGCCATGGGACTCATCCTCTGCCCCATGCAGGCCCAGGCCAGGGTCAGGGGTCGGCCCTAGGCTGGTGGGTCTCGATCCTGGGATTGTGGGGGCTTGCGATGACCACAGGCTGGCAAATGAGGGTGGGCAACCCTTGGGGCCCAGGGGGAGCCCAGCCACAGACAGAACCGTGCAAATTCCCCTTGGATCCAATTCTCGTGCATTTCAATTCGATCCACACCGTTTCCGAGGGGTGTTCTTAGAGTGACATCTCTCACCAGTGACAATAGCATTATTGTCGTCCCTGAGGGTAGAGGGCAGGAAGCCCGCTGTGGCCAAGGCAAAGGAAAGAGCAGAAAAGTGACCTGGAATCCTAGAGATACCTCTCGCCAGCCTTCCGTGGCATTTCCTTCTGGAATTTACACGTGCTCTTACATATTGGTACCATAGCGTTTCAGTCTCTGACCGTTTTAGAAATAGCTCCCTGGTGAGTTAGCAGCCCTGTGACTTATTGAGCCCAGACTTGTGGGAGCGGCACAGGATCAGGCAGCGTCTGAGGCTGGGATGACTGGTCCTGAGATCTGGGAAGGAGGCGGCTCCCTCTCGGAAGCACGGACCCTGTGCGACCCCACCTGCAGGAGGCCCTGCGCAGAGGCCAATGCTTGGATACAGAGCGTGGAAGAGTGCCCGAGGGCGGGGGCGACGCGGGAGTGCAGGGTGCGTGTCTGGGGGCCGGAGGTCGTGGGGGGCGCAAAAGTGTGAGCGAGCTTAAAGCCCGTGAGTCGGGCACCTCAAAGTGGTTAAAATGGTCTGTTTTATGCGATGCATATTTTACCACAATTTAAACAGAAATTGAAAAAAAAAAAAAAAACCCAAAACTCGAGAGGAAGAAAGCCTGCGGGCGGGCGCACAGACAAGCGGCGTCAGGACGGGTGTCTGGGGCGGAGGCGGGAATAGACGGAGACGTGGGTGGACCGGGAACAGCAGTGGGAGGGAGACGTTCGTCGTGTTCCTCTCAATGCTTTTTCAATGACTCTACTGCCTACTCAAAACACGAAGCACATAATACTTTTTTCCCCCCAGCAAAAGAAAGTTCTTTCTGATATTGAACTAAAACCAGTCCTGTATCTGTGATAAGCAGGTCGAGTTCCTCCTCTCAGGGATGGTCCTCCGAGTCCTCCGAGTTTTCTGCTTCCCCTGGGCGTTGTCTTCAGTTCTCTGTGCCTCCTGATCAGTATTTTGGGGGTGCCGACCACTGCAGGAGGGCGTCTCCGTCCGTGTGCTCTGTGGTGGGCATGTGTGGTTTGGGGGTGTCGGCATCCACTCCCCCTGCCCCGCGGCCTCCTGCTCTTCTTTGGAGAGTCTCCCACTGTGTTCAGTCTCCTTTGGAGAAGGTCCCGACTTCCCACTGTGAAAGCAAAAAGTACCAATGGCCCCATCAGGAAGCAAGGTTGTGACTCAACCAATCCCGCTCTTCCTGGGCTCTGCTCTTACGCTTCTTCCTTTGCTACCCAGGCCTCCAGAGCTCCTTGGTTTGGCTCATTCTCCAATCCTAGCCTTCTAGCCTCCGTCACTTCTGGGAGCCCTAAAGGCTGTTGACCCTGGAAGGAATTTACCTGTGAGAGAGAACTCCTAGTGGGTAACTGGGCCCCAATTCATAATCAGAGGCTAACAGCTGTTGTTTACAAGAAGCCTCTGGTGCACGCTGCGCCGTGGGAAAGCCACATGCCAGGCTGCCTGCACTGCTATATCCTCATTTGCATCTTTAGTGACGAAGCAGAGTGGCTCCATAATGACCAATCAGGGGTCAAGATTCCAACCAATCCGGACAGTGCCATTTGGATCACTCAAACTGTGCAAAGTTGGATCCTTCATTTGCATAAAAATGGACCAATCAGGATCCAGGGTAAACAGTTGCTCTGTATAAGTGGGCATCCCCTTTGATTCGGGGGGAGCTCACTTTCAGCTTCCTCTAGAGGCTTGTTTTCCTGGATCTGCATACTACTGTCATGAATGAAGGCTCTTCTTTTACTGCATCCCAGACAGGGGACTCTGGGGGCAGTGACCTCTCGTTGATGAGAGCCTTCCAAAAATTTTTGCTTAAGCTGACCAGAGCCAGCCTCTGACGTTCATGAGCAAGAATCCTAACTGATAAAAGCCCCAATTTACATGTGATTGGGGTGGGGGTGGGGTGATGCTCTATTCCCCTCCCCCAAAGAAGGCCTCAGTGCCTTCCATCTCAGATGCTAGTCTACAGGCTAGCGGCTCCTTCCACGGAGAAGTGGGTCTGTGCCTTCTGCTCTTGAACCTGGACAGATGTCCACAAATAGATAATGTGAATTCTGAAACTAGGTCATGAGAAAGTTGGGCAGTTTTGGCCTGGTTCCTTGAGAGGCTTGCTCTGGTGGGGAAGTCACCCCGATAAGTAAGAAATTCAATGCCCCCCATGCTGCGAGGGTGCCTGTAGGTGATCTGGCCGGCTCTCCCAGGTGGGACCCCCCCAGCCAACAGCCAGGATCAGCCGCCAGCCCAGTGAGCACGTCGCTGTGGGCACCCCAGTCCTGCCTTCACAGGATGGCAGCCCCCGCCCACAATTGTCTGGGCGCCCCCAGCAAGGACCTCCCAGGTAAGCCTCCCCAGATTTCACACCCTCAAAACCATGAACAATAAGTGGATTTTTTTTTTAATTTTTAAAAATGTGTATCGGTTTTAGAGAGAGAGGAAGGGGGGAGAGAGAGAGAGAGAAAGAGAACATCCATATGAAAGAGGAGCATTGATTGGCTGCCTCCTGTTGACACCCTGACTGGGAATCGAACCTGCAACCTTTTGGTGTATGGAACAGTGCTCCAACCAACTGAGCCACCCCAGCCGGGAAAAAAACAGATCGCTTTAAGATGCTGAATTTTGGGATTATTTGTTATGCAGCACTAGAAACTAGAAACTCTTGCTTGTGACTTATCTTATGCCAAATCCTTTCCATATACCACTTCATGCAAAACCCTCATGAGTCTGTGAGTTGGGGACAATGATCCCCTGGTGGAAAAGAAGAGTCAGTCAGGCCTCAGAGAGGACAGGTGGCTGGACAAGTGTCGCTGTGCAGAGTGACACTGGTGCTTTGTCTGCTGGGGCAAAGCCCTCAAGCACAAGGCTGAAGGAGCAAGGGAAGGAAGAAAGGTGGTTTGGTTTTTTTTTTTTTTTTTTAGATTTTATTTATCTATTTCTAGAGAAGGGGGAAGGGAGGGAGGAAGAGAGGGAGAGAAACATCGAGGTGTGAGAGAATTATCAATCGGTGGCCTCCAACCATGGACCTGGCCTGCAGCCCCAGCCTGGGTGCCCTGACCAGGAATCACACTGTCAACCTTTCAGTTTTTGGGACAACCTTTCAGCGGCCCAGCCCTCTGAGCCACACCAGGGAGGGCAGAGAAGAGAGTTGAATTAAACAACTCGATGTTGCGAAAATCAAGTTTCCTGAAGCTTTGCGATACTTCTAAAGGGATTAAAGGGCCCACGGTGCTCCTTCCCACGCAGGGGCCACAGGACAGGTGGAACATGCAGCCCGTGATGTGGGGCTGAGGTGTAGGTGTTGTCTCGGAACCTTGCCGTGACTGAGTGCCACAGAGCGTGACCTCCTGGTGCTCGTAAATCACCTCCTGTGATTCTCTGACAAGTCTGTTAAGATCCGGGCTGAGCCCTCCGGCAGGTGCTTGGCTTCAAGGCGGGGAGACAGTATTTAGTGCATGACGGTAGCGGCCGGCAGGCTTAGCGATAATTCCCCGCTGAGCTCCTGTTAGGAGCTCGGCGCCTTCCGAACGTTGTCCCTAATCCTGCCAGGTTGACTGCGTTATCCTGTTGTGACAAGCGGAGGTGTTGTTTCGGGTTATGAAGTTATTTGTCCCAAACATCACTCAGTGAGGGCGTGAGAGTTAAAGAAGGGATCCCACTGGGTGGAGAAGACAGGGTGATAGGAGGTGACTCCACCCCAGGGCTGTGAGCTGCACGGAGAGCAGGTTCTGGAGGAAGAACTAGCAGAATGCAGGGTCCCCAGAGGCCAGAGGCAAACTTCAAGGGAGGGAGCAATGTCCCCACCAGCCTAGGGGGACCCTGGGGGACCCACACTAGAAGGTGGCCCATCTGGTTGGACCCCTTCCGTTGAGATGGGGCAGTGGCAGCTGGAGAGGACTTGCCTACGGTCCCCCAGGTGACAGCAGCTGGCCAGACAGGAGTTCATGGTCCTGGCTCCTGGACCAATTCCCTCTCAGCGTTGCCTTCCTTTGGTTCTGGGGACCAGACTCGGGCTATAAGCAGGGTGACCCTTTAATATATTATCTAAAGCAGAGGGAGGGGGCATTATTAATAACTACACTGGGGCGGCAGGTGTAAACAAAACTGCCCTGGGCTAATGGGACAGATGGTAACCCTAGCGTGACAGCTGAATGCCACTCACCTGCCCACAAGGAAGGCTTCCTTGCAGCTGAAGGGGACAGAGAACTCGTCATCACCCCCCTCGGCTGGTGAGGGGCCGAGGGACCCAGCAGCCCTGAGGGCCCGGCCTTCCCAGGGGTGTTCAGGGCGCCCAGAGCCAGCAACTGGGCGAGCTCCCCAGCTGGAGCTGTGTACACATAAACAGAGGCCTTGCTTATGCTGTCCCCACCTATCAAGGACAAGTGTCCTGCCAAGCCCAGCAGAGCTCCGGTTTCAAGTGCTTCCCTCTGGTGGGTGGCAGCCACTGAACCTAAGCTGTCTCGCCACACAGCCGTGAACAAGGCCCTGCTGTGCGCCCCAGGACCGCGGGTCCCTCCTGGGCTGGTTGCCGGAGGCAGCGGGAGCGTCCAGGGTGTCAGGGTGTCAGGAGCAGCCCTGGGGACCGGGGCTAGTGTGCTGTTTGCTCACCCTTCCTCATACCTCCTCCCTGCCCCAGGGGCACAGCCTCTCAGACCTCACCGTGCACGGGAATGCCGGGGACCTGGCTAAATCGTAGACTGGGACTCAGGAGGCCCGGAGAGGGGCCCGGAAGCGAGGTGAGGCCAGCACTGCTTGGCCGGGACCACGTTGAGTAATGAGTCCAAATGGCCCCCGTCAGGGAGGCCCTCCCTGACTTTGACCTATATGAGGCCCCCATCGCCCTCCCACGGCATCCCGCCTTCGGGACAGCCATCCTCGCTCATCACCGGCTTTTTCTGTGTGTGTTTCTGGCAGCGGGAGGTTGTTTCCCTCTGTCCACGCCTGAGCGTGTCTTCTATACCCACCCTGCTCCCAAAGCCTCTTCCCCGAGCGACACCGGGCCCTGTCCTGACAGTTGCTTGGGCACACGGTGATGCAGAACTGTGATGTCACTTCAGCAGTACGTGCATGCGTGCTGGGGTGTTCAGGCACCCCACTTTTCAAAGCTCCGGGGTTCTCTGCCCTGTGAAAACCGACCCCGGGATTCCCTCCGCTCCCCGCTCTCCTCCCAGGGACTGGTCTCCTGTTGATCTTCTCTTCCCCCTTGGGCTGAGCCGTCAGGGGGACTGCTTCCCGGCAGGAGGCCGGGTTGGCAGTATCTGTAATCGAAGGAAATGATGTTGTGCATACACTTGTCGCAAACCCAACCCCGCAGTGCGGGCGTGTGTATACACACTCCTAGAAGGAAGGGATCTTGCAGAGCATCTGGCCCAGCTACATTTTTTGGGTAAAGATTTTGTTTATTTATTTTCAGTGAGAGGGGAAGGGAGGGAGAAAGGGAGGGAGAGGAACATCCATGGGCTGCCTCTTGCATACCTTCCCCCGCCCAGCCCCGGATCCTGGCCCCGGCTGGGAGTCAGAGGGGTGACCTTTTGGTTTGCAGAGGACGCCCGGCGCACAGAGCCACACCAGGCAGGCAGGTCCAGTCACATGGGTTTCCCAGGTGAGGAAGGTGAGGCCCAGAAGAAGACTCGGCTGGTCCGAGGTTCTGCAGTGAGTGAGGTGCAGAGCCTGGGACAAAACCCCCGTCCCCTGGCGGGGAGCCCACGGCACTGTCTCTCCGCATGTCACCCTGATGCCTTCCTGGGGCTGCAGAGTGGAGGACTCCAGGCAAGGACCTGGCTCTTTAAACCCTCCTCCTTTTGCAGGCAGGGCGGGAGGGAGCCTGTGCAGTGAGGAAGCACTGGACCCCTCGGGAGGTGACCTTGGGCAGGGAGGGGGCAGCGCGGGGTGGGGGCACGTGGCAGCAGAGATCCGATGGCCCCTGAGATAAGGGAGACCTGTGGGGGAGGGGAGGCAGCCAGCTGAGACTATCGCTGGGAAAAGCAGCTAACCCTGTCCCCAGTGGCCGCCTACCCCTGCAGGGGGGAGGGAGAGGGGCGGGGAGGGGGGAGGCATGGGGCAAGGACAGCAAATAAATAGCCCCCTCCCCACTGCAGGGGCCCTGCGTGGACAGACAGGGATGGGGGTGAGGGTGGCCTGATCGAGTCATCCCCCCCCACAACACCTGCAGGACCCGCCCCTACAAGGGGCAGCCTCGTGGCCTCCTGAAAGGCCGGGGCAGGGTTTGGAGTCCTGCAGACGCAGCTTCAAGTCTTACTTTCCGCCTTCGGAGCGGGAGGGAGCCTCTGAGCCGGTCTGAGGCAGTCTCCCTGCCTGGAAGCCGATCGCAGTCCCTGGGTCGTGTAAGGATTCTGAGAACACACACACACACACACACACACACACACACGGGGCTCGGAGAGGCCCCTGGATCTGCACAGCGAGCCATGTGGTCGCCCACTCCTGGTTTGGAATAACACAAAACATGTCTGTTGGTCTCTGCCCGGTTCCGGGCGCCGAGCTCCTGGAACCCGGGAAGTTCCTGAGGGCCGAGGGCCCCTGGAGCACCTGTGACTGTGTCCAGGAGACCCGGGTGGGCACCTGCTCGGGGCTGGTCAGGACCATGGTGGGAAGCCGGGGACCTTCACCCCCACCCCCATCCTCCAACAGGGGAGAGGGGCTGGAAATGGAGTTGATAACTGATCGCGCCTGCGTGAGGAAGCCTCCGGAAAATCCCGAAAGTGTGGGGTTCAGTTTCCAGGCTGGCAACCTCGTCCACCCCCTGAGAGGGGTACCCCCCAACTCCATGGGGATCCTTTCAGACCTCCCAGAATGCACCTCTTCACCTGGCTGTTCATTCGCATCTTTAGCGTGTCCTTTACTAAACTGGTAAATGTATTTTGGAGCAGGTCATGGGCACCCCGATTTGTAGCCAAGTCAGATGTGGGTGACCTGGGACCTACTTGCAGCTGGCATCTGAAGCGAGGGACAGTCACCGAGGTGGCATCTGTCTCCAGGTCCACGGTGTCAGAATGGCTGAAGAGACTGCGGGACACCAGAGTACCAGGTGTGGGGAGTGCTGGGGGGTGCAGTTGCGTGGGAGGGAGGGAGCACAGGAGAGCTGGATGGGCGGGGGTGGGGGGGTGGGGGGTGGCGGTTTGCCACGAAGCTCCTGTCATCGGCCAGAAATGGGCCAAGAGGGTTCGTGGCAACCGAAGGCTGAGTCAGCAAAGCCTAGGACGGGTCCCCTGCCAAAGCAAACCTCGAGAGTTCCTCCGGCCTGTGCCAACAAGTGCTCTCTGTGGATCAGTTGGAGGCCTGACCACGACACACGGCGTCAGCACTGTCATCGTCCTCATGTTAAAACCAGAAAACCGAGAATCAGAGAGGTCCAGTGACCTTCCCACAGTCATGCCACCGGCTCGCTGTGGGGGCAGGGTCAAAGGAACTGTGGCGTTTCTTGCACACCTGGGACAGGACCTCAAAGTCTTGCATGTCTACACCTTAACTCGGTTCTGAAAAGAGCCCTGTCTCCCTTTGGCTGATGATGAAACTGAAGCCCCTAGAAGTTCAGGGTGTTGCTCACAGTCTCAGGGCTGGGAAATGGCAGAGGCAGCATTCAGGGCTAAACGCACCCTCCCAACTTCACAACTTTTCCACGGAACTGGAGGGGAGGGCGGGCAGGTGCAAGCCCCACCCCCACGGCCGTGGGATGTGCGTGTGGGATGTGCGTGTGAGCAAGGGAAGGGAGCGGTAGCCTTCACACTGACTTTCAGCAGCCAAGTAAGTGGAACAACAAATCAGTCTTTCTCTGCCTGCCTCTGTCTCCTTCCCTCTCTCTCTAAAATCAATCAATAGAAAATTTTAAAACATCTTTTGTCCCTAAACTAATAGAAAAAGGAGTAACCCACAGGCCCCATCCAGCACTGGGGTAAAGAAACCCTGAAGCTGGCTGGGACGCTGAAGTTTCTTCTGGACACTGGGAGACCTTGTGCTTGCGCTGTAAAAAAAAAAAAAGATTGAAATTGTACTGCTACGCAATGTTGTATGAGTTTCAGGCGTACAACACAGCGATGCAACATTTAATTCCCTTATAAAATGACCGTCATGGCAGCAGGAGTGGCTGTCACTCAGCACACAGAGCTATTACAGTACCAGCGACTGTTTTCCACGGCACACATTCCACCCCTGTAAGTCAGTTGTTTCGTAACTGGAGAGTGTGCCTTTCCCTCCCTGTCCCCTGTTTTACCCATCCACTTACCCTGTTGCTCTGTGTCTTAAACTTGCATTAAAAAAAACGTTTATTTTAATCCTCGCCCAAGGGCATTTTTTCATTGCTTTTAGAGAGAGAGAAACACTGATCAGTTGCCTGACTGGGGATCGAACCCGAAACCTGGGTATGTGCCCCAGCTGGGAATCGAAGAACCCGTGGTGACCTTTTGGTTGGGACAGCCCTCTCCACTCTGTGTCTCATCCTCGTGAGTGACTAGGCAGGAGGGAGTGTGGGGACAAGGTTTCGGACACGTCTTCACTCAACCTCCCTGCGCCTCGTTTGCATACTGATTACAGTGCATGGTACTTACCTCATGGAGCTTTTATGAAACGAAATGTTCACACATGCATCATTCTTAGCACAGCGCTCAGCTCAGGGCAAGTGCCAGTGATGATGAATATTGACTGTTCCTGTCTTCGTCTCCCACGGCTCCACCTGCGTTTCCTGCAGGAGGGAACGTGTCCTCGTGTCCTCGGAGGAGCCTGGAGAGTCAGGTTCCGAGTCCCAGTCCCAGAGCAGGGCCAGGATGGGGGCAAACCCCGGGAGCTGAGACGGGGGGCAGGGCTGGGTGACTGGAAGGCGTGGTCCTCTTTTCTCCTTCCGCTCCCCTGGGCCCTGGCTGGGGTCCAGAATGCGCAGGGGCTTCATCTCCACAATGTTATCAACGGAGTGAGCCAGAGGGCATCGTCTGGGCAGGGCTGTGACGTAGTGTGTGGCCGAGTGCTTTGGGATGCTGTGTGCACTCTTGCCCAATATTCTGACTCTGTCTATAGCTATGGGTTTCTCCCCACTCCTCCTCTCTGTAGGCACTGCACATGGTCTCTGGGAATCTTGAGGAGCAAAGAATCATGGGGTCCTGGGACCAGGGTGGTCCTATCCACTGAGCTCTGGGGGCATCCAGAAGGGATATGCATCAGAGGAGATTCTAATATTCAAGTAGGCCCAAGGGAAAAAACCTGTCGGGCTGGCTTAGGAGAAGTTCAGCTCTCCTGTGTCTGATGGAATGGGGTGGCTGACTCTTCCCTTTCGGGAGGCATAGGCGAACCCAAATGCCTCTGTGGGTCAGGAGGGCAAAGTCATGAGACTAGGCGAGTACAGGGGAGGGCACACGGGGCGCAGCAGAGGGACAGAAGGAGCGGCCCCTGCTGGGAGAGCGCTCCTTCCATTTGGAAATACGGAGACGGCAGCCGCTCGGAAGGTTCCAGAAAAGCCAGGAATCTGCGTTTCTTTCCTTGAAATCTTCCGATGTTAAAACCTTGGCTCAAATATTCTTGTTCTAAAAATTGTTTTATTATGAAAAGTTTCAAACGCACAGAAAAACAGTGACAGTAGAAGACGCACCCACACCCCAAAACATTCATCACTTAGATTCGACGTTTTGCCGTATTTGATTTTATCTGTCTCCTCCAGAGCTATTTCACAGTAACAAAGTCAAAGAAGCCAATAAACTATTTTTGTCTTTATTTATTTTTTTAAAGATTTTATTTACTCTCAGAGGGGAAGGGAGAGAGGGAGAGAAACATCCATGTGTGGTTGCGTCTAGTGCGCCCCCTACTGGACAACCTTACCTGCAACCCAGGCATGTGCTGTGACTGGGAATCAAACCAGCGACCCTTTGATTTGCAGACCGGCACTCGACCCACTGAGTCACACCAGCCAGGGCTGTTTTCATCTTTAAAAACTTCAGTAGGTGTCCCCACAAAACCTATTTTCCTAAATAGCTACCATACTACTTAGGAAAATGGACAAATATCTTGTTTTTTATTCAAATTCCTTTCAACCACCCCTGAAATGACTTCTTCAGATGGATTGTTCAAACTGTAATCTAATCAAGGACCAAGAACTGGATTTGGTTGTTGTACCTTAAGTGTCTTAAACTGGAAGAGTTCCCTGCTGGTCTGTTTTGTGACATTTCTTGTGGTTTTGCGGCCATCGACTTGAAGAACTCAGGGTTGACTGTCCCGTCCAGATATGTCTGGTCACGTCTGATCGCTTCCTCGTGCTCTCTCGTTCCTTAACCCCTGCGTCTCCTGCCACCTGGAAGCCAGATCTAAAGGCTCGATGACACTCAGGTTGACATTTGGCACGAAGACAGCCCAGGCGCCGCCGCTGCTGCCTGCGGACCCTGTTGGAACACGAGGAAACCTGACGTGCTTCCTGAGCAAACCCCAGTTTCGCCTCCTGTTTATTTTTTTTTGGAGTAAAATATACATGACATAAAATTGACCATGTTAACAGTGTTAAAGTGGACACTTCGGCGGCATGTAGGATGTCCCCAGTGTCCCGCCACTGCCACCCCCCTCCAAAATTGTTCCCCATCCCATTACGCAGCTTCATCTTACAAAATGGTTTTCATCTGTCCTTACAAATCTTTTAAACAAGTAGTTGAGGTCTTTTATAAATTGTATTTGTTGATTTGTAAGAGAGAGAGCACAAAACATCGATTGGTTGTTCCAATTATCGATGCGCTCATTGGTTGATTCCTGTATGTGCCCTGACCAGGGATCAAACCTGCAACCTTGATGCATGGGGACGACACTCCAACCAACTGAGCTGCCTGGCCAGAGTGTAACCTTACACTTTTGAAGGATAAATTAAAAGCACTTTCCCAGCCCTCTACTCCCAAACCACTTGGCAGCCTGAGGTTCACAGTGAGGTAAGAAATATTTCCTTGTGGCTCTGTGAGCCAGTCCGGGCCTCCCTGGCTTAGCTCACTCCAGCCTCTGAAACTGCAGGGTCAGTCTCCTAAACTGGGGGGGGGGGGTGAATTCTGAGGGGGGCCCTCCAGATTCACTGCATCCCTCCCTATGCTCTGGCCATGGCTTTTTTAGAAGAGGCCGCAGCACTTCCTGAAAGGGTGAAGCTACTTCCCACCCTCGCACCCAGGGCCCCATGGCTTTTCTCAGCCTCTGCAAGTCCCTCGGAATGTAGGACTGTAGGGAGGGGACTTGGAGCCCCTCCCTCCACAGCGAGGCCACTGCCTCCTGGGCAGATGGCCAGGGTGCTGGTCCCGGGGCTGCACTGCCCCAGCCCATTGGCAGAAGCAGGTTCTTTGCGGCATAATTGGCTTCAGCGGAGTTTGATTTTATCAGGAGTTTCAGCCCTGCTTGGCAGCCAGGGCCCCCATCTGCCTTAACTTCGTCCCCCAACAGGCTTCCTCAGGGGGTCTGGGCTGCCTCCAGGGGGGCCTTCTCTTCATCCTTGGACCCCCACACCAGTGAATGGACCTAGTGTTCCAGAGCAGGTCCGCAGGGCCGAGCCCAGGGCTTCCTGGGCTCTGCACAGTCCTGATAAGGCAGGCCCGGGTGCCACCCCACTGGCTTCAGCCCTGGCGTTGCTCTCCCAGACAGAAAGGGGAGGGCCCGCTCCTCAGACTGTGGGGCGGTTCTGGCCCTCAGACTGGTCTCAGGGCTGCTATTGTGGGAATGGCATGGCTCTGGAGCACATCCTTGGCCTCAGGCCAGCAGGGGTGGCAGGCAAGCACCCCCCAGCCTCATCCCTACATTTTGGTCCCTGTGTCTGAACCACCGCTGCCTGCCCCCCCACACACACACTCCAGTAAGCAGAGGGATGGCTCCATCAGCTGGGTGATGTCCTGCAACTTAACCTCTCAGAGCTGTAAAAATGAGGGTTACAAAACTATACCCAGAAGGGTTTGGGGAAGATTAAATACGAATCTTCTAGACACGCAGGAATTGTGTGATAAGCTTGATCTTCTTTTTTTTTAAATATTTTATTTATTTATTTTTAGAGAGAGGGGAAGGGAAGGAGAAAGAGTGGGAGAGAAACATCAATGTGTGGTTGCCTCTCGTGAGTCCCCTCCTGGGAACTGGCCTGCAACCCAGACTTGTGCCCTGACTGGGAATTGGACCGCGATACTCTGGTTCGCAGGCCCTCGCTCAATCCACTGAGCTACGCCAGCCAGGTAAGCTTGATTTTCTTTCTGCTTGTTTGTTTGACACAGCTTTCTGCCATCGCCGGGGCTGGGTCAAGGAAGCTGGGCAAGCTGGCCGTTCCCAGGAGGGTGGAGAAGCCACCTTGTCCCTCTGCGCCCAGAAATGCTGCCATAGACAGGTAGCTTCCCCCGGGACCACCATGTAATGGTGCAGTGTTGAGACCTTGGGCAGAATGGCCGCTGTGGAGGAGGGACAATGTCCTTGGAAGACCCGCCCCTTACCCAGAGCCACCAAGGACACATACTCTTAGTGTCAGTAAAAATCTCCCAGCTGAGACCTCAAGACTCCTTGTCCAGCCAGGACTGGAGTTGCCCAGATACCTCAGCTGCCTTTTCCAAAGGGGAAGGACATCTTCATTGTCATTGTTCCCCCCCCAACAGGAACCAGAGGCCTAGAGCAGGAGAGAATCCCCCCCCCACACGCAGTTCAGTGAGAATCTCTGGGGGTGGGGCCCGCTCTGGGTTGGGGATCATTTCAGATCTCCAGCAGGCGCCTCTAATGTGTAACCAGGGCCAAGTACTACTGGTCTGGTCCAGCCGCCTCATGGTGGAGAGAGGAACTCACAGGGAGAAAAGCAACCCCAGAAAGGTTAAAGGAAATGCTTAAAGTGACAGAGTGCAATGTAATGTAAACGCCCCAGGAAGGACGCTATTATGATTTCAGTATTTCTCTCACAACCATTTTCAACGTTAAAAAAAAAAATCACCTGGCACGCATACACTGATCACTACAGCTCTGTGGCACACCAAAAAGACTGGGTACACGCTCAGGGCTCAGAGGCTGGCTGGGTGCAGGGCTGGCCTGGCCTGGCCTGGCCCTCTGTTGCCCAAGGAGGTCCCTTCGTTCTGCCCCATTGCTGGGAGGAGGCTCTGTCCTCACGGCATTCGGTAGACACTGCGGCTCTTCAGTGCTCCTTCTTACTGGCTGTGAGAGGCCCTCTGAGCCTCAGTTTCCCCATCTGTGAAAGGGAGGATGTAACGCCTGCCTTGCAGAATTACCGGGAGAAGTGCACGGAATCATGACTGTCCTACTAGGTGCTGGAAATAAGTGCCTTCCCTTTGCTTTATTGGGCAGAGGGGGAATCCCCATCCACCCTCAGATGCATGGGCCCCGTGTGCTTCAGATGCAGCCTTTGCAGCCACCCCAAGGACTTTCTCCCCCGTGGGTGGCCCAACTAGAATAAGTTCCCGGATGTCTGCTTTTCTCACCCAAATTAAGGACAAGCCGTTCTGGGGAAAGGTTTCTTTGTGGAGCCCGACAGGTAGGCTTGGGAGAGGCCTTTAGTGAAGGTTGGCTGCTACTGCCCCCTGGTGGTGACTTATCTGTACCTGCACGAAGTCCTAAAATCCTGGGAAGGAAATGCTTGATAACGTAAACAATTCAATTTAAAAAAAAAAGTATTGCTACTGTGCTAGGCACTAAGGATACAAAGACTGATAGAACACAGTTCTTGCCCTCTCAGGACTCACAGTTTAGAAAATGAAGCAAACTCCTAAAAGTTGACACAGCACCTTTTGGGTGCTGTGCATGTGGGTGGCCCGGGATGCCCAGGCAGGAGGGTGTGATTGGGACCACGTGCAGAGACCACGTGGATTTGACGGTCTTTTTCCAAGCCATTGGGTCAGAGACTCTCGGTATTGGAAGGAAAGGCAGTCAGGTTTTGCAAGAGAGTTTAAGTTCCTCTCTGCTGTTACAACCAATAATACCTTTTCTGCAATCGAGGATTCTTTTTACTTATTAAAAAATATCTGCTCCCCGCCCCAGATCACTATAAAAAAATTTTAAAATCACCATAATCTCACCACCCAGAAACATGCACTGTAGACAAGTTTCATGCACAGTATTAGCTTAACAGTTTAGAAATACGTATGGATAGAAATTTGGAGAAAGTGTGTGCAGTTTGCAGTCTTTTTTTATTTAATCTAACATTACATATAACATTATTTTAAAAAGCTACCCGACGTTCCTTCCCCTTGAGTACCATACCTCAATCATTCCCGTTAGAGTTGTTTCCAATTTTTCTCAAATTAAAAAACAATGATGTCCATACCTCTTTTATTTGGAGCTGGTTACCTTCTTCAAATATAAGTTACTGGGGCAAAGGGAGTGAACTTTTCATTTTTTTAAAAGATTCTTATTTATCTTTAGAGGGGAAGGGAAGGAGAGAGGGAGAGAAATGTCAATGTATGATTGTCTCTTGTGCATCCCCTGCTGGGAAGTAGCCTGCAACCCAGGCATGTGCTCTGATTGGGACTAGAACCGCAGTTGTCTGGTTCGCAGGCCCGCGCTCAATCCACTGAGCTACACCAGACAGGGCAACTTTTAATTTTTAATAACGTCACTTACATTACAGAAAATTAAAGTCTTTGCAGTAGATTCTACTCCGTAGACAGTCTAGGGTGGCTTCAACCCAGTTGGATTCAAACCATCTCAAACTCCTTCCCGGTGCTATTTTCAAGGACATTGTAAACATCTAGAGCGGGTCGCCAAGCTTTTTGGCACCAAGGACCGGCTTTGTGGAAGACAACGTTTCCACTTGAGGGGGTATGGTTTCAGGATGATTCAAACGCATTACATTCAAGCTCACATCCTGCTGTGCCTGGGGATCCTGATAGACCCAGACCCGTACTGGTGGTCTGCGGCCTGGAGGTTGGGGATCGCTGCCCCAGAGGTGTGCGTTTCACACCTGCGCATTTTCGCCCAAACGCACATCTTCCCAGAAGGGAAACTTTCAGACACCGCCCTAGCACCTCCTCTTTAAATTTTAAAACGAAGGCTTAGGCCAATCAATGTTAAAAGTTTCCCGGAACACGGAGCCCCGCCTACAGACACGCCCTCCACCAATCAAGCTGAGGTTTTGCCCCACGCCCTTCCAATCAGAGCCGAGGAAGACGGTCGCTCACGTAAATTACGTAAAGGGAGGGACCAATAAGAGCCGAACTTGTAAACTGGCTCCGCCAATGGTATTGTTTCCTGGAGAGCGCGCGAGCTTTTAGACCAGGATCCCGAGGAGAAGTGAATGGCGCTGGATCCCTGAAGCAAGATTCCAGGGGACAGCCCCGGCCGTCCGGCGGCTGCGCGGCCGACATGGCCTGTTGTCAGCACGTAATGCTGCTGCTGGATACCGCGGGCGGCACCGCCGACCAGAACCTGGCGCGGCGGGCCGCCCTGCGCCTCCTCATCTACCTCAGCTGCCGATTCGGGCTGGCCAGGGTCCGCTGGGCCTTCCGGTTCTTTGACTCTCTGGGGGCGCGGAGCCGGCCCTCCCGCGTGTCTGACTTCCGCGAGCTGGGGGCCCGCTCCTGGGAGGACTTTGAGGAGGAGCTGGAGGCCCGGCTCGGGGATGGCGCCCCCGGCGCCCACCTGCCCGGCCCGGCGCCCAGGGCCGCCCACACGCACGGCGCCCTGATGGAGACGCTGCTGGACTACCAGTGGGACCGGCCCGAGATCACGTCGCCCGCCAAGCCGGTGCTGCGCAGCAGCGGCAGGCGGCTGCTGGACGTGGAGAGCGAGGCCAGGGAGGCCGGGACCGCGCTCGGGGGCTTTGGGAACGCGGTCTTCCTGCTGGCCCCCTGTCCGCACTCTCAGAGGGAGCTGCTGCAGTTCGTGTCCGGCTGCGAGGCTCAGGCGCAGGGCCCACTGCCTGCCGCCAGGCAGCTGATGGAGAAGCTGCTGCCCAAGAGGGTCCAGGAAGGCATGATCGCCCGAAAAATCACCTTGTACTGGGTGGACACCACCGAGAGGTCGCAGGTAAGTCAGATGCAGCGCGCGGTGGTCTCTTGGTGAACCGGACTCGACCATGACACAGGTAGGTAGGCAGGCCCTCGGTACCTACTAAGTCAAAGCGCTGGCGGCGCGAACTCGGCACCTTGTTTCCGCTGAGAATTTCAGTGCCAAGACTCAAACTATTGCATAAAGTAGAAGAAGGGGGCTCAGGGAACGAGCTACGGGGGCAAACGTAGGGAGGGCCCTTGGAGCACAGTGGGGAGAAGTGCGACGGTAACGTGGTTAGGGGGAAGAGGAGGGGAGGGAATAAAGGCGGGCGGATCCCCGGGGACCGGGAGTGGCTGAACCCAGTCCTAAGGGATTTAGGGCAGGATCTGTGGGCTGTTCTCCTTTCCTGCGGCGCCCTTTCAGAGTCCTGGTCGGCACAGGGGCGGGGGTCATCCGTGTGTGCGGCTGGTCCAGGTGTGGGCTGAAATATCTGGGTGCCCAGCCATGGGCCAGACTAGGAAAACGGGGACCTCCTTTCTCGCTTTCTTTTCGGAATTGTATTACAATAGGTGGACACGATCTTTTTTTCCCTCTAACCTTTTGTGTTTTAATTATATTTTATTGCTTATGCTATTACAGGTGTCCTGATTTTTCCCTCTTTCCCCTCCTCCACCCACACCCCCGACTCCCTCAGGCAATTCATGTCCATGGGTCACGAGTGTAAGTTCCTTGGCTGCTCCCTTTCTTTTACTGTGCTTGACAGCCCCGTGGCTTTTCTGTAACTACCTGTTTGTACTTCTTCATCCCCCTCCCATCTGGCAACCATCCAAACGCCCTCTGTATCCATGATTCTGTCTCTGTTCTTCTCATCTGCTGAGTTTGCTTTTTAGATTCAGTTGTTGATAAATAGGTATTTTTTGCCATTTTATTGTTTGTAGTTTTGATCTTTTTCTTAAATAAGTCCCTTTAACATTTCATATATGAGGTGGTGATGATGAACTTCTTTAGTTTTTTCCTTGTCTGGGAAGCTCTTTATCTGCCCTTCCATTCAAATGAAGGGCAGTCTTGGCTGTAGGGGACAGAATTTTTTTAAAGATCTCCTCCAGTTCTGATATGCCACCGTGGGACACGGTGGGTCTTTTCTGAGGCTTCTCACATCTGTTAGGTTGTTGCCCCCAGGAAAACACCTGTCAGGTGTCAGGTAATCTTAAACTTTGCTGTTTATTTTTTTTGTGATGATCTGCCCTTTCTCCTTCAAGAGCCTCTGGCCAGCCACACTGTGGAGGCAGTAGGGAGCCTCACCACCCAGGGAGGAGAGGGAAGGAGAGAAAATGCAGGGTCTGCCTGGCAGGACTCAGTCTGGAAGCTCAGATTCACAGAGGGTGGGGGTGTGGTGGGAGTGGCCAAGCTCAAAGAACTCTGGCAAAGGCACAGGGACCACCGTATGCTTCTGACTTTATGCTTCTGATGTATTCAGTGCCTATTTCTCATGTGTCTGCCGAGTGAGCTAGTGAGCCGAACGGGTGTGGTCCTGCTCTCTTGCAGCTTCTGTGTGGGATACTTAAAAATCCCAAATTTGAAACTACCACTAGGCAATGGCTGTTACCCTACCATATGCATAAAAATGAAAAATTTAACCATACTCCATATATTGCTTGTAGGTTTTCTGTTTGCTGATTCTCTGGCTGAAACAATTTCAACGAATTTTTTGTTTCCCTCTGGCAGAAACTAGGACCCATGGCATCTGACCTTGCTTTTCTATTCTCCCTGGCAGCAGGGAAGGCAGGCCTGGGAACGGCACGTGCTGACTGACTGACTGATCTCACGGCATTTTCCACACTGGCGTGCACCACTGAGCCCACCGTTCCACGATGCCTCATTTATCTGCACTGCATGTGATATTTTCTATTGTGCTCTGATATTTTCTTTTCTTTTTTTCTTTTTTTAATGCTGATTATGAATCACGCAGTTCATTGATCAAAGGATCCATCTAGGACCATCAATGGGTCACAAGCCTCTCGTTCTTTTTTTGAAAAGATTTTATTTATTTGCCCTGGCTGCTGCGGCTCGGTGGATTAAGTGCTGGCCTGCAAGCCGAAGGTCACTGGTTTGATTCCCAGTCAAGGCACGTGCCTGAGTTGCAGGCCAGGTCCATAGGTTTCTCTCACATGTTGATGTTTCTGTCACATGTTGATGTTTCTCTCCTAGTCTTTCTCCCTTCTTTCCACTCTCTCTGAAAATAAGTGAAATCTAAAGAGAAAAAAAAAGCTTTTATTTATTTGTTTTTAGAGAGGTGGAAAGGGAGGGACAAAAAGAAGGAGAAAAATATCTGTGTGAGATAGAAACATGGGTCGGTTGCCTCTTGTACCCGCCCTAACCAGGAACTGAACCCACAACCCAGCACGTGCCCTGACTGCGTAGGGAACCAGCGACCTTTCGCTTTGTGCCCAAAGCACTGAGCCAGAGCGGTCAGGGCACAGCCCTCACTTTAAAAGCACTATCCAAAATAGTCCTAGCCCTGGGTTCTCAAACTGATATTTCATTGTCTTGCTTTGACCTTGGGCACTCTTAGCCCCCTCTGAACATGACTATAATAAAACAGAAAGTTTGACGATGACCTAGCAACTTAGGGTCTCCAGTCATGAGCACCTGTGGAGTAGGAACCCAGCTGCCGATCGTTTTCTAGGGTCGATGTTCCTCCTCCGTGTTCCCGTGGTTCCTGACTGTTGTTATCCTGTGCTGCTGAGTTACATATTCCACCTTATTGCTCCTTTACTCACCCTCCGCCCCAACTATGGGATTCTCCAAGATAGAATATGCCTTGCTGGGTCACGGGCCCTAAAGGTTGCTCAGTAAGAGTTGAATGTGAAGGAGTAAGGCACGGCTTTTACAGAGAAAGCGGGGTCTGAGCTGGATGAAAGTCTGTGCTGTGATTACCCTCCAGCTGGTAAACCAGGAAGGGGAAGGGACAGGCAACAGAATCAGTGGAAACGTGGAAGCACTACGAAATGCGGTGTGTTGAGGAAACCGCAAATGATCCAGTGTGCGCGGAAGCTAGGGTCGAACGTGGGGAAGAGTGCGTTTGGGAAGGATCAGGGCTCTGTGCGGAGGGTTCTGTGGCTGTGCTGGGACGACCGCGCCGTGCAGGTGACGGGCAGCCCTGGGAAGCGTTTGGAGAAGCAGCGTGCTGCTGACACCTGAGCACTTCTTCCAGCCAATCTGCCAAAGGGTGAGGCTGGGCAAAGGCTTCAGGGCTACAAGCAGGCTGACAGGGACCAGAGGGGAGAGGGGAAGGATTCACAGGAACAAGTATAAAGGACACATGGACAAAAACCAAGGCGGGGGGGAGGGGGGAATGGGACTGAGGTGGGAAGCACTGGGGGGTTTGGGATGGGATGGGAGTAAAAGAAAACTGTACTTGAACAATAATTAAATTTTTTAAAAAAAAAGAGGTGATGAGAGCTTCGGTGCAGACAGGATGGAGAGGGCCTGCTTGGGCCCCGCCCAGTGCCGTGGGAGGGTGAGGTGTACCTGCCTGGCTCCCAGGATACCTGACCGTTGCTGTGGGGGACAGGGTTGTTTTATAAGTGCGTCATGGTTTCGTATTCCTTCCGACTCTTAACATTCTGTGGTGTAGCTCCTGGTGATTTGCATTCCTTCTGCTGCTTTTATTTTTATTTTTAAATTTAAAATATATATTTTATTGATTATGCTGTTACAGTTGTCCCACTTTCCCCCTTCACTCCCTGCACACCCCCTCCCACCCACATTCCCTCCCTTTAGTTCATGTCCATGTCTCATATTTACAAGTTCTTTAGCTTCTACCTTTCCCATACTATTCTTTCCCTCCCCGTGTCTATTTTCTACCTACCATCTGTGCTACTTATTCTTTGTACCTTTTCCCCCCTTCTCCTCCCACTCCCCTGTTGCTAACCCCCATGTGATCTCCATTTCTGTGTTTCTGTTCCTGTTGTAGTTGTTTGCTTAGTTTGTTTTTGTTTATATTTTATTTTAAGTGTGGTTGTTAATAATTGTGAGTTTACTGTCATTTTACTGTACATTTTTTTTTATCTTTTTCTTAGATAAGGCTCTTTAACCCCCACAGATGTTTTCAATCAGTAGTTTGAGGCTTTATTTCCTTGTTTGGGGCCCTGGGTTGTGTGGTCCGTCCTGTTCCCCAGTTTCACCTGGTTTATCCGCATGGGAATGTGGGACCGCCGGTCACCAGCCGCCGCCTTGCCATGGATCTTCTCTACTCTGGCTGCCAGTCTCCGCCCCACCTACCAGTCTGGATGAATGTGTCTTTAACTCCTTGGTTGTTGGACTTCCATACAGTTCGATTTTCTGTCAGCTCTGGTTGTTTTTTGGTTTTAAATAGTTGTCCTTCTTTTGGTGGTTGGAGGAGGCACAGTGTGCCTCCCTAAGCCTCCATCTTGGCCAGAAATCTCCCTTCTGTTTTTTGATGGGAAATAGAATTGAAGTGGCATTTTTCCTAAATGGACGCTTTCCTGAAGGTGTGTTGTGTAGTAATTCTATTCTTGGGCTGCACAATAATAGGGTGCTGGCCATTAGCTGTGTTGAGTTCAACACACACACTGATTGTGTCCTTTGATCCTGTAGTGCAGAAATCAACTTTACTTTCTCCTGGATTCCCTTAGCTTCATTTTGAATGTCTCGTTTAGAGTAACTTGAGGTCCTATGTCATTGTATTTCAGTTGCGGGAGTCCCCGGACCACCTCGGGTACTGGGCGGTATGCGAACTGCTCCACCAGGTGGGGGGCGCCATCTTGCCTTCGTACCTGTGGAGCCAGGACGGTGTGAAAGCTGGGGAGTCTCCGCCTGGTGGTGAAACGCAGCTGCCGAGGGAACCCGGCCTCTCCTCGTGGATTTCCACCCTGCCGACCGATTCCACTTTAAACTGTTTGCTCTACAACTCTCCTGAGTACGGAGCCTCATTTCCACGGACAGAAGGAACGTTGTTTCTCCCTGTTGAGGGTAAGCAGATAATGATTTTTCGGGGGTTCCGGTCTCAGTTACTGTCTATCCGTTTCTTCAAGGCGGGCCCACGCTCTCAACTTCTTTAGGATTTCAGGCAGCCCAGCCCCTCAACAAGGGCTTGTGATTAGGTGTCAGCAGAATCGAGGGCGCGCGGGACAGCACGGAGCTCTGGCGCAGCACGTCCACCTGAGAACAATTTAATTGTTCTACTGCCCACCAGCCCCCGGGTAGAAAGAATAAGTGAGTGCTTTCAAAGGGCCTCTCAGCAAAGAAAGACAGTATTGTTCAAGTGCCCAAGCAGACGGGCGGTAAGATTCCCTTGCCTCATAGAAGAGACTATGAACTTAGACCACGGGGAGACCATGACTGATAAGAAATTAGTAAAAAACAAAACAAAAAAAACAAGTTGAGAGTGGCGCTTGTGACCAGGAAGAGCCAGCGTGCGGGACCCTCCTCCATGTGCTTTGTTCACTGCTTGGTGAGCTCATTTCTGAATCGCCGTGTGTTCACACGGAAATGGCATTGTATAGAAAGATGAACACTAAACCATGGTATACATTATGGGCAGGTCAAGGAAATTTTTGTTTAAGCAATTTCATCTTTAGAATGCAATCGCCTCATAAGATATGCTGTGCACTGTGTTTTGTGGATTTCAGAAGTGACATCTTCTTGTTTGTAAGTAGTGAGTCCTGCTTGCATATTTATTTCTAAGTCATGGTTACTAAGATGGCCTGACGCCAGGCCTTGCCCCTGTAATGCTGTTCACGTACAGCTTTTCCTGTTGGGCTCCATGAACTTGCTGTTGGCAACGGGGTGAGGGCTGAGTGTGAACTAAGTAGCAATAATAGTCCCTCAGCTGACTATCTAATTTTTTATTCTTCTCACTGTTAAATCTGTGATTAGTAACCATTTATTACATTATAATGCTGTTGATTACATTAGATCTTCTTCATTTCTCACAGGCAAAGAGATTCAAGAGGCATGGGCGGTCGTCCTGGAGCCCTTGGCCATGCACCAGAGACGTTTTCAGAAACCAGTCCAGATTTTCCTAAAAGGCACGGCCGCCCGGTGGTCCCCGCCGATGAGCAGCACCGTGGGCAGTGACAGCTGGATGCTCCGGAGTCCGGAGCAGCACCCATCAACCCAAAGGGCGCTATTTCAGCAGCTGGTGGACAGGCTGACTGCCGAAGAGTTACATCTGGTAGGTCTCGTCCACGCACGTGCTCAGTCGTTCTTGCCTGAGATCACACTGTAGAGGGAAACGCGAGTGTCTATCATGGGACCCCAGGCACATGGACACAGGCATGTGATGCAGTCTCAGCAGAACAGACGTGTGTAGGTGGTGTCGCCCACCCCACAGCACCACGACGGTGCTCGTCAGTGAAGAGACAGCCTGTGGACGTCCGAGTGCCTGGCGTCCCGCCAAGTGACATTAGACTCACGCAAGGTTAAGGGCTGCGGGCCAAACGCCGAGATCGTGTTAGGGTGGCAAAGTGGGGGGACAGTCGCTCCTCCTCCCCCACCCTCATTATCCGCGTTTGCACTTTCCACGGTCAAATGCAGTCTGAAATAGTAAATGGAACATTCCAGAAATAAGTTTTAAATTGCAGCTGTTCTGGGTCCTGTGATGAGCTCTTGTGCCGTCCTGCCTGGGACGTGGGCCGTCCCTTTGTCCAGCGTCTCTATGCCGCCTACACCCCTGGCCCACTAGGTTAGCAGCCGTCTCAGTGTCACAGCGCCTGCGTTCAGGTGGCCCTCGCTTTACTTAACCACGGCCGCAGGGCGCAAGGCTAGTGGAGCTCACACGTCAGAGAGGCCACAGCGAGGCCGGAGGTGCTCCCTTCAAGTGGACGGGTGCGGACGGTGCAGGACGAGGTGTTGAGAGCGATAAACCACATTCCCCGTAACTTTTGTTAGTGTATTGTTACAATTGTGCTGCTGTATTGTTGCCTGTTAATCTCTTACTGTGTCTAATTTACGAAGTAAACTGTATCACAGGCCTGCATACACAGGAAAAAACGTTGCGTGCGTGCGTGTGTGTGTGTGTGTGTGTGTGTGTAGCATGCAGTGCTGTGTAGTTTCAGGCACCCACTGCAGGGCTCGGAATGCATCTCCCACGGACAGGGGGGGACTTGATACATACCTATCACTTTTTAGTGTATGTGCTGCCGAAGCGAGCACCGTACCTATCACTTTTATGTACAAAATACATTTCATTTTTTAAAAGCCCTACACTGTAAAATTAGATATAATAGTGTCCAATAGTTACACAAACTTAGAAGTGGCTTCTAAAAAGGAATACCTACCCAGGCTTGATTTAAGGGTGATGGTTATTTTTGTTTAATCTTTACTGTATTTTTCCCCATTACCATTTAGTCCCCTTCCACTCCCCGCCCCCTAGCAATCACCACACTCTTGTCTGTGTCCACGACTCTTTTTTCCTTCTTGCTGAAAGGTGATGGCTATTTTTAAACTGCCAACAAATCCCTTGCCTTATTTTGTCTTCTGGCTTTGTGACCCCAGAAGGCTTCTCTCTCCTAGACCGCAGTGTGAGAAATTCTGGAGATGAGCTGGGCGGTCCCTGAGCAGAGGTTCTAAGGCTTCTCTGCCCTGACAGATGGAAGAGCACCGGGAGGGGTGTCGTGCGGCGGGATCGGGGTCAGGTCTCGCCTCTCTGCCCACTGTGCGAGCTGGTTAACCCCACAGCGGCCGTACTGTCTCGTGATTAAGCACGGGTTTGGGATTCATGCACACGTGGCTTCTGCCCCTGGCTAACTGGGCGACCTCGAACTGGTTACTTATTTCTCGGCCTCAGGCCTCCAATAAAATGGGGCAGGAACCGTGTTTGCCTCAGAGTGGCTGGGGGCGCGGTGAGTTACAGCGAGCGCAGAGCGCATGCTCAGTACACACTCCCCGTGGCCCCGGGCTTTCCCGGGTTTGTTCATTGAGGAGTTAGGATTACGTGATCTGTAAATTCAGTTCCAGCGTTGACACCCTTAAGCCCGTCTCTACTCTAGCTTTTTATATGAATAATCGTTGGGAGAGGCTGCTGTTTCTCTTACTGAGTGACTTTCTTTACGCATACATCAGCGACCTTCTCAACTACCTAGAACTTCTCGTGTAGGTTGCCACCGTGGACCCCGGGGACGGCGGGCCGCCCGTCACTGGAGTCATGTCCCCGCTGTCTGCCAGCGCTACAGTTCTCACCGTGTTCCGCACCGAGGAGGCTGGATTTCAAAGACACGTTCTCCAGGCAGTGGTGGCAGAGAGCCCCCAGGATGCAGCGCCCCTCTTCCCCAGTGTGGTGGACGTTGTGGTGAACCGGGCTTGCAACCTGCGGGAAGGCCCCGCCGCCTCCGGTTAGTTCTGAACCGACTACTGGCACCCGGGGCAGTGGTTCGCAGCCACTTCCAGCATCAGGATTTTTCTCACTATGCTCTTGGTAGAGCCCTGATATCTGTTATAAAACAGGTAAAAGCAAACGGTAGTGCTTCAGCCAGTGTAAGTCATGTTTCCTTATAGAAATCCCGAAGTCCTTTTGAGAAGACCAAAGGCTCTGTGAAACCAGGTTGAATCCACAGGCGTAGCACGAAACCTGGTTTTCAGCAAATTTAATGAAGGCTGCACCTACAACTTTGGGGTTCCATCTGCCTTCCAGTGCACGGCATTGTTATTTATGCTAGTAGATAAAAATAAAATGAATGTGATATTCTGCCTACTGAACAGATTTAGGGAGTGCCTGCCATGTGTCAGGCATGGTTCTAGGTGGGGAATACGTCAGTGAACAGAATAGACAAAGGTCTCTGCTGTTGTGGGGTTTGCCATCAGTCCGGGGAGATGGGACAATAAACTGCATAAGGGAGTTACACAGTGTACTTGAAAGTGGTGAGTGCTATATAATAAACAGGGAAAAGGGAATGGAGCACAGTAAAGGGGAGTTGGAGGGCTGCAATTTTATTCTATGAAGGTTTATTTCTAGATGGGAAGGGAAGGTGAAAAGGAGGGGCAGAAACATGAATTGTGGCCTCGTGCACCTCCACCTACTATCGACCCAGCCTGCACTCCAGAAATGTGCCCTGACTGGGAATCGAACCAGCAATCCCTTGGTTTTCAGGCTAGTACTTAATCCACTGAGCCACACCTGCCAGGGCCAGAAGGGGGTAGTTTTAAGCAGCCTTGTTGAAAAGGCAGTATTTGGGCCCAGGCTTCACGGAAGTGGCAGGGAGCGTGGGTTCCTGACAGAGGCCGTGGGCCAGGTGTGCGTTCGCTGTGTCTGAGATGCGGCAGCAAGCATCTGCTCAGTAGCGGGTTTTCGTAGACACACGGGCCTGCCGGAGTTGGTGCAGCTGAAGAAATGCAGTTAATGCCCCTTCATATGTCCTTGGGGAGGAGGCGGTGGGTCCCCGGCAGGGGCCAGTGCGGGACCGCCACTTTGGTTCTCACGCCTCTTTCCCCATCTCTGCTGCTCGCCCTGCAGCGCCTCCCGGTCCAGAGTGGGTCCAGCAGGAGCTCAGCCGCACCGCGCCCTGGACCCCGGCGGTCACCGAGCGCTGGTTTCCCTGCTCCAACCTGAGTGGCGCCAGTTCCAGCTTGACGGAGTCGTTTTGGTAAAGCCTGTTCTTTTCTTCTCTGGGTGTTGACAACTGAGGCCGGAGCTGGGTGTGTGTGTGTGTGTGTGTGTGTGTGTGTGTGTGTGTGTGCGCACGCGCGCGCGCATGCACACTTTAACAGACCACATTTCATGAATGTAGTTCAATAATATGAAAAATGAATTACGTAACTGTGTGGTGCCAGGTTACTGGACTTATGACTCCAGAAACTATATAAGTGTCCACCCACCATGCCGCACCCCTGAGATACACATAAAATAATACTGAATGTCAACTATAATTTACAAAATCTGAAAAAGCAAATTTAAAACCCGTAGGATCGTGTTAGAAACCACTTCTACTGATTAAATGATTTTCAAAGTTAAACAAGTAAATTAAAACTACAAAAGGAGAGTGTTGTTCAGTGGTGTATATCCTGGTTTTATGAGACAAGGGGAGTTCTGGAGAGGACCATCACGAGCGATGGCCACGCAGCGTTGTGAATGCACGTAAATACATTTACGTTCTGTGTATTTCACCAGGTAACAGAACTTGGAAACAATTACAAAAATAAAATGTTCTCCCATGTCATGGTTGTGAGAAAATATTTAGTATTACATCTCTAAAAGTGGGAAATTGCACACTCGTATAATGCAGCTAAATTTATACTTGAAAGAAAATTTATAGACTTACTGTCTTTTAAAGAAGGAAAGTTAAAAATGAATTAGCTAAGTGTCCAACACAGAAAATGATACAAGAGAGGAAACCCAATAACAAAGAAGGAAGGCAGTAGTAAAGACAGAATAACAACGAATCAAACAGGAAACAAACAACAGAACCCACGGAAACCAGAGAGGACTGAGAAGCCACATGGTGTTACCTAGCTGGAGGGCAAAAGCACATTGGGCGATCAGAAATGAGCAGTGTGAGCAGTGCACCATGTGGCGGAAATGCAGGGTGCTCAGGCAGTTAAAGACGTTCTCTCTCTCTCTCTCTCTCTCTCTCTCTCATTCTCATTGTCTTGCTGTGGCGCCTTTGTGGGGATCAGGTGACCGTCACCACGCAGGCCTGCCTCTGGGCCTGGTCTGGCCCAGAAGTTCCCAGAACACCCCTTTGTCTTTTTTTTCTTTAAAGAGTTTATTTATTTATCTTTAGAGGGGAAAGGAAAGGAGAGAAGGAGAGAAATATCAATGTATGGTTGCCTCTCCTACGTCCCCTGCTGGGAACTGGCCTGCAACCCAGACATGTGCCCTGACTGGGAATCAAACCTCAGTTGTTTGGTTCACAGGCCCGCGCTCAATCCACCGAGCTACTCCAGCCAGGGCGCCCTTTGTCTTCATGGGTCCTGGCGTCAGGTGCTCTACGTCCTCGCAGCTTCACCACCCCCACCCCAGAATTTGTTTGGCTGTCCTAGATTTTTTTGCATTTCGATGTAAGTTTTAGATTCAACCTGTTAATTTCCACCAAGCAGGCTGCTAGGGTTTTCGATGGCCTGCATGGAGTCTGTAGGTCACTTTGGGAAGAGCTGACATCTTGGTCATGATGAGCCCTCTGATTCGTGGACTGGGCACAGCGTGAAGGGGCTCAGAACAAAACAGGTGCGCTCTCGCCAAGAGAGGAAAGCTTCCCACAAGCTCCGGTGTGAAGGTGCGGCTGGGTGGAAGGGTCTTCAGGTAGGCCCGTGGGACGGGATGGGGGCCAGGAGTGCAGTGGTCCCGTAATCAGACACGCCCCCTAGGACTTGCAGGTCTGATTAATGAAAGTCAATGCTGTGCGTAACGATGAATGGTTCCGTGAACAGGTACCTGAGAAAATACATTTTTTTATTTTAATTTTTTTATTGATTATGCTGTTACAGTTGTTCTATTCCCCCCCTTCATTCCCCTCCACCCTACCCCCCCATCCCCACCGTTACCCCCCCTTTAGTTTATGACCATGTGTCTCAAGTCCTTTAGATTCTATATTTCCCATGCTATTCTTGCCCCCCCATCTATTTTCCATCTACTGTCTATGCTACTTATTTTCTGTACCTTCTCCCCCCTTCTCCTACTCCCACTCCCCTGTTGCTAACCCTCCTTGAGATCTTCATTTCTATGGTTCCACTCCTGATCTAGCTGTCCTTTTAGTTTGCTTTCGTTTTAGGTGTGGTTGTTAATAACTGAGTTTGTTGTCCTTTCACTGTTCATGTTTTTTAAACTTCTTTTTCTTAGGTAAGTCCCTTTAACATTTCATATAATAAGGGCTTGGTGATGATGAACTCCTTGAATTTGATCTTATCTGAGAAGCACCTTATCTGTCCTTCCATTCTAAATGAAAGTTTTGCTGGATAGAGCAATCTTGGTTGTAGGTCTTTGGATTTCATGACTTAGAATACCTCTTTGCAGCCCCTTCTTGCCTGTAAGGTCTCTTTTGAGAAATCTGCTGACAGTCTGATGGGGACTCCTTTGTAGGTGACTGTCCCCTTAGCTCTTGCTGCTTCTAGGATTCTCTCCTTCATTTTAATTTTGGCTAATGTAATGATGATGTGCCTTGGTGTGTTCCTTCTTGGGTCCAACTTCTTTGGGACTCTCTGAGCTTCCTGGATTTCCTGGAAGTCTATTTCCTTTGCCAGATTGGGGAAATTCTCCTTTATTATTTGTTCAAATAAGTTTTCCACTGGTGGCTGTTCCTTTCCCCCTTCTGGTACCCCTATAATTTGGATGTTGGAGCGTTTAAAGATGTCCTGGAGGTTCCTAAGACTCTCCTCATTTTTTTGAATTCTTGCTTCCTGACTCTTTTCTGGTTGGCCATTATTTGCTTTCTTCTGGTCCACTCCATTGATTTGAGTCCCCGTTTCCTTTTCATTGCTATTGGTGCCCTGTGCAATTCCATTCATTTCAATTAGTTTCGCCTTCATATATTTGTCTAATTTGTCGGTATAATCAACCAGTTCTGTGAGGATCCTGATGACCAGTGTTTTAAACTGTGCGTCTGAGAGTTTTGCTATTTCTTCATCGCTTAGATCTATGGGCTGTGGGGCTTTGAGATCTTGTGACATTTTTGGTCTGTTCTGGCCCTTTAAGTGTGAGAAGCGGTGCCTTGGACTCCCAGGTCGCTGGGTTGTGACGCTGTATGTGGGGGCGTGGTCAGAGCGGCAAAATGGCGGCCCCGGCCCCGTCTGCTGTTTCTCACAGCTGGGTGAGGATTAGCGTCTTAGGTGGTTCACCTGGGCCGGGCCACTCAGAGTCGCTGGGTTATGACACTGTATGTGGAGGTGGGGTCAGAGCGGGGAAATGGCGGCGCCCTCCACTGCCACTTGCCGCGGGGACCCACCGGGCCCTGGTCCAACCGCTCACTCCCTCGCCTGTCCGCCCGCGCACAAATGCGCGACCACAGTCAACACACAGCACCGCTCCCCCGCTGTCTCCCCCGCGGTCGCTCGCCTAGTGGCTCGCTGGGTCGCTCACTAGGTCCAACCCTGCGCCTGGATTCTGCGCGTCTGGATTCCACACCTGAGTCCGTCTTACCGAGTCCTCCTGTGCAACCCCTCACCAGCCGCTGGTTTCGCCCCTTACCGGTCAGGCTGAAGAATTTGTTGTTAACGGACTTCCGAAAAGTTCAATTTTCCGTGTTCTGGCTGTGTTTTCTGTTGCTAATATTTAGTTGTCTCTAAACTTGGTTGTGTGAGAAGGCACGGCACATCCACCTATGCCTCCATCTTGGCGGAAGTCCTAGAAAATACATTTTTGAAGGCATCTTGTGGGGACACATTTTGATTAGCTTATCAGAAGTCACTGTCGTTTGCTCTGTAAGGCATCTAGGGAGATCAGACTCCAGCTTTTTACTCGACACCTTGTGTTCACAGCTTACTGCAGGCCGCGCCGTCTAGCAAGGAGGAGCCCTCCCAGACGGAGAGTGAGCTCACACGGCGCCTGTCGGAGCTCTACCTGCGGAAGGCTCGCGAGGAGTCGGCGGCGCCGGGCCGGGAGGACCGCAGGAGGAAACGTACGCATGAGGAGGGGGGTTCTGCGTGGTCTTCCGTGACACTGTATGTTTAGAAGGCCGCCATTCCCTAAAATGAGGTTGAAATGGTAACCGAATAAACGGGGACAAGTTCCTCTATTTCAAATTAGAAAATAATTACATTCGTAAAATAGCGATTTAAAAATCAGCCACAATTCTACCTTCTTAATGAATAAGTCATTTTTACTTTTATTTATATTTTATTTAAAGACTTTATTGACTTATAGAGAGAGGGGCAGAGAGGGAGAGAAACATCCATCAGCTGCCTCACGCGCACCCCCAACCAGGGACCTTGTCTGCAACCCAGACATGTGCTCTGACTGGGAATCGAACAGGCGACCTTTTGCTTTGTGAGATGATGCCTAATCCACCGAGCCACACTGGTCAAGACAAACAATATTCATTTTTAGTTTTAGCAGAACTTTAACTACAACTATGTGTGCCACTTACTGATTTCATCTGCTACCTTGCCTTTTCAGTTACTATTCCACCTCATTGCTTAACAAAACTGACAGAATCCTATGTTGTTGAACATCCAGGTTGTTATTTTTCTCATTATAAATAATACTGGTGTGTACATCATGACATGATTTGTTCTTTAGCCTAAGCTTCCAAGAAAAGTTATTGCATCATGAAGTGGGAAAAGTAGCTCTTGGTGCAGAATTAAAGTAGTGTTTTGGTGGGGCAGATTTTTTATTTTTTGTAACAAGCAGTGCTTGGTTCTGCCGGGGATAGAAACCATTTTCCATTTCTTCCCACCATACACTGGCAGGGGGTGGCCCTCGCACCCCAGTGAGGCAGAAGATGAAGACCATGTGCCGTTCCCTAAAGATGCTGAATGTGGCCAGGCTGAATGTCAAGGCTCAGAAGTTGCATCCGGACGCCAGTCCAGAAGCCGCTGGGGAGAAGGGGTCCCAGAAGACAGCCGGCGGGAGAGTGGCGGCTAAACCAGAGAGCAGGGCAAGAGCACGGAGCTCCAGAGTGAAAGGTGCTGCTCGCTGCCACGGCACTCGGTGTCCCGGTCCCTATGTGCTCCCCCACACCCCTGTGCTTAGATGTTCCCATCACTTCCCCAGCCAGCGAACAGTTAGTCTGTTCCGGGCCCACACGTGTGCTGTGGGGAACACAGTAACAGGATAATGCCCTTAGATTTATGGCCCAGCCACAAAGAACAGTAGTGAGCAGGTGTATATTGACAGATATATATGGATGTGTATGTGTGTGTATATATATATATATATATATATATATATATAATACACACACACATGTTTATAATATAATGAACTGATGCAGCTAATCCATAAGAGCTAAGATCCGTTACAGAAAATACTTGCTCATTTGGTTAGTAAAGACATAATAGGAGGCGAGAAAGGGAAGGTCAGTCTTGGCCGAACACGCTCAGGAGGCTTCCAAGGGGCCAGTGAAGGAGCACAGTGGCGGTGTGTGTGTGTGGGGGGGAGCCTGGCAGAGTGGCAGAGGAGGGCTGTGGCTGGGCCGCAGGGCGAGCGGTTAAAGCCGTTCTCTGCGTTTGTGTGGAAAGGGAGGGAGACAGGGGTGAGGAAGCGGGCGAGGTCCTGGGGGCCTTTCAGCGTGTGGTGTGGCATCGGGTGGCGTGGTGCCACCAGCCTTGTTCTTTCTCAAGACTCTCTGGCTATTGGGGGTCTTTTGCAGTCCCATATAAGTTTTAGGACTATTTGTTATAGTTTTGTGGGAAATGCTGTTGGTATTTTGCTAGGGATTACCTTGATTCTGTCGACTGCATTGGTTAGTACCGACAGTTCAATGATGCTATTCTTTCAGTCCCTGAGCAAAGTATATGCTTCCATTTATTTGTATGTCTCCAGTGTCTTTGTCACTGTCTTATAATTTTCGGAGGGCAGGTCTTTTACCTCCTTAGTTAAATTTATTCCTAGGTATTATGTTATGATGCAATTGTAAGGGAAATTGTTTTCTTAATTTCTATGTCTAATAGCATTATTGGTGTATAAAAATGCAACCACTTTCTGAATATTAATTTTGTATCCTGCTACTTCACTGCATTTATCAGCTCTAATAGTTTCTTGCTGGACTTTTTAGGGTTCTTTCTACATAGTATTAGGTCATCTGCAACTAGTGAGAGTTTCTACTTTTCCAGTTTGTTGTGTTTTATTTCTTGTCTGAACACTGTGGCCAGGACTTTTCGTACAGTGTTGAACGGAAGTGGTGACGTGGACATGTGTGTCTCGTTCCTGGTCTTAAAGAAACAACGTTCAGCTTCTCACAGTCGAGCGTGGTGGTAGCTGTGGTTGGTGCAGATGGGCTTGGTTATATTGGTGTGTTCCCTCTGTTCCCACTTTGTTGAGGGTTTTTGTTGTTGTTAGGTTAGGTTTTTTCCCCTCCATAAATTGGAGCTGGATTTTGTCCAATGTTTTTTACCAACCTTGCGTCCCACGAACAAATCCCACTCGATCATGGAGTGTGACCCATTTAATGTATTGCAGAATTGGACTTCCTAGTATTTTGTTGAAGATTTTTACGTCTGTTTTCATCAGGGATATTGACCTATAATTTTCTCTTTTTTTATAGTGCTTTTGTCTAGTTTTGGAATCAGAATAATGCTGGCCTCATAAAGTGAGTTTGAGAGCCTTCCCTCGTCTCCAATTTTGGGGAATAGTTTAGGAGGGACAGGTGTTAATTCTTCTTTGAATTTGGTGAGATTTGCCTGTGAAGCACCTGGTCCGTGGCTTGTCTGTTGGGAGTTTTGGTTATTGATTCCATGTCGTTAGTAGTTACCAGCCTGCTCCATCAGCTTTCAGCAATTGTGTGTTTCTAGGAATGTCCCATTTCTTCCAGCTTGTCCAGTTTGTTGGCATGTAAGTGTTTGTAGCATTTCCTTATAACCCTTTGTACTTCTGTGGTGTCACTTGTCACTTCTCTTGTATTTCTGGTTTTATTTATTTGGAACTCCTCTTTTTTTCTCGATGAGTCCAGCTAAAGCCTTATCGTTCTTGTTTCTCTACTCAAAGAACGAGCGCTTGGTTTTATTGATCTTTTGTGTCTTTTTTAGGATTCTATTTTGTTTTTTTCTGCTCTGGTCTTCATCATTTATTATCAGCAGAGTGAGTGAATTTGTGAGCAGGTGGTTTCTGCTCCTGCCCTTTAAGGGAACACCTTGGTCTACAGCAGCGCTTTGTCTTTCTCAACGCAATCTGCTGATTTTCACAGCCAGACACTGTGTGGGCTTTTCTCCCCGGCACTGATGCCCCTGGCTCGGCTGGGACCCTCGCTCCTCACGGGGACTCTGCAGCCGAGAGAGACCCCTCGGTGCGGGACCCGCCTGTCCACGCGTCCACCCCTCCCGTCGGTGTCAGCATGTCTGCCTGTACCCTTCGTTGCAGGACTCCGGTTCCGCTAGTCTTCAGGGGGTTCCCAGTGTGTTCTGTAATATAGTTGTGATGTTGGTGTGGTCGTGGGACGAGGCAAGCCTGGCCTTTACCCACTCTGCCATCTTGACCGGAAGTCCTTGATTTCACCCTACCCGCCACCACAGATTTTAAAACTGAAGAGGAGCTGCAGTCTTACCTGCATGAAAATTACCAAAAGACTGTGGCTACAGGAGGAGCCATGTTGCATTCGTGTGCTCAGAACATGATCTCAACTGTGAAGGCTTTCCTGAAGGCCAGAGGCAGCCGGGACTTAGAGGTGAGGAGCCCGACAACAGGTGCCAAAGATGTAGTCGTTGCCTTGTGCTGGGCGTGGTCCGTGCGTTCACCGTGCGGCACCCGGTTCAGTGAGGACAGAAGGGGGTGGAATTCCAGGTCTTCGAAGTGGACCTGGCGAACTTGTAAGGCAGAAATCGAGGAGACGTGTTAGGTCGGGTAATCACACACTTTCCCGCTCCTGAAAGTTCTGTCCTCTGAGCTGCACGAATAAGCCGGTGAGCACACTTCACGGTCACCTAGGACGTCTGTTTACTAGCTGATGTCCGCCGTCCTCCAGATGCACGGGAACAGGTCCCTGGGTGTTGGGACCCAGGCGTTCGTACTGTTGACCAGCTGCTCACCTGAGCCTCAGGCACAGGGAGTGTTGCGGAGCCCTGCGCGGTCCACGCTGTCGCTCTGTCCGTGGCGAGGGGGGCCCAGCTCCTCCTGAGCGAGCGGAGTCGTTTGCGTACTCAGGCGGGTCCGTCAGTGCTGCATGGAGTCTTCCCTCCCTGCAACAGAGTTCGGGTCCCAGGCCCACTCTGTCCATGCCCGAGTGTTTCCTTTGGTTTTAACCATGTTCGTCTGAAAGATTGAAAAGAATATTCATTTCACTATTTTTCATTCAAATGAAAGAAGGGGGGAAGGGAAGACACTGCCCTGCCCGGGGCCTCCGTCGGCCGTGGGGAGAGTGGAAGTAATGACGAGGAACATGACATGCTTCTGTGTCACGCTTCTGTGTTTTCAGATGGACTGCCGGGACCGGGTGAAAAGCACCCTCTTAAAAGCCAGCAAAAGTCTCAGACAGAATATAGGGAAGAGCCTGGGTAAAGAAGACAGAGTCAGAGAGTAAGTAGCTTTTCCTTTTTTTAAACCATTACTCCAAAACAAAACTCTACAGTGCACTTGTGTCCATTTGGAATAGATGGCAGGGTGCTTGATGGGTTTTGTCGCAGGTTCTTCACGAACCAACGTGCAGTTCGTCCTCAGTGTACCCATAACCTTGTCCTTACTGAGGAGACGCAATGGTTCTTTTTGTTGCTGTTGTTTTTTTTTACGTAGATGTACGATTCAGGAAGGGGCCTTCAGCCGAGTGGCATTCCGAGCTGTGGCCCATCCGTCTGTCTGTCTGTCTTTCCAGGTGCCAGCTTCAGGTGCTCCTGCGTCTGGAGCTGTGTCGCCAGTGCCCGTCGGTGCCCGACCGCGTGGACGCCGTGGAGCAGGTGGTGGACGAGGCAAGTGCGTCGCCTGGTGCTGCGGGCCGGTGCCGTGCTGCTCCCTGCAGAGATGCACGTGGTCATTTTCTCACCTCTCCCTCAGGTGACAGACTTGCTGCGCACGGTGTGTTTAACTGAGGATTCGGCGTACCTGGCCAAGTTTCTGGAAGAAATTCTGAGCTTGTAAGTTGGATGACCACCGCCTTAACTTCGAAGCTGTTTTCCCAGGAACTTCCTGTGGTAGCGCTGCACAGTCGGGGGACCGTGAGGCCCACTCCCCACGCTGGGCGAGGACAGGGACGGCGACAGGGCCGTGGTGGCGGACCGTCCCCTTAGAACCGACCTCCCCGCAGGTACGCCGCCTGCATCCCCGAGACGCTCGGCAGACTCTGCGACAGCCTGGGCTTCGTCGTCCCTCAGAAGCTGGCCGACGTCCTTCCGACAGGCTTCCTCAGCGACGACTCCACGACGCAGGACAGCCAGTCGCCGCTTCTTTCTGTGCCTCTTCCGTCAGGTGCTCCCAGGTCAGCGTCGGGCGGCAACGAATCCCACCAGCTGGAGGAGCTTCGCACGCGGTCGGCGAAGAAGAGGAGGTAGGAGCTCGAGGAACGGCAGGGGCCGTGCCAGTGCGGACGAGGGTGCGTGGGCGCCGCCGCCCAGCTGTCTCTGTTCGTGGCTGTTGACTTCCCGGCTGCCCTCCCGTCTGAGTCGCAGACGCCCGTCCTCGGGGTTTCTACTGCACGTCCCCTGAGGTTACCAAAGGTGTCAGCAGCCTGTGACACTGCCACCAGGGCACACACGGTGTCTTTGTCACGTAGGCCACAGTGCCCCTCTTGACCATCACAGGCTCTCTAGGGACTAGGAGCCTTCCGCAAGACAAGCTCTGGGTTTCAGCTTGCTTTTTTTTCCCTCCAATTTTATTTATTTACTTTTAGAGAGAGAGAGAAGCAGGGAGGGAGAAAGGGAGAGAAACATCAGTGTGTGGTCGACTCTCATGTGGCCCCCACTGGGGGTCCTGGCCTGCAACCCAGGCATTTGCCCTGACTGGGAATTGAACTGGCGACCATTTGGTTCAAAGGCTGGTGCTCAATCCACTGAGCCATACCAGCCAGGGCTCAGCTTGCTTTTTAGGCTTTTCCTGATGCTTTTCATTGCTCACGACCAGCAGAGTTTATAGTAGTTACTTTTGGAAAGTCTGAGGTTGACGTGTTTTGCTATGAATCTAGGCCAACACCAAGATCACTGACCTTTATTTCAATCATGTTTTATTTCACACTGTAGTTCCAGTTCAGCTTGTAACCTCTGCGAAGGGCATACTGACTGTTTCTCTCTGTTTAAAAGGAAAAATGCATTACGAAGACATAAAAGCGTGGCGGAGGTCTCACAGAATCGTCGTCAAATTGAAATTCCCAAAATGTCCAAGAGAGCCGCCAAAAACGTAAGTGGTTTCCAGGAGACAGGAAGCGGCGAGAGCAGTCCTTCCTTCCGGCGTGAGTCCCACAGGAGATGGGACGGAGCGGCAGTGTCTCGGTGCTTAGGCAGCCGGCCCTGGGGCGCACAGGAGTGGGGGGGGGCGGTGTCTGTGCGCACATGCGCACGTGCGCACAGCTGTGATCCGGGGACTACGGAAGGAGGCGTGTATTCACGATGAACCCTTTACCCAAAAGTGTGGCAGTCACAGGTAATTCAAGTGTAAAAAAGCCAGCCAAAGTTAGGAGTGAGGAAGTTCACCTGAAATCTTTAATGTAGGTAAGAATACTCATAAAACAATAACGCGCGTGCGCAGAGGCCATTGGAAAGTAGTGTGCGGTCGCAGCAGGGCTTCGGCCGCCTGCCAGAAAGTGCTTCTCAGTGCGTCGTGTGTTTCATTTCAGTGACCAGTGCAACAGATTTGCGGGGGGGGGTTGTGGGTGCTGTCATGAAGCCAGGAGGTAACTGGCTTTTGTGACAGATGTGAGGGCTTTTTGTTGGTAGCAGAAGAAAAGAAACCCAGGTGGCGTCTGTGGACCAGGTAGAATTGATGTGCTGCTAAGGAGGGAGGGAGGGGGGATGACAAGTGTGTTGAAACTTTTGAACCACATGAATTACTGAGAGAGTTCCATTCTGTGAGAACCAGCTTCCGAAGCCCCGATCATCACCATGGTGGTTTGTGGTCTGTTCCTCGAGCTGCCCTTTGGAATCGGAGCTGGGATTGCTTTTACAGCCGGTGGTCTGCACCTTCTTAGTAGGGCTTAGCCAGTGTAGGTGAATGAGCCGCAGATCTGACAGTGATGTGCAGTAATAGTTAGTGCTGTGAAGACTACTTCTCATACAGATGAAACTTTCATTTGAGGTTGGCCAAGAAAGTTACTTGTGGGTTTTTTTTTAAAGCATGCTTCTTTAGAACTAGATAACTTGAGATCAGGACTCGATTTTGGTTATTAAAGTGTCGGTTTGTTAGGTTTCTCCGCCTGCACGGCAATTCATTCTTCAGTTATTCTAGTGGTGTCATTTTAAAAAATCAAAAAATCTGCAAAAACAATTCCATTGTTGATATACACCTGGATTGTAGGCTCTTGAGTGCTCTGCTGTAGTAGCCAACAAGTGGCAATTTAGTTCAGAGAAGTTCCTAACAGTGTAGCCATCCTGCAATTAGTTTATGTGGGTTTTCAGTTGTACATAAGCTATACATACATAAAATATTAGTACAGAGTCGAAATGATACAAAGTTAAAGGTTAGGGTGTCCGTTCTCCATGAGTGTCCAGAAGTGACCACTGGTGACAGAGGTGTGTGTTCCCGGGCCCCGTCCTGCACGCACACACCAGCAGTGCACACGCATGTACATCACGAGTGGTGTACCTGCTGTACCTCATCTGCATGTTTACTTTTCCCATTAGGGACCCGTCCCTGGGTGAGTGTGTTCACGGGCCTCCGTCCACTCCTCTGAGAGACCTTCCTAACTTCCTTAATGCCTGCGTTGGAGGGAGGAGCCACAGCTCATTTCCCTCTGTGGATGGCACGTAGGCTGTTGCCTGTGTTGCGTTATTGCGCCGTGGCCTTTGGTGTCCTTGGAACAAATATCTATTTTTGTGCCTTTTGCAACTTCCTGTATGGGCCAAAGGGTTTCTTGGGGAAATTTACTCTTTGACGTTAAATGCACGCCTGCTTTCTTACTGGGCTTTCTTGTCTCAGGAGAACTCTCGCCCCAGTCTGCAGCAGCCCTCACTCCCTCCGAAGGACACGGTACAAGGTAGGCGCTTTGTTACCCCGGGGCACCTGAGTGCGGACTAGAGCGGCCCCTTTGTTTTGACTGCGTGAGCTGCAGCGGCTGCACTGTCTTGTGCTGGTTTGGGTTGACGAAAGGAGTCCCGGGAACACGAGCGAGCAGGACAGGGTGTTCCCGTGTCGCGGCACACTGCGCGCTGCAAAATAACTCACCTGAGATCTTTTTTAAAAACCGCCCTTATTGTGAAGATCAAAAGAATAAAAGACAGTGGAACTGGTTCAATGAGGGGCATTGAAGAGCGACAGCTAAATGCACCCCATGGCCCCTGCTTGAATCTCACATGTAGAAGGAAGAAAAGCTACACAGGATACTGAGAGCGCGAGAAAACTGCACACGGGCGGCAGGCTAGGTCACGTGCCCTTGCTCTTAGGACGCCCGTGTGGGGCCCTCCTTCCTTCGGTTTCTCGTCCATGACGGGCTCGTAGAGGCATTTACCAAGGAGAATTTTTGAGTGGCCTTCACTAGGCCAGCTTGAGACGAAGGTGCCGTTTTGCTAACTTTACCAAGGAGTTCCTGACTCATCTGCCTTGTTCCCCAACTGTGAGTCTAAATGGTCACGGCTGTCACGTTCTTAGGTCAGGAAGACAATTTAAAATGGCCCAGAAAATTAGTAAAACACTCATAAAAAGAAAGGAGCCTTTGAACCTGAGCAGTTTCCCACCACTTAGGCAGAGGTGAGTACAAAGCAGCAGGGAGGTCCGAGGTGACAGAAACCAGCACAACACTGGGGCCCGCTGAAAAGACCGTGACTCATGTCAGCCTTCCGTATGGGTCACGTCCAGTGTGCAGCGAGCGCAGCTCCTGGGGCAGGTGCTGGGTCCTGCCACGCATCTGAGAGGCGGGTTTTACGCCGAGTCTGTAAGCGTGGCTGACGTCAGTGCACCACGTGGGCACGGTGTGTAAGGAGGTGCTGTGGGTGCAGTCGTCAGCTTGTGGGGCGGTTTCCCTCAGCAGCTTCTCTGTTCTGGGTAACTTTTCCCAGACAGGGCATTTGTTAATGATAATATTTGGCCTTTTGGGGTTTCTTTTTTTCATGCTTTCAGAAGTGACCAAAGTTCGAAGAAATCTCTTCAACCAGGAATTTTCCCCGTCAAAGAGACCGGCAAAGCACGGGCTGCCCCGCAGCCACTCCGTGTCCGTAGTGGAAGGCCTGGCACGGGAGCTTGACCAGGCCGAGAGGGCCACAGGTGTGTGTGTGTGCGCCACCAAGGGAGCGGGCGTCCCCGGCCCAAACCAGCTGCGAGACTCGCGTCATCGCAGAAGCTCACTGGTCTCTGCGGGTTCCCTCTTCTCTGTGGTCCGGCCGGTCAGCGTCCCCTGGGCGTCTCTCAGGCCGTGGATGAAAACACAACCCTGGTCTCCTCTCCGCCCTTCCCAGGCACCCTGCAGACACGCGTCTGTGTTATAGAACCGGTCACAAGCAAAGGACGGTCACTCGGCAGTTTTCTAGTCTCTTTTTTAATATTTCAGGTTGTTTTGTTTTGTTTGGCTTCTTAAATAATTGAGATATAATTCATGTACTATGAAATGAACCCTTTCAAAGTATGAGGTTCAGTGCTTTCCAGCATATCCACAAAGGTGGCAACTCTCAGAGTTGTCTCCCTCCAGAACAGTTTCGTCACTGGAGGCAACCACCAGCCTACTTCCTGTTTCTGGGCGTTGGCCCGTCCTGCGCGTGTCTCTTCTCAGTGGGGTCGTGGAACACGCGGCCCGTGTAAGCAGCTGCCCTCGCTCAGTGCACTGTCTTCCGTGTTCGTGTGCGTCACACTGTGCCGGGTCTCAGCACTTCGTTTCTTTTTATTGCCAGCAAACGTCGTGTGGCCACATTAGATGTCGTTTATCCACGCATCACTTGGTGGGCATCCGTGTTGTCTCCACTGTTTGTCTGTTGTGAAAAGTGCTGCTGTAGACATTCATGGAAGAGAGTTTGTGCAGACACGTTTTTAATTCTCATGCACATGGCCAAAGCGGAGCTGCTGGGATGTAGGGTGGCCCACGCTCGCCCCTGGCTTCGCTGCTGTTTCTGGAGAAGTGATGGGTGTGCCGCTCACTTTTCAGGTCACCGCAGACTGCTGACGAGGACCGTGGCTGAGACTCCGGAGCACAAGCAGGTGTCCAGGAGGCTGCTGCACAGACAGGTCAAGGGCAGGTGGGTGACGTCCTCGGAGGAGCTTCTCCGACCTCCTCACCATCTTCGTGACGCCAATCTTAACTGTGTTTCCTAGAACCGAGGCGTATTCTGTCAACTCCCTGAGGGCCTGCAGGAGGCACTCTGTCCTGGCCTCGTTCACCTGGCATAATTGTCTTGAGGTTTATCCACATTGCTGCCTGTATCAGTAGCTCATCCCTTTGTGTTACTGAGTAATATACTGCTGAATGGATATTGTACAATTTTCAACTCTACTCACCTGCCGACATGGGGAAGGAAGGAGCCCTCGTTACGGCCAGGCAAGCAAGGCTAGAGGCTCTGGCCTCGCCTTCCGTGCTGGCCAGGGCCGGTTTCCCATAGCGATTGCTTGGGCCAGGGCAGCGCAGGCCCAGTCTTAGAAGCTTCTGTCCTGCTTGACCGCTCCTCTCCTGGTTCTCTGACAAAAGAGCTGGCCTTCCCGAGGACAGTTTTGGTCTGCGCTCCTTAGTGTGTTCCAGCTGTCAGCCTCTCCAGCACCCAAACTGGGGCCTGTGAAGCAAAAAGGAAATTCTTAGGGTCCCCCAGCTGGTCCCCAGTCCTGGCCCAGTTGCCTCTTCTCCCTCCCTTTGGGCCTCACTCACTGACCGGGGTGACTAGCTGTGCCTTAGAGGAAGACTGGGGAGAGGCACATGCACTTTGGCTTGTCACGGCTCCATCTTGTCATTACTGGTTTACGGGTTTCACGCGCTCAGGCCTGCTGGTCTATAATATAAGTTAGTTACAAGTAAAAACCGCCCCAACTCTGCACAGTGGAGTCTGAGAGCGCAGCACCGGCCTTACCAGACTCTGTGTCTCTGACCTTGTGGGCTGAGAGGCTGTGTCTCTAACATGGTAATTGTAAACTAGTTCTCAGTGATCGTGAATAATCCTCGTGTTGTTTATTCCTGAAGATCCTCTGATCCCGGTCCTGACGTTGGTGTCGTGGAGGAGTCCCCGGAAAGAGGTAGCGTGCAGGGTTTGGGGTTTGCTTTATCCACACACTGCTGGTCAGTGTGTCCAAAGGCGCCTCCCGGACACAACTCCGGCCCACAGTGCGCGTCAGCCACGCTGACCCGCGAACGGTCTCGTCACGAAGTGTGTATGACGGGCTTCCAAAATCTAACTTCTCTGTTCAATCAAGAAATTTATGTGTATTATAGAGAAATGAAGTATAGAGACGCCAAAATTTTAACAATCACTTGGTAATCCCATAACTCAGAACATTTACTGTTAATAAGATTTTGCTTTAGCAGTGTTCTTACAGGTAACATTCTACACAAATATGTTGTAATATACACATGAAAGCTACAGTTCTTAAAATTTTTTTTTACTTTTTTGGCAAAAGCCACCATGTCTCACACACATCCCCCCCAACACCATGCTGCATGGTGACGGTTCTCAGCACTGCCTGCAGGTGGCGGTCTCCTGGGTCAGTGGGGCTTTCACACCTTGTTGGGGCCACCCGTCAGCCCCTCTCATCCTTGTTACAAAAATTAATGAGTTTGATTTATATCTTGTGTTTGATATAACGTAGGTTTTACTCCTTTCGTACATGGGAGGTGGCAGGCTTGCACTTCCCCCTGATTACTAAGTGTGACTCCGGTTTTGTAGAAATAAGTCTGAGAAGAAGCCCTCGCATCAAGCAGCTGTCACTCAGCAGGACAAGTTCTGGTTCCTTTTACTCCGTGTCTCCGCCGAAGTCTCGAAGTGTGCAAAGAACTCACTCGCTTCAGCAGAACAAGCCAGGTAACGCACTTAGCAACCTGTGTTCCGCAATTCACGCTAACTGCATCGGGAGTGTTTCTGGGACAAGAAGTTTGAAATCTGACTTTTCGTTTCTTCACATGGGAGCTGTAGACCACGCATCCATGTTTGAGGTTCAGGGTGATGACCAGCTGAACGGTCCGGGGTCTTAATGATCAGGACCATCCCTCTGGATTCTGACAGCAGGTCATCCACACTGTTGTGATCGTACATTCATGGAAGAGGAATTTACCTGTCATTTCCAGCCTGTGTTCAGACCCTACACACGGAGCCACAGGTGGAAGGTGATGTCTGTGTGGCCTTCACCCAGTGCCATTAGCTTGTCCCATCAGCAGTGCGTTTTGATGCTACAGATTGTTTGTTTTAGTTGCCTACATCTCCTGACATAGAGGATGGAGTTGGCTGCAGCCACTGAAATTCAGGAAGGCAGCAGCTGCCATAGCCGGACATCACGTAGCAGGAATTGCCCTGCTGGTCCCTCCCCACGAGTATGGACCCGCTGTTGTTTGTATGCATGTTGAGAGGACAGAAGTGGAGATAGATTCAAATATTGTCCATGTTTTTGACTTGCAGACCAAAGAGAACATTCTACTACCCCAAGTGTTCGGTCTCCAAAGAAGCTTCTTTTTGGGGCAGTGTCTCCAATGCTCAGCCCCTCAGAGAAGGGCTCCGCTCGAACTCAAAGGCCTTGGGGAAAGAAGCTGGCTGCTGAGCTGCCTGCAGACCCTCAGGTAGGGCGTTTCCACGGCGCTTCGGCGGCGGTTCTGGAGAAGGAGGCCCTGTCAGCCTCACGCTCCAGTCCAGTCTAGAGTAGCGATGCCTAGAGGTTAGAGAAAGAAGACGGAGAGACGGAGATCAGGGAGAAGAGACTTCAGAGGGAGAGGAGACATGAGAGACCCGGGTAGAGAGACATTTGAAAAAGAAGGGAAGGAGGCAGGGGTCACAGACGGGTCTGTGATCTCAATTTGAGATTGGAGAGAGAGAGAGCGAGCAAGTAGAGACTGCAGACATCGTGGAGCCGTGTGGGAGGCTGGGCCGATGTGACGGAAGAGATGGGGGGGCTGGGGTGATCTGCCTGTGAGGAGCCGGGGGGGGGGGGCACACGCCTTGCCTTGCTGGATCGGCCGGGCAGGGGTGCTTACCTGCAGCGTTCTCCCGGTCCTCACATGGCTGCACCTGAAGCTTTTTTATTACTGAATTTATTGGGGTGCATTGGTTAACAGAATTAGATCTCAGGTGTGCAGTTCTATAGCATGTCCTCTGTGTATTGTATTTGCTCCTGAATCTTTGCTGTACGTGTGAATGACAAAGGAGAGAAGGGGTGGGGTAGGGAGTCTCAGATTTTAGAGGTAGAAAGTGGGGCGCGGGGGTTAGTGGGTTTCTTAACCAGCTCAAGGTCAGGCCCCAAAGGCAGCTCTAGTTTGGAGAATGTGCTTTTAGTGAGCGATGCCGCCTGTGGTGCACCGACTGTGCCTCTCCCACACTCCATCTCCAGCTACACACACACACACAGTCCTCGCCTGCTGAGTGTGGGTGGACAGCAGGTGATGTGTCACCCAGGGGCTGCTTCAGACAAAGATCAGAGACGGTCACGCTGAGGGGAAGGAAACCTGGGCATTTTGAGTGGCAGGGGGAGGTGGGAGTAGCATAGCTGCCTTACGCAAACTATTTATTTTAGGGAAACAGACTCCTATTGGATAAGTGCTTATTGCTAGAAAAAGTGGCCAAGTAAATAACACGGAGCCCGGCTGTGGACGTGGAAACTCGTCCGCACTAAGCTTGCTCCTGTGGCTGACACTGACATGAGCGCTTTTGTTCCCAGACCCCCAGGAAGAGTGCCCAGAAGTCTAGCTCTCCTGCAGCTGCCGCCAGAAGGCTCCCTGGTACCCCGCAGACCCCACCACTGCACACCCCTGAAAGGCAACCGAAGCCCCCTGCACCCCGGACCCCTGCCCGACAGGTGCTCTTGCGGTCCTTTCAGGATTCCTCCGTGCAGGGTTGCGATCTACCTTCTCCTCCTAAACTGCCTGCACGGAAAGGACGCCCCCTGCTGGAAAGAGGGGTCTCTCCCCTCGGAAGGATTCCCAGAACTCCCACAAGGCCACACGGCCGGCCCCTTGGGTTTTTGCAGGATCCTGCCCGGTCACCTGTCGTGAACTCCAGTCCTGGAAGCCCCTCTGGGCTGGCTGCCGCCTCAGTGCTGTCCACTGGCCAGGGAAGTCCTGGGGGTCTGACTTTCGGCAGGGTCTCTCTCAAGTCGCCCCCCGGAGAGGCACCGACAGGGGTGCAAAGGGACACAGCCCTCATGGGCACACCTCCCAACCAGAAACGCCAGTATCCCCGCGGCCTCAGAGCCTCTCAGGGAAAGGAGCCAGCACAGAAACAGCAGGTCGAAGCTGGCAGAACCCCAGAGAGGCCTGGGGACCCGCCCATGACGCCTTTCCCACCTGCTTCTCCAGAGGAGCCTTTGCCCTCTCCCGTCTGTGATGCCTCCCGGAGCCCACTCAGGACACCTCCGGCAGAATCTCCTCCCCCTGCACAGCTGGACTGGAAAGCGCTCTGGGATCCAGGCAGCCGGGCCCCGCCTCTCTCCCATCCTTCAACTGGCCCCAAAACCTCGCAGAGCGCTAACCCGGACGTCACACCCGGTCAGCCCCCCTCTCACATCAGGACAAGGGACAGCGGGACCTCCGATCCGGAGGGCCACTTCCCAGAGGGTGAGCCCAGGACCTCGGCTCCTCCTGCAGCTGATGCCATGGACAGCCCGGCTGTCTTCACCGACACTAAGAAGCACCCAAAGGACGTGGATCCCTCCTCTCCTAGGCCTCCCCAAAAGCACCGTGACCCTGCGCTTGGCTTCAGCAGTGACTGGCATCGTTCTTCCCCTTGGCTCATCGCAGGGGACACAGAGCACCTCCTTCTCCTGGATGGAGCCGAGGGCCGTGGTGCCCGGGGCCAGAGCAGCAGCGCTTCTCCCTCGGGTGAAGGTACGGGGTTGAGGACAGTAGTTGCCGATGAGGGGCCTTCTCTGTGTCCCCTCGGGGATCCCCCATCTCCCCGCTCTGGGCCCAGCTCCCCGCCGACACCATCCTGCACCCTGCACTGTCCTGAGCACAGAGGGCCACGCCGGGCAACCACTCCCACCCAGCTTTCAGGAGCCCCCACCAAGGTGCAGACCTATGAGGTGGAGCTGGAGATGCAGGCTTCCGGGGTGCCCAAGGTCCGAATTAAAAAGAGAGACGCCAGCCCTCAGTCAGTAGTCGAGCCCCCAAGGCGGGCCCAGAGTGTGCCCCCTGGTCTTGGCATGCCCAGGGCCAGCAAGCCCTCCTGCAAACCCGAGATCACCTATATGTCACCCCCCTGCCCCCACCCCTCACACAGCAGCCCCAGCAACAGTTGGGGACAAACCTACATCTGCCAGTCCTGCACCCCCAGCACCCCCAGCCCGTTTCAAACAGACGTTGGGGTCCCTTGGACACCGTCTCCCAAGCACGGTGGGAAGACAACTCCTGACAGCATCAAGGACTGGCCCCGCAGGAAGCGGGCGGTGCTCTGCAGCCTGGGCACTGCCACGGGGAGGGGCGACGCCGGCACAGGACTCCCTGCGGAGGGCAAGGAGCCGGGCCTCCAGCTCAGCGTCAGCAGGTCCCCTGTGCTGGGGGATTTTGAGCTCGAGGGGGTGTATCACCTGCCAGACCAGTCACCTCCCGGAGACAGCGAGTCAAAGGCCGAAGAAGCCTTCTCCTGGGGACAGTTTGGGTTGGGACCCAGGAAGAGACTACTTTCTGCTGAGGAAGCCGAGTGTGATGCCAAGAAGGTCTGTGACAGGCCGAGAAGAGACTGGGAAGTTGGTCAGAGCGAGGAGAGGTCCCCAAAGATGGGGGTGCGGCAGCTCCCTGCCACGGGGGTCGGCGAGGGACCAGTCTCTGGTGAGTCTGCTGACTGAGCCTGGCTGGGGGGCTGGGAGGGGTTGCTTCTCTAGGAGGATCGGGCTCCCTGTGTGGAGCCTGTAAGCCCCGCGGGTTGGAGGATGCCCTTCTAGACCTTAAGGGCCTGTGTAGGCTGAGCAGGGCAGTGCTGATCGAGTGCCATTCCGCAGGTTCCCCCTCACCGCCCGGCTGCGCCCCGCGCAGCTGCCTGTCTGCCAGCGGGCTCCAGGCACTGACCCAGTCCCCTCTGCTGTTCCCAGGGAAGACGGGCTCCTTGCAGCACAGAGACGCCCCAGGTAACTTGCGCGAGCTCCTGGGGCTCTTACTACGGCCAGCCCTGCATCCTTTGGGTGACTCCCTGGAGTAGGGTTAGGGCTGCCAGGCGGTTGAATTTGGGAGGGGTCCTGGCGACTGTTTGGTGACGGGGCAGGGGGCTGTCCCTGCAGCGATGTCCGCTGTGCCCTCCCCAGGGGAACGCCACGCTGAACTTCTGCAGGTTTGCACAGAAACCCCACAAAGCCCTACCAAATAGTTGAGGTTCTCGGAGATGGTGACAGAGAAGGGCACACGGCATGGTCCCTGGACTCTGAGGACACTGTCCCAGCTGGCCGTTCCCTCCAACAAGGGACTGGCTGTCGCTGTCAGGCTGCCCTTCTGCCGCCTGCCTGGAAAGCGCTGGGCTGAGCCCGTAAGCCACGCGGGTGGGAGGACGCCCTTCTAGACCTTAAGGGCCGTGCAGGAGGTGGGAAGTTTCCGTGGGCCTTGTCCCTTGAGACCATGATAGAAGGTGGGCAAAGTGGCATAAAGCCCCACAGACCTTTGTAAGAAAGACAAGTGGTCGGACTGAAGTAGGGCAGGGGCTTTGTTTCGACTGTGGAAAGCAGCTCTGCAGGGGAGAGCGTGACCTTCATGTGACCGCCTTCAGTCCCAGCCCGTTTTCCTTGTCCGCGTCCTCAGTCGCCACCTGTGTGTCTGCCTTTTTCTAGACGAGGACACGGACTTGTTTCCCCCAGCGGCCGAGGACTCGCCTTTCAGCGGAGCCTTTTCCAGGCGACGCCCCATCAGCAGAACCTACTCTCGGAAGAAGCTGATCAGCTAGTGAGGACGGACAGACCAGGGGACTGACAGCCGCAGACAGTGTGGGGCTGGCCCAGGCGCTCCTGCTTCCCCGCTGCAGAAGCGCTCCGGGAGCGCTGTGCTTGGCCACAGCTGGCGCTGCGGGCGCAGCGGAGCACCCAGAGGCTGGCGTCGCCTGAGCCGGGCCCGCCACACGGAACGGGAAGAATGGGCTTCTGGGAACTGGACGAGTTCCAAAGAGGAAGGTAGGGTCACTCCACAGGCATAAAGTCTCCGGGCCTGGCCCCAGCCTGCATCCCCTCAGCCCCTGCCCATGGTTGGAGGTGCTGTGCCTCAGAGGCAGCCTGGAGCCGGGCACGGCCCTGCAAGACCAGGATGCCATTCCAGCCCCACCCCGACCATGACCATGACAGGTCAGGACAGTGCTACCTTTCTTGTGAAGTGGGCCCCTTGTGAAGCTGCTACAAGGCTGGGACCCTGCCTGAGACAGGCGGGCGGCAGGGTGAATGTTTCACATTCCCTGTAACAATAAAGTTACCTCTGGCTACTCGGCTTCTGGCGCTTCTGAACAATGCTCAGCCCAAGGTTCACTGTGGCCGTGGCCCAGCTTGGTGCCCCGAGAGCCAGTTGCCGGCTCAGTCCTCGCCATCTGCGGGGGGGACTCACAGCGTCGGGTAGGCCGGCCTGCTGTGCTGCCCTGGTGCAGGGCCCGCCCGCAACTGCCCCCGGGTCTCGGAGTGACTTCCAGGCCCACTGCGCTCCCAGAGCCGCTTCCTGCTATTGTCGGTCAAACTCAGTGAACGCCCTGTGTCTCCAGAGGCTGTTCTCATTTATTACAAAATGTTTGTACAAAACTCCAAACACCTGCTGCTCTCTGACCCCCCCCCCGCACTGTGCCCACTTAAGCCCCAGGCCGCTCCGGGACCAGCTCCCAGCTGCCCTGTGAGTGAGCGCACAGCCTGCAGACCGGAAGCGACCTGCTGGAACCGCTCAGAGCCAAAGGCGGCCGTCCTACCGCAGCTCACAGGAAGGGGACAGTGGGGGAGCGATGCTTTTTAAAAAAGTCGTAACACCTGAGCCCAGTTCACTTGGGCTGACTCGGATTTAGAGTGAGGTGAGGACTCCTTGGCAGACGCAGGCACGCACTGTACCTTTCAGGGGGCTGGACGCCCCTCCAAGGCCGGCTCTGCCCCGGGCCTACAGGGGGCTCCTCCTGACGTCGATCATCCCCGGGCTGGCCCTGCGCAGCTCCCGCCGGGGTCTGCCCAAGGGCCCCGCCTGCCAGGGCAGGGCCCCCACCCCCACAGGCAGCACCTGCCCGACAAGGGGCTCTGAAGCCTCCCGCTGCCGCGGCTCCTCCGGGGACCCCTGCTCCTCACTGCCCAGGCTGGAGCGCTTCCAGGTCAGTGGGAGCGGGGCGTGGACCAGGCCCCGCCCCTCCTCCCGGGCACAGGGGGCGCCCTCTGCAAGGGGCAGCTGCCCAACAGGCTCAGGTGCTGCGCGCAGCTCGTCCTCATTTCCAGGACACGGGCCTGTCACGGAGGACAGCGACACCCAGGTCAGGAGGGGAGGTGCCAGCGCCCAGCACAACAAGCAATGTGGAAAAGGAGCCCCAAAGAGCTGTGGGCAGAGGGGTTTCTCCAAGGGAGGGCCGCGTGTCCAGCCACAGCGAGGCTCACCCCTGCTCGGTACCCCTGCTCCCGTACCGCTCAGCTTCTGCTTCAGCTCCTGGTTCATCCACATGTGGTGGCCCAGCTCCCTCTCCAGATCCTGGATCCTGGCCTCATACTGCCTCCTGCTGTCGGCCAGCCCTTCGCCAAGGTGGTCTGTGGGGACACACAGAGAGGTGGGGTGGCCAGGCGCATGGGGTGGGGCTGTGCGTGAGCTGCGTGCGGGCCTCACCTCGGCTCTGCTGCAGGAGCAGCTGCAGGCTCCTCTCGTGCTCCTTCTGCTGCCGGGTCAGCTGGCGGTCCGTCTCCAGGCGCTGCCGCTCTAGGGCCGCCTCCAGCCAGTACACCAGTCTCTGCTGCTCCTCCCGCAGCAGCGTCACCACCTGTGCGGAGGCCGGTCCTGCTCAGACATGGTGCTGACTCCCTGCACCAGGGAACCCTCAACCAGGGACAGACTGGCCAGCACTGCCCCACGCCATGCCCAGCATGTGGCTGTGGGCACACGCCAGGGGTTCTGTGTGAGGCCAGGACCCAAAGGACCCAGGAGGCAGGCCCTGCAGGAACCCTGAGGCCCCCCAGCCTGGCTTCACCAGCTCCAGCCACAGCCCCACCATCTCCTCCTGCTGCTCACGCAGAGGGGGGAGACGGACTAGAGAGCCGGGGCAACTGGGACGAAGCGCAGGAGACTGGGGAACAGGTGTGAGGCCCCCCACTTCCTGAGGAGGGTCAAACACTCTGATCACCTCTTGGTTACACACACACACACACACTCTCTCACACACATACAGCCCCCACATCCCCGCCCCAAACTGACTGGCTCCAGCTCTCATCCCACCCTGCCAGTCCTCCATGTCCCTGCCAATCACTGCCACCAGAGGGTGCCAGGAGCAACGCCGACCCAGTTACCTTGGAACCAAGAAAGGATCCAGCTACAGTGGCCCACCCTGCTGCCCTCCAGGCCCACCTGCCACCCACACTCAGGAGCATCCTGCACACCCACCCACACTGTTGTGTTCCACCACAAGGGTTTAGCTTCTGCCCGTTTGTGCACGCCCTCATCTCCCCTGCTCTGGCTGCTTTCCTCCCGCTGGGAAACTCGCTCCCTGGCACCCCCTCCGTGGAAGTGGCAGCCCCACCTGCAGCTTGTACTGCTCCGTGGCGTCCTCCAGGCAGGGCAGCCAGAAAGTCTCAGTTCTCCTCCTCCAGCCGGGCCACCTGGCTCTGCAGGGCCTGCATCGCCCCCTCGCCTTCCTAGGGGGCAGGGAGACAGGCTTCAGGGGCAGGAGGGAGCAGGACAAGCCTGTCTGTCCCTGGGGCACCCCAGCCCTCCCTCTGCCCTGCCCAGGGCCACACCTTGGTTTTGGCCACCTTTCTGCCACCTGGGCCCTGACCCACACTGGCCTCCATAGTGTACATCTATCCAGAGCCGGTCTGGCCATAGGCAAAGACCATGGCATTGAAGCCCCGAAGAAAGCCTCCATCAGGGGCTGCACACAGGCCTGGTATACGGCCTCCTGCCTGGCGTGCTGCACCACATGGAAGCCAAAGTGGCGGTCCCGGCCCAGGGTGACCTGGTTGCACCCCGGCTCCACCCGCAGACAGCGCTGGTGCCCACACAGCAGTTCCTTGGGCAGCAGTGGGCGGACTCGCAGGGCCACCCTCACCGGGGCCTCCTCAAGGCTGATGTGGCCCCTGGTGAAAATGAGTCTCACGTCCCTGGCTTAGATCTTTGAATCCTTAGTAAAACTCGGGAGTGTGGGCTGCAGGGGACTGTGAGAACCTGTCATCTTTGGAGCATTTTCTTCTGTGTAAAGGATAGTGAGCTTGACTTCTGCCAAAATGGAGGCATAGGTGGAGATGCCGTGCTTTCTCATACAACCAAGTTCAGAGACAACTAAATATTAGCAACAGAAAACACAGCCAGAACACAGAAAATTGAACTTTTCGGAAGTCTGATAACAAATTCTTCAGCCTGACCGGTAAGAGGGGCAAAACCAGCAGCTGGCGGAGCGGGGTAGCACAGGAAAACTCGGTCAGACGGACTCAGGCGCGCGGAATCCAGGCGCAGGGTTGGACCTAGTGAGAGACCCAGCGACCTCGGGGAAACAGTGAGGAAGCAGGGTTGCGGGTTCACTGTGGTCGTGCATTCGTGCGTGGATAGACAAGCGAGGGAGTGGGCGATGGACCGGGACCCAGCGGGTCCCCGCAGCAAGCAGCAACAGAGGGCGCTGCCATTTCCCTGCTCTGACCCCACCTCCACATAACCCAGCAACTCTGAGTGGCCCGGCCCTGGTGAACCACCTAAGACTTTGCTCCTCACCCAGCTGGGCGAGAACAGCAGAAGGGGCTGCCATTTCCCCGCTCTGACCACGCCCCCACATACAGGGTCACAACCCAGCAACCTGGGAGTCCAAGCTCCTCTCCTCATATTTAAGGGACACGAACAGACCAAAAATGGCTCAAGAAGATCTCAAAGCCTCAGAGCCTATAAATCTAAGCAATGAAGAAATAGCAAAACTCTCAGACGCACAGTTTAAAACACTGGTCATCAGGATCCTCACAGAACTGGTTGATTATAGCCACAATTTAGAGAAACATATGAAGGCGAAACTAATTGAAATGAATGGAATTGCACAGGAAACCAATAACGATGAAAAGGAAACTGGGACTCAAATCAAAGCAGTGGACCAGAAGAAAGCAAATAATGGCCAAACAGAAAAGAGTGAGGAAGCAAGAATTCAAAGAAATGAGGAGAGTCTTAGGAACCTCCAGGACATCTTTAAATGCTCCAACATCCGAATTATAGGGGTACCAGTAAGGGGGAAAGGCACAGCCACCAGTGGAAAACTTATTTGAACAAATAATAAAGGAGAATTTCCCCAATCTGGCAAAGGAAATAGACTTCCAGGAAATCCAGGAAGCTCAGAGAGTCCCAAAGAAGTTGGACCCAAGAAAGAACACACCAAGGCACATCGTCATTACATTAGCCAAAATTAAAATGAAGGAGAGAATCCTAGAAGCATCAAGAGATAAGGGGACAGTCACCTACAAAGGAGTTCCCATCTGTCAGTGGATTTCTCAAAAGAGACCTTACAGGCAAGAAGGGGCTGGAAAAGAGGTATTCTAAGTCATGAAATCCAAAGACCTACAACCAAGATTGCTCTATCCAGCAAAACTTTCATTTAGAATGGCAGGACAGATAAAGTGCTTCTCAGATAAGACCAAATTCAAGGAGTTCATCATCACCAAGCCCTTATTATATGAAATGTTAAAGGGACTTACCTAAGAAAAAGAAGTTTAAAAAACATGAACAGTGAAAGGACAGCAAACTCACAGTTATGAACAACCACACCTAAAACAAAAGCAAACTAAGAGGACAGCTAGATCAAGAGTGGAAACATGGAAATGAAGATCTCAAGGAGGGTTAGCAACGGGAGTGGGAGGAGGAGAAGGGGGGAGAAGGTACAGAGAATAAGTAGCATAGACAGAAAATAGATGGGGGGGCAAGAATAGCATGGGAAATATAGAATCTAAAGAATTTGAGACACATGGTCATAAACTAAAGGGGCGGTAATGGTGGGGACGGGGGGTAGGGTGGAGGGGAATGAAGGGGGGGAATAAAACAACTGTAATGGCATAATCAATAAAATAAATTTAAAAAAAAAAAGAATAGTGAGCTTCATTCCAGGCAGCTGGGCTTTAGGGCTTTACCAGAACCATCATCCTTTGGAGGTTTGGGGTTTTTTTTTTTATCTTATTTTTTAAAATATTTTGTTTATTTATTTTTAGAGAGGGGGAAGGGAAGGAGAAAGAGTGGGGTAGAAACATCAATGTGTGGTTGCCTCTCATGTGTCCCCTACTGCTGACCTAGCCTGCAACCCAGGCATGTGCCCTGACTGGGTAATCGAACTGGTGACCCTTTGCTTCACAGGCCCGTGAAGGGGGCAAGAAGGGAAGGAACATTAGAGGCTTCTTAGACCTGCACTATTGACACAGTTACTTCTGCCTACTCGCCATTGGCCAGAGCGAGACACCTGGCTGCATCCCCAGTCAAAGGCTGGGGAAATACACTCCTCCCACCTGGAGGCTGTGGTGAGGATATGGTAGTAAAGTGATGAATTGGGGCAAGTCAGTCTTTTTTTTATTTTTTTATTTTTAAAGATTATTTATTTTGAGAGGAAGAGAGAGAGAAAAACATCAATGTGTGGTTGCCTCTTGTGCGCCCCCTACTGGGGGCCAACCAGGCATGTGCCCTGACTGGGGAATGGAACTGGCAACCCTTTGGTTCACAGGCCAGTGCTCAATTCACTGAGCTGCACCAGCCAGGACAAATCACTCTTAACATGGTCAGTCAGTGATGGGATTCTGGATGCTACCTTTGACCTGTTTTGGCAAACAACACCTGAGCAGCTGTACTGAGCAATTGTTTGCTGAAATAACTGTGGTTCTTGGCAAGCTAGGGGAGAACACGCCCTGATTGAAGGGGCAAAGGTTAGAAAGAATGGGACCACAGAACGACAATATGCGAGGGATTGAAAGGGGACACCATCATTCATGCATTCTAATAACTCGAAATCTATGAAATCCGAGTTGAATAAGCCTGTCATACTGTATGCATCTGCATGCAAACACAGATGCACCGTGCTGCAGCTCACAGTACAGTGAAACCCTGGTTCTTGAACTTAATTTGTTCTGAAAGGCTGCTTGAGAAGCAATTTGTTAAAAAGCCAAATTATTCATACTCATGCATCTTCTCCATCATTACCCGAGAGACACAAAAATGTTTGATCACACATTTTTTCTGTGAATGACCTTGTTGAGAATGAAATTGTTCAAAATGAGAGACAGTGGCCCTGATTGGTATGGCTCAGCGGGTTGGGCATTGTCCTGTGGACCAAAAGGTCAGCTGTTCAATCCCCTGTCCAGGAATTGCTTAGGTTGTCAGCCAGGTCCCCAGTAGGGGGCACATGAGAGGCAACCGCACATTGATGCTTCTGTCCCTCTCTTTCTCCCTCTCAGAAAGTAAATAAATGAAATCTTTTTTTTTTTTTAAGTGTTTATAGCCCTGGCTGGTGTGGCTCAGTAGATTGAGCATCAGCCTGCAAACCAAAGGGTTGCCAGCTTGATTCCCACTCAGGGCACATGCCTGGGTTGCTGGCAAAGTCAATACCAGGGGTGTGTGAGAAGCAACCACACATTGATGTTTCTTTCCCTTTTTCTTCCTTTCTTCCCCTCTAAAATAAATAAATAAACATAAATAAAATCTTAAAAAAAAAAAAAAAGTGAGCCCTGGTGGGTGTGGCTCAGTGGATTGCGCACTGGCCTGCAAACAAAGGCGAAGGTCACAGGTTTGATTCCCAGTCAGGGCACATGCCTGAGTTGCAGGCCAGGTCCCGAGTCGGGAGTGTGCAAGAGAACAGAAACATTGATGTTTTTCTTACTCTCTCCCTTCCCCTTGCTCTAAAATTAAATAAAATTTTGGGGTTGGGAGAGAGGTTGTTTTATATATATATATTTTTTTTAATGGGGAACATTTGAGAATCAGGGTTTGACTATATTTAAAGCTGCTCCCAGAGCAAATATTACAACCATAAGCCCAAATTATTCAGTTTTGGCACAGGTTCTTCAAGATGCCAGAATAAATGAAAACTCACCTTAAAGCAATGAGTGATGACAGGTGAAAGGAAAACATTGAGAAGTAAGCATTAGCCCTGGCCGGATAGCGCAGCTGGTTAGAGCTTTGTCCTGCTACACCAAGGTTGTGGGTTTGATCCCCAGTCAGGGCACACCTGATAGTGATATGGGAAGCTCTGAAGAACCTTTGTTTACCCAAACGCCAAGCACCCTAGGAAGAGCGATAGGGCCGTTTGGGAAAGTGAACAGCAGGATATTCACAAGGGCTAGGACTAGCACCCCCGCGGTTAGAACTAATTTCCGCATTCCGCTTCTGTATCCCACTTTGCTACATAGACAGGAAGACCCCGTAGACTATATAAACCCCAAGAATCCTTTGTTCGGAGCTCAGAATTTGGAGACTGCCTCCTTTGGGCCCGTACACGTTAATACCTCATACTCCAGAATCCCTTGGTGTCTGGTAGCTTCATTTTCCTGTAACAATAGTTCAACCAACAAGTGCATAAACAACAAATTGATAGTTCTCTCATGTCAATAAATAACATTTTTTTAGAGAGGTGTAAAAAAAATTCAACCTGCCTCTGACTGGTATGGCTCAGTGGACTGAGCGCAGCCTGTGATCCAGGGGCAGAGGCCTTGCTCTCTCCCTTCCAGGAAGTTCATTTACTGGGACATCTGGTCGACCCACCAGGGCCCCCTGCTCTTTCTTCTAACTACTTCCCTTCCACTCTGTCCTTCATTTTTTCACCCTTAAATCATCACGTTTTTGGTGTGCCCTCAAACCCTATCAACACAACCACTGGACAGCATCTTAATGACACACGAGTCAGGTTAGGGGATGTTTTTAGAATCACTCCACCACAGAATCCCAAACACAGCGAGTGCAGAGCTTCTCTTTTCAACACACCATGCACTTGGCTCAGGCTCGTCATTCTCTGCTTTCTCTCACGCTGCACCATCCTCTCAAGAAACTACCCTCAATCACCTCTGTAGACTTTTGCTGTCTGATTGGAAGGGTGCTTCTCTTTCCCTTCTCTTCCCAAAATTATTGCTGCCGCACCCACTCTGCTCCTGTAGACACAACAGCCTGGCGTGGGCAGCAGGTTGTGCTGGGCCTAGAAGAAGGGCACATGCCCTGAAAACCCAGCCCGACTGTCACACAGCACCAGGCTGCTCAGTGAAAAGGCCAATAACCAAGTCCTTGCTGATACACAAAGGGCTCAGACCTGGGGACGAGGTATTATAACTCAACATACTCCAGTGTGGCCACATGCAGGTGAGCGGGTTTCACCCAGTGACCAAGGGCAGCTGTCCCTGGTGCCCTGCACCCCTTTTTCCCCCTAGTCCCCCCATAAAGGAACAAAGGGTATGAAATAGCCTCTCATTTTCAGGGTCACTTTTGTTGAGGAGACTGGGGCCAGCCCTTCACTCCTAAATGTACTGGTCTTCTGTTCACCCACACAGCACCCCACAGATGCTGTCTTCAGCTGGAGTGTTCCCTAACTTCTATTCCACTTTCAGGGTGGGGCCACAGCTCCTGTTATTCCAAGAGGCCTACTCTGAATTCACAAGTCACCAAACAGTGGAGGAAAGTGGCTAATCCAGTAACTTGTCACCCCACATCACCATGGCAAAGACCAGGGGCAGTGTGTTCTCACACAGATATGCACCTCTGTTTGGTGGAAATTATTCCCTCTGCTTCCTCTCAGGTTACAGCCCTTCATCCGGGGAAGGAGGTGGAGCCTGCTCCTGGAGACCTGGACGGACAGGCCCCACAGCTGGTGGAGGAGGCTAGGAAACCTTGCTGGTGTCCACTTGGGCACTTAGCAAGGTGAACTCTTCAACCTCACTTCGATTGCCTTAATGCACACTTTTTTCACACTGACTAAAAAGCCCAGGGGACATCCCATTTATTTCTGTTCTTAACCTCCAGGTTAAGATCCGTCCCCCCTCACAGTCTGTGCCAGGTCCCACCTCCACAGTGAGCTGGGTCCCGCTGAGGGCACTTCTGGTGAGGGCCACCTTCTGACGACCTGAAGCCACAGGAACCAGACAATCCTGCTTAGTGCCGACGGCCTCCTGGAGCTCTGCCCAGTTCACTGAGGCCAAGTCCTGCGCTCCCGAAGGAGGGAACGATGTAAGAACATCCACCCCATAGCACCTCAGACAACCAACGCAAATGTCCAGTGGATGGGTCAGCGTTGCAGGATGGCGAGGCCGCACCCACGTCTGCTGAGTCCATAGGTTCAACCTCAGAGGCATGTCTCTGACCTGACAGATGAACACAGGCCCCATGAGCAGAGTTGGTCACAACACAGGCCCAGCCAGGGGCAGAGCCAGTCTGAGGAGTGCATGAGGGCCACATAAGAAGAGCAACCAGGAGGGGCTGCGTGAGTCTCGCAGCCACTTTTAGGTAAAGTCTAGCTTACAACCTCGGAATAGGACCTCCTGACACAAAACACCAAGACCTGCGAGGTGGGGTCACCGCAGCCCCCGCCTCTCTCAGGCACTGGAGACCAGAGACCATAACGAGGTCCTGGGTGTACAAGAGCTGGCAGCGAGACCCCGATGGTGAGAGCTTCTGCAGAAGGGCCTTGTTTCTTTGGACCAGGGATGAAGCAAAGAGCATCGCTTTCCCATGCCCTGAAACAAACCTCTGTACCACCTGTGGCTCCCACTTGCCCCCACCATCAGGAGGGAGACCCAGAAGATTTTAGAAACACTCAACCTGGTGAGCAGCTCCCTCTGTGTGTCTGCAGCTGAGTCCATCTCGCCTGCCTGTGGGCCAGTTCTCACCTCCAGAGGGGAGGCCTCCGCTGTCCCAGTGGGAAGCAGTCTCTTCTCCCGTTTTGTGTGGAGCCCCAGTGGGCTCCTGGGGTGGAAGGGACTGGCGTTTTGCTGATCAACTAGCCCCCAACACAGCCAGAAGTTGCAGCTCACTGCAAGCCCCCAAAACCGTGCAGAGAACAGATGAAGGGTGGACACCTGGGCACTAATGGGGTGAGCCTGAAAGTGCCGACGACCTCCTGGAACTCTCGCCCCGGTACTGAGACCAAGTTCCATCCCTTACCCACTACTGTGTTTATTTCCTACCAGGAATTAACCAAAGAGAGCACCGCCTTCCCAGGCACCAAAACCTCTACCACCTGCGGCTCCGGCTGATGAGCAGCTCCCCCTGCCTGTTTTCAGCCGGGCTCACCTTGCCTCCTCTGGGCCAGTTCTCACCTCCGCAGCGGACTCCTCCCGTGTCTTCAGTGGGAGGCACTGCCTTCTCCCGTTTTCCATGGAGCCCCAGTGGGCTGCCACTGTACAAGGGACTGGCGGTTTGCTGGGGGCTAGTTAGCCCCCAACACGTTAGGCAGAAATTGCAGCACAACCACAAGCCCCCGAAACCATGCAGATACAATCTCCAGAGAACAGATGAAGGGTGGCCCCCTGGGCGATACCGGAGTGAGCCGGAAAGCACTGCCCACCTCCTGGAACTCTCCCTCGGGCATCGAGATCAATTCTCTTCCCTTACGCATTGCCCCCGAGCTCCCGCGGAAGGGAACAATATGGGAACAATATGAAAGCGGCCACCAGGTGGCGCTGTGAACACTGGCGCCGCGGTGACCAGGAGCGATGGCCGCTGGCAAGGGCGCACCTCCCGCCTCCCCCACTCCCTGCCTCATCTTGCTCACCTCGGAGCCCGTCCTTGCAGGGTTCCGAGCCCGGGCAGGGTGTCCGGCACGGTCCCGGGCGTCCACCTCGAAGTTCACCACTGGCATGACGCGACCCTGGCTGCAGCAGGGGCATTTGTAAGTATATTTTGGGGGGCGGCTGCAGGGATGGGACCAGACTCCCCACGCGATGTCCCCGGTGGCTGACAGAGACGTGTAAATTCCCCGGGACGCGAGCACGGGTTCCCCAGGGGCGCACGAACGGTTCTCGGGCTCCCGGGAGGACTTACCTGCAGCTGGGTGTGGACTGTAAAACGGAAACCATGCAAGTCCCCAAAGGACAGCAACGGACGGAGGAGTCATTTTTATTCCACAATACAACCAGGCATAATTGGACAGCAGACCCTAATAGTGTTTTTGTTTTGTTTATTTCTCCCCAGGTTTTTGGGGTTTTTGCCTTTCAGGAGATAGCAGGCCTTCTCTCCGCACCTCTGAGATCATCAGACCCAGCCGAATCAGATGTGCGCCCGAAGACTTATGCAGGCGCAGAAAACCAACCAATGAACCACCAACCGGGACAGGTGGCCAGATGTGGGCAGACCATGTCCTTGTGGGCAGTTTTCAGAAGCCAGGGGTGCCCGGTGATTTGTGCTTGGCTGGGCACCTAGATGTCACCCCATCTGACCCTGCCGACCCCGAATTCCTCTATGCTTTCCTTCACCTTTTCTATTTCTACCTTAGTTTAGTTCCAACACTGTCTAGTTAAGGCTCCCAGATTAAAAGTAATGAATGTGTCTAGTTTCTCCTTTTAAAAGCAGCACTGATATTTTTACTGGATTCATTCTTATCTCTCAAAAGTAATTTTGTACCAGCATTTTTATACTGGGAGTGTTTATATGTAGGGACAAAAATTTATAAATGGAACCACATATGAGTGAAACATTTCTTCTGGGTCAAAAAACCACCACCAAGCTAAGCAACAAACTGGTAAAGAATATTTGCAAACCAATACAAAGAAGACTTACAAGTCAATAGAAAATGTACTAAGAATGCAAATAATAAATGTCACAGAAAAGAAAGTTTACATGGGTTCTAAACCTCTGAAAAGATGTCCAGCCTCATCTATATGAAAGGGACACCATGCAATATCATCCTTCCTCCAGCCCCTGCTTTGGCCTATAAAGGTGGCAAATGTAAAAATAAATTAAAACAAAACTTAATAACATTGACAAGAATATGGGGAACCGTACACTCTCAAATCTCAAACATTGTGGATGGGAGTGTAAGTGCAACCACTACAGAAAGCAATTTGGATACAGCAGAGTTTTAAAGGCACACAGTCTTTACCTCACCAGCTGCTTTTCCAGAAACAGAAAAGGTTGCTAGATCTTATACTACCACTCACATTATGGATGATTGCCAGAATAGAATACCAGAAGTAAACAAATGTGCAAAACTGATTTTCATAAAGTTGCAAATGAATTCAGTGGACAGTCTTTGTCAATAATTGGTGTTGAAAAAAATGTGATGGCCATATGGCAAAACATAAACTTCAGCCCAAATCTCTCAGAAAAATTAATTTAAAAGAGTTCATGGACCTTAGTTATAAAACCCAAAACTGAAACTTCTGAAAGAAAGCATAAAACACCAATCTTTGTAAGTCTTGATTTAGGCAGAGATTTCTTAACTATGGCGGGAAGAGCACGGTCTCTGAATTTCTGCTCTTTGAGAGACACACGCCGTTAAGGGAAAGCGTAGGTTTCTTCCACCCGCATCTGGCACAGGACACCCTGGGGGCAGGTCGTCCTGAGTCCACGCTCCCCGGATCTGTGGTGTCTGAGTTGGTTCAGGTTTCGTACCGAAGTGTTATCGGCTGTGCAGCTTCTAAACAACAGGAATTTAGATCCCACGGTTCTGGGGGCTGGAAGTCGGAGACAGGTGGCCATTGTGGTGCGGTCCTGGGGAAGAAGCCCCTTCTGGTTGCAGAGGGCCACCTTCTGCTTGTACCCGTCCCCCCCCATGGCAGAAAGAGAGCAAGCCTGCTTTCTGGGGTGTCCTTTATAAGAGCATTCATCCCATTCATTAGGGCTCTACCCTTTCGACCTACTCACCCCCCAAAAGCCCTGCCTCCTAGTCCCACGTTACCTGTGAGACTTCCATTCCATTTGCTGGGTGGGAGGGCACACTGTCGGAATGACCTCTGAGTTCAGGTGTGAGTGGGGACTGGGCTTTTTCTTTTTCTGTTCTTAACTTAAACAATTTCATATTTATTGATTTTTAGAACAAGAGAGGATGAGAAAGAGAGAAAGAATCATTGGTTTGTTGCTCTACCCATCCATGCATTCATGGGTGGCTTCTTGCATGTACCCAGACTGGGGAATCGAACCTGCAATCCTGGCACATCAGGATGATGCTCCAGAGGACTTCCGCCAAGATGGAGGCGTAGGTGGAGGCACTGCGCCTTCTCACACAACCAAGTTTAAAAATAACAAAGTTTTAGCAACAAAAACACAGCCAAACCACAGAAACTTCAACTACACGGAAGTCTGACAACAACGAACCCTTCAGCCAAACTGGTAAGAGGGGCAGAGCCAGCAGCAGAGCGGGGTCAGGCAGGAAAGATCCACGGGACTGACCAGGGCGAGCGACCCAGGTGTGGAGAAGTGGGCGGACCCACTGAGGGCAGACCGTGGTTACACATTTGCTCGCAGATAAACCAGTGAAGAAACTAGCGGTGGTGAGATGACCGTGCAGGCCCCAGCAGTGGGAAGCGGCCGAGGTAACTGCCATTGTCCCTCTCTGACCCTGCCTCCACACACAGCATCACAAACCAGCGACTGGGGTGGCCCCGCCCTGGTGAACAACTAAGGCTCCGCTCCTCATACTTAACAGGCGCAAACAGATCAAAACATGGCTCAAGAACAACTCAGAGCCCCAGAGCCGATAAATCTAAGCGATGAAGAAATAGCCAGACTTTCAGATGCACAGTTCAAAACACTGGTGATCAGGATCCTCACAGAACTGATTGCTTTTAGTCACAAATTAGAGGAACATATGAAAGTTAAACTAATTGAAATGAATGGAAATACACAGGAAACCAATAGTAATGAAAAGGAAACTGGGACTCAAATCAAAGGAGTGGACCAGAAGGAGGAAAAAAATGACCAAACAGAAAAGAATGAAGAAACAAGAATTCAAAAAAAGGAGGAGAGGCTTAGGAACCTTCAGGACATCTTTACATGTTCCAACATCTGAGTTATAGGGGTACCAGAAGGGGAAGAGGAACAGCCACCAGTGGAAAACTTATTTGAACAAATAATAAAGGAGAATTTCCCCAGTCTGGCAAAGGAAATAGACTTCCGGGAAATCCAGGAAGCTCAGAGAGTCCCAAAGAAGTTGGACTCAAGACAGAACACACTAAGGCACATCATAATTACATTATCCAAGATTAAAATGAAGCAGAGAATCCTAGAAGCAGCAAGAGCTAAGGGGACAGTCAACTACAAAGGAATTTCTATCAGACTGTCAGCAAATTTTGCTACGTCCATTGCCGCGTCCATTGTTGGATCTTTCTCTCTGTGACAAGGTCTTGAGAGGGGGTGTAAGACTTCAAGGAAGCAGTTTCCAACCTGGTGGACGTGGCATGGAAGGCCTTGCAATACCTATTGTGATTGTGCTTGCTTTGGAGATCATGACCTTTTTGCTTTAATCATTATGAATACCCTGGCAGTGATTCAGATAGTGTGCCTGGACCTTTCCCGGCTCAATGAACAGAATAATAATATCATACTAGAACGTCAGGGAATATAGGCACAAAGAAACAATCAGAACAATCTGAGAATTCAAGCTTAATCAATAACAGATCATTAGAAAAACACCTAAGATAAGATAGAATACTCTAGGAAATCAGGAGATGATCTCACTGCTTTCTTAGAGGGAATCAAAGTACAAAACATGTCTATAAAAAAATTCTTAGAGAAATTTTTAAAAAGTATTTTTAAAAGCCCCTTGCAACATAGGAATAGCCCCTCTTTTACCTTGAATAGGAATATATATCAACTAGACAGGCAAAGTAATAATAAAGGCTAGTTAGTTATTACAAACTAAATAGTCACTAGGGAGTCAGAATTTATGGTACACTGAAAAAACATTTTAAACAAAAAAAAAGGTAGATAGCTAAGTTAGACATCACGAGGGCTTTATAATAAATCTCTTATTTTCTCTACTCAGTCTAGCGTATCTTTATGCTCTATACTAAATTCTGAGAAACTTTAATATACAATAAGATATTTTTAACTGTCTGATTAATGGCTCTCTTAGTCAAAATAATTTTTAACTAAACCTATGGGAACTTTTGTACTTTTACTGATTGCCTTTGTATTGATTTTTTCTGCTTAAATGATCATATTATACTGCAAATATTAATCACTACCTGAAATGAAAATATAAAAACCTGCTTGTACTTTCAATAAACGGAACAGAGCTTCACTGTCCTTTGAGGCGTGTTGTCGTCTGTTACCCAGCGCCGACGCCTTGCCCTCACCTGTGGGACCCCCTGACCCCCTGCGGCTGGACCGCGGCAAGTGGCGCCCGAACAGGGACCCTCAGGTAAGACCCCTTAAATTATTGTCGGGTAGGCTAGGCTCTCACCGACCGGGTGCTGCAGACCCCCTGGTAGACAGACCAGGTAGCAAAGGGTGAGTAATCATGGGACATGCAGAGTCCAAGGAAAGAGGTTTATTCATTAATATAACTAAACATACACTCCATAAGAGAGGAATAAGTGTGTCAGGAAGACAGCTTAGAGATTTTTTTCATTTTGTTCAAGAATATACGCCCTAGTTCCCGGAGGAGGGATCAGTGAATCCAGAGACTTGGCAGCGACTTGGCCAAGATATGAAGACTTATTATACCCTTCATGGGCCCGAAAAGGTTCCAGTAGGTGCTTTTCCCCTTTGGAATGTTTTAAAAGATAGTTTTGACCCCACTCATGAGGTTGCGTGCCTCGCTAAACAGGCGACCGAGGAGGAAAAACAGCCTGTGTGTGGAGGTAAAAATAGCAACTTGTGAAAATCTAGCGCCTTCTGCCCCGCCGCCCGCTCTAAATGAGCATGAAAAGAGTGAGAGTGAGTCTGACTCTGACTCGGATAATGAACAGCCTGAGAAAAAGGAAGAGTTGCCACCTGATTATCAGACTGAATTAGAAGAAGAAGCTGCTAGATATCATTCTAAAGATTTCGATCCCTTGGCGTTAGCTGCGCTGCGAGACCGGAAAGTGAAAGTAAAAATAAAGTCCGTTCGGTCTCGGCAAGCGAAGCGTCTGCCTGATAAGGTCGGGTTTCTAGGGGCCATGAGAGAGGCAAGGAGGCAGGGTGAGACCTTGAGTTGCTTCCCAGTGATTTTTCCAATGACTCCTCAGGACCCCCCGCAGTGGGAACCTTTGCCGTTTAAGTTAATAAAAGAAATAAAAACGGCTGTTAAAGACTTTGGTCCTACTTCCCCTTATACTTTACAGCTTGTAGATTCCATTACTGCTGAGTGGATGACCCCTTATGATTGGCAACAAACAGCAAAATCATGTCTTAACTCTGGGCTCAGTCAGGGAGCGCAATATAAAGGTTGGTCACCTGGCGCTTCGAGCCCTCCCTCGCAGTTTTAAAAGCGTGAGAAAAACCTGAAACCCATAAGCGGGGTCAGGGTACCCTGGGTACCAGGCAGCTCTCCCTGGGGGTTTTCACCAACAGCACATCTCTGACCCACCACACTACACTCCCCAATAACTAATTAGTTAGGCTTTAACTCAGGCTACAGAATCTAAAACAGCAGAAATCAAAAATAAAAAAAAAACTTTTTGACAAGTATAGACTCTCTAAAGAACAAGAGCAATTTGTACTAATTTAACAGTTTTTTAAAGTTGCTAAATATCTTCCTAATAAGGAATCTTTAGACTTAGTTATTTAGGAAAAGTTAGGCAGAGATTGAAACAACACCAGATAGTATAAAATAAAGACTAGTATCTCACTCCCTCCTTTAGAGGATTTAATTTAAAATATTAGCTTGCTTGAATTTTACTTTTGTTTTTATTTTTAAAATAACATGTGTCTCAAAATATTTCAATGAATAGAATAAGATCTCTAATATTATTACATCATAAAAATTCTACTCAGAAAAAATTTAAATTAATTCTTTAAAAAAAAAATCTCACTTCCCTCAGACAGTACAAGACACACACACAAAAAAAAAAGAAAATATGTCTTTTAACCACTCTGAATCCTCCTTCTAGAGACTCAGAGACTACTTTAATCTTAAAAACAAAAAGTGTAGAACTTAACATCTCCCCCCCCTGCAATAATCAATAAAAATTAACAAAAAAATTAAAATATTTACCAATAAAAAACTATTTCTAAAGGTTATAAATGTATTCATAAATTTATCAATATAAAACATAATAAAAGTGACATAAAAATATGACATATTAAAAAATATTAAAAATCCTCCTTATTTATGCCAGAACTGTGACCTTTATTATAAAACTAAGATCTAAGTACTGTCTCCCTAGGAGAACTAGCCCTTCTCCCTAGAAAACAAAATACCATTTTTTAACTCAATACCTGTAAACACTGATCATTTCCTTGGGAAAAAACTGACTATTCTATTCCCAAGGAAAAACGATTAGTCAATCAAGTCACAAAAAGCCCTTGACATATAACTATTTTTTCAAATTATTAAAAAATATCCTCATTTTACAAAAGTTAATCCTCAAAGATTAAATTCTCAAATAATTTGACAAACAAATGTCACTCATTACACTCTCCTTAGAAAATTTATATACATTCATATTTCTATCAATACTTCTTCTGACACTTTACATACATCTACTTTAAAAAAAAAATCCACAAAAAATATACAAGTCCATTAGCTTGAGAACAACCTCAGCAAATTAAAACTAATAATAGCCTAAATACCTTGCTTATTCTACTCAAGTTTTTCTTCAACATTAAAATTTCAACATAAAACAAAAAATACTTTACCATCCAACCAGTCAGACAATTATAGAACAAGCTCATAATACTTTACAAGATCTTCTTAAAAACAAAAAAGAGAGTCATGAGTCCTCCCCCCCAAAATTTAATTTTACTAGCCATGTTTACCTATAATTTTCTAAATATTAATATATTACTCTATACTCCAACTATAAAACATTTCCAAACAAAAAAGTCCAAGCCACCTTTATTTAAAAATCTACTAAGAAATAGCACTTGACAGGGCTCTATAAAACTTTTAACTTAAAAAAAAAGATATGCTTATGTTTACTTTCCAAAATGACTCTTAGAACTACAACAATAAAAATAAAACCATATCACAGAAAAAGTTTCCCTAGCCATAACCCACCTCCACTCATTAGACTCTCTTGATCCAGACTTCTCCAAGCTATATGTCATCTCCCTGAAATAAAATTCCAACTAACAGCCCTAAAACAATATTCAACATCACCTAAAAAAGACTTTTTCTACCAACTTAAAAAAACAAATTAATAAATTACAACTAGAACTACATTTAAAACTATAACAGTTACAAGACATTCAACACCTAACAGAAGAAAAAGTTCTTCAAACCCTCTATGACAATTTTAACTAACTGAACCCCAAAACATTAATTTAATAGACTCACTCTAAAAATATAAATCCTTAAAACCATTAATTATTTATTGATTCTAATAACACTTCGTAACTTATTCTTCCTAAAACTCTCTCACCCTAAGTTCAGACACAAGGCCTTACTGCATATCTTTAAAATAACTTCCTAAAGCCTGTGTCAATACTCCCCATACAATTTTAATAAGACCTATTTATACTGAACAACAAGAGTCTTCCTTTTATATTAATTATTCTAATTATATTTTAACTAATTACATTAATTCAAGACTACTCAAAAATTTAACTACATTCATGATAGTTTTTAAACCCTCGCATGTCCTAATGCCTATAATACTATCTAAAAATTAATATACTAATACAAATTTATATATACTAAAAAAAATAAATAAGTTAATAAGACCAAAAAAATTTGTAGCCACTCTAATATTAAGAATTACTACTTTAATCAATATAATAACCTCTATTACATTATCAACTACCGCTTTAGTACAAAAAATACATACTATACAACATATTAATCAGCTCACATTAATTCTACAAAAAAAATTAATAAAAAATTAAAAACTAAAATAAATGCCTTAAAAAATACAATTATATATTTAAATAACCAAATTCAAAATATAAAAACTCAAATGACTACTAGTTGTCATACAGATTTTAAATAGATTTGTGTCACACCTTTGCCTTATAATCAAAATTCCACCACTTAACCTCAGATAAAAACTCATTTACAAAATATTTAACACAATACTATGTTAAGACCTGATCTCAAAGACCTACATACCAAAATTACAAAAATTAGTCAAACATATTTAACTGCACCAGGTTCTAAAATTACAAACAGAATCTAAAAGTCTATTCAAAAATCCATTAACCCTATCATATAATAGTCTAGTTTAATACATATTAAAATCACTAGCCTAATTATTCTAATTTTAATCCTTGTTTTTCCAGTCGTCTTCCGAGTAATCCTCTCCTCCCTTCGAAAAACTACATTAAAATTTCATCACTTTCAACTAAAAAATAAAAGAGAGGGAAATGCCACGTCCACTGCCGCGTCCACTGTTGGATCCCTCTCTCCGTGACAAGGTCCTGAGAGGGGGTGTAAGACTTCAAGGAAGCAGTTTCCAACCTGGTGGACGTGGCATGGAAGGCCCTGCAATACCTATTGTGATTGTGCTTGCTTTGGGGATCATGACCTTTTTGCTTTAATCATTATGAATACCCTGGCAGTGATTCAGATAGTGTGCCTGGACCTTTCCCGGCTCAATGAACAGAATAATAATATCATACTAGAATGTCAGGGAATATAGGCACAAGGAAACAATCAGAACAATCTGAGAATTCAAGCTTAATCAATAACAGATCATTAGAAAAACACCTAAGATAAGATAGAATACTCTAGGAAATCAGGAGATGATCTCACTGCTTTCTTAGAGGGAATCAAAGTACAAAACATGTCTATAAAAAAACTCCTAGAGAAACTTAAAAAAAGTACCCTTAAAAGCCCCCTGCAACATAGGAATAGCCCCTCCTTTACCTTGAATAGGAATATATATCAACTAGACAGGCAAAGTAACAACAAAGGCTAGTTAGTTATTACAAACTAAACAGTCACTAGGGAGTCAGAATTTATGGTACACTGAAAAAACATTTTAAACAAAAAAAAAGGTAGATAGCTAAGTTAGACATCACGAGGGCTTTATAATAAATCTCCTATTTTCTCTACTCAGTCTAGCGTATCTTTATGCCCTATACCAAATTCTGAGAAACTTTAATATACAATAAGATATTTTTAACTGTCTGATTAATGGCTCTCCTAGTTAAAATAATTTTTAACTAAATCTATGGGAACTTTTGTACTTTTTACTGATTGCCTTTGTATTGATTTTTTCTGCTTAAATGATCATGTTATACTGCAAATATTAATCACTACCTGAAATGAAAATTATAAAAACCTGCTTGTACTTGCAATAAACGGAACAGAGCTTCACTGTCCTTTGAGGCGTGTTGTCGTCTGTTACCCAGCGCCGACGCCTACCCTCACCTGTGGGACCCCCTGACCCGCTGCGGCCGGACCGCGGCAGAAAAAAAGATAAAAAAGATGAACAGTGAAAGGACAGCAAACTCACAGTTATTAACAACCACACCTAAAACAAAAGCAAACTAAGAGGACAGCTAGATCAGGAGTGGAACCATAGAAATGAAGATCACATGGAGGGTTAGCAACAGGGGAGTGGGAGATGGAGAAGGGGGGAGAAGGTACAGAAAATAAGTAGCATAAACGGTAGGTAGAAAATAGATGGGGGGAGGGTAAGAATAGTATGGGAAATATAGAATCTAAAGAACTTGAGACATGAGGTCATAAACTAAAGGGGGGGAATGGTGGGGGAGGGGTGTGCAGGGTGGAGGGGAATGAACGGGGGAAATAGAACTGTAATGGCATAATTAATAAAATATATTTTAAAAAAGGAGGCATGAGGGGAATTGCGTATGATCTATAGATATTTTTTTTTTTTACCACAGGCAAGTTTTACCTTCAGTCAGCCATAGTGGAATGAGTTGGTCCCAATGATGATTCAGAGTTCCTGGGGTTCAACACGCTAAAGGAGCCCCTTGATCAGTATCCAGAATAGTGTAAGTTCCGGGAGATGAACAGATAGATATAAACCAAAAAAAGTTGTGTTAGCTCACCCTGTAGGCTAAAAACAACTTTGAAAAAGCCTGAATTAGTTAGGTTACAAACTAGTTATTAGAATAAGCAGCTGCATATATAATGTGAGGCAGCATGGTCTAGCAAATAGAACTAGAATCTAGCTTCATATCTTAGCTCTACCACTTACTTGGGATCTTGGGCAAGTAAGAAGAAAAATGATAGTTCCTACTTCATATGGACAGTATAATTAATAAATGTGTTCATTCACGTAAAGTACAGTGCCTGGCATGTGGATTGTACAAAATAAAGTAAAAGTATGTTGGTTGTTTGTGTAAATGTTCATATATGCTCTACCTCCAGATTTTGTGTGGCCAAGTTCTATTTGACGACACAAAGAGTATGGAAATAAATATCATCAGCCATGAAAAAGGAAAAAAAAAAGGATGATGCTCCAACCGACTGAGCTATACCCATCCAGGGTGGGACTGGGGTGTTTTTGGGGGGTGGGGCATAAGCAAGGCAAACATTGTATGCAGACAGCCTTGCTGTGGATACTTTGCGCAAACAGATTAAAGTAATGTTTTGAAGAAAACATTTGAACCCCAAACTTCTGCCCCGAGGGCCTTAGCCTCCCCAGTGTGAACTCTGCAGCTGTGATCCTGGGCAGATGCAAGCGGACAGAACATTCTCTGTTAGCATCCACCACGGTATGCGATCAGTTTACACCGGCTGAGACTTTTCATCTGTTGGGGAAGTGGACCCATTTCCCACCCGAGAGCAGGGATCCATGGCTCGTAAACCTACCTGGGTGTCAGAATCACCCGGAGTGCTTGTTAAACCTCCAAACTCCAGTCCCACCTCCGCTAGTTTCTCGTTTAGCTTCAAGATTCTAGCAGACCATTTTTTAGTTCAAGTCCTCTCATCTAAGAGTATCACCAGCTAGTTAATAAAAATTCCAGTATCATGATGTCATCTTTGAAAATGCTGGTAAAGGCGGTTATTAGAAATAGGTTATTATTAACCAGAAAATAAACTATCTGATCATTATTCTCTTTGGATCTAAGAAGAGACCTCGATGTAACAGGAATAGCTAAACACCACAAGAGGGCGCCATTGTCACAAAGTTCTAGCACTTGGAGCCCTGTGTGGGATTTAATACTACAATAGTCTAAGAAAATGTGTTCAAGAAGGATTCTTTTGTTTATACGTTTAAGGTTTTTTAAAAATGGCACGAGGCCCTAAGATTATGGAAGCTCGAGAAGGAGGTGCAGGGAGGAGCAAGTATAAAACAAATGGAGAAATTGAGGACCAATTTCTTGGTTACCAATACTCTGCTTATTATCTGAGGGCTTCGACTTGTGGGAAATTGCTACTTTTTTGGAAGGTTAGTTACAATCACATAATCAAGTGGATATTTAAATTACTCACTGGACAGGTTTGCTCACATCTTTCCTTTCAACCAACTCTCCAAACCTTTCACTTTTGTTTCACGTGCATCCTTGGAGTGTTTTGTTATAAAAGCACTAAAAATTATTCTCTCCGCTCCTTCCGCACCTTGCAGTACCCTTTCTGTCCAGTAGAGGGAGTGCTTCCTGCTCACTGTTTCACCTCTGCAGGGTATTTCTTCCTTTGATGGATGATGCTCCATCATTTTTGTCTCTATTCCCCAACAAATAGACACTCGGATCTAATCTGTTACTGTCACAAACAACACAGCAAAGAATAACCTTGTGTAGCTGTCATTTTGTACTGTACTGGAGGGAAAATTCTCAGAAGTGGGGTTGCTGGATCAGAAGTAAATGCACCTGCAATTTGCAGTTTTGACAAAGCTGCCTTTCGAGTGGGTTGCAGGACTTCGCAGCCAGCTGAGGGCGTGGGAAGTGGCAACAGTAGCATCGGAGGGCGCAGAGGGGGAGGGGGTGCTGGCGTTATGGCTGCCAATTTCCTTCTTGTGAAATTCACGGCATAAACAACAACACTGCAGCCACAACAGACATGTTTGAGTCACTTACTGTCTAGATGACATTGTGACACTGTTTGTGCAAATTTTTTAAATGGCTGTGCTGCTTTTAGGGGAAGTCAGGAGTTGAAGCACTTGTTACCACAGTCCAAGAAAATAGTATTGGGAGCAGTAACCAGAGGTCTGGCTGCTTCATAAAGTAGCTGGAGAGCATGTTACAAATCCCAGACTCCAGCAACTACCAAGGCTTGGAGAGCCTGTCCATAATTTTTTCTTCCTTTCCTTCCTTTTTTCCTTCCTACCCAGAACTTTTCAAAATCCCTCTCAGAAAAAATAATCCACACCAGTAAACATCTTGAAAAGCCAAGCCCTGGCATCCAAGGGCCTCATCTCTGCCAATTGGTACCTAGGCGGTTCTTCACTCTGAATCACCCCTGCACAATTCACGAAGCAGCCTTTTGGCACAGCCCGGAGGCCCTGGGGAGCCAGCTCCCTCTCGGCCAGGCGCAGCCCAAGAGCAAAGGCCAGAGATCTGCTTGGTCCATGTGCCCGGGCTGGCCAGGTGCTGTGGCCCCATGGACACATATTCTGTCTCTGGTCCCAGCCGAGATCTGTGAACGACAGCCAGGGCCGGCAGGAACAGCTTGGGAGCATCCGGAGCTGGGAGGGGAGGCTCCCGGCTCCGCAGCAGCTGCTCCCCTGGGTGCTGCTGCGTCGAGCCCCGGGCCCACGGGATGCCAAGGTTAGACACGGCCTCCGCCAGCTGGTTTTAATAAACAGTCATCACCTTCAGCATCCCGTGGGCCCGGGATGAAGGTGATGACTGTTTATAAAAACCGGCTGGCTAGGGGCTGTTTCCAACCTTGGGGCTGCACCTGGTCGTTTGCTGGGGCCTGACTGCGAGGACAGTGTCACCCATAATTATTTATCTGCAGCCTAAAATTCCAGCTCCCTAATGCGGCGTTCAAGGCTCCCCTTGTGTCCTGCCTCCCCCAGAGATTCTCCCTGGACATATTCTGCCTCTGACTTCTACACGTTCAGTAGTACCCCTTCGTGCCTACCTAGGACGCAGCCTGCTCCCTTCCAGAACCTTCCGGCCCAGCTCAATCCCCAGTGCCCATCACGACCTGCCCAAGCCCACCTCAGCCATCCTTAGGGGTCCCTCCTCCCTCCTCACTCAGGACATTTACGTTTGTCAGGGGGTCACCAGACACCCTAACTTTGCTGAGTGAACCCTGATTCCACGAACTGCGTCCTGCTGTCCCCATGTGTCATCAGAATGTTCTAGAAATCTCACAGCCTTGCGACAGGTGCTGAATCACCCCCACAATGATCAGGATGAAAATGTGCCAACAGCATCTCAGCCACTAGGGACATAGCCGCCCCCCCTCCCCCCCCCAAGGCCACCGAGGCTGGGTGCGCCTGCGGGGGCTGATGCAGCTGGTGCGAGGGGGCGCTGGGCACTGAGGCAGGGGCCTGGGGAGCTCGGAGAACCCCCGACACCCAGGCCAAACCCCAGCCAGTGCATTAGAGTCCCTGGGGCCCAAACCCGGACGTGGGCTCTTCAGGGGACACTTACATATAGTCCAGGGCTTTGGGGGAGGCCACACATGAAGAGACCCCCACACCCTGGCCCCGAGCTTCATGAACCTCAGTTTCCCTGGCTGTGAAATGGGGAGAATCCCAGCACCTCCCACGATGGGCCTGCGAGCCCCGCGCCTCTCCCCCTGCGTTGGGTCTGGGTGGCAGACACCCACAGTTGCCACCCCCGTGGCGACCTTCCTGTTGCTGTGGAAGCGTCACTGCAGATATAGCTGCTTTTCCGTACAACCAGGGTTACGAGGGTTACGTGGGGAGGTCACCCAGCACTGTGGTTTTAGCCGGGTGCCTCTCGCCTGCACCTCACAAGTGCCCAACGACTCAACTGACGACTCAACTCTCGGAACCAACGGCCATCAGCCAGCTCGCCGCCCTCCAGCCCCCGCCCCACCCCCGCCCGGACCCCAGGACTCACCAGCACCCACAGGAAACGCCGATTCTGAAAAGCCCCAGCCCCGGCTGGGGCCTCCTCGGTGGCTCTCATGCGGGCCTGGCCCCTGCCCTGCAGTGCCCGGAGACCAGCGACGCTCTCTCTGGAAGGATCTGGAATCCGGGAGCCAGGTGGGGCGGGCCTCTGCCCGCCCCTCCCCTCCACACCTGTCTCCTGTTAAGGGGGCGGGAGGGAGGGGGTGGGTATTGTTCTCCGAGCCCCTCCCACTGGGCCTCTGTTTCACCACCCGGACCCAGCAATGCCCTCTGGGCACAGAGGCATCTCCGGCTTCCACACCAGGCTCTGGCTCTTGCCAAGGGGGGGGGGGTAGAGGCCAGGCAGGCTCGGGGAGCTGCCCAGGCCCAGGCCCAGGCCCAGGCCACTGCCTCGGGGTCCCGGGGCAGCTAAGGAAGCAGCCGTCCTCCCTGAGGGCCCCCAGGGGCCTGTTGTGACCGGCCTTCGATGAGGCTGGCAACCAAGGTCCCCGTGGGTTCCCCCACCTTGGGGCCGCCATGGTGAGGGCCACCCCACTTCGCTGAGGTTCTGGGGTGCTGACTGCTCCGTGTTTCCCGCAGGGTGCTGGCAGCATGCTCCCCCACTTCAGGGTGCTCCGAGATGGGGTGTGTCCCCCATGGTTAGAGCTGGAGTCATAGCCTGAAGCTCAGGGTGCTGGGTCCCAGCCGCTCCTGCTCTTAGAGACAGAGACACCTGGGGAAGGGGCCTGTGCTCGGCAAGGGGTCCCAGGCACCGCGGCAAGCGCCCCAACCTGTGCGAGGCTGGCTTTTCTGAGCAGTAGGCGTCTCCCAGCCCGGGCTCAGCTCCCACCGGGCAGCCACTCCGGTTTCCCGAGGGACAGAGGAGGCTCAGGAGGGCCAGCCATCCTGCACCCTGAGTCTCCCGGACCTTCAAGGGCATCCGGGTCAGCCCTTTGCAAACTTTCACCGAAAAACCTTTTTCCTTAAACCACATCAGACCTGGACATTCATCCAATCAGCGGAACCTTGAGAAGGGCAAGTGAGAGTGGGTGGGGGGCGCCCCGGTGCCTGCCCACCCTATTCCGAGACCCCCAGCGCAGCGCCCGAGTTCCGAGGAACAGAGCGGAATCCTCTGATCTGGTGCTGTGTACGGACGGCCTGTTCTCTGAGGGCACCTAGCGGACAGGCGGACTGGGCTGCAGGCCCAGGAAGAGGACAATGGGGCCGTGGGACCAGTGGGCACAAGGGGTGGTGGCCCATGTGTGAAGCCTCTTGCTGGGCCTGCCCCTCACTGTCACTAACTGTGGCACAAGTTGGGACAAGCTCAGTCCACTCCGAGGGTACCGTGGGGACTGGAGGGGCCACACAGAGAGGCTTATAAATGCTGATCTATTTTCTCAGGTCTCACTCTGGTCAGGAGAGGCCGCCACAGTGGTTTTGTGGCATCCCTGTGACTAAAACGCCCTTCAAACCTAAAGGCGTATCCAAAGGAACAGATGTCTTAATTATTAGGAGCAGGCAGGGTCGCTTTGAAGCGGGCATCTAGATGCCTTTGGAGGGCCCTGCTGGGCCCAGGTAGGAAGGCAGGCCAGCCTGCCCGGGGGCGCTGTGTGAGAAAGGGGAGGCCTGCCCGCTCCCCGCACCCAGCTCCAGGCAGGCCCTGGTTGGCCCGCAGAAACTCTTCATGTAATCCCGCAATGGTCTCCAGTTGCTCTTCAGAAAGTCCTGGTGCTCACCGACCCTTCCCTTCCTGACCCCTGACCCTCCTGCACCCCAGGCCCGTGCTCCCGCATTAGGTCCCAGAGCTTGGTGGGAGCCCAGCCTCCCAGGCCTGCGTCTGGCCTGAGCACAGCTGTGGGGCACCTCCGTCACCTCCCCCATCTGTCAGGGCCTCTCAGTCGGCCATGTTCCTCATTCTCTGACACTCAGGCTGTGAGGCAGGAGGGGCAGCTGGGGTGGGCCACCACGGGCTCCCAGGTGGCCTCGGGGGACCGGGGAGGGGCTGCCTACTCGGGCCTGGTCTGCTGCTTTGAGGGAGCTCCTGCCAGGGTGCCCAGAGCCCCCACCCTGGGAGAGCAGGGAGTAGTCAGCAGGGTGGGGGCTGAAAGGAGCCTTCTCTAGCATGAATGTGTCCTTGATTGTGGCCTTGAAAGGTCCCAACAGGATCCCTCTGCGGAGATGGGCCTGCTCAGGGTTCCTTCAGCAACTGAGGATGACAGTCATTCGCTCACAGCCTGGGAGGGGGGCAGGCTGGAGGCTGGGGGCTCAGCGTTTTGACGTGGCTCTTTCCTGAGTGTCATTTCTGCCCTCCCAGCCCCCCACGGCTGCCCAGCTCTCCCGGCTCTCACACAAGGCCCCTCCCCCTCAGTGCAGAATAGAAGATGGTGATCTACAGGCACAGCCTGATGCTTGAACTATTTCATGGCTGTTCAGGTTGAATTCTTTTTCTTTCCTTCAAATGTGTTTCTTAAGATTCTATTTATTTATCTTTAGAAGGGAAGGGAAGGAGAAAGAAAGGGAAACATTAATGTGTGGTTGCCTCTTGTGCGTCCCCTGCTGGGAACTGACCTTCAACCCAGGCATGTGCCCTGACTGGGAATCGAACCTCCATCCTTTGGTTCGCAGGCCCGCGCTCAATCCACTGAGCTACACCAGCCAGGGCTCAAATGTGTTTCTTTTTAAAGATTTAATTAATTTATTTTTTAGAGACGGGAAGGAAGGGAGAAAGAGGGGAGACACATCAATGTGTGGTTGCCTCTCATGCGCCCCCTGCTGGAGACCTGGCCCACAACCCAGGCATGTGCCCTGCCTGGGTATTGAACTGGTGACCACTGGATTTGTAGGCTGGCACTCAACCATTGAGCCACACCAGCCAGGGCTCTTTTTTTTTTTTTTCCATCCTCACCCAAGGCTATATTTATTGATTTTAGAGAGAGGAAGGGAGAGAAAGAAGCATCCATGGGAGAGAGAAACATCAATACGTGCCCTGACTGGGGATCACACCCATAACTTTCTGGTGCACAAGACGACGCTCCATCCCACTGAGCCACCCGGCCAGGGCTGTGTTATTTCACACTCAAATCAACTGCGGTCCAATTTTCATGCAGTAAAAGTCACCCAGTTAGGTGTACAGTTTGAGGTGTTTTGACCAGCCTGTACACTCGGTGCCCACCACCGCACTCCAGATAAGGAATGTTTCCATGACCTCAGTATGTTTCCTGTGACCTTTCGTGGTCGATATCCTTTTCCTGTCCGCAGGCCCGACAACCACTGACCTGTCCTCCTTCCTGTCGTTTTGCCTTTTCTAGATTGTCCTACCATTAAAATCGTAAACTATGTCGCCCTCTGGGTCTGGCTTCTTTCATTTCCCGTTGGCGAGTCCGTTGAGAGCACTGCGTGTGTCCAAGCTTCAGTCTCTCGCTGCTGGGTCAAGCCCCTTTGGGTGGGGGTACCGCTCTTTCTCAGTCGCTAGGTGAGGGGCTTTGGGAATGTCCCAGTGTTTAGCTATTTGGAGTGAGGCTGCTGCGGCCATTTCACACATGAGTTTGTGCGTGGGTCTACATCTTCCACTCCCTTGGGTGGGATTTCAGCTCACATAGTAGGTGTACATTTCTTTTCTTTTTAAAATATTTTATTTATTTATTTTTAGAGAGGGGGAAGGGAGGAAGAAAGAGAGGGAGAGAAACATCGAAGTGTGGTTGCCTCTCATGTGCCCCCTACTGGGGACCTGGCCTGACTGGGAATCGAACCGGTAACCCTTTGGTTTGCAGCCCCCCCCCTCCCCCCCCCCTCCCCCTCCCCCCTCCCCCCCTCCCCCCCCCCCCTCAATCTGCTGAGCTACACCAGCCGGGGCAGGTGTAGGTTTCTAAGAAAGAGCCAAGCTGTTTGCTAAAAGGGTTTAGCACTTTGTTTTCATTTTTTTAATTTATTCATTTGAGAGAGAGAGAAACATGGATGTGTTGTTTCACTTATTCATGCGACCACCAATTGAGTCTTGCAGGTGCCCTGACCGGGGATCAAACCCACAACCTTAGCACGTTGGGATATCGCTCTAACCAGCTGAGCCACCGGGCCAGGGCCCAGACCTCCCTTTCCGTGTTTCTAATTCCACAAGTAAAATAGGAGGTCGGACGGAGCCTCACCCGCACTCCAGCCTGCTCCTGCCCCCAGCCGGTGGCGCTGTGGGCTGGTCCTACCTGGCTTGTTGATGCCTGTCACACGTGAGCACAGCACCTCGAACGTGGACCTGTGCGCTTTCTTTGTCTGTGTCCTTCCAACTTGCTTTTGTCACTGAACACCAGGACTCGGCGGCAGGGGGAACCTGGCTCTTACCAGCTATGGGAACACCCCCGGCGGGCGATGACGAATGTCACAGAGCTGCCCTGTTACTGAGCAGTGTGTGGCGTCTCTCAGACCTCACTCAAGACAGAAAGGCCTAGAAACAATAGTAAGAGATTTCCGAGGTGTGCGCTTCATGAACTGTCTGGCGTTGGCAGGATGTCGTTCCAAGTGCCCGACCCACAGCGCGGTGAGGATGCTGTCCTGAGTGAAACTAGCCAGGCACGGAAGCATGCCTGACTCCGTCCACAAGCACCGGAAGTACCCGAGTTCTCAGACAGAAAGAAGGCGGGGCTGAGGGAGGGGGCGGGGCCTCAGTGTTGGAGTGGGGGACCAGAGTCACGGGCTGAGAAGATAACACGAGTTCTGTGGGTAGCTGCTAGTCGCCTCAGGCCGCTGTAACCGAGCGCCCCGGGCCGGGGGACTCAAACGACAGATTTCCTCAGTTCTGGAGGCTGCAAGTCCAAGGTCAGGGTGCCGGCCTGGCTGGGTTCTGGTGAGAGCCCTCCTCCTCGCCAGCACTGATGCGGCCTGTCCTCAGGGGGTGCTCCAGGGAGAGGGGGCATCTCCTTCCCTTCTGAGGACACGAATCCCATCCTGGGGCCCCGCCCTCACCACCTCGGGTGACCCGAACTCCTCCTGAAGGCCATTACTCAAACTGAAGTTACAGTCATGGCACATAGATCTATGTAAGTAGTAGTCCCTAGCTCTTTGAGATGTAGACTGAAGGACATACAGATGAAGCATGTCTGCAATTTATTTTAAGCCGGAGGTTAATGTGCAAGTGCAGGGTAATGAGGAGATTTTGGTCACTTGTTCAATGTTACAGCCGGGTGACGGGTGCACAGGGGTCCATTCCCTTACAATATTCTTCCTACTTCTGTGTATTTGAAAAATTCTGTAAGACCAAGCGAAAAAGTACTGTTGTGCTCGCGCTGGGCTTCCAGGTCATCTAGCAGTGGATACTGAGCTTTCCTCCCCCACCCTCCCTCCATCAGACTGAATCTCGGCTGCAGAAAGGCCAAGGCTGCCCAGGACAGACGAGACAGTCGCTGCAGAGCAGGGGGACTTAAACCCCTTCTCCTGTCGTTCACCAGCCTCTTGAGCTTGGCCCCCAGTTCCTCTGAGATGTCCATTCTACTCACAGCTGCTTTTTCTCCAGGTCCAGCAGAACCCTGCCATCTGTCGCTCCCTCCACCAGACACTGCACCTGGGCCCCTGTGGGTTGTTTAGTCCAAGACACAGGATGGGAGGGAACTCAGGCTTTGCTGACCGCTACCTGCATGGGAAGGCCAGCAAGGGTGGAAGGCGGGGATTTCTGCTGCCCTGGGCGGGCTGTTTGGTGTCAGGCCCCCCACCAATTTCCTCACCCCTATGAGAATCCATGCTGGGAGCTGTGACTGCAGCAACACAGACACGTCTCCTGCCCTCGTGGGGTCCATGTTCTACTGGGTGGGTAATCACAAATACAGTGGTAATGTTTTCCAAATACTGGGAAAAATTAAACAGGGTGTGGTGATCATGAGAACATGGAGATGCTTTAGATCTGCTCATCAGGGAAAGAAAACCTACAAAAGTAACTTTTGACCTGAGTCCTGAATGACGAGGAGCCAGCCCTGTGAGGACCTGGGGACAAAGAACCAGGAAGAGCAAAAGCCTCAGACTGACCCGTGCAAGAACAGAAAGACTGAAGCCGAGTGAACTGCAGCGGAGGACAAGGTAAAGGGAATACCTACCCCAGTCTGTAACAACGGGGAAAATTTCCCACAGCCCACTGGGGACCGGTCCGGACAAACAGCATCTCGCACCTCTCAAACGATGGAAAAGTTCTAACAGAAAATGACCCTATTCTTTTAAAATCATCACATTGATACACTTTTACTACAAACTACAAGAACAGCGAGAACCAGGGCTTTGTCTGCCCAAGGCTGCATTTCCAACATCTGGATTTTCTGTGATTGGCAGGTGATAAGACCATTGAAACCAACCAAATGCTCTGGTTAGCAGTGAGGAGTGATGTAACAATGGCTGTTGATGACATTTGAAAGAGGAAGGATTCACAAACACATCGTCAATAACAGGTTTGGAATGTGTTTTCCTTAAACATCCTGCATATGTTTAAGCTCCGAACAACCAACTTTTGCTGTAAATTTTTGCTCATTTTGTTACAATGAGACATGGTTGAGAACTGTCACCAGGTTCCTGCTGCTTGCATGTCTCATTCCATCTCTATGACAATCAACTTTGTTATAAAAAAAAGTGTCTCCAGTTTTAGAGGCCTTGAATTAAGGATCAGACCTGGGTTCAATACCCGGGTCGCTACTTAGGAGCAGTCATGTGGCCCTGGGCACATCCACATTGCTTTGAGATGCTGTCGTTAAAAGGGGCGTTTTCTGTCCTTGCCTCCATCATAACACTCTTGGCAAGATGTGAAAAACTGAAGACATACTTTCTAAGTTTTTGAAAGGGACTGGAGATGATGAGGGCTCCAAGCCTTTGCCTGCGTTGCATTAAAAAAAAATCAAACCCCACACACATCTCAATCTTTTATAACCTTAGCAACTAGAAAAAATTCATGTCCTTTTTACCTGTCAGATTCCCACACTGAGCAGTGACCTACACAGCTCTCTGGGGGATTCCTGAGGCCCCTCTCCCTGCCAAGGAAGGACCCTCCCCTCTTCCTTCCCTCACCAGGTTTCACAGGTAAATCCTCTCACTCCACAGAACCAACAAACACACTGCTACGTTTCAGTTTATTTTGCACATAATGAAAACAGCCAATTGACTAAACAGTTTCAGAACTGTTAGTGTTCATTAATCAACAAATAACAAAGTCAGAAGGCCAACATCTCAATTCCTCCAAAACATTATCTTGCAGGTACAACTGAAATCCCTAACACATGCAATATGGGCTGGTTTGGAAAGAGAGAACCTAAGCAAGATGGGTGAGTAGTGAATGTCCGTGTGGGTCAGACCAGGGGAGCCAAGCTCCAGGAAGCTGGGCTGTACCCGGCCGGGCATTCACGCTGCCCCCATATACACCTGCCCTGTGAAGTCCACTGCCTCTTGTCAGCTGGAAACCCAAGCAACTCTTTCCTCCATTTCCAGACTCATCACCTCCTCTTATTTCAGGGTGGCTGATCCACACACAGGAATCCAGGCAGCGCAGATGCCCTGGCCCAGCTGGGTTTGACGCAGCATCTCCGCAAGTCGGGCTCCAGCTCAGATTCTGTACAGGAAGTTTCCACTGCCGTCAAAGAACTCGCGCCCCCGCTGCACCACTTTGCTGCTGAAGTTCTGGCCGCCCTGCTCTCCTGCCTTCAGCTCCTCCAGCCTGATCGCACTTGACAACCCAGCCCTGTCGGTCCCCCTGGCGCCCTCACAGTCCATGGTGGGACACTTCCGCGGCTCTCTCCAATGACGTTCAGCCACAGGCGCCAAGCTCTCCTCCTCCAGGCTCTGGATCCCGTTATTCCTTCTCTTCTGTCTCCTCAGTGGGTCCGTGCTGTGAGTATTCGGTTCCGTCACCGTCAGCGCTGTGCTGGGACCCTGGCCTTGGCATGAGGCTTCACCTCCCGACACAGAGTGGCCCGTGGGAAGCAGTTTCCAGGTGTCCCCAGAGCCCGGAAGCTGGCGGAGCGAGGGGGTAAGTCCCGCTTTCTTAAGGACTTTTTGATCCTGCTTCAGTTTCTGCTCCAATGTGGGAACAAACTTGCTCTTTAAAACCCTTCTGATCACATCGGTGCTAACATCAAAGCCTTCCGCCAACCTGGGGACTGACCAGGACTCGGCAAACTCTTTATGTAAGTACCTATAGGAAAACGAAGCAGTTTTTGAAATTGTCAAGTCCTCTGTCAGAATAGCTGACTGATAATATCAGTGATAAACACATAAGAGGAGCTGAAAACGCAGGCTGTGTTCCGCTCCTGCGTGCCGAAAGCAACACCCAGCCACCGTGAGATCACTTCATTTCCCATCGACGGACCACCTCCCACCGCACCACAGCCCCCGTTAATCCTGGTGATGGTGTGGAGTCTGTCCTTCCCTTTAAAGAACACACAATCCAGGGGCCAAGACAAGTATGCTGACGTACAGCACCGTGACGGGTCTCCCAGCACAAGACGCTGTGAGGGCACCCACAGCAGAGACCCAAGAACAGGCTGTCACAGCACGTGCAGCGTGGCCCAGGAGCTGCTCTGGGAAGTCGATGTCAGAGCTGGTCTGAAAGGATGCAAAGGAGTTAGAAAGCCGGCAAAGGGGGAGGAAGGGATCAAAAACACGGATGGCGGAGTGAGCATGTGAAATGCAAAGAACACCATCTTTGGGGGAATAACTCATCTGACAGCGAGGACGGGAGCAGGAGCAGGATCTCACCATGCTGAGTATGGAGTTCATCACAAAGCAACAGCAAACCAGGGGAAGCGTCTAAGGGGTGGAATGCCACGAGCAAACTTCATTCTGAAGCTCAATTCAGTGGTAGTCCTTCAGTGGCTAGACTAGAGGTGGAAAGATCGGACAAGAGGCTGTGAGAATAACCCAGTGAGTTCACAATCCATGAACTGAGGTGGTGGCAGTGAGAACAGAGGCGGCAAGAGACCTGAGGAATATTTTAGGAGGGCCAAGTGGTAAAATTTGGTAAGTGAGGAAGGAGGCTGAGATTCAGGAGTTTAGCTGGGGGACTTGTGGGATCATTCAGGGGTATAGCAAAAGCAGGAGCAGGATTAAACTGTCCAGAACAGTGAGTGGTGAGTTCTGTTCTGTACACGTTGAGTTGGAGGAACCTGTGTAACATCCAAACAGAGGCATCTAGTGCCCAGCTGGAGGTCAGAAGAAAAACACGGACTGAAGATGATGGCTCTGGAAGTCATAAGCCAACAGCAAAGGTGGTTGAAGCCATGTGGGTGGCTGGTATTAGACAGGGAAATATGCAGAGTGAGATAAAATACCTGACAACACACTAAAAAAACAGCAATATTTAACAAACAGGAGGAAACAGGGCTGTTCAGGAAGAGAAAAAGCAGCTCTAAAAATAGAAGCAAGTGGTACCTGGGTGAAGGGAGAAGAGAATTTCACAAAAGCCGACTACAAGGTCAAATGCTGTAGCAACGTTAGGGAGGCTGAAGCCCAGGGCGTCCGTCCCGCCTGGATTTGCTTCACAGACAAGACAAGAAACAACGGCAGGCAGCCTGCTCGGAACAAAATACAGGGAAAACTTCTGCTGACAGACACGGGTCCCCGAGGAGGCGGGCAGGGCTGCAACCCCGAGCACACAGAGGATGAGCCCCCCACGAGCTCCCTCTGCGGTGTAGAGGGAACAGGGTTGAGGTGGGAAGCGGGAAGGAAGACAAAGCAGCTCTGGGGCGGGCCCACCCAGTGGCCTGTTTTCCTTTGAGTAAAAGGACATTTACAGGCCCCAAAAGAGGATGAGACAGGTAGGAAGATTTGAAAGGCTTTTGTGCCAGGCAGGAGAGGAAGCCAACGGCGAGAGAAGCTACAGGCCCACACAGTCCTGCGGATCAGCTCCACGGAATCTGTAGGTCTCGATCCCTGAGTTGTTCCGACGAAAACTGAACACAGCACACAGCCCACGGGCAGCTATTTAGGGACAAAATGAAAACCCACCTGCCCGCAGGGCCGGCAGCCCCACTCTGGGGATGTGTGAAACCACTGCGCCCGGCAGACCTGGCGCATGAACGGTTACTCACTAGTGATCTTCAACCTCTCACCTCATGGCCACATAAACTCATCACTAAATTCTGGGGCACACCAAAAATGATTTTTTTTTTGGCCAAGCTGACCAAAAAAGGGCATATTTTGATTCATTCAAAATAGGATGGCTATTGTGTTGGCTGTTTTCACTTTTTTATTTGATAATTCAAGGGAAAAGAGGTCAGTGTCCTAAGTAAACAGTCGGGTATTGCACGTTTTAAACATTCTTGCGGCACAAGCGGGTGAGAATCGCTGCACTAGAGCACTGTCTGCCACAGCAAAGGCGTGGGAACAACCCAAGTGCCCATTAGAAAAGGCTGGTTAACTACACTGTGATTGCTATAAAAAACAAAGCGCTTTCTCTTCTTTTTTTAAAATATAACTTATTTATCTTTAGAGGGGAAGGGAAGGAGAGAGGGAGAGAAACATCAGTGTGTGGTTGCTTCTTGTGCGTCCCCTTCTGGGAACTGGCCTGCAACCCAGGCATGTGCCCTGATTGGGAATCGAACTGCGATCCTTTGGTTCGCAGGCCTGTGCTCAATCCACTGAACTGTGTCAGCCAGGGCAGACCTTCTTTCTTCTGAAGCAGAAAGATATTAAGTGAAAAAAGTACAGACAGCATGTATTTATAGAATCCTACTGTTTGTGATGAAAATGGAAATAAAAACTACAATTAAATTGCTTTATTTGCACAAGGAAACCTAGAAAAAAAAGCAAAAAAAAAAAAAACCCAGTAAAAATGGCACCCACAGGAAACTGGCTGGGATTAACACTTCCCAGTGTGAACCCCATATTATTCTGTCCTAATTTTGAACCATCTGCAATATAATCTATTCAAAACAAGAAACCTTAAAGTTTGAGAAAGGATCCCTTTAAGATTTCCTATGCTACAGGATCCTTTCCTCAGAAAAATGGGCATAACCACGAAAGCTCCCATCCCTGGTTCTTAGATTAAGAACGTCCTGATTTACTAGCTAGCGTTTAAATGGTGTGATGTCTGCAATGGACTATTTTAAAATTTCAGCAAAAAGAACCAACTGTGTCACAGTGTTAAAAATTTTTAAATCAAGACGATGGGTTTACAGTAGTTCATTATATTACTTTACCGTAAGAAATCGCAAAGGAGCCCTGGGCCAGTAGCTCAATTGGTGAAAGTGTGTCCCGGGCCCCAGACGCCAAGGGTGCAGTCTAGTTCGGGCACACCACAAGCGACCAATGCATTAATAAAAAGTGGGACAACAAGCTGATGTTCCTTGTTCTCCCTTCTTCCCTCGCTCTGAAAAAAAAAAGGAATAAGTAAGAAAAAAGAAATCTGAGCTCCGCCTGGTGTGGCTAAGTGGACTGAGTGCCCACCCTTGAACTGAAAGATCGCGGTTCTGTTCCCAGTCAGGGCACATTCCTGAGATGCCGGCCAGCAGGGGCCCAGCGAGAAGGAATGCAATGATGTTCTCTCGTACTCCGATGTTTCTCTCCTTTCTCACTCCCTTCCCCCTTCTCTAAAAGAAATGAAATCTCTAAAAAAAGAGAAACCTGAAATGATAATAAAAGAAAGTAGAAAACCCACACGATCTGGCCCAGTATCCTTCCCTCCCCAACGCAGCCGATCCGGACACCAGGGGGGTCTTACCGGATCTGCTCCAAGGCCTCCATCGTCAGAGTCCTGGGTGGGGCACCTGGCGCCTCCATTTGCCTCCGAATTTGCTGGAACCGAATAGCTTTTTTCTGTCGTTTCAGGGTGCAGGAGAAGAGAACCAATGGCAGGAGCCATGCGTGGAAGGAGGCTGGGTGGGTGAAGAGTCTCGGGCTAAATCACGGAGTGCTAGCCCTCCTCTTTGTTCACCGTCCCAGAAATCGCACACCTAGAACTTGGGCCAGCCGAACTCTCTAAACGGGTGATGAAATACGTCACTGGTGAGGGGACCCGTGGTCCCAAAGGAGCTGAATACTTGCCCCTGCGTCTCTGGTCAGAGTAAGAAACAAGGGCCGCTGCAAACGCAACGGCTGGACGCCCGGCGCCAAGGAGACGCGGCCTAGATCGCCGGGGCGGGAGACCCTCCTTCAGGCTGAGGGTTCGGAAAGGAGCTGGTACCTCTCCACCTCCTGCAGCTCCCGCTCCTCCGGTTCCCAGTCGGAATCGGGGTCCGGCTCGCGGCCGATAGAGCCTGGGCCTGCCACCCCTCGGGTCGCGAAACCGCAGGGAGCGACGACAGCGCGGACACGTCCGGCAAAGAAGAGACCCAGGGTACCCGCCATGTTGACAGAAACGCCTGCAGCCCAAAATGCGGCAGCAGCGAAGCCAGACGGCGGAACCGGAAGTGAAAGGGCTGGAAGGGGGGCAGGGCGAGGGTCACGTCCTTCGAGCTTCCGGCGGAAGGTGGACTCTGGGCTTAGGGAGCTCCGCGGCCCACCCTTCCCTGCAGTAACTACGGATAGGACTTTGCTAAGACGCGCGAGTCTGAATGAGGTGGAGGACGATCCTGCAAAACGGCATAAACTTTAATAAAAAGACGGGTTCAACTGCAGAGAGCCAACCCTTCCCCACAAGGGCAGCTCAGGCCGGCCAGTCTCCCCATTGGCGGAAGGATGTTCCCAAGGCGTTCTGACGGCGACAGCCCTGTGCCTTGGGCACTCCGCTCCTCTGGTTAAAGGAACTGCTTGTCACCGGGATCAGCTCCAGACCCGGGCCGCACCAGTGTTCAGACCCATCAGCTAATGACAAATCCAGGCTCAGTCTTTGAAGGGCAGAGATGAGTGGGTGGCTGGCCCTGGCGCCTGTCTTCACTGTTGAGTCTTTCCTGGTCCGGAAACACTCTTGGGGTACTGAGGAATTCTCGGTGTCTTTGTGTTTGTGCCTTAGGCAAACCAGTTCCTGGCCAGAGCTTTTCAGACTCAAGCTTGGTGGCTGTCTTTTCACTGAGAGGTGCTTGAAGGCTCTTTGCCCCGTAGGAAAGCTGAAGGGTTCTCCAGCAGAGCTTGAGTGCTGGCTTCCTTCCTGCATTTACCTGTGGTGGCTGATGTCCAGGGCCGCAGTGGTACTCTGCATCAGGGGTGCGGAGGCACGGCAGAGGGGCAGGTCCTGGGCCTTGGCTGCTCTGTGTCCACAGTCGACGATGGAGGGCAAGCTGCATTCAGTCCACGGGCTACTTACCACTCTTTCCCGTTGCAGAAAATAGCCCTGCTTTGGGGTTAAACAGGATGGCACTGATCCTGCCATGGCTCTGTTTATGGCTTCTAGCCTTCTGCTGGCTTGGCCTTCTGCAGTGGAAACATGGGGCCCCCTAAGTTGCTTGCCAGTCACAACTCTTTCCCAACTGTTGCTCAGTGACCAACACAGAGAAACGGCACCCTATGCTTCCCTCCAGCATCTTTACCACACTGTATTGCCACTGGTGCGTTTACTTGTCCATCTCCCTGTTATGTCTGTGGAGCGCTGGGACTGTATTTCTGCCTTTTCCATCACCAGGCTCTAGCACACAGGAGGCAGCAAAGGGCTCCGCTGCCTCCCACGTTCCCACATTGCTGGAGGTGCCATATTAAATTTTGGGAGCATCCCGGCTGTAATATCTGCTAGTGGGAGTTTAGTGACCAAAACTAGTTTTGCATACTTACGGCTATTGGACCTGACTCTGGGAATGGGAAAACAGCGTTCGTCAGATTTCTTCATTGACAATGAACAGGGGCCAAAGGCGGCTGGATCTCTTATCCAGTTGAAGTTCCTGGGCTGTAGGTAGTACCGGGCATGAGGCAGGAATGCAGTGTTCATGCGTGGCAATGGCCCTAAGATCCTGGGGATCAACTCGTGGGATCGAACTGGATGCAGGACATGAGGAGGGCCCTGCTCTTTGTCCGCCCTGCTCATGAGGACCAATGGGAACAGACTCATAGACGGCAGTTCTTGACTGCTCAGCCCGTCCGGATGAGATCTAGGCTGGAGGAGAAAAGCAGCCTCTTACCACATTTCTCGCGAGGCTGGAGGGAGTGGTGGGAAACACAGAAAACGGAAACACCTCTTCTGGGCCAGAGCCGCCACCTCACCAGCTCATTCTCCAGGGCTCAACAAAAATGGGACCCATCAGGTGTGCCACTACCCCAGGGAACAGTGAATGCGGCAGCTGTTTTGTAGGCCCAAGGCTTTACTCATCTCCCCTTAGAGCCACAGCAGGGGCAGGGCCAGGGAGAGGTTACACAGAAGCCACTGAAGGTGGTGGGTCAGTCGTGGGTTTGGGGTCATTGCCAGATAGGGCTAGAGCAAACAAGTCTCTTGTGAGAAGGCAGGGAGCTGCACTTGGCTGGATGTCACTAACGGCAAGGGAGCTTGGGGTGCAGCCATAATAGGAACCGACAGCCCCTTTCCTGAGGCCCAGCACAGACTGCTTTCCCAGGCTCCACTGCCAGACACCATCACATTAGCCTCCTGGGGCCGTAGCCACCATCGTGTGCCGGCACCGCCCTTGTTCCCTGCTGTGTGAGATGCTGCACGGCGACCCTCACCCGATACTCATGAAGCTTTTTCTGGTCCTGGTGGTTGGGGTGCACCATGCTGGTGATCTGCTCTACGATGCCCATGCTTCGGATGAGATTCTCCCGCTGCAGGAGGGCCTTCAAGCGCTCCAGCTCCTCCTCTTCCACAATTTCTTGAGGCTGCATGGTGTCCAGGTACCCTGGGAGCAGCTACAAGGTACACGGGAGATGCATGCAGGATTTCTGATGATGAGTCCCAACCTCCAACGGATGACTGCAGGGCTCCTGCCCACTCTCCCGCCATCCCTTCCCTGACCCTGCTGCCAGTCCCTTTTGCTATCCATTCTCTCACCTCCTGTTCCAAAAGGTCAGATTCAATGTACTCACTAGGAACTCCTCTCTCTGTCTCAAACAAGAGGAGGAAAGGACAGCAGAGATTCCCCTCTCTAATACTCCTACCCCATTTTCCTGCAGAAAGTCAAGAGCCACAAAGCCCCTGACACCTCTTTCTTCCGGTTCCGGTTCTGGTTCCGGTAAGCCAAGTGGGTGGGGAAGCCCCGGGGCCTGGTCCTGCAACAGCTCTTCTCCCCTGCCGACTCCCCCTGGTTCTGCTCCTTGTTTTCCTTTCGCCTCTTAGTGTCCAAGATGTCACGCTGTTCCTGCTTGAGGCGGATCTCTTCCAGCTGCTGCCTGACAAGAGACAGCAGCTTCAGATACCGGAGAACTTGTGTGTGCCAGGGGGAGGGCAGTGGGGGAGAATGGGGATGGGAAAAGAACAGGGAACGATGGTCCTTTTGGGGGACTGATGGGAGAGGGATGCGGGATGCAGGGGAAGATGGGACACCTACTAAACTGAACCATTAAAGGCCAATAAAATGTGTGAGTCCACCCCTCTTTCCTCAAGTGTCTGTCATCCTCCCCACCCTGCCGGGGAGCAGTTTGGCTTCAGGATCTGTCCGCACCCAAGCGGAGAGAGGAGCAGGCAGGGCAAAGTACCTGGCACACTCCTCTCTGGCCTTGGAGGCCGCCGTCTCCTGGAAGAGGGAGCCGCTGTGCTTGAAGAAGGGCGCGTACTTCTCTGTGTCGGGCCCAGGGTAGATCCTCCGGTAGCCCCCAAGGTGAGAATCCTCGTAGCATTCCTGGTCCAGCAGTGCTGCCTGGGACAACTCGGTTTGTTCGCGCCTAGGAAACCGAGCTTTGGGTGAGGCGGGGCGGAGCCGTGAGTGCTGCGGCGGGAAAGGCAGGCTGGCCGGGGCTCTGAGGACCTCCCCCCAGCTTCCCGGCCTTGTGGGCCCCTGCCCATGGAGGGCGAGCTGCAAACCCCATCTGTGGCCAGTCCCGCCTGTGTACAGTAATGAAAATAGGCTCGACTTCCAGAAATCTGGTTTTCGTCTTCAGTGCGGTGGGGTCTGCTCATAAGCCAGCACCAAGGTCCCTGATTATAGAAACTTGGGTTTCTAATTACAGAATCTCTAGAGGAGCAAAAAAGATGATTTAAAAAAACTGCCCACAGCCTTACAGTGCAGTTTGTATATTGGTCACGAGCACAGATTCTGAGGCAGGACCTCCTCCTGAGTCTGAACCTTGGCTTATCTCGTCCTTCCTTTCTTGTTTTGGATGAAAGCGGGATCACACATTTCTAAATGGCTGCCTAGTACTGAGTGTATGAGTGTAATCATCACGTTCAGTAGTTTTCAACCTCTTATCCCCATTGAAGGATGGGATTCAGCGAGTCACGTGCACCGTGCAGTCTCACGCAAACATCCAGGGCACGTACAGTTACACCCCCTGCCCTCCACTCGCACAGACGTCCACTCGCCCTCTGTGCGCAAGGACCTCAGGACGGCATCGCAAACCAAATACACACTGGCCCCGCATCTTGCAAGTGGGGAAGAACGTTATTATGCTAACCCGAAATCTACTCCAATTCATTTTTATGTCTCATTCACTGTAATTCTGTGTCAGCAATAAATTACCACGTTGCAACCCATCTTACAATGAAAACAACAGTGAGCAAACAATACTGATTTAAACCGTCCCCTAAAAACAAAAAAAAATTTAACAAATTCTCCCCTAATGTTGAATGACTAAACTGTTTTGTGTTTCATTACTATCAACTTTTCTTTTTAAATATTTATTTATTTGCAGGGAGAGGGGGAGGGCAGGAGAAAGAGGGAGAGAGAAACATCGACCGTTTGCCTCAAACCCGCAACCCAGGCACGTGCCCTGACCAGGAGTTGAACTGAACTGGCGACCTCTTGTTTGCCAGGACAAAGCCCAACTAACTGAGCCACACCAGTCAGGGCTCAGGACTGTAAATTTTCTCAGGAAATGGTTTCTACAGGAACTTTGTTTCAAAAAGAAATAGCTAATGAAGCCACACACAGCTAATGTGCAAATTGGAAGTAGCTCTGAAACACTGCCAAGCAGGGCACAGAGTATACACGTTACGCAGCTGTCTGGGCGGCAAAGTGAGAGAAGCAATTTGTATAAATACATGTATGTGTGTGCATTAGATGCTTGTGGAAACAGATGCGTGACCCAGGGTACGCTGACTGGCCCCACGCAGCTGGAGAAGGGAGGATGGCAGACTCGTCACTGTGCCCTCTGCACTTTGAACATCAGTACCTACAACACACGATGCACTATCTATGCCCAAACGCATTGTCTCTCATAGCACCTCAGCTCCAGGCTGCCTCCTCCTTCTCGTCTCAGGAAAATGGCACCCAAGCGGCACGTTACACAAGGGACCAGGTCGGGCGCCCGCCCTACCTGGCTTCTCGCAGCTCCTGCTGGCACTGGAGGAGCCGGTCTTTCACTCGGCGCCTGTCTTCCTCCAGCACCTTCCTTCTGTCGCAGCCCCGGAGGTTGATGAGGACCAACGTGTCAGAGAGCAGCGTGTCCTTCACCTCTTGGTCCAGGAGTGAGTCAGTGGTGAAGCTTGGAGAGTGGTTTACCTGCCAGGAGGAGTCATTATCTGCCCGCTCCTGGGCCACCTGAGCAGGCAGGTGGCAGTCTCGTGCAGGCCCGGGGAGGGTGCGGGAGCGACACCCCCTCGGGTGGCCTCGGCCAAGGCGGCTGGGTATTCCGACCACACAAGACCTAATAAACTATCAGAATGGCTGTTGAGACCTGCTGTCCTTGAAGACAAGGCTTACACGAGCCACTCTTGGGACCCAAAACCTGGATTCCTACAGTGGACACCAGAGACCACCAAGGTCTGACTCAACGCGTCTGAAGTATGGAGACCTCATGCCTCCTGCAGTTCCTCCCCACCCCGGTGCCGCTGCACCCCCATTCCCTGCTCCCCCCCCCCCAGTGTGCTCCAGTCCCAGCTGTCCTGTTCAAGGAGGCCGCTGGACCTTGGTCTCGCCGAGCCCAGGAGACAATCCTCACCTCCAGCAGCCAGGGCTTCAGCTTGTGGTCCAGCAAGATGTCAAAACCAAGGATTTCAAAACAGGCACAAGTACCCCCACTCAGGTACTGGGGAAAGCAGGTTCGGTAGTTGTGGCGGAGCACAGAATGAGCTGAGATGATAGTTTTGATGATGATGTCCTCAATGCCCCCCCATATCTCTCTGGGGTCGTAGCTGTGCTCCCGCAGCCAGGTGTTGAGCGTCGACAGCTTCCTGTGAGGCCCAGTGCTCAGAGGAAGAGGCGGGGCTGCGGGCAGGAGGCTCCCTGACCCTAAGTCCATGCCTAGGCCTCTTGTGCTCTAAAGGGGGGCCCCCAGCTCGCAACAGGGTTTAGTTATCGGGGGGGCGGGGGGCCTCCCTTGGTGATCACGCACGGGACAAGGGTCTGTAAAGGTTGCCTGTTCCTGAGCAGTCGGCCTCCTGAGAGCCGGTCTCAGTTTCGTGGCCGCTGAGACTAGGGCTGAGGGACAGGGAAGAAGACGGAGTGGGCCGTACCTCTTACTGCCCATGGCGTCATCCCGGACGAAGTTCTCGTTGTGCTTGTTGATCGCGTAGTTGGTCAGGTGCATGCAGACATCATCCTGGGGAGACAGCGGCCTGTGGCCTCGGGGCCGTGCCGCGCTCCTCGCCAGCCCTCCACTGCCTTTTGAGCACCCCGGACCCCTCATCCCCTGCCCCTCTGTCCCCCACTCCCGGGGAGGACCACGCTGGCAGCTGCTGGGGAGGAAGGTGCGCTGTCCCTCCCCTCCCGGCCAGGTGCCGGAGCACTCTCTGGCTTCGCTCCTTGTCCTGGGCGACCCGCCAGCTGCGTCACAAGCCCCCCTCCTCGGTTTCCCCAAAACACCTCAGCACTTAGCAGTGGAAACGGTGGGGGGGCGTGCTGCCCGGCCCCAGGCCTGCCCCCCAGCCCTTACCAGGTTGTTCTGGTTGGGCTCCATGTAGGGCATGGTGGCGAAGCGGGCCAGGCCCTCCTCGTACATGAAGATCCGAAGGGGGTCACAGGATGTGAGCAGGACGTAGACGCGCATGTCAAACTTGAAGCCGTCAATGAGGAAGGGCTGGGTGCACAGAGCCAGCCACCGTGGGGCAGGGGGGTGGGGTGGGGGGAAGAACAAGGCTTTTAAGTGCTTACTCTGTATCACCCAGGGTCCTGCGCGCTTCGACTATATAACAACTCATTTAAATTTCGCAATTACCATATTGTTACTGCTATTATCCCCATTAACAAGTGAGGAAACTGAGGTACAGAAAGGGTAAGACAGGTGCCCAAGCCCCATGGACCTAAAATGTGGAGAAACTCAGATTCAAACCCAAGTAGGCTGGCTCTGAGCCAGGGCTCCACATGCCGCTCCAAAAGTAGGGACGGCAGAGAGGGAAGGACCCTGAAACCGGCTTCCTCCCTGGCTTTGGGAGAGCCAGGCACGCCAGTGCTGACAGAGGGGCCTGGCGGTGTAGAGGCGCCCTTCACCTTGGAGATGTACTGCTGGCAGATCATATGCTCTCCCGGCTTGATGTCCCGGGGGTTCCGGGTGATGAAGATGCCGCGGCCCTGAGAGCCACTGTCTGGCTTGCAGATGAACGTTCGGGTTTTCCGCTGACGCCCACAGGCGTGGAAGTCCCCGTAGCTACGTGCGGACAGAGGCTGCTGGTCAGAGGTCCCTGAGCATCATGGCTGTGTCTGGGCCCCTTGCTTGGAGTCCCTCCTGCCCTCTGGGCCATGCTCAGGCTGGAGCCCTCAGTATCAGAGCATTCCACTTTCATCCCCTGGGACGTTCAAGGTCGCAGAGCCAGAGTCTGCGGGGAACCCGATGGCGACCCCTTTCCACCCAGCGTGCCACTCACTCGGCGGGGAGGCACCAGGTGCGCGGGAAGATGTTGTACTCCAGGGGGTAGAGCTTCTGCATGCGCTTCATGTTCCGGGCCAGCAGGTCTTTGCGGCAGATTTCTGTCATGCCAGGGAAGTGGTTGATTTTCTGAAACGGAGCCGGCTGGTTATACCACCCCCCGGAGCAAGCGGCCATTCCCGGGGTCTGGGCACCCGGAAGGCAGGTGAGGACTGGGAAGGTCAGGGTGGTCAGCAGAGGTAAACCCTACCTCATAACCCAAGGAGAAAATAGGAAGGTTCCCTAAGGCAGGTGAGAAACCCCTCCTCGGACTCTTCCCAAAACACAGAAACACTGGGGTTAGCAAATGAGGCTCAGCGAGAAGGGCGAGATAGGGTTGTGGGCCATCTAGAGCCACCCTGATGTCCCTGAGACCACAGGAACTAGTTCTGTAAGCGACTGGTGTGTGGCGGTACAGAGCAAATGAGACAGCATTTCCCCAGTGAGAAAAGGACGCTGGGAAGCAGCCCACTGAGCGCATGACCCCAGAGGGCACCGCGCCACCTGTCCACAGCACAGCGCGGGAGGCAGCCTGTCACCGCGCCTCAGGGGTCTCTTGCTGACTGTCCCACTCGCTAGCTGCATGAGCCTCTGAGGCGCAGCGTCCTCCTCTTCACGGAAGACATCTGCCACTCAGGGCCGTTTTTGAGGACTGGGACTGGCTACGGTCTCCTTAACAAGGTTATTTTGAGGTTTTCCCTCAAAATGAGCCTGGAAGCCCCTTTTCATTATTTTATCCCTAACCACCACCAAGACCCAATTAGAGGATCACAAAAACACCATGAAGAGGTCATATTTGGCCCTGGGTGGTGTGGCTCAGTGGATTGAGCGCAGACTGCGAACCAAAGGGTTGATGGTTTGATTCCCAGTCAGGGCACTTGCCTGGGTTGTGGGCCAAATCCCCCAGTGGGGGCCACGTGAGAGGCAACCACACCTTGACGTTTCTCTCCCTTTCTTTCTCCCTCCCTTCCTCTCTCGCTAAAAATAAGTAAATAAAATAAAAAATATGCACTTAAAAAAATAAGTCATATTCATCTCGTGGACCCTGGTCCAACTTTCTTGACTTCCTTGCGGCCATGAAGGGCCCCGCGTGACTCAGTGGCTGTGAGGTGCTAGGCTAAGCTGCTGAGACGGCTGGATCCCTCAGCTGGCTCTGAATCCGAATGGGCCTGCCCTGGAGGGGCCAGCTGGGTACGCACACCTCCACGCACACAGCAGACAGTGAGACGGGATGTGCCCAGCAGACACTGCTCCAGATTACAGAAGTGCCAGAGACTCCAGAGGTTCCAGGGGAAAGTACTTCCACTTGAGCACACGCCCCTGGCCATGGCCTTCCATGCTCTGTACAGGGGCATGGCCACCAACCGACGGCCTTGGGTGCCTGGCAGAATGGGTGGGAGTGGTCATTCTGGGGCCTCAGCCCCTCTGGGATCTTGGGTCTGGAGGTTGTACCTGAAACCTCTTCATGTCCATGACGCGTTCCAGTGAGACAGCGCAGTCTGTCCAGTACACGGTCCATTCTTCATCTTCCCCCACCTCCTTCAGGCCACACGTCTGGGCTGCCCGACGCACTGCGGAGAGAGGTCGCAGGGCCAGCCTGGGCATTGGCAGAGGCCTTGGGACTGAGTCTGGATTATATAAGGAACAGCCCTGACTGGAGAGCAGGTTGAACACAGAGGTAGTTCTTACCTCGCCTGGGCACTTCGGGTGCTGTGTGACAACTCCAAGTGCATGAAGCTGTCAGGGCTCTTCCACAACCTGACAGAGAACACTAGAGCCTGCCTGTCTGCTCCCGTCATTCCCTCTCGCCATTAGGATGCTTCCTAGCCTACAGAGCTGACCCTTAGTAGGACTCACACTGGCATCTCACCCTCTGGGTGGCCCCTTCCACTGGCGACAGTGGGGACAAGAGGGGGGAAAGAGACGGCTGACCCAGCTGGTATTTTCTTAAACAATCACTGAAGCCACCTCAAGAACTTCCTTGAAAACAATGATTTTAACCGGGTCGTGTCTCCAATAAAAACTGAAAAGGCTGAGGCAACGGTGCCCCTGAGTAATTTTTTTCCTCCTTAGCCAAAGGGATTCCGAATCTGCTGGTGGCCGAGCCAGGCCGCTCAGTTCGGGCTACAGGCCAGCCTAACAAGATCCAGGTGCTGGACGCCTGACTAGAGACCATCTCCAGGGTAAAAGGGAGAGCAGTGGTGAGAGGGTCAAGCCAGGCACTTACCACTCTCATACCTGCAGTTGGTCAGGTTGATGGCCAGGGCTCTGGAATGCAGGAAGAGCAGAAATCAGGCACACTTACAACAGAAGAGCAGATCACGGGCCGCCAGGCACCCGGATGAAGAGACCCCCAACAAACGCACAATGCAATTTGCTTCCTCCAGACACCTCTGGAGGGCCAGGATGATATGAACATGCTGAAATTCTACACCAAGTCAGCTCTAATGGCTCTGGATTTCCTTTGTTTTTGTTGCACCAAAAGTTTAATGATGCCCCAGTATTCCCTGCCGTCCTCCCCAGGCCAAAGGGAAGACGCCGAGTCCCAGCCCAACTGCAAAGGGAGGCCAGGGGGTGACTCTGGGGCTGAGCAAGTGAGGGGGTCCAGGGAGCAAGTTACCTGCATTTTTGCTTTCTCTTTCTTCTTCCAACCTCTAAATCATCTAAGTCAGCTGGGGCTATGTCTTTTTTCGGAATTTTCGTGGCTACAATGGATAAGGGAACATCATTCCCCAATGCCTCACAGTCAGCCTTTGAGAGTGTCTGCTCAGAAGGGTCAGGAGGGATGGTAACTTCCTCCTTATCACATTCCTCTTCGGATTCTTCTTCTTCAACATAGTCTTCCTCTGATTCACTCGTCTTACAGGTAGTCGGCTCCATCCTTTAGATTCTGAGGGACAGGGTGGATGGGAGTGGAAGATGAGACTTCCCTCCAGGCCTGGAAAGGCCTGCAGGAGTCTGCCCTAAGGACCTTCCCCATGTTATAAGGGGATGTTGCTGCTCCTCTAGAACAAGATAATCCCACTGCAAAACTGGCTGTTTCCAAGTAATTCCGGGGGTTATGGGATGCCTGTAATTATGCTGGGTTTGCCGAGAAGCCCTAGTCATCCAAGATCACACCACACAACACCCCTGGGTGCAGCAGGAGCCAAGGCCATGGCATACAAAGGGGATGGCTGAAGGAGCACCGATGGCTTTGGTCTTATGCTCTTAAAATAGAGCGTAAGACCAAAGGTTCCCTAGGCCAGCCCTTTACCTGTCCCATGACTCAGTTTCTCTGTGTGTACACACTGGGGCCGGGCACCCACTAGCTAAGACCCCTCGGGAACTGATGGCAGAGGAGGAGCCCCCTCCGGCCTCTGCCCACCCGGACTGCTGTGCCTGCCGCTAGTGGCCTGGAACTGGACTCAGCTGGTTGCTCATGCCTGCCCTTCCTGCCCAGGTGTTGCTCCGCCTCCGGGACCGCCTCCTTGTTCCTTCAACAGGGTTTGCCGTCCCTGCCGATCGCGAGGGGGAGCCCGCTCCCCACTGGGTTTACTCTTAGCTACGCGATCCCTGAGGCGGTGGCTTCTCCTTCCACAAGCTGGCCGCCACCGCCCACCGTCGCCATAGACACGAAGGCGACTCCCATAGGGGCAGCGTTCTGAGGGCGGGGCTTCCCGAGAGCCACACCCACTCGGCCGCACTCCCTCTTCCTGTGGAAGCTGACAGGGTGGATCATGGGATTTGTAGTCCTTACGCTGCCACGCTAGTTCGCTTAACCCCACTCCTTCCCTCTTTTGAATTTTCGGGCAAAGCCCGGAATTTGGCCAACTCTGTTCCGGAGACACATCTGCTTGCCTTTCTGAAATTTTAAAATAACCATCCCTGAGCAGTGTCTGCATTCGGCAGGGGCAGCTGCGGTTAGCACACACCCCCTGGAGGCGCTTTGTCTGGTGGGCTGAGACAGCGCCACTGACTAAGGAATAACGGCCTTCTCATTAGATGGCTCCTGCACTGGCTTTTCGACGTCCGTCCGCTCTAGCTGACTTCCAAGGACCACTTCCACCAAACTCAGCTCACCTCGTCACTTTTAGGATCATCACATGTGGCTCAATTTAGAGGACACTTCAAAAATTTCCCTCCTTTAAAAAGACACACACGTTTTCTGATTTACAGACTTCCCCATTTTTCTTCAGCTTAAGATACTCTCAATTACCCACTCCTTGAAATGCTTTGGAGTCCTCTGCCCTCCAGGACACTCATTTTTCTCATTCTTTCAACAAATATTTAGTGTTCCAGGCACTGTTCTAGGGTCTGAACCATCACCATTTCTTGCCTGAATTGCTAACATTCAGCAGCAACCTCTTCACTGGACTCCCTGATTCAATCCATGTATCCATCCATCCATCCAATGCAGCTAAAGTATCCTTCCTAAAATGCAAATATTACTCCCCCAATTGAAACTCTTCAGAGTTTCTCATTAGATCAAATCCAAAGCCTCCTAGTCCATCAACAAGCAAGCAAAGAGGTGGGGAGGCCGGGGGGCTGGATCAGCCCTTCCTACCACTACCCCAAGTGTTCCATCCTCCAGCTTACAAAAAGCTCCCATCTAAAACTTCCCCTTCTTGAGAACTTACAAAGTATAGTACCACCATAGAGAAAGCCTTTTGATTTTTTTCCCCCTTTTCATGGAAAAACTTATTTGGGACAGAGAAGGCTTCCCTCGGAACATCAGTCCTATGGAGTAACTGGAAAAGTCCTGATATTTGGCCTCACCACCTTGGCCACAAAATCCACTTTGCTATAATGGTCATATGCTCCTAAGTGCAGAGGGTTGCAGAAAGAGGTATTAAGCTAAAATGATTGCAACGTGCCAAAAACTTGAGGGCAAGCAAAAAGATTTGGTAGAAATGTAAATGTTCAACACATAAACATTGAAATTTTCAGTTATAATATTTCTCTTATGAGATGGGTTATGAGTACATATTTTGCCTTATTCCGATGAGACTTTATAATGTCTTTTAGGATTAAAACCTCTGAAATTCTAAATATATTAAAGCTTCATAGAGGCCTGGGGACAGAGAGCCAACCACCTGGGGACCTGAGCCTCAGCTCAGGTGAACTGCAAAGGAGAGCACCAGTGAAGAGTTGCTGCCTGGAGACGTGGTCCCAAGTGCGTGCTCCCAGCTCAGCTTCGGGCATGCGCAGTTCCAGCTCCGCTCCTGATGAGCTGTGTGACCTCAGACGAGTTACTAAACCTCTGTCTGCCCACCTCTATCTCTTCATCTGTTAAGTGGGGGTACTAAGAGAACCTATACCTTTAAAGCTGTGCGGACCATTTGTTTTCACACGAGACAAAGTAGGTGAAGAACTCTCAACTCACTGTTGGGGCTGGAGAATTCGAGGTGGTCAAGCAGGTGAAGAATGTGGTATATAATGAGGGCATCTGGATGGAGCAAGGCCTGAGGCAGGGCAGAGATGAAGACATAAAATGCAGTGGTAGAGCCTGGCTGGTGTAGCTCAGTGGATTGAGCGTGGGCCTGTGAACCAGAAGATCACGGTTCGATTCCTAGTCAGGGCACATGCCTAGGTTGCAGGCCAGTTCCCAGCAGGGGACACATGAGAGGCAACCATACATTGATATTTCTCTCCCTCTCTCCTTCCCTTCCCCTCTAAAGATTAATAAATAAAACATCTTAAAAAATGGAACGGTAGACAAAGGGGGAACAAGCAGAGGGGCAAGATCAGAGGATGTGGGGGTATTCTGGAGTATATAACTCTTGTGCATGCCCCTTTCTCAACAGTAGGTTTGACATCCCTGGGGGCTTGTCCAAGAAGAAAGGTGAAAAGAAGCAGATACATCCATGAGAGCTCATTCATTTGATTTATTCCAAGGTCTCTTCTCTTTAAAGAGACCATTTTTATCAGTTTTTTATCCATCCTCTTAGATGGAGACAGGTGAGAAGGCAGCCATGAAAATGCCCAAATGACCCTCAAAAGCAGGTCTCCTGAAAGGGACATAGGCCAGTGGGAAAAATAAGTATTTCTGGCAGGATTATGGCTCCTTCTGGGCAGTCAAGGCTACCAGGGCTGCCTGTACCTCTTCTGCCTGGGCTGGGGGCAGCAGACAGTCTTGAATGAGGGCCAGAGCAGCTGCCTCTGTCAGGCTGCCAAAGTCCTGCGATGTTTTGACAGGGAGGTGCCCGGCCAGCTCACAGAGAGCAACATTGAAGGCCTCACTTTCCTTTATCCCAAAGCTGGACTTCCGGGCCCAGAGGATGACTCGGATGCCTGTGAGATCTGAGGAAGGTGAAGTCTTTCCAGGTGGGGCTCCCCGGGTCACAAACAGGTTATGTGCAATCTCGTGGTCAGTCAGATAGTCAGTGGCTCGACATACCCTGCTTATCAAGGCTTCCAAGTCGGGCCTTGGCCCACTGGTATAAAAGAGGAAGCCAGGAGCTGGGACAGCCTGGAGCAGGTGCAAATGGCCCCCAGGGTCCAGGCGTGTACTTGGTGCCCTCTCCACAGGCAGTCTGTGGGCCAGGTAATAGCCATGCAGGTGGAGGTGGTTCACTGAAGCCAAGCCACCCAGGCTGTTGAAGCCCACGCGAAAGCCCGGGTGAGAGCTCAGCAACACAGCTTCCAGCCCGGCCCGAAGTGCACCTGGTAGCAGGCGCTGGGGGAGTGCCCGAGCTGGCTCGGGCACCAGCAGTACATGGCCCCACTCCAGGGGACTGATATTGATCATCACCAGGATATCCTCTTGTTGGAGAACACCTGGGAGATCAGGCTTTCGGCGCAAACGGAAGAGGACTTCTTCGGGCCGGATTTTGTTGAAATTAAACTGTTTAGGGTCAAATGCCTGCCTCACGCTGCTGATGTTCTGGGGGGGCCTCCTCTGCACCCCTCGCTCCACATTCAGCTGAGCCACAAAACCCACAGCACCAGGGAGGGTTTGGGTCTGAAGCTCCCCCAGGCAATAGCGAAACAGCCCCAGCTCCATCCGCTGCCTCCAGGCAGAGCAGAGTGCAGAATCAAAACTAGAGCGAGGCACAGGCAGCGCGTCTGGGCGACTGGGTGCATTCCTCGGCCACTGAATCCCTTCCCACAGAAGTTCCTGTTGCCCATAGACAAAGTCAGGAATGCCTTGCTCTTCCCAGTCCTCCTTGTTTGGAGATAGCAAATAGGAAGTTTGATTTGAACCATGTGAAACAGCCATGGGGCCGACCTGAAAACAATCACAAAAGGCGAGAAAACCTATGATGCGATTCCACTTCCAGAGATTTTTTACTTTCATTTTCAAATAATCTCTACTTGTTCTTCTGATTACAAAAGTAATATATTCTAAAAATTATATATGTTGAGTGAACTTTCTTAATGGAGAAAATACAACCTTTATTCTAATGGCCAGGGGAAAATCACAATTTACATTTGGCCCCATTTTTTTTCTATAAATTTTTTTGGGGAGGAAGCAACCCCACACTTCTACTCAATCTCGCCACCTCCTCCTTTCAGCAGCTTGGAACCCTCACTTTGTGCAATAGTGTTAAGTTCATTCATTCATGCATTTGTGAATGTGAACCTACCTTGCAGGGGAGTTATAAGAATGGAAGTGGGTCCAAACGCATAGCGTTTGGCATTCAGTGGGTCTTCAGTAAACAGCCTCAGTGAGCAACAAGTTTATGGCTATTTCTGTAGAGGCGACCGACATAGGGGTTGCAACACGTCAGGTAGGGACCCGGTAGTATAACGTCTGGATGGAAAAGCAGTCCTGTTGCACCGGGGAAGCCGACTGCCTTTGGCCACTCAGCAAGTTTCCCGGTTACCTTGGTTCCACAGACTTCCTGCTGCCCTTTACCGGAGCCCGACCAAGGTTGCCACCACCACTTACTTCAGGTGAGGAAGACGCACCATACGACCTGCGCAAAGTTCTTACAGCTGACTGACTGGTGACCTCGACGCATGCGCACCCTGAACACTGAACGCAAGCACGCAAGCACGCGGCGGCTCGCCCCGCCCACCTTCAGGAGGCGGGGCCTTGCAGCCTGGGCCCCGCCCCGGAGCGTCCGGCCCCGCCCCGGACCACGCCCCCAACTCGCTAAGACTGCCAGGTGCCCGCAGCGGGAGGCGGAACCCGCTGGGAACTCTTAGGAGCTTAAAGGAGGGGGCGCGTCCGGGGGCGGTGGCTCCACAGGCGGTTGCTGAGGGGACGGGACGGTGACGCGGCAGGAGGGCGGAAGTGAGAAAGTTGTCTGCGTCCCGAGACGAGTTAGCGGAACTCTGCGCGCGTCGAGGCGATGGGGAGCTCGGGCAGCCGTCTGTCCAAAGAGCTACTGGCGGAATACCAGGTGCGCGGGACACCGGGCCCCGGGGAGCTTGCGCGCGGGCCTGCGCCCGGGAGCGGCGTCCCGGTGCCAGCGGCGGGGCGGGCGCGGCCTCTGGGCAGCCCGCTGACTCCGAGTCCTGTTCCGCCTTCCAGGACTTGACGTTCCTGACCAAGCAGGAAATCCTCCTGTAAGTGCTGTCTCCAACCTCGCCTCCGGAATCCTCTAGAGGTGGCTTCGGGGGGCTCTTTCTTACCGACGGGGGAACTGAGGCCACCCAGAGGGAGCAGCAGGGGCCCGTCTGAGGTCGGCGGCTGGGCCGGAACCGGAGTCCAGCTCCCCGAGCCCGGGGCTGCGCCGTGCTGCCGGCACACCCTCTCCGCCGGCGTCGGGGACCCAGCTGTACAGCCTCCAGCCAAAGGGGCACTTTTTGGCCCTGTGCTCCGCTGGCTTCTGCATAACCAAACCTCCAGCCCCAGTCCGGCGGGGGCTGCTGCGGCTCTGCAGACAAGCCTTGGGGAGCATGGCTCCTTCTCCCAACTTCACCTGAATAATACAGGAACCGTTAACGCTTATTGATCACTTAACGCTGCGCCAGGGACGGTGCTAAATTACCTTACATTACCTCATTTAATCCTCCTGGGGGAGGTACGGGGACGACGAAACAGGTCCAGAGAACTCTGGTGCCTTGCCTACACTCCAGGAGAGGAATTGAACTAGGGCTGAACTCTCTTCCTAGCCGTTTGGCAGTTTTATGTGGCCAGAGCTTCCTTTGCCTCAAGAAATCCCTATGGCGAGTAGGCAGTGCTGCGGCCGAGATAGTTTAGAGTAGCTGCTAAAAAGAGGGAGGAGGCCTTGAGGAACAGGGGATCCCTGGAGTTTTGCTTATTTCTCCCTCTTCTTCTGAGCCAACTTCTGGCTCCTTCCCCAACCTTTCCACCCTTCAGGGAGCTCTAGAACCGGTGTCCAGCATACAGTAGGCCCTCAGTAAATAACCTATTGCTAGAACAGGCTCCCAGCTTGTTCTGTTTGTGACCTATCTCCCTTTGGCTTATCAAGCCTGATGACTCAAAAGTTCTCTGTACTTAGCTCAGCTCCTCACCCGGTGTATAAGGGGCAGCACGGCAGGGAGTGCGGGTGCAATACACACAGACAGGTGGGTCGACCAGTTCCCCTCCTTCTTCCAGAGCCCACCGGCGGTTCTGTGAGCTGCTTCCCCAGGAGCACCGGAGCCAGGAGGGGTCCCTGCAGGCCCGAGTGTCCTTGGAGCAGATCCTCAGCCTTCCAGAGCTCAAGGTGCCAGTTCCCCACCCTCCCTCTGCTGTTCTCCTGAGATCATGTAGTCACCGCTCCCATTCTGGCCTTTCCTCTGTTTAGCCCTAACTTCCTGGGGGTCAAGGGCTTTACCTTGATCACCCAGTGGCATTAGCTAGAGCAGTGTTTTTTAGATTGGGATTCTAGGAACACATCCCTAGAGTTTCAAAAGAAGTTCTGTCCTTTAAGAAGCACTGGGTTACCTTGAAGTTTGAGAGACCCTGTCCCAGAGGCTCATTGCTTCTCCGCAGGGCTGCTGTGAAAATTTCTATGTGAAAGGCCTGGCCTAGTTCATGTAACACAGCAAATGTTCAATTAGATGTTCTTTTTGCTTAGGATGGCTTCCTCTTCCTTCTCTGCCCCTAGGCCTGCCTGTGGTTAACCTGACTCCCAGTAGCTGTCCCTGCCCCCTCCCCAGCTGGGTCACTGGCCCTCCTGCTTTTCAAAAAGTGCTGGTCATAGTCCCCCATGAGCCTGCGCTCCTGGCATGGGTCCTGTGAACTGTCCCCTCCACTTCCCTGGGGGGTTTGAGCGTGACCTGGGCTGCGTCCCGCGGCCTTCACAGAAGCTGTCTTCCTAGGCCAACCCCTTCAAGGAGCGCATCTGCAGGGTCTTCTCGACATCCCCATCCAGAGACAGCTTGAGCTTCGAGGACTTCCTGGACCTCCTCAGCGTGTTCAGTGACACGGCCACACCAGACATCAAGTCCCACTATGCCTTCCGCATATTTGGTGAGGACCAGACGGGGCCCGGAGACAGGCAGGGACTTCTGGGTGGTGCTGGTGGGGAGCCGGGGGTGACCAGTACTCATCCTGATCACGTCCTTTTGGGCTCTCTGCACCTGCCTCTCTAGATTTCGATGACGACGGAACCTTGAACAGAGAAGACCTGAGCCAGCTCGTGAACTGCCTCACAGGAGAGGGCGAGGACACTCGGCTCAGTGCTTCAGAGATGAAGCAGCTTATTGACAACGTGAGCGGCTGGGCCCCGGGAGGGCGGGACCCCGGGCCCAGGGGACGGCCCTGGCCTGACACTCTCCCTTCCCCAGATCCTGGAAGAGTCCGACATTGATCGGGATGGGACCATCAATCTCTCCGAGTTCCAGCACGTCATTTCCCGGTCACCGGACTTTGCCAGGTAGGACACTGGTCCCAGGTGTGGCATCTGGTCTGGAATGTGACTATGGGGGCGGTGTCCAGCGAAAGCCCTAACCCCTGAGTACCCCAGAGGGGACGGACAGACGCGAGACGCAGCCCCCACCCCCCAAGGCTCTTAGTGGAGCGGTGGGTAAGTTTGGGTTTAGTCCTCACCCTCCTCTTCCAGCAGCAAATCCAACCCACTCTCTTCTTCTTCAGCTCCTTCAAAATCGTCCTGTGACAGGAGGCCCAGCCTGTTGCCCAGCACCCTGTAGCGGAACTCCTCCACGGCTGAGCCATGGCCAAGGTCACATCTGTTGCCAGGGCCGGCCAAGCTGGCCTGGTCGAGCTGGCACTGTGAAGCCTTGTCCCGGGCAGGGAAGGACCCTCCATGTCAGGGCCTCACCCCTTCTCATTGCCACCATCATTGCTCTTGTTTCTACTAATCAATAATAATAAAGGTTTAGAAATTCTGACCCTGTGTCTGACACTGGAAACAGCAATATAAAACTGGACTCCTAGGAGGCTTGGGTTGCGCTGGGCCCGAGCCTCTACCGCAGGGACCAGCAGGAAGTCCACGTGGCACAATGAATGGGGAGGAGTAACGGGGGTGGAGTCCGTTGCATCCTGATCATGGGGGTCATTACATTAATTTCTGCATGTGTCAGCATTTGCCAAACTGTTTACCAAAGGAAAAAGTTATTTACTGTTCAGGCATTTTTAAAATTAAAAAAAATTAAGGAGTTAAACAAAAAACCCTGGCCCGTGCCCTGACTCCGGAGCAGAGTAAGGGCTGAAGTGGCTCTGGCCCACCGGCCCCTGGAAATTGGGGGCACAGGGCCCCCCAGAACTCGGGAAACCAGACCAGCCTCAAGAACCAACAGTCCTTTAAGAGGAAGGCCTGTGATTCAACTTCAGTTCTTCAGATTTTATTTAAAAAACAAAAAAACAAGCATAAAGTGCATCTTATTTAAAAAAAATATATAAAAGCCACAAAAACTGGGGCCCTTGTCCTGGGCAGTGTTGATATCCCTTAGACTGGAGGCAGGAGAATGGAGGGTAAAGGGGGACTGGGTCTCAGACGAGGTCGGTGTGGGTGTGGGGACAGGGTCACCCAGGTTTCCAGGCTGGACGGAGGAAGGCAGGCGACAGTCTCTTCCCAGAATTCCGAGGGAAAGGTGAACATCGTCATACACTCTCCTGAGCTGACGCTGCCCGCTGTCAACATGGCCACAGCCTGATACAGGCCGGGAAGCTCCAGAGCTGTCTGGAGCCCGGGGCCCCGTCGCGGCTGCAGTGCCAGCGTAGCCCTCCGGTCCCTGAGGTGACGGGATGATGGCTGTAACAGCTTGGCCCGCTGGCCAGGCAGGACTCACGGAGCCCGAGGTGGGCCCCTGGCTCTGCGTGACAGGGGCCGCCTGTGGCAGTAGAATAAGGCAGAGGCTGGAAGAGGCCAGCTGGTGAGGGATTCCCGATTCTTGTCTCAAACCACCACATCGGATCGGTCCCCAAGGCCCCCACGAGGCCATGAGCCCACCAGGCCGGGGGCGGAACCGGAGCGGCTGTGTGTACCTGGCATTCTGTGTGGTCTCATCCTCATTTCACATTTTCAATGTTTTTTCTAAACCGAAGGCTCAGTTTACACCAGGAGCACTGTTCTGCCCACCCAGGCAGGTGCCCATCTTCAGCGGAGACCTCTGGGGCCACAACTGTCTCGGTCGGAGGGGCCTCAGTGCCCGAACAGCGGCCGGCTGGCCCCACTGCCCACAGGGCTGGGCACCAGAGTCCGGCCAGCGCCCTCTGAGCATTCACGGCCCCTGAAGCCAGGGTCCACTGCTCTCCAGGTCAGCTGTCACACTACCGAGTCCCGGATGTCAGAGCCCAGGCGGACCCGGGGCCGGGGGCACACTGGGGACACCTCCACAAAGCTGTCATGGACGCTGAGCGGCCTCTTCTCTGACTCAGTGAAGACCCGGGGCCCCGGGGAGTTATCCGACAGGGCCTGGTAGCCTCGGTGGTCGAGCGGGGTGCTCGGAGGACCCACGCCGTTGAGCGGCCGGGTCTCGGGCGGCAGCACCGCAGGGCGGGTCTTGGGGTGCACGCTGGCGCACTCCCCCTGCTTCAGGAAGAGCTTCATGCCGTCCCGATGCCGGTAGAGGACGAACAAAAGCAGCAGCACCACGGCGAACACGAACAGCACGCTCATCACCAGGAACTCGGTCCAGTAGGACTTGACCACACCCCAGCTGGCCTTGCCCTGGGACGGCGCGCTCACCCGAGACGTGAGAGGCACTTTGCCACTCCGGCCGGCCACCGTGCCCTCCACCTTTGGGCAGTACCTGGCCACCAGCTGCCGGAAGTTTCCCTCCAGAGACCAGCACTGGAACTCCCCCAGCTCCTGCTGGCTGCCCACCAGCAGCAGGTCCCCGGTGGGCAGCACCCGGCAGGAGGCGGAGCCGGAGCCATCGACGGGGACATCATTATGCAGCCAGAGCCGTGTCGCCAGGTTGGAGAGCAGCGGGCAGGCCAAGGTGTTCACTGTATTGGGCTGGAATTTGACGTGCTCACAAGGCTCCTTGTCTGTGGGCAGGAGAGGCACAGGGTAGAGAGGGCCGGGCATCCGCCGCAGCCCAAGCTCACCCACCTCCCTCTGGGTTGCACCCATCAGGCCTCGACAGCGACTATAATGTGACTCACGTCCCATCACCTTGCTTGCTGGCCAGAGGGACAGGGATGGGAAGAAAAGCACTTACACCCACCCACCAGCATCTGAGTTCAGGAACCTTCTAAGCAACTTGGCCCCTGCCTCCCTCCAACCTCTGACAGGCACCTTACCTGCTGGTACAGCAACCCGAGCCCTGACCGAGGAAGCGTTGCAGAGGTTGCTGGCATCAGCCCCCTCGATGTCCTGGACCCATGGCCTGTGGACCAAAGAGAGTCTAGGGTAGGCCAGGAACACCCTGTGAGCCTGTGCCCCCACCACCCAAGGTGCAGCCCTGAGGGCCAGGCCCTGGGGCTCAGGAACCTCCAGGCCCAGAGCAAGGGTCAAAGGCAGGCCCCTCTGTCTTCATGGTATTTCAAATAAAAGTCACCGTAACGCTTCCCTGAACTACGAAAGCAGTCCGAGCCTTTAGAAAAAGTGTGGAAGGGCACCTGGCTCTGTATGTACATAGTCGTCTCATTTAAAGCAACGCACACGCACTGACTCATTTCATACAGTGTGATGAAGGAAAAAAGTAATTCTTGATGCACACAGAAACACTCAGAATCACCCAGTCAAGCACAAAGGCTAAAAATACTGTAGGTCCTGGCCAGGGAGCTGAGTTGCTTAGAGCACTGTCCCCATACAGCAAGGTTGTGGGTTCGATCCCTGCTCAGGGCACATACCAGAATCAACCAGTAAACGCATAAATAAGTGGAACCATAAATCGATGTTTCTCTCAAAAATCAACCAGTCGATAAAAAATCATTTAAAAAATACCGTAAAAACCACCCACAACCCAGCAGCCAGCAATCATGACAAGGAGCATTTTGGAGGCATCTCTCCCAGGATATGTGTGTGCATTCACATCTGGTTTTGTGACATATAAAACTGGCACCAGTTGCCGTAGCTCAGCGAATCGAGCGTGGGCTGTTGAACCAAAGGGTTGCCAGTTCAATTCCCAATCAGGGCATGTGCCTGGGCTGCAGGCCAGGTCCCCAGTAGGGGGCGTGCAAGGAGCAACTGCACACTGATATTTCTTTCTTTTTCCTTCCCTTCCCCTCTCCCTAAAAATACATAAATAATAAAATACTTTTAAAAAGAACAACAAAAAAACTGGCACCAGCTGTCCCCCTGTGTGCAGCAAGGACACACCACAAGTGTGGCAGGTCCCATTCCTACTCAAAATGCACTTAATTTTACACACACATATGTAGAAAAATCGGGGAGGATATACACCCAGGCGGGATTAGCCGTTGCTGTATTTTGATTAGGCTTCCCTCCGTTTTCTAAGTTTTCTACCTGAACGTTTTATAACCTGGGCAAGTTCCACTGAAGACAACTTTCAATGGCTTCCCTCGTGGACTGTCTCGGAGCCCTCACTTTCTGTGGTTTAGATCTGCTCACGCACCAATCCCAGCTTTCCCGCCAAGCTTTCCAGAGCTGCAGCACGTCCAAATTTTCCAAATCATGCCCCTCTTCCCCCGCCTCTCAGGTGGGGAAGGCCCACAATTTACCATCTGGACTACAACACTTTTGAGAGTCAGAAGGGGAGCGGATTCATAATCGCATTGCACCAAGACTGTGGTGGTAAGAGAAACTGCACAGTGACTGCAGAGCGCCTGGGGCCGGTGGTCTGAGGCCAAGGGCACAGGGACAGACAGGCGGGATGGGGCCTTCAAAAGCTCTCACCTGGAGGCCGCCTCAGGGCGGTAGAGGCTGAGGTGCAGGCATCTGGAGCCGCTCCAGGCGCAGTAGGGGTCCCGGGCCAAGAGGCAGTCCCCGCAGCTCGGGTACAGGCTGCAGTTGGCCACGGGCACCTGGACCACACCCAGGTGGGAGGCTGCGTACAGCAGGCCCTGTGCAGATGCTGGCGTGAGAGGCAGCCCCGGCCACCGCCCCCAGCCACACCCGGCTCAGGTGCCCAATCAGAGCCACTCCCCAAGGGCCTCCTCTCATGCCCTCCTGACACCCTACTTTCCCACACTTGTCTGTGAGAGGGGCACCCCAAGTGTGCTGACCGGCCTCTTCTGCCTGCTTACCCTGCCGGGGTCCAGGAGCAGGTTCTGCACCGGCTGGCCCGGAGGGAAGATCTGCAGCTCCTCAATGACGTGCACTCGGGGGCCCACGCTCACCGCCTTGTGCAGCCGGCCGTCCCCTGGAGTGAGGACGGTGGTCAGGCCCTGGGCGCTGCCTGCTGCCCACACCCCACAGCCGCGCCCCGGGGCCTCCGCGCCCTCCGCGCCGACCCCTCCATGCTGGCCCTTCCATAGGCACTCACCGGTGCCCAGGAAGAGGACGTCGTAGGTGCCGTGCAGGCCTTGGACGCGGTGCACAGCCACGCGCTGGTAGCGGGCCTGCGGCTGCAGCAGCAGCAGGTGGCTGCGGACCTGCCCGTCCATCAGGAAGTGGTCCTTGAGGAAGTTCAGCACGCGGTCGGGCAGCTGCAGGGACGAGTTGATCTTTCTCTCCCGGGTGCTGTTGGTGATGCACTGGAGGAGGAGGTGGCGGCAGCGTGAGGGTTGAGGGTGGGAAAACCCATCCCGCCAGGACGGCTTCTCCAGAGGAAGGCAGGTGTGTCTGCCCCTCCCTCAGAAGCCGCAGGTCTGCAGAGCCCGGGGCCGACCTAGAGGGCAAAGCCCAGGGTGCGGGCACCCAAGGGTCCCCGCTGGCAGATTTCCCTGCAGTGCGGCTTTCTGCCCCGCCCGCAGGCCGGGAGCAGCAGGCCCACACTCCCTGCTGCGTTAGCAACCTCTCTCTGACCAGGTGTCCTAGCACCGGCGCTGGTGATACACACCCCAGCTGACCGTGCCCAGGCGTGCTCCACACACCTGTATCCTGGCCCAGGTCTGCTCTGCAGGAGCCCATGGGCATGGAAGGAAAGAAGGAAGCACTGCCTCTCCACAGCCTGGCCACGCTCCTCACCCCAAAATTAAATAAGGAGTCACCGCCATCAGGGAGGCATGAGTGGGACAGTCACACAGGCGGGCAGTAAGTGACAGGGACACACTGCCCATCCTGAGAAGGTTCGAAGGCCTTCCGACAGTCACGGTCACAACTGTCCCAGTGGGGGCAAGCAGGCCGGAACTTTTGTCCTCACGTTCAAAACGGACTTGGAGAAGCCACGTCATCCCAACCTGGGGAGGTGCCCTGTCCTCCCGGCCGCCCCCCCGCCGGGGTGCAGGGAGAAGTCCTCACCGTGCCGGGCCGCGGCGTGGGCACCGGGTTGGTCACCGTGTACCACTGCTGGGTCTCCCGGTTCACCTCCTTGTAGAGGCCGCTGAAGGCCCTCTGCACGTCCCTCATGGAGAAGACGCAGACGGCAGAGCCCTCCGTGGTCCCTCTGTGCCTGCAGGAGACACGGCTGCTGAGCCCGGGAGCCCGGCCTCCCCCTCGACCCTCCCGTCCCCCGCAGGGTCCTGGGGCCCTACCACTGGGACGTGAAGACCCCGTAGAACAGGGTGTCGCGCCAGTCCTGGGGGCTGGGGCTCAGCGTGAAGACGTCCTGCAGCACGTTGAAGGGGAAGCCGTCCTCGGGCCGCGAGCACAGCAGCTGGGCCTTCAGAAAGGACGTCCAGCGCTGCTGCAGGATCCGCCCGCCGCCCTCGTCGCCCTGCGGGAGGGAGAGAGGCCTTGGCTCCCTGCGCAGGAGCTGCCTTTCCAGAACAACTCTCATTTGCAAGTAGTTCTCTTATAAATATTTACACACAGGCGAAAGAGAAGGGATTAGCAAGGAACCTCCTAAAATGTTTGCAGCGGACTTTTCATAGGACAGGGAAGGAGGAATACAATGTAACAGTCGACGTTTAGTTTGCTGCCTGCCACACGCCGACAAGGTTTACAGGGACTAGTTTAACCCAGACGAGCAGGAGGCAGGTTTGGTTCATGTTCCCACTGCACAGACCAGGGCGCTGGCGCTGAGCAGGGACAGGACTTGCCCAAGCTCACGGGACGGGCAGGGACCGAGCGCATGCAGCCCGGCTCCGGAGTCCACACTCGTTTATTTTCTTGAATTGATTTTAGAGAAAGAGTAGAAAGCGGAAAAAGAGAAACGCCGATTTGCCGTTCCACTTATTGATGCCCTCACTGGTTGGTTCTTTGTATGTGCCCTGACCGGGGATTGAACCCACAAACTAGGCGCGCTGGGACGATGCTCTAACCAACTCCAGCCCAGGGCCCGAGCCCAGGATCTCTCTCTGTCTTGGGATATCTGCATGTAATTTTCTGTCCTGCAGCTCTCACTTTTTACGTAACAGAAAACAGTAAGAGGTATTGTGACTTATAAAAGGAGAGAAAAGCCGTTAGCTAGGCCGTTCTTCCCAGAGAACAAGAGAACCTCACAGAAGCGCAAACCTCCTGGTGGCGTCCTGACCTTGGCCTCAAGGAGCCTTTTCAGGGCTCTGGGTGGCCCACCCCCTCACCTTGCAGATGCGGGCAACCCGGGACACAATGGTGTTCTCGAAGAATTCAAACTCCTTGCCGGTCTCGCTGAAGAAGAAGTAGATCTTGTCATCGTCCCCTTGTAAGCTGCCCAGGCTCTCGGGGACGTAGGCTGAGGCCACAAACGCCGGGTCTGCGGGAGCCGGCGGGGAGCCAAGAGTCAGCCCGGGAATCCCAGGGCGGCGAGGCTCTGATCTCAGGCCCCTCCCCAGGGCTCTGGACCCTGCCCACGGCAGGGCCTCACCTTGCAGCCAGTTGAGGGAGCTCTCGGTCTTGGTGGGGCGGCGGGTCTGGCTCCGGGAGATGGCGGGGTCGTTCCCCTGGAAGTTGCTGACTGTTCCGGTATAGAGCTCGCCATCTGCCAAGAAGACATTCCCACGGGGCTCAG